>NW_026087423.1:7782512-9095024 GCF_022539395.1 Myiozetetes cayanensis
GTGTGAATGCTGTTAACTCTCCACAGTTCCCCTGAAAGCTGGGCTGTGCTGCAGCAGTTTGGGGTTGGGGTTCCGGGGCTGGGGCTGACGTTGCTGTGCTTGTTGCAGGTATCTCCTGACACGCTACGCCGAGTCCCTGGGCCATTATGCTGCTGCATCCCAATCCTGCAACTTTGCACTCAGGTTTTTCCACTCCAACCAGAAAGATGTAAGTTGAAAGAAACCTCTGGGACGTTGTAACAGGGCAGTATGTCAAGGAGCCTTAGAGACCCCTGTGTAAGGGCTTATGGAAATGCAGGTTAATGACATGATAACAAGGAGGAATAGTAGGTACAACTTTGTAGTAAAGGTTGCTTCAACCTGTGTTTCTTCCTGCAGGAATTCATAACTTACTGTTACATGAGGCTTTGCTTTAGCTTTCTTTTTACTAAAGTCAGTTTTCATGCTCTTCAACAAAACCAGACATGATTCCTTTTAAATCAACAGTTTGTGATTTTATGCAGTAATTGGAGTGAAATGTCGTGTGGCAAAAACAAAAAAAAAATGGTGTCATAAAACTGGCATTTTGGAAAGTCATGGAGCAGCCAGGGGTGGTGGCTCAGGATGGGATGGCACATTATGAATCCTCTGTGTTACAATCACTGAAGCAGCGATGGCTGTGCTGGGCACTCCCACATTCCAGGGAGTGGGAATGTACCCTGTGTGTATCTATTGTACAGTTTGGTCACTGTTGAGAGGTAGGTGAAGAAACTGGGTTTTAATTCCTAAGAAACAAAGGTGCAGTTCAGTGGCAGGTGGCTCCAAAGGCTCTGCAGTCACACAGGTTGCTTTCCCACTACCCCAGCAACAGATGAAAACACAGGGGTTGTCTGAACTGAACAGTAAAGATGCTCACACAGGAACCCCTGAGAATTCCCCTTGCTGTGTTGGCAGCCCAAGTGATTCCCATGTACAGGATTCCCGTTGCCATTACCTGTGCCTGGAAGGGAGATGCTGAATTCCTGTGACCTGTGTCTGACACAGAGACTTCCTTGGATGCACAGAGCAGCACATGGACTGTAGGATGGCTTGGGAGCTCGCTCTGCTTTGCATCCCTCATTTGCTTGTTGTTTAATTGATGCCTCTTGCTAAGAGGCTTTGGATTCCTGGGAGTGAAGCTCTGGATCCAGATTTTATCCTGTGTGTCTACTGCTGGTAGTGGCAGCTTTTTTTTTTTTTTTTTTGGTGAGGTGTAACTTTTCAGTCTTGTTTAAAAGTCATTTGGTGGATGTTAATGAAAAGCATCCCTGGAATCAACGGTGTGATTAAAAACACACGACTGCTGGGTACAGGTGAGAAAAGTGAACCCAGAAACTGTGGGATGCTTGGGAACACTGCGTTGGAAAGCATCAAGAAATCATCTTTCCATGGAAAACAGTCAAGTAATTCTGATGTGGTTCCCTGGGAAGCAGCTTATTCTCTTTGGCATCAGTGATAGAAGTTCTGGTGGCAGAGAAGAGCTGGTTGTCTCCAGTAGCTCCACATCTGCACACGGATGAAGACGGCGGCGTTCCAAGTGCTGTTGGCAGGAAAATGCTGCTCACCTCGTGTTCCAGAAATCCTGAAAAGGTGTTGCCTGAACAGTTTGACCTCTGACCACGTTAAAATATGGGAATTGCAGTAGGGGCACAAGAATGTTGGAATTCTTCACATGGCAGGATGAGGATGCGACTGTGGAACCCGCTCGCATCGTGTCTTGTCTTGGAGACAGAGTGTGGCGACCAAAGGACCATGAGCTGTTGCTGCTCCCAGGTAGCCAAATCACTCCTGTGCTCTGGACACTTCCAGTGGTTGTGTCCCTAAGATCCTTTTGTTGGGCAGGGCCTCAGAAGCTGTACTTGCACACAGGAAGTGTCCTTCAAACCAAGTGTGAGGTGCCAGTTGCAGGAGGTGAAGGCTCAGCTCAGGCTCCCTTTCCCTGAGGATGATGGTGTGGCGAGAGAGGGGGTGCAGAAAGGGATTCCTTGCCATAAGACACATCCTGAGTATCAAAAGGTCAGGATCTGACACCGGTTTCTTTGCTGCTGGGGTTGCCCTTTCATGCTCAGGGTCCTGACAGCAGCTTGCCCTTCAAGCCCTGCGACCACATCTAACTGCAGTGTTAAAGGAGGACTATCCTTTAAAATTCCCTTTCCCAGGATTGCTGGTGCTGCCTGCTCCTCCCTGGGTGGCTGCTGGGAGAGATGCAGTGTCTTCCAGCACAGAGACTGTGTCCTGTGCAACGCTGTGCGTGGGACTCTGCCTGGAGCAGGAAGTGTGGGATGGAAACCGAGTGGTCTGGCCTAAAAATAGAGCTCCTGAATCACACTGATTGCTTTGGATAAATCCATTTTCCTTCTTGCTGAACCTCACAGCGTGACGTGGATCCTGTGTGAGTGGGTCCCACGGAACAGCCAGTTAGGATGCTGTGCAAGGCTGCGTTTCTCTCAGGGACAGGATGCCAAGGACAGGGAGGAGAGAGGAGGCAGCATTGCTATATTTGGCCAGAACTAAAATCCTCCTCAAGTCCTCCTTCGAGTGTGCAGAACCCCAAGTAATGTCTCTTAACTCTCTTGTGTCCGTCCGTCTCTGATTTGTGCAGATACTGCAGGCAAACGGCACCAACGGCCTGGGGGGATTTAAAATCCACGCCGCTGAGTTGAATTAGCACCCATAGCCCAGTCCTGCAGCCTGACAAGCACCTCTGCAAGGCTGGTTATCACAGGGTATGTTGTTGAATATTTGGCATCTTTTTTTTTTTCACACACTGCAAATAACCAAATTTCTTAGGGGAAAATAATAATTAAAAAAAAAAAAAAGGCAACTGCCTAGAGGATGTTTTTTGGTGCCTCTCATCGTGGTGCAGTTCAGAACCTTGTTCAGAAGAAAATGCTTGATTTGCCAGAATTTCTCGTTTGTGGAGTAATTCTGATGCTAAAAAATGCAGCCACCTCTCAAGGCTGGGAGCAGAAACAGTTCATTCTGTCTCTACACTTGGACATTTTCATTATAACATTGTGCTTGTTTGGGGCTCCTTCATCACATAAATCTCCTTTTTGGAGATTGCCTGGACTGAAGTGAAATATTGGTTGCCTGCCTTTATTGCTGCATTTCATCAGAGGGGAGGCAAAGTATCCCATGGACCTTGAGAGCTTCCTTTGGTGTTTGTATTGTACCATGTACACACTGTGTGATACTGTATTCAAAACTCCAATAAAAAAGAAAAACAAATTTAAAAAAATGTGTGAGTAATTTTTTTGTTTTGTTTTGTTTTAAATCTATGTTGTGGTAATATGTGATGCACATCCAAGTGAGTTCCAGAAAACGTGGGATATCTTTCTTATGCCTGGAAGTATTTCTCGTAATGAAGCAAGGATTTAATTATTTGGGGGAAAAAAAAATAAAAAGGAGGGGGGGGAAAGCTTTCCAAAATCATCTCTTCAGTCTGTGGTGACAGGAACGTGATGCTTAGTGTTGGTTTGGTTGTTAAATGTCATTAGTGTTGGTTGGGTTGTTAAATCCCACTGCCCATGGAGTATCTGGGCATTCCCAAACTACAGTAGCAAAGGGGATGACTTGGAGAAGTGCAAACCTCTCCCAGGGACTGAGGACCTGCCAGGTCCTGATCTCTGGGTGCAGAAATGCCCAGAAATGCCATTTCTTGGCAGTGCCCTTGTTGAAGGTGGTTATTCCCAGCTGGGGCAGTCACTAACCCAGGGCTGCTGTGTGTTCTCCTGCAGACCTCAGAGTACATCATCCAGGCCTACAAGTACGGGGCGTTCGAGAAGATCCCGGAATTCATCGCCTTCAGGAACAGGCTGAACTCTTCCCTTCACTTCGCCCAAGTTCGCACAGAGCGGATGTTGTTGGACCTCTTACTTGAAGCAAATATGTGAGTTCAGCCCCTGGCAGGGGTAAATTGGGGGGGTTGGTTGTGCATGGGCAGGACACGGGCCCAGGGAGGCCTTGAGGAGCTGCTCTGCAGCTCTGGCAGAAACATCTCTCTGCCTGGGGAAGTGGTGGAGTCACCACATCCCTGGAAGCGTTCAGAACACGTGTAAATGTGGCACTTTTGAGGACATGGCTTGGTGGTGAACGTGGTGGTGGTGCTGAGTTGGCAAGTTGGGCTTGATGATCTTGGAGGTCTTTTCTAACTGTAAGATTTTAATCTGTGATTTTAATTTGCTTTCCCTGCACGTCCTTTGTCAGTGCCACGTGTGTGCCACGCTCCTGCCATCAGCAGAGCTGCACAGTGGACAGAGCATGGGCTGTTAGTGAGCTCTTTTCTCCTTCCAGCGATCAGATGTTTGATTTAATGCTTGTTCTCATGTCCAGATCAACCAGTTTAGAAGAAAGTATAAAGTCCATGAGTCTGAGCCCAGAGGAGGATGACATTCCATGGAAAGATTTGCGTGACAACAGGGACCTGACAGTCTTGTTTAGCTGGGATCCAAAAGACAGGTGAGTAGAAATACCCTCACACACCATTTCCTTACAACACACATGGCAAAGAAATTCCATCCAGGGCAACCAAATTTCATGTTCCCTGGGCTGGCTGACCGCAGACTTAACAAACACCATCCCATCCCTTCTAGCAGCGCTGCCTTTTTATGTATTTATAGTTTTCTTAATTTCTGGCCAGTCCTTCCTCTTCATCCGTTATTGGAGAGCTTTGGGTAGGTGTCTGTGCCTGAGGGAAGCTTTAGCTGCTGGGCAAAGTTGGAGCATTTCCCTGCCAACCTCTGGTGCCTCTCTCTAGGGACATTTCTGACGAGCATAGGAAGCTCTCACTGGAGGAAGAAACGCTGTGGTTGCGGATCCGCTCCTTGACTTTGAGGCTGGTGAGCGGCCTCCCTACTCTGAGCCACACCATCCAACCAAAGAACTCGGAAAAGACTGCGGAGAACGGCGTCTCCTCCAGGATTGACACCATCAGGTCCCTGCTCCAGCAGCTGGAAGCGGCGGTGGATTCAGGGAAGAAGTTTCTAGAACAAAAAATTCAGGTACCGCTGAGGCCAAAGCTGTTGGTGAATGCGAGCGGAGAAGCTGCATCGTGTAACACCCCGCGGGCTGCACAGTGCACTGACCTGCCCCTGGGTCTGGGGGGTGGGAATCTGACTGGGACACGGGCCAGACTCTGGGTTTGGGATGAGGAAAAGCTGCAACACCTTTATCTTTTTCTTTGCTTCTTGCCTAGTATCCTGTCCTTGGCCCTCCTCCCACCCGAATGGCTGGCTTCTTCAGCAATGGCAGCTGTCAGTGCCAGACTAGCTTGTTTTATCTTGTTAGTGATATTTATGAACTAGATACCAATGGCTTAGGTAAGTGTTTGGGGGCAGGGGTTTCACCAGATTGCCGGGGTGGGTGGGAGGGAGTGAGATGTGTCTGTGTTTGGTTTGAAAGCTGCTGGGTGTTGGATGATGTGGACCCAAAACTGTTACTTGTGTGTTAATTTTCTGTCTGCCACTGAATTATCTGGGAGCCAGTGCCTTCATTTAACGTTTTGTGCAAGTCTTCGTTGTTGTACAGCGTGTGTCGATGTAATACTGGCTCCTCTTTGAAAGCAGTTGCATTTGCTTTTGACTGCTGACACTGAATTGCATTTAAATGTCTCTTGGTTTTCTGGAAGCAGAAAATACAGAAATCTGTAGCTTATCATTTTGTGTTTCTGTTTTCTTTGCAGAAGATTCAGCAGAAATCCAGGAAAGAATAGGGAATAGTTTCAAGTCTTTAGTAGAACGACTGACAGGTAAATGGTAATTCCAGAACAGACACTGGCAGCTAAGGCAGCGCTTCCTGCTCCTCTGAGGGTGCTGCAGGGCTGGGAGTGTGTTAATGCACCTGCAGGCCCTCTGAAAGATGCTTGAGAAGGCTGAGATTGCTCTTGGCTTGTGTGATTGAAGCTGATGCATGCTCAGAATGTCCCCTGTCCTGTCACTGCACTTCCCCTGCAGCCTGGTCTGGCAAATCTGGTCTCCCTGGGGGCTCACGAAGGGTGTGGAGATGGTGTTTGTAGTGAACCACAGTTGAGAGGAAGTGTGAGAGCTGGACCTTCTCATTAACTGCTTAGTGGGCAGTCCCCTCCCAGCTCTGCTCGCTGCACTGAGACATGTCCTGTACAGAAAATACACATTTATTGTGCTCTGCTTTGTCCTTCTTCTTTCTTCTTTTCAGATTTGTTCAATAAATGTAAAGGTGATTTGATTGAAGTCAGAGATGGCACCTTGAAAACTCATCCAAACCTGTTAGAAAATTTAGTCTTCTTTGTTGAGGTATTTTGATTTTTTCTTTTGGAAACCAGAAATTTTGGAGGGGTGGGGTAGAAATGTTGGGACTGAAACACAGGGAAAGTTTGATCTCAGTCACTCACGAGAGCAGAGATTTTGTTGCATATTCCATCTGTTGTGAGTCTTACCGGTAGGAACACTGAAATGAGTTGAGCAGCCTCCTGTAAATGCAACTTGTAACACGTTTGTACCTTTTTTCCAGACGATCTCCATTGCCCTGTGGGTATCGAGTTACTGTGACAGTGTCCTCCGACCCTTTAAATCCAACCTGCAGAAAAAGAAGAAGAAAAAAAAAGAAAGCAGCGTAGCAATGGTACAGACCAACAATTCCTCTCTTTCCTCCCCCACCCCCAGTCACAGCTTATTTACACTGAAAGAAAAATCAGCACAGATAACATGAGCATGAACTGCTTTTCAGAACCTCTGCCCTGTGGGGGTGATGTGGGGTAAAGGTGACTCAGGGCTGATTTTCAAAAGCGCTGTTTGAAATGGGGTGGGGATGTGGCACGTGTGACATCATGGGATGGCTTTTTAGTGGGAAACACTGAAGTTTGGGGTGTCACAGACCTTGAATGCACTGCATTAAACTTGTTAGCTGGGAATGTTTATCTGGGGAGCTAAAATACAGTTTGGCCTTGGGGAGAAGGGATAGAATGATGGTACAATGTGAGTTGTCAGATAGAATGGACGTTAATATGTGTTTATAAATTAAAGATACGTATTTGTTTTTATAGCCACCTGTATTTACCCACTTCCTGGATTATGTAACTGAACTACAGACATTAACTTCCAATGTCATAGATCATATCAAAGGGCTTGAAATAATTCTGACTGCACTAAAACTTGAAGAGCTGTCCCTCAAGGACACTCTGCATTTACAGGTAAGAGATTCCCTTTGTAACCACCGTGGTCCTCACAAATTTCTTGTCAGTGTTTGAGATGGTGGATGAAGTTTAAAGGGGGGGATTTAAACAGTTGCTGTGGAGTGAATTCATTTATTTCTCTTTTGCATTTTGCAGGAAGAAAAAAAGTTTACAAAGACTGTACAAGGGAAGGTCCAGAGCAGTTACCATCACTCAGTTCAGGAAATTGGGGAGCTGCTGAAAAAGAGACTCGATACCATTAAAAAACTAAAGATTTGAGAAAGTCATCCTTGACAGACTCCACAGGGGAGTGACACCAGAGTCCCAGACAGAAGCAACATCCACTACACCATCACTTTAATCCAGAACTTCCTCATAATGCATGAAGGACTTTTAAAATCATGAAACAATTTTTTTTAGGTATTACAGATGTATTGAGCTGATTTAAATTATTGTACAGAAATGAGAAGCAGGGACCCTTCACCGGGGTTTGACCACTTTTTATACATGTTCATAAGCATATTGCAACAGGAGAAAATTAACTTTCTTCCCTTCTGATCTCTAGAAACAACTGGAGATGGTCTTTAGAAGCAGCAATAGAAATCCAGTGTAAAGCATCTTTCTCCAAGGAGTTGTATTTTCATCACCATGCAGTGTTTATAATTTTTGTATGGTCCTTGCCTTAGAAATGCAGGAGTTGTAGATGTTCACCTTCAGCCGCCTCTAACGACACGAGCCTGGTTTGGAGCTGCCTGTGTTGTCTGCAGAGCACCTGGTCCTGCTGAAAGAATTCCACGTGCTGGGCCATCAGGGAGAGAGGTGAGGCCACCTGGGAGAAACTCCCTGGGCTGGGACTCAGCTGGTTCCTCTGAGGGGAGAGCAGAGGGAGGAGGTGCCAGTGCACACCCTGTTCTCACATCAGAAAACCTGCAGATGTGACGAGGAGCAAACTTAGAGGGAGGTGGGAATGGGCATTGCAGCAAAAAATAGACAAACCCAGAGACCTTGTATATAATAACACGTGCAGTGAAGTCCAACACTGCTGATATCATGTCAGTTTAATGTAAAACAGCAACAGTCATGACTTTTAAAAAGTGTATTTAGATTACTGAAACTTTAAGACTTCGATATTTTAATAGAAATGAAATCCTGTTGGCTTTGGTTTTAAGTTGGCAGAGGTGACTTTTGCTTCCTCTGTGGAATGAGGCTGAGAGCCCTTTTTGCACCTGTAGCTTGCTTTTTGCAGTTGAACTTGGATTATTCCAGTGCTGGCTCAGTAAGCTTTCTGTTAGAAGGTGTGATCATGTCATCTGCTCCCACAGAATCTGCATTTCTGCTGGGTTTTTTTCATCTTAAAGGAGCAATGCAGCCTAAAAGTGATAGGCAAAAAAAAAAGTTCATGTACCTGCAAAATAAGGGACAGGTCAGACTCCACAGATTCCTCATCTGATTTAAAGCAGCAGGTATCCAAGGTCTAGATTTAAAGTTTTGAGAGAGCTGACTGCCTTTTGTCATCTCTTCTGTTTTGTTAGCAATGCTAGAATGTTGATGAGACTATTTTTTTAATAAATCCCCTCTATTAAAAAAAAAAAAAAAAAGACCCATAGCTGCTCTTGCTGGATTTAGTTTTGCTTTGCCCCACCCTGAAAGGGAAAGGAATGTCTGCAGGTTGTCAAATTGTCATGGATGTCCTGATGGTTTACTCAAGATGTCTGGTAAGTGCTCTGGGCTGGAGGAATACCAAAATGTGTTCAGTCTGTTTCATAGTAATACTTTTCTGGAAAAAGGAAAAAAAAAAAAGAAAAGGAAAAAAAAAGAAAACCGAACTCTTATATGTTGTATAGAAATATCTTTTCTGAAAGAAGGGTGTGCTCCTTAAACTGAAGCAAGGTTGGTGAGTGAAGTTGGTGCTTTCAGATGTGCAGGGTGAGTGCAAAGTGGTGCCAGTTCAGAGCAGCCCTGAGCCAAAACCAGGCACTGCCCTTCTCAGCACGGGGGCAAAGTGTCCCTGCTGCTGTCCCTGTGCCCTCCCTCCCCAGGCTGTGCTAATTCCAGAGGCTTGGCACAAACACCAGCACTGAATGCAAGGATGTCCCAGCGCCTTCAGGCAGAGGGGCCGGTCCAGGGGCCGACCCATCCTGGACTCTCCTTCCGCTGCTGCTGCCCCAGGTTGAACTCGGCCGGTTGTGTCAGTGAGCAGCGGTGACAGCGTGAGTGAAGTGTGAGGTAACGCCACCGAGTTTTAAATCCTGCTGTGGGCTGAAAGCAGAACTTGGGTTAAAAAAAGGTTTTCTGCATCAGCTCCCTGGAAAGCAGAATTGAAACTGCTGTGGGGACACGTGTTCAGCTGGGAGGAGATGGAACCATGGCTCGCTCCCCAGCCCAGCGCTGGCAGCACAGGGGGAACAGTGACTGTCTCAGTGTTACCTGCTCTCCTCTTCCCAGTTCCAGCCACTGCTGAGTGATAACCTTGTCAAACAGACTTTTTGGATTACTCAGTGTTTTCTAAAATCAGATGCCATCCCTTCCCAAGCTGCAGTTTCTCTTTAGGAGGAAGTGGTGTACAAAAGTGACTCTGTACTGACTGACTGGGGGCTTGGTTGAGGGAGAATTTCTCTCCCCTTATAAATTGTGTACAGTTAAATATATTATATATTTCTTACGAAAGAGCATTTCCCCTCCAGAATGTGTCCCACAGGGACCTGATAAGAAATTCAAGCTATAACCCATTGCTGCTGTTCCCTTTCTTCCACCCTTAGGGTTTGTTTTCGTTTGTTTGGGATTTTTTTTCTTTTTGGGTGATGAATTGAAAAACATACCTAAAGAAGCTACCAAGACTACTGTTTACAGACTGAAAAAATACTGCTTTTGTACTACTGGGATCATGAGCCACGATCCTTTTACAGATTTCCTCAACTCCTCTCGGCTTAAAATCAGTGTCTGATGTAGATAAAAGGTTGGAAATCTCCTACCCTGCTCTGTCTACACACAGGACAAACTGTACGATGCTTGTTTGTGTTGCCCATCATTTTTGTACTTTTTAACTGTTCAAAAATTGCATTTATATTTTGCAATCCTTGATAATCATGACTTTATTTTAACCGCTAGTAAACTTTAGGGATTTTTTTTGTTGTTGTTGTATTTGCAGCCTTATCTGAACTTTCTCTTCCTCGATTCCTGTTAATTTATGACTGTAGGAGATGTGTACGCCTCGGCCTTCTACGGACTTAAGTGACACAACTGCAACTGAACTGCTTTAAACTGGATGGGTTTATAATTTATATAAAAGTCAGTTTCGTTACAAATCAGTATTGCTGCCTCTCATTTTTCTGTCTGGATGCAATCAAAGTGCCCATCTACACTATGTTTGTAAGCCGTGGGGTGAAGCCACATTGTGCTGGTGCAGGACATGCAGGAGATCGAATTACCTGCAAAGAGGGGGTTGATCCTCTGTGCTGAGTGATGTTTGCCGGGGGCGGGGGCTGGGATGTGCCAGTGCGCTGACATGACGATCTGTCAGCCTGCTGCTCCTCACGCTTTGTGCATCGCTGGCTGAAATGCAAGCAGCTCTTTCGGTACAGGACATTTCCCCGGTTATAACACACACAAACCCGTGTCTGAGAGGGCGATGGCAGTGCCCGCCCTCCACAGAGATGCGCACACCCTCCCTGCTCATCAGCGGCCAGATCCTGCCTCCTGCCTTTCCCTGCCTTCCTCTCCTGTGGAATTGCTGCTGGGAGCCGCTCGCTCGTCCTTATTCCGCCGCAGCATCCCCGTCCCCGCGGGCTGTCCCGGGGGAGCGGGGCGGCCCGTGGGAGGTGCCCGTGGGAGGTGCCCGTGGGAGGTGCCCGCGGTCCCGCCCGGCGCCGCTCCCCCGGTGCCCGCGGGGCGGGGCGAGCCCCCGGCGCGGCCGTCGCGCCGTCACGTGTCCGTGTCCCGGCGCTCGGCTCGCTGCGCTCCGCCATGGCTGCGGCGGCGGCCGCGGGCTCGGTGCTGCTGCTCCTGCTCGGGCTGGCGCTGCCCGGCGGCAGCACGCTGCACACCAAGGGCTCCGTGCCGCTCGACACCGTCACCTTCTACAAGGTACGGCCCGCGGGCGCCGCCGCGCACGGCGGAGCGGGAGAGAGGGAGGGAGGGCGGAGGGCGGGGGCCGCGTGTCCCGCTCCCCGCGGGTGCTGCGGAGGGTCCGGGGCGCGGCGGGGCCGCCGAGCGGGGCCGGGGCCGCCGACACCGCGCGGGGAGCGCGGGGCGCCCGCGGAGCGGCCGCGCTGCGCCGCAGCCAATGGGAGCGCGGCACCCGCGGCCGGTAGCCAATGGGAGCGCGACGCCCGCGGCCGGCAGCCAATGGGAGCGCGGCGGGCGCGGCCGGCAGCCAATCGGCGCGGTCCAAGTGGAGCCGAGCCGCGCGGTTCGGGGGTCCGGCCCGGCCCGCGGGGCAGGGAAGGTCCGGCCCGAGGCACCGGCGGAGGGGGAAGGAAAGTCCGGCCATCGCCTCCCCGCCTGCCCCCCGAGCTCCGGGCAGCGAGCAAAGAGCCGCCGTGGGCCGGCCGAGCTGCCCGTGCAGCTGAGCGAGAGAGCAGCGAGTCGGGGCCGTGAGCGCTCCCCGCTTGGGTGGCTTCGCTTTTGTTCGTGGAACAGAAAGCAACAGGGTTCCGAGGGGTTGGGTTTTTTTTTTTTACTCCACTAAATCACTTTGCAAGGGAGGCGTTTTCCCAGGGCCATGTGCGCTTCCCACAGGCCCGAGACGGAGCCTTCAGCCACCTGTGCGCGCAGGTGTTGTGTCAGTGCCTCAGCAGAGCGCTGTGTGGGTGGGGAGCTGTGCTGCAACCCCAACCTGTTCCTTGCAACCAGAAGATTTTGCAAGGTCTTCTGCTGAAGGGAGGGGAAAACCTCCAGCGGGGCGAGAGATTCCATTTCCGAGCTCATTGGAGAAGACATCACCCGAGCAGAGCAAGATTGGAGCGAAGTGGAATCGATTAAATCATGAATTCTCCATTTCCTGAGCCAGTACAACACCTCCTCTGCCTTCCTGTGCCTCCTCTCCTAGCTCAGAGTGCAGCTCTCGTGCTGGGACATTTGGCCTCTCTCCTCTTCATGGCCCACTGGAAATCATTGAGCTGATTTCCTTCCAAGTTGCCAGTCAGATTTACAAGCAGATCTCATAATTAAAGGCATTATCAGCTCCTCCAAACCTACCACAGATCATCTTTATCATCTGGTGCAGAAATAGACACCCAAAGCTCAGTCTTTCCTCCACACAGCACTGAGTCATTTTTGAAAGGCCATAATTATATAAAATTTCCATTCTCCCCCTGCATCTCTTCATTGCACAGGCAAAGAAGAACAAGCAGAAACAACCTTTGGTGACTTGTGGATTGCTCAGACCTGAAATGATCAAGTTTTGTCCTTTTCTCCCCCCCTCCCTTTTTCTTCTCGTTTCAGGTTATTCCAAAGCATAAGTTTGTGCTGGTGAAATTCGACACACAATATCCCTACGGGGAGAAACAAGATGAGTTTAAAAAGCTGGCAGAGAGCTCAGGCTCCAGCGAGGATCTTCTGGTGGCTGAAGTGGGGATATCAGGTGAGGAGCCCTGGGCACGTGGGGACAGTGTGGGCTGGTGAGGAGGAGATGAATCCCAGTGGGATTTCTGCTGAGAACAGGCTCTGAGGCGGTTCTGGGGGTGAGGGATGGATGTGAGACTGCCCTGGATGGTGGCTGAGCCCACTCTGTGTGGGAGAGCTGCTTTTCCACCTCAGCTGGGTAATGCAGAGTCAGCCCAGGCTGCTGAACTGCTGCCCCACCCTCCTCAGCCCCAGCACTTCTTCCCTCCCCCTTATTTTTTGTGCTTTCTTTGCCAAGAGAAACCTTTTGGTTCCATTTGCAGGGAAGAGACCTTACAAGAATCACTCCTTAGCCACGATCCTGGTCAAACAAAGCGTATTTAACATGATTAATTCCATGTAGAAGACGCCAGGGCAGCCCAGAAAGGGGTTGTTGTGCTGTGGGTGCTGTAATCGATGTGGTTGTAACTGGATTTAAGAGAGAAAAGCAGTGAAGAATAGAGCACTGTCACCTTACATGCTCTGGCTTTGTGGGTAGAATAAGAATTTAAGAGTGAATTGTCCACCTGGGAAGTTTTACCCACACTGATATTTCTAAGCAAACATGGAATCCTCTATGTAGGAGAATCAAAGTGTCTTTGCTTTCTGTCCTCAAGAATAAATGCTATTTATATAAGTAATTTATGTAAGATGGGTAAACATCTTGTAGCTTGGCATGCTGTCAGAACTAAATCATTCTTTGCACATGGACAGGAAGAAACCTATTTAACTGAAAACTCAGATAAAAGTAAATGGATAGAGGAAAACAAGGAAAAATTGGCTATTCATTTCCCCTAAGGAGGATGGGGTTTGTATGTAAAGATCCTGCCAATGTCTTATGCTCTGATAGTCACAGCAAAGCACCACTGGAATATTGTATTTTGCTTTGGAAAACCAAGTGATTTTCCAAGGTGGTTTTGTCTCAGTGTGTGGCATTTCCTTGGAACAGGCTCCACAGGGAATGGTCACAGCCCCAAGGCTGCCAGAGCTCAAGGAGTGTTTGGACAACGCTCCCAGGGACAGGGGGGGATTATTGGGGTGTCTGTGCAGGGCCAGGAGTTGGACTCAGTGATCCTTGGGTGTCCTCCCAGCTGAGGATATTCCATGATTCTGTGACTGCCTGGCAGACAGGTTGTTAGGACGTGTTGAAACTGGAGACAAGTGTTTGTGTAGGAGGGAATCCTAAACGAATTCTTGATTAACTGTGCTTCTCTGGGGCTTGTTCTCTGTCGACAGACTACGGCGATAAGCTGAACACTGAGCTGGGGGAGAAGTACAAGCTGGACAAGGAGAAGTTCCCTGTTTTTTACTTGTTCCAGGATGGTGACTTTGCCAATCCCTTGCTTTACGGTGGTGAGATCAAGGCCGGGGCAATTCAGCGCTGGCTGAAGAGCAATGGCATCTACCTGGGCATGCCGGGCTGCCTGAAGGAGTACGACGTCCTGGCCAGCAAGTTCATGGGCACCACTGAGAAATCTGAGCGCCAGGCCCTCCTCAAAAAGGGGCAGGAGAGCTTGGGGAAAGCTAAAGAAACCGAGAAGAAATCGGCCGAGCAATACTTGAAAATCATGAGCAAGATCCTGGAGCAGGGAGAGGAGTTTGCTGCTAACGAGGTCGTCCGAATCACAAAGCTGATCGAGAAGAACAAGATGAGTGATGGGAAGAAGGAGGAGCTCCAGAAAAGCCTCAATATCCTCGCTTCTTTCCTGAAGAAGAATAGTGAAAAAGATGAGCTCTGATGTGCCGGGGAACTTTGTGCAAGCTGTGAAATGTCAAAGAGTCCTAACCGGTTCTCCTTATGCAAGCAAACTTCCCGCTGACTTCAAGAGAGCAGCAGATTTCCTTCTGGTATTCTCAGTTTTTGGAAGATCAAGAGGAAGACGTTCCTTGAAAACGCAGTATTCTAAATGTTGGAAAAAAAAATCACCTAAAAGCAAGATAACAGTATTGTGTAATACTATCCAATAACAGTGTTAAAGCAGACAACAGCAAAAAAAAGTACTAGATTGGCCAGAAGCACATTCCTGGTGGTTTTTACAGCTGTTCCCTGGCAAACAAATAACAAAATTCAGTCTCACATTCCATCTTACATGTCGGAAAAGGTACAGATTGGGTGCCCTTTGTATCTCTACCTTTCCCTGTCCATGGTGTCCTTGGGTTTTATGCTCATTAATCTACCCCACACACACCTTTTGTTGCCCCAGTTGGGCTCCAAGTCTTGTTCTTACCTGGTGTTGACTAAGAGGCCTGGAGTTTCCTTTTTCTGCCTTCTCTTTCCATGGCTCCTCTCCCTGTTTGGTTTGGGTTTCAGCCAAATGCTGGCAGTGAAAACAGTTCCTCTTCATATCAGAACTTTCCCCTCATCTTCTGGCCAGAGCAGCCACTTCATCAAACGTTCTCCTGAAATCCTTTGTGGTACCCTGACAGCGAGTGATGTGAGCTCTGAGCAAGGGCAGAGTCTCCTTGAGGTGCTATTACACTCAGTCTCACCAGTTTGTGCAAAACTGCTTTTTCAGAGGTAAATTCGGGTGAGTTTTCTTATGGCTGGAGAGCACATGCGGTGCCTGGGTCTTTTACCTCTCCAAGCTTCATTGCCCAGGTTCAAAACGAGAAAGGTGAGACCAATAATGACATCTGAGGCATAGTTACATGAACAAAACATTTTCTCCAGCCTCCTGAAGCGATTGACACCGTCAGACTAAAGCTCCATCAGCGTTTGGTAGTTCTAAATATTTGAAAATGAGTTCTTGTAACAGGAAGCAGAAGTATTTGTGCCCTTAGAAGCTTCATCTGTTTTGTTTCAATGGAGATGCCTGGCCCAGGGATCAGGTGAGTGTTCAAAACTCTGGAATTCAGATGCCCCTGGAAGATGCTGAACCTCTGGTCAGGATTACAGAGAGCTGAAGAGAGAAACAACCTGTGTGTTTTACCTTCAAACTACGCTTTAAGCAAAACTGATTGCTGTGGGAGCTTTGCTGCCTTTTGAATCCCCGGGGGGTGGGTACAAGGAGCGAGATGTTACCGCGAGATAAAATGTATTAATAACACAATAATAAAAAGGTTCCAACTCAGAGCTGCTTCTTGGAGCTTTTTCCGGAGAAACCGCTGCCGATTCGATGGTCGGAGGGGAGGCCCTGACTGATCAGCCAGATGATGCTGGAGCTGGAAGCAAGAGGGACGCCCGGGAGATGAGGGGAAAGCGGTGTGTCCCTCGGGCCAGGAGGTCTCTCCCCCTCAGGACGGGCAGAGAAAGAATCCCTTGGGAGTTTTTGGCATGACGTGTGGAGACATGTTCCACCTGAGGCACTGAGAGGAGCAGGCCCTGAGGGAACCATCTCCTGGGGCTCTGAGGGGAACAGCCCCCACACGCTCCCTCAGAGCTTCGCTCTGAGGGGGCGTGTGGGGGGCTGTTCCCCTCAGAGCCTTCCGTCCCCTCAGAGCCTTCCTCGAAGCTCTTCCCCGCCCTCACGGCGAGGAGGTGCCGGGCTCCGCCCGCCCGGGGGCTCGGTGGGTTCTGGCGCCGGTTCCCGGGGCGATAACCCCGCTGTTCCCCGGGGGGCTCCTCAGCCCCTCCATACCCCCGGGCGCTCCCTCAGCCGGCCCTGCCGGGCGGGGGCGGCTCCCGGGGCGGAGCGCGGGCGGTGCCCGCCATCCCCGGAGCGGTGCGGCGGAGGCGGCGGGGGACCCATGGCCCTGCCGGCGGAGGCGGCCCGGCTGGACGGGGGCTGGCAGGAGGTGAGCGAGCCCCGCCGGCACCGAGACCCCTCGGGACCCTGCCGTGAGCGCGTCCCTTCTCCTCCGTCCCCTCCCGCTCCATCCCCAGCCCGCCGGCACCGGCAGCGCTGCCGCTCGCCTCCCCCGGACCCCCCGGTGATCAGTCCGTGCTGCCCGATCCTATCCGAGACCCCTCGGTCAGGGTCACCGGGACGTTCTGCTCCTCCGTCCCGGTCCCGGGCCGTGCTGCCCGCTTTCGTGTTCGGGATCCCCCGGTTCCCCCCGCGTCCGTGGCCGCCACCTGAGCTCCGTCCCGTCCTTCTTCCCAGGTCTACTCGGCGCTCCAGTGGATCCAGTTCACCATGGCCATGCTCAGGTACGACGCGCTGCCCCAGGAGTTACCATCGCAAAGGCGATTTTCTCGAAAAAAAAAAAAAAAAAAAAAGAAAAAAAAGAGAGAGAGAGAGAGAGGGAACTCGCGTACCCCGGCGAGGCAGACGCGCTCCTGTTCCAACCTGTGCTTTGTTTTCTCAGCGTTGTAGGTTCCAGCTCGATTATTGCCTACGCCGTCTTCCAGAACGCGGTGAGGTCCCCCGAGGTAAGGGCTGTGCCTCCCTCTCCCTCCCCAAGCCGAGCTGTCGGTCCCGTGCAGGTGGATCACCTTGGAGCAGCTGCGGGTCTCAGGGTTATGTGGTTAAACCTTGTTTAGCATCTGGGAGGCAGAGGGCTTTGCCAAGATTTTGGCTCTTTGTCCGTGATAGGAGTTGAAGGGGCTGACCTTGAACCGTACCTGTGCAAGGAGAAGCAGGTTCCTTAGCCTTGTGCTTTCTGCTGCTCGAGTTGTTCCTGAGAGCAGGGATTTGTTAATGTGCCTTCCTCAGTGGGACAAAACTCCTGGAGTGCTGAGGAGTTGTGCCCAAAGCTGCTGAAGTGCAAATTGGAGATGTGTCCGTGGAAATGCTTTTACAGGTGTTGGTCTTTGGGTATTTCCGAGGCGTTTTCCCTGGCAGGTGTGCTACTAAAGCTGATACAACTCAGAGATGCAACTGATAGAACTCAGACAAAAAAGGGCTGAAAAGCAGTTTGTTATGCCAGACTTTGCAGTGGGGCTTTGGAAGAGCCACCCCTGCCACGAACATTCCTAACGCTGAAGCTGTGGGACTCAGGTGCACACATCCCTTGGGGTGGGACAGCCTGCACCTGTGCTGCAGGTGGGACAGGAATGCAGTGCCTGGCACATCCTAAGGGCACCCCATACGCAGGTTAAGCAGGAACCTCCTGGGGCTGAAAGATACCTGACATGCCAAGCAGGTGTCTGGCACATGCACAGTATCCACAGGCATCCATCTCATCCTGCCGGGCTTGGATATCCACACACAGTCCCTCTGTGTGTCCCGGACTTCCCGGAGGTAGTGAGCAGAGCTAACCCCTGGGAAGCTGGGGTTTGGTGTCCAGGATTTGCAGGGAACAGGTTACTGTAAGAGCAGAGGGACAGTGGGGCTGCCAGCAGCTGTATCTGTCCTTCCCTCATCTTCACTGTTCTTTGTACATCGTGGGTTTGACCTGCAGCCCAGAGAACAGGATTTCCAGGGAATGCAGGGAGTTATCCCTGCAGAAGGAAGGGATGCAGGCAAGCTGGCAGCTGACACGTGGCTGGATGAAGCAGAGTGGGGAGGAGAACATGAGTCCAAGTTTGTAGGGCAAATCTGCCCCCATTACAACACAGAGGAGTCTTTCCTCCTGGAAGTGCTCTGCCCAGAAGGAGCTGTGGAGATCTCTGCATTCCCAGGGAAAAATGAAGTCTGGGACTTCACCTTAGTGCTGGGATGGAAACCCTGCCTGAGCTTCTGCACATCAGAGGCTCCTTCTACCACATCTCCTGCACCAGGAGAGCTCCAGATGTGGTTCTCTCCTGGGGTCCTCTACTCTGGAAGGATGCAGAGCTGGCTTTGGCAGGTGTCCTGGTGTGACTCAGCAGCCTCTTCCCGTTACTCCCATGGCCAGAAGCCTGGTCACTCAGGACCCTTCTGCTCTCTCCTGGTCATATGATGAGGCTGTGGCTTGGGAGCTGCTCGTGAGCCACACATGGCTCCAGGTCACAGATGGGCCCTTCCTGCTCGAGGGAGTGCAGATGTTTCTGCTCAGATTATTGCTGCAAATCCGGGTGGGAGGGGTGGGTGCCAGCTGGAGGGACTGCTCTGCACAGCCCTCCAGGCTCCTGTGCTGCTGCCAGGGGGGGAGATCTGCTGCTGGGCTTTCGGAAGCGACACAATCTTCGGTAACTTCCCCATTGCCTTGTCCTCATGTTTCTGGTCTGCGGTGGAAGTTTGTAAACAAAGGGGCTGGAAGAGATCCATATCAAAGCTTGCCACAAACATATTCCCCGAGTCATGAGGACCCACAGCAAAACGTTTAAAAATAAACAGCTCTGGAGCCTGGGAGGAGAACCACGTTAGAAACACTTCCCCTCCTGCCCCCAAGAAATCAAATACTGCCTTCTTGAAGCTTTTCTGCCTTTAGGGGGTCAGTAAAACTCTTCAGCCTGAGCTGAATCATTCAGAAGAAACCTCAGGTCAACGAGTTGAAGGAAGAAACCTCAGCTCACCATGCGGCTGGGTGATGGCCACAGAGCCACATCACCCTGCGTGCTCCGGCCTGGCATCTGGAGCTGCCAGGATGGAAATCGTTACGTCTTTCCAGTCCCTTCCTCTATTTTATAAATACCATTTGGTATTTGCTTTCCCCTTTTGCGAGTCAGAACCAAACTGCCTTCGCTTATCACTGTCACCTACTTCTTTAGTCAGGTCTGGGCCAAAACTCCTCGACCAACCAGTGGTTCCTCGCTCCAAGGGCACTTGTTGCTGGAGAAAGGGGTCACCTGTTTGATTGCAAAAGTTGCTTCTTTGCTTATTTTAGAGCTGTTTAACCTGCCCTGCTCACAAACTGGGTGGTGTCCCCAGCCTGTCGTGCCAGGGCTTCGGTAGTGCACCAGCAATGAAAAAGCCTGGTTAAAAAAGGCATTTGTAAGTGAAATTATATAAGTATTAACTCCAGATATTTGTGCCATTATGCCCCAAGGGCAAATGTGGCTCAATTAGATCCACCTCACATCTTATCAGTCTTACTAATCTCTTTCTCATTGCTCGTGGGACTGAGGATAACACGGTACGATGGGTGGCAAATATTTACTTCCAGGACAATATTGAGGCACATCCCACCAGAAGCTCAGTTCCATAGGAAAAAAAATAAATATATAAACCCACAGCCTCTTGAAATGCTTCCATGCTGTGTTTAACATTATAATTTCCTGTAGGGAAAGGAAATCCACCATCATTTTCTCTCCGGGATGCTGAGAATGAGGTACCGAAGGCTACAATTAACAATGTAGATAATCAGGCTGCTTTTCCAGAGCGTCTGCTCTCCCACTAACGACAGAAATGTTGGCCAGACTTTTGCACAAATGTTTTCCTGCAGTGTTTACAGTCCTGGCCAGTGCTTGCAAACTGGAAATGGGCTGGAAACTGCTGTTAAAGGAGACGTGACTCTGTTTCAGCTCTCAGTGGAAGTTAATCTGGCGTGTGACAGGGACCCAGCCAGAGTCACCAACTGCAATGACATGGGACACAGGGGAAAGTACCTGTTTAAAGCTATTTCACGTCTGAAGAAGGGTTTGTGTTTGCCAAAAGTTTAATTTCTCTCTGAGTTGATTTAAAACATAACATCTCTTCTCCCAGCCAGCCTGTCCCGTTCTGCAGGAATTGTGAAATTATGGATATTTGAGTTATTTCCTGTAAGTTTTGATGCTGCTCTTGGATCCCAGTGGCAGAAAGGGTGGTCAGAGCAGGGGATGTGCATTGGAACAGCTCCTGAGAGCATGAATTTGTGTGGCTTTTGTCTGCAAGGGGAGTTCACCAGCAGAGCAGGGGGATAACAGTGTTCAGATAACACCTGACAACCTGATGTATTGATGTCCTTGCTTGGTTGATTAATTTGAGCACGATTAATCTTTCTACTAGGAAGTGGTACAGTCATTTTAAAGGACTGAAAACAAGGATGATATTTAGGAGTAAAAGTTGAATTATTTCCATCTGGTAACTTTTCTTTAAACTCCTTTGGCTGTGAAAGTAAAAGAGACTTTTTTGCATGAAGCTTTCAAGGTTTGCTGCAGTTAAATTGACTCTCAGAAACTTTCCCACAGTGCTTCCCTGAGGGTGAAATCATCCCTCTACAAAGTGCCATTCAGACCCCACTTATCCTTAATTAAGGCTTCCAAATTAAGTTTGCAGTGGGACACTGGCCTTCCACTGACACTCCTTCCTGCAGAGAAGGCTTTGGAAGGCTGTGTTTGGTGTCTGTATGGCTGACACAAGGTAAAGCTGCAGCTGTGGGCGGGTGTGGGAGTGCTGTGATGCCTCTCCCACCTGTTGAGCCTTTTCCCTTTCCCCAGGTGCGTCCCCTTTTCTACCTGAGCCTCTCCGACCTGTTTTTGGGAATGTGCTGGCTGGCTGGGGCTCTGCTCTACAGCTCACCCACCTCCCAGCAGGACCTCATCTGCTACAACCTGCAAGCAACGGGACAGGTAAGTGTCCCTCACCCTAACCCTGTGGCACCACATCCCTGCTGGAACGGTCATTGGCCGTAATTAACCCTTCTGGTGGTCGGTGTGGCCGTGGGGGCCGTTTACAGACAGGTTTTTGGCAGAGGCTCCCTGTGTGAGCTTGACTTACTGATCTCTTGGCTTCGTGTGGAAAAGGAAGATAGTGATGTTTGGGTTTAGGACCCTCTGGTGTGGGAGAGGCCGTGAGGAAGGCAAAGAGATCATGGGATTTTTGTGGCTGCTTGTGTGAAGCGAGTGGATGGGGCCTGATCTCCTTCCTGCTGGATCTGTGCCCAGGGTGATCTCTGTGCCTCTCAAAGAGCAGATTTTCTTTTCCTCTTCGTGCTTCCTCCAGCCTGGGCAGGAACAGACACATCCTGGGACTCAGTCGAGCTCGGATTCACAGCATTACTCATCTAAACATCCCTGCTCTCGGTTGCTCTTCCCAAGGATGCTCAGGGGCTGCTCCCTCAGCACAAGCTCAGCCCTGGGGATTCAGCTGCTTTCCAGCTGATTCCCTGTGCTGGAGACTGATTGGAGCAGGGGGAGTGAACACCATTTTCCTGACAGTTTGCTTTTGCCTCACCCAGCTCCCTTTTCAGCATTAGGCTTTGGAAATCACTGCTCCAAAACCAACCCTGCAGGATCCAGAACTGTGCCGAGCCTGGGCCAGGCTCACCAGTGGAGATCCATGGGATTAACAACTTCCTTTTAAAGAACGTGGCTGGGAAGAGCAAGGGGCTTTGGGGAGCCTTGATGTGTGTTGTGTGGGCTCGGGAAGCTCCCTGGGAGCGTGGTGGGAACTGAATATCCTCACTGAGCAGCAGCAGCAGCAGAAGCCAGAGGGGATCTCTGGGTGCCTTGGAGAGGGCAGGGAAGTAGCTACAGGTGTGGAATGGAGTTGTTCCCGCTGTTTTGTGTCTGGGCATGGGTTCCTGCAGCCCAGGGGTGTTTCAGCAGCTGTTTTTGTGGGTGTAAGCACGTTCCTGAGGCTGTTGAGAGCAGCTGTTCCACTCCAGGCTCATCTCTGGTCTCTCCAGCTCCGCTGTGGAGGCTCTGCAATGTGTTCATGTTGAGAGATGAAACAGTGGGATGTGGGTAACTTGGCCTCTTGGGAATAGTGCAGAACAGCATCAAAGGTGTTTTCAAGGTGATGGTACAGGGGAAGATGAGGAGAGCTTGGGAAAGGCTTTCCAGAGCTGAAAGGTGGAAGGAGCAGCTGGGACTGAAGGTGTTCCTGAGCTGTTTCCCCTGCCTGGGGACAGTCCTTGATGAAGTGTGATCTTTTTATGGCCTGGAGATGGCAGGTTGCACTGCTGGAGGAAAAATAGGTTGGATACAGACAATATGGCATCATTTCTCAGCTCCCATGCACTTCTGGCTGTTTCTGCCCTCCCTTTTCCAGGCAGGGACCAGCACAGGATGGGGGCAAGGTGGGAGCTTGGTTTTCATGCTGGGTGAGCAGAACTGGCCTTGGGTTAGTCCTTCCAGGACAGGGGACAGTCAGGGTGCTGTGGGGGGGTGTGCAGGGCCACATCCTGACCCCAGCCAGTGTCACCAGGCCCCTCTTCCGTGTGCCACTCCAGTCCCCCCTGGCACAAGGACTGCCCCGCTGGCAGAGCCGGGTTGTGCCTGGCAAGAGCTGTCACTGCTGTTTGCTCTGGGAGAAATGAAAACAAATGGAGCACTTGCCATGGCAACCTGTCCACAGGGAGCACTGACTGAGCAGGACACCCCACCCCACACCCCCCTCTGCCCTTGGGGGCGGTGGGAACACCTTGTGCGTAGGAAGGAGCCGGGGAGAGGTTCAACCAGCAACTTCTGTGGAGCAGAACCCGCTGGAATGAGCAAATAAATGTCTCACAGGGTGCCTCATAAACACACGTGGCTTCCCTGCACACCAGCACCTAGAAAATGTCAGATGTCAGAGGGTGAGGATGGGCAGGGAAGGCTCAGCAGGGTGTTTGCAGCTGGCAAAGGAGAATCACACGGGGTCTCTGGGATGTCCCAAGGCATTGCCTCAGGAGCAGGACAATCTTCTGCCTTATTCAGGCTGTTTGCCCTCAGTTTATCACCACGGGCTGGTGTTGCAGTGGATGGAGCTCACCAGCATCCCTAAAGGAGGAGATTGCTTTGTTTCTTGGTTTTTCCCTGTTTCAGCCCCAGAGCTTTGCTTGATATTAGTGTAAATAGTGCTCCCTTTGCTGTCCCTTGACGTTGTTCTGTCCTCCTCCCTGCCTTGCCTCTGTGTTACAATAATACAGTGCAGAATAAAGATTGTGGTTCTAATTGCACAATCCCCCCACGTTCTTCCAGTTCAGTTCCAGTGGCCTCATAATGTCCTGGCAGGCTCTGCCCACGCTGGGGAGCACAATGGGAGCCACACAAGTGGGATAATGAGGGACTCTGGTGCCTCTGCTCTATCTCCTCGTGGGAAGTGCTGCAGGATTATTCACCAGCCCCAAAGCTGGGGCTCAGGGAAGCAGAATTCCCTTCACTTCCCCCAAGGGGCGTTTGGTTCCCTCTTCCAAACCAGAAGGCAGTACTGGCATTTCTTAAGCCCCAAGTGCAAGACAGCAATACTTGTGGACTGTTTTGATGACCTTCCCTGGAAGTAATTGAAAAAGGGCAGCAAACCCTCATTAAAGCTCATTTAATGAGCTGGAAAGTCACTGCAATGTTCCCGCTGCAACGTCACAGCCCCTTGGCCTCGGCCCCTCGAGCCGGCCAAGAGCATTTGCAGCCTCCAGTGAAGGAGGCCAAGTTTGTTTAGTGACTCCTTTCCCAGACGTGGATGGTCCCAGGGTGGCAAACCTGTGCTCCTTATGGTTTTGGCAGAGCAAAGAAATTCCCTCGTCCAGCCCTTCCTCTTGGCCTCTGCCACTGAAGTGTGTGTTTCCTGGAACACACAGCACGTGTGTGGACATGGGCTGAGCAGGCAGCCTGGAGCAAACACGGGTTTGAAAATAAAGGGGATAAAGATCTGGGAGGTTTCTCAGGAAATTTTAGATATTTGGTCTCGTCCCAGGCTGTGGAACTCTCAGTGGGAAACGGTGTGCTCTATCTTTTCTCTCCTTTTTTTTTTTTGTTGTCTTTTTTTTCCCCCACAGAGAGAAAAGGGATTTTGGGATGTTAATTCAGGCAGATATTCTCTGCCCTCACTTTCCTCTTTAAATATCCCATTGTTTTGTGTTTCCGTGAATTCTCAGTGTAGGGAGCTCATTATGCAAAAATCTAAATGTCACATCTGGGCTGTTTCCTAATGGATGTAGCACAGGGAGGCTCCAAGTGCCACTGAACCTGTTGTTGCCAAGATTTGGGCCAAAAAATGAGCCAAATCACAAAGATTTGTATTCCTAAGACAGCCCTGCTGTCCTCAGCTGTCCTGTCCCCTGCCTGAGGGCCAAGTGAAGCTGCTTTGTGAGGTTTAAAGTGGGAACCTCCCCTCAACCTGGCTCTTCCCAGCTGGATGTGAGCACAGGGGTTGTGAAGGATCCTCACCTTTGGCAGATGTTTCTTCCTGCCTTCTGTTCCACAGGCTTTGGGTCACCAGTGAGGACCTAAATGTGCTACAGAAACTGTTCTTACGGGACTGAAATGTCTGTATTTCCCAGGTATTCTACGTGGCCTCTTTCCTCTACACTGTCAACTACACCTGGCACCTGTACATGGACCTAAAGGTGAAGTACAACCAGAACCTCTTCAGGGTGCTCCCCCAGGTGAGTGGGACTGATGTGGAGCAACAGTTGGGTGTCCAGGTCTGACTGTGGGGCCTGGTGGGACGTGGGGGCTGCACACAGAACATTTCACTCACCACAAGGACCTTGGAGGCCCTTCTGCCCCGTGGCTGCATGAACTGGTGTGTCCCTGAGGTCAGCAGAGTCACTGCTGGGTCTGTGAGGGCATCTCAGCACCAGGGGTTGGGGAAGAAGTTGGCAGAGCAGGGTTTTGCAGCAGCTGAATGGCTGGTTTGGTGCTGTCCCTGCCCTCTGCCAGGGCACAGCAGAGGGACAGGAGAGCAGGGGGTGCCTGCACAGCCTGGGACTGAGAACTGGCAATTTCTGTCCCCCTCAGGTGTCACACTCAGGAAGGGTTTGAGATAGAAAAAACTGGTGGTGGCAGGACCTGCTGGCTCGGGGAGCAGGGGCCAGTCCTCACTTCATCATCCTTGGCCTTTCCCAAAGCCCTCTGGGCACCAGTGCAATCGCTGGGAGCTGAGGAACAAGGACACAGCACTCAGGAAAACACTCCCTGCACTGCAGGCTGAGCAAACACTTCACACACCTCATGACCAAAATCCTCCCTGCAGTTGTTTCCCACCTCACTCCTGGCTGAACAGGGAGGCACTGTGACTGCTGTGTGGCTCCCTGGGTATTCCTGCAGGATGGAATATTCCTAATGCAGCTCATCCCATCAGACTGCCCCAGACAGCCTCTTCTTCCCCAGACATTTGCTTTGTGTCCCAGGTATTCCATCTGTCAGTTCAGGAGCAGCAGGCTGGGCAGGTCACTCCAAGTTTAAAGGGGTTTTATCCACTTAGAGGACTGGATTCCTTCTTTTTGGGCTCCCACCCCTGCCATAATTCCCCACCCACCAGTGTCCCACAGTGGGTTGATGCTGCTGGGTGGGTCCCACTGCCCAAGCATGTTTCCTGGTGAGCAGACACCAGGACACTCCAAACTGCCCCAATTTCTTCACCAGAACATGAAGTTTCTGAGGAGCAGGACCAAGTGAAGTGAATCAACAGTGGGAAAAAAAAAAAAAAAGCCAGTCCCACCAGAGAGCTCATCAAGTCTCTGCTCCCTGTGCAGGTCCAAGTTCCCTTCTCTGCTCCTCCTCCTGAAGCAGAACAGGACAGTCAGCGAGGGTTGACTCCGTTCCAAATCAGCACAGCCTGAACTTGGCCGTGTTGACTCAGTGCAGAGTAGAACCAAACATTTGTCCTGGGGATTAATCAGCATTTGAAGGACCCTCAGCTGCTGAAATGCTCCCTGGGAGCTGGTTCCTGTGGACCAGGGGCTGTGCAGGAATGATGGTTTCATTAAACTCCTCGGATTTTGCAGGTTGTGGATTATGCGAGTTGTGTCGGCCGGATAGCAACGATCTCGTCGAGGTGAGCTTTAATTCTCCCTGGCAGGATGATGTGGGTTTGGTAAGGTTTAGTTCTCCCTCTCCCTGGCAGGATGAGGTGGGTTTGGTAAGGTTTAGTTCTCCCTCTCCCTGGCAGGATGATGTGGTTTTGGTAAGGTTTAGTTCTCCCTGGCAGCATGATGTGGTTTGGCAAACTGCAGTGTGCTGATCTCTGCTTCCTTCTTGTTTTGAAGCAAGTTTTACCAAAACCTGCAGAGCTCATCATTAACAGCAGAGTGACCTCACAAACACAGAGTAAGAGGTTTTTTTTTTTAACCAAGTTAATCCTAACTTTATTAACTAGATGTGGTTTTCCAGAAGGTGCTCCCTTTACCAATGATTAGCCCTCACGAATGAAAGCACCGATGTTGGTAAAGCCGATAAAATACTTTGCCAGAGCAATGTCAACAAAACCAACTTTGAACTCCTCTGTAGTGACAGGAGAGAAACCGAGTGGTGTTTGCTGGGGGTGGGATGGAGCAGTGCAATAACCAGTGGCTGTGCTGTTGTCCTGTCTCCTCTCAGCCTCATCCCTTTCCTCCTCATGGTGCCGGTGTTTTGCCTGGGCAACAGCAGTAATTGCTACCAGAACTTCAGCCAGAAGCACGGGTGAGCCTCAGCCCCTCTGACACAGCCCCAGGGCTGCCGGGGCAGGGCAGGAGCTCAGGCTGTCCCCTTTGTCCCACAGCTGTCTCCTGATGCACACGGAGATGGCCGTGACCACCAGCGAGCCGCAGAGCCTGAGCGGCTCCGTCTGCCGCGCGATGCATTTCTACGGCATCGGGGTCTTCCTCGTCTCCTTCCTCATCAGCTTCCTGGCCATTCTGGTAAGAAACAGCGGCCTTTGCATCCCTGCATCTTTGCTTGGGTGGCACCAGAGGCCAGGCTGTCACATGGAGTGGTTTGGGTTGGAAGGGACCTTAACGCTCATCCAGTCCCACCCCCTGCCTTGGGCAGGGACACCTTCCACTAGCCCAGGTTGCTCCAAGCCCCAACACTTCCATCACTTCTACCACCTCTCTGGGCAACCCCTCCCAGGGTCTCACCACCCTTTCTCCCCCACATCCCATCTTAAACCTCCTCTCTTTCAGTTTGAAGCCATTCCCCCTTGTCCTTCCACCACACGCTCTTGTAAATACGGCAGGGGAATAACTTTGTGCTGCTGCTTCCCTTTTGGAGGGGTGGTAGGGGAGGGAAAATAGCACTGTGCCACCACATCAAATCCATCTGGAGTCCTGTGATCTGTCAGCCCATCCCAAAAAGGATTTAGCAGGTAGAGGGCTCTGCTTGGCAGCAGAGTTCACCTACTGCATAGTGAGCAGGAGGTGATTAATGTTTGGACTCCATGATCTTGGAGGTCTTTTCCTTTTTGATTTTATGATTCTAAGAGTCCAAATCAATGCAGAGTCTTCAGTTTAGAAAAGGTCACGTGCAAAGCAACATTTCCCCCAGGATTGCTCCCACTGTTGTGTGAAAAGGCTGGATGAACCCCAGCTCTCAGCCCAAACACCACCATCTGCCTGTTCCCTTCCAGGTGATCCTCAGCCAGGCTCGAGGTCTGTACAAGAGGTTTGTGAACTCCACAGGGTTCCTGGGGGACCAGCAGTGGGCCATGATTAAGATGGTGGAACAACGAGTGGTCTTTTACCCCGTCGTGTTCTTCTGCTGCTGGGCCCCAGGTGAGCAGAGAGCTGAGTTCCTCCCACAGTGTTCCCCTGGGGAACTCCAGAGAGGTGGGGTTAAAGCAGCACCTTCTTCTCCTTCCCCATTCCCAGCTGTCCTCCTTGGAATGCTGAAGTTGACTCTTTCAACAACCAGCAAGATCTACATGGCCCTGCTGATCCTGCAGGTAAATCTCTGCCCCTGCGGCCTCCCAGGCTTTGCCTTCTCACTCCGAGCCTCCTAATCCTGAGTCTGGTCCCAGCTGGAAGCAGCTGGACAAGGAAGGGGAGCCTGAGTCTGCTCTGTGCTTCTGGTTGGCAAAGATCTCTGTTGGGGGATTTATGTGGAAAGGTCTCAGTGACCAAAATCCAGCGCCGTGAGGACACGGTGCAGTGGAGAACATGGTGCTGGTGCTGGGGTGATCTTAAAGGTCTTTTCCAACCTCAACAATTCTATGATCATGGAAATTATAGCAAACAGGACTAGAAAGGATCCCCAGAAACCAGTTTGGGTTTTTTTCCCCTCTGTCTCCAGGTTTTCCCTGTGTCCCTAAGTCTCCAAACACTTTTCCAGCTGCTTCTTGTGGACTGAGACAGAATTTAGAAATTGTGTTATATTATATAATTATTTAAAATGTTATATATATATATGAGATATTAAAATGTATTTCTGGAAAATACATTTGTATGGGTTTATCTCTAATTAGATATTTATTAACTATTTATTTTAAAAAATCATGAGATTGCTCTGTCACACAGGGGGTGCAGGTGAATAAAACCGTACTGGAAGCGGGAGGTTTTCCAGGCTGGCAGGGAGCTCAGAGCACTGTGCAGGGCTGCATTCCAGGAGCCCTGATCCCTCTCTCCCTATGCTTTCTCCCAGGCTCTCACAGCAGCTTCCCAGGGGCTCCTGAACTGCCTGGTGTACGGATGGACCCAGCACGTGTTCCTGTCCCTCAAACGCGGCGCCCGCCGGGACGTGGACACCCAGACCCCCCTCCTGCGCTCCCAGAAGAAGTTCTACTCCAGCACAGCCCCCACCAGCCCCCCAGACACTGAGGGCTCCACGTCCACCCTGCTCTGAAGTGTCCTGCCAACTCCTCCTGGTGTTTTAGGAATGTCAGCCAGCCCGGGATGGGGCTGTCGGCTCCGAGCTGTCCCAGCCGTGGGGATGGAGGAGCCCGAGCGGGGCTGTCAGAGACACTCAGTGGAGATGATGGTTATTTATTTTACAGGTCACAGGGACTCTAAATGGATTCTTTCAACATGGTAAATCTCTAGTCCAGACTTTCTGCTTCTGGAAATATCCCTAGAAGTGCAGCAGATGGTGTGTAACAGCTCAGAGGTCTCAGCCAGCTCCAGCAGAGGATGTTTTACTTCTCCAAGTGTTTGTCTTATTTCTTGAAGTATTTGCCATTACAAATTAACAGTAAAGCAAAGTGAATATTTTTCCTATCTCTGACTTTGAATTCACTATAACCATGAGAACGTGCACCATACTAAGAGCCAACGGCAGGGAAACACAAAAACATCAGTGCTCACTTCCATGCCTGGAATTCTGCACATTTCCCTTCTGTTCTTCGTGCCAACCCCTGCTCAGCCACAACACTCACAAAAAAGCAGCTTCTTCAGCCCTGTGGAGCATCACGAACCAGGTGAGCAGGATTAAATCTGAATCTCTCTCTACATTTCCAGATGCTCAAGTGAATTATTTACTGAGGTCCCTTCATTACTACAGAAAATAAAAAAATATCTTTAGCTGGGTTGAAAACAATTCCCTTAATTTACACTCTTCATTTTCTAACAGCTTCACTTTTTGGGTCTAACCCAAATTTTTCACAGAGCAGGTTATACAAGAAGAGGAAATACTCCAGTTTTGTGTAATTAACTTACACAACTGTGTAAACTGTGTGTCAGTCACACAACGCCCCCGGTGTTCTGGTCAATGACTGGTTTTCTCTTACAGAGTGAGGCTGAGCAAAACAATTCAATTTTGCTGTTCCACAGGATAAAAATCTGCATCCAGAGCAGTTTTAACGAGTCCTCTGCAGCTGGAGGTCGATGCCAGTGCCTGAGAGCAGCTTTCCACTGCTGCCACGGGAAGCCCCACAATGGGAGTTTTAACTCTCAGCAGCTTTTGAGGCATCTTCTTCCACCTGCTCCTTTAAATCCTCCTCAGGAGCCCGTTCTCCAGTCCCAAGGCTCAGCCATAATGGCCCCTTGGGAGCCACAGGTAAACACGGGGAGGTTTGATATTGCAAAGCCTCTCTGCCCGAGGTGAGGGGTGTGATTTACCCCCTGGTGACACAGGACACTTCACCCGGGCTGTTTCTCCCTGCCTTGGGGACAGATTTCCTTGGAATGCCTGTCCTGTAGGCTGTGTAGCCCCAGGAGTTCCAGGGGGAGGATGGGACCTATTCCCTGGCACAGGGCCATGAGGAAGCAGCACATCAATCACCCCCCTCTCCTCCCTGACCCCGTTTGGGGACAGCAGTGACAGAGCCAGTGCAATTTGGTTAAAAGGGGATTAAGGCTTCAGAAGTGGGAAGTGATGGAAGATTATCTGGGAAACAATGCCAGGATTGCTAATGGAGCTTCAGCTGTGGCAGTGAAAGCCCTTAAGGGCTGCTGACAGCCCCTCACGAGCTCAGCACATCACTCAGGGTTTGTTTGAGGGGAGTTCTTCTTGCTGGACAGGGAAGGGCATTCCTTGGGCCGCCCATCCTGCTGGGAGTAGGGCAAGAGTCCTTTTGTGGCATTTCTGGAGAGCACTCCCAGCTGCTCTGGCTGCCTCAAGTGCTCCCAGGACATTGTTCTCTCATTCCCTTTCCCGGCCTGGATGCTCCAACCCACCAAGTCCTCCAAGGCACCGAGCAGATGGATGTTACCTCTCCCTGAGATGCCCTGAGGTCAGGACACTGAGGTCACTGTTGTGTCCAGAAGGGTGAGGAGAAGCACTCCAAGCTCCTTGGAAAAGCCCAGGGCCAGGCTGAACACAGGCCAGTCCACTTCTCATGGACCAGCAGCTCCCAGTCCTGCCATGGGTTCCACCAGGGCTCCCACTTCACCCACCTCCAGAACAGCCCCTGCACTGATCACCATCCTGCAGGAAGTGCTTCCCAGCTCCAGTGGCACTGAAATGGCACGGAAATTCCTAGGGATTTATCCAGCCCAGCCTGTCAGTCATCCCTTCATCTCACAAAATGTAAAGCCAAGGGTTTATTCCCACTGGTGAGGGAGGTGGGATCGGGGCTGAGCATGGCAGGAGAGGGCTGGGGAAGGAGGAGCAGGAGAATAATGGGATAATTAAGGTTGGAAAAGCCCTCTAAGACTGAGCCCAACATTCCCCCAGCATCCCACATTCACCACTAACCCCTGTCCCCAAGTGCTGCATCCACACACCCTCTGGGCACTTCCAGGGAGAAGTGGGGCAGGAGAATAATGGAATCCTTAAAGATGGAAAACCCTCTGAGTCCAACCATCAACCCACCACCACCCTGTTCACCTCTAACCCATGTGCCCAAGTGCTGATTTACCCCCTCATTTACCACCCACACACCTTCTGGGCACTTCCAGGGAAAAGCAGGAGAACCCCAGAGCTGTCCTTCCTCCCTCCTGCCCTGCAGCGATTTGGGAAGCAAACAAAAGCAGGCAGGAACTGTTGAGTTTAGTAAAATCCTTTATATACACCGAGGGGGAATATTTACAATATAATACTGATCCCAAAGGAACTACCAGGGAACACTGAGGAGAGAAATGAGAACATCTCAACACACAGAAGTCAAACGTGGGGACAGACTGGGATTGCCAAAATGCAAACCAGGAGTAAATGACAGCAAAACTTGGACGTGTTGCTATTGCCAACCAAAACCTCTTTTGCCCAGCCAGGTTCTTCTGATTTTTTAACACAGATATAAAAGCTTAAAATAATCAATCACAGGAGAAGTCAGATATACATCAAATTTGGAAAAGGTCAAATGATTTCAGAGATTTTTTTCTTCACTGAAATAAAATGCTAAAGTAAAAAAAAAACCCAAACCAAAAAACCTACAGAGCTTTCCCACGTGTTTTTAGTGTTTGTACAAAGTCTTCTTTGATCCCATACAACCCTTCCAGCTCCAGGTATTTACAATGTTCACAGTCTGCCAAAGAGGATCAGTAGATTTATCACCAAGTAAAACCTTACAGAATCAAGACAAGGTGTCCTGCATTTGTGTCAACTGAGAAACAAAACAAAACACAGGAAGGACAAAGTCAAATGCTACTTTAAAATGTGAAAAGGAATCCATTCAAGTGTTTTGAACTCTGAAATGTAAAACTTAACTTTTCAAAGAGACAAAAAAAAAAAAAAATCCATTTTCTCATAGAAATAAAACCATTTGACCTCGAAGCTTCAAACTGTGTTTTCTTAATCTGTCCCTCCTCCCTCTGCTTCAGATCAGGCTTTTCTTACTTATCCCAGACAATAAAATTAAAGTAAATGCATAAAAAGCAGTTCTTTGTGACAAAAATTCCAGTGCTCACCCTGGGAGTAGCTCCAATCTGATCCATCTTTCCTGCCAACTTCTGTCTCCCACAAAACTGCCTGAGGGTTTCCCCCTTGGAGGGCAGAGTCACAAAGTGCCTTTGGAGGGAATTTTCTGCACTCCTGTTCAAACACAGGTGATTTCCCTGTTTCTATCTCTATTTGCCACACTTAACACCTTCAATTTCCCTGAAAAAATCCACAGATTTCAAGTTAAAAGTGAAACCACTTCTTACATTTCCAGACTTGGGTGGATGCTGACACGACCTAGAATGAGAGCAAGGACAGAAATGCACATCACAGGCCCTGCAAAGTTGCTGACACAACCAAGAAGTGACAAATATTCTTGTTTCTTGTTAATTCTCTCTCAGTTTTCAAGGACAGGTCAGTGCACAAATATCCCCCATGGTGCCAGAGGTGCAATCCTGGCCCACACAAACACTCCCTGCTCCCATCACAGGGATGGTGGAACAGGGACTGTTCTTCCTCTGCAATGGAAAATGAGACCAGGATTGAAGGAAAGCTGACAAGGTGCAGACAGAGAAGGTGAAATGAAGCATCTCCTTCACGTAGAAAAACCGAATCACCCCTTACAAAACTGTACAGAAAGAGTCGGACACTGCTCTGCCACCAGTTAAAGGGAGTTGGGCGTAGAAAAGAGACAACAAAGAACTGCCCTAAGAGAGAGCTGGGGGGTTCATGGCTCAGGTTTGTGATGTAAACCCAAAAGGGAGGAGCTCTGAAACACAACGGTCAAAGTCGTTACTCGTAGCCCTGAATTGGCACTTCAGCACAGACCAAACTCACTCGGTGTCTGCACAGGGTTTGGTACCAAAATACCCCTAGAAAAAGCCTCCACCCAGTCCCAAAAGAAAGAAAAGCAGCCAAAGGTAGAAAACTAGAAATATGTACAGATTCTGTCCATTTGTTTGCTTCGCTGAGGTTAAAAAAAGCAGCTTTTGGAGCCAATGTTCCAGACTGGGGTAAGAACCTGCCCTGCAAAGGGACCTGTGGGAAGGAGCAGCCCTGGAGTTGTGGCTCCCCCAGAAAGGAGCTCGAAGGCATCAGAGAAATGGGAATTTGGGCTCTGGAGGGGACACAGGACATGAATCCCTGGGGGCTCCCACAGCAGCACTGGGACCCTGGCCAGGATAACCCCTCAGACAAGAGGAAGAGCCTAAAACTGAGAGCTGGATCTCCTGGAAGGGAAAGGATGGGAATACAGGGGTGGATCCCACACAACTGGGGGCTGAAGGAAACAAACCCAACGCTGGGTCTTGTCCACAGGAGATCCCACCGTGAAAATAAAAACAACTCATAGTAAGAACTCGAACATTCTTCTGTTCTGCTGTTGGAGGTGAGAAAAAGGAGTTTTATGCTGAATTCAGCCTTAAAAAAGGTCTGAGGAAAATGAGGAGGGAGAAAGAGAGAGGGGAGAGCTTCGAAGGAGGTCTGGGGAAGATGGGAAGGAGACAAAAAAAGCAGAGTTACTGCTCAGAACTGAAAATTCCAGCAAGCACATGGACTCAGGTGCCCTGGGCAAGGCCAAGGGGGCTCTCAGGGCACTGAGCCACACTGAAGGTTATTTAATTCAGTTGCCTCTACCTAAAGAATCAGAATTTAGGTGCCAAGAGCAGCTATGAATTTGTGTTTCACAGCACTTGCTTCAGGTACTCACTGAGCAGGGGGTTAAACTGTGGCTCTTGTTCTCATACACAGTCACTGCAGTGCTGGATGGGGCAGATGGAAGCAGCTCCTGCAACTGGTTATTAAGAAAAAGAATGGTCTTTAGCAATATAATCCACCCCTTTTGGGGCCCTCATGATTAACAGTACATAAGTGATCGTAGAGACCTCAAGGAACTGAGTTTTAAAAAAATATTACAGTACCAATGATTTTTTTTTTTTCTTTTTTGTATCTACAACTATACAGCATTTTCAAGCAGTATGGAAATTTAATGAAATAATTATGATTTATTAATTTACATAAAAATACTTTTTACAGTTAAAGAATAAATCTTAAATGGTAAAAAAAATAAGATTAAGAAGCTCCAGCTATTGAGAGTCGTGGGAGTTTGTTTGCTCTTCGATGACTTGTTTGACGATTTCTGCCAGTTTTAGTCGATCCACTTTGTCTGTGAATCCTCTGCCTGCAAGGGAAAGGACAAGGAGTCAGGTGCTGGGAACAAGGGAGGGAGGAAATCCTGGCTGGAGTTAAACAATGTTTGTCCACACAAACTTAGGGCAAGAGAACCAAAATGAGTTACAGTGTCTGGTTCTGGTGGCAAATCGAGCACTTAAAAGACCTGAATTAAACCCAACCAAGCAAAACAGAATGAGGGTTTGGGTTGGAAGGCACTCAGAGCCCATCCAGTCCCACCCCTGCCAAGGGCAGGGACACCTTCCACTAGCCCAGGTTGCTCCAAGCCCTGTCCAACCTGGCCTTGGACACTTCCAGGGATGGGGCAGCCACAGCTCCTCTGGGCAGCCTGTGCCAGAGCCTCCCCACCCTCACAGGGAAGGATTTCTTCCCAATCTCCCACCTAACCCTGCCCTCTGGCAGTTTAAAGCCATTCCCCCTTTCCCATCACAATTTCCATTCGTGCTGTTCTGCTCCCACACCATTTGGTGCCTCTGAAAACTCGACCCTGAACCTCCAACAGAGATTTTAAAGCAGAACTTTCCCCCTGGTTTTGAGGACCCCCGTTCTGGCAGGAGGCCTGAGACAGTGTGAAACCTAAACCAGCCCAAATTCAGTAGCTTTGGGGTGATTCCCACATCAGAAGGTCCCAGTTTTCCCCCTTCCCTGAGGAAGGAAGTGGCTCCTCACCGTTCCAGCTGAAGCTCTGCAGGGTGTCCCGCAGCAACTTGCACTCCCGGTTGTACTTCCAGGCCTCCTGCATCACCTCATTCAGCTTCTCATCCTCATTCTCTCCTGTTTGGGAGCACAGAGAGAACCAGCAGGTTTGGCCTCGTGCCTCACTCAGGGCAGTTGTCCCTCCACTCCCCACACGCACCAGGAAACGGGTTCAGAGCAGCCACTCCCGGCTGGAAGTTCTTTTCCCAGCTCTGCACGTCCCTGTTCCCACTGACACCACACAAACCCCAGCCCACAGCGTGCCCAGGGCAGCGGGATTTTTGTTTTTCCTCCCTCCCCACTGACCCAAAGTCAGGTTTAGAAATGGAACTTGGTTAAAAGTGGCAACCTTTACCAGCCTGGGGGAGAATGCACTGGGCAATCACATCCCTCAGCTTCTCCAGAGCCACGTTGGAATCGTTGCTGCCGTTCTCGGGGTCGTGGATATAAACCCCGTCCTTTGGCTTGGTGCTGGGGAGGAACAAGGAGGAAATAATTGGAGCTTGGGCACAGCTCAAGTCCGTTACTCATTGCATAACTGCACCAGTAAAACCCCCTCCTTCACTCCCTGCAGAGCTGGGAGACAGACTTGGCATTAATTATAATTGTTGTCCTTTATTATCAGACCATTTGAAAAAGAAATATTCCTTTAAATTAGTTCAAGCAAGCCCTAAAATGCATTATCTTATTTTTTCAGGTTCGCTCGAACAAAGAGAAATTACCTGACTTTTTCAGTAAATAAGTGTCAGGATCATTAAAAAGAAAAATCTTGGAATTCTTTCCCCCAGTTTGCCTTCTCTTGCACGTGACCCATCTTCTCCTAAGGGATCTGTTCTAACACAGTAACGGGATCCAGCTCCTCCTGCCTTCACCAGAACATCCTGGGACTCAAACCACCTTGTCCCAGTGACTCCAACCACAGCAGGAGTTCAACCCTTCCTTGGAACTGAGCCTGGGACATTCCCAAAGCTCTGCTGCAGCCTCCCAGCTGCCCCTCTGTGTGCCTGGAAGCCCAGCTTTGGTTCCCCCATTTTTGGTCCCCCAGCTCTACTCACCCCAGCAGTTTCCTCTTGCGCAGGATGGGGTTGTTCACGGAGTGCAGGGGTTTCAGGCTCACTTTGAGGTCTTGGATCCTCATGTTTGCAAGTTGTTCTGCATGAGCCTGTTGGATCCCTGCAACCATGGCCTGGAGGGTGAAGAGTTGCGCTTTAGATCCTTTGGGAATTCAGGAATTCCTGAGTTCACCCTCCTGTGTGAATTAAGGAGCAGTGCGTGCACAGTGGGGGAAAAAAAGCACCAAAATCCTGTTTATTTTTGAGATGTGGAACAAAAACCAGGTTTGCATGAAGCAAGACATGATTAGAACTACGGTCAGAGACTGTGGGATAATATATCCCAACCTCACAGGGGGAAACAGGACAAAGGATCATCTGTACTGCTCATGTTCACCACATCTGAGTGCTGAGTGAACTCCTCTTCGAGCAGAGTTGAAAGGAAACAAGGACTGAGGTCACAGTAAGGGGATAAAATGGGGGAAAAAGGAGAAAAGATTCCACTTCCATGCTCTGCTCTCTGCTCCTCAGCACACGGCTGCTCTTAACACCAATCCTGGAGCACCTCCCCCCAGCCCAAATTTCACATTTTATTTCCATTTTCTCCCCGTTTCCATTTCCCTACAGAGATCTCAGGCTCTCCTGAAGAAAACACTCTGACCATCAAGAGCTGTCCTGCTCCTGTGCAACATTCCTGACCAAACAAATATTTCACTGCATTCAGACCTTGTCCATCATCAGCTGGGCAGAGGGCAGGATGTTGTCCAGGGCCTCCGTGGAGTTGAGCCAGGGATGGTCCAACACTCCCTCGATGGTCAATCTCTCCTCAGGTTTGACCTTCAGCAGCCTGGGAAAGGAAAAATAATAATCCATAAAAGGGAGTTTTGTTCATTTGCAGAGCACTGAAAAATCTCTGAGCATCACAGGGGTCAAAAAGGAACTCAACAACAGCTCAAACTGCCCCAAAAGCAGCCTGACTTTGTCCCAGGTTCTCTGAGCCTTGCTGTGGATTTATTTAACAAGCTCATCCAGGTAAATTCAGGGATTCAGGGTAAAGGGAAGGTGCTGAGGGGCCATTTCAGGAATATCTGTGTGTTCTCAGATTGGAAATTACCTCCCAGAGGAGCTGGAAATGATCCAGACCAACACTGTCTGGAAATGCCCTTCTAGAGCTCATCCCCATAACAAGCCACACTCATTCCAAGAATTCTGGGCATGGAAACTTCACTGAATTAACTGTTCCCACCTGCAACTCCTTAGTTTTTCTTCCCCTGCAAAACCCTCAAGGAATGGACACTTTGACAGGCTCCAGCTCCTCAAAATAAGAAGGAATTTTATTCTTTACTGCTAAAAAAGCCATGGAATAAATGTTACTGGAATGAAACCCTGGAAAGAGGTTCTGCAGATAAACTCCTGTTGTCATGATGACCTGCTCAATAAAAAGAGCCAAATTCCCCCCAGAGTGCTGACAAGTTCTCCCAGGAGTCTGAATTAGAACCAGGAGGACTCCAGGAGGTTGTCACAATCCTTAGGCAATTCCCTAAATCAGTTCCTGGCTGCAAACATTATTTAATGTACCAAGGAAGTGGAAATAACTCGTGCAAAATGACAGCAGGACCCCGGGGGAGCTCAGAAATCTCACTTGCTGCCAACCAGGTTGTAAGTTCAGCTTTGACACCAGACCCAGGCATTCCTTTTCCATGGGTTTTCCAAGTCCTGACCTATTATCCAGCCCCTCCAAGCTCCCAAAGCTTGAGGTGAGAAATGAGCTACACACTTGAGAGGCAGCAGCAGATTCCCCAGGAAGAGCTGCCTACACCCAATCAAATTTAAACTAAATTTAATATAATTTAAACAATTATATTAATTCTGAATGTATTCCTGCCCCATAACCCCAACTTCAGACTCCCTGGCTGGAAAAGGCAGGCAGGAAAAGGAGTCCTGATGACATCAGTGGGATAAATAAGTGAACTGAATCCACCTGACGACGTTCTGGGAGCTGAGTTTATGGTCATTTTAAAGGGCAATAAAACCTTTAAACCTGTTGTGTAAAGCAAAGTTTCACTGCAGTTTATTTGGTGAAAGGTTGGGGGTTCTCCTGCACTGCTCCAAAGGTCCCAGCAATGTGAACTCCTTGGAGATTTTGCAGTGGTTTTGAGGAGCCAGTGACACTTTAAAATTATTTCCCCAAGCGATTTTTTTTCCCTATTTATGTTGGTTTTATTCTCTCCCAGCTGAGAGATGTGCAGGGCATGCAGAAAAAAAACAGCTCCCAGGAGCATTTGGAATAAAACATCAATGCAAAGCCTCAGCCCAGAGCCTGCCACCTCAGGACAGATCTTACCCTGCCTTTCCCTGCCCCTCTTGACTCCTCTCACACTGGGTATGACGTGCACTGGGTTTTAAGGGACAGACCTTATCAGATCTTATTAAGCCACCTGATTTTAGCAGGAATTGAAACATTACTGTAGGGGATCCAAGGCTGGAGAGCACTTGATGTGGCAGCCAGTTGGGTGTGTTGCTCTGAACCCTCCAGTTCAAGACTAAACTCACAATTCCCTCTTAAGAACTTCGGAGACATCAAAATTGGAACAGTTGGGGATGGAAAAAAAGAAGGGAAGAAAAGTATCTACCAGACTTTATGTTGAATATGACAGAAGGTTTGTCAGCTGTATGAGCTGCAGACAAGGTAGAAGAACAATCCCTTTGGGATAACACACTGCCAAGGGATTTTTTTTCCCACCTTTTAACATCAGAAAGAGCAATAAAACACATCCATCCCCGGACTCACTTCCGCACGATGTCCTTGGCCATCTCGGAGATCTGGCTCCACTCCTCCTCTGGGAATTCGAAGCTCCCTGTCATGATCTTCTTCCTCATGTCCTTTGGGATGGTCCTGCTGTGGTGTTTGGAGTAGAAGGGGGGGTACCCACACAGCATGACGTAGATGATGACCCCCAGGGACCACAGGTCACAGCTCTGCAAGCAAGGACAGCGCCGGGCCGGGGTCAGTTCTGACACCAGGGCAGCCACCCCTGAACAAGTGTCTGCCTTCAACCCCCACCTCTGCCCCTCCAGGGTGGAGAAAGGGTAATCAGAACCCTGCACAAGAGGGGTTTGTGGTCAGGAAACCCCTGCAGGGTGGTTAATCTTTGCTTCAGCTCTCTATGGGAGGCTACAAAATCCTGACACCACATATCAAACCACCTGCTCCAGTTGAACAGCTGGGACTCAGGTAGAGCCTTAGCAATTAGATCAGAAACCAGCTAATTTGAATTAAAGTTGACACTACAAGAACACTCAGTGGTTCAAACACTGCCCAGCAAGCAGGAGACAGTGATGAGAATATGGAGGGAAAGGTTCTGGAATGCCCAAAAAGGAATCCAACCCTCCAGGACACTGTGTGTCCAGCAGCAGCTACACCATAAAATATTGGGCATTTTCCAGAAGTTCCCAGATGCAGAGCAGGTTCCACCACAGGTGCCTGGGTAAAACATCTGCACCTCCAGAAGCTCTGGGTGACAGCAGGGAAGAGGATCCCTTTGAAAAGCTTCTTGTAGGAGTGAAAGAACCTCCCCCACGGTCTCATTCCAGCAGAATCATTCTGCTCCCTCCAAAATCTTGTCACATTTAGTGCTCCTTAACAGTGTTTGTGTGCTTCTGCTTTAATTAGAGGATCGTTAATTAGGGCTGGGCTAAGTGTGCATTTCATTATTCACTCCATCAGAAAGAACTGAGAGGCAGCAGCACTTTCAGTGAGTCACTTCCAAACCAGGACAGAGCCTGCAGAGATAATCAGCTCCTCATCTGCCACCTCAACTGAGCAAAACCTGGTCTGAACCTCCTGTCTGAGGAGAAATCCCACTGCAAACCTGGTCACTCCTTCAGAAGAGCCACAAAATAACCAGCAACGTGACACTTCCCTGCTGGTTCCTCCAGATCCTGCTTTTACTCAGTGGGAGATAATTTGGCTTTTCAGATGCATTCCTGTCCCACACCCAGAACAAATTTATTGCTGCTGTGAGGGTGTCACTTTAGGGCAATCAACTTCATTGCCTTGGGTGTTAAATTGTGCCTCCAGGTTCCTGCAGTGGGGTTGGTGGGGAAAGGCACTTTAAGAACACTGTTTCAAATCACTGCTTCCCACTCACCTTGTTGTAAGTGTAGGGTGTTGGAGAGGTGGGGATGATACCAGATTTTTCTTTCTGATGTCTTCTCTGTGCCTCCAATACCTGTTGCCATGAGAGGAAAAAAAAACAAAACCCAAAAAACAAAGCAAAATACATCTCATCTCTAGGCAGGAAGATTCCTGATGTTTTCCCATTCTGTAAACCTACTGAAGGCCCTTTCAAACTCAACATTTTCTTCCTTAAAAAAAAAAAAAGACTGAGACTTTCTACATTCACCTAAAATATTTTTGCTGCTTTGAACGAAATTTATCAGTTTTGCCTGAATTAAAGCAACTGCTCCCAACTTCCAACACCTCTGGGCTTGGAATTAGAACCCAGAGTGTGTCTGGAGGGTAACCTGAGCTCCAGAGATGTCCCTTTTTGCCTCTCCCAGGAACAAATCACATCAAATCTGTCCCTTGCTGACCAAATCTGAGGGTCTGGGTTTCCAGACATGGTTTTTCTGGCATTTTCAGGGGCTGATCTCTGAGTTGTTCTTCCTTCAGGGATTAAAGGCTCTGACATGCCCAGCACTGCAATTAAAGATCCATCTGCAGTTTTCTTTTCATTTTCTTCAGGACTCCAACACAAAGGACAGAAGAGAGTGGGGAGAGCAGCACTACAAAGAGCAGCCTGTCTGTAATTATAGATTATGCCTTAATGACAAGGGGCCCAGGTAACCACTGCCCTTTTTGAGCCTTTTCAGAGCCTTTTTGTTCCAGCACAGTCCTTTTTAATGTAATCCTGAATAAACCTGAGCTGGAAGGAGGATGGGAAAGCAGGGACTTCTCCAAACCAGCTGCTTTAATGCAGTTAAAGGTCAATGGACAAAATCAGAGTTAAGAACAGCCTGGGAAATCTGCCTCACCATCCCCTGCTCTTATCAACACATCCCTGTGACACTCCAGCTCCAAAGGTGCCTACTGTCCAATTATTCGAGATCCCTGCCCCCCAGGAGCCCTGAACAGGACAGCAAAGGCTTTTAGAACGCTGTGGTTCTGGAGGCACAGGCAAGGAATGATTCCCCCTTAGCCCAGGATTGTGATTGTTGTTACCTGAGGTGCTACGTAGTACGGAGTGAACTGTGGTGTCATCAAGTCACCTTGGTCTACTTTGGCAAATCCAAAGTCACACAGTTTAACAGGAGCATCCTGAAAGAAGGAGAAGAGGCTTCCTCACACAGTTCTCGTTATATCAGCTTTCCTACCACAGCAGTTCTCACCTCCCCTTTGCCACACGTGCTCCTCGCCTGTATTTACACCCTCACAATCCCCTGAGTTAAAAGGACAAAAACTGATCTTTCAAACGAGCATTTTGGCTTTCCTGAGTGCTCTGGGTCAGGAACAGCCCCCTCTGAGACTGGGAAAGTGATAAACACATTGGAGGGGGGGTCACTGCATGTCCAGGGTGGTTTTGAGCAGGAAAAAGAAACAAGGAAGTGTTTGGATCTATCAAAGCCCCTCTAATGCTCCTCAGAACATCCTGGTTATGTGGCAGAGGGATCTTCTCCTCAGCAAAGCTGGGTTTGTGTAGAGGTGGAGAACCTGCCTCCTAATTAACAGACTGTGCTCCAGGGAGATCAGAGACTGCACAAGAACAAAGTCAATAAAGGTGATTAACGTAATTTTACAACTATCCTGAAAATCACCATTTTACAGAATTCAGCAGGGAAAAAAACCCCAAAAAACAATTCCAGTATTCATCTTACCAGAGAGTTATCCTTGAAGAGGAGATTCTCAGGTTTGAGGTCTCTGTGTGCAATGTTCAGTGAGTGGCAATGCTGCAAAGCCAAAGCTATCTGGAAAAGGGCACAATAAACCAGCTACAGTTACAGAACTCCTGCTTCAGCCTGGACAGCATTTTAGCTTTAGAAAAAAAGACATTTCCTGTGTATGCCAGACCCCAAACACTCTCCCTGCACCTGGGTGCAAGGCTGAGCTCTGACAGGCCTGCCCTGTGATGGGTGGGACATAAATCCCACCCAGGATTCAGTTTGGGTTTCACTCAAAGCAAACAGAAAACAAAAGCCAAACTGGACTGGGCTCCCCAAGCACCTCCTTTGACTCGATGAAGGCATTAATGACACCCTCAAAGTGGAACAGATCTCACAGTGCCCTGCCCTGTGCTGTGCCAGCCCTCTGAGGTGCCCCCTGCCCAGCAATCACACAACATTTCTGTGAATGTTTTATTTCTGTGAATATTTTATTTTATTGCACTTGTTACTGCCTTGAGATTCAACACTCAGGCAGTTTTGCTCTTCAATTTTGGACGGCACTGCCTGCACTCCCCTCATTTCGTGGGCCATCCCACAGAAATGCACCCCAGGATCCTTTCAAAGGCAGTTCCTCCCCCTGCTGTGGTTTGGAAACCCAGGAAACCTCCAGGGAATGGACATTTCCAAGTGCAATTCCTTCAGCATCAATGTTTAAACAGCTTTACTGAGGCTGAAGGAAGGCAGAGCCACACAGCCCTTTTTTGGAAATATTCCTGTTGGGTTCTGCAGGATCCCACCCAGCTCCAGCATCCTGAGGGAAGTGCTGATGCCTTGGAAAAGTGCAAATTGCTGTCACATGAGAACTTTGGTGTTAATTTAGCTCAGAAACAAATGGAAACACATTCCCAGAGAAAAGGAGGCAGCTCTGTGACAAGTTCTAACTGTTACTGGCAACAAGGAATCAACACTCACAGTTCAAGATAAATCAAAAAGAATAAGATTTTAACATTTCAAACTTCATTTCTATAGACATTAAAGCCAAGAGTTACTTGGGACACGAATACCCCAAGTGCCCACACACAGTCAGAATTTAAATCTGATTAATTTTTTCTTTTATTAACTTAATTCTTTACCAAAAATCTCTATTTTTGGTAAAGTGTTACAAGATTTTCCCAACATTTTGGAATCAAACAGCCCAAGGGACATGAAAAACTGCCAGGAATAATTCTGTGCTTCCACCTAATTATTTGCTGGGTGAAACCAAAAAGGCAACAGCACAATGAGCACTTCATTAGAAACAAATCAAAGCACAAAAGAGAAAAGTAAGGTGGAATTATTTGGGCCTCTTTTTTGCCTCAGTACCAAATATTCTCTCCCCATTTGAGGGGAGCTGATCCTGGGGATCCCCGAATTTCATGGGGTCACACCAGGTGCTAAGAACAAAGAGCCTGGTGGACCCCAAAACCTCTTGTAGAAACCCCCATGGAGTGTTTAAAACGCTTTTGTGTATTTGAAATGCAAATATAATTAAAATACAGCATTCAAGAGGGAGCTGTGCAGAGAAACAGCGCAGGGAAAACGACACCAGAACAAACAGCAGAGAAAACAGGCACTGATTCCTTGTTATCTCCCACGAAAGGCAGCACTTCCATAAAACCAAGCACAAAGCCCAGCTTGGAAACCACTGGCCCAAAAGAGGAGAGAAGTTTGGGACACATTCCCAGCTGGAATCCAACTGGAGCCATGAGAGCCTGGGGGGCTGCTGGAGGCAACGCTTGTAGGACAACAGAGAGGACACAGCAAGGAAAATAAAAAAGTTCTCTTTGCAGTGTTCTGTTGACCAGGTGAGGAAACCACTGTTAAAAACACAGCAGACCCAAAGAACAAGCCCACAGCTTCAAACCCTTTACTGTTTCCTACCCAACCTGGGCATTGTCAGGCTATAACAAAGCAGGCAAATGATCATGGGATCACAAGAGAGGATTATTTTCCTCAGGCCTTTTTTAACCCCCCCCTCCTCCCAGCCCAAAGGAATCGTGACTATTCAGCCATTACCACCGGTGGATTTGCTCAGACAGGGGGGGTGACTTGCCTGCTTTGTTACTTGGCTTGCTTGCTTCTCAGTAAAGTGCCGGTGCTGGCTGATTCTGTGGAAGAGCTCTCCCCCTTCCATCATCTCCATCACAATGAGGAGCCGAGCCCTGTGCAAAATCGCAGCTTGTTACGCTCAAAATCAGGAAAGGAAAACAAAATAGAACAGAATTTCTGAACTGACAGTGCATATTTTACATCTGCTGACAGGCCAAGACACTCCTTTCTCCTGCAGTGGCTGGAGCTGCTCTGGTTCCTTAGTTTGGGTTCTTTTGCTTTTGGTAATCTTTGGGTTCTTTTGCTTTTGGTTCTTTGGGTTCTTTTGCTTTTGGTAATTTTGGGTTCTTTTACTTTTGGTAATTTTGGGTTCTTTTACTCTTGGTTCTTTTGGTTCTTTTGCTTTTGGTTCTTTGGGTTCTTTTGCTTTTGGTAATTTTGGGTTCTTTTGCTTTTGGTTCTTTGGGTTCTTTTGGTTTTTCGGTTCTTTTACTTTGGGTTCTTTGGGTTCTTTTACTTTTGGTTCTTGGGGTTCTTTTACTTTTGGTTTTTGGGTTCTTTTGCTTTGGGTTCTTTGGGTTCTTTTGCTTTTGGTTCTTTGGGTTCTTTTGCTTTGGGTTCTTTTGTTTCTTTTGCTTTTGGTTCTTGGGGTTCTTTTGCTTTTGGTTCTTTTGCTTTTGGTTTTTTGGTTCTTTTGCTTTGGGTTCTTTTACTTTTGGTTCTTTGGGTCCTACTCTTCTGTCCTTCTGGGTTCTTTGGGTCTCTTTATTCCTTGGTCCTCATTCCCTGGGTCCCTACTTTTGGCCTTTGGGTCCTCTTGACCCTGGGTTCTTTTACTTTTGGTTTTTCGGTTCTTTTACTTTGGGTTCTTTTACTTTGGGTTCTTTGGGTTCTTTTACTTTGGGTTCTTTGGGTTCTTTTACTTTGGGTTCTTTGGGTTCTTTTACTTTTGGTTCTTGGGGTTCTTTGGGTTCTTTGGGTTCTTTTACTTTTGGTACTTTTGGGTTCTTTTACTTTTGGTTCTTTGGGTTCTTTTACTTTGGGTACTTTGGATTCTTTTACTTTGGGTTCTTTTACTTTTGGTACTTTTGGGTTCTTTCAGTTTGAACTGTACAAAGTGCAGGATTTCCTGGCTCCCAGCACAACCTGACTCAGCCAGGAATCCCCACTTTGCTCCTCCCGATGGAACAAGGTCCCCATGGATGCATCCACACCCAGGTGGCTCCACCCAGTTTGGCCCTGGAAGCCACGTGGACACATCCAGGGGTAACTCTGCCCTCAAAGAACAGATGCTTTTGGGTGTGGATGCTTCACTGAACCTCAAGATTTCAATTTACAGTTTGATTGCCATAATTAGGAAGGAAAACAGGGAACATGGAGTCTAGGACTGCTGGATCCTCAAGGAATTACCTCCTAGTTGTCCCCATACAGCAAACTCAGACACATCAGAGACTAAGACAGGTCTCAGCTCTTTAATTCTCTCATCTTTGATGCTTTTTCTCAACTAATATCCAATTAGAAGACAATATTTTTATCCCAAATGATTAATGCAAGAAAAAAAAAGGTCAGTCTGCTTCATGGTTTTATGTTTTTCTGTGTTCATATTAAGAGTTTTCAGGGCTGAATTGAGTATTTTTAGAAACAATTCTTTCTCTCACACAGCACAGATATCACAGACTGAACCTAAGAAATGGAGATGTACTCAAACAGGTAGGAAAGGATGTAAATTAATTTAAATACACATTGCCAAGGGAAAAAGCAAGTGTTTCTTGGTCTGAAGCATAAACACGATATTAAACACGACATCTGGGACCCCCTATAAATAATAATTTTGTGATTAAAAGAAAAACAACAACAACAACAAAACAAAAAGCAAACTGCATTATACCTTGGGCTAAACGTGGAAAGCTGTGGGAATGCCTTACCTTGGGCTGGACTCGTGTGGGAACTGCACACTGTTGGCATAAACCTCAATAATCTGCACAATGTTGGGATGTGTCGCACACATCATGTGCAGACGTACCTTGAAGAGAAGGGAGGGCTGTTACTGCACACAGGGACAGGCTCTGGGCACTTCTGATCCCCCTTTCCCCCCCCACCAAACCACTCACAGCTTCAAATTATCCGAAAATTAAGGAATAATCTATTTGTTGCACGCTGCGGGATCACCCTCAAAGTGCAGGAAAAGCCCCTTTTTTTTTTTTTTTTTTATTTCTTTGTGGTTTTAAAATAAATTTAAAGACAGGGCCAGCTTTAAAGTACCAACAGAGATAGGACTGAAAGTGAAAATTAATGATTAAACCCTAAAATTCCATAATCTGGCTTCTCTTAAGCACTCCATGCGTGAAACTCCATCTCCTGTCCCAACACTCTGGAACAGGGACTTCAGGAATTTCCCCCACTTTAAAGCTTCCTGGGCTGCTCAACCAAACCAATGATGCTTTTCTGTACACAGATTATTTTTTTTCCCTAGGAAATTTAACAGTGAATTTAAGTAACAAGCAAATGCAAGCTGCCTAAACCTCGGGGATAATTAATCCTTCTCCAAATTCCCGACAGCTGGAAGGAGCGCCCAGCGTTTCACAGCCTGACAGTTTTTGGCACCTTGGCACGTTCCCAGCAGCCTCAGGAAGTCACAACCAGCACCAGGAGCTGATTTTAGTTCCTGGCACACAGATAAATCCATTTCCAGCGCAGCTTGAAGCATTCCTGGCAATCCAGAGAGCTGTGACATCCAAGAGCGAGATGTATGGAAACAAAATTCCCTGTAAACCGCTCGTGTTGCGTTACAGGGGACACGGGGAGAGGAACAGCTCTAAAATGCAGCTCAGCAAATTCTAAATAAACATCTGGGCAGCAATTCCTGCAGAGCTGGACCCTCCTTTTTCACCCCCCACCTCATCCCATGGCAACAGCAAGGCTTGAGGATCCACCCCAAGGAATCTTCCTTTCCTTTCCTGCATGGCTTTTGTGAGGGGTTTTTTAAAACTTGTTTTTTTTTTACATTTTGTTTCAACATTTTTAAACACTTTCTTTTAAAATAAAAACGTTCTTTTAAACCATTAGATTTCGGGGTGTGTCAGGAGAAAACAGGCACTGTACCTCATTTCTAGCTTTCGGGCGATCGAGGAGGATTTTCAGTGCAAAGCGTTCTTGAGAGGATTTTTTCATGCAGACTCTGGTATGACAGCAATAAAATTATTCAGTCAGCAAGAACGTTAAAGAGACACTTCAAGTAATTAATCTGAGTTTGTTTTCCATGTGGGAATTAACAGGAATTAAGCTGGGATAGAAGGGCACCTTCTCCCCACGGCCCAGCTTGAAAACCTCAGTTTTCAGCCTCCCACGACAACCAAGTGAGTTCTGTAGAAACACCTCACCCAAGTTTGACTTCCAGCAAGGCAAAAAGAAGCATTTCAGAGCAAGGGGGGACCAGCAGACAAGCAGAACTCCCTCAAAATTCAGCCCCAAGAGCTCCTTTGCGTGAAAAAAAAACCCCAAGGTACACAGTGGCACAGCCTGAGCCTCCCCAGCAGAGGGGGGAGTTTGTGATTAATAAATAAAATGTTTCTGAATGGAAATCCTCATTTTTGGCCAGGCCACCAAGTGTTTTTTTCTCTCTTTCCCCAATTTAACACGAACAACTGAGGGAAGGGCCCACATTTTAACAGAGCAAAGCCCAAAGGGGGGGTTTTAATGGAGATCGGAGGCAACACAAAATGGAGGAGGAGAAACCAGCGGGCTGGACTGGGAGACAAACGGTGGGGAAAGACCAGGACCCTGTGGAACACCCAGGAACAGCTGTTCTCCAGCAGGAATTCCCATGCCCTGAAGGCAGGGGCCTTGCTGAAAAGGAAATACGTGTTTTGCTTCCCAGAAAGTATCCAGCCAGTGCTGGGGTTAGAAATCCGTGAGGGACACGGCTGGGATGCCCGTGGGATTGTCTGCTTTGGCCTCACAGGATGAGGGAAAAAACTGGAAAAAACAGGGAAGGGACAGTGGTGATGGCACAGAGGAGCCTTTGCATGCAGAGACACCAGGATTCAAGGACAGAGGGGTTCCAGGAGGAATTCCTGGGGTTCCAGGAGGAATTTCTGTGGCCACAACCAACTCCAGGAGCACGGTGCGAGACGAGCAGGGAGGCGAGGGGAGGATTTACTGCACATACATCCCAAAAAAGACAAAACCCCACCTGCAGGACCCTCCTGGAGCAGATATTTGTTGTTTATGAGGAGCTTTCCATGGATCACACTCTGTCAAAAGCATTTCAAATACTCCCTGAGCTCCCCCCAAAGCCGGGGCGCTCTCTTACCTCACAGGCCCACTGATCCCAGCTCCCAACTTCTGAGTCCAGTTAATGTTGTACTCCTCTAAAATGGAGGTTTCCTGGTCAAGAAGGAGCAGGAAGAGGGAAAAGATAGTTAATAAACACATAAATAAATAAAATTACTACAGAGAGCCCTTCCCTCACAAAAAAAACCCCACAAGCTCAGCAGACCTGGCTTGCAAAACTCCTGAGCAGGAAAGAGCCTGAGCTGTGGAAAATTCGACATAAATACAAACGCTCGTGTGATAATTTCTCTGTTTGCAGGTATTTCTGTGCTGTGGCATCAGCCTGGTGCCCTGACCCAGGATTATTGAGAACAGCAAATGGAATCCTGTGTCTTCAGCACACAAAGTGTAGCAAGGGCATCTCCCCCTGATTTAAATGCACCTGTAAATGATCAATCCCCACTGAAGGGCCCAATCTCAGCATTGATGTGTATTTTTGGGTCATAGAGTACATCACAAAAACAGGGGTTTCAAACCTTTGGAAAGAAAGGGGCTGGTTCAACCCCCAGCACTGGGGAAGCTGAAGGAGGCAGGGAAAATATTCCCAACCACGCTGAAAATTAAGGGAAGAGGCCACCACTTGAAAAGGGATTTTATTGTGATCAGATTTTTCTGTTAATAATTCAAAGGGAGCATTTTATCCCAGAAAAATTAGGACACTCCTGCTCTCAACTAAGGCTGAAAAGGCTGGATGATGATTTTGTGGTACTATAATGATTTTAAGGCATTGGAAAAGGCCAATCCCTCACCTGGGATTGGGGGTCTCCGCTCCAATAATCTTGGATTAACTCCAGTCTGGAGCCAAATCTCAAACCACAGGGATTGAGATCCAAACAAGGGAGGAAAGTGGATATTTAAGGCAAGATTTGAAGGGATTAAACAGTGCAAGGGGCAGGTATGAAAAGAAAAAAACCTGGTTTTTAACACAGCCTGGAGTGTTGCATAAATCATAAATGAGCAGTGAAAGGTGTAAAGGGGAAAAAAAAATCACTGGAGGTTTTATAAATGAAAGAAGAAATATGGATCACACCTATCTGTTGTTTGGAGAACCACAAGGAGACTTCCTATCAATTCAAATAACTCAAATTTTATTGGTGAGAAGCAGATTAGGGGAAAAAAGCTGCTTTAATTTTCCTGATATTCAGCTCCAGAGAACTGAAGGCAGCAGAGGTGGGATGAAAACCCAGTTTTTAGGAGAGCATTAATTAAGTATATTAAATACAATAATAAATTTAAAATAGTTTTAGGAGAGCATTAATGAGAAGGGAAGGGGTTTCTCTGGACTCTCTCTCAGCTTTACACATCACACTCGGGGTGTAAGTTTTGAAGGAGCTGAAATGGAAAAGCAAATGCCAAATATCCCCATTTATTCCTGAATAAAGGGGCCAGAGAAGCTGATTAGGACTGGCAAGTCTGTGCTCTCTGAATGAAATGAAGGGACAAATAAGATCTGATCATTCTCAACAGCTGAAGGACAAGTTCAACAACTCAAAGTCCATTTTTAATAAAAATTAACTCTTTCATACTCTGTGTAAAAAAGCAACATTTTGGGGATTTTTTTTTTTTTGCAGTTTTCTTTGGGGTTCCAACCTTCACAACTTTACAGCTTAGGAGTTAAAATGAGTAACACAGTGCCCAAGAAACACTTGTCGCCATTTCCAAACGACACCAAATTCAGTAGTTGGGACCTTTAATCACTGACACCCCCTAATTCAGAACCACAAACCAACCCAGAGCACCCAAACATCACGGGCAGAATCTTTTCTGTCCGAGTTTGAACCCCAGCACCAAAAAAATCAAAGCACCTCGTGAAAGTATCCCAGTGTTTCAAGTGGGAAGCCCCAAATGCCTTTCATGGTTCCAGGGAAACTTTGTGATCCCTGCTGGCAAAGGAGCTTCTGATCACTCCTCACATTGATTTCCAGTGGGAAAATAGGGAATAAATGAACATGGAACGCATCCAATTCCAGCCCAGCCTGAGCTCTCCTCCCTCCCAGCAGCTCCAGGCTCCTGAAACAACTCTGGAGCAGCAGAGTCAGCAGGCTGGGATGCCAAAGGCCTGGAAAAGCAGCATTCCCAGAGTTCTTGCAGCACTTCTGATTTAAAGGGCTTTTCCAGCCTTAAGGATTCCACGATTCTCACTTTCCACTGAACATCCATGGGGGAAGGTTTGAAATAAGGAATTGTGACAACACAACGATCCCCACAATAAAAATTAAAGGTGCCCAGGTTTGGAGCTGGAGGATTCCACCTCTCCTGCTGCTCCAACCTCCTTCCCTGATCCCTGAATCCTGCCCTGAGCCACGGAGTTCAACCTGCCCAGGCAGTGAATCCACCAATCCTGAACATAACCAGGGGTTTGGGAAGCAGGAAAATCAGCAGAACACAGGAAAACACCAAATTCTGGCTCAGAACTGCAGGGATTTTCCCAGACCCTGCTCTGGGCTGAGCTCAGAGGGGCAGGACTGGCCCTGCACTCCCACAACTCCTTCGGATTTTTGGTTCAGACCCCGAAAGCCCCTGAGGGGAACCTTTCCCTTCCCGTGAAATACCCAAGGAACACTCAAACCCCTTCTTTTTCAAACACTTCAGGACTTTCCTTCCCCTGCACTGGGCCAGGAAAAAAAAAACAAAAACAGGAAACGATTGTGACACTTGTTTAATTAAAATCTGCTTGGATTTTCTTCTAGTTTGGACCTTTTTTTAGTACAAACCCCATATATTTTCAATATATTCTATATATTTTCAGCATGGAAGTGTCCAAGGGAAGGTTGGGCAGGGCTTGGAGCCCCCTGGAAGGTGGCCCTGCCCATGCAAGGGGTGGCACTGGGTGGTTTTAAGGTGCTTCCAACCCAAACCATTTGGGATTAATTCATGAATCAACCCAGATTTCAACACACCCAAGGTGTTGCTGCTTCTCTTAACCTGGAATTTTCCCTCCAGAGAGCTTTGTAAAGGCAAATCCCACCAGGACAGGGAACAAACACCTCAGGGAATATTCAATAATCAACCCAGAGAGTTAAAGAAAACGAGGTGGGGGGTGAAATGGGGAATGTGTAAAAGTTTCCTCGAGGATTTTCTTTGATCTTTCCAAGCCCGATGAACAAGGAGGGTTAATGAGTGAAAGAGCAGCTCGAAGCCGGGTCCGGGAGTTGGAAAAAAAACAAATGGCTTGTGGGTAGAATCGCCTCGTTCGGGTTTAGGGCTGGACGTGTTTCAGTGAGCTCAGAGCTGGGGCACATTCCTTGCGTCCACCATCAGTGGAAATCCTTCTCCCTTCACGTTCGTGAAGGGAGAAGGATTTCCACTGATGGTGGACGCAAGAAATGCAGAATTTACGGGCCATAAAGACACGGGGTAGAGCCCTCGAGAGAAGGAAGAAACCAATAAACCCAACTCAGCAACTGGGCTGAAATCGGCTCCGACGGGGTAAAAGGGGATTCTGACTGAGCCAAGAAACCCCCAGACCCAAAACAAGAGAAAGGCGGAGCATGGCACTGATTCACATGAGAAATGAGAGAATCGTTAAACAACAGGAGACAGAACGCTAATTAATGAACGAGAGAACGGCGAAACTCGTAGGAAGCGCTCGTTAATCGCTTTGTTGGCTCGACCAGACCGTCCGTGAGAAGCTGGGCCGGTGGCGGGGTCGGTCCGTGGGGACCTCCCCGAGCGCCCCCGCAGCCAACGCCGTCCCCGTCCCGAACCGGGCCCCGCGTTCGTGCCCGGGCAGCTCCCGCGCGGCCCCCCCCGGGAGCCCCCGGCGCGCTCACCTTGATCGCCCGCTCCATGTCGTGATCCTGCGACATCGTCCCGCGGGGGGCGAGACCGCCGGGGCGGCCTCAGGGCCGGCGCAGCCCCGCCGGAGCGCTGCAGCCGCGGCCGCTGCGCCTCATGCCCGGCGGCGCGGGGGCAGCGGGACCCCAGGCCCCCTCAGCGGCCACGGCCCCGCCACGACCCGCCCGGGCCCCGCGCGCCCGCATCGCCGGCACCGCCGCGGGCAGCCCTGCCCGCCGCCGGGCCCCGCGCCCGCACCGCCGCCGCCGCCGCGCCCCCGCGGGAGGACGCGGCGAGACCCCCGCGCACCCCCCGCGCCCGCCCCGCGGCTCTCGGGGCCGCCGCCGCGCCGCTGGAGCGGGGAGCAGGCGGTGCAGAGGCGGCTGTGAAAGGGCGACGGCGCCAGCGAGGCCCCCGCGGGGCTTTCGAGAGAAGGGGCGCTGTTTAATGACGTAACGAGACCGGTGGAGCGCCGCGCCCCGCCCCTACAGCGGTGTCCGGGAAAGTATCGCGAGATCTCGGCGCGCCCGCGGGATTTGAAGGGGATGGGGGCCCGTCAAGTCATGGGGGGGGCCGCAAGGAGCGAAGTGTCGCGAGATCTCTGGCGCCCAGGTACTCTAAAGGGGCCGGGCGGCGCGAAATCTCGCGGTATCTCGTGGCGCCGGCGGTGATGGAGGGCAGAAGCCGCTCGCCGGGTTCCGACGGGCCGCGCGACGAGAGATATCGCGAGATTTCAGCTTGCCCGCCAGTCTGAGGTTGTCGGGCAGCGTGAAGTCTCGCGAGATCTCGGGGCGCCGCCGCTGCGAGGGGAATGGAGGCTCCCCGATGCGTGAGGGGCCGAGCGGCGCCGAGTCTCGCGAGATCTCGGCGCACCTGCCAGTCTGAGGAGCCCGGGCGCAGCGAAGTCTCGCGAGATCTCGAGCGGTAGCCGCCTCTGTGAAAGCCCTCACGAACATCAACAAAGGCAGAAACCTCCAACACAGGCACAGACACCCCCGACAAAGGCACAGACACCTCCAACAAAGGCACAAACCCCTCCGACACTGGCACAAACCCCTCCGACACTGGCACAAACCCCTCCGACACTGGCACAAACCCCTCCAACAATGGCACAAACCCCTCCAACAATGGCACAGACACCTCCAACAAAGGCACAAACCCCTCCGACACTGGCACAAACCCCTCCAACAAAGGCACAGACACCTCCAACAAAGGCGAGGGGGCTGCACCAAGACAGGAATGTTTATTAAGAGTGGATACAAAGAGCAGGAGGGAACAAGAAAACACTTTCACCCCACAGATTTCACTCCCTGCCCAGGTCCACACCGAGCTCACTCTGCTCACACACGGTTCTAGTTCTATAGGGTGAGGGTATAAAGCCAACAAAGAACTGTTACTTTATATAAACCTGCCTAGACTAAACAAGCAGTTCAATGATTTCTTGGTGGGGGGGAAGCATATCTATCAGATACAGATGGAAAGATCACACCCATCTCGTGTGGGTGATTGTACCCAAAACGTACCCAAAATAACCCATCTCGTGTTAGTGCTCAACTCGCTGTATTTGGTATTTTCAAAAGATAAAGCCAAGTAACGTTTTTTGTTTGTTTTTCTTTTTTAACAAAAGCTCCTTCAAACACCTTCTAAAAAAAAAAAAAAATCTCTCTCAAGGCGGAGTTACGTTATTTTTGCACCTAAATTTTGTGTGTTAGGAGGTTTGGCTGCTTTGTGCCTCATGAAGCTGCAGAGGTGTTTCCAAATTCCTGGAGAGGCTGCTGTGCTTTCCTTTAGGAGTTTTTCTGTGGAATTTTGATTGTCACCTAGAAGGAAAAATGAAAAAAAAGAAGGAAAAGTCACGAGTGATTTTTTTTTTCTTGAGGCTGTTCAGGGGTATTACTGGAGAGGCAGCAGGAAAAAAACCAGAGGACAGGTCTGGGAAGGCTCAGGGAGAGGGGGAATCTCCACGCCTGGTCCCAGTTCTGCCCCAATTTGCTTCCAAGCAGCAGAAGGAAGGATTGCAGCTCCCAGCCCAGCCCACACCGACAGGCACAGCTCCAGCAGAGGGTTGGGAATGCCTTGGCACAGGGATACTCACATTTTTCACCTCCACGTAGGCCTCCAGCCCGTACTCCCCCAGCTCTCGCCCGTTCCCAGAGGCCTTGTAGCCCCCAAAGGGGGCCTGGGCACCAAACACGTTGTAGCAGTTGATCCTGGAATGGAAAGCCAGGGTTAAACACCCAGAGCTCGGGGATTCTTCATGGAACAGCCCTCTGGCAGCACGTGGGACAGCTGAGCTGTTTGCAGCACAGGAAGGGAGGAGTTTCTCTGCAGGATTTGTGGATTTGCCAGTGGAAAATTTCAGCCAAGGGAATTGATCCTGAAACCTGATCACCCAGCACATCATGGAATCTGTTCCCATCTCGCACTGTCCCAGTGCTGCCCTCACCCCCTCAGAGCTCAGGTACCAGAAGTTCCCTCAGTACTAATTAAAACAAAGTAAAAAATGACAGACAGTGAGGTCCTGGCTCTCCAAAATCTCGTGCTAGAGCAGGACACTGGTGCTGCAGTGCTGGCTGTGGCACAGGCTCGGGCCAGGGCAGAACATCCTCTGCATCCTCTGCCCAGTGATCCCATCCCTGCTGGCACTCACAGCCTGCAGCTCTGGATTCCTTCTCCCCCATCCCATTCCTTAATTCACAGTGGGAGCACAGAAACCTGATATAAATCATAGAATCATGGAATGTTTTGGGTAGGAATGGACCTTAAAGCTCGTCGAGATCCACCCGCTGCCATGGGCAGGGACACCTTACATCATCCCAGGCTGCTCCAAGCCCCATCCAACCTGGCCTTGGACACTTCTAGGGATGGGGCAGCCACAGCTTCTCTGGGAATTCCATCCCAGCCCATCACCACCCTCACAGGGAAAGGATTTCTTCCCAATATCCCATCTAACCCTGCCCTCTGGCAGTGGGAAGCCATTCCCCCTTATCCTGTCCCTCCAGCCCTCGTCCAAAGTCCCTCTCCAGCTCTCTCGGAGCCTCTTCAGGCACTGGAAGGGGCTCTAAGGTCTCCCTGGAGCCTTCTCCTCTCCAGGCTGGACAATCCCACCTCTCCCAAGAGGTTACCAGCAGTCACCATCCCAACTGAAGCGTGACACGGCAGCCAGCGAAGCACACGTAGAAATGGATGCCAGGGAGGGACACCTGACCCAGAACGAGCCCAGAGAGCCCTGGCAGCACCCAGGGAAGCTCCCAGGAGCTGTGGGAGGGGGCAGAGGGAGCTCACCAGACCGTGCCAGCCCGCAGGCTCTGGGACACGTAGTTGGCCTTGTCCAGGTCCCTGGTGAACACGGCGGCCGCCAGCCCGTACTTGGAATCGTTGGCCCTCTCGATGACCTCCTCCATCGTCCTGAACTTCAGGATCTGCATGACCGGCCCGAAGATCTGCAACGTCCAAACACAGCAGGTGGAAATCTCGGTGTGAGGGGAGGGAAGCAGACACCTCCTGGCTCAGCCTCAGTCTCTCTGGGTCTGGGCACAGCACCCACATCCTGCTTTTTATCCTACAGCTCCAGGCCTTTTACATGGCAAATGAGGAAAATCAGGCACCTCCGGAGGGAAATAGGAACTACTGGTTATTTTCCTTCCACATCTGTTGCCTCAGGTACATTCAATCTCCCTCTGGAGAAGTCCAAAGCAGGAATCATTACCGATCTGACAATTTGCTTCGTGTCAATACTTACATTTGACTAGAAACACGTGTTCCTGCTCTCAGCATCTAAACAAAACCAACCCAAACCAACCAAACATGAAAAAAAAACCTCAACAGCATCAAAGACTTCGGAACCTGGGGTCGTGTGGGTGATGTGGGAGCCGTGTGTGGGTGTCAGGAGTCACACACAGGACATGAAATTCAAACATCAGGCCCCAGGACGTAAACATGAGGGCAGATAATTCTAGGAGGAGTTTCACAGTTCATGTGAAACAGTGCCTGTAAACCCATGGGGAGGGGGCAAAGTGACCATGAGTGAGAAGGGGAGGGCCGGGGAGGTGCTGCAGGACTCACCTCCTCCCTGGCAATGGTCATGTTGTCCTGCACGTTCCCAAAGACCGTGGGCTGGATGAAGTAGCCCCTGTCGGCAGCGGGGTTGCCACCACACAGCAGTTTGGCTCCTTCACGCTTCCCAGTGCTGATGTAACCCAGGATCTTCTTGAACTGCTCCTCATCCACCTAAGAGCCACGGGGACACACATCAGCTCTACCTCCACTGGGGGAGAAGGAGAATTCCGCTCCCACCTGCCCCGCTCCAGCAGTTCCCGATCTCCACAGAGCGCCCAGCCAGCTTCAAAGGGAGTGCTTTTAAATGCCAGCCTCAAGTGGAGGTTGTGGGACCATGAAGTGGTTAATTAACTTTTCCCCCCTGCACAAGCAAGGAGATCATGGGCACAGTTCAAAGGAGGTTAATCAAGAGACTGGAGGATAATTCCACCCTAATCTAGTGACACACTGTGGCTCAGGATTGGGACTATTCCATGAGGTAACAGCTGAGGGCATTTCCTGCTCTTACCTGAGGGCCCTGCTCGGTTTTAAAGTCGAAGGGGTTTCCAACCACCCTGGCCTTGGCCTTCTCCACACTCCTCTCCACGAACTCGTTGTAAATGTCCTCCTGCACGTACGTGCGGGAGCCGGCACAGCAGCACTGCCCTTGGTTGAAGAACAGGGCAAAGTGGGCTTGATCCACCGCCCAGTCCACTGGGAGTGGGGAGAGGAGAGAAAACAAATCAGCAAATAAACCCCAACCAGAGTCAGGAGGTGACTTCTACAGAACAATTATCACAGGGACTGATGGGGGCACAAAGCCCTGTCAGTTGGCAGCGTTCTCCACCCTTTGGTGTGGCAGAAGTTACACACACATTTCATTCGTGTGAGGGTCTATTAAGGCAGCCCAGACTAGACCAAAATACCTAATCTGAGGCAGATCATGGTCCTAATTTGAATTTATCAGGTATTAAGGACCAATTTTTTTAAGATCCAGAAGAATTTCCTTCCTTGCTGCCGTATAAAAGCACATTTGTTGGTTCATCAAGACCGAAAATGAGTCTGTATGCAAGGCAGGAGGGAACTAGGACTTGTTAAGTGTGGGGAAGAGTGGTGTGCTCCAAGAGAAAGAAATTAAACCAAAAATGGAGCAAGGACTGGGGGAAGATACTGAAACAACAGGTTGTTGATAACTGAGCTTCACAGCACTGGGAAAAAAAGTGGGAGTGGAGCAGTGCTGATACTCTGGGTGAGACCAGCCCAGGGGTGTCAGGGCTGGACAGCAGAGGTTTCTTTTCCTTTTTCCCTCCAGCTCTGCCTGCAGAAAGCGAAGGTAGGAGGCACAGATCAAACTTTACACAGCAGGGACTCACTGTCTGCATCAGACATGACGATGTTGGGGCTCTTCCCTCCAAGCTCCAGCGTCACCCTCTTCAGGTTACTCTCTGCTGCAGCTTTCTGGATCAGGTGCCCAACCTGCAGGACAGCAGAGCAGGGGCTGGAATTAACTCCTCCATCAGCAAAGCCTGGCAGGGCACTGGGTTTACACCTCAGTCAGCACTTCAGTAATAATCCCCTCATTGTCAGGGCTGGGAGGCTGCCCAGTTTCACCTCCAGGAAGAAGAAGCTTAAGGGAAACAATGGGAAATATTCTAAAGAACAAAATAAGAATAAAAGAGTCTTATGTCACGCAAAAATAAGTGTCACACCCTGGAATCAGCTGGGGTTCTTAAAATGAGATGTAGAAGGCGAAACACCTCCAGTGTTTTATACAGCAGCAGTGTTCCAGCAGTGAGATATTCCCTGTATCCCAAAGGCTGGAAGGTTGAGGTGCTCCCTTACCTCTGTGGAGCCAGTGAAAGCCACTTTATCAATGTCCATGTGGGAGGAGATGGCAGCCCCTGCCGTGGGCCCATAGCCAGGGATGATGTTCACCACTCCTGGTGGGAATCCAGCCTGACAATTCCCAGGAGACAGCAATGTTATTCCTCTTACAAACCAAGGATTTCACCCCCACTCCTCTGTTAGTGACCCTCAGTCAGCCTCACACCAGGAACAGAGCATTTCCACTTCACTTTCACTTCGGGAAATTAAATTTGGTCTGGGGTTTTAATGCTCAGTTTGCAATGATCAGGACAACTCCTCTCCCCACCCACATCACTAAGCACAGTTTGGATCTCTATACACACACACACACACACATATATATATATATTCACTTTCTATTCACCCTGGAGTTAATTATTTAACTGAACCTCAAAGAGTCCTTCCCTAATCAACATCTACATCCTCTGCATCCACATTTATAAGGACAAAAGAGTGGGGTTTTTTGCTAAATCAATGCTAGGAGACCCAAGACAATCCAGCCTCTCTGCAGAGCAGACAGCCCTTCCCTGTTCCTGTCCCATCCCAGTGTGGCTGGATCTCTCCTCTCTCCAGCAGGGGATGGAAGCCTGGCCTTGGCACTCACCTCTTTGATCAGACTGGCCACGTAGAGGCCACTCAGGGGGGTTTGCTCTGCCACCTTCATCACCACCACGTTGCCAGTGGCCAGGGCAGGCCCCAGTTTCCAGGCTTGCATCAACAGTGGGAAGTTCCACTGAAAAACAAGGAGGGATTTGCTGGCCTGAGCTGGAAAGTTTCTGTTTATTTTTTCAAAGCACCCAGTGAGCTTCACTCAAATCAGCACCCGTGGAAGCAGTCCTGGATCTTCCCAGAGCTGCTCTTCAGTCTTTGCCTCCCTTTCAAGCACTGCAGGAAAACTGTACTCCAAAGGGTGAGCTGCAAAACCCCAGCTTTATTTCTGGGGAATAATTTTTACCTTAGCCATTAAATGCTCTTTTGGGGCATTTCGAAACAGAGCCTGGTTTGTAACGAGCAGGCAGCACATGCAGACCAACGAGGTGTTTCTGTGCAGCTCTTGCTCAATGCAAGTTTGAAGAAGATGCAAATACAGCACACAAACAATCAGAGCCTGGCTGCTCCCACGGAGAGGTAACCCAATCCACAGCTCATTGTACAAATGTGTTTGCTGCTTGTTGTTGACAAACCACCCTGTTACTAAAATAACAGCACACACAGAAAGCTGATTTTGGCCCTCGAGCTCTATTTCCTCATCACACCCAATTTTGGGGTTGATTCTAGGCGGTAGTTTAAACTTAATTGTGGTTCTGAGCCAGGTAATTCCTATAAAGAGGGCTAAATCCTTTTTGGTTTTGTTTTTGGGGTTTTTTTATCAGCAGATACAAAGTAAATGTTACTCAGAGCCCACCAAATCAACTCCCAGAGTGCAGGAAGAGCCCTCTCAGCTGGTGCAAGCAGAGCTTTGTTCACCACAGGGAGGAGGCAGCAACAGATGGGAACTTCTTTGTAACAATGAACCCTTGAAACGCTGCAGCAACTCCTGTTACATTTTACTCACTGGGATTATCTGGCCACAAACTCCCACCGGCTCGTGTCTCGTGTAGCAGAAGAAGTCTCCGTCTAAGGGGATGGTTTTCCCATGGAATTTATCCGACCAGCCTGCACAGTATCTGGAGACAAGAATGTTTTGGTCACTGAATTTCGAACAACAAGTCATTACAAAATAACAAGTGTCCTGTCAACAGAAAATAAGGGCAACTTCCTCCAGCTATTTGCTTCCTTCCCATTTTCAGTCACTTCCTAAAACACACCCCGATGCAAATATTTCCCAAACAGGTGGTGTTAAGGATGGCCAGTAAATACAAATATTTGTGTCTCCCCCTTTTGCCAGCACTTTGCACAACATAAATTCTGTCATTCCTGTGCCGTAACAGATCCCCACCATTAGTGTGAGACCTGTGTATAGCGTGAGACAAACGTGTAGTTAACAGAAATCCTTTGGAAAGCCACAGGAATCACAGCAGAAGGTAAACCCCAGGTGTCTGACACCCTGCCATGGGCCAGATGAGACCACCAGTCAGCTCCAGGTCCCACAGCCCCCGCCCGAGTGGGAGGAACCCAGTCCTGCCCCTGCAGAGGTTTATCCACCACGGGCCAGCTGTGGCTGTCACCTCACACCCACCTGAGACACTTGACCACCATGTCCAGATCCACCAGGTAGGAGATGGCGTAGGGTTTGCCGTTGTCCAGAGTCTCCAGAGCCTGCGAAAGACATCGCAGGGTGAGGGGAAACTCAAGTGTCCAGTCTGACTCGGTTTGGAATTCGCAGTCTGGATCTGTCCTGCGTGTTGGTGTCTTGCTTCCAGCTTCCCAAAAGCAGCTCCCCGCCCTCTGCAGCCCTGCCCCAGGCTGAGCTGGGGGTGAAGTCCCTGGGACACCCGATGGACACCAAGTCCCGTGGGCAGAGCTGGCTCAGGGAGCACAGCACTCACCGCCAGGTAGGCCCGGTCCCGCTCGATCAGGTCGGCGAGGCGGTGCAGCAGCTTCCCCCGCTGGGAAGCATCCATCCTCCTCCAAGGAGAGCCCAGCTGGAACGCTGCCTTGGCTGCCTTCACCGCCTTGTCCACATCTGCCTGCGGAGGAGGCCAGGGAGAGGGTGAGAAAGGAATAACCAGCCCACACTCTCTCTCTCTCTGCTCTCTCAAAACCTACTCTCCAGGAGAAAACAACCCCCAGTCAAAGTGGTTGCTTGTGCCAGGCTTTCTGGGGATGAGAACCTGCAGCTTTGGCGGCTGCCCCACTGCAAGACACCCATCAGCACGTGGGCCACAGCCCCTTGGTTTGCCCTGGGACCACCAGCCCGGGCAGTGCTGCAGCAGCACAGCCTCAGCACAAACACTGCTCTGGAGCCCACACAGCTTTCCCAGCCGGTCTGCATCCATGGGGAAGAGGGAACAGGGTTGGTAGCGGAGCAGAGGGTGCAACAGCTGTGCAGCCACCACCTCCACCCTCACTCACACTCTGTTAGTTCAGCTACGGGCAGTGCAAACATCATCAAGTTATTTCTGCAGTGTCACCTGCTGGGTTAATATTTGCATCCTAGAACCAGGCATAGAAAAACCTTTGGAAGTGTGCTTTTGACACTCTTCAGGATTCAGTCTAGAGGAGTTTTTCCTCGATCAGAGATGTCTGATCCATGATTTTGTCCTGTCAGGGCACTAATTGGTTTCTGGTTGGTTCTCTGTCCTGGCTTGCTGGAATGGTCTCGCCAGGACAAGCCAGGCTGCCACGAAGAAGCAACAACAAAGGGTTTCCCTCGCTCACCTCTCCCTTGGGGAACTCAAACAAGTTTGCAGACTGTAGGAAGAACCCAAAATTGCTGGGAAACACCACCTCAGCTCTGCCACAAAGTCTTAGCAGGGGATGACTACGTGACTATTCCCCACCAGTTCTTTTTTTTTTAATTTTTTAATTTCCTGGGGCTGGGATTAGTCTCCCACTGCAGCAGAAAGGGGCTGTGAGGTGAATCCTGACCTTCTGTGTCCTCTCTCTCCCCGTGACTGTGTCACACTGCCAGCACAGCACCCACAGCACCACAGAGGTGTCTGCCTTCATCCCTGCCCGTCCCAGCAACCTCTGCCCAGGACTGCTCCCAAACCTCCCAGCTCAGGCTCCCCTGCACGCCACATCTGTTCCTCTCTGCCCTTCCCAGTCCTGGCTTGGTGCTGGGAAAGGCAAATGCAGGTTCTGTTGAGAGCAGCAGTCAAGGAAGAACACAAGCAGCACTTGATGAGGTATTTGCATGCAGAGCCCTCGTGGAGCTGCCCAGGTGAGAGGGGAGGCGGTGCCTTCCTCTGCAACCCCCCTGGACCTGCTCCCACGGAGAACAAACCCATCTCACCCAAACCACACTCACCTTATCGCCCTCAGCCACCTGGCAGATGACTTCCCCCGTGGCTGGGTTGATGGTGGGGAAGGTTTTCTTGCTGACAGCATCGTGCCATTCGTTGTTTATGAAAATCTGCAAAGGAAAAGCCGAGCAGAGCTAAGCCTTGGAGCCAGAGCCCGGCGAAATCTGGGGGAGCTTTGTTTGATGGCAGCTGAGGAGGCTTTAATTAAAAGGGCTTAATTTGACTTGTGTGGGCTCCAAACCTGCACCAATGTGAAGGAGATATTTTAGCCTAAAAGCACACAACAAAAGACACAGCCTCGAGTTAATCAAAGAATTCACAGCTCAGCAAACAGCACGAGAATTGGAAGCGGTTCCCATCTTATGGAAACCTTGCAAGACCTGGAAGCCTGGCTGGAGGTGTGCAGGGATGCTGGGAAACTCAGGAGACTGAGCAGTGGGAAAATGCTTTAGGCACAGACATACAGTTACTTGATTTTGTACAGAGCACTAGAGCTTTTACAGCATTTCTTACAGTCCTAAGGGTCTTTTCCAACTTAAATGATTCTATCATTCCCCAGATTAACTGATTTTAGGCTCCCATGCACTGTTCTGAAACAGAACCAGGTGCCAACAACAGCTTTTCACCAATTCTTTCTTTTTTTTCAAAGGGTGAATTTGTTTTCCCAAGGTCCACAGCAGGACTGCGAGTGCCCAGACCGTGGTGCTCGCCCAGAACACGCCGAGCACTCGGCCAGCCCCCACCAGCCTGGCCACGGCCACCGGGAAGGAGTGGAATTCCTTGGGAGAGGAATGCTGCCTTCCCAGCACCCCGCACAGGTGATCCCACAGCGTTCGCCCTGGAACAAGGGGCTGATCCCTGCAGATAACCAGCACCCAGCCAGGCACCTCTCCCTCCTCATTCCCATGCCCAGAGTTTTTGCTGAGCCCATCCGGGGACGGGGACAGAGTCCGGTGGTGACGGGACACACGCCCTGAGCCCCACGGGGCGCCCAGGGAGCTTTTCCCGCAGCACAAGGCTTGGGGCCCAAACCTCCGGGGGCTCCAGCGCTCCCAGCGTTCCAGCGGGATGTCCCAGCCCCACAGGCGGACACGGGAGCCCCGGAGCCGGCGGCCCAGCCCGGCTGAGCCGGGACCAGCGCGGCCCTACCTTGTTGCAGGCGATGTCGGGGCGCGGGTTGGGCGCCGGGATGGGGGAGGCGGAGGCGGCCGAGAAGGACGCCCGGAGCTGGGCCGGGCAGAGCCGGGAGCTGCGCACCAGCGCCTGCAGCATGTTGAGCTGAGCTGAGCCGAGCCGAGCCGAGCTGAGCGAGCTAGGCAGGGCCGGACCCCGCTCCGCTCCGCCCCGCCCCGTCCCGCCCACCTCGGCACGGCTCGGCCCCCGGGGCTGGGTCCCGCTCGGCTCGGCGCGGTGCTGCCTAGAACGGACTTGGTTCGGGTGGAATCGTCTCGATCCAGCTCGGTGCGGGCGGCGCAGTTTGGCTCAGCTCGGCTCAGCACGGTCCCGTTTGGATCGGCTTAGCGCGGCTCAGCGGGACTCAGCGGGGCTCAGCTGGGCTCAGCACCGTTCGGGTCAGTTCAGCCCAGCTCAGTTCAAATCAGGCTTGGTTTGGTATCAGTGTCCAGCACGGCACTGCCCCTGCCCCTGCCCCTGCACAGGGAACTTAGTGTAGGAAACAGGAAAAGCAGGGAAAACCCACAAACATCTCCCTTGTGCTGGTTACTTTTGTGGGAGGGTGCTGTGATGAGGGGAAAGTTGAGGACCTGGACCATGGATGTGCCACCACTACCATGCACACAGGAATCCTAAAGAGAAGCTCCTGTGTGTCTGGCAGCGGGACAAGAACAGTCAAGTGCTTTCACAACAGGGACTGTTACTCAGCGCATACAAATGAGAGACTTTGTAAAATCACTTCCAACAATGGCTGAAGGCCTTTTCTTCTTGTTTGCTCAGGATGCCTTGTGCAACTTCAGCCTCCCAAGTGCAGGTTCACGTGCAGGGAACAGGGGTGTGCTCACGTTATCATCACCATCACTAAGGAAGCCACAGACCAAAAACATCGAGAGTTTTTAACCTCCAAAAGAAACCTGTGGTGTCACCCTGTGTCTGACTGCACTTTTTTGGCTTCTTCAGTGAGGGGTCTGTGAAAGGTCACAGGGATGGCTCTGGTTTATAAAAGGGGCTGCAAAAATTGTGGAATATGTCAGTTCAGATACAGTTTCCCCCAGCGTCCTGGAAGACCCAGAGTGTTGAAAGTCTTGCTGGAGGTTCCTGCATCTGCAGTTCTCCAGGCATTTCCCTGGGGAGGGGAATCTCAGCCCTGCTGTGCACTGAGGAACCACACAGGCCAGAGAGGCAAAATGCCTGCCCAAGGTTATCCAGCAGGACTCAGATTAGGCTGTGTGTATCCTGGATCAGCTGAAAAGAAATCCTCTTGGGCAGGATCTCCTCCCTCATCCCTGTCCCCCTGTATCCCCTGAGGGGTGACCGATTCCCTTCACCGCTCCAGCAGCGGGTCACGGGCAGCCCTTTAGGAGATGGCACTCGCAAGGACCACTTGTTCCAACTTGTTCTCCTGCTGTTACAGACCTGCACGTGTTAAACCACTGTGGGAGATGCCAGACAGACCTGTTTTACCAGCAGAGATGTGCCTGTGTCTCCCAGAGGGAGCAGGTCAGGCTGTGTATCCACAGGGCACGTCACAGAGCTGAGCTCCAGCTCAGGGCTAAGCCCCCATGTGTGTCCTGCTGATCCCAGGGTGGAAAATGGATGACACTGAGCACTAGCCCTGTGTTAATGCTCCTCCTGAGCCCCTTCCCTCCCCTGGGGCTTGGCAGACAGACCCAGCAGCACTGACCCACCTCGATGGCAGCCCCGGCTCTGAGCATTGCAGGGGCTGCGATTGAGCCTGAAAGATGAGATGGCTGGAGGTGCAGAAGTCAAGTGCCTGCTTGGAAACCATCCCAAGTGTCGGGGCTGGGCAGATCCAGGCTCAGATCCAGGCTCCCTGCTTCTCCCACAGCAGAGCCAAGTGCCTGAGGTTGAGGTGGAATTTCACCCCAGAGCCTGGGAGACTCCAAAGCTCAGGTTTCCAGCTTCCCTACACTCCACGGTCCTGGTGTTGGGCAGCCAGCAAGGCCACCCCAGGGCTCCTTGAAGTGCTCCTGGTGTCCCTGAGAGCAGGGGTGTGGTGGCCACCCGTGGCAGATGGATGTGGCCTTGTGGAAGTGGGCTGTGAGGCTGTGCCCACGCTGGAGGAGCTGGAGAATCCAAAGAACTGTGCCCATCACTTTAATAATGAATTAATACCACACATAGAGAACCTGGAATTACCATGATTGTTCCCACCGTTCTCCCTGTGCTCTGGCCTCCCTGAAGTATTGAAACCTCCCATTCATCCAGACTGCATCCTCCATGATCTCCAAACAGACCCAGAGAGACCCACTGGAGTCATGGGGCACTGGAGTCCTCCCAGTTCCAGAAGCCAGGCACTGCCTCAGCTCCAGAGTCTCCCCTGAATCCAGAGTCCTTGAGGACCTGGTTCAGTCCCTCCACACCCAAGGACTCTTTTAGCATCTGCAGGTTGCTGGATGTGTTGTGCTGAAGGAGGAGGGACATCCTGATCCTTCTCTTTATTCCCAAAACCCAAGTCTTGCACCCCCAGCCAGGTCATTCCTGACCAACTCTCCCTGCTGCAGGACTGACTCCCTGCAGCCTCGTGGTCCAAGGATGGATTTTGCCCCATACTGAGCTGGGCAATAAAGGCACTGAGCACAGATAACAGCAAGCAGCACTGGAATTGGGAAGCTCACAAGCTGCCCTTAGCACGGCCTCTCCTGTGCCAGGCGGGATGGTTTAGTTTTCCATCCGAGGCTCCAAAGGACTGGGACCCTCATGGGACCCTCAGCCAGATGTGAAGCTCAGGTCCAAGGGAAGCAGCAGGCTGGGATCTGCACCGTGGAGATGTTCTGCTCCAGAGACCTGGGGGAGAGTGAGGTCAGAGCCCAGCTGGGCACAGAAAGGGCTGCAGCACCTGGCTGCCCTGATCCATGGCCTGTACAGCCACCAGAGCCTCTGCTTTGGTCCTGCCACTCTGTGCCTGGGGCAAGAGCATTAGTATTAGTATTAAGACACATTAGGTGGTCTGGTGACCCTGCTGTCCCTCTGATAGCCAGTCTGAGGGAGTAACTAAGCTCCTTTGGAGAGGATCTTCATATCTCCATGGAGAACTGCGGGGACAGCAACCTTTGGGACCAGCAGGCAAAGTCTGCTGGCTCCTGGTGTGGGATGGGGCAGGATCAGCTGAGATCCTGCCCTGTTCAGCCACAAGTGCCTCAGCCAAGGGCTGCCAAGCTCCCAGGAATAAACCCCTCGCAGCAGTGCCAGCTGGCACAGCCTTGCCTGTGCCCTTGGCCCTTGCCCAGCCCAGGAGCGCTGTGGCAATTCCAGGCCAGGAATATTTGGCTGTTTAACCCTTCTCTGCATTATCTTTCTGCTGCAGGCAGCAAGACTCCTCCCCTGGCTTTCACAACACACTTCCACAGCAAAGATTGGTGGTGCAGGGACGATGCCAAGGGAAAGAGCAGTGGGATGGATGGGGAGAGGGCAGGGATGAGGGGGCTCTGTGGTCCCACACACAAGGGGCAGTGTCTCCCAGGCATGGAGTAGAGAGAGCGTGACAGCTCTGATGTTTGGAGACTTGGCAAAACTGAGTGCTTCTAAGAAGGGTGAGGAGATCTGCTCATCCCAGCACTCCCAAATTCCCCAGAGCTGCTGCTTCCCTGCCCTTCCCAGCTTCTCAGCAGATCAGCTGCTGAGCACCCTGAAACGCTGGGGATTGCTGGTTTCTGTCAGAGCACAAGGAAATGCTTTGGAAGGGCAGAACAACAGATGGGATATGGTTTTGGCAGCTAAAAGGTAGTTAAGTAACCCACTGGAATTTGATAATGCCACTGGAATAACTGAAAGTATAATCTCAGTGGCAGCCCAAGGTGGGGATGTTTGCTTTTGTTCACACTGAATGAGATTTGTGGAGGTACAAGCAGCTCCCTGCCCCTCTGAGGGACCTCCCAAGGAAGCACCAGAGGGACACTGTGAACAGAGTGAGCTCACCCCTTCCCACAGAGAGTCAGCAGGAAGGCCTCCCTGAACAAGGACAGGGAATAAGCAGCCATTTCCTCCCTAGACTGGCAGGTTGGAAAAGCCCAAGCCCAGCCAAGCTCTGGACACACCATCAGCACTGATGGCAGGACTTGGTGGAGCAGGCTGGGCTGGCATTAACCTGCTCCCCTTGGAAGGGAGTTCCAGCTTCTGAAATCGCTGTTTCCCAGGATATGAACTCTGTTACAGTCATGGGAACCCAGCCCCCTTCCTCCAAGCCACTGGATTCTGTGAGTGCCAAACCTCTGACGTGATCAGGAGAGCCAGGGCAGAGGCCACGATCCCCACCCTGGGGCAGGTGCAGCAGAGCAGCTCCAGGGGGGAAGATCTCACCTGCAGTTCTGGCAGAGCACGTGGAGTCTGTCTGGGCTGGGAACTCAGAAAGCCCCACTGTATTTTCCAGCTTGCAGTGAAGAGCCTGGGCCATCATCCCCAACGGGCTGGTGGGAGGAGTGAGCAGGGGAACCTTGGGCACAGGACATGGCCAGGTGCTGTAACTCCTGCTGGGAAATGGCCCTCGCCCGGCCCAGGTGCTGGAATGTCGTGCGAGCAGCTTTGTGGGGGGGAGGCTCTCAAACACTCGGAATCCTTCCTTTGTGGCAAACTCCCAGGCCAGCTCAGCCACAAACTCTGCATCCCGAGGGCTGCTGTCACCTGGGGCTGGGCTCCCTGGGGACAAGAGAGCAGGACTTGTTTCAAAGAGCCATTTCTCCCGTGGTCACATCCCAGACAGCACCGTGTGGCCTCGTCTGGACCAGCCCAGAAAACCCTCTCAAAGAGATGTGAAAATAACATCCCGTTTTTCTCTGCTAAAGGCTCCAAGGCCACACCTGCTGTGTGCAGATGAACAGCACTCAGGGTTCCCACCACCTCCCTGTTCCCGAGCCCTTGGAGGAGGCCGGTGCTGAGTTTGAAGGTCTGAGAGCTCCACCTGTAGGACACGGCTCTGGGCTCTCAACTGAGAAAGAGGAGACACCACAGCAACCTCTGATCCATCCAAAAAACAGGAGCAGGCTGTGCTGGAGCAGGTAGGCAGCCCTGTGCTTTGCAGGACACTATTCCCACCCCTCTGGAACACACATCACTGGACGGCTGCTGCCAGGCCGCTCATGAGTGAAACAAGATCTCTCATTCCGAGCCCTCATTTCCCACCAGAGCTCTGTGCTGGAAGCGCAAGAGTGCCAGACACGCCACGCTTTGCTGCAGCACTTGGAATTTCAGAGTTCTCGGGATTCCCAGCCCGGAGCGCCCAAACCCTGCTGGTGTGACCTCCCTGGCTCAGAGGAGGGGCTCTCCCCAGCGCCGTGCTGGGTGTGTGCCCTGTGCAGGGCAGGGCTGGCTCCTCACCTGCCGCCCGGCGCCGGTGCCGTCCCTGCAGCGCCACGGCCAGGCGGAAAAAGACAAAGGCCATGTAGAAATTCCAGTTCTCCGGGAGCTCCACTCCCATGTGGCCGCAGTACGTCTGGGAATATTCCTCTGGCGTGGGAACTCCCAGCTGCCCCAAATCGCACTTCCTCAAGCCTGGAAGGTGTGAAGGGGTGACAGTGAGTCAGCTGACAGGGAGGAGCTCAGAGCTCCCCAGGGATGCCATGAGGCTCGTGGCAGAGCCAGGCAGCCTCCATGGAGGCACCTGCACCCACTCAGGACCTGCCCTGGGGCTGGCTCCATCCAGAACTCTGGGGCTGGGCACCAGCCCCGTGCAGGTGGAGTGCACACAAGGGCAGTTCTCTTGGTGAGGGTGAGACTGTGAAAGCCGTGATTGACAGAGATTCCTCCTAAATTATGGAAGCGTTTTCCTCTCAGTTTAACCCTAAATTACTCTTTTTAACAAGTGTGCAATTGTGAACAAACTTTCCCTGGTGCGGTTCACAGCTTTCCCACCCAAAAGAGTTGCCCAGCTTCAGAGCTGGAGCCAGAGGGCGGGTAATGCAAACCCAGAGGCCTCTGCAGTGAGCCCAGGTGCCAGCTGAGCTCCTTGGGCACAGCTCATCTGTTCTGAGCTCTGTTCCTCTCTCTGTGTCACGCTGGCTTTGCCCCTCTCGGTACCTCTGCGAGCACTAAGGTGAGGTGGCAGGAAGTAGGCCATGCAGCTGTTCGCCAAATCAGAGAAGGGATCTCCTAGAGCTGCAAACTTCCAGCCAAGGACAGCAAGGACTTCTGGCCTGTCTGGATGAAAGACCAGGTGGTCCATCCTGTATCAGAGGGAAAAGAGATCAGAAGAGTGTCCAGAGGGGGGGAAAAAAGTCCCAGTGCTCAGCAGCAGTAGGTGCTTTCCAGTGCTCTTCACTCTCTTCAAAAATTGCCAAGTCCTCTGGGAGGCTGCACAAGTGGAACATTGCATTTCTGCAAGCAGAGGACGGAGGTTGCTCAACAGTGAACTCCCTGGTTAATGATGAACTGAACTGTGCTTTGGAGAATGAAACCAAGTTAGGCAGAGCCTCAGCTCATCAGCAGATGTTACAGGACAGGCTAATCATAAACTGAAGCACACAGGTCACTGTCTGGGGGATGTTGTGGTCACTTCAAAGGCACACAGCCACTGCAGCCCCTGCTCTGCCATGTGCTGTAGATTCTGCACAGCCCTCACCAGTCTGAGCCCCAGGAGAGGGCAGGACCCCACTAGGGAGCAGCCAGAGTGGGCAGCCACCCGTCCAGGGGCAGAGAGCTCCTGCACCCTTGTGGAAGGAGCCTTGGGCCAGACCTGGCACACGCCTCCACTGCAGCCCTACAGCCCTGGCAGGAGCCAGCCAGGGGCTGGCAGCACAGAGGCATCACTCAGCACCCCTCCCCTCTGTCCCAGCCACCCCCCTCCATGACTGCACCTGTAACACTGGAAGGATTTGCCACCCAAACTCTTCCAGCACCAAACACCCTTAGCAAGAAGCACCAGGGCTGATTTCTGGGTATTGCAGACACAGCTGATGATCCTCCAGTGTTACACCAGTGTTTGCAGCAGTCGGGTGAAGAATCTCATTCCCTGGGGGATGCTGAGCCTGACCCAGAGCCCAGCTCTTGGACTGCTCTGAAGGGGTTTGTGTATCACTTTACACTCCTGGGATGTGCTCCAGGGCAGTACCTGAAATCACCATGTACCAGTGTCATCTTCTGAGACTCTGGGAAATGCAGAGGCAGCCACTGGATGAGTCTCTCCATCGCTGGGATAGCATGAGTTTCCACAGCTCGGTACTGCTTTGTCCAGGTCTCAACTTGCCGCTGAATGTAATTACCTGGAACAGGGAAAAGGCACAAAGAGGCTTCAGAAGGGATGCAGTCCAACAGCCAAGCACATCTCAGTCCAGCACCCTGACTTTAAGTGCAATTTCCAAGGGTCTTGCACATCGTTAACTGGGTGTTGGATTTAATGTTCTGGTGGAAATAATCTGATCCTGGACAAAAATGTAACTTCTCCACCAGATCCAGGAAGCTGAGCTGGCTCAGCAGAGGGACTGGAGGAGCTGAGGAGGTTTGGTCAGAGATGGCAGCAAACAAGTTCCTCCCACAAATAAGTTACTCCATAGAGCAGCTGGTGCTCCTGGCAGGAAGCTCTGGGAACTGCTCACAGGAAACACCGACTGGAGGATCTAAACAGCTCTCCAAACCCTCCCACCACACCCAGGGATGCAGACACTGGGCTGCCCATCTTCCTTTCCCCACTGCCCCCAGTTTGGCCCGTCCAGCCCATCCCTTTCAGATGCTGACACACAGGAGGAGATGGAGGATCCCTGGCCTCCTCTCACCGTGCTCCCCGAGGTCCTGCAGCCCGGCTGCCCCGAGCTCCACGCTGTGGATCCTGGCGAGGACGTGGCTCATGGCGCGGTACCAGGCCTGGCGCTGGCGCGGCGGCAGCGCTGGCAGGGACACGTCACGGTGGACACGGCCAGGGCAGAGCTCCATCACGTAGAAAGGTGAGCCAAGGGTGCTGGGGAGGCAAGGGGGGACTGATGGGACTGAGCTCACCCTGCGACTGCCACCCCTCAGAGCTCACCTGACCGTGCCCCCTGACCGTGGACAAGGGAAAGCAGCCTCAGCAGCACCCAAGCACTCACCCGAGCCCAAGCGAGGCTGGTGTGTGGTGGCACAGGGCTGTGCCATCAGCAGCCCTGGTCCCTCCAGCCCCTGCAAGCTGAGCTTGGAGGCTCCAGCAGCAGCCTTTTCCCTGCCTCCCTGCAGTGGGTGTGGAGCTGGGCTGTCAGGCTGCACACAAACACCGGGAATGCTGGACACACATTTAACTGCAGTGCAGAGGCTGTTCCTGCAGCCAGCAGAGATCTGAGCTGCCTGCAGGCTAGGAGGGGTGTCCTGGTCACAGGCTTGCTGCTGTCATGGCTGTCTGAGGTCTGGCAGTTGGAAAAGCCCCCTCTTCATTGCAAACCTGAGCCCACTGAGTCAGCAGGAAGCCCTACGACATTGTTTTACAGCTGCTTTTCAAAGGGAGCATTTTGATTAATTGCTAAAACAGGACACACCTAAACCAAGCCAAATAAAAGTGTTTCTGTCCTTTGAACTCCTAGAGGCTCCTCCAGCCCCAGACATGGCAAATGCTAATTACACCAGTGCACTCTGTGAGCTCTGGCTCCTTCTCTCCTCTCCTCATGTTTGGGGGAATCTGGGTGCAGTTGTCAAGCACAGAGCAAAAGCTGGGATCAGGAACAGGATCCCGGGCCAGGATTTACCTGCTGTCCTCGCAGAGAGCAAGTACAGTGGGAACAGGAACACCAGCCTCAGACAGAGCCTTCAGGAGCCTGCCAGGGGAGTCAGAGAGCTGGGTCAGCACAGAGAGGCAGGAGGGAACCAATACTGGAACACATCCCTGCAGGCAGACACAGACATCAGCGTCCTGTGCTCAGCGGTAAACACACTACAATAACATGGATGGAATGGGTGAAAGAAGAGCACCCAAATCTTCACATGGCCCAGAGTCCTGGGATCTGTCCAGCACTGAAAACCAAGGGGAGATCACAAATGATCCCCCCCCTAAAAGTCCTGCAGCTCTGGTGCTGAGCACACTTTGCAGCAAGACCCCTCCCATGCTGCCTCTCACCTGTATTCCCTTGGGACAGAAGGGCCTGAGGGGCTGGGGCTGTCAGGAGGCTCCTCCTCCTTCTTCAGCACCAGCAAACGATCCCCAAACTTGACCAAACAGCTCCGGGCGGCCTCTCCGTGGTCAAACTGCCGGAACTCCAGAGGGCCTGAGAGTTGGGAGCAGAGAGTCAGCACTTCCCCAGCCCCTTCCTGCACCTGGGGCTGAGATCCCACTCTGTGTCCCAGATCCCTGGGAGCAGCTCATAGATGGCTTACAGGACAGGAATATTCCTGGCATCTCTTTGGGAACTTGTGCTCAACCCCCTCCAAATGAGCAAGTCCTAAAAATGTTGTTTCCCATTTCTGAGAAACAGTGATGGGTCACTGAAATGATGGAGGCCTGTTCTGTTTGGACATTAAGAGCCTTTCATTAACATTACTTTTGAATCCATTTGTCACATGATGGAAAAAGCCAGTGGCTCCAGAATATCCAGGCTTTCCAACCGAAGGGCCAAACCCACTGTGATACCTGTTGGGTGGGCACCCAGAACATTTTCAAGGTACTTTTGCAGCTGATCCTTTGGGATTTCCATGCCTGGTCTGACTGAGCGAGTACAGAGGACAAACCCTCGCAGAGGAAATCCCAGATGGGTTTCCAGCTCTTTGAGTGCTGCCTGTGGATCATCGACCTGAAAGCAGGAGGGAGAGAGAAACACTGGTGGAGAATAAAATTTCCTGGGAAAGAAAGAGCCCTGCAGAGTTGTGATGCATTTATCTGTGAGCCCAATGGCACTGATCCACTGACTCAGCAATTCACGGGTCATTCCCTGCCAACGTGGAGTTTCCTGCCTTGGTCTCTGTCCTGAACATGTACCTGTGATGGTGGCATGGGCACTGTGAGCTTGGGATAAGGGCTGGAATTCCCTGTGTGCAGTCCAGGAGAGCAGAATTCGCTCTTCCCACCAGTCCCGCTCTTGTCCTTCCCCTCACTGAAGTAAAAGCCCCTGTGCTCACTGTTTCCAAAGCCTGGCACATCCCTGAGGCCTCAGAGCTTCCAGGAATTCATTACACAGGGCTTATTTTCTCCCATCAGGTGGATGTGGTTGGCTCAGCCGTAGGGTTGGGGCCGTTTCTCCCATAGGGAACCGAGGAACAGAAAGGAGAAGCGACTTCTCCAAGGTTCCACTGGCTGTAGGGTTTGGAGCTGGGAATGAAACAGAGTAGTGCAGACCCTGCCAGTAATCCCTACTTTAACCCCACCACATCCTGCAGGAACAAAGACAGGATGGAACAAAAGGCTTGGTAAGACGAGTCAGGCACTGCTGCTGAAAATATGGAGCCGTTCAAGCCAAACAGCTTCTGGATTCCAAATCCACCCCTAAATCCTGCCCTGGATGAGTTCCTTTGTACCTTCACCGTTTTCATGCCAAGCTGGGCTGCTGCCTCCAGGTTGTGGCTGCTGCTGTCGAGGACAATGGATTCCTGGGGCTGCACTCCCAGGCGCTCCAGGCACAGCCTGTAGATCCTGGGATCCGGCCGGCGAATTCCTTCCTGATGGGATTCAACCACCTACAGCAACACCAAATGGATTATGAATGAGCCTGCTGGGACCACAGACAGATGTGCAGTGTTGGGAATGGAGATGGGAGGGTGGGAAAGAGACTGCCAGCCTAATTAACACGAGGGATAAAGGACACGGAACGAGGGCCTGCAGCTGGATGGGACGTCATTCCAGTGACTGTGTGGGTGCCAACTGCCTTGGCTGTGGCTCTTCAGCTGAAATCAGCTGAACAGGATCAGCCAGTCCTTGGATGGAAGATATCCAACGAGATGTCCCCATGTGGGAGACTCGCTGGGTTTACCAGGCCAGTTGCTCAGTGCTGTCCAAGGAAGCCTTGGATGGCAGCACCTTCCAAAGGCTCCGGAAAAGTGTCCTGACCACTGCACCCACCAACCAACCCAAAGCAACCCTGACAGCAGCTCAGGTGTTGACCACAACCATCCACCCACATCTGGATCAAAACCCTGGTCTCTGAGCCCTCACAACCATCAGCAATCCAAGCAGTGTTTCCTCCCTGCTTTGATAACACTCCAGGAACAAAAATGAATCCACTGGATGGGCATGAAGCCAACACTAATGGCAATCCACATTCAGTTATTTTTTTCCCCACTAACTGCTGTTCCAAAGCACCACACACCACGTGGGCTGTGACATGGAGAGGTTATTGAAGTGCTTTGAAGCACCCTGGGATGGCAATCACGCAGACATCACACCAGAGCATCACCCCTCTGCAGCAGTGTCACCAGTAACACCCAGAAAGCTGAGCCAGTAATGGCATAATGTTGACAGGATGACTGTAAACAGTCCCAGGTTTTAAATGCATTAATGTGACTCTTCCTTGCATATTTTGTTGTCTTAATCAAGGTTATAAAACAAGCATTGAACTCCTGGAATTCAAAGATTTGAGCGGGGCACACGAAAAAAGCAAATTTGCTGTCATGCTGAGCCGAGTCCTCACGTGAAAATGATGCCACTGGAACCAGCCTCGAGGTTCACAGAGAATCTTCTGTGTCATCTCTGCAAAGGTGAGGGGTGCTGGGAAAGAGGGCTCTGCTGGGAGAGGGGTCTGTGCTGGGAGAGGAGACTCAGCTGGGAGAGGGGCCCTGCTGGGGTCTGTGCTGGGAGAGGGGTCTCTTCCTGCTCCTCAGCTCACACAGACTGGCATGTTAGAGTACTGGGGTTTTTTGTAGTGTAGGGGATGCTTTGCAATTCTTTGAAGAGCCCTTACTCTTTTAAAGCTTTTCTGTTTAAAGCAAGCAGGGGCACTGGGTAATAACATTCATTTTTTGTATGGTGTTCCAGCTTCATGGTCCTGTATTGAAATCACTGCCTGTGCCTGTTGCACACAGACTTTGATTTTCCAGAGTCACTCAGCCCCTCTCCAGGGCCCAGTCCCTGCAGTGAATGATGCCAGGAAAGGTTTTCCCAGGCTCCTACACTGCTGTCCACCTGCCTGCACCTGCTGCTGGTGCTGCTGGAAACGATTCCAGCTCGAGCCTGAGGAGCAGAGAGCCACGTTTAGGATCCAGCAGAGCCCCAGTCAGGGTCCATCCAGCCTTACCACGTCGAAGTGCCGTCGATCCAGGGGCAGGAAGCTCCCTCCCTTCCCCAGGCACGAGGTGTTGCTGAGCAGAGCTGTCTTAAGTCCTTGTGCCCGGACACACCGAGCTGCTTCTGCCATCGTGGGGAGCTGTTTCATCATCTCAGCCCGGATCAAGTCCCACAGGAAAGAGTCCACTGGAACACGGACATTTGCCTGAGAAAGCAGAGAAACCCCAGGAACGATAATTAGCCATAAATGGTTTTTAAGGAGGGATGAAAATAAAGAGTGGATGGGTGGGTAGGTGGCCTGATCATCTCATCTCGCTGTCCTGCTTCCTCTGGCAGCAGAAGGCAGGCAGGGATCTCTCAGCTTTGCCCACATAAACAAGTGTTCTCACAGTACTGATTCTGCAGAGGCAGCAGAGGAGATAAAGGGCTGATTTTGGGAAAGGGAAAGGCACTGGGATTTGTGCCTGCCATGGGATCAAGGCAGGGTAGAGACAAACACTGGCTGACTGCTCAGCAGGCAGGGGAGGAACCTGCAGTTTACACTGAGCTGTTTCAGAAGGATGTTATTCCAAGAGGATTCTTGCTCTGTGTCCCTGGGGCTTTGGTGGAGGAGCTTCTGCTGATCTGAGAACCATCCTGCCCATGGATGAACTGACTGCCAAAGCCTCTCAGCTGCTCCCTGACTCTGATTTCTCACCTGGGCTGATCCAAGAGCTGTCTTGAAATCAGAAAGTTACGAAAGAAGCTGATGGAAATTAAGGCAAACTCATCTGCATGCCCTGCCTGGGTACCAGGCTGATGGTGGCAGTGAAAATCTGCCCTGCTCAGTCAGCAAGGCTTCCTAGATGGAAAATCCAGACCTTTCCAGCACAGGATTTCTCTTCCAAGCTCCTCTTTCCTCACTGAACCACCACAGCATCCCGTTTCCATGCAGCCAGGAAGCACAAGGAGAGGAGGAGGGGGATTGGCTTACAATCTCAAAGCACTGCTGTCCCAGTTCCTGCAGGAACTCCACAGCTGTCAGCTCCCCTCTGGAATACCTCCGGGAGGGACTGTTCTCCCCTCCGGACAGCAGGGCTTGCTGGATGGTGCCAGCTGGAACACAACTCTGGGCCTCCCAGTCTACAGGGAGAGAAGTGAAAAAGCCAGGGAAGAGCATGGAATGGCATCTTCAGAACTGGGAAATCAGCTTGGAACCCTCCATGGTGGATCCACTGCCCACGAGGATGGATGTGCTGGACTGGAGTGACGGACCCAGCGCACAGGGAAGAGTTTGGGCATTCCAGGAACTGCAGCTCCCCATCCCTGATTTTGGTGTGGTGTCTTTGGAGGGTTCCTAAAGGTGCCCAAGGACTGCACCAACCTTGGGTGGTATCAGCTGGTGGCACCACAGGACAGTTTTGTTACCAGGTGGGGTCAGGGAGGGCACTGTCACCTCTATGATCTGTGATGGCACAACAGGTCCCATCCTCATCACCTGGGGTGTCTCACCAGAACCAGGGCAGGGTCAGGTTGGACCTCAGGAGAAGGTTCTTCCCCCAGAGGGTGGTTGGCACTGAACAGGCTCCCCAGGGCAGTGTCACGGCCCAGAGGCTGCCAGAGCTCCAGGAGTGTTTGGACAACGCTCTGAGGGACAGGGGGGGATTGTTGGGGTGTCCTGGGCAGGACCAGGGGTTGGACTGGACGATCCCTGTGGGTCCCTCCCAGCTCAGGACACCCCCTGAGCTCAGCACTGGAGCACACACACACCTGTGGCTGTGCTGGGGGGGTCTGGGAGCAGGACCCCGCTCTCCTCAAAGATCACGGCCCTGAAACGGCCCCACCTGCACCCGTGGCACCGGATCGGCCCCCGTGGGAGCTGCTGGATCCTGACACGGAGCAGGGCACGGGCACAGCTCCTCAGGAACATCCCGGGACACGGGGGGGGGCTCCAGGGAAACTCACAGCTAGCCTGGTCAGAGGAGAGAGAACAGGGCACGGACAGAGAATCAGAGGGGTGAATGTTTGTTTATGGAATCGTTAGGATAGGAAGAGACATCCAAAATCAGTGCAACCTCTGACCAAACCCCACCAGCCTCACTCATCCTTATGGCCGAGTGCCACCTCCACTCGTGTTTCGGGGACTCGGGGACTCCACCCCGGGCAGCCACTGAGCTGTTCCCTAATGACTGACACACACTAATTGCTAATCGGTAACTGGAGCGGGTGGGGCTTCCAGGGAACGGGGACAGAAGGAAGCAGCCTCAAGCTGCGCCAGGGCAGGTCCAGGTGAGGCATCAGGAGGGATTTCCTCACGGAAAGGGAGGTCAGGCATTGGAAGGGGCTGCCCAGGGAGGTGGCGGAGTCCCCGTCCCTGGAGGTGTCCAAGGAACGTGCTCTGGTGACAAGATGGTGCTGGCTCCCGGGTCGGCCTCGACGCTCCCGGGGCTCTTTCCCACCCCGAATTCCCGGGATTCTCCCCAGCCCCGGCCCCGCCGCTCCGGGGGCTGCCCCGTCTCGCGAGAACATACCCGCCTCTCGCGAGACCCCCGCGGCCCCTCAGCCCCCTGTCTCGCTCCGCCGCTGCCGGTGCCGGCCCCGCCGCCGTGACGTGAGGGCGCGGTGACGTCACGCGGCGAGCGGCGCGGCGGAGGCGGAAGCGGCGGCGGCGCCGGTGCCGGTGCTGGGCCCGTGAGCGTGTCCCGGTGCTGATCCGCCCGGAGCTGAGCCCATGAGCGTGTCCCGGTGCTGATCCGCCTGGAGCCGGGCCCGTCAGCGTGTCCCGGTGCTGGTCCGCCTGGAGCCGGGCCCATGAGCGTGTCGCTGGTCGTGATCCGCCTGGAGCTGGCCGGGGCCTCCCCGCTGCCCAAGGCCTTCGCCTACAGCGCGGCCGGTGCGTGCCCGCGGCCCCCCCGGGGCGCCGCCGCTACCGGGGCCCCGCGCCGCCCGCCCGGCCCAACGCCCGGTTTGTGCCCGCAGGTCCGGACATGGCAGCGGAGAGCACCGGCGCGGCCCCCGCCGCCGTGCCCGCCTGCCTGCAGGGGAAGGGCCCCGGGGAGCGCGCGGCCATCCTGCACCAGCACCTGGGGCGGCGGGAGATGACCGACGTGATCATCGAGACCATCCGGCCCCGCGCAGGTACCGAGCGACGGCGGCTGGGGCTGTCCCGGGGCTGTCCCCGGGCTGGGGGGCTCGAGGGGGCTGCGGGGTTTGCGGGTCTGGAGCCGGCCCTGCAGTTTGGAAAACAAGCTGAGGAGTTCAGGAGTGTGCGCTGGGTGCGGGGGCAGAGCTGGTTGATCCTGGCGAACACTTCCCACTGAGCTCATCCCGATCCACACCTTCCTCAGGACGGGCAGCTCCTCTGCTCGGCGTGAGCAGAGACAGGACCAGAGGGAACGTCTGGAGTTGTGGCAGGGCAGGGTCAGGTTGGATCTCAGGAAAAGGTTCTTCCCCCAGAGGGTGGTTGGCACTGAACAGGTTCCCCAGGGAATGGTCACAGCCCCAAGGCTGCCAGAGCTCCAGGAGTGTTTGGACAACACTGTCAGGGACAGGGTGGGATTGTTGGGGTGTCTAGGCAGGGCCAGGAGTTGGTCTGGATGATCCTTGTGGGTCCCCTCCAGCTCAGGATATTCCCTGATTCACTCCACAGAGGTTTAGTTCCTTCCAGGCTGTGCCACAGCTGGCCTGTGTTTTGCTCCCCAGCATTGCTGGTCCGTAGCAACGAGACCATTTGCTCTGTAAACATTTGCTCTGTAAATGTTTCGTTTCCCTGGCAGGGAGGGATTTAAGGATGGGAACACCAAGTCTGACACACATCCAGGTTGCACAGCAGGATCTCCCACTTCTCCCCTGCTCAGCAAAGCTGTCCCAGTTGCTTTGTGCTCATACTGGTGCCTGTTGGGATGTCACTGGGCACGGGACAAACCTCCTCCAGCTCCATCCTGGGGCTCCCACGGGGTGTCTGTAGCTCTGGAGTGTCCCTTTCATCCAGCAGGGATGAGGGGAATCTCATCCTGCTGCTCCCCAGAGCTGTGCTTTGTGTGAACACAGACTGTGCTCGGGGCACAGCAGCACCTCAGTAACCAGGAAACTCTTGGTTTGTGAAAGATGAAGCCAAAGCTGCCGTGGAAGGAAGGAAATCCTCGGAGGCTGCGTCTGCTGAGGACAAAACCAAACAGGAGGAGCAGAGCAAGGAGTGCGAGGCTGCTCCAGACTCCCCCTCCAAGCAGCTCCCTGACCAGATCTCCTTCTTCAGCGGGAACCCCTCGGTGGAAATCGTGCATGGAATTATGCACCTGTACAAAACAAAGTAAGGGTGGATTCCTGGGAAGGGTGAGTCTGTCACCCCGGGGCTGTGGCTCCTGACGGGGACAAACAGGAAGGGTGACTCCTCCTGGGAGGGCACAGCCTGCCTGGGGTTGATGGTGCAGCTTGGGTGACACAGCTGAGTGGGTGACACTGGGGGCATTGGGAGCCTGTGCTGGGGGCTGTAAGAGCTCAAGACAAACGCAGATTCCAAAAAAAATGTCGTTTGAAAGCAGCTTCCTGAGGGATCCCACGAGTTAATCGTGATCTCTGGTGCCTTGGTGACAGGCCTGAGGAGCTGCCTGAGGAGCAGGAGGTTTCATCCTGTAATTCCACTCCATTCCCCTCTAATTGTGTCAGAACTCCCATTTCAGGTCTTCCTGGAAGCCACCAGGAGTCCCCAAAAGGGCACTGGAAATAGTAACAAATGTTGCTCACTTGTTCTAGGAGCAGTGCTGAGCACCTGGGGCTGGGCAACTTCAGCTGCTTTTGTAGAAGAACAGACGTTCAATCATTCCTGGCAATCCCATTGCTGTTGGAGCTGCCCAGTTCAATCCTTGGCTGAAGGATGGCTGGGCCTGTTCCACGTGGGGGGCCCTGGGCGTTCACCACAACCCCTCTCAACACTTACAGAAGAGAGTTAAGGTTGATAACAGCTCCTGTAGTGACTGCAGCAGTTGGAATGGTGTGTCCAGCTGTGCTTTTCCCCACCCTGAGGTGTCCCTGTTGTGTCCCCAGCAAGATGACCTCCCTGAAGGAGGATGTGCAGCGCAGTGCCATGCTCTGCATCCTCACTGTCCCGGCCACCATGACCAGCCACGACCTCATGAAGTTCGTGGCCTCCTTCTACGAGGTGATTGAGCACATGAAAATCATCAGAGACTCCACCCCAAACCAGTACATGGTGCTGATCAAGTTCAGCTCACAGGTAAGAGCTGGGAGCCCCTTGGCTGGGCTGTCACTGTTCAGGGGGTCTGTGTGGCTTCACTGGTCAGATGTCAGCCAGGATTGCACTCACCCACGGGGAAACAGCCTTGTCCCCGTTCCCTGGGAATTCCCAGGGCTGCTAAGGTCAGTCCCACACCTGGAGGAGAGTACCTGCCTTGTTCTAGCTGTGATTTTTCTTGGTTTTGTTCTTGCTTTGTCTTGGCAGGATATTTTATTAAAAATAGCCCAGACACAGAGTTCTCTGCTGTCTCACAGCTTACTCAGAGGGGTGTGTTGTGCTGTGCTGAACTTAAAGGACCCAGCCACTGGGGCTCCCTGTGTTTTAGGAAAGACCTTTCCTGCTTTTCTGAGGAGCTGGGTGGTCTCCCAGCCACTGCCAGTATGGAGAGGACAGTCACCCCCAAACTGAGAGCCCTTGGGGTGCTTTGACACCCACATAACACAGTTTGCTGCTTACAGGTCTCCTGAACTGTGTGGCCTTAAATTCCCCCCTCCAGTTCCTGTGTGGACCCTTCCACTTGTACATTCTCCTCTCCCAAATGCTAATTCCATATTTTGGGGTTCAGGGAGAGGTTTCCCCCAGCTGTGAATGCTGCCTGAGATGCTTCCCATGCCCCTTGTGCACATGGAATATTTGTGTGAGTTTGTGCTAATTGAAGTAGTTACAAAGTTGATTTTTGTCCCTTGCTGTACCACATTATACAGGCAAATATCTAATGCTGCAAATCCCTGAACTTGTGTTCAATTCACCCTGAAATTCCTGTTTCTGAGGGAATTCCTTGGAGCTCTGTTGACCCCTAATGGCTGTACCTGCAGGTGGCAAAACAAATCTCCAGGGCCTTGATGCTTCTGGCTGGAATGACCAGGAGTCTGGGAATGTGGCATTCAGCTCATTGCCTCAATCCTGTGTTGAGAAAGGGTTTGGGGAGTTACTGAGTGCAAAGGGATGATGGATTTGACAGGGTTTGGTTTGGTTCTGCCTCTTTTGCCTGGACTGTGGGTGGTGAAATTGACTCTTTCCCACAGTTAAACTGCTGCTCCTTTTCCTGTCATCACCGTCCTGCACCGCGTCCCTCTTCAATTTTTGCAGAGGCCAAATCTGCTTTACAAATGCCCTGAAATTGCTGACAAGGGGCAAAACAGATGCTGAAGGGAAATCCCTCATTCCTGCTGAATGATCCCATATCAGCATAGCTGTCACTGCCCTGGACTTCACTTCGTGTCTTCCAGTGGTGATGCCAAAATGCGGTGCCTGGAGCCGAAATCCCTCCCCTGGTGTTACAGGGCTGGATGAGGGGAGAAGGGAGGATACAGGAGGTTCCTCCTCCTCCTCCTGGGTTGTGTGAGCTGTGAGTTTTCCCTTTTTAACTGGTTTCCCCTGCTCTGTGCCCAGGCTGATGCCGACAGCTTCTACATGGCCTGCAACGGCCGCCAGTTCAACTCCATCGAGGAGGATGTTTGCCAGCTGGTGTACGTGGAAAGGGCTGAAGTCTTCAAATCAGAAGATGTAAGTTTGGTCTGTTTTTTTCCCTGCACTTCTGAGGATTTTAAGAGGGTGATTTGGACTGGGCAGAACACTGCAAGAACAGCTCAGCTGCATCAACCCAAACCCTGCTTCCCGTTCCAGTGTCCTTGGGAGAGTGTGTGATAATTCCATGGGTTTTATGCCTTGTGTCTGACCTAAACGTGCCTTGTGTTGTCATTTAGTGAACCCCCAGAGCACAGTGGGGCTGGTGGACCTTCACTGTGCCCGTGCTGTGCAGATGAACGTGGCTGTGGGCTGTTGAATGTTGGGGATCACTTTATTTCAGATAAATTTCTCCCCGCCGCGCGTCGCGTTTGCGATCGCTGGCGCCAGCGAGAGAGAAGCTGGGCTTGGTTGCCGGTGCTTGGCAGGTGCTGAGCAGTCTGTTGTTGCCTTGCAGGGGGCCAGCCTGCCCGTGATGGACCTCACAGAGCTGCCCAAGTGCACCGTGTGCCTGGAGAGGATGGACGAGTCGGTGAACGGGATCCTGACCACGCTGTGCAACCACAGCTTCCACAGCCAGTGCCTGCAGCGCTGGGAGGACACCACGTAAGGGGCTTTGCTTCGTTCCCACACCCAAAGCCTGCTCTGAGCGGGAGGGGTTTGTGCTGACAAGGCACTGCTCCTCAGAGTGGGGGCAGGAATTACTGCAAGGCCCGATGCTCTTGTTTTCCCATTAAGAGACTCCCAGGGAGGAATCTCCTTGCCAAAAGTAATTGAACAATGATTCCCGGGGGCCTCGCTGCTGAGGCAGGGAGGGAGTTGTAGAGTAATGCTGATTATTTCAAAATACAGGATAAAAGTGCTGGGGTAAACAGCACTGAGTGCACACACAGCCCTCCTCACTCAGCACTGTCACTTTGGTTATCCCTAAAAAAGATGGATCTGCACACCTGCCTGGAGCTGAGGGGCCTTTTGGGCAGCCCTGCAGGTTTCTCTCCTGCCTGGATGCTGGGAGGAGAGGAGGAGGAGCTGGGCAAGAGCAGGTGTGCAGGGAGACAGGACTGGGAAGGGGAAGGCAGGGAAGGAAGGAATGATGACAAGGTCACTCAGTAAATCAGGCAGGGGAGGCTCCACACAGGCTGTTGTTCCAGGTGGGTGTGGGATGAGGGATGGGGGGCCATGCCCTGTGTGTGGAGACCCTCCATGGCACTGGGCAATGCTGGGGGTCAGACCTGAGTCTGTCCTTAAAGCAGCTCCTCTTGCTGCCTTAACCCTTCCCTGTTCATGCTCCCACCAGCCCTCACATCCCTGGGGAGGGGATTTCAGCATTCCTGGAGCCTCCAGCTGGCACCCAGTCAGCTGCTCAGAGTTGGACACGTTTTGTATTCCTCTGGACACTGCTTGCTGCACCTCAGGCAGTCACAGCTACTGCAGCAGGAGGCTGCACATCTCCCCTGTGCCTGCTCTGTCCCTGGGACCCTGATGCCTGATTCTCTGATGGACTGTGAGGAAGATTTTGCCTCTCTGTCCATCACTCGTGAGCCAAAGCAGCAGAACCCCAGTGCCATTGATCAGATGTGTAGCTGTGCAGGCTGATGGGCTGCTTTGCTCATAAATCAAAACCAGTTTAAATCTGAAGCAATGGAGCTTAGCCAGTGCAGGGGCAAGATCCAAAACAGCACTTAAACATGTACTATACAATTTAAGTAGAACTTATGCTCCCCATCTCAAAGAACCATAAAGGAAAATCCCTGTCCTTGCTGAGGCGCCACAGAGGCTGTAAATGCCTGAATTTGCACAGAAAGCTGACTGCAATCCAGTTGCCTCCTCCCTGGAATAGTTCTGTGGCTTATCCAGCAGCTAATGAAAAATACATAAACAGTCCTGGCAGCAGATGCAACCTCAGCTGCCCCGAGCTGAGCTGAGCTGCTGGTGCTCCGGGTCTGGACAGGTTCCTTCTGCTCTTGGGTGTTCTGGCAGCACTGAGGTACTTCCAAAAGGGATGAGAGACCTCTTGGATCTTTGGTGGATCCAAAAGGAATGCCTGCTGCTGATTCCTTTAGGGTACAGTTATGGGGTGTTCTGCCTGGGAAGGCTGAGACCAAATCCCTTGGGTTGGGGTGGAACTGAGGCATCTCCTCAGGGTTGTTCAAGCACTAAGGTGTGTTTGTGGAGTGTCACTTGGCTGTTCTCAGCAGGGTGTAGCTACAACATGCTCATGTTTGCAGATGTTCTTTGTGCTTGGACTGCAGCTAAGCCAGATCCAGCTGAACCTGTGAAATGGCTTTGGGAGAATTGTTCTTTGTTCTTTTGTCCCTCACCAGCCTAAAAGCAGTGACCTTGTGTGGAATGGAGGTCGATTTGAGTGGGTAAACGTGAACTGAGAGATGGGGGATACAGGGAGCATCCCGCTGCACCAGGCATTCCCTGGAGCTCTCTGGCTCTGTTTAATTCCTGGAAGATGAGGATGGAGCTCCCTGTGTCTCATCACGATGCTTTATTGCCCCCCAGGTGCCCTGTCTGCAGGTACTGCCAGACACCAGAGCCCGTGGAAGAGAACAAGTGCTTTGAGTGTGGAGTTCAAGAAGTAAGTAGGTGGGTGGATGGTGAGCGAGATCTAGACTAGATCTGACTGCACAGCTTCTTGGGTTGCTTTGGGGGGGTAATTCTGTGGCTGATTTTACCAGTCAGGGGGTTATCAGCTTCCTTTTGAGTTGTCTCCAGTGAGCAAGGACCCCCTTCTCTTTGGCCTTCCAGAGGAGCAGGAAAGGGAAAGCAAACCCTGCTGGTTCCCTGAGGGAGGGACTGCACAGCAGCAGCAGGGCATCGGGAGTGGGATCACACTTGCCCAGGGTGCCCCGGGTGACTGTGCTGTACCCACAGAGCTCTCCCTGTGTTGGCAGAACCTGTGGATCTGTCTGATCTGCGGGCACATCGGCTGCGGGCGCTACGTGAGCCGCCACGCCTACAAGCACTTCGAGGAGACCCAGCACACCTACGCCATGCAGCTCACCAACCACAGGGTCTGGGACTACGCTGGAGGTGAGAGCTCCCCGGCCCTCCTGCGGGGCCACCTGGCTTGGGGACAGCTCTTGGGACACCTTAGGAAGAGGAGCTGAGGCAGAGTTTGCCTGGAGATGAAGGAGTTTATGTCTGCACTACTCCCTGTCTTTTGGGAACATCCATCTCTGCTCTTAGAGCAGCTTTAGTGGGTCTGGAGCAGATGGAGGAGGGAGAACATGACTGGAATGTGTTTGTCACTCCCTTTCTGTCCGTTTTCCCTGAGGTGTGGGAATGGGCTGTTGGAATAAATACCCTGTGAGGTGCCTGGGAGAAGAACAAGCCCATGTGAGGTTGGCTCTGGGCCTCCCCGAGGTGCTGGTGCAGAGCCTGGGGGGTTAATTGTGCTGCAGGACTGGGGGCAGCCTGGGTGCCCCTCAGCTCCAAGTGCTTGGATCTCCTCTCCTCAGACAACTACGTCCATCGGCTGGTGGCCAGTAAAACTGACGGGAAGATCGTTCAGTACGAGTGTGAGGGGGACATGTGCCAGGAGGAGAAAATTGATGCCTTACAATTAGAGGTAAATATTTTGACGTGCTGGGCTCTTGTGTGGGGAAGGGTTTCAAACCCTGACACGAGCACGGTTCAATCCCCATCAGCTTACACAGCAGACCTTGCTCCCTGCCTGTAGGGAATCATCTCCAGGCAGGAGCAGGAATGGCTTTACTGCTTTTTTTTCTCCTTTTTCTTTCCTTTTTTTTTTTTTTTTAAAACCTTCCCTGGCTCTGCAGAGCTGATGCAGCGCCGTGTGAGCTGCAGTGTCGTCCTGTGGTCACTGGATTGAAGATGAGCTGGTTGTGCTGCTGCAAACACTCAGGTCACTGGATGGAGAAATGGGTCTGAGTCGCTCCCCAGACCCTTCCCAGTGGATTTGTGACAGGGGTTCAGAGCCAGGATCTGTGTGGAACTGTCAGTTTAGCTCCTCAACTGAACCAGGCTGTAGGAATCCTTGGCCGGCAAAGCTGACAGGCTTGTCTGACACCAACCCTGTTCTGTTCCCTCCTTTTGAACAGATAATGATTTATTTATTTTCAGTACCTGTTGCCCAGCTTCTCTCCTAACTAAAGGAGAAATGCCTGCTTCACTGAGCAGGCACTGCAGCACCATTTCAGCCGCATTAGACACGAGGGGATGTGAGGAGGAACAGCCCACAGGGACCAGACTTGAGCAGCTCATTGCTCAGATAAATATTTGGTTGCTTTTCAGTGAATTTTCTGAATAACACTCAGATGCTAAACCAGCTAATTTTAACCCTTTTTTCTGGGAGGTTGTTGCTTAAAGCATGTAAGATCTCTCTGTCTTATGAGATCTAAATATTTGAGAGAGAATGAATTTGGCAGTGCATGTTGGCACTCAGAAATTACTGAGAGTGATCAGGGCTTTGTGCATGTTTAATTCTGCAGTGAATGGCTAATTTAGTGCTTATTAGCCTGATGGTAAGAAATGATCAGGTTTTCCAACCTTCTCATAACTCATTTGCAGAACCAGCAGGGAAAAGATGGCATAGAAGGCATCTATCCTCGTTCAGATGCCAAAATGACATTGGAATGGGCCATCCATATTGGAGATTGGGAATATTTACACAGAGCTGAGGGTGCTTTGCCAGAGACCTTCTTCTAGGGAAGCTGGGCATGTGCATTGACCCTCCTGCCTTGGATTTGGGGCTGTGAATGGGAACTCTGCCCCTCAGCCTTTGGGATCTCAGACTCTCACGACAGGGTTGGGTGAAGCTTCATTTTCTTGTAGAGATTTATTGCTACTCCCACGAAAACAATCTGTCTCCTCCTTCAAAAGTTCTTACCTTGATAATGGGTTCAGCTCAGCGGAACTTTCACTTGATCCTCGTGCTCTGAAGGCTTTCCTTGACTTCAGAAAAAACCCAAGTGATTTGATTGTGAAATCAAACCAGTGAAACCTCCAGCATCAGCTGGAGGTGCAGCTGGGATGCGTGTCCAGAACCTTCTCTCTGCTCAATTTCATCTGATTAAATTGATTTGGGTATTGGAGGCCTCTGATCAGCACAGCCCCCTTGACTGCTCTGTGTCCCTCCTGTGTTTGTAGTACTCCTATTTGCTGACGAGCCAGCTGGAATCCCAGCGGATCTATTGGGAAAACAAGATTGTCCGGATAGAGAAGGACACGGCTGAAGAGGTGAGCTCTGCCCCGGGCAGGTGTGCAGGGCCCTGGACACTGGGAAATGGGAGAGGGAAGGAGCTGCTGGGTCCCTGGTGTGTGACGTGGCCTCGCTCAGCCTGCCCTGCTCCCAGCTGGGAAAATTGGCTCCGGGATGCGTGTGTCCCTCCTCTGGCTGCTCGCAGCCAGCAATTTGCTGCTCAGTGGTGCAGAAGCAGGTAGATTGCACCGAGATTGAAGGGTGATTTAAATGTGCTGCTGGGGAAACTGCAGCAGAGGGGAGGGCAGCCCGTGGTGCTGCAGGATCCCGGGCTGCCGGTGCCATCCGTCTCCCTGACACGGCTCTCCGGGGAAGGTTGGTGTAGCAGAGACAATATGACTTTAATTTGCTCGGCTGCAGGAGGTGGGAGCTGTCTCTCTGCTCCAAATGCATATTGATTTGCCCTTTCTTTTTGATCCCCTCTCTCTCTCCACCTCACCCTTTGGGAAAAGTTCAGTCTCCTCCTCTAAAGCATCCTGGAGGCAGGACTGCTTCAAAATGTCACCGGCAAAAATCCGGCGAGGATATTTTACTGCTTTTTCACTCTATGTAGATCCTTTGAAGTAGGTTTAAAGTGAGTCAGGATTTAGAACTGAGTCCTTAACTTAACTTTCCACATGACTTCTAATTGACCATTTAGTACCTGCAGTTAAATAAACACAGAAATTGTGACCATTGAAATAGTGGTCACTGACCTTGTCCTAAAGAACAGTCCTGGGAATCTTAAGGAGAACATTATAGAAGGAAAATATATATCAAAAATAATCTTGCACAGAAACATGATCCACCAAGAACTTCAAAGTGAAATGACTCTGATCCATTCCCCAAATGTGGTTTCACAATTAAAGATCCCAACAGTTTTATTCATGGCACTTGCTCCGTGTACGTCTTGTCTGGATTGGTGCCACCATGCAGTGTTATTCCATTATCAGTGCTCAGGCTACTTCCCCAAATTACCCATCAGCTGCACAAACATTCCCTGATTAGGGCTGGAAGGCTTAAAACCTGCTCTGCATCCATTGAGGCAGCAGTGGCTGCACTGTGTGTGCTGACACTGAGATGGCTCCACATTGCTCCTCCAGGAAAGCACTTTTCCTTTAAATTCCTGCCTCCACTGCACCACAGCGTGCTGTAGACACTGATATGGAGGAATCAAGTATTCCTGACTCTAAATCCCCTGGAAGTGTCGTCTTGGGGGTTTGACACGCTCAGTGCTGCACCTGGAGAAGGAGAGCTTGGCTTTGTCCAGCAGCAGCACCTGGAGTGGGGCAGCAGAGGAAGAGGAAGCCGAGAAAGGAGTGTTTGTGTTTGTGTTTTGCATGAGTAAGATATTGGTGTCAGTGGGTCACTGCCTTATGACAGCACTGCTGAGTCAGTGCTGAGCAGGGGAGCCTGTTCATCTTCACACTTTGACCACATTTCCTCGAGGTTTGGTTTGAAATGAGCAAAAACCCGGCCTTGTAACACCTTGAGGTGGAAATGTGAGTTTGCTGGTGGAGCCAGAAACACGAGGGAAGGGCTGAAGGAATGGCTGCTGCAGGCAGGGAGAAGTTCAGGATCTGCTGCAGCCTTTGTGTGATCCTGGCACAGCTCTCAGCCCGAGTTGCTGCTCTGTGTGAGCAGCTTCCACGGCAACGTGGCTCCTTGTCTGGGCTACCAGTGGGACACTGGGGGGTCTCTCCAGCAGAACAAAGCCTGGACTCAGAGCTCCCCTCACCTGGGGAGAGGAGCTGGCCAAAGTCTGGAAACCGCTCCAGAGAAATGAGCGTCCTGACGAAAGTGCAGCGGACTTTGAGCTGGTTGAAATGCCTGTGTTTGTTTTTACAGATTAACAACATGAAGACCAAATTTAAAGAGACCATTGAGAAGTGTGACAGTCTGGAACAGCGGCTCAATGACTTGCTCAAAGAAAAGCAGTCTGTGGAGAGGAAGTGGGTACCGCTGCCAGGTTCAGTTCCAGGCAGCCATTAAAGTGCTGCACACTGCCATCCAAAAAGGAAAAAAATCCTGCTATTCCTGGGCAATTCTGAGCTGTTTAAGCTGGAATACTGAGAACATGGCTTGCTTTAAAAAAAGCTCTGATTTCTGTAGGTGTTCCCAAAGGGGAAGTGCCTGTTTTGTGAGCAGCTTTGGGGTTCTCAGCTCCTTTTACACACTCTGCATATTTAGCACTCGGGGATCCTTCCTCTGCCTGCTCCAGGGTTCCTTCCTCCCCTGCTCTGAGGTAGATGCCAGCCTGTCCTGCCATTGGCAGATGCATCCAAAGGGATGAGAGGCAGCTCAGCAGAGGCACCACCCAGCACAGAGGAAAATGGAGATCTTGGGAATGGCCCGGAGGAAGGATGTCAAGCACAGGGACTGGGATCCATGTGCTCCAGCCCCCTGGGTGGGACTGTGTGCCCCGTTCCTCCCAGCCTGGCCAGCAATCCTGGCTGGAGCAGGGAGCCCAGGCCAGGGAGGTGGGGCAGTGCAGCTGCCCTTGCTGGGTGGGAAGGGGTTGCTGTAGGATGCCAGCAAACTTCCAGGGTAAAAGCAGTGAGTTGTTGGGAGCAGGAAGTCTGTGAATCACAAGGCTACTGATATCCTTTTGGGAGCATCTCACTTCCAAGTGAAGTGGCATCTTCAGGGTCTTGGAGTGTGGCAGGAGCCAATGTCTGGGGGTCCCTGACTGCCCTCAGCTCTCTGAGGGTCCTGTGTAATCTCTGTGCCCTTTTTGGGACCCGTTCCAAAAGCTGCAGGTGTGTGCTCTAGGTTAGTCCCATCTCCCAAACATCTCCCTGTTGCCTGCACTGTTGGCATTTGGCACGAGGTGGAATTGCCTGACTGCCCAGAGAAGGGATTCTCCTGAGTTCTGCAGTTAGGGAAGGAATTCTGCCTCACAGCATCCTGTTCCATGTGCAGGTACCACCCAGGTGCTGCACAGAGAATCCTGGGGGCGTGGCAGAGTCTTTCATTGCCTTCCCTTGCCCAGAAATCCAAGCTGCAGGTGCTCTGGGGGGCTGGGGGCAGTTGCCCAGTACAAAGGCTGCAGTGGGGTTTGGGCTGGGAGTGCTTCTCTCCTGACTTGTGCTTCTCCTTCCAAGGTGTTCCCAGCTGAACAACAAGGTGGCAAAACTCTCCAACGAGCTGAAGGAGGAGCAGGAGCTGAACAAGTGTTTGAGAGCAAACCAGGCCTTGCTGCAGAACAAACTGAAGGAGGAGGAGAGGGTGTTAAAGGAGACCTGTGAGCAGAAGGACCTGCAGATCTCCGAGATCCAGGAGCAGCTGCGGGATGTCATGTTCTACCTGGAGACACAGCAGAAGATCAACCACCTCCCGGCCGAGACCCGGCAGGAGATCCAGGAGGGACAGATCAACATCGCGGTGGCGTCTTCTGCCAGCTCCTCCACGGCAGGCACAGGCAAACCTTCCTCCAGGAGAGGCCGTGGCAAGAGGGGCAAATGAGCCTGGGAATGCTCCGCTCCCACCCTGGAACTGGCCGTGCCGGCGTGGGCCTGGCTCACCTCGGGACTCCGGCTGGGAACGCCCAGCCCACTAAAGCTCAGCTAGAAATTGTCTCCAGAGCTGCTCATAAAACTGGCTGCCAGTCAGTGGAGGTGTCTGTGGTATTTAAAAGCATTTCACTGCACTATTTAGCTGTTTTTAGGCAGATCTTGATGACCATTTTGCCTTCCCACCTTTCCAGAGCCCTTCCTGTCACGCATTTGACTTCCTTGGAGAGGGTTTTGGGGTGGGGAGGGTGTGTCCATGTCAAACATCCCATTCCCTGCAGGGATGCTGTAGAGTAGGCTCAGCCCAGTGTGTAAGGCTTCTCCAGTTCTTCTCCTGGATTAAAAGTATTCTCAATTAAGAAATTATTTAATAAACAGTGTAAATTAGACTATATACATCTCCTTTTTGTATGGGCAGTCGTGGCACTGCAGAACTGCTAGTGCAGGAGTAGAACTGTAGTTTGGAAATAAAAAGGAGTGAGGTGTGGAAAATAAACCATCTTAGTGGTGTAAGAAACCAGGTGAGTCCTAAAGGCTCGTGATCTGGGAAATTAAATGCTTTAAGGGACTTTGCTATGATCTCTTTCTTCATTTTACAGGTGGCCTTTGGGAGACCAGTGCTTGCTGTGCTGCCTTTGGGGCAGAAAGGGTGGAAGTTTTGTGTTCTGGATGCTGTTTAATATTATTTTATAGGTATTTCTCCAAATTAAATCGAATCACCTGTGAAGATGGGAACGTGCTCCCAGCATTCCAGTCCTCTTGGAGCAGGGGGTGTGTCCCCTCACTGGGCTGCACTGGGGATGTTGGTACAAGCTCCAGAGCTGTTACCCTCAAAAGCAGATGAGGAGAGGGATGAGCTCAGCCTTTTACAAACTCTCTTCCCACATTCCTGTAGCTGCCAGGCCGGGTCTGTGGCAGAGCTGGATGTGCTGCCCACCCCTGGACCCTTGCTGTGAGCTGCAGCTGTTCCCAGTTCCTCTGATCCTGCTCCCAGAATCTCAGCTGGCAGCACTCCCGAGTCGCTTGCCCCGAAGGTAGGCAGGTCCTGTAAGGGGAATTGGTGGACAAACCTCTTTTGCTTTGGTTTTTATGTTGGTTTTCACGTAGATGCTCAGACTGGATGCTCTGGGGTGGGCAGCTTTCCCCTGGCTGGAGAAGTGACTGTCCTGGTGGTTGTTGTGCTCAGAATGGGAGTGTTTAAAGGCTGATCTGTTGTCAGAGATGGCAGGGCAGTCCCACAGTTGTCTTTCCAGCCCATAGGATGATCCCTGTCCGTTGGAACAATCATGATCTTAGTGTGGGACACTGAAACAGCTCTGGCTCACCAGCTCCAGCCTGGACACAGACATGAAACAGCCAGTCCTTTTTTGCTGGAGGTGGTTCTTTTTTTGGCCAGTTGAAAGGGATGAGTTACAATCAATCCATGGAATGACTTGGGAAAGGCAGGTCATTCCAATCCACTTCCTGACTGGATGGACTGGAAGTGTGGAATTTCCTCGCTGGAAATACAGGGCACGTGTTGGTTCACTCATGGCATCCCTGCTTGGGTGTGGAGATCTGCCCCAAGCACCTGGAATCTGGACCTTTTCTAACTTTGTAGCATGAATGTACACTCACTTTTCCGTGTGTGGATTGTACAGCCCGGCCTCTGCCTTCTGTAAATGACTCTTAAGGACCGAGAGATGATGTACAGCACGGCTTGCTCTCCTAGAGAAACTATTTTATTTAAGATATATTTTTACACCATTAAGATCCTCTGACCTTTTGCTGAAGGCTTGCTTTGTGTAGAACACTAAGATGCTGTACTGTATCTTGGAATTCCTTTTCAAAAAATGTGATGGAAAATTAAACCAGTGTGCAGTTCTTTGTGTGTATTTGACTGGAAGGGGAGGGGGGAGAAGGCAGGGAGGACCACAAAACATGCAACTTGTTATTTTTGAAGTCTTCTGGTTTTTAACTGGAAGGCAAAGCTGTCCAAACGAGCTCTTTGTCATCTTTGGGCTGGGGAGGTTGGGCTCAGCTGAGCTGATCTGAGCAGATAAGGCAGGGCAATTATCTCTGGGCAGCTCATGCAGAAAAAGCAAGAATTGTTGAATAGTTGGTGTTAAACCAAATTACTCTCAGTCCTCGAGTCCCCTCCAGCTTCTCCTACACTCATCCCAGGTGACAGAGAACCTGCAGTGTCTGTCTGGGTGTTCAGTCACTGCTGCAGATCAATGAGCTCCCCCAGGCTCCTGCTCCTGGGAGACTTCCCAGGAGGAAGTGGGGCTTGTGGTGAAGGGAAAACTCCCAGTGAAGGCCATTCCATGACTCTTCCTTACCCATCACCCAGACACCCAAGTGTCTGGAAAAACTGTTGGCGCTCGGGACTTCACCCTGTGGGCAAGTTTTGGCATCTGCAACTGGCAGAGCAGGTCAGCTCTGGTGACTCAGTGTCACCGCAGCAGGAGGCTGCAGCACCACAAAGCTGCCAAGCGCTGGACAGCTGAGACTGGCCAAGCTCCTGCTCTGGTTAAAACCCTTGAAAGAGACCCTTTTGTTCTTAAATGATGACAGAAACACACGTTTCCCCAGAGGAACAGCAGAGGGGTTTTGCTGTGTGTGCTGCTGCTGCCGTGGGTGGCTGGAGTGGGATCACAGAGGGGTAGGACACGACCTGCCTGGGCACCTGCCTGGGCTCTGTGGCAGGAATGGACAGGGGATGCTCCAGCAGGAGCAAGAAATGAGGGACCTGCTCTCCCCAAAGAGCTGCTGGGAACTTCACTGGATCCTGGTGCTCCCTCTGCAGAAGGTCCCTGATTCCCTGGGACAGAGGGAGCAGGACAGCAGAGTGACTGGCTGTGTACAGGGACAGGACAGGGACCAGGGGCCTCCTCTGCCACCTCTGTGGGGAGAGAACCCACCTGCCAGAAGGGAGGTTCAGCAAAGGCTGTGGGGTGTAAAGGGGCCAGGGAGAAGCCCAGATGGAGCAGGGTCACAGCTCTGGCAGAGTCCTGAGGATGCTGAGATGATTCACTCCAGCACTGCGGAGAGGTGGCTCCGGGGGGTGACAGGGGACAGCAGGGACAGAGGGATGTGCTCCCCTGCTGGAAGGGAGGTTTAGGGCAGTTTGGGGTGAGCCAGGGCTTGGCTGTCACTCTTCCCTGAGGAGCTGAGGTGCTGGGTGAGGTGACATCCCCGGTTTGTGCCCAAGAAACACGGAGTCACCTCCAGGCACAGATCCACAGGTGTCCATCTGTCCGAGCAGCTGGAGCACCCACAGCCACCCTCCCTGTGCCACATCCAGCCCAGGCCCCTCCACGGGGCCACACTGCTGTCCCACCACCTGCTCTCTGCTCCTTTACCTTTTCACTGGAGCCCAATTCCCTAAGGCCAGCTGGAAAATTCCTGCCTTGATCTGCACCAACCGACTTGTCTGTTCTCGTTTGAGCTCTGAGAAATTCACAGCCTCCTCCCCCCCCCCGTTTTTTTTACATAAAGGGGCATTTTGGCCTAAAAATTGTGTTTTAAAGGCAGACTCATCCAGCAGGTTCCACAGCAGGACAGCCAGAGGCGTTTGGGGGGAGTTTTGCAGCACAGGGGGGACATTTATGTATTGACTCCCCCCCTGAATTCCTGCACACATTCCCCAAGGCAGGGGCCAGCTCCGTGCTCTGCTTCTCTCCAGCCTTTGAGGGGCAACAGCAAAACAGGGACAGGTTTGCCTGGAGCAGGAAGCAATTGGTGATATTTGCTTTCCCTCCAAGCTAAAGCCCCACACCTCCAGCTTCCTGCTCCTGCACCAGCCCTGAGCAAACATTATTTATAGCAGCAAGCAGCAGTTATTGCTTTGCCCCTTCGTGACCTGGAAGTAATTGGTTAATTGAGTTAGACAACAAACCTCAAGACACTCACATGGTTTCCTTCCACCTTCTCCCAGGGAGCTGGAGAGTCAAACTCCTTCCACCCCAAGCTGGTTTAAAAACATCAAACACCTCAGAGAGAACAATGTTTACTTCCCCACCAGGAAATTGGACCCTGGTGAACCTTCTTCAGGGCCAACAGCTCCTATGAAGTTGCTGCACCTGAGGGGGTTGCTGCCTTGCTGGAGCTGGAGCTGGAGCTGGTGGGGGTTCTTTGGGGAGGTTTTCCTGAGCTGTGCAGAGGCTGGGAAACCATGGAAAGCTTTGCTGCTGGCTGGTGGGAGCTGTGCTCTGAGCAGAGGCGGGTGAGCTCACCAGAAAACAGAGATTTTGGTCTTTGCAGGTTCAGTGATGTGCTGACTTTGTGGTTGTGGAGGTTCTCTGGGTTTGTGGGCCCCAGGGCAGGGGTGAGGATGAGCTGAATTAAGCACGTGCCTTATTCCCAGCCTGAGATCTCCGGGCTGTGCTGGTCTCTGGTGCAGGGCCTGGCACGTTCCCTGGGGGGTTGTGCTCCCAGAGGGGCTGGAATTGGGTTGTAAAGGTCCTGAATTTGTGCTGGGGGTGTGAAGGGGCCTTCCCAAACCCCAGGGCCAGCAGTCAGGCTGTCTCTGTGCCTTTCAGGAGAATTTTCCTGGATGGAGACTGCAATGAGCTATTTTCTTGTGTATTTTCAGTCCCTATGTGATGGCTTTGGGGTACAGTGTCAGCTTGGGACATAATTGGATTTCTGGGTGCAAAGATGATGATTTTGACACCAATCCAAGTGCCTCTGCCTCCCAGTCTCCCTCTGCCCTCGTGTCTCTGTATATGTGACTAATGTTTATGAGTCTCCATGGATGTGTGACACTCTTTGGGAAGAGGAGCCTCTTCCCATGTCCAGCAGGGGGGTTCAGGCACATGAAGGAAACCCACCTTGGTGGGCTCCTCTTTGGGGTGGTGGGAGACCCCCCCCACAGGTGTGAGTGAGGTGCCAAGGCAGCTCCACAGTCTCCATGCCTGAGCTCTGTAGAACTCAACTAAACCCACAAGAAATCTGTTTAGCACCTAAAATGTGCCCAGATCTCGCAGAACAATCCCTCCACACGACTGGTTATCTCAAGTGCAGGCAGAATTAATGTAGGCTGGAGAAACTCCTGGTGCTGCTGGCTTCAGTCCACGGTCTGTGTGGAGTCCCACTTGGAAAAGCTTCTGTGAGGGCTGGAGGAGCCGATGGGATGGGTGAGCTGGAGTTATCCATGGACACGGGGACACTGCTGCAGCCAACGCACTGACCGAGGAGAAGCTGGACGGTCCTGTCCAAGCACAGCTGGGCCAAGAGCTTCCCTCTGCAAGTGCAGGGCTCGCACAGGGAGCAAAGAGGACTTCTTCCAAGCAATTCTCCTTGGCAGCTTTCCAATGTGCTCTGGTGAGGAAGGAATCTCAACTGGATCCTGCCTGCTCAGTGAAGGAGCACCGAGGGCAGAGCACAGCCCTGGGAGCTCCTGGCCTCCACCCTTTCCTGAGAAACACCCTCAGCTTCATCACAGAGAGCCAAACACCTTCTCCTCCTTCCAAAAAATCAGCGTGGAGGAGTGAGCAGCGGTGCCAGAGCCGGGGTTTCTGTGGAGCCGTGTGGGAATGCAGCAATCACGGCATTTTCCTCTGCAGCACCGGAGTCAAACTGCAGGAGCAGTTCTAAGAGGATTAGATGGTTTTGATCATATTTGCAGCTGCACTTGCTGTAACCGAGAGGAGAAATCCCAGTGACTTGGGAGGTGAGTGAGGGGTTGGGAGGGAGCATTCCCTTGGGATCTCACAGCTGGGGACGTGCTCAGACCCCGCTGTTTTACAGAGCCACCGGGCGCTGTCATTCCTGCAGCTGGAACAGTGGCACTTGGATCCTTTGAAGATCCAGGCTCCTGTGGAAAACTCACTTGGTCTGAGCCAGCCTGGATGCAGACTGAGCTGCAAGGATGGCTCCAGAATGGCAGCTCCCACGTGGAAGGTTCACATCTCCCAAGTGCCACAGCCTGAACAAGGAATGCTGTAGGAGCCCTGCCGGGTTCAGACCCGAATATGAGAAAGGAGATCCCTCCCTGGACATCACTCAGGATTTCTTCAGCAGTGCTTTAGCAAGGAAAACTCATTTCACTGCACAGTCACATTGCAGTGTCCAGTTCTCACACATTTAGTGTTGTTGGAGTCCCAGTAAAAACACCTGCCTGTCCCCTGCAAATGGGCCCTGCAGAGACACTGGTGATGCACTGCCAGCACTGCAGTAGGAATCTCCCCTGCTTTTCCCAAGGGACACCTCTGATGAGCCCTTGGCCCCCACCATGGGTTGGGGGGGAAGTATGGAATCCATTAATCCCTTTCTCCAATCCTAAATAAAAACATGGCCTTGTAACCAAGGCGGAAGAAATCGCTCCTTGAGCCACATGGAATTGCTCGGCCCTGCTCACTGAAGCTGCCTGGGGTTCTCTTTCTCCCTGGATGGAGCCTCTGGTGATGCTCTGCCTGGGACAGACGGGTTCCTTCTAAAGCCAAAATCCCAGACCTGAGCCCCAGGTGTGGTGTCTTCGAGGAGGGGGAACGTTTCACATCTCGCTCCCAGTTTGCCTGATGGTTGGAGCACAGTCTTAGTGAGCAGGGGAAAGAGCACCAGAGGTAACAAATCCAACCCTTTCCAAACACAGTCATGTGGTTGTCGTCTGCCAAAACCATAAACCAAGATCATAATCTGAAATTTGTCCTCTGAATGTACCTGTGCCTGCTCTGAAGTAGCTCCCTTCTAATCCCCAGGGATTAATCCTGAAGTGCATCGAAACATCTGAGGTGAAGGGGCACAGTGGAAATTCCTTGCGGGCTGGTAATAATAACTGAGAGCTGCTCTGTGAAGCAAACCTGAGGCTGACTTGGTTTTTAATGGACATCTGTCTGTAGGGGGAAAAAATGCCATGGCAACTGGCTTTCTTGTTGGCACGCCTGCCTCAGCACGGGGCTGGGAGAGGATGGGTATTGGAGGGGCTGTGGAGCTGTGCTGGGAAACCTGGAGGTACCGCTCGGCCGGGCTGGGAGGCAAAGGTTGTTTATGCTCTGTGAGCACCAGATCTTGAGGGATTTGAGAGCTAAATCTTGGCATAACGATTGCTTTGTGTGCTGCTGCTGCTGCTGCTTAGCAGGAGCCAGGCTGGGTTCCCCCCTCCCTTTTCTAAAAATGTGAAATCTGAAAGAGTAAAGGGCTCTGATGACGATTTCCTGGCGGTTTGCTGGGCACGGTCGGTGTCTCCCAGTTTGCAGCTCTGCCCCCAAACAACCCCTCTGAACCCCTGGCTTTGTCACACAGATCCTGGAGCTTTGCTGCCCCAGGAAGGAATTGCCCTTGTCCAGTGTCCTGAGGAAACTGAGAGCAAGGGTCACTAAAGAGTTGGTTAAAGGGGAAACAAGCTCTGGCACTTCTGCACTTCTCTCCTGAGCTCCATGGACATCAGGGATGGACATCAGGGATGGACATAAGCATTTTCCTTCATCTGCTGTTGGTTGCAGAAGAAGCAGCTGGCACACATGGCTCAGCAGGGACATCCATGCCCTGGCTGCACTGACCTGGAGGGGGATGCTGCAGGGCTGAGAATTGGGAGGAAACAGCAGTAAAACCACAACTGTGGATCAAAAACTGTACCTGATGGGAGCTGGGCTCTGCCTGGAGCTGAGCTGTGAATTGGGGGGGCTGCAGGCAATCAGAAGACCCTACACAGAGGCTGAGGTGGGGAGGAGAGGCAGAGGTGGCAGCAGTTGTCCCACCTGGTTGGTTTGGGGTTTGTGCTTTGGTTTTGCTCCTGGTCTTGTCTGCACCAATTCTGGCTTGACCACTGGTGTGTCATCAGTCAAAACTCAGGGCAGCTTTGCTGACGAGCTGCATCCCATCTCTCTGGGAAGTGCTTCGTGTGTCAGAGCACCTGATTTGTTCTCCTAATATCCCTCCAAGTGTTTGGAGATCCCCGTGCTCACAGCACTGTTCACAAAGCCTAATTCTCCAAGAGGAGGGTCGGGGATGATGGGACTAAAGAACAAGAGTGTGCAGGGAAGGGAAAACACGTGTGTAGAAATGCTCAGTTCTCTGAGCTTCTCCAGCAGCCGATTTTGCTCCAAATAAATCCCTGTGCTGCTGTCCCTTCGTATCCAGGCGTGTTTTGTCTTGCTGATGCTGTTGAGGATCACCCTGGGTAGCTCAAGGAAAGGATCTCAAAACCCAAGAGCAGGTTAGATCAAGGAAATGTTACATCACGTAGCACTTCCTGCTCAGTAATGATTTTATCGGGCTCATTCATCTCCCTATGCAAATCCAGCCTGCACACGTAGTCACAGATCTGAATGGAAACTGGAGTCCTGGAAAAACCTGGATTGTGGACAGGCAAGGCAAAACAGGACATGGTTCTCCATCAGGAATTGTTGCTTTTCTTTTTTTGACCACAGGGCAGGTGATTGAACCCTGAACGTTTCTACAGCCAGACCAATCATGTGCGCTGTTGGCTGTTCTTTGTTACATCACTGACAACCAAAATATCAGCTGTAATGGTGGGGAAGAGGAAAAAAAAGGTGAGAAATTGATAAATACAGAATATTGGGAATGGTATGCAGGGAGAAGTAAGGGGAATTGTGTGCCCTAACAGCAGTAAAATCCCATGACACTGGAAATTTGGGTGTTTCAGTGTACATGTGCTCACCACAGGAAGGTGAAGAGCTCTGTCCATGCTGGTGGTCACTGGAGAATCCCACTGCCACTGGAAACCAACCTGCAGGTTCTCTGGTGGTCCTTCCTGCTGGAGCTATTATTTGAAGTGTTCACTTCTATATTTACTTTTGAGGTGGGTTTTTTTAATGAAGATGCTCAACAAACAGCAAAGGGAGGGCACAGTGAAAGCCAAACAGAGCTTAACAAAACAAAGAAGACATTGAAGGAGAAAACAAGTCAAACTGCAACTGCACTTGAGTCATTACTGCAGAGTGAACACCAGTCCATTCATACCCTGCTTTCCCAGCACGTAATGGCCCCCTAAAATGTACTTTAGGGTGTTCATATCACGTCTTAGAAACCACCCCTGCCTGTGGAAACTTGATTCTGTGTTTTTTTGAATATCAAGGGCTCCCTCTTTGCCAGCAGGACCCCACAGCGTGGCTGCCTCTTCAAACCACTGCAGGTGCTTTAATGGTTCTTAACCTTTAAACCTTTAGCCTCATAAATAGTCACTAATTGCTGGGAGCTGTAAACATTCTTGGCTGAAAAGGCATTGAAGTAATGTTCCCTAAAGAAAAAATAAAAACCAACCCAATGTGAAGTGACCTGGATGTGTTACAACCAATTCTATATATATATACATATATAAAGGTCGGGTTTTTAGCTGCTCTTAGGTAAAGTCACTTATCCCATCACAGGCAGTGAACCAGACTTTTGTTTTTGCAGTGAGTGGTCCCCAAATTTCTGCCAGTCACGAGCTACCTTTGGCTCTGGCAGGTGTTGGTGTCTCCTAAACTCTTGGGCTGCAGAAATCCTCAGTGTCCTTCTCTCTTGGTTTTGTGGTTGTGAAGTAGCAAAGAGTCCTGTGAGCTCACTAAAATGACTGAAAAATGTACTTTCCTTAAATCACTGGCTCTGTTGAGTATTTTCAGTGGGAAAATTTTTCGTGCTGAGCCCCTTTTGGGTAGTATCTGTCATTCAGCTCATAACGTGTTAACCACAAGGTTCCTTGGGCCTGTGAGGTAAAACAAAACAATCAGTTCAACAGTCAAAATTGTAGGGAAAATGCTAATTTAAGAAAGCTGTTCAATATTTGTTATCTTTTCCCCATTGTGTGCCACCCACAACTCTTCCCAGTGCACGGGAAAGCTGTTGCTTTAGGAGCAAGGTGTATAAATAATGCCTGCCTAAGAGCACTGCTCCTTTTTATTCCATTGGAATCCTGTGGGATTTCTAGAGCATTTCTATGAATAGATTAAACTCGGAGCATTTCGAGTAACCATGGCTATAAATCAATTTAGCTCTTGGTTTTCAAGTTGCATCTGCTCTTACTAATCCTGTACGTGCATAATTTGGTTTTTAATAGGACAGGCCAGGCTTTATTTTTGTGTATCGGGATGAGTTGGTGAAATTACCACTCTCAGGTTCCACACACAGCTGCTGCACTGTGGATTCCTGCAGGGAGCCTGGTGATGGTGGACAGGTAACACGGAGCATCTCAAATATTTAATCTGTCAGTGCAGTGCAAATTTTAATGTCTTTAACGTTCGAGGAAGCCCCCTCTGCTCCAGAACCTGTAAGATGGAGGGGCACTGCACGGGAAGCAGCCATCCCTCCGGCCTCATCTTGCCGTCCTCCCGGAGCAGGGCTGCGTTTGGCGGCGGTGGGATGTGTTTAGTGGTGGCGGCTCGGGATCTCTGCGGCTCAGGGCAGCGGCCGCTCTGCGGGGCCCGGCTTCTCCCCCGGCATTTCACAGCCCGCGGGGGCTCGGCCATTTTTCCTCCATTTCGTTGTCTCTCGCCGCCTGGTTTCTTTTGAACGATGCGCTGCGGGCCGAGCCCGCCGCCCTCCCACCGCCGCTCGCTGGGGCCCGGGGAGGGGCGAGCGCGGCCGGGCCGCGACAGGCCGCGGCCTGCGGGGCCGCAACGCGGGGATCGCGCCCACGGGGGCCGGGCCGGGAGGGGCGGTGGGACCCTCCGGGTGCCACGGGCGGGCTGTGCGGGCTGCGGGGGCCCCTCGGCACCGCCGGGGCCACCCGTGCAGGCCGGGCCGGGCGGGCGCTGCCGCCGTCCCGCGCCGCCGCCTCACGTGTCCCCCCTCCCTCCCCGCCCCTTCACCCGCCGCAGCACCGCCGCCGCGCCCTCCGACTTCCCGTAAAGAGTCCGCGCCGCCCGCCCGCCCCGAGCCCGCCCTGCACCTCCGCCCCCGCCCCGCAGCCTCCGCGGGGCAGTCCCGAGCCCGCGGGTGCGGCCGCCGCGCCCCCTCGGCCCCGCTGCTCCCTCAGACCGCGGCGCGCTCGGCCGCCGCCCGCCCCCACTCCATCCTCCCCCGCCTCCCCCGCGGATCCCTCCGCGCCGCGCTCCGCTCCCTCCGCCCCGCTCGCACTGTTTGGGAGCAACCGGCCGAGCCAGCGGCGCCCGGCCCCGCCAGCGCAGCGCGCACCGGCCGAGCGCACCCACAGCCCGGCGCGACCCCCGGCGCGACCCCTCCCCTCCTGCCTCGCCATGTCCCTCAAGCAAGCGGCGGCGGCGGCGCAGCCCGCCGGCAACAACCGCAAGCCCCCCGGCGGCGGCGGCGGCGGCCCCGGCCTCCCGTCAGCCGCGGGCAGGCAGAACATGGGCAGGTGGGTGCGCAGTGCCGCGGGACCGGCCCCGGCTCCCGCTGCGGCCCCGGCGCGGGCGCCGCTCGCCCGCCCCCGCCGCCCCCTACACCTCTCGCGCCCCGCACCGGCCTCTCCATGGGCGGCGGCGGTGCGGGCGGTGCGGGGGCGCGGGGCCCGCAGCATGGCGGGGCCGGGGCGGGGGCCGCGATGGCGGCAGGCGCGGCCCCGCCGAGGGGTTCCGCAGTGGCGGGGCGAGGCCGGGCCGCGGCCGGGTTGCCCTTCAGGCGCGGGGAGGGCACGGCGGGGGAGGCTCCGTGGCGGGGGCGCCGACGTGACCCGCCTGCCGAGGCGGCGCGGGGGAGCGGGGGGCGCGGGGCCCGCACGTGCCGGGGCCGGCGCGGGAAGGGCCGCGGGCGATGGCGGCGGGGCCGGGGGCGGCCCGGGCGGGGAAAAGGGGGCGGCGATCCGGGGCCCCGCGATGGCGGCGCGGCGCCCTCGGCTCACCCGGGGCGTGTGTGTGTGTGTGTGTATTTATTTATTTAAACATCTAGGAGGTATTGTTATTTGAAATTATTTTTTATTAGTAGTTTCTGTCGCTATCTCCGTTATTATTTTTATCGTTCTTATTTTCAATATCTCTTATGAATATTATTTATTTTTTTTAAATGGGAAGCGCAGTGAGATTCTCGCGGGAAGGCAGGCGAGGCCGCGCCGCTGGATGGTGGCTCCGAGGCCTCGCCTTCTCCCGGATTTTTGGGGCAGGGATCCTGCAGAGGATGAGCTCCCCCCCCTCTCCTCGCCTCCCCTCCCGCCCCGCGCTCGCTGCCCCTGGAAGATCCATCCCACTCCTTCCCATGGCATTACCTACACAAACCCACACCTATTTTCCTCTCCCTCAAATAATAAACTTGGTAGTGCCGTGAATTTTTTCCGGGGCTCTGGGGGTCGTAACAAACGATCAGAGCGGGACGGTAACAGTTCTGAAGGTCACAGTCACTCAGAGCAGTTTCATTTCGAGTTTTATTCGTCTTCCTCCTCAGCTGGGCGTTTATTCCCGCTCAGTTTTGGGCCCTGGCAACAAAACGGGAATTTTCAGTGGCCCCATTGTTGGACATCACTGGGAATGGGGTTTTACTTTGTTCCCAGCCCGTGGAACTGGAAGCAGAAGAGCTTTGGAAGGGTTGAAAAGGACAAAATAAATAACAACAACAATCCCTCGGCAGCTCAGGGCACCCACTCGGTGGGTTTTATGTGTGGCATTGGGTTGGATGTGATGCCTGCTGTGCTCTGTCCCTGCCAGCACGCAGTGGCACTGTAGAGGTTAACGTGAAGGGCAACAAAACCCACAGCTCATTTTTTTTTGGGAATTCAGTCTGATGGGGAGCACTTGCCCCCATAGATTTGGGCATTTGAACCTCAATTTCACTCCCGAGTTTAATCCCAAAGCCATTGGGTTTCTCCTACCAGTGTTGCCTTTTTAGTTTTGCTGGAGAAATCCCACCTCAGAACTCCTTAGGGAGTTCTAGTGGGGCTCCTGAACAACTGACATGTTCTCAGAGGTCTTCCCGCTCTTTTTTGTTAATTTTTCAAATTATTTCTGAATGGAGGGTCTGTAAAATCACAGCCCCATGAAACACCTTAAGAAAACTTTAACCTATTGCTTTCCTGAAGAGAATACCTGTCTTTTTGGGAATACAAATTCAAAGATGGTTCATTTCGCAAATCTGTCCTTGTAAATGAAAAGCTGAGTGGCTTTTCTGTTTGAAAAATCAAAATTCAGGTGGCCTGCATCTTCATATCAGTTTGATGCATTGTATTATTTAATAGAAACTTCAAACATCCCCAGTTTTTGCTGAGCTTTCCTCCCAGCAGCTCATTTCCCTGCAGCCCTAGCATTCCCTTTCTTACCTTAAATACAAAAAAATTTGATACTTTTCATGCCTAAGTTGCCTTTAAAAGCTTAGTTTGGGCTGAAAGCTCATGGGTAATTAGCTGTCCTGGGCCTAATTTTCTGCTGGGAGTTTAGAATTGGGCTGAGTTTTTGGTCCTTGCACCTCTGATCACGAGTGGAGGGTGTTGGTCTCCGTGGGTTCACAGTGATGGACATCTCTGCTTCATCCTGGCAAAGGGAAAACCTGATGTGAACAAACAAGGCACTCCAGTGGTTCTCATTATACTCTTAATTTTTCCCTTTACATAAGGGGAAGAAATCAGAAATTAAGGTGTCTTTAAGGTGTTCAAGAGAAAAAGAAGGATTAATACGTTTTTTATGAGGAGGCCCCAAGTGAAATGCTGGGTTTGCTGTGGCAGATGGGCTGAAGGGGAGATGCCAAGAGCACAAGGAACTGTAATTAGGGAAAGTGTGGACCTGGTTCCCAAACCTGCTCCCTGTGCTGCTCACAACGTTATCTAACATCTGCTTTTTGTGTCTGAGTTGAGTTCTGCCCTTATGCAAGCACAGGAGGGTTGGCTGCCCTCTGGTTGGAAGTTGTATCCATCCCAGCCTTCCTCCAAGCCCTTCATCCTTTTTTGTTATTAATTTTCCCCACTGTTATTTTGTCTGAAGGCAAAGACTCAGGTTTTGGTTACAATTGTGGCAGAAGGGATTTTTCATTTTGGTAACTTTCTTGCCTAGCTGGACTTGGGTGTCATTTGAGAAGACCCAAAATGACTACCCTTTAAAAATGGCTTTTCCCATTAAAAAAAGCTAAAACTGAAATAATCCCATGGATAAGTCTCAAAAACGAGCCATGCACGCTTTTTGCCGACATTTATTTTCTTTTTTTTTCCTTGACATCCTTTTTTATAAGCTTAAGTAAAAGGGCAGGAGAGGTGTCAATCCTGTTCAGACTGAAGGAATTGGGAATATTTGAGTGCCAAGGCACTGGCACATAATGGGAGTGACTGTTCTGGAAGGGCTGATCACACGTGCCATTCAGAGGGTTTCTGGTTTGTTCTCACATCTTTGTGTGGGTTTTAGTGCAACTGTGCAAAACTGCTGAGCAAAATGCCTGGGTAACCTGCAGGTCTCTTCCCTTATCCCTGGGAATGCACTTCAGCATGATATTATATCCCTGATTTTGAGTAACTTTTAATTTAACATCTGATTCACAGCCGTGCAGATGAAGAAGGTTCTGCAATGACTAAGCCCATCAACAGGTTACTGGTGTGCACTGGGTCAGATTGAAGGCAGGTTATTCCATATCCAGATGCTACAGAAGCTGTCATTTCTTGTGGAGACAGGGATTGACATTATTGATGTCAGTAGTGGGGGGAAAAACTACAGAAAACAAACCTGCAGGACTTGCATAATCTTAATTGACAGCTTCGATTCATTTGACTTCATACAGCCAAACACTGCACTGAAATAAAACCTTGTACTTCTGATTTTCTCCCTCAGAAGAAGAGCCTTCCCAGCTCTCTGCACTAAAATTCTCCAGAATATCCTGTAAATTTGCTTTCCAAGCTGCAGTAATATCAACCAGTGCTCCAGAAACATCCATTCACTCCTGAATTCAACACTCTTTGTAGCTGCACTTCTGCTCTAGGCATTAATTGCAGGGTGCTTGCATTTATTTCTTAGTCTGAAAATGAAGATGCTGCTGGAGAGAAAAGCTGAGACTTTCTTTCACATCCAGGACTTTGTTTCCCTTGCCTTACTTTTCACTTAACTGGGAAAATAGAAACGTGTGACGTTGTTTTGCTTATACAAATGCTCCACTTGGCATGTAAACACAGGGAGGAGGAGGGATGTGAGGAATAGGGTAGGAAATGCTCATAAAAATAGAAAAAAAAAATGTGCAAGTTGCTGCTGGGGAAAATTATTTGTTGTGCAGTGTTTGGGCCCTGCTGGAGACTTTTGACTCTTCAGGTGTCAGTGCTGGACTGGAGGAGTTGGCTGCTAAGTGTGGTTGCTTGGTGGTACTTTGTAGCTTCTGATCTTCTGTCTCTGCCACCCCAAAGCAAAGGGTTTCCAGGTTGGGTTTACCAAACTGCCCAGGTTTCCCTTTAACCACATTTCTGCAATGCAAAGTGCATTTTTTTAAATTTTTCTTTTTTATTATTTTCCATACTTGCTGTAATGAAAATGGGGTTTTAGGCAGCAGAGACAAATTACTGCTGACCCTTCTGGATTCCCCCCATTCTTAGTTTTACTCTCCTGTTCTAAATTATGTTAAACTTCTGGCAAAACCCACTTGCTTTCTGCTTTTGTAAAGGTTTTAAGTGTTTTTTTTTTTTCATTTGGTGCATCAAAGATGTGTCAAAGGGTAGTTTGAACTTGAGTCTTTGCCTATTGGAATACGAAACTCAAGTTGATGGGCTCAGCGTTAGGAGAAGACACAGTTCTGTCTCAATTGTTGAATTGGATTGGTGAATATCTTTATTTTTTTCGTCTTGGTGAGTGTCTTTCCTTCTTTTCCAATGGTTTGTGTTTAACACAAGCTGGAGAACATGAGGCCAGGTCTTTAAAGGGATACTTTAGATCAGGGGAACATAAAGAATTTCTGCAGGTACCTTAACCCTTGGCTGATGTAGAAGTTGGCACCTCTTGCCATCGTGGATGTGCACAGGCAGTTTGTTTCCTAGAGAAATGTGGGTAGGAACAGTAATTTTGGAAATGTGGTAAGAGATGGAAAATCCAGAACATTTGGGCTGATGTTTGGAGGGAACGCTCCAAACTTTCTGACCAGTCTGGCAACCCAGTTATTTAAGTTCTAAGAATACTTTGTCACTACAAATGGGATGGTTTCTATTGCAAAGACACCAAACTCTTTCCCTCTTGGCCATTTTTGTAGCTGATGGAGAAGGAGGATCTAAAACCCTTGAGGCCAACAGATGGAACTGGGGAAATCGGTTGACTTTGGCCAAGTTCCGTCAGCGACCGTGCTGGTTCCATCTTTGATTGTCATAGAAGGACAGGTCAGAACTGGACTGAACCTCTTATTTGGGGGTTCCTCAGCTGGTGAAAGGACTCTCAGAAACAGAGGGATCATTCCCCTGGATATTATGCAAAAAGGATATTCCAGGTTGCCATTTAACAAATGACAGGTTTAGGAAATGCTGAGAGTTCCTTGTCTCCAGAGCAAGCCCGAAGGTGTGAAGCTTCTGTGGACAGTTCGGGCTGGTGGTAGTTAAATAAAGGTTATTTGCATTAGAATTTGTTTTTTTTTCTGTAAGATTAATATTCTGCAGTATTCTGAAAATGCCTGCTGGACCCCCCAGATCTGCAGGTCCTGCCATCAGCAAACATCACCCATGTGGGGGATGCTCTGAGGCCACATTTTGTTGCAGAAACTTGTTTTCTTAAACGAGTGAGGTGATAGTTTAGTGGTTTGTCATTTTTTCTTCATTAAATCCTTTCATGGCTCTCTACTGGCCTTTATTTCTGCAGAATTTATTGGAGGGTTATTTATGCTCACTGGGAGAAGTTCCTTTGATTTCTTGACTGTCCCATGAGCCTTATTTTTAAGGGCATGTTATTTTGAGGGGTAGATTGGTGTTTTCAAAAGCAGTTGGGTGCAGTTGACATTCAGTGAAGGTGTTCAAGAGCTCTGAGCAACCTGGTCTAGTGGAAGATGTCCCTGCCCATGGCAGGGGCTTGGATTGAGATCACCTTTAAGGTCCTTTCCAACCCAAACCATCCTGAGATTCCATGACATTCAGCTGCATTTAGATTTCAGTGTTCTTTGGTTATTTTGAAACATGGGCATGATTCTTTGTATCTCTTCAACGAAATGGTTGTGCATCAGTAAGGTGGTTCTATTTTAAAAATTGATTTTTTTTTGTCAGTAGAAGACTTAATTTTGCCTCCCATTACGCTGGGCACTCCTGAAGTTGTTATATAAATCTAAATCAGAAGTATTTGAAACTGGGACTTCTTGGTACAAGGAAAGAATTTAGAATTAAGCCACACCAGTGGATCTGAAGAACTGGAGCTGTTGGGGACTTCCCAGCTGCAGGGATGTTTTGGGACTCAGCTGGCTGAGGTGGAGGGCACAGACTGACCCAGCTCAGTTTGCAGGGTATCCCGAGCATCCAGGTTAATGGAAAAGCTTTTGGAAGTGTTCTGAGTGCTGCACAGAGATTTGCATTGAAAGGAGTCAGTGTTTTTGGGGGATGGACAGACTTAATGACTTTATCTTGCTGGGCAGTTGGAAACAAGCCCTGTAGGTAGAGCCTTGCAGCCAGAGCTCCTCAGTTCTTAGGGTGGCCCTTCATCTGACACAGTGACAGGTTCAGAGCCTCAGAGAAGGGCCCTGTTCTAAGCAGGGATTGAGCCTGAACTGAGGGTTGGTTTTGTGTGCCAGTAAGGTTTGGAATTTGGAACAATGGCATAGGCTTGGTATTTTCTTCATTTTCTCCTTTAATTTATTGTAGGTGACCCCCTGCCTACTAAAGGCACTTGCTGGCAGGTCAGGAATTTGGAGGATGAACTCACTGGGCCTGTAATTGTCAGGTTCTGCTCTGTGGGAATGCTGGTTTCCTGAGCCCATTCTCAGCTCTGTATTAAGCTGGGGTTTGGAATTCTTACGTGGTAAGAAATGCAGCAGTTTGGGCAGTTGTTTTAATCACATCCCCTGTGTGTGTTTAATTCCAGAGGCCGCAGCAGTGGCAAAGGACCACCCCAGCCTACGGTAAGTGTGGGGTTTCTCCTCATTGTACCACTCCTGGTAGGAGGAAACAACTTAAGAGACAGAAGAATAGCAGATACTGGAATGTTCTCCCCGTATTTTTCCTTTGGATACTTTAAACTGAGATACAGTTTTCTAAAAAGTAGCATCTTGCATTCATTTAAGTCTCCTGGGAGGGTGAAGGGGGAAGGTTCACTTAAACTTTTGACTACACTTACATAAATATTCTGCATTTTCCTGCAATTCTGGTTGGAGATGTGAATACCATTTAGCTTAAGGCAGTGCTTTTTGAACTAGTTCCTATCTGGAGATTCTGACATTGGCTTGTCCCTTAAACAGGTTTAAGACAGCATTGAATTAAATATAAATATATAAATATAAAATAACTATAATAATACATAAACCTAAAAGATATATAACTATAAAATATAAAATATTTTGTTTGGCTTTACTATAAAATTGCTAACTCAGTATTCTCCTACCCCCAATGCTTTTAGTTACTCTCAAGGTTGAAGTATAGGTGTGGCTTGACTTGTGGAACATCATTTTATCAGAGCTAAAGATGTGGATCTTTGAACTGCACCAATCAAATATTTGCCCATTTGTTGTCGGCCTGGTTTTCAAAGATGGCTCATTTGGGGGAATGGAGCAGAAGTAGGAAGGTTTAAAAGGGCCACAGTTTAACTTACATTAATGTTTATTGAAGATATCAAGGCACTCAAGTGAAAATAAAGAAGCTTTGAGGGAGTCTGGTGAAAAAAAGGCCACATGCAAACACTGAGCATCACCCAGTGTTGCTCTTCTTGTGCTGAGCACAGGAGTGTCCTCAGAGGTGTCTCTGCAGCCCAGGGAAGTGGCTGGCACACAGCAGCAAGTGGATTAAGGAGCTGACAGTTGAAAAGATGTGTTGTCAGTGGAAAAGCTCAGAACGTGGTGAAGTCCCTGCTTGTTTCACAGGCACGGAGTTGACAGGGAGAGATACCAGAGGTTGCAACAAAGCACAGGCATCCTCACCAGAGAATGTGTCCTGCTGGTACCTGGTGAGCTCTCCCACTCAGGGAGATCCTGGTGCTGCAGTGAATTACTTTGCACTAATTTAATAACAGGGTTTGTAGCAGTTTGGCAGTCCACGATTTGATGACTTTGGCTCCTGTTAATGGGTGCAATCAGGGCTGGGAGATGAAAAGATGTGGTTCAGCAGCCTGAAAAGCACCTTTTCACTTCTGCAGCGCTTGGAGTGCCTTGCTCATGATGGTTCTTGAGGCAGAGAGGGATGTCAGAAAACAAAGCCCTGCTGACACCCCTCGAGTCTGTGCATGAGCCAGAGAATTTCAGTATTGAGTGACATCTCCTTATTTATTGAGTGGGATTTTTATCTTGTTTGGAAGGGTGTTAGATCTTTAGTTGGTCAGAACAATTAAATGTGCATTCTATGTATATTGCCTGAGTAAGACTTTGAACCAGTGTTTCTAGGAACTCATATAAAGGCCAGCATTGCTTTGGGTGCCCTGAATTTTAGAATTGTTGCAAGTTTTGCTCCTGTCTTCATGATTTCTTTCTTATTTTTCAGATTTCTTTCGATGGCATCTATGCAAACATGAGAATGGTTCACATACTCACATCAGTTGTTGTAAGTCTTTGTGTTTGGAAGTTCCTGTAGTGACAGAGAATTGTTAACTGGTCCAGCAGTTGTAATAGGATGGAGTGAATATTAAATTTTAGGCTCTTTCTGCCAAGATTGAACTTGATGTCAGTAATTCTGTATTTTTGACTGGGAGAGGTTCTGATTTGCAGAGGTACAGCAGATTTCTTAGGTGCACTGGTCATATTTTGAGTTTTCTGGGTTTGGAGGGGTTGTGGGTAAATAAAACGGGTCTGTGTGCAGGGATTGGAACCCTTTCTCCCACATTCCAAAGGAAGTCCTGACATGCCAGAATTAAATCCCACATCTCCTTGAGTCCAGGTTTAGCTTTTATCCTCCTTTGTACCCACACACATGCACAGATCTTGGTTTCCAACAAGAACTTCTTTCTGCTTTAACTGGTCAAGAGTCTTGTGAGAACCAAATCTGCTCCTGTGAGGATCTTTAAATCCCTCCAGAGCAGCCCATACACAGCCAGCTGTTTGCAGCTGCAGGGCACAGCAGTGCATCTAGAAAGTGGCAGGTGCTGGATGAGGAGATTTAACTGAAAATTGAGCTGGTTTTTTACACAATGTACTTACGTAAGGGATACGGGTTAAGGAAATCACTGAAGTGTCATTTGCCTCGTAGAAAGTTTTATTTTTCATTTTTCTTGCGTCCTAGGGATCCAAATGTGAAGTACAGGTGAAAAATGGTGGTATATATGAAGGAGTTTTTAAAACCTACAGTCCTAAGGTAATTTTTTAACATTTTGACTCTTATTTTCAAAGCTCCCGTTAATCAGTGTTTGATTAAAATGTGAATATTGTGTTTAATTAGAATGTTTACTACGAATCATTCCGACTGCTTGCACAAGCAGATTGTAAATGCCTGGTTTTTTTGCAAGTAGCTGAATTGACTGAGTGGCTGATGGTGCATTAATTCAGAGGCTTTCCGTGTGTCCCCCAGTGTGATTTGGTGGTTGATGCTGCTCATCGGAAAACTGCAGAGTCCAGTTTGGGGCCAAAACGTGAAGACATTCTGGAGAGTATCCTGTTCAAGTCTTCAGATTTTGTTATGGTGCATTTTAAGGATATGGATACCAATTATGCCAGAAGAGGTATATTTGTTTTTCAAATTGTTTGTTGTCATAAGATCATAAGTCAAGGTTTTTTTTTTTTTTTTCTAAGTAGGTGCTTCAGGATGCAAAAATTCAAGTTCATATTCTTAATGAGTGCAAAACTCCTGAAATCTCAGGTTTATCAAATATGTTTTAAATGGATTGCAGAACCTTTGTGAGGCCACTTGGCTTTGGTGTCTGGAAAGCAAAGCCTTGATGGTTTTACAAACCATTTTGTAGATTCTGGGGGAGGTCGATTTTTTGGGGGGTAAATATCTTTTTAAATTACTCTGTTAAATGTTATAGAAGAATCTATGAAGACACAAATTCTTTTTCAGGGTTGATTTAGATACAAAGCCTATATTGAGTTAACTTCTGTATCCAAACATGCATTCACAGAAATATTCTAAAAATACTACTGCAAACAGAGCTAAAAGATCTTTAAAAATCCTCAACTTGTGTTTTTAATTTCTGCTTTGCTACTTGTAGACTTGTAGGCTTTCCAAAATACAGAAGAACCTCGTGGGGTGGCAGGCAGGTCTTAAAATCTTGAAGACATGGCTTGAAACTGTCAAAATTAAATTATTTTACAGACAGTCAGGCAGTTTTCATACTCTGACTGTGTGACCTCCAAGCCCCTAATTATTTTTCTGGAACCTGAGAGTCTCAGAAGTCAGACAGCTCAATTCCTGTGCAGATTTCTCTCTTTTTGGGCAGCAAATTTGAAGGGATTTTATGCTTTTGTTGCTGATTTGCTGGGATAAGGAATAGAAGCAAATGCACAGCTTTGTGTGGGGGGTGGAATTGTGTATGTGTACATTTACAGGTTGATTAACAACTCTCTCTGGGAGCTCAGTGGTCATTGCAACATGTTTTATTCCCATTATCAGAGACTTAGGGATGTGTAGGGACAGAGGACATTTAATGAGATCTTTCTCTCCTCACCTTGTGTGGATGTTCTTGCCTGATTTAAAACTGAAGAGTGAGAGGTTTGGTGTTTTTTTTTTTCCAAGGAATTTTGCTTTCCCCAGGAGATGATGCATAATGTCAGAGCGAGTGTAGCATTGAAATGCAGATAGGTTCCAGGTTCTGGATGGGGCTTGGAATTTAAATCACACAAAGAGCTGTTTTCTAATGGGTCTGCTGTGAACTTCACTTTAATGTTAATGCAAACTGGGCTCTGCCTTATCCAATCTTTATGGATTTTGAGCAGACTGAAGGACAAATATGCTCCTGCTTCTAGGAATGGACGTTTTCTGGAAGAAAATGACTGCTCCAGGTTGAGCAGTCCCTCAGTTCACTTTATTAGGTGGAATATCTTGGAGTGTAAATCTCTTAAGTACTGGAGAGGAGAGTTGAAATAAAGCTGTAGAGACTTGGAGCAAGATAAACTGGGAGGCTGCAAAACTTGATAACTCATAGTGGGTAAATTAATCTGCTTTCCATTTTGTCTCAAAAACGTGTTATCTTGGAATGACACTTGAAAGTGGAACTCAGTCTCTGATCACACCTTCAAATTAGAGCAATGAGGGGCTTTCTGCTTCCTGGGTAATTAAATAAGCAAGGATTCAAAAGAATGGAAGTGCACACAGGAACTGCTGGCCTTCTGTTCATGTAAATAAACCCAAATCTTCATGGTCGTGGGTCAGATGAGCCTGGGATTCACAGTGAAAACTGAGTCTAAACTCCTGGGCTGAGGAGATGGTGCTCCTTGTCTTGGGAATGGTCACTGCCTGCTGCCCAAAGTGGGACAGGGACAAATACCTCTAAATTGTCTAACCCTCAGTGTTTTTTGGCTTTCACAGACAAGTAAGGAGACAATTTGGAAATATTTGATTGGAAAGGCTTTCTGTGCTTTAAAAATGTAGTCAAAGAAAGGGGCACTTCACAAGCTCTCTGTTGAGAGGCCTTCCTGGAGTAGGGGTTGTTGTCAGTCTCACCTGGAATAAGGTTTGTTGGGATCTCTGTAGTTTCTTACCCCTTAGGAGCCTGCAGGGCTTTTGGGGATCCCTTGAGCTAAACTAAATTTCTGCAGGAATTTGTGTTTTGGAAGTTTTAGTGCATCCAGGTTTCCCAGTGCAGTATCTGGAGTACTGTGGATTGTTATTGTGGCATTTGTTCTCTGCTGGGCTGGAGGAGTTTGGGCAAGAGAACTCCTGAAGGTGTTCACTGGGTTGAGTCACAAGTCAGGCAGTAGAGACTGGAAAAGGATTGGGAAAAAGCAGCAGGAAGAAAGGGAATGGGATGGAGAAGAGAGGAGAATACAGTTGTGTGTGAAGAACCATCCAGCAGAGCCTGCCAGGCAGCTCCCAGTGCTATCAGAGCTGTGCAGCTTTGGGGCAGGAGCTGATAACTCGTCCTGCAGCTGCATCAGAGTTCAGGGGAGGGAACAGCAGGCTTGGGGTGGGTGAGATGGGGAGCAGCACCAGTAGATTTGTGCCAAGCATGACACTGCACCTTCAGATGCACCACTGGAGAAAGAGTGGTGTCTGCCCAGATTGTAGAAATTGGAAGGGTTGAGAGACAAACTCCTAGGTCTTTGTGGACACAGGGGTGTTGTAGCAGTTACTGTTTAAAAAACAGATCTGTCCCCACTTCCCAGAGCTGCTATATTTGCAGCTCTGTCAGTCTGCACAGACCTTTCTGCTTGTGCAGATGCTTGTTAGGCTTCAGAAGGAATGGAAAGGCTCACCTGAGGTCTCTGTGGAGTTGAGGTTTGCTGCAGTACAGGCTGATGAATGACACATGCTTTGGAAAACTCAGGTGAAGTTGTGTTACACCCATCACCTCCTCCCAGCCTGTTCTGTCTGCCTTTAAACTGGGACTGACACCGAGTTCTGCCTGAGCTCTGCAAATCAGCTGCTCCAAACCCGCTCTGAGGTGCAAGTTGAAGTGCTGGGCTGTGCATTAACACGTCACATCTTTCTGCTTCGCCTGTGGAGTGCTGAGATCTCAGAGCTGCTGCCTGATCTGGTTTTCCAGAAGAAGCTTCCAAAGCAGTGTTTCCTGGAGCCCTGAACGCTGATAGTGCTGCTTTGCATATGATTCAAATTTCACTGAGGCTTTGGAGTTGCCTTCTTGGCTTCTCTTGAAAGACAAGACAATTCAAACATCATAACTACTGTTAAAGTAAAAGATTTCTACAATGTTTTTATTGGGTTTTGGCACCGTTGCTGCACTCTGAGAAAAAATATTACAAATGCAATGAAAAACAAGGCAGAAGAGAATTGGCTATTAAGGCTTTTCCTTGAATTAGCACTGCAAGTGGCATCCTTCCAGGGAAAGTGTTGCAAGGGGAATAGCAGTAGGCATCTCATGAACAAAGGAAGGAAATGTTGGCTCAGCAGAGCTGGTGGTAACTGGTTTTAATGTTTCAAATCACTAGTAAGTAGTTACAAAACAAATGAGAGTTTACTGTTGAAACCTTGAAGGTGAAAGCTCAGTTTACTTTGGGCCTTGCTTAGGCTTGATCAAAGCTTCAGCGTGAGCATCAACACCTTTGGCACCGATGGGTTCCGTGGCATCTGAACTGCAGACTTGCCCCTAATTGCATATTTTGTGCTTCACCATTAGTAGCTCAAAATATGTTTGTGGGAACAAGCACATTGGACACTGAAGTTAATTAAACCCTGACTCCTAATTGCTCTATTCTGCCACTTTTTTCTTTAAACTCATTTAATGGCACATACTTGGAGAATTTGCCCAAGCTGATTTTTCACAGAATGGATATTTTTAATTTGTGTTACTGTGATTTTTCTCTCGTCCTTGGGATTTTTTTTTTTCCAGTTACCAGGCTTTAAAACAAGAAGTGAGGTCCTTGATACCCAACTCCTTTCCTTAGAAATGTCACATTAAGCAGGTACAGAGGCAGGGGGGGCTAATTGAGTGTTACAGCTCCAGCCCTTTGTTTCACCAGGTTTTTGTTTGATCTTTAACTTGGCTTTTAACCGTGTAGAAAAGGGATTGATTAAAAATTTGGCCATGTCAAGGTGTCATGTGAATTGCTCCTTCAACAGCTCAGAGATAAGAGGCACCAGATAAGGGGAGGCTGAGCCTGGGCAGTGTCTTGTCTGTTATTACTCTGCCAGTCAGCACTTGGAGCAGCAGCTCATGTTTGAACTCTTACTTTACTAATAATCTTAAGAGCAGTGTTTTTGTTTTGGAAGCTGTTCTTTTTAACATACGTCCTCAATCCTGTGGCTCATTAATTTTGGTGGAGGCTTGTTTGACTTGCTGGGTTTTTAATCCTGGTCTCCCGTGTGTCTGCCTGGCTGTTTGTTCCAGGAAAATAGTGATCTGTGCCTCGAGGTACCGTTCTGCTACATTTAAACTTTGCCTGCATGCTCTGGAGACCATCCTGTCTGACTGGAGGTCTGCCTTTGTAGCTTGGATTTCTCCTAACTTTGGATTTTCTTTGAGCTGTGGAGGTTAAACTGGCGCAGTCTCGCTTGTGACTGTCATTCTGAAATGAGAAATGCAGAGCACTGAAGGTTCCTGTGCCCCATGATATGCTGGATTCCACTGGGAAGCTGAGCAGTGACTGTACAGATCTTACTCAGACCTGGAGCATTTGGTAGATAGTGGAGTTTTTGTTTTGACTCGTCGCTTTTCCCTCAGTTCATCTGTATCATTACAGTAACAGCACTGCTGGATGTTTATGTGGCGGTTTAAATAAGAAAATTAGTGGGTTGAGTAGATGTGTCTTGTTAGGCTGGTATTTTATTCACTGGATCCAAAATGGCACAGTTGTTTGCAGTTTGCCTGAAGGAATTTAATAGAAATTAAAGAAACAGCCCTGTGAAACACAGATTGTCTCCATTAGGCCTCCTAACTCATATTTATCTAATCTCAGTGGAGAAGAGTTCCCTCTACTCCCAGAGAGGTAGAAACAAAGTTCACAGTTTCCTAAGTGCCATAAGCAGCCTCCAACTTGCATTTGCTGTAAAATGTCCAATCTGAGAGGATCAGACGTGAAACACTGAATTAATGACGGGGCAGGAGCCAGCTCTGGTTTGTCTGGGTTAAAATAAAAGGTACATGCAGAGTTTCCAAATGAAAGAGCCTTAAAAATGTGCTTTTTAGCTACTACTTAACCGTGGATTGTAGCACTGTGTTACTGTGTAGTTTCAGGAGACATTTGAACATATAGTATATATTATATATTATATTTTCCAAGTTGTTTCTGTGAAGGGAAATGGAGAGATGTTTTCAAGTTGGAATAACTTAGAAATCTGTAGGTTATTTGGAGGGGTTTGGGTTCTTTTGTGAAGCAAAATGGAACTGTTAACAGTGAGAACATTGCTGAGGTTTTTTACTACGAAAATGATCTTTAGCAAGGTGGGAGATGTTTGATTAATTCTGTGAGAGGGACTCAGGAGTTCAGCTCTGCCTGAATTCAGCCATATAACAGAAAAAACTCCACCTGAATTTGTACCTGATGTCTTCCCAACTCCTCCTCTCTCCGTATCTGTTGTAGTTCCCTCAGAAACAGGTAATTTTTGGGCAGTCACTGTGTCTCTGCATCTTGCCTTTCATAACGCTTTTTGTTGCCATAATTTACACCAGAAACTTAATCCCTTTGTTTGTGCATGTGGGGCTTGGCAGGAGCACGTAGAGACTCTTGCAGTCAGTTGGTGATTTCTGGTGTCAGCCTGGCTTTTCAGCTCTTCTGGAGGGTTGAGGTGGCTGAAATTTGGGATCAGCACACAGGTAGGGCAGGGGCAGGTTTTGTTTCCTGTAAGCTCATTAACAATGTTTAATTGCCCCCCCCCACAGCTCTTTGTGCATGTGTTGAGGGAGCATTTCATGGATAGTGCTGGATGGTGTTAGACAGACTCAGCACAGTTAATTTTCATGCCAGATCATACCAATAAATGCAGAACTTCACTGTGAAATTGGGTAAAACAGGAATAATGAGCAGTGTCAGCAGCCTCTCTTTAGAACATCCTCAGTGATTGTGTAAAAGCTGTTACATCAGTGGCCAACTTCATATGTTGTGAATGCTTTTCATAAGAGCTTTAAAGTCCATTTTTCTTAGGAAGATTTTTAGATCTTGCCAAAAGTTAATTTAGGCCATGTTTTTCTGTGTCTGGCACTGCCTGGTGGTTTGATTCCAGCTTTTCTAAGGGTCTGAAATGTTTGCTCCTTATTTTATCAGTAAAGGATAATAGGAAATTCTAGATTGAAGACTTACTTAGATTAGGTTGATTTATTTATTTGTAAGCTTATAACAGGCTAATTTGATTTTTGAAAGTTCTACTTAAGGATGGCAGCTCTGAGATGTAGTTGCTTACAAATATAAAAGCTTGGCTTCCTTGAGGAGTGGCTTTAGATATTTTTATACAGCACTTTCAATATTCTGGTATTATTCCTTCTTAACTCTGGCTTGAATGAAACACAAACAATTTAAAAAAAATAGCTTGTGATCCTTTTTTTTTTAATGTTTTCATAATTTTTTAAACAATAGAGGAACCTTTCTGGTTATTTATTCTCATATGTTGATGGGAGCAAAAGGGAGAGAGTTCCTGAATATTTCTGTTGGTGTGTTGAGGAGTTGTGGAAATAAAAAAAAAAAACAGATATTTGAAGGGAAAATTGTATTTTGCCCATTCAGAGAATGGGTTTGGGTTCATGCTTTTTTGATATTTGCACAGTGTTTTAGTTTGCAGTTGTGTGGGCTGGTTGGAAAATTGTATTATACAAGCCTTGGGTTTTCTAGAGGAACAGGGATCCTCAGTCTTTTTTTTCTCTTTTTCTTTTCAAATATTCACATAGTTGGTATAAAATATTTTGAAATAACTAAAAATAATTCTGTTCTCTGATGTATTAGAAGTCGGTCTGGACTTCCCTAGTTATTTTAAATTTCAAGTAGGCACCTTTCTGATGTCCTGTGGAACACAGCAGCTGCAAGGAAAGTTAAATGATGATGATTGAGCCTGTGATCGAGCTGCTGTTTGGTTGTTCCTCAGATAAAAACCAGGGTACTTATCCAAGTGATTTCACCTCCATCCCTCCCTGCTCTGTTGCAGATGCTTTTACTGATTCAGCCATCAGTGCTAAAGTGAATGGAGAACACAAGGAAAAGGATCTGGAACCGTGGGATGGAGGAGAGAACACGGCGTCCGAGGAGCTCGAGGCGCTGGAGACAGATGTTGTGAGTGGTGCTTTTTTATGCCCCTTGAAAAGAAACCTTGAAAGAATTCCTTGATTTTAATCTAGTAATGAACTTTGGAGGAAAATCGCTGTCCTGCACCCTTGATGGTGGATGTTCAGTCTCTGCCAGCAGCTGCCACAGTAGTTTTAACCAATTTGAATAAGAAAAGCTGGATTTCAAATGCCACTCGTGGCAAATATTGACAAATGGCAGCTGCTGTGGTGAGGGACGTGTCGGGCTCAGGGACTGGCTGAAAGAGCAGCTTTTGTTCAGGCCTCCAAATTCAGCCATACACCAAAGTGATTGATGTTTAATCAGAGCATCCCTGCCTGACTGTCACTGCCTTTGGAAAGGATGGGGAGATCGTGCTCAGCTCAGTGTCCCTGGGCTCCACAGGGGGAAATAGATGGAAGTCTGACCAAGCACAGATACAATTTTAGTAGATTATGAACCATTAGATGAAGAGTGTGGCCTCCAATGCCATTGCTTTATATATCATAGCCAGCTTTTACTCAAGGGTGCATTATTTTAGCAAGGTAGTCAGATGGCAGTGTGTTAAACAATGCTGCTGATTAGAGGAGAATCTGCTCCTGTTACTGTGGAGCACATTTGGGTAGAAGAGTTCTCCTGTCAGTTTATTGGGATTTATTAGAATAGTCAGTACTGTCAGTGCTCTTATAAAATATTCAAAACATTTCTCGTGGTGCTTGGGTGCTGCAAAGGCAGTTTTACTGAAGGGGGGAGGTTGTGCAGATCAGCAGGAGTCTTGAGCCTGTGCTGTGTCTCAGGGAATTACATGAGTGCATCTCAAAAGTTGCAGCACTTGCCACAACAAGAGATGTTTCTAATCATCAGAAGTGTCAATTTGCACCTTTTTGGAAAAGGCAGAAAGACATTGAAGTGTTCATTTCATGCTAACCAGTGTTACTCTAGTATAGAGTGGGTATGTATTTAAAAAAAACACCTCAAAATCAACACAAATACACCCAAAAACTGACTTTTGAAGGTAAAAATCTGCATTTTACGAGCAAATTTCCATAAAGTAAATTGTGGCTTTATAACTTGGTTATCTGGACAGTGAATTCACAGGCCCAGGGAAAAAGGCAGAAGGTTTTAACTTCTGCCATCAACCCTTAATTTTAAGGGAATGTGTTTCCAGTGTCATTTTGAAAAACAAGCATCGTTTTCTTCTAGTCTAATGGATGGGATCCCAATGACATGTTTCGTTACAATGAAGAAAATTATGGTGTAGTATCAACTTATGACAGCAGTTTGTCTTCTTATACGTAAGTTCCAAAATATTTTGTTATTAGATTTGTATTTAATGTTCTCCCTGGTTTGACAGACTTTACATTCTGAAGCTAATTCTGCATAGTTTCTGAAGCTGTGCACTCAAATAACTGAAAAAGCAATGAATGAATAGTGCCTAAGAAACCTTGCCAGCCTTCTGTGAATAGTTTGATGTAGAAATCTTTATATATTCCCTTAAATGGGCACAGCTCACTCCCTTTGCAACGTTTGCTGAATTTAGGCATGTAATAATGCTTATTTATTCCAGGAATAGGGGGGAAAACTGGGAGTTTGTCTTTATGTAGCTGCTGTACCTATAGTTTTTGTTTAACCCAGCAGAGCAGTTTGACTAAATCCTAATTTTATTGAGACAATTGATCTGGAATGTGGAAAAGTTGCTGATAACCAAGGGAGGGGGTTGTGTGCTGGGGATGACTTGTTTAGCAGACTTGTCCAGCTCTAAACTAAAGTTTTAGTTACAGCATAATAACTGTAAATATAAATATAAATAACAGTCCTTATATATAATATAAATTATAAAATTTGAATATAAATAACCATATGAAAACTGGGATATAGAAGTAGTGTAAAGCCTGCTCTGGTTGCTCTGGCAGTGTGGATTTATTCCCAATAGTCTGCAGCTATAATGTTCACTGCAACTGCAACACAAATGGACTGCAGATGTTCAGCAGCCATTGTGAAATGTCTTTAGTGTTTCCCCACTCTTTTAACCCCCAAAGCAGCAACTTCTTTTTGAATATCAAGGAATGGCAGTGAATATTTTGATTTTTTTTTTTTTTGTGTGTGTGTGGTGCACTTTGTCTCCAGGTCTGTGGTTCAGCAGTTTGATTTTGCTGTTTGGTTCAGACAGACCTGTAACGTGGTGATAATCAAAGTGTCCTAATCGGCTTATGTTCGAATCCTGGGGAAGCTGTTCTTTCCTTCCCTCCACTGCTCTAAGTACTTTTTGTACTTTTGAACTTTAGTCTTGCATCTTTCTGCTCTCTGGATATTAACAGAAACAGATTAAAAAACATGAAGGTGGCTTTAAATTAATTCCATTTTTTTTTTCCCCCTAGTCAAGCAACTTGAAAGTGGGAAGCTCTTTTCCCGATTTTCCAACCCTGTGAAGAGCAGCAGTGTAGATAAATGCTTAGATGTGCAGCTGCAGGATTGTAAAGGATTTATTGTTTGATTGTTTTCTCTTCCTAGAGTTAAGCATTTAGCAGGTATAGTTTGTCAAACTGCATCAAGGTACAAGTTTGAGTTCGGTAAATGCATCTAGTCAGCTGCTTGTGTCATCACCAGGGTTCTGAACAATGTCATCGTGTCCATCCCCTTTCTCTCATCTCTCAGAAAACACAAAATCAGTCTTTGCCTGTTTAGGTTGCCATACATCCCTTCCTTTTTCTCAGTCACTTGAGATAAATGAGGATTGTTGGGTGTCCTCCTTCACTGTGTGCTCCCAACACGAGGTCAGTGAGCCCATGACCAGGTTTGTGATCGTGCAAACCTTATTAACCTGAAGGGTGAGGTTTTGATTTCATGTCCTTGCAGTTCCCATTGAGAAGGTCAGTGGATGTCTTGACTGACCAAAAATGTGCGTGTGGGGAAAAAAACTTGGGAGGCAGTGACCAAGTGCTGGCTTGGAATTTGGCAAAGCCACTTGTTTTCCTAGTTCTGCCACCAACACTTGAGTAATTTTGCATATATTATTACATACTTGGCTGGTATCTCCACCTACTTTCTTTGTTTTTCTTTTGTATATAATTCAAAAGATGAGCAGTAGTGATTATAGAATGCCCAGCAGAGCATGGGCCAAACCTCAATTGTGGTCTGTTGTTTTTATAGAGTTTATTCTAAAGCAAGGTTGGATGGAACACCTTTTTGCAGCTCAAAATCAGGGGAAAAGGGGTATTGTAAAACCTGACACTTGAACAAAAATTAGGACAGGTGAAAAAACAAGAAGGGTGGACAGGAGGAGGTGCCAGGTATGATCCCATCTCTAGTGATGTCTTTCAGTGCTCATTATGTTGAATTTTGACTTGATGGCTTTCCCAAGGGATGCTTTCTGCAATATGCCATTGCCTGCTGTAGAGGGATACATGGAATGAGTGGGTTTGGAGTCCTGGGACATGAGAAGTCATGGATTTCTGGTCCTATGCTCTGAACTGTTGCACTCATCTTTTCTGCAGTTATTCATAACAGGAAGAGCTGAAAATTCTATGGCTGGAATTACCAAAGGATTAAGGAAGTTACTCTCTAATTTCAGTAGGATTGTGTCTGCTGGCGATGTGTAAATAGCTAAAAAAATTCAAATTTGGGCTCTTGGAGTAACTTCCTATCCAGGCAACAGACTGATGCTTTTTATTCCTGATGTTCTCAACCGTGTTAAAACTTGGAGCCTTTGCACAGCTTTAGGGACTGGGGGTTTTGCAAGTCATGGGGAAAAGTTCTACTCTCTGACCTCAGCTCTCTGGGCAGGTAAAAAGACACTGAATTTTCACATAAAATCAAACCAATCCAGGAATATTGTCACACTTTTAAAAAAGACAGCGAGTCTGCTGGCTTAAATACAAGTGTTTTGTTTTTTTTTCCACTCTGGCTTGGTTAGAACTAACAACTGTGTAATTTTTGTAGCTCCTTTGTGCTTTTGAATGCATTTCAGAGATTCTTTTCCTTTCCATTGTCTTTTAGGGTGCCATTAGAAAGAGATAATTCAGAAGAGTTTTTAAAACGGGAAGCCAGAGCAACTCAATTAGCAGAGGAAATTGAATCAAGTGCCCAATACAAAGCTCGGGTTGCCTTGGAAAATGATGAAAGGACAGAAGAAGAAAAATATACTGCTGTTCAGAGAAATGCTAATGAAAGAGAAGGACATGGTGTGAACACTAGGTACTTGATACACTATGAATAGTATTTTTATTTAAATTATGGCGGTGTTTTGGGGCTGTGGCAGTTTGCTCATTGAAGCTGAGCTTTTCCAGCAGGGTTCATCAGGTTGGGAACCTTGTGTAAACAATCTTGTGCTGGTTTTGGCACCCAGGCTGACTTGTACACCTCTGCCTGGCCCTGCATTATCTCTGTGGGGAACAGGCTTCCCCATTCTGATCTGTCAGCGTGGTGAATTCGTACCAGATTACAGGAAAGGGCAGTGGTTTGGGTATGTCATGGAGAATTTCAGGCATTGCAACCGAATCCTTCGGTGTCTGGGGGCTCATAAAGTGCACTGTGTGGTCAGTATCAAAAGCCAATTCATGAGGTGACTGTTAGGTCAACATCTGATAGTATTTAATGTTTTCCTTTAGCTTGATCTGAGAAAGATTAAAAAATACCAGCTGAGCACTCGATGGGGTATTTTTGGTGCCTCTCAGTTGTGTGTTAGGACTGATGGAAGTTTGCTGTGTTTCAGAGAAAATAAATACATTCCGCCCGGACAGAGGAACAGAGACGTCCTGTCCTGGGGAAGTGGAAGACAAAACTCACCAAGGATGGGCCAGTCTGGCTCAGGCCCACCAATCTCAAGGTCTGGATCCCACACTTCCGAATTCAGCCCTAACTCTGGAGCAGATCAAAGAGTAGTTAACGGAGGCAAGTATCTAAAGTCTAAATGAATGTACAGTAAAACATTGCAGACAATCACCTAATTATGCTGCAGCTGCACATGGAGTGGGTTTAGGATGTGTGTTCCATAAGCTAGGGTAGCATCCATCATTTAACACAGAAGTGGTGAGTTGGACTTACAGTGGAACTGCATTTAGCTGCACTGTACTCTGCAGAGCAGAAGTGTCATTTGTTTTCCTTCTCAGACACCTCTGTCTTAGATGATGGTGCAGAGTGTGGTTTTAAAGATTAAAAATTGCTTTCTGGATTCCACTGCAAGGCTCTGTGTGGAGGAGCAGCAGTGCTGACACCCAGTGAAAGGGGAGTGGCAGGAGGAAGCTTCCCTTCCTTTCTGGTGCATGGATCAGTTCTGTTTCCCATGGCAAAGAATAAAGCAACTTTCTGGCTCTGTGATGGTGTGGGATGGGAAACAAGAGAAGTGTTAGGAAAAGGAATCCAAAGCCTGTGCTGTGCACATGGGTAATAACTAACCAGACATCACTGGGCACTGCGTAGCAGGAGTTGGTGTTCCATAAACCGAACACCATTTTTGAGGTGGATTTCAGCAGTAGCCCCTCCTTGAGGCATCATTTTTAGAAGTTAAAAATGCTGTTGTGTGAAATTGCTGTGAATAAATGAAAAATGTGTAATACTCAAGTGATCTATCTGGAGAGGAAGTCTGAGAAACATCTAAAGGTAAGTGAGACTTCCTTTCTAAAGACAGAGTCAGCTGTAAAAGGGATGGACAACTGAACCTTGCCCAAACAATGCTAACCTTGAAATTTGTCCGTAGTATTTGTGGTTTCTGTCATCCTATTACTCTGCTGAATGAACATCATATACCTAAAATATTCAGAATGGCTTGTAAATTCAATTAATTCTGTTTTGGAAACCATGAACCCTATATCCTAGATTAAAATCCTCCATTAATACTTGAGATAACGGATAAAGGCAGAAATGTCAGGATTCAGACACTGAACACCGCTGTTTTTTGTAAAGATGCAGTTCCTAGCTGGATATTGCTCATCACTTGGTTTGCAAGTAGCACTTTGTGTAGTTATGCTGTTTGTGACCAGCTGTTTGAGACCCTCTGGTAGCTGTTAAGGACCTTGGTGAGTGCTGGGTGCTGTAGAGCATTGATATGCCAGGCTAACAGATCAAACTTTACTGTCTATTCCTTAGTAGTATTTGTAGATCCTAATTAACCCTTTGGGGAGCTTGTGCCGTTCCGACCCCAAATTCGACCCAAAGTGGTGGAAACAACCCCTCAGAGCCTCTTGCCAAACTCAATCCCCAAAGGGTTAAACATGCAAAATCATTTTGTCATATTTTTACTTTTTTTTTTTTTCTGTTGACCTTTCCCCCCCCCACTCCCCTTCCCCTCCCCCAAACCCCTAAACCCACCCCCTTCCCCTCGCCTTCCTCCCCCAAAAAACCCCCCACCCCCACCCCCCATAATTTTTTTTCTTTAGTTTTTATACTTTCCTTCATATCATTTGTTCTGTCAGGTGTTCCCTGGCCATCGCCTTGCCCATCTCCTTCCTCTCGCCCACCTTCTCGCTACCAGTCAGGTCCCAACTCTCTTCCACCTCGGGCAGCCACCCCTACACGGCCGCCCTCCAGGCCCCCCTCGCGGCCCTCCAGGCCCCCGTCTCACCCCTCTGCTCATGGTTCTCCAGCTCCTGTCTCTACTATGCCTAAACGCATGTCTTCAGAAGGTACAATACCACAATTTGTTCATGGGGTGTTTTTTTTATTTTTATTATTTTTTTTTTAATCTCGTTCGTCTTCGTTTATAACTCCTCCGTGAGTTTTAATTGCCAAAATTTGTGGTTTTTTTATTTTATTATTTTTTTTTTTCCTCTTCATTACTTAACCTTATAATTTGTGTTTTAACTTTAGTTGATCAGACTTGTTTCTATTAACCTTTTTTTTTTTTGTTTTGGTTTGTTTTGTTTGTGTTAATTTGAAGAGCTTTACAAAAACAAATAAAAAAAGGAAAGAAAGCTGTGAAATTTCCCGAGTTGGTATGAAATTAAACTCAGCTTTGGAAACGCTGCTCAGTGTCTTAACTTAACCTACAGCAACATGCAGGACCTGATAACTTTAGAGAGAGCTTTTCTAGGACTGAAATTTAGGATATAGTTAGAAATTTGCATTTAGAAATTTCCGTTTGGAAAGTGACATTTAGAAATTTAAAATTTAGAAATTTCCATTTGGAAAGTGACATTCAGAAATTTAAAACTTAGGAATTTTAAATTCAGGAATAAAATTTAGGACTACTTGTTTTCTTATTTTATGACTATAAATTTATGTAAAATACCAATTTTAACACGGTTGTCCCACAGAAAGCAGTTTCAAATTTAACTAAAATCATTGACTTACCAACAATAATAACAAGCATGTAACAATAATAATGAAAGCATGTAAAACAGCCAACAGTAACAATGATAAAAATGCTGCATTCAGAGAAGTACAGTGTGGAATGGGATAGGATAAACTGCTTCAAGGTGAATTTGTAGGGAATTTTTAGACCTGCTTGCACTGATCAGAACAATCAATCAGCTCCTTAGCAGTCAATAGTACTCAGAGAAGGGCTGACCTGTGAGTCTCTGGTAACTGTGCAGAATCCTCTGGACTAAATTTCTCCTGTCGAGGTACAATAATGATCGTGGTTTCTAATTTTTATTGAAGTGCAGTTAAATAAACCCTGCACAGCATTGTTTAGCAAGCCTGGAAGATGCAAACTGGTTCTGGGAGAGAACAATCATCCCACTGACTGAAGCAGTAACACTGTTCTGCGGCCTGAGAAATGCTCAGGGTGGGCCGTGACCAAAAAGTGGATGATGGTCACGTGTCTGGCCTCCTATTGTCCATTTGTTATGGCTTTTTATGTAGTCAGATACTGGGAATCCACCTGCATACTCAATTATTTTCTTAGCCCCTGGGGTTGATTTGTCAGGCCTGCACTGAACTGCTGCTTACTGCAGGGTTTAATTCCTGCTGCCAGGAGATCACTGCTGGGAAATGTGTATTCTTTAAAATCCTCACTTGTATGTGATTTGGATTGAAGTGTACTTGAGATTCATGGGTAAAATAGAGGCTGACATTTGATAGATTTATGTAACCAGAGAGGTGCTTGATACTGTAGAACTTTATGTGAAACCAAAAAGCCATTATCTGAACTTTTCCCTATTATTGACATACATTAAAAACGCAAAAAAAAACCCCACCCAAAACAGGTCGTGTTTTGTTCGCAAAGTTTTTCCTTTTGAAGTATCAACATTTGAGTCTGATCTGGTAAAGAAAACGTTTGTTAGGATGTCAAAACTGTATTGCTGCTTAGACTTGAGCTGAACTGTTGTGTGGCAGCTGCAGAAGCTGCTCAGAATTCCTGTGCTCACGGATGGCTTTGGCTCCCGGTGTTAAACATGCATGACTTGAACCTCGGGATAACAAATCACTTGCTCAGTTGCAGTTGTGCTGACTGTGTGAATGAATTGTGAGCTGCTGCAAGGCCACTGAGCCCTGCTGCAGAGTGCCCTGCTCAAATCCCCCCCAGAGCACCGCTCAGCCAGCGGGGACTGTAAATGGTTGGGATCGCTGCCCCACCTGACAAAAAGCCTTGGGAATTTGTCGCTGGGATTGTGCTTGTCCAGGGCGAGCTGGGCCACCAACCCTTATGGCTTGGCTTGCTCTGAGCACTGCTGGATACTTGGATTCAAATATCTGAAATCCAGGACTTGCACACCTGATTGAAGGCTGATAAAGCTTCTAAAATACCCGTTTAGAGCTGGCCCAGCTAGTTGCTGAGTGTTGGCAGCCTGGCTGGACCAATGGCTCGGCCTTTTTGGCCTGGTGGATCCCTGGTTCTAGTCGATATCGGCGTAAATTGCTTGACTTTATTACTGAATTACTGAGAGTTACGAGATGAAATCCAAGTTTGAAAACCATGTAGCACGTTTTTGAGAGCTAATGAGCTGAAACCCAGTCTTAAAAGCAGATAGTGTTGTTTGGATGCTCTCAGTGCCGGGCTTCACTTACTGTGTGGGTTGTTTGTTTTTCCCCCAGGGCCTCCACGGATGTCTCCTAAGGCTCAACGGCACCCTCGAGGTCACAGAGTCTCTACTGGTAGGGGTACAATTTCAAGTGGCTTAGAATTTGTATCTCATAATGCACCTGGGGAAGCATCTACTGCTGCAGTGGCACGAGGCAGCCCTTCAGGTGGGACGTGGTCATCAGTTGTCAGTGGGGGTAGGTAAAGCTTGGCTTATTGCAGATGGCTTGCAGGGGGACCTTAGAGTGGGAATGCTCAGCAGAATCCTGCCTTTCCAGACAGTGAATAACCAAATCCTGGGCTGACTTAGCTTAGATGGAAGTGGGAGAAGGATGTTCCCAGTTAAAAGAGTTGGTGAGTTGGTCCTTCGAGTGCAGTGTTGTCCTGATTGCAGGGCCAGGTGGTGTGTGAAGAGAAAGGGAGGAGAAATGTGGGAATTAGTTGTTGGAAGGATTAATTCTGAGGAGAGTTTACTGGAGGAGGCAGGAGGAGTCGGATACACTGCATGGCATCACTGAGTTGGGTCAGTGGCTGTGGCTGGGCTGTGGTTTTTTGAAGGAGGTGTTTGGATAGAGGAAGGTTGGTGTTAAAATGATACTCAAGTTCAGTTGGATATATTTTTGGTTTAGAAATTACATGGATTTTAAGTGGTGATGTTGTTCTTGTCTACTGTAGGAGCAGGTACAGTCAGTGTCTCCTTTTTTTGAATCATTTAATGGGGTTTTTGAATATTTGACTTTTTTTCAAGCTTGTGACACAGGCCTAGTCTGGAGCTTTTAGGTTGAGGCCATGTTCTAGTGGGCTATGAGCAGCTGGGTGTTTCCTTGGGTAGGTGAGACACAGTTTGGTCCTTTTCAGATCCTTTTTGGGTGTTTCTTAGTGCAGAATTCTAGAGGAGTGTAGTGGGAATGCATTTATCAGAAGGAGGGTATGAATTAGACCCACATAGACCTGTTGCCTTGTGGTAAAGATCTAAACTCTTGTGTTCTGGCATTATTTCTGATTCATCTTTGCTCCCCACACCCCACTTTAATATATTATTAACATGCAAGTAGGACTGTTAAACCACTTACCTCTCTTTCTCCTCGCTCACTGGGGGTTAATATGTGACATAAAGCACTAACTCACCACAGTGGGATGAGCAGGAAACAGGAGGTTTAAACTACTTGTTCCAATTTCTTATTAAAACAACACACAACTTTCCTTGCTGCTTTAACACAGGGGCAAAAATACACATCAACTCTTCCTTTTTTTTTTTTTTCAATAGGCTGTGTTGTTTTTTTTCCAGCTGGCAAACCTCCAAAAGAGGACGCCGGAAAATGGAGGGGTTTTTTCAACCCTTTAAAAAAAAAAAAAAAAAGTGTTTTACATCTGGTTGTGTGGAGACCTGCCCACCTTTTGTGTTCTGCCTGAAACTGTGTTAATGTGAGCTCTTGTAGTTGTACTTTTTTTTGGGGGGGGAGGGGGCTGGGGAGCATTTTGCAGCTTCCTGGTGGGACTGAGAGGGCAGTGATGTGTGTTAGGGGCCAATCTGCAGAGAAATCACCCCACTTATCTGAAATGCTGCACTAGGAGATGTACCTGAAAGGTAACCAGGTTTTCAGTTACTCTAAAAAAAAAATATTTCAAAGCATGTTTTTTTTTAGCCGTTTTAGAAACTGTCGAGCAGCTGAGGAAGCTCCTCCTATAACTGTTTTTTCCTGTTTGTTTCTAGTTCCGAGATTATCCCCTAAAACACACAGGCCTAGGTCTCCAAGGCAGAGCAGCACTCCCATGGGACCAGCTCTGCCTTCCCCTCAACCTGGGACTATTCCCACTGAATCTGTTGCCATGCCTGTTCCAGCTGCCTCTCCTACACCTGCCAGCCCTGCATCCAACAGAGCAGTCACCCCTTCCAACGAAGGTAGGTTGCAAAATGCATCCCTTTCCCCTAATCCCTGAGGAGGAATTTGCCTTGAAAGAGCAAAACTCCTTTCTAAACACTGGAAAAAAAACTTGGGATGCGTTTCATTTTACTGGGAGTTCCCCTTTGCTGGTGGTGCCACCTCAAAACTAAGCTTTTTGATGAGTCCGTGCTTAATTTCTTGTGCCTTTTAAGGAGGTTGGGCTTACAGGTGACTGACTTAATTGAGAATTTCTTTCTTCAAACTGAGTTCTTGGCTCTTTTCTAATTTAAAAAACGTGGGTTTCGGAGGGTATTTTGAACATAGCAAAAATAAGGGGGAAAAAACAACATTCAAGGGCACAGTCAAATGTGTAAGAACTCTCAAATGTTTGTAGAATTCTGTCTGAAGAGCTTGGACTGTTGAAAATAATTTACTCTGGGTTTATAGATTGTTCAGCCTAGTCAAGGTTCAGTGGATGATGGGAGGGATGAGTTTAACTGGGATTTTATAATCTGGTTTAAAAACAGAAGGGTGGGGAGGGGGAAGGATGATCCTGCAGGCACCAACTAGGTAGCAGAAAATGTGTAACTTATTAGATTTTTGGGTTTTAAGCTAAAATTAAGCTTAATCTCTCTCCTTTTTATATCTTACCATCTCTCTTTGGTCACTTTGAGTTGTGTAAAAGAGAATAACTCTGGCCAATTTTTTTGCAGCTAAAGATACCAGGCTTCAGGACCAGAGGCAAAATTCTGCAACTGGCAACAAAGAGAATATAAAACCAAGTGAGACTTCTCCTAGTTTTCCTAAACCTGAAAACAAAGGTTTGTATCCCAAGCTTTTGGTTGTACTTGAGTGCTGTAGGAATTCTGCACATTAAACCTGCTGTCCTGGCTGCTTTAGTTGGCATTTTTAGGAAGACTTGGAGACAATCTGGTGTTCTACAGCAAGAATTTGGTCATGCTGTTGTCAAGTGGCAGGACTAACAGTTTTAAATGTTGTTTGTGACTCATTCCATCAACACAAAGTGTAGAGATGCTCATGTGGACAGTGTGATTTCACTTGGTTTTTTTTTTCCTTTTGTTTTTTTCTTTTTCCTTCTCTCTTTTCCCAGCTCACAGAGCTGGTTTTTAGCTGCCTTTGGACTGAACGTGTGTTTCTTGCTCAGAGCTGTGCTCACAAGAATTGTGAGCATCATGATCAGCACAGTTTTTCTGACTGTGCATATTCCTGTTGTGCCTTAAATTTGTTTGGTTGGTTTATTTTTAATGCAACACTACTTGTTCACCATTCTCAAAAAAATCTTCTCACCTTCTTGAGCTTGGAATCGTGGATCGATTTGGGTTGGAAAGACCTTTAGGATGGAGTGCAGCCATAGAGCTCACCTTGAGCAGTGTTTCTCCTCTATTGCTGTGTTTTGAAGCACTGGCAGTGTGTGTTTGGGGGGGTTTTGTTGCATTTTGCTTCGTGTTCAGCGAGTTCTGCAGTCCCTGCACCTCAGGGCTTCTGCCTTGGTGTGGTGCATTAGAACTAAAGATAAGTCAGTTATGTAATGCTGGGCTTCCACAGAGTGTTTCTGTCTGCTCCTGGAATTGTACCAAATTCCAAATGCACTTATATCACTATTTCATTTCTAGATATGCAAACATTACCTTTCTGCAGAATTAGTAATGTGTAGGGGTTCTATATATATGTATATATATCTATTTCTTGTATTAGAAATGCCTGGACAATGTTGGTCTTATGTTTGGCAGGTGTCTCTCCAATTGCTTCAGAGCATAGAAAACAGATTGATGATTTAAAGAAATTTAAGAATGACTTTAGGGTAAGTTTCTCTGTGTTAATTGTATCCTAATTCTCCTGTGCATCCAGATTATTTTCATGAGTTGAATGCACTACATATGTTAACGTTTCTCAAGACTTGTGCTTAATTTATGAAAATATCTGTAAGAATTCATGCCAGATATTGTAAAATCAATGCTGACTCTTGCTAGTACAATTGCCTAATACCCATAAATGTGAATATTGACTGTACACTGAAAATAGGGCTTGAAACCTGTTTGATCATTAGGTACAAATAATTATCACACACTCCATATGGAGGAGCTGTTGCAAAATTAAATGAAGAGTTTTGCTGAGGAAAATAGAAGATGAATTTGAATTACTTGTTTCCTGACCATAATGGTTTATTAAATCAGGTTAACTTTTCAAGTGTTACTGTTAAATCACAGCACAGATGAGTCCAGGGGGTTGTCTTAAGCTTTCCTGTCACTCCCTAATCAACTTATAGGTCAGTTGAGTGGCTGAACAGCCTCTTACTCGGTGCAGGCTTAAATATTGTCAATGTTCATGGATTTCTTTTCTAGTAGAAATGGAAATGTATGTTTTAAAAGGTCATTTCCAGATGATCAAGGCCCGTGGGACTGTATTTTACTCTGTGTATGTGACAGCATTAGATTGTCTCCCCACAGTTCTGTATATCAATTTACTGAATATATTCCTTGGGTTTTTTTTTTTCAGTTACAGTCAAGTTCCTCTTCCGATGCAGTGGATCAGCTGCTCAACAAAACCCGAGAGGGGGAGAAATCAAGAGATGTAGTTAAAGAAAAGACAGAGTCCACCCCTAAAGAATCTATCATAGAAGCTGGCAGTAACACCAACTCCAATGGTGGCAGCAGCAAACCCAACAGTCCCAGTATTTCTCCTTCCATAAGTAACAGCTCTGAGCAAAAGCGAGGGCCTGAGGTGACTTCCCAAGGTGTGCAGACATCGGGGCCTGGAAGTAAACAAGAGAAAGAGGATAAAGAGGAGAAGAAGGATACTTCTGAGTGAGTAATTATGCCTTTTAGAGTAAGCACAGTGTTACTAGCATTTAGCCTTGTGTAGAAGAAGCTGGTGTGAATGTGTAAGATGTTGTCTCAGAGCTTATTTAAATGTTTTCCTGGCTCACACGAGCTGTAGCATCAACAGCAGGAAAAATTTATGGATAAGTGTATAGTAAGAGTCCTGTCAATAAGAGTGGGGGTTTTTTTGCATGCCATGTGGTGTTTGAGTTCTCAGAAATGTGACTCACAGATGGAAATGAGGTATTTCTTACATTATTAATTGCAGATATGACTGTAAGAGAATAATGCCAAACTTCATGTTTTGTTCTTTACGTTTAGGCAAGTTAGAAAATCAACACTTAACCCTAATGCTAAAGAGTTCAACCCTCGATCTTTTGCTCAAGTAAGTTGTTTGATGCTGTTTAACTCTGCCTTTGAGTAGATCTTTATAAGCAGAGCTTCTCCTTGGAGGATACTCAGACTAATCTTGCCCTGTGCTTTGCTCGACCCTGTTTGTAGCCGAAACCTTCTACTACACCGACCTCCCCTCGTCCACAAGCTCAGCCCAGCCCCTCCATGGTGGGCCATCAGCAGCCAACCCCTGTGTACACTCAGCCTGTTTGTTTTGCACCAAATATGATGTACCCGGTTCCAGTGAGTCCAGGCGTGCAGGTAAAGTGCTGCAGACTCCTCCACACTTCACAGGGATTGCTGGGAAATTGGGGAGACTTCAGAGGTTTGGGTTGGGAGGGACCTGAAATATCAGCTGGTCCCAACTGAGGAGCTATGAGTTAAAACAGTGAAATGGTACAGCTTGTATTACTCTTGTAAATATATATTACACTGTGGTTAAGTTTTAGCTGTGTCAATACTGACTTTTCCCAGTGCTCCCTCAGTCTGGATGTTCAGATAGTCTCAAACACTTCTAAATTCCAGCAGCTCACATTTGGTGTTAATCTCTAAGTACAATCTCACTCTCTTTAGGATTTAAGCAACTGCTTCTTTGTCCTCAGCTTCCAGCTGATTCCCCACTAGTTTATGGTTGTTGTGGGGATCACTGGGATTTCAGTCTAGCTCTGTTACCACAGAATATCCTGAGATGGAAGGGACCCACAGGGATCATTCAGTCCAAGTCCTGGCCCTGCCCAGGACACCCCAACAATCCCACCCTGTCCCTGAGAGTGTCGTCCAGACACTCCTCGGGGCCGTGACCATTCCCTGGTTCATGGTTTTCCTCTGGGCCAATTTGCTCTTACCCCCCACGCAATTACTATAAATTGAGAGAAGGAGTGGGAGCCTGTTCAGTGCCCAACCACCCTCTGGGGGAAGAACCTTTTGCTGAGATCCAACCTAAACCTCCCCTGACACAGCTTTATAAAAAAAAGCTGTTACAAATGTTTGACTTAGCCCACTGCTTGCAGTAGTAGCGTTACTTGTCTGGTTGTTGCAGACCATATGGTCTCAGTTGTTTGTCCGTGCAGATTTACTGACAGAGGTCCAGGAAAATCTCACAGGTTAGGCAGAGTTCACTAAACCATGGAACAAAACAGAGTAAAACACATCAAAGCTGAGTGGGGCCCCCACCCCGACACACATTTGCTTTTTAAAGGAATATCATAATTTCCATTTCTTGTGTTTCAGCCTTTGTATCCTATTCCCATGACGCCCATGCCAGTGAACCAAGCCAAGACATATAGAGCAGGTAAAGGTGAGAATAATACTGCCTGTTTGGTTCTCAGTCTGCATGCAGCATGGAGAAATTTAGAGCTGTCTGTGTGCTTTCTAATCCATGTTCATTTGTTTGTGATTGATATTTTAAATGCTATTTTTAATGAAGGGAAGTAAGTGGAAATACTAATGGATTTTTAGATAAACTAATTCAGATGAAACAGGCTTGAGTTTGAGTTATGGGGAGTTGCTTGGTTTGGAATCTGATTTGGCAAGCAGGAAAATATCTCTGTTACTTGGAGCATTAGGGTAAGCTGATCATCTCCTATATTTCATAAATATTATAGGTTTGTTTAAAGGGAACTTCTGTGCTGGTTTCCAGCACTGAATGGTGCTTCAGTAGAGGGGTTTTGTCAACAAGCAAAGTCACTCTTCCTTCAAAAAGAGTGTGCTCTGCTGCTCTTCTGGAAAAAACTCACTGCTGGTTCCAGTTTTTTCCTCTGCATTCCTTCTGCCCCAGTAATGAACAGCTGGACCAACAATAGCATGTTTTTAACAAGTGACACCCATGGCTGTGGAGACAGAACATGTGGGAGATGCTCCCTGTGCAGTGCAGAGAAGGAACAGAAGAGTGTTTTTCTAGTCCTGTTTCAGGGAAGGCTCTAACTCTGCACAGTCCATTCCTTCTTGCAGTGTTAGCCAGTGCCTCCTGAGGATGGGATCCAGTGCTGCAGCTCCAGTCACTGGAGGGGGGGATTGTTTCCAAGAGCAGTCCTGCTGTTCAGAAGCGAACAAGTGGCCTTTATGAACGTGGGGAAGACAAACCCCTGCAATGTATTTCTGTGTTAAAACACAGTAACTTCACTGTGAAATCTTGTCATTGGTAGCGCTGTTTTAATCAGAAATACACTGCTGAGTGCTCGTTTGCTGGGTGAGGCAGCTCCAGTCCTGAATTCCTTTTTAAAGCTCCAATATTTTCTGCGTGTCCATCTGTGTGCAGCATAGCCCTGAGGGAGCTGCCTGGGTTACAGCTCAGTGCCTTTGTGCTGTTCAAGTTGCCTCCTGTATTTACTTCTTTCTATTGTTGATTTGCAGAGTAAATACAACCATCAGTGAGTGAATTTACTGACATCTCCTTTCCTCTCCCTAAGGGGTCTGGCTACATTGCCCACTGCAGTGGAGTTTCCAGGTGCTTGGGGTAGTTTAGTTAGTAGTTGCAGCCTGACTGCAGGAGGCTGGAGCTCTCCTGGAGCTCACCTGGAGCTCTCAAGCCCAGTGCTTTGTAGGCTAAATTAGTTTTTTCCAAGCTCCTCACTGCTGTGGGTTGGGTGGTCACTTACCAGGATGGTTCAGGCAGTCCCACACTACACTGCTATGCTTTTTTCATCTTTTCTTCCCTCTTAATTATTCCTGCTCCTCTACTTATAGGTTGTCTTGTCCCCTTCAGTGTTGTCTGTGAGCTAAAAGTTGCTTTCTGCTATCCTGAGGGGTAACACAGAGCTCAAAAGATGCAAATACCTCAAACTGTGCCTACATGGAGACCTTTATTCTGCTCTCCTCAGCCATAAACATGAGTGACTTTAACACACTCACATTTCCAGCTGATGGAACAGTGGCTGAGTAGTTCCCATAGAGGGTGAATTAAGGCTTTTGAAGGGGACAGGATCAGATTTATTAATGTAGGTATCCTGATATAACCTTTCTCTTCCATTACTGGTTCTTGTGAGTCTTTCTGTCCGTCCACCTTTCTTTCTTCCTTCTTTCACAATAAAAGCAGGGCTGGGTTTGTGGCCCAGTATATGGCCCACAGGCAGTGATGAAAAACTCTTTTTCATGCTGTTCCTTTCTGCTAGAGCCCTAATAGATGGTTAAAGGTGAGGGGTGAGGATCTTCCTCGTGGTCACACTGACATTATAGTGTAAAACCCTTCAGGAAGATGGAGCTTTCTTCATCCCATGTTTCTAATGTGAGGAACTCTTTGCCTTTTAGTACCAAATATGCCCCAGCAGCGGCAAGACCAACACCACCAGAGCACCATGATGCATCCTGCCTCAGCAGCAGGCCCTCCAATTGTAGCTACTCCACCTGCTTACTCAACACAATATGTTGCATATAGTCCCCAACAGTTTCCTAATCAGCCTCTTGTGCAGCATGTGCCACACTACCAATCTCAGGTAAGAGTCTTTTCATGCACCTGATCCATAAAACCAGAAATAATGAAGTGGCTCAGACCTAAATAGCCCTTTGTGTCCTGTCATGAGTCACTCTGAACAGTTTCTGGGTTCTGGAGCAACCCTTGGGGGTCTTGCAGAGTGCCTCAAAGCCTGGAACAAATTTTAAGGTCAGAACAACTTGTAAGGTCGTAACAAATTCTCAGGACAACTTAGAAGTTGGCATTTATTATTGATACAACTTTCTAGCTCTTTGAAGATTTTCTTTAGGTCACGGCCAGCACATCTCCTAGTTAAAGTGCTCTAAAAATAACCTGTTTGGTGGACTCCTCTTATTTGAAAAGCTTTTAAATATATGTGTACCTGGATAAATATACTATGTCATACCTAAGTTTGCTACATTAGTAGAGTGGCAAAAATTCAATATGCCAATTTTTATCAGTTTCTAGGCCTTAAATTTGGATAATCCCAACAAGTGCTCTGCACTGAAGTAAAGCCGAGTTTGGAACATCGCAGCTGTTTAGATGACACGAGTTTCTTTGTGATGGTTCCCCAGTTAATGTCTGCTTTTTTTTTTTTTTTTCTTTTCTTTTCTCCTTTTGCCTGCAGCATCCTCATGTTTATAGCCCTGTAATACAGGGCAATGCCAGGATGATGGCCCCACCAGCACACGCACAGCCGGGTTTAGTATCTTCCTCTGCAACACAGTACGGTGCGCATGAACAGACACATGCTATGTATGGTAGGAAACGTTTTGTGTTATATGTAACTTTTTAAGTCCTTAAATTGTGCAGGGATGTATTTAATCTCAGCCTTCAAAACATGGGTATCATTCAGTAGATGTGGTTTATGTTTCATAAGCTGATGAGCAAGGCCTTGAAAGCTGAGCCGAGCTGGTTCAGATGAAAACTCAAGTGTGCTGATTTCGGTAGGAGGCCAGTGACCAAGATGAGATTTCAACCTGGGAGCTGCTAAAGAATATCTGCTGAAAAGAAGTTTGTTCAAGTTCTCTTGATGCTCTTGATCCATCACCCCTCGTTTGTTTCTTGATGATAATTAGTACTTGTTTTATTGCAAGGCGATGACCTCAGTTTCAAACTTGACTTTAGTTCTGGCAACTAGTGAAATGCTGTCTTTGATGATACTTACTGGCATTATTAACAGTATGAACTCTGCTGTTTAAGCAAAATAAACCATGTGTTGCTTACCTTTCTTTTTTGGTAAGTCAAGACTAAGTCTATGGAACAGCTCATGTATTGCTCTGACTTTTGACAATTAGTCTCCAGCATTATCAGATGGGCATATTTCACTTACAGTGAAGTGCTGAAAATGTGGGTTACCTTGTGACAAAGTAAAATGTGCAAGAACTTCTAAAGCATTATAAATGTATGATAAATCCAGGCCCAATCTGGAGGAAAAAAAAACACAAACAAAACACCTCCCTGCAAAACATGCTATTGAAAGAGGTAGAGTCAAGGTTGCTAAAGGCTTGGGAATTGTCATAAAATGTCAAAACAGCAGATGGTCTCTTGAAAACATGGCATTTCAATACTTGTTATAGCATCTGAGGAAAAGTTTTATTGGGTCACATATATATTGACTTAGATTCTAATAAAAGATTTTCTGTACCTTTAGACATCTCTGTATGTGTTCGGTGCTTAGTTTTACCCTGATCCTTAATGCAAGTCCATGATGTGTCACGAAAACTTACAAAGTAAGAATCTGGAGTTTAGTGTGAAATGATTTCTGACTTTTAAAAAAAGTGTCTTACCCAGCTGGGAACATCCTGTCAGATCTCTGCAGTGGGATGGTAACAAGAGTTAAGAAACAAAAATAACAGAGAGAAACCTTTTTTTTTTTTTTGACGCTTGGAGGAAGAATTTGAGCTCATTTGTGCTGAAGCTGAAATGGAAGTTACTTGTAGAGATTAATCTTTCTCTCACAGGTCCTTGCTAATTGTATTACTTTGATCTTTTCCACTCTTGTGCTTGAGGTGTCCATGTAAACAGATCTTCTGTTTGCTTTTTCATTAGATTAAATAGAATTCCGATAAAGTGAATGATCAAAGGCTTTCAGACCTTTATTGGTGAAAACTCTCCTCTCAAATTCTAATTAAAATAAAACCAAACATGAGATAATCTGAGGTTTGATTCAGAATGGTTGCATGTGACTCCCTAGCAATTGTGCACCATCCTTATCTTCTGTAATCAGTGGGTTCTACAGCATTGAAGTACAAGCCCCTTCCCTTGGCTGGCTTTGATCAGATGTCTGTATAGTTTTTTCACTGATACTCTAATTTACAACTGTTAGATCTCATTTTGTGTTGGTTTTGCAGCTTGTCTGTTGTAGGTATGTGACTACCTACCAGTGCAAACAACTAAGTTGGGTCAAACTTGAGAATTCTTTGGTATTTCCTTCCATGTAATTAAATATTCCTTTCCCCAGAGCACGTAATTTAACACAAGTGGCTTGTCCTCCTGTGCTCTTTCAAGTAGCTACTTGGTGACTCTTCTACACATTCTCCCACCTTCCAGTAAATGATGGAGCGCTCGATATTTTTGTTACTGAAACCCTTCGACCCAGCTGGATCACGAGCTCCATAGGATACACTTTTTGGGGTGTTTGGTGACCGTGAGTTGAGTGAAATGCACCCTTTAACCCCCCGAGGTGACAGTTACACACGGGATGACTCCTGATGTTCTGCAGCACCGTTTCAGTTCAGATCTTTGCAAGTCTTCCGTGTGCTGAGTGCTTGAAGACCTTGCCCAGATGGACTGTGCTTCCCCAGAGTGTGTCCAGCTGTGACATGTTCACTCCACCTTCCCTCCGTTGATATGTGAACGTTTGGGAAAATGCAGGAATGCCTGAGGTGATAAATCTGAGCTGCTCCTGGAGTCCCTTGCTAAAGAACAACTGGAATCGTTCACATCTGACCGAGTGACTGTGAGAACATATCCATACCTTATGGTCTGTGTTTGGGGCATCTTAAAGTTTACCCACATTTGAACTAATTACACCCATGCACTTTTGGTTCTGGTCCTCTCTTAAAAATAATTTGAAAGCACAGAATAACAACTTCCTGAGAAACAACCACTACTGCTGCTTTTGATTTCTGGAGCGCTTGCTCAGACAGTTTCCCTTTTGGCTCTTTAAAATTGCTATTTGATTTTAAAAAAAAAAATACTACCTATTTTTAACACCTACCCCCCACTGATACCAGGATTTAGGGGGCCATGCTGCCCTTTTAGCTTTCATGGTACTTGGTGCTTGTTTGAGTTAATTCTTGCAAAATGCACTCAGTTTTTTTCCTGCATATGCGGTAAAGAGAAGATGTTTGCAAGGACAGCCACTCTGAGATGTGGGGGTTGGGGGGCACTGCTTATCAACTGTTCTTAAAGGTGTGAAATGTTTTGTGGTAAGATCTGAAACTCCACCTTCACTAATGGTTTGGGACAAGTTGAAAGTCTGTGGCAAATTGTAACAACCTGCCAGCGAAGATAAATCCCGGTTGATGCGTTAACCTTGAAAAGTTTGGGGGTTGTTTTCCTTCCCTGTCTTGTGGAGAGATGGCTGAATCTGAAATCAGTGACCTACACTCGTTGATAAGCACTCTTCCATTTTAAGGAAAAGTATTTTTGTCTGATGCTGTTTAATGGGATGTTCTTGCACTTCTGGGATTTCCTTGCCAGTCGTTCCAGTGTCACAACCCACTGTTGACAAGAGAGAAGCAGAGCATGGTCCCAGTAAATCCAGCTAAACACAGGATGGAGGAGTGTTCAGATCATTGGGTTTTTCCCCTCCAAACACAGTGGGGAAGCACAGTGTCCAAGCAGCCTCTTCCCAGCCAGTCTGTGACACAGTTCAGCTCCACAGCCATCCTTGTCCCGGGAAGTTTGCAGTGCTGGAGCAGAGCAGTGCACGCACCTTTACCTGCCACACTCACCCCCCTGAACGTGGAGGTGTTGTTCTTACCCTGCTCAGCTGTTGGTTCCAGAACGTTCTGTGTGTCTGTCTCGCAGCTGTTGGCTCTGTGTGGCCTCCCAGTGCCCCTGGTGTGGGGCTGGTGGAGTTGTTGGCCGTGGTTTGCAGTTTGGTTCCTTGGTGTGTCACACAAAGACCAAACCAGTCTCCTGCTGCTGGTAGAAAATGTGGTTCTCCAAGTAAAGGGTAGATCTGTCCATACTTGTGTTAGTTCTCCATGTAGCTGAACTGTTTCCAGATAACTGCTGGAGTCCTCTGAAAAACTTGACTTTGTGTTTAAGAACTTGTGTAAAGCCAGGCCTTGGTTTTACACAGATGCATTTCCTGTTTTCTGTGCTCTCATTCCTGTCCCCATTCTCCCTTCCCCTTTCCCCTTCTGCATATGTTTTACTGGTCTGGTGTTGTCTCTAACTTTATCTGGTTTCTGTCTCAGCAGTAGAGTAAATTCTATTACCCTGATAGTACAATGGTGGATAAAATATAAACTTCAGAGGATTCTCCAGGGACTAAGAGTGAACCAGTCACCAAAGGTGTCTTGGAACGGTTCAAAATGACAGTGCTATAGGTGAAAAAGCAAGGGGCCAGTTTCTGCTTTAGTGTAATTACATTTTAACCTTCTTATTACAGTGGACTGTAAGAGACCATGAATTGCCTTAAAGTTTATTTTTGTGTTAATTAAGAACTGCAGACCTCAGTGTCACAGTTAAGAAGGAAGGCTTACTTGAGACTTGTGTTTCATCTCCACTCATTTGTAAAATTAAGTATCTAACTCTAATAGCACCTAAGTAAATAAATTATCTGCATGGTTCTACAGTCTTAAAAAAAAATAAATTTAAAAATACCTAAAACTGACACTGACCTTTCCAGAGGACGGGAAGTATGCACGTGGCAAGAGGCTAATTTACCTTTCTATTTCCCAAATTCAGCATGTCCCAAAATACCATACAGCAAGGAGACAGGCCCTTCTTTCTACTTTGCCAGTGAGTTGGGTTTTTTGTACTAATTTTGATTGTACAGAAAAGCACTTTCTAAAGAACCAGATGTTAAAGGAATGGGACGTGTTGAGGGAAAAATTTCCTTGCACCAAACCAGGATGTGGAAAACGCAGGAAGGTTCCTTTCAGTGGACAGAGGGTGAAGCTGGTGGACAGATTTGTCTGATCACAGGGAACTGAGCTGTCAATTTTTTTAAAAATTTATTTGGAATTTGGAATGATCTCTGAATTCACTACCCAGTCTTTTCATCTGCAGCCAGAAGTGAGCTCTGTTTGGGGAGGCAGAAGGAATTCTTGGCTGTGAGGGTGGGGAGGCCCTGGCCCAGGTTACCCAGAGAAGCTGTGGCTGTCCCAGCCCTGGAAGTGTCCAAGGCCAGGGTGGACAGGGCTTGGAGCAACCTGGGCTAGTGGAAGGGGGTGGGACTGGATGGCCCTTAAGGTCCCTTCCAACTCAAACCACTCTATGATTTTATAGCCTCTGATTTTTAAACATCAGCTTCCTAAAAGGAGAAGTATCTTGTGCCTCACCTCTTTAAAAAGCTGTGGCTCAGGTTCTGAGCCCCTGGGAGGAAATAACTGTAGTTGCAGCTGAGCTAAAGGAAATTTTCTGTAGAGCTGCCTCTGCAGGAGTGCTGGGAACAGCTTTGTCATGACTGTGTGACAGTGACAAGATGAGTTCTCCTTGCTGAGGCACCTCCTCCTGGGCACAGGAACATGAGCAGTGATGTTTCCTGGCTCAAGTCAGGCTTTGCCACCCTAAGTCACTGTCAGCAAGGGGAGAGGGGCTGATGTTCTCCCAGCAGACTGATCCAGCTAATCCAGACTCAGTGTGTGTCCAGGGAAAGGCTGAGAACTGTAAAACACTGCCTTGTGTGTTGGTGTCCATCATCAGCTTTGAGGGGGTTGGATTTGGGGGGCTGTTTGCAGGATGAACTGTCACCCAAGACATGGTGAAGAAGGACCTGCAATCCCAGAGTGTTTTGTCCCTGCTCCTGTCCTGCTGTGAGACTTGTTGCTGTGTCTGTCTGCAAGTCCATCAGCCCATGCCAGGATCTCTGTTGGTTTTTTTTCTGCAGCAGCAGCAGCTCATACAAGAGGGATGTGAGAAAATCCCCTTGTTCCCCCAAAATCTCTTCTGGAACAGACTTCCTGTGTTTGTCGTGCCAAAATGTGCTGCCTGAGCAGGGGCTGGAGGTGCTGACCTGTCCTGTGTTCTTGGCTCTTGGTTTGGTGCACTGAAATCACTTGAATCAGCTCGTTCCTTTCGTGGCTAATCTTTGGAGTCCACTCCACCTGTGTAAAATGACTTCTTGAAATGTTTGTATTGTGAAAGAAACATTTGCTATTTCTTTGCTTCCTACCATTCAGGTCTTTTAAATGTAGTTATCCTCACCATCTTACTGGCTCTGGCAATAGGTTGGAAGTTTTTTTCACTGGTCAGTTCTTGAAAATAGGCTCTTCAGTGCATCTTTGGACCGTGACCAGCGCTGACCACCATTGGCACCACTGAAATTCCTACCAGGAAAAAAAAGAAAATTACATGATGTGGTTTTCATATGCTCTTGTAGCTGGGAGTTCTGCCTGATTCCTGCTGCTCTGACCTCTTTTGATTTCAGCTCCTCCTGTGGCTTCTGTGGCTGACTCTACTTCTTGTTTGCCTCTCAGAGAAATGGGTGCACTTGACAGAGCTAAATTCACTAATTAATCCATGTGGTATTTTTTTCCCATTCCATGACTGAATCGCTTTCCTTCAAGGTTAGTGCAGGGAAATGCTTCATTTTAGGAACCAACTTGATTAAAAAGGTGCAGAAGCGAAGCAGGTCAGCCCAAGGAGAGGCATTTAGGCATAAAGGGTGAGAAAACCAGTGTGTTTGTACTGGAGTGAGCTGAGGTGACTTGCAAGGAGCTGGTTTGACCCTTCCAAGAGCTTCCTCAGCACTTTCTTGGATACTGGATGGCCATTTGGAAAATCTCCAAAATACTGACAATTAGGGGAAAACATTGGATAATTGGTTATTAATTTTTTATTATTCTTTTTTCTCTTCCTGTCTTGTCTTATTTGCTGTTGGATATGTGCAGGGAGCTGTTTGGATGACCAGGCAGAAATTCTTTTTAAAAAAAAAAGCCCCAGTGCCAGTTCAGTTCTGGCTGAGCAGGTGAATTTGTCAGGACTTTTACAGGACTCCTTTCCCAGCCCTGCTGGTCTCAGACATTTCATGGGCTTGCCAAGAACTGTCACTTGCTAAACATGGAAAAACCCTTACCCTGCTGGAATTGCAGTTGGAACTCTGGTTTTGAACTGCCAAAGATCTGTGAATGCATTTCAGACCTGGTGCCACTCGGCCTGTTCTTGGTTTGTTTGCAGTGTCTGCACAGGATTTAAAGAAGGGCCCAAATAACAGTTTTGAAAGGCACTTTTAATATCACTATTAAAACATAATTTGCAGCAGCATCTGAAGTGGTTTTAAGCTTGACACGTTTGGTTATTACAGTCATCTGTTAAAGACAAAATGGGGGTAGGAGAGAAATTAGGGAAATAAATATTCTTCAGTATAAAAAATGTGGTGCTTCAAATGCAAAGCTGTGGATGAAATATTAGGTGGTTATGGAAGAGCTGCCACTGTGACAAAAACTTGATCCTCCTCCTGCTTTACATCTGTTCTTCAGGGTGCTGTTCCTTGGTTTAACTGGTTTCTTGAGAGAGAAATTCCTCCTCGTGCAGTTTTATTGCAGAATGTATCCAGTTCAGAATAACTGGGTTTATTATTCTCCTGGCTATAAAGGGCTGAAAGATGAATTGCACAAATGGTTTAAGGGAGCCCCACGTTCTTTCAGGGGCTCTTAACAAGGGATGTGGGAAGCCTTGAATATCTTACAACTTGGAATTAAATTTCATCTACATTTTAAAGCCTCTTGAATGGAGTTGGAGTTAATTTGCAGTCAGCTCTGTGGCTCAGGCAGTGGGAGGATTGCTGGTGTAACATGCCCTTTGGCAAGCAAGTAATCTCTCCTTGCATTTATTTCTCTCACTTTGGCAGAGATAATAACTTTTGGCCTTTTTCAGAGCGTGTATAATAACGAGGTTGAGGTATTTTCCTCCTGCAGGAAGCCATAAACTTCATATTGTAAAAATGATCGGTGTTGCCATTGATAATTTTCATGTTATTGTAAGGAGAGATGTCTGAGAGTCAAGTAGGAGCACGGTGGGGATGCTGCTGCAAAATACATTTTAGTAGTGATAGGAAAAACTAAAAATACTTGGATTTAAAGCATAACAAAGTGCCGTGGCAGAAGATCCTGCAGTTTTGACAAGTGTGCTTAGAAAATATTGAGGTGTTTTTGAAACCCCCTCTCAATCAGAGATGCTCAGAGTGTACGACTGTGCCTGTACACTTGGATAAGTATTTTAGGATCAGTTCCAGACTGCAGGAATTGAGTTCATCTGCATTAATAGCCTGAAACTGCACATCACTGTTGGGCCATTTGCTCAGTGAAGATTTAATAGAGCTTTCAAGGGATTAAGTTAAATGTGGCAGGCAGTTATTTTCTAAAGGAGGAACCTTCCTAATGCACCGTACCGGGGAGAAAAAATCTCAATTAGGCAAAAAGATACCATCTCTATATATATATTCTGGTGAATTTGAATTTGTTAGAACTAGGATTTGTAAGAGTTATGGCAAGGCAGACCTGGAGGAAGGCAGGTATTTGCACAGGGTGGAGTGTCAGGGCTGTGACAGAGCAGTTGGAGACTTGCTTGTGCTGGGCATTGTTGTGCTTTCAGATGCAGCTGCATTTTAGTTCGTTGTTTCCACCCATCTTGTCTCTCATCTTTTATCTACACCCAGACAGTTCTGGTTGTTATGAACTTAAGAGCCCAGCCCAGTGAAGCTCTTCAGAAATTCCCTGCAGGTGCCCTGATTTTCAGGTTTGTTTATTAGGGCAGGAAAACCCCACTGGAAAAGCCATCCCTGCTAAAGGTGCTTCAGTGGCCATCAAGTTCTCATATAATACAAACCCCATGAAAAAAAACCGTAGACAATTATTGTTAGTGAACTTCAGAACAGCCAAAAGGTACTAAAGGAAATAAGAAGCAGCTGCAGGGAAAATTCAGGAGCAGGTTGATAGTTGTCTTTGACTGTTTTCTCAGTATTGTTAGCAGAACTAACCTTGGTCTTTTCAAGCTGTGACATTGGAGGGCTCAGTGCCCATTGTCACATGCTGCAGTGGAGCTGCAGACACGGACTGGTTGTTGCACAAGATCACAAAGAAATAGAGGAAAGATCTTTTTTTTTTTTTTAGGATCTTGCTCTCCTGTTGCATCCTTTGTGTTTAAAGGAGCGCTTGCTGTCATCATGGCTTTTCATACTTCCTTGGATTCCCTCAGAAGTTCAAAAAAACCCAAAAAAACAAACAAAAACACAACAATTTAGTGTGGCCTGTTTTGGAGCAGAACAGAGCAGGATCCAAGGAGGAACTTGTTGCTGTTGGTTTGTTGTTGGAGACTGGCACGGCCGTGGCAACACGGGTGGCTTCACTGGGGTGAAAGTTTCGTGTCGTTCACTTTCTTCCTTTTTGGGAATTTTGTACCTTATTCGCTACCGTTTCAAGGAATGAAGAATTCCGTGGCAGTGTTAGAAGCTCCCAGGATGGTGCTGATCCAGAACAGCCTGATTGGCCTTGAGGGCAGAGGCCAGATGTGTTATTTTAGCACGAGAAACTGGCTTCAACTGCGGTTTGATGCTCGAGCAGCCTCAGTTTTCTCAGCTGTGATGTGTTCCCTGGGTGTCCCCGGAGCTCTCGAGCACAGAGTTTGTACTTTATGAGCAATTTCCAGAAGAGTAGCATGGTGAGGTTAGCCAGGTATAAGGCCAAAGACTTTTTTTGGATGGTGGAAATAAAAATGACTCGTAACACCTCTGAAAAGTATGTTTCAGGAAATCCTAAATTGTATGAAAATTACAAATTTGGTCTTTGAAACTGGTCTGTTTGACAAAGCAAAAGATGAAATGCTGCTTTTCTCTATGTAGTATCTGTTACATTGTCAAACTAGGGAAGATGAACTGTCTAATTATGGTTATTTATAGACTTTCCTGCCAAACCAAACTACACAAAAGCAAGGTAAGATCCTCAGCTATTCGCAAGATAAATATTTCGGTTTAGAAGGGGGTGGGGAGCGTATTTACAGTCTTTTGGAGCTGTAGTGAAATCCTCAAGTGCAGGTGGTGACTTTGTGAGGTGCCTGTCCTCTCTCTCAGGTGTTAAATATCCTTCTTTTTCATCCTAGTTTCCACTGGCTCACTTGCTCAGCAGTATGCCCACCCTAATGCTACCCTGCATCCGCACCCTCCTCATCCTCAGCCTTCTGCCACACCGACTGGCCAGCAGCAAAGCCAACATGCTGGAAGCCACCCTGCTCCCAGCCCCGTGCAGGTAACGGGCTCAAACGGGACTGAATGGCTTGAAATGGGGTTTAATTGTGTTCCAGTGATTGCTCTGCTGATGAAGGGATTGCGGCTTGATGTCGATGTGGTGATTTTTGGGGGTTTTTTTGAGGGGGGGGAAAAAGGGTTGGATGGAGCAGTTCAGAGTCCTCCCTGTTCCCAGGGATGGGGTATAGCTTGGTCCGTGTTGGGATTAAGGAATGATCATAATTATGTCTTTGATGTGAGTGGAGTGGAAATAGTAGATAAATGCTGAGAAGTGTTTGGTTGTGTTTTGTCAAGGACAAGCAGCTGAAAACAAAATGGTCCTTGTGGTAGTGCTGCTTTCCTTAATTCCTACTGGGAATAACTGGGCAGCTGTGAGGCACATGCAGTTCCATGGCTGCAGGTTCTCCTTGCTTTTACCTGGCAGTCTGGGTTTTTTTTGCCAGACTCTTGCTCACAGGTCTTCCTAGAGCATGGGGTATCCCAGAATCACAGGATTGTTTGGGTTGGAAAAGACCTCTGAGACCATCAAGTCCAACCATTAACCCAGCACTGCCAAACCCACCACCAAACCATGTCCCTGAGTGTCACATCCACCCATTGTCCACATTTTTAATAATCCTCCTTAAAAATGAGAGGGTTTTGTGCTCAGCAGTTCTCTAAAGTGATGCATGACCCATATCCTCTGACAGCCTCAGTATTAACTGCAAGTCTTGAAGACAACCCTCATTCACTCTGAGATCACTGGTTTTTCTCTAGACTAACTCCCATGAATACCTTCTGCATCAACCAGAAAACTCATGTCTAGTTTCCCCTTAAACAGTTTTTAAAATTAATAATTATTAACTGTTCTGAATCGACGCTTCCCATTTCCATTTGAGCCCTTCCAACCCAAGTGATCCAACTGGAGCACAGAGAACCATCTCTGTCCTGAGCACCAGGCTGGGGGAGGAGAGAGCTCTGCACTTGCACAACGTGGCACATCCAAACTCGAGTTTGATGAGCCTGCTGGGATTGGAATGAGCTTCCTCACGCCCAGAGGTGTGGTTTCCTCAGGACCAGAGGCGTGGTGGTGATCCTGAGATTCTCCACCGATACTGAGAGCAGTTTCACCCCCCTTCCTCATGGTAGCTGACAGGATAGATCTGTCTGATTTCTGAGGCATAACCTGAGTGCTCTCCTGTGTTTTGTTTTTTTTTTTTGCAGCACCACCAGCACCAGGCTGCCCAGGCACTCCACCTGGCCAACCCCCAGCAGCAGTCGGCGATTTACCACGCAGGTCTAGCTCCGACCCCTCCTTCCATGACGCCAGGCTCCAACACGCAGTCTCCACAAAATAGTTTTCCTACAGCACAACAAACAGTCTTCACCATTCATCCCTCCCATGTTCAACCTGCATATACCAATCCGCCACACATGGCCCATGTCCCCCAGGTAAACACAGTTTAACAACCTTCAAGACTTAAATGTCTTAATGCCACAAAGATTAGGACAAAAGTCGGGCCTGCTGAAGTGATTTCCATTCTTGTCACCTCTCAGCGCAGACTTACCTGTTGTTGTTCTTTAGGTTTCTTGTCTGTACATTGCCTTTATTTAGAGTTTGACGAGATGTTTGGACCTCAGCTTCCAACACCTAGTGCATCTGCAACTGTAGTTTAATGAAGACATCTTAAGCTGGCACTGCTACCGAAATAAATTGAGCTCCATTCCCAGTTCCTGGCTCCCATCCTTGTCCCTGCCCCACCATCCTGCTCACGGGACCGTTTGGCCACGCAGCAAACCAGGCTGGGGACACGATCCATGAAATGTGCCTCTCCTACCCCCCCCTTTTAGGCTATTTCTTGGCAAATCAGTTCACTGCTCAGGTGCATGACCCCAGCAAGGGCTGGCATACAGAAAGGTTGGAGAGCTGAGTGCAGGAAGGCTGAATTGCTGCTTTTGGTGGCAGTTGTAGGCTCTGCATTGTAGACAAATTTATCTAAGTACATCCAGAAAAGGATATTACACAGATTATTAGGGAATATGCAGTGGGAGGGAGGTGAGGTTCAGTTCAGGTGACTGCAGGACAATCCTTGCAGAATGAAAACCCTGAGTGTGTGTGTCTGTGGTTCTAAATGAACTGCTTATGCAGAAGATCCCCAAAGATTGTTGAGCAGCTTAGTGACAGTCCTTGATTCAGAATCAGAAATCCCCTTCTCTAACTGCTCTCTTGTGGTCAGCTTACTAAGGGAAAAAAAAAGGATTTGGGAGGGGAAGCACATGATTGATTAATCAAGAGCTCCATATAAAGCAGTGTTGCAGAGATTTCCTGATATTTACTAAATCTCCTGGATTTAGTGTCCTTTGTCAAGGAATGGACAGTTAAATGGACAGTAATTTCCCTGCACAATTTCTTCTTCAGACCAAGAACTTGGTGTCTAGCTTCTGCCTTCTCATGCAGGTTATCAGTAGTTTTGGGATCTGCTGGCTGACTGTGATTAGGGAGGTTTGTCCAACAGGTGTCCAGTCCCTTGCAGAATTCTGATAAAACCTTTGCTTTGGTCCCTGGGACAGTCAGTTAAGCCAATAAATGAATAGTTACTTAGGAGTTGTTTTACTGATGTTGAGTGTTTAGCTTTTTGATTCTTTTAGGCTTTTAATTTCTCTGCTTTTTGGGGGAGGATGAGGAGAGGATGTCCAAACTTGGTAATCTTGCCACGTCCTCCCAGGCTCTGGTTTCTGCCAGAAACAAGACTCCTGCTGTGCTCTGGTGTGATGGCACTGCTGTGAATGCCTGGGCTGTGTGTGGAGCTTCTCAGCAGGGTCTTGGCTTAGGGACACGTTCAGTGTCTTACCTTGAAACGTGAAACACGTTTGGTTCAAGGACACTTCAAGGTAAAGCTGTACCTGAAATGTGCTGTGCACGCCATGGCCAGGCCCATGGATGCAGGATGTGACCATGGCCCTCCTTTCTGTGTGCCAAGCACTTATCCAAACCAAATTAAGCATATCAGATGCAACTTTGAGTCAGAACTGCCTGCTCAGGCAGGATTTTTAGCAATCACAGGCAAATCCTGCTTTGCCCTTGATTTTAACTTCTGCAGCCTCTTCTGTGATTTTTTTTTAGAATGAAAACTACAATCTATAATCTGTGATATTTACACCAAACTAATTGACTTTCCCAATGAAGTAGTTCCCTCAGAAGATCTCTAGTGAAGGAGTAACTACAGTTCAGTCAGAAGTTTAAATGCATGTAATTATTCCATCGTGGGGAAACCAATCACCGGCTTGAACAGTTTCTTATCAGCCTCATTTCCAGCTTCTAAACACAATCCTGAATAACCACATGGTAAGAATTCCAGTCAGGCCAACGCAGGGGGATCAGTCCAATTTCCCTGTAGGTTATCAGATGAATCTTGAGCTGGTAGATATCTCACTTGAGAACCAGTACTTTAAAATTCATTAGAGAGTTCTGTCAGCTGCCAATTTGCTAAATGTTTGAGCCACAGCAGAAAAATTCTCCCCACTGTGTGTGTCTTGACTCCAGCTGAATAGCTGCTCTATAATGATGCTCCTCCAATAGCATGTTTGTCAAAGTCAACGTGGAGCCAGCCCTGGGAGGTATTTCTGTTCCACAGCCTGATCTTCTAAACCTTTTTTTTAGAGCAAGAGTGAGATTTGAATTGCAGTTCCTGCCTTTAAAGGCTCCTGGAGTGCTACTAACATGTGCAAATCTGATAAAAAGAGTTTGGGGGAATGTCTGTGATGAGTCAAGTAACCCTTTTGTCTTTAAGAAATAAAATTCTGGCCACTACCTGCTATCTGTCTTTACTGGCATGGGAGACTTGTGAGGCTGCACTTCTGGGATGTGGTAGAAGGACAAAGCAAACCTTAGGTACAAATGGTGTTTTTTGGGGGCTTTTTATTCCCCCAAGAGAAATCCACTGAGAGCTCTGAGTTCCTTAATATTTTGTGCTTTTAAGAAACTAGTGCTTGCTAGGTTTTTTTTACCCCAAAAAGTTAATGACCTGTAGAGACCTTAAGAACCCACCAAGTTCCTGAACGTGCTTGCCAGAGGTGATGAACCGTTGGGAGAATCAATCTCCTTTTTCTGCTGAGACTTAGCCCTGCTTGCTCAGATCACACAAGAACTGTGATGAGCTGAACTGGAAGCAGAACAAAGGGATGGAATCACTCCTCTCAGAAGGACTTTGCTGAACAATGTGTGGGCACAGGTCACTGGAGAGGAGAGCAGAGGAGAGGGAGGTTCCCAGGGCAGGGAGCCAGGAGGGAATGTGGGGTTGTGTAAGGAGAGCTGGGGAAGGGATGCCAGACTCCCAGTGCCTGTGCAGTTCCTGTCTGTACCCTCTAGGAAGTGCTTTGATGTAGGTGACTAACAGAAATGTTTGGAAGATTTGTTGCTGAATTGTTATTTTTATTTTTATTTTTTTTTTTAATATTCCCCTGTTAAACACTGGCAAAATGGCTAAAACTGAGACTGTGACTCCGAGCCAGCACTAAGAATTCGAGCCCTGTTTTTTTAATTATCATTTTTTCCTTTTTGTTGTTATTCCTTTTTTTTTTTTTTTTTTTTTTTATGTTCGAACCTGCCTTAAATCCCTTTAAACGGAGTAAATCTCTGGATTTTTCTCAGCCGGAGGAGAGAAAACTTTTCGCCAGTCATGTGGCCAGGAGTTGCTGCCTCCTTGTGACCATGATACTAAAGAGCTCTTTGTTTCAGGCTCATGTACAGTCAGGAATGGTTCCTTCTCACCCAACTGCCCATGCTCCAATGATGCTAATGACGACACAGCCTCCCGGTGGTCCCCAAGCCGCCCTCGCTCAAAGTGCACTACAGCCCATTCCCGTCTCGACAACAACACATTTCCCCTATATGACGCACCCTTCAGGTGAGGAGTGTGTGCCCGGGACACCTGCACCCTAAACTGAGCCAGGGCGGAGGATCAGGACTGGGACAGACCAGATTTTGGGGAAAAAAAACCAACCAAAAAAAAAAAAAGAAACCAAACAAAAAAAAACCCCAACCTTAAGATGTCCTTGTAGAGCGGTTCGTAGTTGCCAGCCCCGTTGCCAGCCTAGATAGGTTTACCCGGTGTAGGGAGTTTTCCTCCAGCTGGAGGGGAGGATTGGGGAGCTGGGAGATGCTGTGGGACTGAGCTGTGCCAGGGTGTGCCGTGGTGGTGCCGTGTGTTTAGAACAAGGAGAGGTTTTATTTAACTTAAAGCGCTCGGTGTCGAGGACGGGAGCGAAAATGGTTTTGGTTTAGGGCTGTTTGCTAAGAAAGTGACTGCTCATTTCAGTGACAGCTGAAAGCTGAACTTGAGTCCAGAGTAGCGTTCTGCAGCTTTACCGTTTGGGGGGAGAGCAGGTGCTGTGTGACTTCTTTCCGCTTACAATTTAACCTTGACTTGGGGTTTCTCTGATTATTCCTGTTCAAACAGCCTCGAAATTCCTGTAGTGATGTTGTTTCTCGGGGGAATGTGTGAGCAGAAAAATGCTTTCTGAGGGCTTAGGCGGGGGAAAAATAAAACCATCCAAAGGACATCTTGATGTGCAGGGTTTTGGTTTGTTCTCTAAAAGAATAAAAGAAAAAAAAAAAAGAGAAAACAATAAAAATAAAGTTGAGCTCAGTAGTTGTCCTGTGACCACTTTACTAGCAAACTGTTGTGTGGCTTGCCAATTTATTATTTACATTTGAACTTTTTTTTTACAGTACAAGCCCACCACCAACAGCAGTTGTAAGGCTCATCTGGAATAACTGAAAGGCTGGATACCTTTTGTAGGCCAAATACCCTCCTTCTACTGCTTCTGCCAACTGGAAGCACAGAAAACTAGAATTTCATTTTATTTTGTTTAAAAAAAAAAAAAATTTTTTTTTTGATTTCTTGTAACATCCACTAGGAATGCTAACAGTTCATCTTGCAGTGGGAGAGATTCGGACTGAGTAGAGGCATTTAGGAACTTGTGGGCTATTCCATAATTCCATGCACTGTATCTGAGTCCTGCAAGTGCCCCAACTCTGCTTGCTGAAAACTGGAAGTTATTTATTTTTTAATGACCCTTCAAAGTTATGAACTCGTCAGCTAGCAAAAGAAGTAACAAGAGTGATTCTTGCTGCTATTATCACTAAAAATCAAGACTTGGAGATCCCTTTTACTTCTAACTAAACTTGAAACAGGTTCAGTAAAAGAAAAAAAAAAATTCTAATCGTCAAACGGATGAGTTATTATTTATAAATCACGTTTGATGAGAGAATCACTATCGTGAGACAGTGATGTAACTTTTAAGTTAAGAAAACTTTTACTTTGTAGATAATATAAAATAAAAACTTAAAAAAAAATTAAAAAATAAAAAAAGTTTTAAAAACTGACCCTCCTCGGTGTTCGTGTCTTGATTTACCAGTCTCTGGCTGAGCTTTGCCCCCCCGGGGTCTGTCGTGTTCTGAAGCCAGATCCACTCGTGGGGCATTGCAAGGACAAGGGAAAGGTTGGAAAATCACAAGTTCTGCAGAGTTTTTTTAACAGGGGTTTGTGTTCCAGTGGATTCCCTGGTACCTCAGCTCCACATGGGGCCACCAAAGATGGCCCAGCTGGGCCCTGAGGTGATCAAAACTACACAACTTAAGGTGATCAAATTACAGTCAGCGGTGCTGCTGGAGAATAAAGGGAGGAACCAGGGTGAGAATTCCTTAGGAAAATGCCTGGTAAAACGATGGGAGACAGGCTGATCCCTGCTCAGAGTGCTGTGCTGTCCTGACCCCTCTGTGGTGTCCTGTGGGGACAGAGCAAGGTGGTGCTGGTCAAACTGGGTTGTAGAGCAGCTGAATTTCCTGGCAGGACAAATCAACTGCCCAAGCTCCTCTCTGAATCCTTCCAGGTCAGCAGAGCTGGAAAATGTACCAAATTCCTGTTCAGGTGGGGGTCAAAGCCAAAGAGCATCACCGTCACTTGGGACAAGGCTCCTTCCATAAGTTTGTTGGCACAGGCTCTTGGCTTCTTTTTCACATCTAAAGGAGCATTTCTGCCTTTTAGCACCCAGTACCTACTCAAACACCCTCCAGGCACCTGGAGAGAATCAAACTGATGACTAAAAGTGAGAAACGAGTTCTAAAAACAGTTTATTAAGAGCAGATTTTTTTTTTTTTTTAATATTATGGTAAAATCGCATTATTCAAGAATAAGTTACTTGTACAGTACATACAGAAACAATATATAGAAAAAAATTACAAGAAGGACTTTTCTGTGCAGGTGAAAAGTAGAACTTTCATATTAATAAAGTCCCACCAGGATGTTGGCTTTAATCGTCCTGCTGCAGGCTGAGTTCGGGAACACACGGCCGCCTCCCCGGGAGTTGCTGGTGGAGGTTGGGGCTGTTTGGATCAAACAAGCTAAAATTAAAATTTGGACTACTGGTAACACCAGTGTTTGGTGGTCCAGATTGGAAAGGAGAAGCTTTGTCTTATCCCTGGATCTCTCCCCATAAGCTTTGCCCCAAAATAGCTTCGGTGAGGTGAGGAGTGGAGGTGTCAGTGTTTGGTACCTGCTGGTGCTGTTCCACGGGGCTGGGATGTGGGATGGGGGAGGGAGACATCAAATAATGCCTCATGTCATGGACTTGTGCAGGACATGAAAAACCCACAGAGCAGGGGGTCTGTCAGCAAACAGCAAGTGATTTGTGAAGATGATCAGGGGGAGGAGTTGTGGCTGGACCCAACTCTTGGGTTATGCCCTAAGCCAGGTCCCTGCTGTCCCACAGAGAGAAGGCACTGCCTGGTTTGCATCCTTATTGCCAAAACCTGCCCTGAGTAGCTGCATGAAATGGGGCTCCCCCCCCCAAACAGCCTCTCCTGGGAGAGGCCACCAGGAAAGGCCTCCAGAGCCCCTGCTGTGGGTCATGGCTTTGTTAGGTTGGATCCAAACTCATGTTCCATCTCCAGGGCCAAGGCACAAGTGGGGTCACACCTGAGAAGTGACTGTACCTGCATGAAGCCACCTTTGGACTCTTCCCTTGGCTTCCCCTCCTCCCAAAACTCAACACTGAGACTTGATAAACACCAATACAAGCCCACATGGGCTGAGGAACTAAACCTGCTCAGCCCTATCTTCCCCAGGTCACAAGAATATACAGATCCCTGCAAGTTGCTTACATTCCATAGGATGGAATGGTTAATGCTCTTTGCCCACTGCTCTAATCAAGGATTGGGTGCCCAGTGGGCTGGAGGAATGTGCTGGCAGGAGCAGAGGTGGGACTGTGTGTCGGGCTCTGACCTGTGTCACAAACCAGATGCTTTCCAGGAGAAATGGGAGTTCAAACTCAGTCCCCAGGAGCTTGGGAAATAACCCAAAAATCACCTCAGGTGCTGGGTCACGACCACAGTGGGTCTGAGATGGGGAGATGATGGAGCTGGGAGGGCTGGAAAACCCTTGGCTCCCTCGTTGGTGAGTTTGGGGATGGAAATTATTGAATAAACAGAGTGACTTCCCGGCTGCTCTGGGTGGGAAGAACAGGAGTTTGTTTGCACAGGGGAAGCAACTGCCGGGGTGACAATGAACCCAACATATATTTTGGTGATCAAGCACAGCAATTTCCATTTTAGCTGCGGAGAAACCCCTTGCAATTTAACTGCAGGTTAAAAATACCACATGCACACGCATGTTACGGTTCTGGCACTGGAACAATAAACCCTGGAATGCCAAAACAAGCCACCCCAGCAGCATCTGATTGATCTGGCAGGGATTTATGTGGATTCATCTGGCGAGGGCTGCACTGGCTGTGAACAGTGATCCCTTTTCCCAGCCCATCCTTTCTTTGCAGATGTGGGGAGATTCAGGAGATTTTTGGGGGGGGGAAAAACCCCTTTGAATGCAGCTCCCTGGTGCTCAGTGGGACTAAAATCAGGAATCTCAGCAAGGTTCAGCACGTGTATGTGTTTTCCAAGGCTTTGGGAACCAGGCATTAAGCAAGGAAAGGAAGACAATTTGAATGTGCTTCCTCCCCCTTCCCTTCCCCATCCCTGCAAATGCAGACCACGGGGAGTTATTTATTAGGGAGGGAGGGAGCTGACTTGCCTGGCACAGAGCAGCCCAGAGATGTGCTCCTGCCACTGGATGCAGCCTTTGTGCTGCTCCGGGCAGGGAAATGGGATGCGGATACAGCTGAGGAGCTCCAGGAGGACAGGGCTGCCTTTGTTTCCCCCTCAGCCTCTGGCAGTGCTGGAGGAGCTGGACCAGTGCAATTTGCTCTTAGTGCTCCAGTTTCAGCAGTGAGTGTGTGACAGCATGTGCTGAGTGCTGGGAATGCTGATCCCCATGGAAAAGTAGGATTGATTCCTCCCCGTGCACCCATTTTCAAGGGAAAGGAGGGAAAAAAAGCCTTTGCCTGCTCTAAATGCACAAAACCCAGGGGAGAGCTGGAGCAAGCGATGGGGGGGCATAAAATGCAAATCCTAAATGGTTTCTTGAGTTGATGGTTCCTGTTTCTCCCAGTCACATCCTTTGATTGGGACTTGTAAACCCAGATTTGCTCTCATTGCCACTCCCTGAGCTGTTTTTGGCCCTGGATATTTTGGCCTTGCCCCACAGCACCGGGATTTGCCCTTCAGCTCCTGACCTTGTCTCCTCAGGCTTTGGCTACCAACTGGGCTCACCAAGCCCATCATAGAGGCTGGATTTTTGTGAAATTCCCTCACTCAGCCCAACAAGGCTTTGTGTTTGCTTGTTTTCAAATTAATTCCTAAATGTTAATGCTCCTGAGGGCTCCCACCTGTACTGCACCTTCAAGGAAAACAGAACCCAAAAGCTTTCTGGAAGGCAGTTCTCAAGGCAAGTCCTGCAGCCGAAATCCCGGGGGCTACGCTGGGAAATCTGGAAGTTGAATGCTGTGAACATCCCCCCACCCGGGTGTCGCAACAGCTCCAGCCCTTCCTCATTCTTAAAATAACGGCAGCTTCGAAGAAGTGGTTCCTCTCCCAGGGCTGCCCCAGGCCCAGGCAGGTGAAGCAGCACCAGGGCTTGGAAACAGCAGTGGAGATTGGGCAGCAGGGGACCTTGAGACCCAGAGATTTGCCGGGACAGGCTTTTCCTCCAGCTGAGGAGGTGTCAAAGGAACCCTCCCCCCTTGCCTGTGTAGCTTTAAATACCACCAAAATCTTGGTGACACGTTGTTTTGGGTGGGGGGAAAGACAAGTGACAGAGGGTGGGCCGAGCTGGTGAGGGTTAGAAAACGTTTGGGGGGAAAAACTGACTTTAAATTTGTGCCTAAAACGCTTCCAATCACCGGGATAGAACGGTTCCATCACCGGGGTAGAACAGTTTCATCACGGGGATAAAACAGTTCCATCACTGGGATAAAACGGTTCCATCACCAGGATAAAACAGTTCCAACATTGGGATAAAACAATTCCACCACATGGACAGAATGTGCCCATCACTGGGATAAAACATCTCAGTGACTGGGATAAAATACCTTCATCCCCGGGGTAAAGCCCCTCCATCACCAGCAGGCGTGGTTTGCTGTCAGTCTCTGTGTTAGTTCTCAGCTGGTGACACGATTAAGGATGGAGCAATTAGTGTTCACATCTCAATTAGCTGGGCGAGCGAGGTGAGCGTTCCCCTGGCTGGTGCAGGGAGCGACTGTGGCTGTGCTGGGTTAAAAAAGAAGTGCAAGAAAAGCCAGTTTTTGCCTTATCTAAAAACAAAGCCCAAACTCTGCTGGCGCCCATGGCGGGAGCTCCGCTCAGGCCGGGCTTTACTGGTGGGTTTGGCAGTGGCAGCACGTGCTGGGGCGGGAGGACAGGGCCCGGAGCAGCAACTTGTCAATGAATTTATGATCCTTTTTCTCTTGGTTTCCTGTGTTTTTTTTTTTTTTTTACCTTTCTCCAGTTCTGTGGGTGTAACACAGACCCTGGTTCCTTCGCTGGGACAGGCGGGAGGCCGAGCCCGGCGTCGCGGCGCTCGGCACACGGGGGCACAGGCACGAGCGGTGTGTAAACAGTAATGAGAAAGCTTTGAGAATAACGACAAAAATAACAATAAGAGGCCCTTCAACAGGCCAACGAGAGGGAGCACACCCGTACAGGAGTGAAAAATTACCCCCTTCCTTGCGAAAATACAATAATCATCCCTAACCAGAAGGAAGAAACAGGTACATTCTTTCTCTCGATGGATCCCCAGAAGGTCTCTAGGATTTCTCCACCCAAAAGTGCATCCCAGTGCCGGCGTGGCGCCGGTCAGAGCGGTGTGTACTGGTTGTCGATGGCACGGACGTGGCCCCGGCCCGGTGCCTCCACCTCGTAGTCCGACTCACGGGGCCGGGGCCCAGGGGCCGGGGGGGTCCTGCTGGGGCGCAGGCTCTGCGCCAGCTCGGCCGGCGGAGGCACCAGGTGGAAGATCTGCTCCGAAGGGGGGCCAGGGGGAGCCTCGTCGGCACCGTGGGGGCAGGAGGAGCCGGCGGGGGCGAGGCTGAACTCGGGGCTCCAGCCGGGCACAGGCAGCGGGAGAGGGACCGTGGTGCTGGAGCCGGGAGCTGCAGGCGGAGGCAGGAGATGGGCGGTCAGGGTGCTGTGGGGGTGGGGGTGCAGGGTGCATCCCATCACCCCCCCGCTGCCGTGGGGAGCAGCTTCTCCTTTCTCAAAAGAGGAAGCCGGGAGCTCGGGAGTCACCTTTTGTGCCGCTGCCCGGATGCTCCCACTTCCCCCCTCCGTGTGCAACCAAAGGGCCCAGCTCTGGGCATCCCACCCACCCTGGGCACCCTCCACCCCTGCACCCCAGGGCACCTCCCCACCCCTGCACACCTTGGGAGTGGGACAGGACCACGACGTAGCTGGAGAGCCGGACATCGCAGGCCGTGCCGCACTCCAGCGGGATGGGGTAGCGGTGGAAGTGGTGCAGCATCTCCACGATGGAGGAGAAGCGCAGGTGCTGGACACGGCACTGGCCCCGCTCCGTCAGCGCCAGCCGCAGGTGCTGTAGGGAGGAGACAGGGGCCTGTTACCCTCCCACCCGCTCCCTCCTGGAGCAGACAGCGGGGACACGGGGATATTTGGGATGGAGGGACACGAATGGCTGTAGCACGAACATGCTGCATCCCCAGCCTGCAGTTCCCTGGAGATTTTTGCCCCCCAGGAACAGGGATGGGGCCACCAACCCACTACAAGCATCAAGACAGGCAGCAGGAGAGCAACTCCCTGGGGTGGGATGTGGTGGGACAGGGACTGTGCTGCAGCAGCGGGGCTGCCCGAGGGGCTCCTGCGAGACTCCCCTCCCCATCCCAGCCCTCTCCCGCCCGTACCTTGGCTCTGCCCTGGAAGTTGAAGGTGAGCACGTACTCGCCGCGGCGCGTCTCGCTCTGCCGCACCAGGAACACGCCGTGGCCCTCCAGCCCCCCCAGCTGCACCAGCTGAGCCGCCTTCACGCGGGAGATGGGCCCGTGGAACCAGGGACAGGAGGAGAGGAACTGCTCCATCTTCGGCCCCACCGCCTCCCCCGGGCCCCCCGGCGTCGCCACTGCTGGGGCACAGGGATGAGTGGCCCTGGGAAGTGGGGACCCCTGCCCACAGCCCCCGTCACCCTCCCCTCTGGCTCTGCCCCCCCATCATGCCGAAGGGGAAGCCAAATCAGCCCAGCCACAGCTGGACACGGTGACCCCCTGGCAAGGGATGTTCTGTCTCCAGGGTGCCCTGGGTGTCCCCGCTGCTCACCTTGGCCGAGGGGGTCAGTGCTGGTGGTGGGGCTGGCGGATGAGGGGTCGGGGTGCCGGCACACCAGGAGCTCAGGGTCACCCGTGTCAGACCTGCCGGAGATGGGAGAAGCTGAATGCTGGTGGTGGGGGCCAGCCTGTGTTGGGGGACATGGAGCCACTGTCCCCAGGTTCAGGGACACCCAGCGGGCGCTTACCCCCGGCACACACACTCCCGGATCTCGGCCGTCCACGAGTTGAGCTGCTGCTCATCCCCGGCCTCGAACAGGATGTCGGTGGCGTTGGTGACCTGGGGGACATCGGAGAGGGACAGGGGGGCTTCAGAGAGACACAGATGTGCATCCCCTCTCCCACCCACCCACCCACCCACGCTCATGACCCTGGCAGGGACAGACATCCCCTGCCCTGCACACCACATCCCCCTGTGCATCCCCTCCCGGGATGGGAAGAGGAACTGAAATTTGACACGGGAGCTTTGGGGAGCCACGTGCGGCCCAGGGGGTGGGAAAGGCCTCGGGGGTGGCTGTGGACCCCTCCAGCAGGTCCTACCTTGAGGACGAAGGTGTGGAGGTTATCAGGCATCTCGAGACGGGTGCACCTCCGCACCTCCTGCACGGCGGAGCAGGTGACGTGGAGCTTCGGCTTGGAACTCTGTGGAGGGAACACAGAGACCGAGCTGAGCCCCAACATCCCCTTCATCCCAAAACACTGCCCCACACCCCACTGCTCTGCCAGGACTGGGAGCCACCCGAGGCACAGCAGCCAACAAGAAAATACCCAGCTCTCCAGGGAAATACCCCACCAGCAAGGAAATACCCTGTGGAGCGAGGAAATACCCTGTGGGACAAGGAAATACCCTGCAGGGCACTACCCAACCACTGTCAGGGCACCTCAGGGGGGCCAAGTGACACCCAGACCCATCTTGGCAGCCCCAAGGACGCTGCAGTGGAGGGATGGGTGGAGGAAAGGAGGTAGAAGGGTATTCCCAGCACGGCAGTGCGTTCCAGGGAGGATGGGGAACTCGGGGTGCAGGCAGGGAACACCCCGCTCACGGGCGCAAGGGTCAGTGGTGGCGTGCCAAGAGCGCTCCGGCGGGTTTGGCACTGACACAGGCACGTGACAGAATGCTGAGCAAACACTTCCAGAGAGGTTAATTATACCCCTCCGGCAGCTTTCGGTTCCTCTGCCGCCCCGCGTGCCGGCGAGCGAGAGGCGCTGACCACCGGCAGGCTGTGGCACGTGGCACCCGGCCCGTCACCAGGACTGGGCTGACCGGGAGTGCCACGGGGGTGGAAAGCTCCTGGGGGACCCCTGCACTGCTGCTGGGGGGTTGGAGCCATGGAGCTCATCCCTGTGGCCAGAGCCATCCCCTGTATCCCAGCAAAGCCCAGGCAGTGCCACCATGTGCCAGGCACACTCATCCTCCTGTGCCAGGCTTGCTGCAGGACAAAATTTTGGCTGGCTGTGATTCACGCAGTGGCTTTAGCATCCCACGGGATGCTGGCTCCAGTGGTCCTCTCCAGTCCACAGCCACTCTCCCTACACAGATGCCAGGCTGTGGTGCTTCACCCCACCACAGCATTTGCCAGTCAAACTGCCCAAATTCTGCCCCAAGCTCGTGATGCTCAGGGCAAACCCACACCCACCATGACCCCAAACCACCTGTACGACCCCAAGAATGTCCCCACTGGACACTTTCCACAGTCACCAAACCAAACCGTGCCTAGCTGTGCTTCTTTTCCTTCCATCCCCCCTCCTCCCTCCCTCTCTGCCCTGAGGACTTGCTGTACTTTGGGGCCGGAAATGCAGCGCGAGAGGGATCAGCCCTTATCAGCACCGAGCTGCGCCGAAAAGAAAGTTCTTAGAAGTCGCCCGTGTACGGCGTCATTGCAGCGGGGTTGGTGACACCGCCGTGGCTCTGGCACCCCCGGGCCCGCTGGTGACAGTGATTGCAGCTGTGCTGTGCTGTGCTGTGCTGCAATCACTGTCACCAGCGGGGCCGGGAGTGCCGTGAGCCGCCGCGTTGGCTCCGGTGCTTTATCCCCAAGGAATTTGATTTTGCTGCCGTCCTTGGAACGCGACCGTGCCCCGTGCAAAGTCCTGCACGGAGGAAAGAGAAAGGATCACCCATCCTGGCTGCCTTCCCGCACAGGGGTTGTGACGTCCAGCATGTCCCTGAGCGGGTTTTATCGCCATCCCAACCACGGCGTTGGGGTCGGCTTCTTAGGAAAGCGGGAAATTCCAGGAAAAGGGAGTTCGGCGAAGCCCCCCGCGTCTCTCGGCGTGGGGAGCGCAGACGGGGAGCGTGAGGGGAGAAGGAAATGATGCAGCAGAGAGATACGGTGCCCGAGAAGCCAGCCTGGCTTCGGAGAAGTGCCAACCACAGGCACGGTACCCCCGCTCCCCGAACCGCCGCGCTCGCCGCAAGATGCCCCGTTCGATGGGGCCGGTACCAGGAAAGGGATTTCTCAGTAACCAAAACTGCACACTCAACACACCATGTGTTCACCCAGCACCCACGGGCTCCTTCTCAGCAGGAGAGGTGCCCCAGCAGCACTGTGGGGCTGGGGAACCCCCCATGCCGCCTGGCTTGGGGCGCTCAGGATGCTCAAGATGTTGCCCCAGCTCAGCCTCCAACACCACCAGCATCAGCTCCCACGTGGAGACTTCACCTCGCTGCTCTCTAAAGGATCCTGTGCATGTGGGGGAAAGCCCAGCACCAGGTTCAGAACTCTCAGAATCACCTGGGGACATGACACCCCGTGAAGCTGCACTCCCAAAGCCCCCAGAACTGAGCTGCCACCGTGCCATCCCTGTGGCATTCCCAGTCCTGACACCTGGCATGCAAACTGGGCACCCTGGAGTGTGTCACAGGTCATCTCCAGCTCACAGAGCTGAAGGCAACAGGATCCAGCCTGAACCCCCCAAATTCCCTCTCCCTGTGGGAGCTGACAGTGGCTGAACACTGCTGGGGACACCTGGCCACCCCAATGCATGTGACAGTTCCACAGGATGGGGACAGAGGAGCCACAGCAGCTCTCAGCACCTACTGGAATACACCAGAATTTGCATTTTTGTTCTTTGCAGGGAATTTTTCTACAGATCAAAACCACAAAGCTTCAGCCAGGCCAGAGCTGTTCCCAGCACCAGGTGACATGGGACAGATTGGAAGGTGGAGGAAAATGTCCCCGAGACAGAATTCCCTCCTGAGCATCCCACTGGAGCCAAACCCATCCCCACTCCATCTCCCAACATCTCTGCCCCCAGCCATCCCCACGAGGTGCCACGGGGAGCACGAGCACAGCAGGGGAATAACCACAGCACAGGCAGTGCCACCACAGCACCCACGGCCACCACACACCTGGGGAGGGCAGGACAGCCGGGAGAAAGTGGGGATTTCCAGCTGCTGCCAAAGCTAGGAAGGAGCCCGATGCCAGCCCGGCTCCGAGGCCGTGCCAGGAGCACGGATGGAGGTCAGGTCAAGGTCAGAGCCGCGCGCGGGCGGTGCCGGCGCGGAGCTGCTGTGTTTCCTCCTGGCAAACCCTGGTCCCAGCCCTCGCCGCAGCGCCGGCACCAGCAGCTTTCTGCACTCCCTGTGTCTATGTGGTGCCAGGGGCCATGGTGCCAGTGAGCTGCCTGTGCCACCAGCTCCTTTCCTGGTGATGTCCCCCAGCAGCCCCCACAGCACCTTCTGCTTGCCTTTGGTGGGGAACCACTGCCCGGAGGGTGGGTTGGTACAGTGGGTCACTCCACACCTCACCAACAAGGATTTTTGGATTTATGGGGCTTTTTGGCAGCAACCCAGCTAGTCCACACGTGCCAGGAAAAAATCTCACCACGACGCTGTGAGGAGCACAACCTGTCTGGATGCTCAGGGGACACTGTGGTTGCTGGGGGGTGCTTTCTTTGCTCAGGTGAGGAAGGAGGCAGCCTGTTTTCCAAGAATGAGACCAAAATCCCACTGCCAAGCTGCCCACACCCAGAGAACCACCGGTGCCTCTGTGTTTGACCAGCTGGTGGCATGATGGTGATGGCAGTGACACTGCAATGGTGGCAATGGTGTGGTGACAATGGCAGTGGAATGGTGATGCTGGTAGTGCCACAGTGAAGGCAGCAGTGTCACGGTGATGATGACAGAGGCATGGTGACAATGGCAGTGGCATGGTGATGATGACAGCAGCACAGTGACGATGGTAGCTTCACGATGGTGATGACAGTGGCATGGTGATGATGACGGTGGCTGGTTTGTACAGAGCGAATCCTTGAAATGCAGCAGGCGCTGCCGAGGGCCCTCCACGCTCTGGGATTTCCCCAGGCTGGCTTCCCCACTCGCTTCCACTCTGAGTCACACTTGGGAGGTGGGGAAGTGCCCGAGCCCTTGTGCAAGGTCCTTGACCGATACGGGCGAGATTTGTCACTTCTTGTAAACCTCGGAGCCCACCAGGTCCTCCTCATGCAAGGGACAAACCTCAGCCGGAGCTGCAGCGCCCGGGCCCGGCTCAGTCCAGCTGTGAGGGACAGACAGACGGACAGACACCAAGATCCACAGCAGCCAGGTTGTGCTGGCACAAAACCACATCCTGTGCCTACAACCCTGGGGATTTTTGTGAAATTTCCCAGGAGCTCAGAGGGACACAGCCCTGTTCCAGAGAATGCCAGGTGAGCAGGAAGGGAAACAAATCCCGTTGTGCCAGCAGGGAGAGCCAGCAGGGTCCTGTGGGGCTGTGAGGGTTCCAAGGGTCATGCTGGAGGGTGCAGGGTGACTGCTGCACCAGCCATTGTCCTCAGGGGTTTGCACCACACATAATCTCAGAATTCATCCTTGGGGATTTTGTGTGGCAGATAATCCCAGTGTTTGCTCTTGGGAGTTTCACCATAGTTAAATCCAACACATCCTTGAGGACTTTGCACCATAGATAACCCCAGCACGTGTCCTTGGGTGTTTGCACCACAGTTAATCCCGGTGTGCATCCTCAGGGATCTTCACCATGGCTAATCCTGGTGTTCCTCCTCAGGGATCTGCACCACAACTAATCCTGTTATTCATCCTCAGGAATTTGCACCACAGTTTATCCCAGTGTTTATCCTCAGGGATCTGCACCTCAGCTAATCCCAGCGTCCATCCTCAGAGATCTGCAGCATGACTAATCCCTCTGTCCTCCAGCGGGTAATTCCAGTGCTCCAGGGGTTTGATAGCACAGTTAATCCCAATGCTCCTCAGCAGGCATTTGCACCATGGGAGATCCCAAGAGGACTGGTCCTGTACCAGTGCAGGGATCCCACTGACTGATGCCTCCAGCACCCACCACAGGGACCCCCAGCTCAGCTCCCCACGATCCCAGGATGACACTCTCCTGCCTCTGCAGGCAGAGGCTGTTCACTCAAACCTACTGCCAGCAGCGGCACCGTCATGGGCTCTCTGTTCTGGGCTTGGGGAACTGGAGGTAGGAATTTTCCCGCCTCTGTTAAACAGGAACACAAGAGGTGTTCCCTGCTGACCAGGTGATCCTGCTCTGCCAGCCCAAGTCCCCCAGACCCCAATCATTAGCACCCCAAAACCCCTCTCTGCCCACCCCAAGCCCCCATCAGCATCCTCAGCGCAACAGCAGAGGCACAAAGGAGTTGCCAAGACACCCCGTCTCCGAGCATCCCTGCAGGCTGTGGCAGGGGACGGAGCCATCCCCGAGGGGACCGCGCTCAGGGTGACAAGGGGCCCCGTTGTGCCGCCCGCAGCGCTGGCTCGGGGGTGGCCGGGACACAAAGCTCCCTCTGTTCCACCCCGGGCGGCCGCCGAGCGCCGGCGAACGGCCACGGGAGAAAACACAGCCCGCAACCCCAGCACCACTCTGAGCCCCTGGTTCTTATCAAATTAAACCCCAGGGAGCTGCAAAACAACACCCCAAGAACCTGTAGGGAGGGATTTGGGGTTCCAGGTTGAACCCCTGCTCTTCCCCAGGGCTGACTGCTCCTCTTTGTGCATTGAGGAACCTCCACGCTCTGCACGAGTGAGCCGATGTTCCCAAACTCCCCAAATCACTGCAGAGCCCCCCAAAACCCTGTAAAGCCTCCCAAAACCAGCGAGCCTGGCAGTTCATGTCACAGCAGGGCGGAGGAATTCGGGGGCTATAAACAGGATCTGTAAACAGGCGGCATTTGCCAGCCCTTTGGTGTTTTTTTTTTTTTATTATTTATTTTAAGCCAAAACTCGGTTCCAGCGTGGGCTGCTTTAATAATTTCCTGGAATAAATAATGAGCATGGAAAGTAAACAAGGTGTCTGCGTGCAAGCAGGAGCTGGCTGCAGCCAGGACTGAGTCACCCCAAATCCCAGCCCCAGAGGGGATGTGGGGGGTCCTGCATGGACCCCACAGGCTCCACACAAAAATGTCCTGGGATTTTTGTGTCATCCCGAGGTTTTGCATCACACAGTGGTTCTGCATCACCCAGGAGGATGGAAAAGGTTCAAAAGTCCAAATGGGAGTAGCGATTCCCCCTGGATGGGTATTTTGGTTCCTGCCCCTTGCCTGGTGAGTTCGCCCAAAATGATGGTTTTTAACATAATCCCAAAATAACACTGAACATCACAACGCTCATCATGGGCATCACTTTGAGTCAGGACCAGCTGCCTGGTGGGAAGGAGCAGGGTCCATCCCAGCCAAACCCCCACCACTGGGATGAAATCCTTGAATCCTTCCAGACCCTGCACTGCTTGCACAGGCTCTCATAAATATTTACCTTTGAAAGAAGCAGCTCTCAGCCTCGAAACAACCACATCCTGGGCCGTGAAAAGAGAGAAAAAAAAAAAAAAAAAAAAGAAAAAGGAAAGAAAAAAAGAGACAACCACCCAAAAACCCCCACTGGGCATCTCACATGGGCTGTGGGGACCCAACACCCAGCAGCACCCACAGCCCTCCTCACCCCAGCTGTGGGAGGCTCAGGATGGGAAGCAACACATTCCTTTAGTGCTTTTCCTGCCCCTTTTCCTGTGATTTGCTCAATATCTCCATTTTTTGCTCACTTCTCACGTGGTGCTTCCACCCTGAGCAGCATCCCTGTGATGGAGGCTCTGGGTGGGGGGGGACACAGCAGTGGGACAACCGTCCCAAAAGGGGTGGATTTTAAAGGACGGGGTTAACAAGGACGTGACATCTCTGCAAACCCCCAACCCCAGCGCCCGGGGAAGCGCAGCTTGGGGTCCATCCAGCACCCTCACACCCAGTCAGGCCCCGTCGAGCTCCATCCCAGCAACACAGTTTCCAAAATAAGAAACTCCGCTCTTCAGCAATTAACGCCGGCGCTGTGGTTACGCTGCTAAAAGTGTTTTTTCCGTGCATGACCAAGGATGGAAAAAGTTGTGGTTAATAAATGACAAATAACCTTTGTCTCGTCGCCCTCCACCCCTCCCGCCCCCCCCTCCCAGCGCGCCCTCACCCCGCAATACCCAAAAACAGAGAGGGGGGGAAAAAAAATAGAGCAAAAGTCACCACCAAAATCTCACAAAGGCCCAGCCCTGGGCGCCTTCGAAGAACAGCGAGCGGAAAGCGGAGCACGAGGGACGCACCACCCGCCCCGCTCACAGTGAAAGTCTCTGAGGGTTTCAGTGCAGCTCCGGCCGCCTTCGGGGGAGGTTTGGCCTCTCCCAAGGGAATTTCAGGGCACCCAAACCCCTTCTGGTTTGTACACGGTGGTAAATTTTCCTGAGGATGCCAGGAGAGGGATGTGGAACTTCAGAGAGGTCACGGAAGGGGTGTGGTGCTTGAGGTTGTTGGGAGAGGGACGTGGTCCCTGAGGATGCCGGGAGAGGGATCACAGAATCAGAGAGTCCTAGAAAAGCTTGGGTTGGAAGGGACCTTAAAGGCCATCCAGTCCAATCCCTCTGCAATGAGCAGGGACAGCACCCAGATCAGGATGCAGCTTGTGGAGATGCCAGGAGAGGGATGCAATCCCTAGGAATGCCAGGAGAGGGATTTTCGGAGAGGGATCGTAGAATCACAGAACATTTTGGGTTGGAAAGGATCTTTAAAGGTCTAATGGGACATCTTCAACTGGCTCAGGATGCAGCCCCTGGAGATGCCAGGAGGTGAATGCCATGAGAGAGATGCAGCATGGCAGAAGAAGGATGCCAGGAGAGGAATGGAATCCCTGGGGATACAGGGAGAAGAATGCCAGGAGGGAGATGCAGTCTCTGAGGATGTAGGGAGAAGGATGCCAGGAGAGGGATGTGGCCTCTGGAGGTGTCAGGAGAAGGATGCCAGGAGAGGGATGAGGCTCCTGGAGATTCCAACTGACACAAACATGCTCTTCCCTGGACCAGGGATGCAACGATGGGATACTGAGATGCTTCCCATCACTGACAAAACCCTTCTCACAGTGTCCTGGGGAGGAAAGCTCCCCTTTCACCACTGTCTCTCCAAAAATCCTCATCTGAGTCACTTTAGGCCATGTTTGAGCAGCTCCAATTACTCTTGGAGATATAAAGCAGCTCCAGGAGGAGCTGGGATGGGGATGGAAATCACAACACTGGTATGTCCCCCGTTCCGTGCTGGAACAGCTGCCACCCAGAGCTGCAGGCACCGAAAATCGGGTGCAGGACCTGCTGGCTCAGGAGGTGGCAGTTCTGAGAAACCAGATTCAGGTGAAAGGGGAAAAAAAGAAAGAGAAAAAAAAAAGAGAGAAAAAAAAAAAGAGAAAAAAAAAGGAAGTCAGAGCAGTCTCACACTGAGCAGAGATAAAAATACTGCTCCTCCCGCAGCCACGGCAAAGACGGACGAGCCGAGACACCGTGGGCTTTCACCGGAAAGAGTCTTCCCAGCTCATCCCAGCGTGCCATCAATTTATGGGATGCACTGGATCTCATTAAAACACCATAAAGAAACCAGCACAAATGCAAATCCCATTTCCCTTCCCCTTCCTGTAAAAACATCTGGTCAACAGAAACGGCTTGGGACATTTCCGTTGCGAATCACGGTTTTCATGGAGCTTGGGATTTGGCCATGCACAAGGTATTTGGGGTTGGGGCTCAGCTGAGGAGCAGGGCAGTCCCAAAACACACAAACTTGGGTTTTTCCAGCTTTGGCTTGAATTTATGAAGGTGAAGAGACCTCAGGGCTGCCCATTTCTACAGGTTATACGGGAATAAATGGCATGGGAGAGGAGAAAGCCCGTAGTGCCTCCAAGGAAAGCAGAGGGTACTGGTGAGCATCACCCTCCTAGCACACATCAATCAGACAATCTGCCAGTGCTGCACACCCAGGACCATTCCCAGGGGTCTCCTTGTTGGAAAACATACACATGTACATATACACTCACATATAAAAGCACTACAGATATTCCAATGTCCCTCTGCTCCAGGTGCTCTTCCTTAGCATCATCACCTCACCCTGGCCCTCTTGCACTCCAGAACCCTCTGGAATATCCCCAGGGTGGGGATCTGGGTGCCACCCACCCTGTGCCCACTGCAAGTGACCCACTCTCAGGAGAGCTCCAGATCCAATCCTCTCCAAATCCCTCCTTCCCAACATCATTTTTCCAGTGCTCCAGGGAGGAAGGAGCGATGTCAAAACCAACCCAGCTGTGACTGTGAGCACAGAAAAGCGAGTTGCTCCCTCTCCCAAAATCCTCAGCTCCTCTGGCACATGCCTGGGGAAGGGAATGACCCCTTCACCCAGCACAGCCACCCAAGCAGCAAATGGGATCAGGGCTCTTCAAAGCCCCCGCTCCCTTTGATGCCAGGCACGTTACAGGATTAGGCTCAGAGGCCCCATTGGAGCATCGGGAGAAAGGGGGAAAAATAAGATAAAAGCTGCCAAAAGCAGCACAACCCCCCCCTCCCTTTCCCCACACACCTGCCTTTTCCAAGGTCATTTCAAGGGGCTGGATATTTGGGGGCTTGGCTTGATGCTGTTAAGCCCTGAGGCCGAGCTGAATTTCCAGTTACATCCTGTTATTTACAAGGGAGGAAGGGAGAAGGAAGAAGAGGAAGGGGGAAGAAAGAGGAGGATGGGGGAAGGGTGCTTCCAGGGAGACCCTGAGGGCGACCAACCTCTGAGTCCTGAGGTCAGTCAGCGGTGAAAATGCCCCAAGAACTGGTTTTACAGTCACTAATTTAAACCCATAGGTTTTCTGTGATGATCAACATCATCCTCAAATCAGCAACAGATCCATGAGATGGGCAAAAGGCAGCAGCAAAGCCCTGGGAGCATCTCAGGGCAGGAGGATGGAGAGGAGGGGGTTGTTGGTTGTTATTTAGTTATTTTTAAGGAAAATAACCCCCCAACGAGCTGTTCTGTTCCCACTGCTCCATGGTTTGCCCCTGTGCTGAGTTTTGGGAGTGGGAGCCACCAGCACCGCGGGTGATTTTCCACCACCCCCGGAATCCAACCGCAGTTACTGGGAAAGGGTCTGGATTGATTGTGCTGTAAAGGAGATGGGAGCTGGCCCTGGCCCAGTGAAGTGGAAAGGAAGGAGCCGCCCTGAGAATATTTGCACAGGAAGCAATTTAATCCAGAGACTTGCAAAATCCAGCGAGGAACATCCCCCACTTCCGCAGCCCTGGCTGAGAAACCGCCACTTGGGGCTCCGGGGGAGTGCAGGGGCTCCGGCCTTGTGGTGATGGGGAGCACCAGGAAACCCCCATCCCATGGGAACTGCAAGGAATAGTGGGGCAGAGCTTGGTAAATGTCTGTTTTTAAACGTGTCCCATCCCCGGGTCAAAGCTGGTCAGGGGATGTGGGGAGAGGAAGAATGTGCTGGGCTTGCTTGCCAAGGGGGAGGGAAACAAATACAGGAGAAAGAGGGAAGAGAGAAAAAAAACAGGGGAAAGGGGAAAAAAAAAAAGAGGGAGAAGAAAAAATGAAGAGGGGGAAAGGAAAAAAGAAGGGGGGAATTAAAAAGAAAAGAAGGAAAGAAAAAAAGAAAAGGGGGAAAGAGGGGGAAAAGGGGGAAAAGAAAAATGGGGAAACAGAAAAAAAGGGGAGAAGGAAAATAAAAATGTGGAAAAGAAAAAAAAAGGGAAGGAAAGAGGAAAAAGGGGGCTAAAAGAGGATGAAGAAGGGGAAAAAGAGAGGAGGAAGGGAAAAAAGGAAGTGCTGCCCAGCTGCTGGGAGTACCCTCAAAGTGCCCCAAAACAACGCTGACCTCCCTGTGCCCCAGGATTGGGACACGCTCCCACAGGGAAAACAACTGCAACCCCTGACACGACAGAGCAAAACCAGCTTTTACTTTCAGATGTTACAATTTTGATATTGTTTCTTTTTTCAAATATTTAATATTGGAGCCGTTTGACGGAAATAGCAGGAATTCAGCCAGCTGCTCCCTGACCCTGCTGCCCTGAAGGCAGGGATGAGGCTCCAGCTCTACCAGAGGTTTCCTCCTTCTAAAGCACAAGTTTGTCATCAAAGTTAAACAAGCGACCAAAAAAAAAAAAAAAAAAGGAAAAAGAAAGAGAGAAAATTCATCCCATCATGCCTGCGTAAGACCTGCCATGTGGAGGAACTGTCTTTTTAAAGATTAAACACCCCAGCTCCCCCCACATCGCTCCCCACTCCCTCACATCCTGCATCATCTCCGCTCCAGCCACGTCCAAGCACCACGGGAGCTCCCTGGGGTAGCCGAGAGCTGAACTTCCAGTCAAAAATCTACTGACAAAAAGTAAAATTAAACTCCCTTACAAGTCCCAGTGGGAGCAGAGAAAGGCATGGAGCCTAATTCCTATTTTCTCTTTCCTCTCCCAGCTTGCCCAGGCAAGCAGATGCTCAGGCCGCTGAAGCCACAGCACAGCAGGGACACAGTTAACTTGGGGTTCACCGGACCAGGTGACCCCTCACCTTGCTGGGATGGGTCCATGTGGCTGGGCATGAGTGGGATGGAAGCCACCAGCCTCCATGCTCAGCTCGGAAAACTCTGCTTGTAGCTGGAAAACGCAGGTTTGGGGTCCCAGCAGGGAAAAATGCAACGACATATTGACCGACTGCAATAATTAGTGCACAGTCATCCTTTGGCACAGGGTCACCCCCAAAAACACCACCACAGAGGGGCCTGCTCTTCTTCTTCTCCCTTAATTTGACAGGGTGCAGCCTCCTGTGGCTGCAGTGCACAGAGAGTGGCAGAGCAAACCCATCCTGGTCACAGATGGGACATGTGAGAAACCCTCATGCTGAGGGACGCACCATGGCCCCGCTCCTTCCCGCAGGACAAAGTGGCACCCTGGCATCGTCCCCAGCTGAGGGACCCACAGCATCACACCGCTGGCACAGGCGAGACCCTTGGTCCTTACCTTGGGCGGGTCGAAGAGCTCCAGCACAAAGCCCTCGGCGTCGGGTGGCCCCGCTCGCCGCAGCGCCAGGCGGCAGCGCTGCCAGCGCGTCCCGCTGTCCAGGGAGCTCTCGTCCAGCAGCCCGTACTTGAGGAGCCCCTCCTTGCGCACCTCGGGGGGCTGCTCCCGCGACAGCCCCCACGGCAGGATGCGCTTGCCCAGTCCCAGCTTGAGAGCCGCCTCGGCCGCCTCCCCGTCGCCGTCCCCGGTCAGGGCGTCCGAGGAGCGGCGTCGGAAGAGGCTGCGCCAGCTCCTGCGCAGCTGGCTGAGCGAGAAGGGCCTCCGCGCCGGCCCCGCCAGCTCCTCCGAGCTCCACGACTTGCGCAGTCCGGACGGGGCAGCCTCGGGGGCTCGGACGGGCTGCTCGGGGCGGGCGCCGGGTTCCGCCTCGGCTTTGGTGGCCACGGTGCCCAAGGAAGCGTCGGTGTGCCGCCGGTGCGTGTCCCGGTAATCCCGCGCCGGGCCGCCGGGCAGGATGCGGAGCTGGTTCATGGCGATGCCCTCCTTCACCTCGTGGCAGAAGTACTGCTGGAAGAGGTCGGTGAACTGCACCGAGAAGTTCTCGGCGGCCAGGAGGTCATGGTGCGGGTGCTCGGTGGCGAAGCGCAGGTAGTGCCGCGCCAGCTCCTTGGCGGTGCTGATGGCGTGCAGCTCGCAGAACTCATGCCAGCCCCGGGGATGCGCTGGCGTGCCGGCCGGCAGCGCCTGCCCATTCATTGCCGTGGCTCCAGCGAGGTGGCCGTGCTGCAAGACAGAGCACAGGGGTGGTCAGGGCAGCCCCAGTGTCCCCATGTCTCCTCCAACCCCGGCAGCCCCTGGCTGGTGCGACCATATCCCAGTCTGGATGAGTGTCCGTAGCCTGGGACATGCTGTGGGTCCAGTCAAAGCTGCTTCACTCACCTGGGACACACTGCCCAGGGCCAGCCAGCTCCCCGGTGAGCGGCATGGCCGTGTGACCATGGTGGCTGGTCACAGTGTCACCAGTGTGACCACTATGGCTCGGCCCCCGCCACCAGCAGGGGCCACGCAGCACCCCGAGCCCCCATCCCCAAGTGGCGGGGCCGTGCCTCAGTTTCCCCACCTGCGAGGTGGGGTGCGGGCAGGTCCCGGTGCGGGGCGTCTGCGCGGCTTCCTGCCAGCACAGCTGCCGGCAGCTGCCCGCCCGCGGGGACGCCTGGCCCGGCCACATCCGCTCTGCTCCTGCCAAGGCTCCGCCGCGCCGATGGGTTTCCCTCCAGGGACCTATTTCAACGGAGCTGATAAAACTGGAGTGGGGGCGGGAGGGGAGGAAACAACATGAAAAGCTGCAGAAATCCAGCGACGGAGCTGCCTCGCTGCCGGATCCTCCTGGCCCCAGCGGCCTGGGGAGACACGGCCACACCGCTGGCACTGCCCAGGGTGAGCGTGTGTTCCCAGGGGGATGCTCTGCTGCCTGTGGGATCAAGGAGCTGCCAGGCTCTGGCAAACCACACCGTATCTCTGCCCCCAGCAGATTTCACTGCGAGGCCAATCTGACGGCGCCATGGCTGGCGTGCAGCCGCCCTGGCATGCCCGACTGAGCCCAGCAGTGGCATTCCCCATGACCGGCCCCGCCGCTTACCACCCAACCTCGTGCTCACCCGTGGCACTTATCGGGGCTGTGCACTCCACTCAGGCAGGAAACATCGGCCAACCCACCCGGATTCTGCTGTGCCAGCACCGGCACCGCCACCTCCCTGAAACTCCAGCAGCAGCACCCCGGCTGCTGGGAGGGGAGGAAAAGTGATTGCATTTGTCAGGGGGAGTAAAAATGGAAAAAAAAAAAACCACCTGAGGGACCAGCAGGAAGCGAGCGGGTGCTGAGGAACGTGCCGGCACAGGGGATGGTGTCTGCAGCCGGGGCGGCGATAACACCGGGAAGCGGGGCTCTATCTCTGCCCACCCGCCGCCCTCCCGAGCACGTCCTGTGAAGGTTCTCAGCGAGGGGAGATGTTATCAGCCCCCCACCAGCCTTGCCGGGGCCTGGCTTCTCAGAAGAGCCACCCGAGGCTCAGGGCCGGCCAGCGTTCCAGCAGTGCCGGGCATGCGCCCGCCGCAGCCCGGCCGAATCCCCCGGCAGGGCCCCGTCTATCAGCACTGCCAGCCTGCCGATGACTCAGCATCCTCTGCCGTGCTCCCGCTTCCTCCCGGCACCCAGGAATCGCCGCCACAGCCACCCACGCCGCCGGCACGCTTAGCGGGACGCTCCCGCAAAACGCAGAGGGAAGCGAGGTGCCCATGCGGGTGGCTCCTCAGGCAGGTGGGAGATTCCCAGGACAAAGAATTTGTCTTCCAAGTTTTCAGGCTCACTTCGCAGCAGCTTTGGGAGAGGTTTGCGGTGTGGGAAAAGCCGGGCTTCGCCTGTGCCACGCGGCGGGAAGCAGTCGAAGGCCGTCTCCGGTGGCAACGTGCTTTTCCAACTTGACGACGGGAAATACTCCCCAGCGCTTCCTCCTCCCAGCACTGGCACAATGCCCACCTCAGTGCTCCTGCCCGGCGCACTTCCCATGTGGAAACAGCTATCCCGGATGAATCCATGCTCGAGTTACCACAGTAGCATCCCGCTCCTCCGCTTGGTTTTGGCAGGACATGTCACAGGGATATGAGTGCCCGCTGATGGATGGGTTTCTCCCTGCTCCAGCCTGTCGTGTTCCGCCGTGCCAGAATCCAGCAGCCAGTGGTTTTAAAGCAGATTTTCCATCCACATCCCTTATTCCCCGTATGATGCTAACGAGGGGCTTCCGTCCACCCCGCAGGTCAGCACCGAGACGAGGACTTGTCACAACAATTAATTGCTTTAATTTGCTCTGAATGGAGAACCCAGTCCACTGTCGGACACACCACAGGCTGGTTGGGATGGGGGGCTATCATCACCCCCAGATGCCTTATATCATCCAGCCCACCCCATTTCAGGGCTGTTTGTGGGTGCTGGGGTTGTTTTGAGGTACTGGGCCAGGAGCTCGAGGAAGAGCAGGACAGGACAGACCAGCCACAGGTGGCTTTGATGCGGGTGGGGTGGCAAGCCGGGGCTTGCGCAGGATCCAGCCCAGCCACCCCCGGGAGCTTTCCTTAAACTCTTGCCCAACCTGAGCGTTGCTGCAGCAGCAGGGCCAGGATGGCAATCCAGGGCTGGATCCGGCAATGGGTTATCTGTCCCAGTAAATGCATTTGTTGTTTACTTGCAGCCAGAGGAGCCGGTAGCACCGAGCGGTGCCAGGGCAGCGCCGGGAGCCAGTGCCGCAGTCCTGCCACCCGCTCCCGGAGGATGAGCATTCGGAGCCAGCTGGCCGGCCTTGCCACAGAGGGGCTGCAGCCATGCGGGAAGGGCACCCTCCAGCACCCAGAGCTGCAGATCCGGCCTCGAAGGGACATGTGACGGAGCAGGGCGCGTGTGGCCGTGCCCTGCTCTGAGCGCAGCTCCCGCACGTGTGCGCGGGCGGCCCTGGAGCGTGTGCAGCGCGGCCGGCGCCGCGATCCGAAAATGAAACCGGCCCCACTCGCCGCCACTCTCCACGCCAGGAAAATGCACGCCAGCAACGAGAATAGGAAATCAGATTGATGTGCCGGTTCTCCCAGAAATAACTGTTCCCAGCCGGAGGAGAAGCGGCCGGAGGCATTTTCAGCTCCCTTTAGAAGCACGAGACTATTCAAAGCTCACCCCAAGGACTATTTTGGGGAGAGGGTGAAGTGATGGGCTGGGAGACGCCCTGGCCAGCCCCGCAGCTCCCCGCTTCCCAAGTGGCAGAGAGACAAAGTTCCCACAATCCCAAGAGCGGGGACATTGTTCCTTCCCAGGATGTCCTCCATGAAAAGAGCTATTCTGAGCCGGCTGCAGCCTTTCTTGGCACGGCCCCGCAGCCCACTCTGAGGCAGCTATAAAAGGCTGGGTTACAATGAACGGCGCTTTTCAATGGAAGAGCATCCGGCATGGGGGGTTCAGGGGGATGCAGGTCCCTGGAGGGGCTCAGGGGGATGCAGGTCTCTGGTGGGCCTCAGGTCCCTAGGGGATCCAGCCAGCCAAAGGTGGGTTTGCATGGGCTAGATGGTGCAGAGTATTCCCCTGGGATGGGGACGGTGCAGCCCCTCTGTGCATCCCAATCTTCTGAGATCAGGGTGGAGGTTGCTGGAGGAACATCTGGATGCACCACTGAGTTGAGGGGGACAAGCAGAGCACTACAGCCATTTGGGGGTGGACATGGAGATGCTGCCACTCAGCAAGGCAGGAGGGGTTGGTGCAGGGGGAGAGGTGGGAAAGGGTTCAGCTGCAGCCTCTGGGTATGGGATACACTCACACATTTACAGCATCACCATAAAACTGCCAAGGCCATTTGTGCAGCAGGCCAATACAATCCACAGCAGAAACTGCCTGGCACTGTCTTGCTCTTCCCTCTGGGGCAGCCCCCATGGTGGTGGGGATTCTCTGGGGTCTCGTACAAGGTGATGGCACAGCACCATCACTCCCTGCGACCTGCTGGCTGTTTCCACACAAGCTGGAGGATCCCAGGGAGTCTTAGGACCTTCCCTCTCTCTCCTTTGGCTGAACCAAACCAGCAAGTTAAAAAGCAACAGAGCAGCAGATTGATGAAATCCCCCAATCCAAAGGTCCCTACAGGCTGTTCTCTTAGGAAATCAGTTTAAAAGCCATTTTGGGATGTTGGGGATTTTGCTCTCCTTTTCCCCCTTTCTCACAGGACATTCACACCCCTCTCATCTGACCTTCTGGCACCATACAACTTTCAACATTAAAGGCCAAAAGTGGCCTTAATCTGCAGCTCCGCGTGGGCTGAGCAGCACCACAGACCTCTGGGGATGAGTGATGTTATGGCACTTTAAAACCGGGGGGGAAATCACCCCTTTGGCTTCCCCTGATCACTCCAACAGGACAGACGGGATGGAGACAGCCCATCTCAAACCCATCTCAAGTCAAATACAAGCTCCACACTGGCTTGGCCCACGGGAGCTCACCAGGACAAGCCGCTGTGGCCAGCCCAGCTCCCCAGAAACCCTGTGCCTGCTTCCGCCGAGCGCCCATCCCCGCGGCGTCTGGCACCTCGCAGCCCGGTTTACACCGTCACACTCTCCTACACCCACCGCCTGCGGGGGAAAGCCCGGCAGCAGCGGGGTGGCCTCTTTCGACAGGGCTTGTTTTGTTGCATGGAATGAGTCGCTGCGGTGTGGGCGTGGGAGAAACCGGGTGCAGGGAGCGCTCCCAAGGGAGCAGCCGGCTGGGGGTCGCTGAGGACAGCGGGGAGCAGCTCAGCTCCCAGCCAGCCCGGCTCTCCTGGCTCGGTACGGCAGTGCCCAAGGGCTGGATTGGGCCCTCTCTCCTTGCCAAGCCGCAGCAGCGCTGCCAGCACCACAAACCCTGCCAGCGCCGAGCTCTTGCACTTTCACTTTGTGTCACCCGCTGGGATTTGTCCTGACACCTTCACAGTGTCCGTCCGTCCCACGGGTGTGTGGGTGGGGGAGGATTTGCTCCGGGTGAGGATGGAAGATCCCTCAAAAGCCACTAGCACTTGCACCCCAGTCTTTCAACCCTTTTACGGGGGACTGGTAGACCCTCTTCCTCAGAGGCTCTGGTGAAACCAAACCAGAGCTTTCCACAGACAGTACATTCATAAAGGCAACAGAGACTATAAAAGCAGTATTGGGTTGAGGGTAAAGCACAGGGATGAGGCTCTCCTGCCCCAAAACCAAGTTAAAAAGAAATCCAAAACATTGTTCCAGTCCCGAACAAGTCAAAGCGAAACGTGCCACTAATTCCATGGGCCTTTAAACTCCAATCCCATATCCTGCCAGCAAATCCGAATGCAGAGGGGACATGCAGGAGCTGCCAGTGCCAGGTCCCTGTGCTGGCCACCTCTTCCTCTGGCTGCAGCCCCAAAGAGTCCCCGGGCCACCAGCCCACAATTCCAGCACATCTTGAATCAATTTACAACAACAATATTGAAATCGCAGCTCGACAAGTCATCCCGGTTTCCTTGACAGTAAATCCCAGCCCGGGCAGCAATGACCGTGTGATTGCCATGTTGGAGCCAGCGGGGCCGGGCTCTCCGCGGGTGACCCTGGTGGGGCTTGGCACGGGCAGGGCTGTGCACGCCCGCAGGGCACGGAGAGGCCGCAGGGATGCTGACCCCTGGGGCATCGGCCTCGTGCTCCGAGCGCCCGAGCCTGCCAAGCCAAGCGAGCCAACAAAGTCTGCAGGGAGCAGAAACTCAGAGGAGCCGCTTGGCAGGCTCCGGGTGGCACCTCCGCTTGGCACTAGCAGTGGGCACAGGGGCAGAGGAGAAGGGGGCAGTTGGGTAGGCAAGGCATGGCCCCCTCGGGCAGGGCAGCGCCCCACAGCAGCGGCTGGGGCAGGTGGGCATCATCCCACGGGGTCCTGCACCCTCTGAGAGAAGTCACCCTCATGGCAGGGGCTGTGGGGGTCCATGGGGAGGCGGAGGAGAGGAGCAGGGCTGGTTCATTGCATGCTGCACCCCTGGATCAGAGGAGCCCAGGACAGGGATGCTGGGAAATGGGGGACACTGAGGGATCCCAGAAGCTGGGGTGCTCTGGGGTAACGTGGTGCTAGAAAGATGGGGGTTCCCAGGACTGGGGCACCCACAGAGGAAGAGAATCACCGGAACACGGGGTGCCCACGGGGAAAACGGGTGCTGGGAGGCCAGGGGTCCCCGAGGGTGAGAGCAGCCCCTGAAAAGAGGGAGCCCGAGGAAAGGGCAGGAATAAGAGTGCCCCCCCGCAGAAACGGGGTGCGGGCGAGAGGGACGGGGGGAAGGCATCAGAGGACCGGGGGTTGACAGAGAAGGGGAATCACGACCCCGGAACAGGAGCACCGGAGCTCCGCGGAGGGAGAGGATCCAGCCCGGGGCTACCGGGATGGCTCCGGAGGCTGTGCAGGAGGAGCGGCCGCCGCGCTGCCTCCCCTCGCTGCTACTTTCACTTTACAGCGGCCGCTTCCCGTCCCGGTCCAGCCCAGCCCAGCCCGTCCCGGTCCGTCCCGGTCCAGCCCAGCCTAGCCCAGCCCAGCCCGTCCCGGTCCCGCGATTACCTGCACGAGAAGGCGTCCGGCTGCCGCTCGCCCATGGTGGAGCGGCGGAGCGCCCGGGACGGGGCGGGCGGGACGGGGCGCACGGCTCGGCACGGCTGGGCTCGGCTCGGCACGGCTCTGCTCAGGCAGGAAACCGGGGCAGGCGGCTCCGCATTTCCGCCGGGCGGAGGCGCGGGGCGCGGACCCCGGCCCCGGACGGGTTATGTAAAGCGGAGCGGCGCGGCCGGGGGTGGAGGCTGCGCGGGGGCGGAGCGGAGGGGCCGCCCCGTCCGTCCGCCTGCCTGTCTGTCCGTGTATCTCTCTGTCTGTCCGTGTGACTGTCCGGCTGCCCGTGTGACTGTCCGTGTGTCTTTCCGTCCGTCCGTCCGTCCGTCCGTCCGTCCGCGGGTGCGCACGGCTCCGCGCAGCTCCGCAACGCCCCTCCCCGCCACCGCCTTTATCTTATCGCATCCGCGCCCGCGGAGGCAGCGGCACAAACAGCTCGGCCCGCGCTCCTGGTGTGGATTTATTTTTCATTTCTCTGTGTGTGTGTGTGTATATATCTGTATGTATTAGTTTTTCTAACTTTTAAAATCTTTTCTCTCTGTGGATTTGGGGGTGTCTGCCCTGGCACCCCTGGCCCCAGCCCCCCGGGGAGTCGGGAGGGAGCCCGAGCGTGGGGTCTCCTGGGGGCTCGGGAGTAGTGTGTGCAGGAAAACACCCCACTTTCCTGTTCCTGCCTGGCTGTGTCCTCCCACGGCTCCGCGGGCTGGGACCCAAGGGACCTCTGCGGTGGTAGCAGTGGGCCAGGCACTGTCTCAAACCCCATTTCCCATCATTTTCCAAATTATCTTGCGGCAAGAGGCACTGCAGGGCACTGCCCACGTCCAGCTGGAGCAGGTCAGGACACAGGGCCCACAGTTGTCCCACACTGTGGGCAGGGGCTTCGTCCGTGACCGAGCGGTCACAGTGTCCCTTTGGTCCCAGGCAGGGCTGGGGACTGGTGTGGGTGGACACGGGTCGGGCTCAGCCATCCTGGTGCCATCCTGGTGCCATCTCGTCCCGGGGGAGCAGAGGCCCCATGGCAGAGCTGCAGCCGCCCACTCTGCCATGGGAAATGGGAGGAAAACAAACTTCCACTGCACCTTTTTCCAGGAAAGGGCTGGACTGTGGCCTGTACCGTCACGTCTGGCCCATTGAGAGCTCCCACCCATGTCACCAGTTGTTTCAAGAACTCCTCTGCGGCCTCATCCTTGTGGAATGGCAGCAGTACCAGGGATAGAGGAGCTCTCCTTGCCCCAAAGATCCCCACACAGGGCATGCAAAAGTCACAGCAGAGCAGCCCTGCCTGGGGCTGCTGCCCATCCAAGCCAAGAAAACCCAGGGATGTGGCAGCTGGGATTTTACAAACACCACACAATGGATTTGTGGGTGTTGGGAATGTGGAAACTGTGGGAATTTGCCCTTGGAGAGCAGGTTGAGGCACAGTGAGCTGCTTGTGAACAAGCATGTGTGCCACCCCCAGTGGGTCCATCCTCAGCGATGCTTTAAAATACACCTCAGTCATTCACCCTATCCCAATCCATCTCCTTCCAAGGAGGGTCTGAAATGGGAACTCCCTGCTCGTGTTGTGCCACCCCTGGGCCACTGCCAGTATGGACACAGGCCTGCTGCCCCACTCCAGCCTCACCAACCCCCTCAAATCGAATCAGATTTGGCACATAACCCCACAGAACCCTTGGGCATCGCCTGCTCCAGGGATCCAGGAGATTCTGCATCCAAAGCAGCCCTTCCCAAATCCCACAGCGAAGTGGCTGGGAGCAGCTGACATGATAAGATCTTACCTTAAAAGCTGCTTTTTAATTCCTCCTGCCGTTGCTTTACGCATAATTGCACCTTCTGGCTCTTTTCCTGAGGACGGAGGAGCGGCGGGAGCGTCTGGATGCCTGCCCTCCTTCCCGTGGGCGGCTGTCCCAGCTCCCAGCGATTGCACTTTCCTTTATCAACTTCATCTATGTCAGAAGCGCCCTCTCAGCGTCCTCAGCCCCAGTGGCCCGAGATTTCTCTGTTGTTTTGCTTCCTGTATGGATTTTCTACTGTCCCCAACTGCTAATTCAGTGTCCCGACTTCTGCTTTTTCTGTTCCTGTATGTGGAGCTGCACAGATGCCCTTGTACACACACACACTGCTGCTTCCCTTCCGCTCTGCACTGCCCTCAGCTTTTAACCATTGCTGCTTTCTTCTCCTGTAAAAGCCTTAATTCGGCTTCCAACCGTCCTTCCCACCTCCCTCTTTAATTCCCGTGCTCTGGCCCATTCCACTTTCAGGATGCGTGGGGTGGCTTGGAAGTGGCACATCTGCATTTCCCCAGCTGGGATGTGATGGGTTTCAGGTGACCTCTGCCATCCCGCAGTGAGATGAGTGTTCTCCCCAGCCTGCCGAGAGACGCTCTGGGAGTGATTTCTGGAAGTGCTTGGATATGGGTATCTGTGCTGAGCTGGCAATGCCTCCCGGAAATCTTAGCCTGGCTTTTGTGTGCCCATTCAGAGGGCTGGGTGGGGATGGAGGTGATAATTGAGAGGTGATGGGGTGATTATGGGCTGGGTGGTGATGGGGATGAGGATCAGGGTGGTGCTGGAGGTCTCAGTGGGGAAGGTGATGGGCTGGGTGATGGAGGGGGTGATGGGGGCTGCCCCGGGGCTGGTTGCCCCCTCCTCCCCGCCGAGCCCAGCAGCGCTCCCGCCGCCGTGGCCGGGCTCCCGCCGCCCTCTCCCGGCCCTTTCCCGCGCTGCAGCCGCCGCCTCCAGCCCTTCCCCGCCCGGCTCCTCCTGCCCCGGGGGTAGCGAACCCCGATCCCGGCCTGCCAGGCTGGATCCCGCGGGGGAGCGGAGCGGGACAGGGGTGCCCGCACCCCGAAACGCGCTGGGGAGTGTCGCGCCAGCCCCACGCCCGGTGTCTGTGACAGTCACGACTTGTTCACCTTAAACCCCAGAGAACGGCTTGGGGTCCATCTGTGGTCCCCGGGGACCATTCGCTGTCCGTCACGATGGAGACCCGCACTCCTCCTCCCCCGTGTGCCAGGGGTGCACACACAGCACCGGGCATCCAGCAGCCCCTTGGGACCCCCTGGCACCCCAAGATTTCCAGCTCTGGAGGTGACTCAGAGCTCCCGCTCATCTCGTTGAGCCGTCCAGCACCCGCCGCTGCGTAACCACACCAAGTCACCGGTCATGGGAGCAGCAGGAAGCAGAGGCCAAGGGCACCCCATGGCCAAAAATGCTCCTGGCACCCCCTGGCCTCCTTTCAGACCCCTGTCCTCTCCCTTTTCCCTGCTGTCGGGCAGACTCAGCAGGGAATTCATTTTCCCATCTTCCTCATCAAGCCTTGGCAGGGGAAACTGAGGCGCAGGCTCTGAGTGCCTTGCTGGGACAACAGGGAAAATATGGAGCTGCTCAGAAGGGGAAGTGCTGCAGCTTGTGCAGCAACACGCGACTGTCCCAAGGGAGATTCAGCAGGAAGCAAGAACCCACAGGGGAATTTTGTAGGTGCTTTATGAGGAATTAGGACAATTGTCCAAAGCAGCTTCCACGGGGCTCCTTAGGAAGCAGCTGGAGGAGGAACAACAACCATTGGAACAACCTCTGCTGAAGCGGCTGGTGGGGCTGCAAGAAGTAAATGTGGTTTTGGAGTCCCAGGAAAGAAAAGTAGAGCTGGGAGCACAGTTGCCTTTTTCCAATTACCCTAGCTGCTCTAATAGAGATATTGCTTCTCCCCACGGTCCTTCCCCTTCTAATCTTGCTACGTGAAAAGGCATCTCTCAGCAAGGCAGGGAGATAAGTGGTGCAGAGACCTGAGACTTCCCACCAGCGACCTTGAACAGAGCTGCTGTGCTCAGGAGGGAAGATAAAGCCCTGATGGTTTTAGTGCTGGTTTAAATCCCTTTTAATAGCCTGAAAGTGAAAGTCTGCAGGTGATAGGGAAAGCCCTCCGTGAACTGAAAGCCTCTGACACAAGCAGAAGATTGCAAAGCCCTGAGCAGCTGTGTAGGGAGGTGGGGGCATTTGAGGGGAGAGTGGTGAGGACCACAACCTGTGGCAGAGGTCACTCCCATCGACAGCAGGGTTTCTGGGATGGGGACCTGTAAAATGGTCGCCAGCGGCAGGATTGCTAAAATATACACGTGGCCATGGAGCAGAGCAGGAGGATGAAGAAACTGGAGGAAAGGGACAGTGATAAGGAGAGCAAATCCTTGACTCTGGTGTTTTACTAGGACATGGTGAGGACAGCAGCACTGCCAAGGTGGTTCTCAGGCTGGTGACACTTTCAGCCTGGAAGGCCAACCAAGAGCAGAAGTCAGACTGGAGGTTTCTCCCAGCCAGAAGGTTTATGGTTGTCCTGGGACATGGGTACCAGCAACAGGAGATCCAGCCCTGGCCCCAGCACTCGGCACGGCTGGACCCGCTCACCCCTGGCCCGGATGGGGCAAGCGCTGGCCACCCTTCCGAGGGCGCATCGGCAGCTCCAGCGCCTTGTGGTGCCCGTGGGCAGGAAGGAGTGAGGGGGCCGTGGGCTCTGCCCACGTGGTTGCACAACACCCAGCAGCTCCAGTGCCCAGCTCATCACTCCCTGCACCTTGTGCCAGCTGTCATCTGCCCCCGGATGCCATCCAGCCCACTCAGTTCTTCTACACTAAGGCACCCTAGTTTGGCTTTGGCCCAGCTTCTCCCTAGGATATGTCTGGAAGCTCAGGAGAGTAGACAGGACTTGAAGCCTGGTCCCCCTGCAGCATCTCCCACTCACGCAGGACCCTGCCCTGTTGCCTTCACCTCCAACCCTCCTTGTGGATTTTCACCGTCCAGCTCATCCACTGACCTCTGGCCATTCCCTGACAGATGCTCCCAGGATCCCAATTCTTTGCTCCCAAAATCTGATCAAAAATTCAATGTGCAGCCACTCTCAGCACTAAACACCTGGGCTTCCCACCCATGAGTACACCCACATGTACACCCTGTGTGCGTCCATCTGTATATCCACACCTACATGTGTATATTCCACACGCATATCCATGCACACATCCCTGGATGTGTAACTGCCCCGCACACCTCGATACGTGCCCCCGCCTCTTATTCCTCCCCGGTGCGCGGAACCGTGACCAGGCCGAGGGTCGAACCGGAGCTCCCAGCCCCGGGGCCGAGCTCCGGAGCGGTTTTCCAGCTCCTCCTCCCGCCCGCGGGCCGCGCGGGGCCGCGGAGATGGGCGTTGGAGGAGGCGGGCGGGAGCAGCGCTCCGCCCGGGGGCCGGGCCGGGCCGGCGGGAGCCGAGGACAAAGGTGACCGTGCGGGAGCAGGAGAGGGGCCTCAAAGCCCCTTTGCACCGTCCGACCCAGGGTCCAGCGCTCCCACGGCCGCCACGGCCGCCCGCGCGTCGCTGATGCTGGTGACCGCCGGAGAGCCGAGGTAGAGGCAGAGTCCAGGTGGGTGGAAAGCCTGGCACGGCGAGGCCACGGGAGATCAGGGGACAAGGGGAGCGGTGGCCTCGCCCGGGTGACAGGGTTCATGGTCACGGCTCTCTGGAGCCGCAGCCGGATCCGCGGCGCCGGCCGAAACCCTACCTGCGCGCCGTGGGGAGGAGCGGAGCCACACGGCAAACACGGCGCCGGCGGGAAGGTCACCTGTGCCAGGTGACGTGGGCACCGGGACAAGCCCTGCCTGGGGCTCCTCTGCGGGAAAACACTCTAGTGGGGAGGGAAACCTCCCCAGCGAGCCCCAAGCAGCCACAGCCCACCCAGCGCTCGCTGGACACAGCACCTTGGCTGGGGGCGGTGTTATCCCAAGTATCCCAGGGTTGTTTATTCACCACCTCCACTTCCTGGGCGTCGGGTCTGGCGCCACCGGGAACAAAAAGCCGATGGTTTATTCCCATGCGATTAAGGCGCAGCCGCCCCGCGTGCGGCGGGCGCTGAGCACCCTCTGTCCCCGCAGGGCGCGCAGCCATGAAGCTGAACGAGCGGAGCTTGGCCTTCTATGCCACCTGCGACTCCCCGGCCGACAACTCCGGCTTCCTCTACAAGCGCGGCGAGCGGCACACGGCGTATCACCGCCGCTGGTTCGTGCTCAAGGGCAACATGCTCTTCTACTTTGAGGAGCGGGAGAGCCGGGAGCCGGTGGGCGTCATCGTGCTGGAGGGCTGCAACGTGGAGCTCTGCGATTCAGCCGAGGGTTTTGCCTTCGCCATCCGCTTCGGCGGCAACAAATCCCGCACCTACGTGCTGGCGGCCGAGAGCCAGGCGGCCATGGAGTCGTGGGTGAAGTCGCTCTCCCGAGCCAGCTTCGACTACATGCGGCTGGTGGTGCGGGAGCTGGAGAAGCAGCTGGAGGAGATGCGCTGGGGGCCGGCTGGTGGATGTGGGGCCTCCCGGGAGCATCCCGGCTCCTGGAAGCCAAAGCAGTGCCTGGAGCGGCTGCCGGCTCTGCCCGCCATCCTGCCCGAAGGAAAACGGCTGCGCAGTGTGGAACAACGCCTTGGGAGTGGGCCAGCCACCGGACACCTCTGGCTGTGGTGGGAATGATGACGAGGGGACCCCGCGGCCACCACCACTGCCACCGCGCAGGCGGGTGTTGAACGGCGAGGCCGCGGTGGAGAGCCCGTCCACCTTCTGCCAGCTCCACGAGCGGTACAGCCGGGAGGTGGCCCGGCTGCGGCAGGACTGGCTGCAGAAGCAGCGTGGCCCCCGGCCCTGAGCAGCGGGCAAGCCCTGGGAACCCAGCAGGACCTGTGGCAGGGTGGAGGTGGTCATTCTTGGTGCTGCCCCTCCTCGCCCTGGGATGTGCAGCCCTGTCTGTGGTGGTGATGGACACCTTGATGGTGCCAGTGAGGGCCCAGCACCAAGTGCTGCTCCATGATGGTGGAATGGGCATCTTGGGCTAGGCAAGGGTGTACCCTCCAGTCACACCCAGATGTGGCTGCGGGGTGGCCCACTCAGGACGAGCAAGCAATGAACCCCTCACTGATGCCTCCTGGGAATCGACCACTGCTCTGGGTCTGGTGGGGCCTACTGATGCTCTTGCAGTGCAATCATGCATAGACAATACTTTGGGAGGAGGATTTTGATGGGATCTCGCCTGCCTGAGTGCCTGTGTGGGTGTTTCACAGCTGGAGAGCCTGTTACCGACTTCCCCTCCCTGCCCAGCACAAGGCTGAGGTCGGCTGAGCTCCGCCAGATCCCTCTGCTCCAGCAGGATGTGGTTTGAAATGAAAATATCAGTGAGTGCAGCCCTTCCTTAGCGGCAGCAGCAGCACCGCACACTCCGGCTGTCAGGGGGGCTGGTGACACCAGGCCCCGGGTGTTATGGGGCCACTGCTGCTTGCAAACCCTGCACTGAATTCAGGGGGTCAGACCCCAGGGGAATGCAGCAGCTGCGGGCACTGCCTTGCTTGTGGATATTTTGGGACAGCACAACATCCCTGTGCCAGTTCACTAAGGGGAAGCATCGCTCACAGTGGCAAATGGGAATGTGTGTGTCAGCAGCGGAGCGTGAGGGATGATTCATGTGCCAAAGCTGGTGTCTCATGCCAGTGTTTCTCTCTTATTTCCCCAAGAGACACTCAGGCCGCTGGCCTGGAGTTGAGGTGACCCACCCTGGGTCGGGGGGAGCAGTCAGGGTGCCCCAGCTTTGGGCTGGATGGCTCCGGCTCCCTTTGCCCCTCTGGGACAGGCACAAGATTTTGCTACAATAAACGTTGTTTCAGAAATTCCCTCCTGGCCCTGGTTCTTGTTTGTGCCTTTAAGCCCCAGGGGAGGAGGGTCCAGGTGGGAATTAATCCTCTGTTTTAGTCTCCATCTTGTCCCCACCATGAGAGTGGGACTGGTCAGGGACTGTGTCACCCGAGGGGGCATGGCACCCAGCCACATGTTTTGGCATTTGGAGCAGTGCCAAGGGCAACCGGGGTGCAGCTGCACCTGCAGCCCCCAGATGGTTGATGTGGCCCCGTCCTTCCCGGCAGAGGAAGATTCCAGTTTCCATGGCAGCTGGCCCAGCTTCTTCAGACGTTCAGATATTCATTAAAAATAAGTCCTTCCCAACATGTTATCCGACAAACAAGCTTAAACAGATAGGCAACATATGGATTTCCTAATTCATCAGACACAACCAGCCCTGCCTCGTGTTGGAGCTGCCGACTTGCCTCGGCTCCAAAGAAGAGCTGTGCTGGGCTGTGGTGCCATTGGCAGTGCCAGGTTGGATGGGGCTTTGGGCACCCTGGTCTAGTGGAAGGTGTCCCTGCCCATGGTAGAGGGTTGGAATGAGATGGGCATTAAGGTCCCTTCCAACCCAAAGCATTGAACGATATGGTTTTATGACAAACCGAGCTGAAACTCATACTGGAAGATACTGAGCTACCCCTTGGAGCAGGAACAAACCTGCAGCAGGGAGGGGCACAGGAATTTCAAGGGGGTGCATCGCACCTTGAGCTGGACTAACCCCATTTGTCACCCTATTTTTTACCCCCCAATCACTGGGATATGTTTATGGCCATAACCCCAAAGCAAAGCTGTGACTTCCAAGGGTGCCAACACCAGGCACTGCGTGAAACTGAGTAGAGCTCCCATCCCACCACCTCCGGACAAAACACACCCCAAGGCCAGAGTCGTATCCAACTTCTGTATTTAGTGGCTCTTTACAGAACTTGTTCCTTCCAAAATTGTTTAAACAAAGTTCATCGATCTCATAGAAACTTTTGAAGTACAGAACATGAGCCTAACAAAAACGTGACCGGTATGTCCCGCTGGCTTTCATACAACAGGATTGCCGTGTTCAGGACTATCCTAAGTGCTTCCTCAAATCCACTAAAGCTCCTGCTAGCACACGACGGAGAAGGCAGTCAATGGTTGCACCTCGACCCTCCTCAGCGTGGTGGCAGGGAAAAGAGCGGCCGTGGGCACGCTGGGGCAGGGCAGGTGGGCAAGGAGAGCCGTGCCCTCGCTGAGGCGCCTTCAGCATTGCTCATCCACCACCACCCGAATATAAAAATACCTTCTATTCTGATAAAAATGTTTACAGTGGAAAAATCAGTCAATGCATAGCCTGGGAGCCTGGCAGGGAGCCCTCCCAGCGGCATGGGCCTTGGTGGGCGATGGCAGGGACAGGGCAGGGCAGCCCAGCATGGACCACCCTGAATCGTTTAAAGGCATTGCGTCAGCAGAGGCCGGCTGGAGGTGGTGGTGTCGGGGAGGGGACAGGGAGCATGCCAGGATGGTGCCACCACTGAGCTGATCCTGCACAGGATCAGCCCTGGAAAGCCAAAGCTCGACAGTGCTTTGCCCAGTTCAGGGCTGAGCTTGCCCAATTCAGGCAGGTGAGACATCCCAGGGCTCATCCTGGCACCACCAACAGCCACTGCCTGGGACACAGCTGCGGGAAGGGGATGCTCCTCTTGCCCGGGCGCTCTCCCTAAAAAAAGTGCTTCAGCCACAAGAGCTGGCTGGGATGCTGGGGCAGCCCCGAGCAGAGCAGGACTCATGAATTCTGGGTGCTCACCCCAAGCGCTGCTGCCCCAGGCAGGCTCCATCTCTTTTCCTTTCCCAAACGGACTACGGCAGAGCACGGGGAACCGGGATGGGATGGATATCCATCCCCAGCAAGGCGGTGCCATCCCTGAGCATCACACCCAGGTACCTCTTCCCACCTCGCTCCCAAAATCCCAAGCACAGTTTGCTTTCTTTGCTTTTGCCTCATTTTCTCTCTTCCCCGGGGATCTGCCGTGATCCGCACCGCGCCGCAGGGGAGCTGCCACCGGTCACCGGCTGGAGGAAGCGCGAGGGACGGCGTTGGGACCATGCTACATCTTGTTCCAGGAGGCTATTGCAGACATCTCTACAACATATACAACCGCACGGGACATTCTGTGTTACAAAGGCTTCCAAAAACATAAACCACCAGAACTAAATACATACTCGATGGCATCGGGGGGTCGCTTTAGAGTCTTCAGGGACTAGGATGCAGTCTCTGGCTGGGGCAGAAGCGATGCAGTGTCTTACAGACAGGGGTGGAAACTGCAAAAGTTTCTTAAATTTGGTCAGTCTCATAGTGCTTCTTGATGGCTTTGCTCAAAAGTCTTTTCTGTGGGTTGGTTTTCTTTTGTTTTTTTTTTTGTTTGTTTGTTTGTTTATTTGTTTTTAATCTCATCCAGTGGCAAACTACAAGACTTCAGTGTACATTTAATGACACGACTGCTACATCATCTTGATTTTATAGCTATCTTTAATATCAAAGCAGCTTAAGCTGTTAATAAATTCCAAAGTATCCTTTTATTAAAATATCTAAAAGAGGTCTATAAATATTTTTTTGTGTTTTGTTTTTTCTTTTCTAAAATTGTTCCCAGTTTTTCACATTTAAAACAAAGCCAGGGGATGGCTTCATAGAGGGAACGGGGGGAAGGTCCCCCCTTTCTCCACAGGCGGTCCCCTCCGTGGCGCCGGCGTCGCCTCTCAGTGCACACTGCATTTATCAAAATATATATATATATGTGGCTGTGTATATATATATTTAGGGCGGCGGGGGGGGCTCAGAACTCCCACTCGAGGGCCTCCTCGCGGTTGGCAGCCCGCTCCAGGCGGTGGATGATGTTGTTGAGGTTGGCCATCTTCTCGTGGCGCCGCTGGACGCTGGTGCTGAGCCGGGGGCCGGGAGCCGGCGGGAGCGCCGGTGAGACCGGCCCGGCGGAGGATGGTCCCGGTGAGGCTGAGCCGGTGAGGCCGGGCGAGGAAGCCGCCGAGGGTGATGTCGGGGAGACCTCCAAGCTGCAACGGGATGACCCCGCGGAGGACTGGGAGCTGTCGGGGTGCGGTGGTGGCGGCGCTGGGGGTCCCCCAGCGGTGGCACCGGCACGGCCTCCCCGCCGTGGGAGGCTGCCGGTGCTGGGGGCGGCGGCGTGGGGGGCTGCCCCCCGCTCCTCCTGGGGAGGTCTGGTCCCCTCGGCCGGCCCGGTCGGGCTGCGTGAGTCCCGCCGGCGGCTCCAGCCGCCCGTGTCCCCCTGCTCCTCCTTCACCTTCACGGGCACAGCAGCACAGGGGTGCTCGCCCCCCACAAACACGGGTTTACGATCCTCGGCGTCCGAGTCGGGGCTGTGGGGGGCCTGGCGCCCGGGGATGGCCGTCCCACCACTCTGCTCCGGGTCTGTGTCGTTGTCCTGAGCGCCCTCCACCAGCATCTCCCGGCGCATCCGTGACCTGCCAGGACACAACAAAGGAGGGTCGGCGACCTCCACCCATCGCCCCGTGTCGCGGGCACTGCGTGTCTTGAAAGAGCATCTCCAGACAGAAAAACGGGAGGTGTCCACCTACAATACTGTGTAAGGATGAAGACTGTGCTGCTGGGCTGCTGTGGGGATGGATCCTGTGCTCCAGGAGCCTCCAGAAGGCTTTTTCTCACCCTATGTGGAGCTCCTGCTCAAGTGAACAGGTGGACATGAGCATGGACACTGCTTTAGATGCTCAACACGACTCAGGGTGGTCAACACTCTTGAACACCCACCAGCCAGGGCACATGCAGCACTTTGGCTACAATCCCACACTCGGGGATCTCCAGTGACCACCTGTGGGTCTGCACTTCCCATCTAGGGAAGAAAGGCTGGGAAGGCTGGAAGAGGAGCAGTGACATGACCTTGGTGGCACAGCACCATTAGAAGGCCGAAACCCAGGAGTGCCCATACCTGTAATTGTGGAACCAGTTGATGACAGTGTTGGTCTTGAGGTTGAGCTGGAAGGAGAGCAGCTCGATGGTCTGCTGAGAGGGGTAGGGCTCCAGCTGGTAGGCTTTCTTCAGGGCTTCCTTCTCCTCTGGGGCCAGCACCACCCTTGGCTTCTTGATCTGGAGGAGGCTGAGGTCCTGTGGCGGCACGCTGGGGCTGGCGCACTCGGAGCGGGCGCTGGGGGACTCGCTGTCTGAGCCGGCGCTCATCAGCCCGTACCGGCGCTTCAGGTAGGCTGCAGGAGAGGACACCCAGCTGTGCACCGCTCGCCCCCCGGCCCGGGACCCCACACCTGGCCAGCACCCTGACCCCAGCGAGGCCCTGTCACCCCAACCCTCACCTTTCTTCTCCAGCTTCTTCATGTCACGCAGCTTCTCCACGTTGTGGGGGTCGTTGAGCCAGAGCTGCATCCGGACGAAGGGCTCCCTCCCCTTCAGGCTCAGCTTGTGCCACGGCTTGGGCCTGGAGAGGAGATCGGACACCGAGCCCTGCGTCAGGCCCAGGATGCTCTCCCCAAACAGCCGCTGGCCTGGCGGAGGAGAAGCACAGGTGGTTAGAGGGGGTAGAGCAGCGGGGTGGGCTCTACAGTCCCCCTGTGGAGCGGATACACCCCATTTCCCAGCCAGCATCCTCCCGGAATCGCCTTGGGCGAACCATGGGGGGCTTGCATCTACGGGAATTGGGGTGCTGGATTCATGCAGCCTCCCCAGCAGCTCCTGAAAACCCAGGCAGAGAGAGGGCCCGCACCTAGATTGTTGTCCGTCAAGACCTCCTTGACCTTCTTGGTGATGGAGTAGGTGTCCAGCTCGGGGGACATGGCGACGATCTCCTGGATGCCCACAGGTCCCTGGTTGTTGGGATACGTCTTCCCACCCAGTGTGGGCGTCGACCGGCTCTCAGGCTGCTGGTTTTCTTTGCTGCTCTCCAGGGCCAGGGTGAGGGGCTCCTGGCAGCCCTTGTCATGCTCGGTCGGGCTGGGGGGCGGCGAGGGGGATGGCTGGGGCTCCGCCGGGCTGGCTGTGTGACACCGGGGACAGGGGTCAGGGGGACAGTGGGAGGGACAGCACAGGGACCCAGCAGGAGCAGGAAAGTTATTCTGGGGGACGGCTCTGGCTCTGCCCTCCAGTGGCTATAGCAAAGCAGGAGGTGCCAGTGGAATAATTAAAGAGAGAAAATGATACTAACATAAAAAAAATCATTACTGTTTTATGCCAGGCACAAAGCCAAAGATTTTTTATGTGGCTTTAATTTTTTTTTTTGTTTTAAATTAAGGAGGCTGGGGATGAAAGGATCAGGGTGTGGGTGCTGGAGGTAGCAGGGACAGCTCTTCTAGGAGCTGAGGTGGGAGCAGGACAAACATCCCGGATGCAGAGGATGGACACAGAAGGGCTAGGGACACTGATGGCACATGGGGACCACTGAGACAGGGGGGACAGCGGTGTCACTTACCCTGGGATGGTGTGGGCTGCTGGCTGATGCCCTGGCCCAGCTGGTCGGTCAGCCAGAGCTGCATGCGGATGAAGGGCTCCCGACCCTTCTGTGTCAGCTTGCTCCACGGCTTGGGCCGCGACAGCATGTCACTCACGCTGCCCTGGGACAGTCCCAGCACCTAGGGGACCACGCACATGTCACCCACCGAAGGTGGGGGCACTCACCCCAGCACTGGGATGCTGCCTGTCCTCCATCCCCATGTAAAGGGAAGGGAATTAGGCTGTCACCCTCTGCCACCCGCTGCCCCATGGCACATCTGGACCCCTTGTCCCCAGCCACGGATGTTGACAGTGGGATACCCAGTGGGATGAGAGGGTGGTCCAAGCAGGGCTCTGCACAGGGACTGGGCATTCCTGGTGGGAAGTGCCACCAGCCAGTTAGTGGTGACCACTGGGAGATTGTTTGGGGTTGGGTCAGACCCTGAGGACTCAGCATTGTCCCAGGGGAAACGCACTGGGGAGAAGGGGGATCCTGGAAGGAGCTGATGAAGGCCACCAATGAGTCTTGAGCCCTGGGTTGTGGAGGGGACATCAGACCCCCTCTCTCCAGGTTGGTACCTTCTCCCCGAAGATCCTCTGGCAGATGCCGTTCTTGGCCAACTTCTCCTTGACCTGCCGGGTCAGCTCCAGCGTGTCCACCTCCCTGTACATGTACATCTCGTACTGCTCCGGCGTCAGCGGTGGCACGGTGGGCTTCAGGGTCCTTGGCACGTACGTGGGATAGTAGGAGAGACGCCCGCCGGCCGCCGGCTCCGCACCGGCTCCCTCCGCCTTCATCTCCGACAGCCGGTGGGGCTCCTCGTCCGCCGGTGGCAGCTCATCCTCGTTGGTGCCGCCCTCGCCGGGCTCACCCCGCGGCCAGCCCCGGCCGTTGGCCATGCTGGAGTAGCTCGAGGAGGAGGAGGAGAGCGAAGGCGACACGGAGGTGTAGGGGCGGCTGAGCAGGCTCCGCTCGGATGCCCAGTGCTGGTCGAAGTAGGAGCCTGCGTCACCAATCTCCGACTTCACCTTCCGGATGATGCTCTGGACGAAGGCGGCAGGAGAGAGGACGGCCAGGGGGGTCTGCGGGGGGCCGGGGCTGGCCCCGCTCCCCTCCTCCTGCTTCACGTAGGCGGGGGTGACGTTCTGGCTGACGGTGGCCAGCGTGGAGCGCTCGGCAGGTGGTGGCTCCACAGGGCGCCCGCTGCCCCCCGACTCCATGTCCAGCAGCGCCTGCTGCTGCGCCTGCATCTCCCGCCGCGCCTGCTCCAGGATGCTCTTGATGGCATCCTCCGAGCTGCTGCCGCCCGCCCCGTTGGCCACCGCCTGCGACGCTGACGGCGCCTTGGGTTCCCCTGCGGAGAAAAGGGGTGAGGGGAGCCCCGAGGACGCGTTGTTCACCGTGTGACCGTAATTCAAAACGCAGGAGGAAAAGGGATTTATCCCAGTCTGGTTTGGATGTGGGCGCAGAGCAGGACCAGCAGCACCCACGACTCAAAGCCAGCTTCTTTTTCGATGATTGCAAAATAAATCCCATTACCAACGACACGACAGACAAACATGTTTGTTTTCCCTGTCTGTTTTTCCACTGTTCCCGTCTAATTTAATTCTCCAGGATTCTGCTTTCTCAGCAGACTACCTGTTTTAATGTGTTTCATTTCTTGTAATTGACTGCGAGCGCAGCTGCTTTAATGATTCCTTGTGCCAGATGGATTGTGCATCCTCATTTAATCATCTGTTTTGGGGTGGGGGGGGAGGAAAAGTGCATCCAAAGTTTCTGAAAGCCCAGATATGAATGCTGCTGCATGGGGATTCTTCCATCCCTGACGGTATTTATTTCTTTCCACCATGCCCAAAAAATTCTCTGTGGATGCCAGTGTGTGAACGCCCCCTAAAAGGCCATTTTTGGGGTGGGACCCACAGCCACACAGCACCCAGGGGTTCAGCCACCCCCTGGGGTCACCCCACGCCAGCACCTACCTCCCTTCTGCGACTCAATCTCCTTCTTTGCCTGCTCCAGGATGCTTTTGATGGCGTCGTCGGAGCCGGTCTCCGGTGTCCTGATCCGTGGCGTGATGCTACCTGATCAAAGAGGCAGGATAACAGCTTTGTCACCGGTGCTGGTTTTACAAGCTCCACTTGTATGTCAGGAAGTATTTACTGCTCCTCATGTTCAGTTATTTTTAGGGATGCTGGTTTGAAGACAAATGTCACTCCCGATTAGTCGCTACCGGAGCCCTGGGAGCCCCGGGAGCCGTGGCTGGCAGCTCCTGCCTCTGGCATGGCACCTCCCACCACCTTGCTCATCCTGTCCAAGGGCACCCACTCCACACTGGTTTGTAGGGTGCTGAGCAGAGACATGGGCACGGAGACCACATTGTCATCCCTGGCACTGTGCCCTCCTCATTGTGCAGATGAAAGGTTAATGGCGGATAGGATCCAGGGGATAAATCGGAGCCTTCCAGGCTGAAACCAGCAGATTCATGGACCATGGACATGCACTGTCCAGTCCTGGTACCACCACCACTTCAGTGGCCAGCTGCCACCTCTGAGAGGGTGCCAGCAGTTGCTGTCCCTGGAGCCAGGAGCCACCATGCTGTGGCGGTGCCAACACCCGCCGAGGTCCCGCAGCACTAAAACTTCATTATTTTAACAAAATATTCCCGAGCACATTGATTCATACAGCACGGAACGGCCTAATGAATAATTAAATGGCACTTGTCAGAATAAATGAGTAAAGCACGTCCAGGGACGCAGCTTCCACAGCGATGGGTTGTTGTTAATTGCTGCTGTTTGCCAGGGCTCGTCCCAGCCGGCAGCCGGCTCCATCCCACCGGGGACAATCCCAGAGTGCCCCTGGTGGGAGCAACGTCCCTGCCCACCTTGCCAGCACATCATGGGCTGGTGAGCACCCCTGCCACGGCATGGGGCACCCCAGGGTGCTGCTGGGGTGAAGTGGGGTGCACTGGGAGGGGACCCCACGGCACCGCTTGCAGCATCCCAGGGCAGGACCTGTTGGCCGGGGCCACCCCAACCACTCACCTCTCTGGCGCACCTGGATAGTCCTCAGGGCCAGCACGTTCTGCTCGTCGGAGAGGAACTGCTTCATCTTGATGAACGGCTCCTTGCCCTTCACCGTCAGCTTGTGCCAGGGCTTGGGCCGCGCCAGGATCTCGCTGACGGAGCCCTGCGACAGCCCCAGCACGTAGTGCCCAAAGACCCGCTGCCCGATGTTGTGCTTCAGCAGCTGCTCCTTCACCTGGAAGGCGATTTCAGCCGTGTCCAGCTGCTCCTCCTCGGCGGAGCTGCCGGCGCTGCCCTCGGAGGGCTCGGCGGGCGGGCTGGCGGCGTTGGTGGCGGGCGTGGGGTGCACGGTGCTGCTTTTGGCCCCGAAGAAGGAGGAGGGGAAGGGTCCCCCGGCAGTGCTCTCGCTCTTGTAAGTGGGCAGTGGGAGGTGGGGGGCCTTGGGCTCCCCCGACAACCGCTCGCCCCCTGGAAAGGGGGACAGTGAGAAAGTCCGGGGACCGTCAGGGGCCCCGCCGGGGCCGGGCAGCGGCGGGAGGGGAGTGGGGGACGCGGGTTCATCGCTCGGGGCGTGATGGGGGGATGGGTACGGCTGCTCCATGCCCAGAGAATCCTTCCCCGACTCGTCTTCGGAGTGATCCTCCTCTAGAGAGGAATGAGAGAGGGAAACGCACTAGAGTCCCCCTGGCAACAGCCCCAGCACAGTCCCTCAGCTTCGCCAGGTGACATCCCACCACCTATTCTCCCCCCACCCCACCACTGGCTCCAGGCTCCTTCCCACAATCAGCACAGGATGTGTCCCCACTGCCCACATTCCCAGAGATGTTCCCACTAGAACTGGGGATACCGTGGAACTCGGGGGCCCTACCAGTGTTGGCCAGTAGGCTGGGCTTCTCCAGCAGGTACTTCTGGGAGGGGTAGAAAGCCTCCTTCCCCAGCAGTAGGGCCTCCTCCGCCTTCGATATGCTCTGCAAGGAGCCAAGCCGAGATGGGAACGGGCGGCGGAGGCACCGGCGGCAGGGCTGGCACAGCCCGGCCAGCGCATCGGCACGCGCCGCGGCACTTGCCTGGGGAAGGCTGCAGCCAGCAGAGGCCACCTTCATCGCCTTCAGGATGCTGGGAGGGAGACAAGGGGGTGACTCGGTGGCCGTGGTGCTTTGCTGCCGGCAAGCTGCCGAGCGTTACGGCTGCTGGAGCGTTGCCGTGGGTGCCAGCAGCACTGTGCCAGCTGGGATACAGGCAGGCAGCCATGGATGCCACCCAAGCCATACCTCAGCTCTGTTTTGATCTCCTCGTAGTCTGCCTGTGCCTGTAGCTTCTCCTCCAGCTTCTGCAGAGGAGCAGAGGAGGGGAGTCCTCACAGCTGGCTCCTGGTGCACACCCGGCACAGCCGGACCCGCGTCCCCCATCCCCGGCAAGCCCAAACCCCCGTGGGCGCACCTCAATGGCTTCGTTCTTGGCAGCCAACTGCCCCTCCAGCTCGGCAATCTGGTTGGCAGAGGACTCCTCCAGCTCCTGCAGTGAGCTCTGGAGGTGCTGGACGTCCTTCAGGAGCCGCAGGATCTCCCGGTCCTTGGCAGCCAGAGCTGCCTCCAGCCTCGACCCTGAGCACATGGAATAGTTCACTTTGTCCTGCTGGGAGAAGGGACACTGTCAGCTCCCAGCCACCCAACATGAGGACAGGGGCCACCCTTCCCTGTCAGACACCTCCCCTGAGTGGCAGGCGGTCTCAGAGCTCAACCCTACAGGATGGGGACCTGGGTGATGGAGCCTTCAGGAGGCACAGACCTTTCCTCTGCCCTTAAAGGTCTCCCACGTGCATCTGGATGCTATGGGAGGGCATGTCCTCCTCCCCGTGGGAGGCTGGAGGCTATGGCCAGCATCACCACCTCAGGGTGGAAACATGCCTTGGGCATTCTGAGCTTGCTCCCCAACATGGTTGGGTGCTCCTGAACACAGAAAGATGCTCCCGAGTGCAATGGGGTGGTCCTGAACACGTTAGGGTGTTCCTGAGCACTGAGGGGTGTTCCTGGCCCCAGGAAGTGCTCCTGGCCCCAGGGGGTGCTCCTGGCCCCGAGGGGTGCTCTCACCCCAGCAGTGCCAGTTGGGGAGCAGCAGGCCAGGCGGAGGGAGCTGTTGACGGCCGCCAGCTGCTCCCGCAGACTCTCCACTTCCCTCTGCGCCGCCTCTGCTCGCTGCAGGAGAACAGAAAGGGCATCAGACCAGGCACTTGTGGCTCATCCCACCCCACATGGAGCAGAGAGAGTCCCCATCCCAAACATTCTGCTCCTACCACCATAAGCTCCCCTCCATGTATTTAAGCTTCCTGCATCCTAATGTGGTTCCTCACTCCAGTCCCTGGGCCCTGTCTGCAGGCCACCTCCAGGACACTGCCTTTTTCCACCCAACAGGCTGTTTTTATTTTACATGAAAATTGCTCTTTAAGCCTCTTTTATTATCCACCTGCATTTATTTGTACCTGGATTTTCAGAATTAAATAAAACTAATTAAGAGGAATGGACAAGACCAGGAGTAATTACACCAGAATCCAGCGCTGTGTGTGTTGTGCCCTAAAACACCTGGGAGAGGCTGGAGGTGACAAATGGAGCCTGGTAGGAGCTCAAACACATCAGTGACCCCCAACATGGGGCAGGGGGTCCCAGCAGGGGAAGGAAACCTGAGGTCCCCTTTGTAGGGATCCCCAGTCCTGGCACCCGGCAACCCTTTGTCATTTTTGGGGACAAACATCCAGCCCACACAGATGCTCTGGGTGCTGTGGTGGGTGCAGCATGCTGGGCTCTGTGGGGGGAACCCCATCAGCTCTCAGAAAGTCAGCTCCTGGCTCACCTGGTTGGCTTTTTCAAGGTTGGTCATGATCATGGCGACTTCGTCTGCCCTGCGAGGAGAAAGCCAGAGGCGTCAGTGTGTTTAAAGTATCTCAGCTCCTCAAGCCATTTAGCAGCACCACGGGGATGTCCCAGTGCTGCCACGGGCAGCTTGGATCAGCCTTGGACATGACCCAGCACCGCCGGCAACTCACTTGGATGCTGCTTCCTCGTCGTATTTACACCGCAGCTCCAGCAGCTCCGTCTGCGTGGCCTTCAGCGCTGGGAAGGGGAAGATGAGGGTGAGCTGTGGGGCAGGGGTTTGGACCCTCACGGTCAGTAGCCCCCATCCTGGCCCTCCTACCTGCGTGGAGCACTTTGATCTTCTCCTCTGCCTCCCCCAGCCGAGTGGCCAAAGTGACCTGTGCTTCCTGAAGCCCCCTGTGAGAGACGGGCATGAGGGATGTGCCGGGGGCACCGCCGCCGTGCCAACCCCACAGCCCCCCAAAATCACACACAGACCCCTCACTGCATCTGCTCCCTGACCTCATCACTCACTGAAGCCAGAAAAGACCCACCACTGGATACCAAGACACATTCAAGCTGTGTTGCCCCCTGATGTTAAGGGGTTTATTACCCCAGGTCTAAAAAAAATTCACTTTGGGCTGAAAATTGTCCCTGATCCCTGTGGCTGAAACCCCTCAGAGGGGCGGATGACAGCCCACCCCTCACCTGTAATTAACTGGAGGAGGGGGAAGCAATCAGGGAAAGTTATTCTGCATTATTTATAGCCTGCACTTGCCAGGAACTTACTCGCAGAGATCTGCAATTTAGGGTTTAAAGATTCCTCATTTGTTTCCCGACGCAGCGTGTTAAGGAATAACAATGAAGGCACCGAGAAAGCCAGGAGCCTCCAAATTAAAAGGTCATTTAATGAGGTTCATCCGGAGACCTGGGTTTAAGCCATTTGTCTGAGCAAAGCCACATGTCATAGAGACAGCACACGGGGATGGCAGGAGGGACCTGCCCTGGCACTGCCCTAAAACCACCTGGGACTGGGGGTGGATGGTCAGACACTGTCTGAGGTGGTGTACCAGATTTCTGGGAAGGATCTGACCACTCCCAACCTGAAGGGAAAGGAGCAAACGGAAGGAGAGATGGACGGACACCCCCGTTCAGGAGCGGGGACAGAGTCCCATGTTCCCACAGTGCCCCGAAACGACCCCATTCCCGGTACTCACGTACTTTTGCTTCTCTGCCTCATTTCTCTGCACCGAGGTCTCTGTGCTCGGTGCTCTGCCGTCGAGGCCGTCGGCTGCCGGCGATGTCCCCTCCCTGCGCTCTGCGGGGGGACACGTGTCACACGGCTGCGGAGGGGACGGCAGCGGTGGCCACTGAGGGCCACGGGCCGCTGAGGACCAGATCCTGGCCCTGGGACCCACCCTGCATCCCAGGGGTGCTCAGAGGCACGGGGGGGAGCCCAGCTGGGGACCACGGCGGTACCTTTGGTGCTGCCGAGCTCCGCGTGCTTCTTCCAGGGGCGGCCGAGATCCTTCAGGGGAGGCGGGTTGGGCTCGAGGCGCTGCAGCTGCTGCAGCCGGTCCTCCAGGCTCCGGGCAGCCTCCAGCACAGGAGCGGGGTCTGCGGGATGCGGGATGCAGGGTGAGCAGCAGGGATGCCCACCACCAGCCCGGGCACCCACTGCCCACCCTCCTGATCACCCAGCCCCGGGCAGCCGCTCTCCACGCCCTGCTTAAAACAACCCACAGCGTGCCAGGTGCCGTGGGGGCATCCCTGCGTCCTGCCTTTCCAGGTGCCACAGGGGATACCCCTGGGTCCTGCCATTCCAGATACCACCGGGATACCCCTTGGTCCTGCCTTTCCAGTTGCCTTGGGCACAGCCCTGGCTCCTGCCATTCATTGCCAGCCCCGAGGCACCCAAGGACGGGCAGGGGCCATGGGGGCATCTCTGGTGCCACCGGCACGGCCGGTTTGGGCACAGACAATGGCGGTTTGTGCCGAGGTAAGCAGGTGCATCCGGAGCCGTCCGTCTTCCCTCTGTCAGCATTACACCGTCATTAGCTGGTGTCTGCTCAGCGGGGTGTGCCATTATGTCTCCCAGGGCTGATGTAATTATACATTGACATAATTAACCCAGCAAGCCCATTAAGCAGGCCAGCTAAAAATTCATCTATAATTATTTGTTGTGTGCATGCTAATGAGTCCATCTGCACTGCCATTGTACAACATGAACAAATTAATTTACAAGTCTGGATTTTTTAATAAGTTCAAGAAAATGCCTCCTATTGAGCCAGGTTAATATAGGTTTGGGGTTTGGGGTTTTTTTATGTTTTGAAGAAAAGAAGAGGTAGGAAAAGAGATTTGAACTCTCCAGGGTCAAAAAGTTAGACAAACAGGCAAGTGGGATGGAGTTGGGTGAGCTACTGTATGGCACGGACGCATGGCAGGCATCCAAGGGTAAAAGATAATAACTCTGATGGAAAAAACATCCAACCCCTGGCTTTCTCCACTTGGAACAGGACACAGAGCAGCAGCTCTGCTGCTCAGCAAATCCCTGGCTGAGATGGAGGTGGTGTGGGATAAAGGGCCTGGCACTACTGATGGTATGCTATGGGATTCAGGGCATCAACTGCACCAGGTGACTTTGAGGTGAACCTGCCCAAAAGACAAACAGCATGGATGGATGTTCCTTGAAAACGAGTGACTTGAAAATATGTGCCCCCCATGGGGTTTGGGGGTCCCTCTGACGCAGTGCTGCCTCCCCATCGCAGAGCACCTCAGCTGGGGGGTGCAGGACCCCAACCACAGCACCCAGCACGTGGCATCCCTGCAGGACCAGCGACTGCCAGACCCCACATGTTAATGCCAAAAGCATCCTTCTCCACAGGGAATGTTCTCCCTTCTTTATGTTGGGCATCAGAGAGGCCCCATGGATGGATGGATGGAATAAGGGGTTTGTGCCCAGATTCTGGCTGTGGGGTCCAGAAGCAAATGCTGAAATTTGGAACAGCGACTCAGCTCCAGCTGGGACCCTCCTGGGATACTCATGGTATCCTTCGGTTCATGGCATTCTTCAGCTCAGCATCCCACAGGCTGGTTTCCCACCCAAGGATGCGGGACCACACCACCAAAGGAGGTTGTGGTGATGTGGCACAGCCCGAACCGCGCTGGCTGCTCCCAGAGCCATTAATAACACCCTTAAGTACCCGAGCAGAGATAACGACACGGGTAATTAAACCCTGTGCTCCGGGGGCTGCAGGGGCTGGGGGTCCCCCCTGCTCTCCCCAGCCCTGGGGGTGTTGGCAGGAGGCTCAGTGACAGCCTGCAACTGCCTCCGTGGGGATAAACATCAGGGCAGGCCCTGCTGGATCCGCACCCATAACTCCTCTTGTCTCCAAGATGAGAATTTATATGGGAAAAATGGGTCTGAGTGATAAAGCTCCGGGGATTTTCCTCAGTTCGGTGTTTTCCCTCCTGTGAGCTGCTTAAATACAGCCAGGGTGACCCCCTCTCTGTGCTGCTCCCCATTTGGAGCCAACATTCCAGGATGAAGTGGTAGGGAGCAGAGCTTTGGGAAGGGAAAAGAGCAAGTGGCGCTTCGGCTCCGCTTCCTGCGTCAGCCAGGGCAGTGTGGATACAAAATGCATGGCTGGATTAATCTCACTGTGCTAATGCCACGCTGCCCATCCACTGGGAAACTCTGCTCTTGGCTGTGGGGTCAGCTCTGAGACTGTGTGAGATATTGGGTGCACCAAAAGGGTGCTGGGACTGGGTACAAAAAAGGGTGCTGGGACTGAGTACAAAACTCATGCCATGCTCATGCCAAGCTCATGCCATGCTCCTGTCAAGCTCATGCCATGGCTTGTGCTGCCAGTGAACAAACCCTCCTGTTGCAGGGCTGGAGCGAGGATACCCTCAAAACCAAGCACATCATCTGCCATGGATGCCACGTACTTTCATCACACTCCGAGTCATGCAGGAGCTCAGGGCACTGCCCACAGTGCAGTGGACAGTTCCTTCCTCCAGGGATCACATCCCCCACTGGGACAGGTTAGACCTGACACTGCTGCAATGGTGACTCACCACTGGCACAGATGGGTGACATGGGAGACACATCTGCCAAAACAGGACCTTGGGGCACCACACACTCCAGGGCCACGGTGTGGCATCACCCACCAGTGGCACAGCCAGCTCCTGTGGGAAGCAGTGTGGCCCTGCCCAGCACACTTACCTATCTATCCGTATCCTCACTCCCCATGTATATGCATTTTTAAAAATATATATCTCGAACAAATAAATAAATAATAAATATATATACAAAAATAAGTGCTGCCACTAGCTGGCGTCATTGGCCATCCTTTAGTGGCACCGGCAGTGCTGCAGCAGGATCACAGAATCACAGAATATCCTGAGTTGGAGTGGACCACAAGGATCACCCAGCCCAACTCCTGGCCCCTGCCCTAACAATCCCCCCTGTCCCTGAGAGTACTGTCCAAATGCTCCTGGAGCTCTGGCAGCCTTGGGGCTAAGACCATTCCCTGGGGAGCCTGTTCAGTGCCCGACCACACTCTGGGGGAAGAAAACCTTTTATATTTAACCTTTGCCTGAGATCCAACCTGACCCTCCCCTGACACAGCTCCAGACATTCCCTGGGTCCTGCTGCTGCTCACAAAGAGCAGGGATCGGTGCCTGCTCCCCCACTGCCCCTCGTGAGCAAGCTGTGGTTTAGGATGAGGTCTTCCCTCAGTCTCCTCTTCTCCAGCTGAATAAACCAAGCGCCCTCAGCCACTGCTCATGTGGCTTCTCCTCCAGGCCCTTCCCCATCTCCATGGTCCTCCTTTGGACACTCTCTAACAGCGACAGGGAGTGGACAGAGGTCCCCCCTGTTGTCCCCAAGGGGAGTAGGGTTGGGGATCTTTCCCTGAGCCGGAAGGGCTCTCTCTGTGGGCACTGGAGCTGCTTGAGGCACCTGTGTGATGACAGGATGGGACATGAGGAGTTCTGGGTGCTCATCACCTTCTCTCAGCAGGCACAGTTCCAGGGAGCATCTGTATCCCAGAGGGTCACCAGCTCATCCCTGTGCCAGGGCCACTTGACCCAGCTTTGGGTGGAGGTCAGGGGGTGAGGGTGACATCTGCTCCATGCTGCTGCCTGGAGCACGGGGCAAGAGGAGCAAGAGGAGCACGGGGCACTCGTGGTGCAGCCACGGGACACCCATGGTGCATCCATGGTACCTCCACGGTGCTGTCACCTCTTCCATCAGGGCAGCATCTCCTCCACCACCCCATCCCAACCTGCTCAAACACATCCACCAGCACCCTGCGAATCCCTCCACGAGTCAAAGTCAGCCTTAAATCAAATCATCCCCAACAACAATGACATTAATTATGCTTTTAACACATTTTACTGCTTCCCCCCCTTCCCTTCACGCCACATCTGTGTGAACAATATCCAAAAGATTTACGGTTTTCTCCCGTAATTACAGACACACAGCCAGCTCACTTATCAAAATACTTGCTGAGCAATCAGGCTCTGTTACAGTCTCTGCCAGAGATTTGTGTTGACAGCAGCCATTCAAAGCAAAAAATGTCGAATCAGGACTTATGTGGTGCTTGGAAAGTGTTCCACAAAGAGTTCGCCTGTCGAGAGACACACGGACACGGAACAGACAGGGATGAACCGTGGGCGGGAGGATTTGGGGAGCAGGAGGGGAGCAAGAGATGCTGCTGTGGAGAACAGAGAGGAGAAGACAAGGAGGAGGAGGAGGAGGAGGAGGAGGAGGAGTGCAGAGACCACAGGGAAGCAGTTTTGGGGTGTGCATGCGTGTTCATCCGTGTGCAGGCGTGTGTGAGCAGGAAGAGCGCGGTGGGAGAGCGCGGGGAGGTGGGGAGGGAAGATAACTGGGTTCTGGAAACCGAGCTGACATTTGGTTCTTGTAGCACAGGAGAAAATTTAATGAGGACAAAAATATGTCTCCCTAATTCCCCTAAGAAATCATTAAAACATTTTGTTATTCCTAAATGTCTGGAAAATGAATTAGTGGCCCTGCAGGAGCCTTTTCCGTGCATCTTCAGTCGTTTGCAGCTCTCTGTCCCCGCCGCGCCGGGGGACACTCCGTGCCTGGCACAAACAAACCCGCACAAAGTGGGGAGCAGCAGGAGGGGGGTCCATGCCCCTCACTTGTCCCTGGCACCAGCTCTGCCAACACAAACCTCAGGGCTGCCCCGTGCCTCAGTTTCCCCCTCCCAAGACTTCAAGCAATGACTTCAAGGCTGTCCCCGTGGCTCGTGCTGGCGCTTGGGTTAACTTACCATCAAAAAGACAACTGGGAATAGCCGCAGTGTTACTACACGGGCTGAGCAAATGTATTCCTTTCCTAATGTCAAGATGCATTTGGCTCAGGGGCTGAAACACAGCGATGGCAAAAGCTGCTTCCTCTCCTCTCTTCGGCTGGGATCTCCAGAGCACCATGCGCCGGCCACGCCGGGGACGGGTGCCGCGGTCCTCGCTGGCTCCTCTCGGCACCGGCGCCGGCGCGCGACTCGTTAGGCAGCCAGGTCGCCACCGCGCTGCTTACCTGGAGCTTCCAGCAACTGCTTGTAAACGCTCAGGAAAGCCGTCTCAGCCTCCTTGCTTCTCTTACTAAGTGCAATCACCTGCAGGGAGACGGATAAATGGGTCAGGGATGGGCTCGGAGGAAGGAACCGGCTCTGCCGAGCCAACGGGACCGGCGCCACCAACACCGGCACACGGGTGTGTCCCCCCCACCCGGCATGGCTCCGTGTCCCCTCCGTGCCCTGAGCAACCGCTCACTGCCTTTGGCTAAACTCCTCATGCCGCTGCCATGTCACGTCGCCCTAAATCATTGATGTGCTCTGAGTAAATGAAAATTATAATTTAATGTCGGCGCTTAAATAAGAAATAAAGAAGCCTGGCCGTTGTTGTGCTCACCGGGCTGGATCCGGCACACGGCCCTCCCCAGCCACCCTCCCAGAACGGTGCTGTGGGTGCAAGTGATGCTCACACTGGGACTGGGATATCTCCTCTTGCTCCTGCCCCTGTCCCCCTGGGCTGTTGGGGTGCTGGTGACTCTGACACCAGCCGGGTGGTGGGGGGATGGCACAGCACAGCCCTAATAACCCAACAACATATTAATCTGCTGCGTGTTCCCATTCAACATTTATGAGCATGAATCATTTACTACCTTTAATTTTTCAAGGCACAATGACACCTTGGGGCAGGGGCTGCTGCCCACTGGGTCCCCTTGTTACCCCTCCCATCCAGGATGGGGCACCGGTGGGATGCACAGACCTCTGTGTCCCTGCTGCCTGGTCACAGGCATGGGGGATGGAGGTAACCCATTCCCAGAGGAAAATGTCCAGTTGGTGCCAAACTGGGTGGAGGAAAAGGTGCCCACCCAGCAGACACACAACAGCGGAACAGTCAATTAAACCACTCTTAAGCCACTGATGGGCTAATTACGAAACAAAGCCTGAACTTCGTGCCTTAGCCCAGTGGCAGCTCCCACACCGGAGCATCTTTTCCCTCCTCCATGCCAGCGGAGTTCCCGGCTCGCCCCGCCAGCCTGGACTGCCATCGCTTGTCATTCCAACCCAAAGCAAACGGCTCATTTGTAATCCAGCAGCCACCTGAGCAAACCGCCTTCTCCTCCCGAGCTCGCAGGCACTGGAGCACAAAGATCATTTTTCTATTGTTAAAATTGTATAAGCCGGGCTTTTTATAGCGGCTCGTACACAAACCTACTTTCTCAGCGCCGCGTTTCCAGCAGAGGAGGAATCTGGGGGCTTTTCTCTGGCGTTCTGCAAAAATGCTTGGCTTCAGGGTGCTTTAAAATCATAATAATAACGTGGGGAAGGGAGGAGGAAGGCAGAGAGGAGCCAGCGGGAGGCACAGCCCTCGTGGTGGAGCAGGACAGCTTTGTGCCCGCCGGGTTTGCCGGTGGCACGTGGCATTGAGGTGGCACAGGGAGCCCAGATGGGGGGGGCTGTCAGGATGTGGAGACACCACAGTGCTTATGGCATCGGTCCTGGGTGACCCACACTTCCCAAACCCTTTGGACTTTACAGGGCAGTGGTACAGCCCATGGGCACAGCTCTGCCAAGGGCTGAGGGGAATGCCTGGACCTGCCCGAGCTGCTCTGAAGAGCTTCATCTCCCCTGAGACAGCATCAACCAAAGGGTGCAGAACAAAGATCCAGCCCAGATGTTCCCCATTCCCTCTCCATCACCTCTGCCTGCTCCCTGGGCATCCCTAACCCGTGCCAGGGGTAAGGAGATGGCCCAAACTCCAAATCAAGCGACCATTTCACCAGCCCAGCTCCTGCCCCATCCCCCTGCCCTGGGCTCCAGCTCAGGCCGGCACATTCCAGCCCATGTTGGTGCCAAGGCATCACCAGTGTGGGCAATCAGCAGGATGACAAGCCAGGCACCCACATGGCTCTCCAAGAGTCCCACTAAACTTGAAGGAAATGTCAGTGGAAAAAAGATGCGTAACATTTTCAGTGATCTTTTCCAGATGGGGATAATTTACTCAAATGCCACAGGAGATTCCTGCCAGAGCAGCTCCGAGCCCCACACAGGGATAGCTCACCCCAACCCTGAAACTGCTGTTATTTCTGAACACCTGGGAAAAGCCCACATCAGTCCTAAAATCAAGGTTTTGCAATTAAAAACCCTAAATCCCTGCTTTGTTGAGAAGCAGGTACCAAACCCCACGCCCGCATCCAAGAGGGCGACACCACCAGCGCCCCGCTAAAGAGAGGAGAAAATGGAAAGAATGAGGGGAGCTGAGCACCCCTGGAAGCAGCCCTGGCTCCGTGGGGTCAGGATGGCATCATCCCTGTTCCCCAAATCCCCGCGGTGCAAATGCATCACATTCTCCCTCTGCCCACAGAGGCGCCGGCAGCGAGCTCTGCCTCCGCATCACGTATCGATGGACTCTTAATTCCCATTTTTCCCCCCCTCCGTCTCCCTCCGCAGCATCCGCAGGCTCAAGGTGAGGCCCGGCAGCATCGCGGGATCGCCGCCGCCTGATAAATTACATTTACGCGCCGGGTCCTTTTCATGGCTGGTGACTTTCCAGCAAAGCAATTATCACTGCAGAATGCGTAATAGCCTAATTAATTACTATTGTCAGGCTGGCCTCTGTGCCATGATTATACCTTCCGAAGCCAACTTTTTCAAACATTTGGAAGCAGAAATATTATTATAATTGACTGACAAAACGGTAAAACTCCCCCGGCGCAGCCGGTGCTCCTCCCGGCGCGGCGGCGAGGACCGACCGTCTGAGCGTCCCCGCTCCAGAGGCGCGGGATTTGCATCGCACCGGCGGTGAGTTTATTCTTATATCCATGAGATCAAGTGCAGGATAAGTAGTGGGTTATTTCCATCTAAATACTGGTGGCAGTAAACCACAAATGAGCTCTTTTTCAGCGCAGAGGAACAGCTGCCGGGGGAGAAAGCGGCAGCAGAGACCCCAAATGTTGAAGAAAACTGATGAAAAAATTAATTCAAGCCTTCGCTATTTTCCTCGCTTTTTTTTTTTTTTTTTTTTTTGCTGATGTGTAAAGAAGTCGGGGAGAGCGGGAGGGTGGCAAGAGGCGGGGGGAGACTGGGAAGGAGCTGCTGTCCCAGGAGAGATCTGGGTGATTGGGATGTTGGGGTCCTTTGGTGCCTCTCAAGTGTTTCGTGCTCGACTGACACCTTAAGTCCATCATGGGTGTGCTCAGACCTGCCGTGCACCCACAAACCCATCATGCACCCACAGATCCATCACACACACCCACAGACTCACTGTGTACCCACAGACTCACTGTGCACCCACAAACCCATCATGTGCCCACAGGTCCATCACACACACCCACAGACTCACTGTGCACCCACAAACCCATCATGCACCCACAGATCCAGCACAAACACCCACAAACCCATTGCAGACACCCACAAACCCACCTCACAAACCCACCACACACATACAGACCCCTTGCACACCCACACAAACACACCACACCCACACAAACACGTTGTACACACACTCACAGGCCCAACACACACGTGCAAACCCACTGCACACACGTCCAACCTCAGTGCACACCCACAGACCCATCGTGCCCCCACGCACAAGCTCACTGCACACACAAACCCATCGCATGCACAAAACCATCACACGCACCCACAGACACATCACACATTCACTGGACACGCACAAACCCACTGCACACCCACACAGACCCATCACACGTGGCCAAACCCATCACACACAGCCACAGCCCCACTGCACCCCCTGCTTCCACCCCCACCCACCAACTCCTCCAAAGGCAGGAGCAGTTCCCGACGTTTTCACAAGGCCAAAAAGCAATCCACGTCAGGAAGATCAATAATAATATAAAAATAAAGCCTGAGAATTCTAGTTAAAGGGAACATCACAGAAATATGTTGTTCACGTCCATGATTTGGAGATTAAAAAAAAAAAAAAAAAAAAAAGAAAAAGAAAAGAAAAAAAAAGAATCAATATAAGTTCTTCAGATGATGTTATTTCTAATGAGAAATACACCGAGACTGCTGCAAATAACTGCTTAAAAGGAAAAAAAAAAAGCATTAATAATTTACTTTTTAAAGCACGGGATCCCGAACGCAGGAAAATTGCTGCTGGTTCTTAATTTTGTTGTAATAATTCCTGACAAGTTCAACGGTGCTTTGGCAAAGTTCTTGGGAGCAGAGGCAGACAACGTTCAGCTCACTAGGTTATTTTTTTCCCCCTGTTTTCCACAGCATCCCGACACTGTCGGCTCCAGGAGAAGGTGCCCAAGTTCTTCCCTTGCTCTGCCCTGCAGGATTTCTTGGCCTGACCCCCCCAAATCAGCACCAGGGGAAATATTTCACGCTTATTTTACCACCCTCAGCACCATAATTGAATCCACATTTTTCACTGACTGCTTCAGTTGGTTCTTTCCTTAATTTTTTTTTTTCTATTTTTTTCCCCTGAATCTATTTTTTTAGTGCGTTTGCTGACAGTTGGCAACTCCAAACCATCTGCCACCAACGCACACCCCAAAACCAAAGTCTTCAGCATCCAACCCAACGAGGACCAGGCTGATTCCTGACCATCACCAGGAGAAAGTGCCACCTGGGCAGGTTAATTCCCAGCAAGGCCGGATTTCTTACAAGCCCCCCAAATTATTTTCCCTGGAAAAAAAAAAGTTTTCCTGGAAAATGAGGTTCCTGGAAATGTATTTTCCTGCAAAAATATACAAAATTTCCTGGGCAGAGGATACAGGCAGGGATGCTCAGGCTCTGCCTCCCTGGCATGGATGATGTGGGGTGATGAGGGGGTTCCCAATGGTCCCTGGATTTGGGATGGAGCTGGGATGGAGTCAGGATGGCCCCGCACCCCGAGCATCGCAAAGTTTCACCTCCCATTTAGCAGAACAAAACTTTTAATTTAGATGTTTTCATCTATCTATCAGAGTTAAAAAAAAAATAAGTTTAAAATAATGACTGTAATAAATGAAGGTAATTAATTGTAGTTTGTTCCTTTACTGTCTAGTCAGCTTAATTTTACCTTTTCATCTAATAATGAGAAAATAATTTTTGTGCTCTGAGGGTTAATGATATGTAACTGCAAGAGCTGCTAATTGCATGTTGCAAACTATTCATCAAAATCCCCATCTGCGCTACTTGATTATGTTTGCTAAATTATTGCTTTGAATTATCTTTCATAAAGCAACTTTTGTAATTAGCAGGGCTTTCGCTCTGCTCTTTTCTCTGGCACAAGGATATTCAAACTTTGTCCCTCTCAAGCTGTTGCCATTAAACTGCTTTTGGGGAGAGAAAGGAGCTGCCCTTTAGCTGATAAAGCGGGGGGAATAAAAGCTGGGTTTATCCTCCCTGGTTATAATTTATTCTCCTGGTCCTGCTATTCCTTCCTGGAGGAAAAAATTATATAGGAGCCGAAATATATAGGAGGTGTATTTGGGAATAGCAGAGAAATGGCCCATCCATCCCTCCCCCAGATGAATATTTAAAAATTATCTTTTTCCCCCTTTTTTCCTCCCCATTTAGAGGGAGAATGTTTGCCCATCATCAGCCCACTTTTGTGGGCTCCTTCCTGTGATGCAGCACTTGGCCCTCCCTGGTGGATATTCGTGGGGAGAGAGGAAAAGCGGGATTTGAAGGGGAAAAATATGATAGGAGTGGGTGCAGATTTTCAAAATTTGAACAAAAGGGGGGAAAAGAGGAAAAAAAGGGGAAAAGGAGAGGGAAGGGATGAAAAAGGAAAAAAGGGGAAAGGAGGGGAGAAAAGGAGAAAAAAGGGAGGAAAGGGGGAAGAGGAAGAAAGGGGGGGGAGCAGAAAGAGAAAAGAGAGGAAACAAAGGACAAAGAGGGGGAAAGAGGGAGAAAGGGAAAAGAAGGGAAAAGGGAGAAAGAAGGCAACAGAGGAGAAAAGAGGTGGAGGGGGGAAGAGGAAAAATAGAAGAGAGGGGAGAGAGGAAAAAGTGGAAAGAGAAAAGAGAGAAGAAAAAGATGAAAGGGAAGAAAAAGGAAAAATTATTTGAAAAGAGAAGGAAAAAAGGAAGGGAAAAGGAAGGAAGGAGAGAAAAAGGTAAGGGAAAGGAAGAAGAAAAGGGGAAAAGGGGGAGAACAGAGTCCTGAGCCCCAGTGAGCCTGGCTCCAGGAGCAGCACTCTGGTGTCCATCCTGCTCCTCCCAGAATCCCAACCTCAGGGGAGCAGAATCCACCTTTTGGAGTAAAATCCTCCAAAGAAAAAAATTCCCAGGAGGGAGGAAGGTGGCAGAGCTGGGGAAGCAGCTGCTGCCGTGCTGGGAATGACATCCTGCTTTCCCTCACACCCCCATAAATCCAGAGCCACTTGGGTGGAGGGGCCGGCTGGGCTTCCCGAAGGACATTGCTCATATTCCTGCAGCGGATCTAATGAAGACTATTGGAAAAAATGCAGTATTTAAAAGACTGAAAATGTATTCCTATTGTTATCACTCTCTTTTATGTGTTTATGCACAGAGCATCGGAATGAATCAATACTGGATTGCCCTATAAATAAATGAGCATATCCGTAAACCCAGTAATAAAATGAAGTGATGAAAAATATGGAAATCAGTCACATTTGTGTAAATCCACTTATTGTTTACTTTAATATTTTCTTATGCAGCTCCAGAGCTCCAAAGAGACAGATTTAAAACCAGGTAATGCTCAGCAGATGACAGATCCTAATGTGTCGCTGCCGGCGAGCTCGGAATACCGGCAGCTCTCCGGGGATTTCCATCCAAGCACATTAGAGGAGCAGAGGAAGCAGCCCCTGAAGAGAGCATTAAATTGCCAGGGAGAAAAGAGGTGTCCTGAAGTGCCACGTGACTCTTGAGGGCATCATCAGGGACCAAAGCCAAGGCATCTGGGGAGCCTCCAGGGATGTGCAGCACCTGGGGCAGGATGGAGGATGGAGGAGTGGGATGCCTTCTGTGCCAGTGTGGTAGGATGGGACCTTGTTGTCCCACCCTGGTGCTCAGCTCCTCCTCAGATTCCCCACTGCAACCTAATCTGGGAGACCCTGGACACGCCACAGCATCTGCTGTGCTACTGCCTGGTCACAGCATGGCATCTCCTGGTCACAGCATGGCATCTCCTGGTCACAGCATGGCATCTCCTGGTCATGCCATTGTCCCTCCCAGTCATGCCACAGCACCTCCTGACATCGTGGCATCTCCCAGCTACACCATGGCACCTCCTGGACAGACCTTGGCATCTCCAAGCCACACCTTGGCATCTCCTGGCCACTCCACAGCACACCTCCTCCGCTCCTTCCCTTGCCTGGAAGCTCTCCAGGCAGGACCACCATCCCCAGAGTCCTGCAGGGGACATCAGGGAGCTCACTGGCAGCAGGGCCCTGCCCACCCCACCTACAAGGCACAAGGACCGGTCAGGGAGCCAAAGCAGACGGATTTTATCAGCTGCAGAAACCCCTCAGGGGCTGGGAACAGTGACCTCCTACCTTGGCCACACCATGCCACGTCCAGTCTGTCTCACCCAGGGCTCTCCACATTTCAACCCCCCAACAGCTGATGCTTTGGGAAGGGACTGGGATCACCCCCAGGACCCTGGGGGGGTGAGAGCAGGTCCTGCTCCCCTGCCCACCTCTCCTTTGAGCGTTCCCACTACCGCTGCCAGCTTTCCCTCCCACCCTCCCAGGCTGGCAGAAACACCCCATCCCACACAGCCTCCAAGAAAAGCTATTTTAGAGTTGCTCTTTTTTTTTTTCTCCTCCTCCCCCCCTCCCTTTCTCGTCTTTTTTTAATTCATTTTTTTTAACAAACAACCCATCTCCCCCCATCTGGGCTGTGAGTTGGGTGCCAGCAGCTCCGCGCCGAGCGCTCGGCGGTTGCTTTTTATAAACGCCTCACAACCCAAAGTTTCCTCCCTTGCTGCCAAGGATGCATCCAGGTGGATACCACACCCAGGAGGATGCTGCATCCCCCAGGAAGACCTTTTCCCCCAGCTCTGCCCATCCAACCAGAAGCAGCCAGAACCAGAACCACCCAAATCCCAAGGTTTGGGGCTCAAATTTGTCTTTGTGGCTAATTAGCTTCCCTTCTGTCAGTCACTTATATCTAGAGATCCCAAAAATCTTGTTGCTGGGGAGGGAAATCCACCATCCTGCTGAGCTAATTCCCTACCAGCAAATTTCCTGCACCTCAGGTGCGTTTTTCTCAAATTCCCAGCTGAGTTCAATTAAATGTTTATGAGACTCCACCTTTTTCCCCTTTCCTATGAAGGAAAAGCATCAAGCTCCTTCTGGAATAAAACAAAAAACAAAAGGTGGAGGGGGAAAAAAATAAATAAAATCAAGGTGGTTTAGGAGGGTTGGGGTTTGAAATTGGAGGAATATGATTCCCCCAGACTGGCTTTGCTCCGTGTTGCGTTGGCAGCATCGACGAGGGGGTTTATATGAATAATTGAAGAAATTCTGTATTCCCTGCAAAAGAAAAGGCAAGCAGAGAGGGTTGTTGAGATAATCAGGAGCTCGCTAATCAATATTCTCAGCCCCAGCCTCCTCCTCGCTTCTCCAAAAGGAGCAGTGCCATAAGCTCATCAGTAACTGTAAAAAAAACATCGCACTCCGAGTGTCAAAATAGTCAAGCACAGCATATTGTATTGCCAGATTTCCCTCCCGGTCCACCCCGGTGCCAGATTCCATCCATCAGCGGGGAGGGAAGCCGTCCAACGCTGACTTACTTACGCTTAAGTGTTCATAAATAAGGTTTTTAAGATATAGATGGCTTTTTAATTTTGGTGGAATGTAGGAAAAAGAGAAGAGAGTAAAAAATGATGGGGTTGATGCGGTGGGAAGCGACCTCTGGGGCGCTGCCTGGTAAATCCTGCAGCCTGGGGATATCCCGGTGCTTACCCAGGTTGTACTGTGGGGAAAACAGCTGGAAAAAAATTTAGGCTGGCACCATAAACTGTGGCAAAGGCTTTGTCTGATGTGGAGACCTGGTGAAAGGACGTATTCCCACTACGGAAACCTCATTAGACAGAGTCTAATTGCTGCCCTGCAGTCGGTGGGAAGACACAGACACCGTCAAACCTGAGTAGGGGAGTGGTTATTAATTGATTTTTGATAAATTGGGGGCCGAGGTGCCGGTGCTGGAGGTCAGGAGGTGTCTGCTGGGGCTCAGCTGGGCCCCGAGCTCCGGCGATTCAATCCCATCCCCAACTTGCCCAGCTCCCAAAATGGGCACTTTTGGGGCAAATTTGCTTTGCCAGAGAAGGAGCTTCTCCCACAAGGATCAGTGGCTGGTCCTGCCTGCAGGACCCGCAGTTTGCTCCACCCTCATGTCCCACCAAAACCTCAGGGCTGGGACCCCCACGGAGCCAGCCCTGCATCCCGGTGCTGTGGGATTTAAGCAGTGGCTGCCTGGATCCTGAGGGATTTGGCTCCTTCCTCCCTGGCACCACCAAAAACCCACCGGGCCGTGCCACAGTGGGATGTGGGGCAGGAGACCCAGTGTAGGAGGGTCACCACCACCCCCTGCCACCCCCTGTGGGTGACCCCGACCATCAATCACCCCCTCCCCATATGTAAATCCATGATGCCAAAGATGTATGGAGCCAATTACCAGGGGTCACTGCCGGGTGGAAAATTCAGACAACGGAGCTCCCGGTCTCCGATGAATTTGTGTGAGATTGCAAGTTACTGCCTTTTATTGGACAATATAAATATTTCACTGTTATATAAAAAAATATTGGCGAGAAAGCAGATAAAGCCGGGTCCTGTGTGTATACAGAGAAGCAGGGAGTGAAAAACGGCCGTCAGCATCTTTTTAACGGCTCTGGTGCAGCACAGGAACGTGGAATGGGAAGGTTTCGATGACCCCAGTGGCACAGCGAGACCAGGGGATCTCAAGGACCCCCATTCCAGACCCACCAGGACCACGCTGGAAAAGGGAGCGATGCCAGGGGCACAGATGGGACACACAGACCATGGCGCGGTCAAAGGGGTTGTGCCACGTTCCAGCCACGATGGAGGGCAACACACGGGATGCAGCAGCACACAGGGAAACCTTGGAAGCTCAGCACCATTCCCAAGAAGAGGATGCTGTCCCCAAGCCTGTGCCCACCAGAGGATGCCCAGGAGGATCAGGTCAGGAACAGCCTCGCTATATGTATCAATCCCAAATGCATTTTCCTAAGTCTCCCCCAACTGGTCCTTCTGGGATCACATCTGTCCCCATCTGCAGGCTCCCGTGCCAGCACAGGACACCCTAATTTCACCTTCACCAACACATCAGCCCTTCCCTGTGACAATAAAACCAGAGAAAAGAAAAAACAAAAAGCCTTTAGGAATCGATACCTCTTTCTCTCTCTCCCTATATTTTATTAAAAACTTTAGCATCAATATTAATGTTTAAATCCTCACCAAGCTGAGTTTAATTACCTGTAAACTGCATCCAGCTACGTGGACTTTGCTCCTCACTGCAGTAAATACAGCTGAGAAGGAGCAGTGCCAGCACCTCCAAGAATCCCCTTCCCATCCCCACAGGAAGGGATGTATCCAACCCCCCCAGCCCTCACCACCATGGTGGGTAGTGGAGCTGGAGCCACGACCTGGTCTGGGCATGGATGGAGCCGAAGAGAGAAGAGAGAGATGAGAAAAGGGAAAAAAATGAGATTCTAGGAAGAAAATGATGCATAAATATAAAATATCTGGGGCTCTTGCTGCCAAAAGGAATCTGCTTCCAGCCACTACATGAATCACAACATTTGGGAGGGGGGGGGCGAGGGAGAAGCAGTTGAATGGAGTCCATTAGTGGCTGAGGACGATGAATAACTCGCAGGCAGCAGGAACGGCTCCCGAATGCCGGCGAGGTCACGGATGGCTGGCATGAAGGGCTGGGAGCTGCCGGAGAAACCAAGAGGGCTGGGACCAGATCCCACTTAACCCCCACCAGCAGCCACCTCCTCCCTTTGCCTGCTGTGCCAGGAAAGATGAATACAAGCTTGTTGTGCTCTCCTGCCTGCTCTGGCACCCGCAGGCGCACAGCAAGTGGTGTGGCAGCTGGAGGGAGCAAGGGTAGGTCCCCCCTGCTGCCACTGGTCACCCCAGGGCCCACCCCAAGGCCACCAAAGCCCAGGGCGCAGATGCCGAGCGTGGGATTTCGGCATCTGAAATGGAATCAGGGTTTAGAGTGCGTTATCAGCGGAGCCGTAATGGGATCTCGCAGAGGGCAGAGATTTGAGACGCGCATCAGATTCCCGTTCCCAGGGAGCCAGGAACAGGCTGTGTTTTGAAAAAGCCATCTATCCAGGGATGTTATCGCATGTGCCGGTGCTCCGGAGTTCTGCCATCCTGCTCCTTCCTGAAGGCTGAAGAGGAGCTGATGGAGGGGGCCAGCCTGGCCCTGTGCTCCTGGACCCCACATCCCTGCAGCCCACCTGGCATCCCGCAGCCTCAGCTCCTCCCAGACAGCCTCATTAAGGCCCCTTCCCTATTAGATCCATCCCAGGCAGCTTCCCAAGGCCAGGGCTGGGACGGCGGTGGCAGCGTTCGAGGGCTACACTTCCACAATAATATTCATTTCCATATTCATTCCGTGTTTATCTCGCAGATGTACGGAGCCGTTACAATGGAGAAAAAAGAGAACTCGGAATTTGTTCTCCAAAGATATTCAAATTAGTTAATCAAGAGTCCTTTTATCACGTGTCTCCTGTACCAGCAGCAACTATCCATCGAGATAAATGATCAGCTGCTAATAACTGATTACACTGCAGCAAGTGTTTTCTTATCCCCATTACCACCATGTTTAAAGACATTTTATAAATTTCTAATTATTGTAAATTGTTTCTCCTTTGGAAAACATCTTCCCATAGTCATCAGCTGTCAATTTGCCCTGAAAATCTCTCTCTCAAATGAGCTCATTGCAGGATGCTCAGCTAGCAGAGAAAAACCCTTCCAGGCTCCTGGCTGGTGGGAGGCAGCCTGGACACCTCCATACTGGGGCAGTGGGGGACCAGGATGTTCCTCCATCCCCTTATATGTGGATCGGGCTTGAAAACAAAATAAAAACATCCATAAATTGGATCAGTTCTGGCTGGTGCTGCCTCTACCCGGTGCATGAGGCCAAGGTATGGTGGAATGGGCTATTGCTCCGAATGGATTCACTCTCCGGAGAACCACAGAGAAAAAAAATAAGCCAACAGCTCTTGGCAAGCAGAGGCACCAGCTCGTACCCACACCAGCATCTGGGGGCAGATCTGGGCTTGGAGAGCCCTAAATAAGATCCTGCTGGTTTTGTGTGTATTTCACCAGTGAAAGCTGAAATAGTTGAGAGGGTTTGAAGCCAACCAGGACTTTAAATCCAGCAGCCTCGAGCCGCCGCTCTGGCTGATTTCTGGGCCCCATTCATTATTGTAATCAATCAGCTTAAAGAAAAACAACCGCAAAAACAACAATAAACCACCCTCTAAACTCTCTTAGGCACTTTAATGGCTCCTTCCATCTTTCCCAGCCATGACCACAGGGCTGGAGCAGCAATCCATGTGCCATGGGCCAGGTTGCAGCTGGCAGGGTCCATACTGGGGACCACAATGGCACGGGCAGAGCATCCATGTGCTCCTGGAAGGGACCCGGGATGCAAGGACCATCCCTGGCAAGGTACCAGTCACCCATCCCTTGGTGATGGTGGCTCCACTGGTGACATTTGCTGCCCAGAGATGACCAAGACAGGTACATCCCCACTATGCCCCATGGTGTAGCCAGACCCTGGAGATATTTATCAGGGTTTGGTCAAGTTCCTCCTTACAGGAGCTGATTGAGCCAAAGCTGCTGGAGGCAGCGGTAACGTGGAGACACGGGATGGAAGGAGGAGGAGGGGGTGGAGGAAGGCTGCCCAGGATAACCTCCCTGCAGAGGATCAGGGTGTCCAGCCAAGCACGTTCTCTGGGCAGAGCAGAGCCCACAGCTGCCAGGAAAGGGAGGAGCAGCCAGCGGGACATGGAGCCTGGCACGGAGCAGCCAAGGTCCTTCCCGGCTCCAGGGGGCTCAGACCAGGGGAGGAGACGCTGCAGGCACCAGCCATGCCATTATACGCTTTATTGATGCTGTTCTGAAGAAAGCTAATCAATATATTAGATTTCCCAAAGAAAGAAAACACCAGCTGCCAGCAGCACAGAACTCCTGCGCCGCCGCGGTGCATTTTTCCATCAAGCCCCGGAGCCAAGCATGTCTGAGCAAGATGAGGTCACGTTCAAGAGGAGACCTCCTGCTCCCCCCAGCCACCAGGTCAGGGCCAGGGCCACGGCCACTGCTCTGCCACCTGCCAAAACCTGAGGCCCCTGCCTTGGCTGAAATTAAAAAGTGAAATTCTCCAAATATCTTGCACCAGCATCCGTGTGGGACGCAGGGAGGGAGCCCAGATCCAGCAGGACAAACCCAGCCTAGACCAGCAGGGATCCCCAGAGAACCCCGAGTCCTGGTGCTTCTGTATCCTTGTGTGGACCCACAGCTCCCAGAGCTCATTTGGGTTTCAGGAGGGTTCCCACATTTCCCTGCAGAGCCATTCCAATGACACTCATCTGTCCCTAAGTGGTCACCCAGCCACAGTGCTGGCACTGGAAAGAAACTGCAAAGTCTCAAACCAGTGGATGCACTTGGGATCCTGGCACATGGAACACCAAAACGTGGCACCTGGTGTGCCGTGCTCCCCAATGCCCACACCCCACCACTGCTGGGGGTGACCATTCCTTAGAGCATTAAAGCCCATGCTGTGGCAGCTCCAGAAGCCATTTAAAAAGGACAGAATAAATCCACGTTGGACCAGCAGGAAAGCAGACTGACGTCACAGGGAATTGATTAGTGCTTTAATAGAATTGGATCATCGGGAGGGCTGCAGACCCTGTTTCAGAAACCCAAATGTTATGCAGATTCACACTGAAAACCCTAAACCAGGGCACATTTATTTAACCGAGGCAGAGTAAATGTCCCACATTTCCCCAGGATTATCTGAACCATATCAGATATAATCCAATGATCTGTAAAGTGATTATACCCAACTGAATATACGAGATCTCTTCTGGTAATGCAATATTTCATCCAGCTGCAGACATTAGGAGGAGGCAAACAAAGGAGGAGATTTAATAAGTGGAAATAAAACTATAGGCAGAGATAGTTTTAAATTTTTCTTTTTTTTTTGTATCGCATCTAATTGCAATCAACAACAGACATCTGACACAGTGACAGCATCAGCAAAATTGCTGCTGAGAGCACAGAATCTTTGTCTAAAAATAATCAGACATTCAGCGCACCACTGTTTGTTATAATGGTAATCGATGCTGGAGGCTTTGAATTCCATCAATTTATAGATCTGCTCTGTTCTGCCTGGTGATTGTGTTCTGCACACATCCCCTCCCGCCCGGCGCAGGCAGCGCCGGGGCACTGTGTGATTAAGATAAGCTCAGATTCCTTTCATACATTCCTTATCAGCTCTAATTCTCCACCAGGCAGAGATGTTCACAGCAGTTAAAGATTAGTTCAGCTTCTCAGACGCCAAATTTGAGGGTATTGATCAATAAATCAAATCACGGCAATCAATCGCCCGATCCAGCGAGTCTAGCCGATGCATTATTACTGGCGCCTTCCAAGCTGAGGCTTTTTCATGGGTTTCATCAAAACGCGGCTTCCCTGGCTCCCCGCCAGCTCCTGGGCTGCCTAATAGACTCCGCAGCAGAGGAGCTCCAGCCCAGCAGAAGAGCAATAAATCTCTCATCAAACAGCCGATAGAGAAACAAGATGAACATCTGTTTTGCTGCAATGAAACTCCTGTGTTCTTCAGAAGCTGCAAACCAGGTCTGACAGACCACCCCAAAGGCAGCTTTTGCCTTCAACAAAGCAGCAAAGCAGAATATTTGCCGGTTATTTCAATCAGGTAATTTAAGAAGACTTTGCATTCTCCTCTCTGCAGCTGCCGGAGCTTTACAGACAGGATTCCTGCTCAGTCGATAATAAAAGCCATCCTGGGACCCCGCACTATGAAGGCAATTTTATGATACCCATTATGTGGCAATGTAACTTCATTAAAAGCTGTTTATTCCCTCTAAGCATTTTAAGCACTTTCCCTCACCCATAAAGAAGAGCCTCTCGGTGCACTGGGAAGGTTATTTGTGCCGGGAGCTGCTTTTGGGTGTCTCTTAGTGGGATGAGGGTCGTGCCGGCAGCTGGATCCTGGCAAAGGGGTTTCTCCTCCTGGTGGGCAGCGAGTCAGGAGCTGCTGAGAGGCAATTGTATATTATTTTTATGATATACTCCCAATAAGCCTTGTTTACTGGAGATCCATTCAGGTGACATTTATTATGCCACCTCCTTTTATAAATTAATATGGACAAGTGCCCCAAAAATCCACCTTCCCTGCGAGGATGGCTTGGCTCCTCTGCACACCCCTTTGCTCTTCCATTTGGGATAATTCAGGGTGTCAGAGCTCTGAGAGCTTAATTTTCTGACCCAGTGTTATAATTCAGCATCCAGAGATGGAACTGTGGCCACAGCAAAGAGGGAGCCAGACCCCATCCTGCAGCCAACTGCATCCCTGCAGCATTGCTGGAGTCACTGTGCTCCAAAGGAGGGACAAAACGAAATCCTTCAAAACAACCAAGCAACCCCTAAATCTTAAATTTAATGCTCCTTATTCCTGATGGAACCATTAGCACACACAAAAAAAAACCAAACAAAAAACTCTGATGGTTTGGTCCCATCCCATTCTTCATAAGCACAGCCAATAGACCAGGGATGGGTTGGGGTCAACTCTCCCAGAAGCTGCCAAAACAAATCCCACATGGAGCTAAGGAGTTAATCCCCCATGGCAGGGAGGGGGTTTGCCTCCAGACAGGATTTAGGAGCCCTTTCACCTCTCCAGGTTGGTGGAGCAGGTGGATCCTTGAGCTGCCAAGGTGGCCACAGTAACTGGATGTTTGTGCTCTGTATGTTTTAATACTCAGGAGTCAATGAAACCACCCGTGAGCCACCTCCCAGTCTAACAATGCGTCCTCGATTAGCCAATGACTCACAAAAAGGGGGTGAATCCCCAATTTTTTGCTCCTGGAGAATTTTCTCCTCCAGTCACCCAGGTTTTTCCCATTGCACAGAGGCTGTGATGTCTTTAGGGAATGGACTTAAAGGTCTGTTTAGGAAGGACCACCATACATTGCCCCCACATTCTCCTGAGTTAATACTCCCCAAAAACACCTCCAGGAACGCACTCAAAGGACGCAACTGCGTCTTTAGCAATTAATAATCAGGACAACCATTGGTATGAATATCCATGTTTCAAGGAAAAGAGAATTCCTTTCTTGCTACCTTCAAAATATCATCACCTTTCTCCAAATAAATGGATGTAGAGACTTGCATGGCTCATGGGAATAACACAGGGCAGGGCAGGATACCATGTTCATCACTGAGCACCAAACCCAACAGCAACAGCTCGATATTCTCCCACAAACACACGCACAAACATACAGAAAATACTGTTAATGCCTCAGTATTTCTTTAAACACAGTCACCAAGGAAAAACAGAATTACTAGAATACATTTTAATTGATTTACAACAGCACTTAGTAACAGGGATAAGAGAAAAACTTGTTTTATTGGACTAATTAGCTGGACTGACTCTGGGTTGGAAAAGTGTATCCCTGCAGCCCGTCATGACCCTGAGTGGCACCTAACACCAAACAGCTTTTATCCGTGGAAATTCCTTCATCAGAATCAGAGAAAACACGCTGCCAAATGGTTATTGCCAAGAGACAGGGGAGCAAAGGGCTGCTCCAGGGATGGAGCCCCCAAACGGGACACACCAGCCCCTCTGGAGGATTTGAGCATCCCCTTTCCATCCATAAACACATCTTTATTACAACTTGGATATATCCTTCCCTTAACGACTTTTAAAGGCAGCAGATAAAGTCGAAAGAGGCGCACAAACAACCAGCAAATGTTTAATATTCAATAAATGTGTCAATTTTACATACGGATGCAAATGGGGCTTTATTGAAGAATTGGTAAACTTCCTTGGAGGAAAGTAAGTGCGTTTTAGCCTTCAAGGGGTCCCCGAAGAATAGAAATGGAATGTGATTTGTGATAAAACTCAGCTGCTCTATAAAAGACGTTAAATAAATGTTGCTGTTTCACTAGGGATATACAGAATTGATTGCATTATAGACTGATTCCAAGATGCACATTCCCTGCCAGCCATCCGCTCGCTCCCGTATGCCGTGCAGCCCCTTCCCAGCCCCTTGCCAGCTTCTCACGTTGGCTCCTTAATTCCAGCACAGAATTTTCTGGAAATACTTTAAAACAACCCTTCCCTGTGGTTTTGCCTGCTGTGGCATCCCAAGCATCAACTGCAACGGCACAGGGCTGGATCTGCCTCAGCCTCAGGGAAATACCTGCAGTGCAGGGCGAGAGCCACCACGGATCACGGAGCCACGGAACGGTTTGGGTTGGAAAGGACCTTAAAGACCACCGAGTTCCAACCCCGTGCCATGGGCAGGGACACCTTCCACTAGCCCAGGTTGCTCCACGCCCTGTTCAACCCAGCCTTGATCCACCTCCTAAACCGCATAGTATCCCCTTATTTTTGCCTCACTGTGGTTGACAGCGAAGAATCTGAAACCGCCACTGAACACGAAACTAACGGGGACGAGGAGCAATTAAAAACATTCTCACCACCAACACCAAGCCAAGCCCCCCAACCACCCCGAGCATCCTCCACCGGCACCGGGGGACCACTGGAGTGAGGAGCAACACCGGGAAGGGCAAGGCAAACAAACCAACCTCCGACAGACAAATGAGAGGCCAACGGTACCACCGCGGCGAGCACAAACTGTGATATAATTGTGCTGCTGCTACATCATCTTTAATCAATAACATGATTGCGCGCACAGCCCAAATCCCGGCCTCCGCCAAGAAACAGCATGTTGTTAAAAAGCCCAATAGCTTTTTTTTTTTTTTCCCAGCTAATAGGTGGCTCGTTCCCTCAACCCTGCTGATTTTTTAAATAAACCCAAATTCCAATAATTGTTTAATGTTTATTTTTATTTAGCTCCGGTTCACCTACCCTGGCTCTCCGTGTCAGAAATTGATATTTTTGTGCCGGTGACTGGGAGAAAAAAAATAAAATAAAATTAGGAAACTGTTAGTTATGCCTCGTCATAGTCGGACTGTGTTGTAACCGTGGCTCAGAGCGGCTTTCGGGGTTGTCAGAGGCTCTATTCCCCTTAAATTCATATTTGCTGCATTTTCCAGGGATCAGCTCGCCCCAGGATCCTTGGGTTTCCAGCACACAAGAGCTTTCCCATAAACACAGGATTGTTCTTTTCCCTTTTGCTTAACAAAAGCCTGGATTTAAGCCCAAAAAAGATGCTCTTGCTTTCCAGGTGGATTCATCCCTTTAAAACCCACCAGCAGTGCCACTGCCTTCCCGTCCCCCACCCTGAGCGGGGTTGAAGGTGATTCTGGAAAAGTACAGGAAAGCTCCAACCAATTCCTTTAGGAGATCCATCACGTCAGATTAGCAACTTAGTTTCTTATTAGCTATTTTCCATCCTATCATATTAATATTTGTTTTCACTATACAATGCAGGAGTCTTATCATATTAGCAACTTTCACATCACATTAGTGAAAACAAATACTAATACAATACAATACTAATATGACATGATCTGATGGGAAATTGCTAATACAATAAGACTCCCCTACCATATTAGTACAGAAACACTGTGTGTCCCACTTACAGCTCTCTCTGAACTGGGTAAATACCTGGAACTTCCAGAACCAGCCACGCTCACCGTGTCCCAAGGTGCCCGCATGGGATGGCACCGAGGATGCCCGCGTGGGATGCACATGCACAGGATCCACAGCAGATGCATTACATTGCAATGAAATTCCTGATTCAGAAGTAAGTCAGTAAAATTTGGGTCCCCACACCATGGGACTGGGTGTCCTGGGTGCAGTGGTGGATGGAGATCCGAGCCAGCCGCCACGACCCGGGAACGCCACACAGCTCTGGGAAACATCACGGGCGGAAAACTCTTACAAGCAATAATAATTTGAGGGAGAATCCAATTAGACCAAGAGCCTCATAGTAGTTCTGGCATCAGCAGCTGCTTCTCCCCAAGCCCCCAACGCTCCCCAAGCTCCCAGCACAAACCCGTGGTGGTGCTGGTGGGAGCAGCCACGGTGCTGGGAACTGTCCCAAGGAGCAGGAGACTCCACAGCCAGTTTGCAGCAGGAACTGGTGTGGGGAGCACATCTGAAGTGCCAAGAAGGAATATTCCCAAGCAGAAATGTGACAAGGAATACGGAATTTACACCAAGGAGAAAAACTGGACTATGGGAAGGCCCCATCAGTGGCCCCTGGGACAAAGATGTTCACCCAGAGCCTGGGCTGTTCATGCTGAGCACCAGGCCAGGAATGAGATACAATCCATGCATTAGGAAAAGCAAATACCTTAAAACACTAGCTCCGTTGGGCACCCTCCTCTGGTCCTGGCCAGGAGTTCAGCCCCACCCACCAGTGCCAGGAGCCATTTTCCTGCTCTCCTGCTTCAGTTCTCCCACAGGTCCCACCAAACATCTCCCAACTTTTGGCCGTGAGCTTCAAGCTTGAAAACAAAGAGGTGTTTCTCACCACAGCTCCATGGCAAAGTCACCTCCAGAGCTGCTCTCTGGCTCAGCACCGGCACTGGCACGCATCCACGGATGCTCCGTGCCACCCTGGCCAACTGTGCCACAACTGCTGCGGAAATGCGCTCCTACATGGAGCGAGGCAGCCCATCCCCTCCGAGCCATGCCCAGCTCCGGCACGCTCAGCACTTTTCTATTCTCTCAGCAATTTTCTGTTCTACTGAATTAGTAGTTTGTATTGAATTAGTATTCATTTTCCCTAATATGATATATAAGCGTAATCACGTTAGTGACTTTGATATCGCATTAGGCTCTACCGCCGGCACGAATCCCGGCCCCCGCAGCGCCGGTGGGAGCACCACCGCCACGGAGGAATTCTGTGGGAATGCTCCAAATGTGGGGCTGGATCCTGCTCTCACCAACCCCTCCCAGCCCCGCAGTGCTGAGCTGAAGTCCCTGCCAGGATTTCCCTGCCTGTGATGGCAAACCAAACTAAAGGATGCTGCACCTCGAACGAGGAACTCCGTCTAAAATGAAAGATTCCCAAACGCTGCAGGTGCACAGCATCAGCCAGCAGCACTCACGCTCGGCAGCTCTGAGTGCTCCTCTCCTTGCAAGCCACGGAAATTTGGGAACTAAAGCCGAGCAGACAGCAGGATGCAGGCTGGGAGATCAGAGTAACAGCAGGGATGGGGGATGCTCGCTCCGCTGCAGCCAAGAGCTGGCATCTCCCATGGGAAAACCCCAGCCAGCACTGAGCCTGCCTCAGTTTTCCCATCAGGATGACACTGGGCTCTGTAGGCCCAATCCTTAATTAGCTGATGAAGTTGTAATGAGCAGAAGCAGCAAGAGGGAGATGGGGGGACAGGGAAGGTCCCTGTGCCACGGGGCACAGAGGGATTGGGGATGGAGGGAAGGGCACCAGGGCCAGCACAGGGCCACTGGTGGGCACAGAGAGGTGGTTCCAGAGTTCATCCCACACAGCTCCATGCACTTGGCAGCAGGACAGGAATGGGCTCTGTGTCAGAGGAGCAACCCCAGAGCTCCATCACCAGCACACCCCCCCCACTGCCAGCACGGGGCGAGCGGTGAGGGTTGGCCACCTGCCACATCCCAAAAGGCTCCTGCACGGACTCACATCACCTTCACGTCAACATGAAATCGCGTTTCTTTTAATCCACTGGCCACAAGGCTCCAACAGCATCGTGCCTGCACCTCCAATTGAGATTCCATCACCCACCGTGGGAGTGAGCAGGAAGGACCAAAACATCACCAGAGCCAGAGGTGAGCTGCCCCGTGAGCATCAGTCAACATCAGAGCACTCACACAGTGTAACAGTAGAACTTCTAATACATATGTATATACACATATTTTTAAATTTATTTTATATATATTTTTGTATAACAGATATATATTTATATACACGAATCCCTACCTGCAGATGCCCACACAGACATCCCAGGAGAGCCGGCAGCTCTCGGCACTGAGCACCCAACCCAGAGCCCAGAGGTTTCCCAGGAAAAACGCTCCCAGCCAGGCACAGATGTGCACACAGGCGTGCAAACACACACTGAGGCATATTTTAAAATCCTAAGAAAACCCTGAGTCTTCACTGTCAGTGCTGTATATCACTTTGAGATATATACCATATTAGCAAAAAGAACTGAATTATATTGCATTCATGATGCAATTAAACACTTCACTAGGAATCAATGTAAAACTGATGAGGCCTGAAAGTAGTGCATATGGCTTAGAACATTATAAAACATTACCTTCACTCAAATCCTTTTCAGTAGCAATTTAAATCTTCTTACAGTTACTGCTGCCAATGGTAAACCATCTACTGATTCATAACAGTGCATGGGAACGAATGAATTTTTTTAAAAATTTATTCAACTACTAAATTACCCATGAAACCGGAATAGCTGACAGAAGTAATCTGAATTATTATTAGCTCTGCAAGTATTCTGCATTAGCCAATTTAAAACCACGGCTCACAGGCAGAAACCAGTTAGTACAGGCAGGGTGTTAAATGACTGCCATAGTTCTTCATTTTACTGCTGCTTACGTTTAAAGGTCAAGAGATAAAAATTACATATGACTGCAAACACAGAAAGGGTGTTTATCTTTTTTTTTTTTTTTCCTACGAATCAGGTCAACCAGAAACTTTCAAAACATTTGGAAAGATGATTGTGTAAACCACGATGCCTCTGAATGACTCCAAGATTTAAGAGGGGGTTGTGGAGCTGCACCAAAGGGGGCTTTTGTTCTTCCTCATCCTCATAGTTTTTCATGGCAGAGCACAGAGGTGACATGGTCCTGAACTCTAAAACATGGGCGTGGTGTTGTGATCCAATGCCCAGTTGAGCTGTGGATGTGGGGATGATGAACCCCACAGTGACAAAGGGTCCCCACGGGTGAGGAGCAGGGGTGGCTGGAGGGGCTCTCCAACCCCTCTCCATCAACTCCAGCACCAGGAACTGATCACAGGAGGATGAGCAATTCCTCCCCAGCTGATATCCCTGCTGGGCTCCTAATCCAGGGGCTGATTAGTCAGAAAGGAAAACTACCTGGAGATTTGGGCACCAGCTGCTCCCAGCAGCGTGCTCCTGGAAAAAGGGGAGGGGATGGCACCCAGGGGCAGGCACCCACTGTGCCATAAATCACCCCATTTATAAACCTTGTCAAGGTGAGAGAAGCTCCCCAGATGCCACACATGCCACAGCTTTCTTTACCTCTTGCCAGGCAATTAAAACCCGTGCAAGCCTGGGGAGGGACGAGCTCATGGATGCACTTGGGGTCCCTGGTGCCCATCTGGGGGTGAAGAAGGTGTCTGACCCCACCAACCAAAGGCAGTGACGGGCAAAGCGATACCCCACATACATCCCAGACGGATCTCAGTGGTCACTTTGCCCATTTTCCATGGATGAGGAGGGTAGGCCGGGGCGGGTTTCCATGCAGAAGCCCCCGGTGCCAGCGCGGAGCGGAGTCGGTGTCTCTTTAACTGACCATAACACTGCATCATCCTTTCTCTTCCTATTTTCAGTTTTATTAGCAAAGCAGCACAATGTTTATACTAGTGGGTATTACATTTGCCAGAACAATTACGCTATGACAAATGGCACATCAATGTAATCCATCAACTCGGTCCAGACAGGAATCCTTTATCCCGGGCTGCCATTAATTCCCAGCCGGGTCTCTGGGGTCCCATGCGTCAGTAACCATGACAACCCGGGGGACGCCGGGCGGCGATGGCACCTCGTTGGGAGAGACGGGCACCTCGGTGGGGCGCTGGGAATTCACCTCTGGAGCCGGCATGTCACCCCTGGGATTGGACACGGGGGAGGCATTCACAGGGCGAGACCCCTCCGTGCGGATGGGGACTGTGCAGGAGCCCAGAGTCAGTGTGGGGACACCCAGAGAGGCCACAGAGGGTGGTGGCACGGGAAGGTGGTGACACCAGAGGGTGGTGGCACAGCCCAGGCTCCAGCACACAGCTCCCATGTGGATTCTCCACTGTCTGCCATGACAGTGTGCCTCCATGCCCTCTCCCCATCAGGGACAATTGTTCAAGGTGGTTTTCTCTGCCCTGCTTTCACGTAAGTTTTTGGAGGATCTCTTAAAACACATCACCAGAAATTAAATTTAACTAGAGGAATCCAGCGTTCCTGAGGGGGACAGACATGGAGCACAGCCCTCAGCACTGCAGGAAGCCAGGTACAGGGGGATGAGATAGGCATGGAACATCGGGGATGACCACTGTGGAGCCCACCACAGTTGGACAAGTGACGAGCCACTGGTGCTCTGACAGGGGGAGCCAGCAGCACATCCTGCACCATGCAAGCACCAGTCAGGAGGTGCCAAAAGCACCTGCCTCCTCGGCGATGCCTGGGCAGGCACATCCTGCTGCCGGGCTCTCAAACACTGGGAGATGTCTCAGTGCTCCCTCCTCACCCGTGAACACACAGCTTACAAAACAATGAAGACAAATTCCAACAGGCAAGAACTCCCAGGAGCCAACTGCTGCCACTTGGGAGCCAAAACCAAGAGGAAAAATCAACCCCTCCCCATGGCCACGCTCTCCGGAGCACCAAAGGGTTTCTCCTCCTCTGCCAAATCAACGTGGCCCCGACCCAACGACACACGCAGACAATTCCTCACCCATCTCCCCTGCTCCATTAAGCCATTCCCAGAATCATCTTATCCCCATTTATAACGTTCAATGCATGGTCTGAAGACTTCTCTAATCCAGTAATTAGATGCAAGGCTTTGAGGGATGAAATCGGGAGGGTATTTCACTCAATTACGCTGCATTTTCCAAGGGTCTGCCCCGATTCCATTTCCCCCTAGAAATGGCTCGGCTCGCTTTTGGGAAAGCAGATGGATTTGTGGGGGGTTAATGCTGCCACCCTGAACTCTTCACCTCTGCTGGGGTTTGTCCTCATCCCACCACAGAATACAAACATCCAGGAACATCCCTGGAGCATCCCCACCCAGCACAAACCCCTCTCTCTCCCCCTATCCACCCTCAAGGAGTGCTGAGTCGGGAGGAAAACTCTGGTTTTTCCCATTTTCTGTAGGTAACACACTGGCTGCTGCAGCTGCCACAATAAAAGCATTTTCCCTCCAGCCTCTCCCACGTGCAGGGCCAGGAGACGGCTTTATCCCCCTGAATCCTGTAAATCATCTCAAAGCCATCCTCGCAATTTATAGGGAGGACATTAAACATTATGGCCACTGACGGCATCAAATTACGCTTGAAAAATTGAGTTCTGCCGGAAAATGAATTTAAAAACTAAATTAAATTAAAACCTAACTAAATTAAAATTAGGTTTCTAAACTAAAATGACTTTTTAATATTTTCAGGAGAAAAAAAAAACACCAAGAAAACAAAACCCCACCACCCTTCTGTCAACTAATAAAATTTGCCAATGTCTTTTATAGCTGACAAGCCCTGTCTGAGAGCAATCCTGGTGATGCCGCATAATAAATAACTGGGATAGAAAAGGTGGAGGAGGATGGGATGATCAGCTGTGCCATCTCAGCTCCTTCAAAGGGGGCTGGGAAAGGACAGCAAGACCCTCAAAGCAATTAAAAAATAATCATAATTAACACGATCCTGAGCAAACACCTGGACGGGGCAAATCCAGCTGCGACCGCCGTGTTCTGATGATGTCGGTGCTGCCCCAGTGCACTGGGGAGATGTCTGGGGACCATCCCAGCCCATGGATCGTGCAGCATTCCATGAGGATGCTTGGCTAGCGGTGCTGGAGGGAGGTTTGCTGATGCAGGATCTGGGGATTTCAGTCACTAGGAACAAGGGCATTTAGAGACACATCTTTTCCCCAGGTCTATTCCTGCCAGATCTGCAGATCCTATAAATTCTGGTTGGTCTCATTAGGATGGGGGGTTCAAGGATCAGAGTATCCTAGCCATGAGCTGAAACATCAGCAACAAAGCACCATGAGATACCATCTGCTCATGCATCATGTGAAGATTCTGATGCAGTGCTGGTGGGACATCTGGGGACCATCCCAGCCCACGGGTCACGCATCATCCCATGAGGATGCTCAGTCAGGGGTGTCTGAGGGAGGTTTGGGGATGCAGGACCAGAGGATTGGGGATACCCCTGTTCCTAGCATTGGCTAGGAACACCAGGAATGAGGGCACATAGATATGTCTTTCCCCCAGGTCCATCCCCTGCCAGATCCACAGGGACCCATCAAACCCTACAAATTTTGGTTGGTCTCATGTGGATGGCGAACACGGACCACACCATCCTGGACTTGAAACGCCGGCAAAGCACCATAAGACATCACCTGCTCAGTCTATCTCACGCTCAAGGCTCCAAACCATCGGCTGGAGCTTCCTAAAGTCTCTCCCCGGTCGTTAATGGCGGTAATTAATTCATCCCGCTTTTTAAACAGCACTCGATGTATGAGCCTGCCCGCTCACATCTTGATCTGGCGCTGTCAGGGCTGTGATAGAGGAGATGCACAAACAGCCTGGGTGACCATCCGTCTATCGATTATCAGCGCGGGCAGATTTAACACCAGCGCCGTAATAGGACACAGCCAAACGAGCTTTAGGAGACGAGACATCAGGCACGCAGCGGGCAGGTCTGCACAGCTCACCCGGCACTCCCCAGCGTCCAGGGCTTTGCAGGTATCTGGCCCTGCACAAGCATCCTGAGGGGAGTATCACCTGGAGGATGCTGCCGGATCGCCAAGGCAAGAGGCTCGACAGTGACGGCAGCCCCTATTTAAACCCTTTTTAAACGCTCTTTTTTATCTCTCCGTGTTATTTATCGCTCCATTAAATTGGCAGTTCCCTCAGTGGGGGACATTTCACCCCCCCTTTCCCCAACCTCCTCCCCCCCCCACAACTGGCTGCTGCTTCCCAAGATGCCAGACTCGGGGGCCAGCCTGCGAGACGCCAACCCAACGGTCCTCTTTCAACAACATTAATTATCTCGAGCTTTCCATAACAAAAAAAAAAAAAAAAAATCTTGATCCCACTGGCTGCCAATAGTGGAGAAGCCGGCGGAGGAAAAGGCTTTTATCTCCACATCTCAGAGAAGAGCCTTGTGTTTGATCAGTCGGGGTGTTTTTTTCCTTCCCTCTTTGTACATTTTGAACTTTATAGACTGATTAATTCCTCCTATCGCGGTAAACTGCTGTGTATACTCTCGAGTGTTGACTTGATTTCCTTTCTATTAAAAAATAAATATCTTCATAAGAAATTAAAAGAGCTGAGCACATCTTTGCTCCGTAAGCAAGCTGGGAAGAACCTCAGCCTGCTGGAGTGGGATGGAGGAGGGGAGGGAGGCGAGTTGAAAAGATTTCTTTATTTTAAATTAAAGTTTAGGATTAAAGGCATCAGCCTTTCAAGAGTTATTGTGAAAGCCTTTTTAAAAGTCCCAAGTGCATAGTCCATAATCTTCTTTTAAATGGCTAAATTTAGAATGAGAAACCCTCCAGCCCTCCGAACTCCAGCCCTCCACGTCTGGCACCGGCGAGGGCTCCGAGGTTTTTTTAATACAACCACTGTTTCACAAATACCAAACAAGATTTACACTATTTTTGTAAACCCTGGCTCCACAAAGCCCAGCTTTATCAATCGGATAACAAGTAAGTGCCTGTCCCTGCTGCCCATCAGCACGAAGGATGGAGTCAGGAGAAAAAGACTGGAGCCATTGAGTTCAAAAGTTAATTTCTCCAGCTAGGCAGGGAAGGCAGAGGCAGGCACCAGCCCAAATATTGACAGGCCACATCAAAAATCCCATTTATTGTTATTTATTCCCTACCTTTTCATTTTGCCAAATTATCTTAACCCTTACCTCTTACCAAGGATCAATGGACCAGCTGGAAGAAACTCTGAGTTGGTCACAACAAAATAAGGTTTATGTTTTACTCTCTTACTTTGCATCTGAAGTTCCATGATTGTGTCCAACACACACACAGGATTTGACTGAGTTTGGAGCTATTTGGGTTAATAAATGCTTCCAGATTTATGGTGGTTATTCATGCAAGGACCACATTACATGTAAATCAATACCAGAAAGAACAACTTGCTAAAAATATAAATACCACATTTAGGCTTCAACAATGTTAGAAAAGTGAGATTGTTTGGGGCTGTGTGTAAAATAACTGCACCTGTTCGAGTTATCAAGAGAGATCAGAACAGTGCTCGATGTTAGTCCACCCTAAAAATAGGAAATATCAGCAACTCCTGCTCTTCCAGCTCCTGAAGCCATGAGGGGCTGGGGACCTTGTTTTCCATCCCTGTGGAAGCTCAGCTACAGAAATCAGAAATAATTGCAAATAAATAAAAATTAATTGCCATTAAATGAAAATTAGTTTGTAAATAGATGCAAAAGCTGCTGCAAACCCTCTTGCAAGGAAACACCAGCGTTCTGTGGAGACCTGTCCCTTCCTGCCCATCCATCCATCCATCCATCCATCCATCCATCTCCCAGCAAACCAGAGCTGGACCCAGAGGTGGTGTCAGTGGTTTTTCCACTCCAGCCTGACCATCACCATCCATCTCATCCTTTGGCTGACAGCACAGGAAGGAAGCAGAGCCTTGGGGTTCATTTTTGCCACGGTTTTTGGTTTTCCCTCTCCAGCCACTCCTGGGCATCCCCATCCCACGGCGAGGCAGGACGTGCCACCCCCACCCAGGCAGGATGGGTGCTGTGGGAAGGCCCCTTTCCCCACGGGATCCAGGGCTGTGCCGAAGAGAGACATCTCTCCCTGTAACTCCATAACTCAGAATAAAAAGCTGAAGCTCGAACACAGCGCAATTAATGCAGGAAGCATCGATTTCTGCGCGGCACCAAGCTGGCTCATTAATCCCAGGTGCTCCCACGAGCCAATTCCAGCGCCGGCCTCCCTGCCACAGGAGCCGAACTGGAGAATATGGAAGGAGAAATTCCTCCCTACGCTGACCTTTTATCAGCTCAGAGCTTCAAACACCACGCGCCCGCAACCCAAAACCCACGTCAGCTCCTGGTGTTGCAGAGCTACGGGAGTCACCATCCTGGGAAATGGGCTGTCATTCCAAGGGCAGCATCCCACCTGCCTCTGCCAGGGATGGGGGTGATGCTGGGAGGCAGGGATGACTTTTTGGATGCAAGGGACAAGCTGCCTCCACGTGTCTTGGCTCAGTCTGTGCCACAGCATCCTCATAAAATCCCCCCTGGTCCACCTGGTAACACCTTCCTCCCCTCCAGCATGGATTCAGGAGTGGGGTGAGGGGAATCCCCATAGTTTCTGGGAAGCTGCTGGAAGTCACCTAAAGCCCCACAAACCATCAGAGACCAAGGTTGATGCCCCAGTACCACCTGGCCAGGAGACCATCTCCCCACACTGGGAGCCTGCTGGCTCCAACAGCCCTGGAACGGTGGGTCCTGGATTTAGGAACATGGCTCAGACAGCTAAAATATAACCCCGAAGAGCAGTAAAGTTGCCTTTTTGCCCCAAACACCCCCAAGGTGGGGAGGCCTGGATGCAGGAATATGGCTCAGGCAGCAAAGAAATCACTTTGTGGGGGGGAAAAGCTGCCTCTTTACCACAAGGCACCACGTTCCTACGCGGGGGTCGGATGCAGCAGCCGGCTGGGAAGGAAGGCGGGAGCATCCTCCCCTCTGGAACGAATGCCAAATCTGGTTTGCACTTGACAGAGCCTGACAAGAGCAACAATCACAGATTAGTAGGAAAACTTCTTGCTTTTCAACAAAGGTTAATAAATAGTGACAGCATTAAGTCTCTTCTGATTAACTATGCTGAAAGATATTATTGCCGTTTGGAACACGGAATCATTATTGGATTAACCACAGTGTATAAAAATGAAATGTGAGTTTTAATCTCCGACGCAGCCTCGCTGCGCTCCGACACACACCGGGTAATGCACAACTGCTCCCTCCTCTACATTCCCTGACTCTGACTGTGCAGAGATTCCATCGAAACCACGTCGTCTTCCCAGTTTTGGGGGGATTTCTTTCCTTTCCTTGGCTGCAACGAAGCCACCGCGACTTGACTTGAGAGGAATCTGAAAACCAGGCACAGGTTCTGGCTAAAACTAAGCCCCAAATCCTCTGTCATTTCCGAATCCAGCATCTCCCAAGGATGGATTTCACTGGGCTCCAGTGCCCTGGCATGGAGCAGGCAGGGATGAGGGTAAGGAGCAGGAATTGCTGCTCTAATTCAGGAGGCAGTAAATGAAGCACTTTCTGCCCATCCTGTGCTTCCTCACCCTCTGGGCAGAGATGTCTCAGGGGGCAATGCCCAAGGGCAGAGCAGGGCAGGGGACAAACCCAGCACTAGGGTCACCAGTGCCAAGCATCCCAACAGGGATAAGGCCCATGGAGGGACCCCTGCAGTGACAGTCAAAGGAGACAGGATGGATCCAAGCTGGTGGTGGGGTGGGATGAACAGGGAGGCAACATCCCAACATTGGGATGAGCTTCCCAGGATGTGCAGTCACTCTTTAGGAGAGGGGATATGGACCCAGGGTGTCATAATGGACACCCCACTCCCGGTGCCAGGCTGTGCTCAGAAGGAGGAGACAAAGGGAGATGGGGATGGGAGACAGGGATGGTTTGGTTGGAAATGACCTCCAACAATCAACCAGTCCAAGATGTTCAAAGGGAAGAGCTTTTCCAAGCTAACAGTTAAAAGGAAAACCCCCAAAGGCAGAGGAAAGAAGGTAGTGCCCGGGCTGACACCGCCCGTGTCTGAACAGCACAGAGGGCAGGGAAAACCTGCAAAGCCTCGGGATTTGCTGTAACTTAACAGTTTCCACACACCACCTCAATCCTCTTCAGCTGCTCACAGGGCAATTTGTGCCCAAACTCGAGGCTCAAAATAGAGAGAAGGTGCTGCTGCATTTAATTAGACAAACTTGGGCCAAATCCAGGCACAGTCCAGCCTAATGCCAACACAGTGATGCTTTTACCCAGTGATGATTTTACCCATTTCTACTCAAAATTGCCTATTGGAAAAAGAAAAAAGCTCATGACTGAGAATCTTGCCAGCTTGGGGGTGTGTTTGGGATTCCGCCTTCCAGCCCTCCCACCAGGACTTAAAATACCTCCAGGCTTGGCCAGAAGAGAACATGATAAATAATATATTTACCACCTTATAATAAATATCATGCTATAATAAATAATAGGTTAAAATCAGGGGAGAGAGAAGGCAAAGTCACAACCCCCCCCCCCACACACACACACAGGGAAAGGATGGATGGGGAAGTGTGGAAACCCTACAGATGCTATCACAGCCCCAGGAGCCATCCTGGATGAGGCCATGGGGCAGGACCTGGAGTCCTGCAAAGACCCCAAACCCCAGAGCCACCAAAAGGGTTGCCTGCCTCCCTCTTCCTTAAAAAAAACCCCAAACTAGTAGCAGCAGTGGTTCTTTTCCACAAAAAACACGTCACTTTTATGAAAAACAGGATGCATTTTCTCCAGAAAAGGTGTTTCTGATGGGGAAAAACAAAGTCAAACGTCTTCCAAAAGAGAAAATTTCTGTAGCTATATTTTAGGAGGATTCTCTCCTGTTTATCCTTCCCACTGTTGGCTTTACACCCACCTTACTTCACTGCACAGCACCAGGACTATTCTATAATATGACAAAACAGCTTTGCTAGCCTATTATGATATTTTTTTCTTATTTTTATTTTTAAAACCAGTAAGAGCAGCTGCTACTTAGCACCAACTGAAACCCCTTATCTCCTTTCCTGGATGAAAGGGGGGGTCTGTTTGTTGTAATGAAGCCGGTTTGCACCTAGATCAAAGCCTCCACTGTTTGCATCCTCGGAAAAGTGTTTGACACTCGTGTCAAAGTGTCAAACTATTTCATTACCACGCAAAGCAGAGACACTTTGACTAGAGGAGATAAGATGTTTCCGTCAATCAGCATCCAGAAACAGCCTCCCCACGATGATTAAAAAAATAATATATAACAGGGTGGTTTCAGCCACAGCATCCGAACGGCGTCCGGGGAGGGAAGAGACGGGGTAATAAATAACAGCACCAAAGCAAAGCTCGACAGCCAGGCACGAACACCCCACCATGCTCCTTCTGGGGAAATTCCACCTGATTCATGGGGATAAAAACCAGGGGAAATAAGGAACTGCTGCCCAAAGGGAGAGGGGATGCTGGTGCTGGCTCATCCCGCCATCAGCCCTGGTGTTTCACATTTGAGGATGGAGTTTGAGGGATCTCCCTGGCCTTGTAGGTGGGAAAAGGCTGAGATATGTCAGAAAGCATAAAAACAGCCCATCTCTCTGCCCATGGAAAATCAAATGCACAGGTGGGAAACCCCACAGCTTCTCCACCCTGCAGCCCAGGCATGGAGGAGATGAGGATGAACAAGGGATGGGGTGAACTGGAGGGACGTCACCACACCCTCAAATCCATCACCAGCACTATGAACTGCAGCCCAAGCTGACTTCCTCCATGGGGCACCACCAAAAACACCCCACCAGGCAGCGCCAAGGAACAGGCAGGGCTTGGGGACTTCCACACAGTCCAGGAACACCCTGTGAAACCAGCACCAGGTCAGCAAAGCCCCAGGAGGGAGCTGAGAGCCCTCGGATATAGCAAAGGAGCATACTGGATCACATCTTAAGAGACTCACCACACACAGACAGTCCTTCCTGTGGAAGAGCCAAGAAACAGCTGCAAAATTTAATCAGAAAGGATTAGATCTTGGGTACCATCAGCTCCATCTCCTCTGAAAAGTCCTCACAGGAGCTGCTGGTGGTCAGAAACACTTTGGGGAAACACCCCTAAAATCTGTTGCTCCATATTTCTGCTCACTCCTCCCTAATCCATCCCTTAGAGCAACACATAACTGGGGTCCACAAGGTGACACAAGACGAGGGGACACTCGTGCTCAGTGCCAGGAGGTGACACAGTCCCCTTGGGTGTCACCAAGCTATGCCAAAAACAGCAAGGACCCCTCAAGCATCTCAGGGGATCTTCTCAGCACTGGGTGCAATGAATGTGTTTGTTCAAGGGAAAATAGAGCTGGAAGCAGCATCCAGCCGTGGTGGAGATTAGAGAGAAGCCTGCTTAGACCCAGCTGCACTGAGGAGCTGTACAGGAACACTTCATCCCTGTGTAAATACCGCCACCAGAATGCCGGCACAGCTCTGGCTCCGAGACCAGCGGGAAGTTCTCAGCTGAGCAAATGCTGCTTGTTTAATTTTCTGCTGCCCTCAGGCACATTCACCCTGCTGATTTTCCCCCAAATGCTCTTTTCCCCCTCTCCTCTCTGGAGGAGGGAGGCTGACCCTCCCATAGGATCCATGTGGATTTCCAGAAGCAGGACAAGAGTGGCTGCATCCCGCTCTGAAGGATGATTCCCAGGTTAATTCAGGTCGAGCTCCTGGCCGGAGCAAGCTGCTTGGGGCACACATGCAGATCCTCTCTGCTGACCTCTTTGCAAACTCCTCTTGCAAAATTGGTTTTTAGCAAAGCCACTTATCACCTTAACCATCTATCGATTCCCTGACTCCTGGCCAGAGCTCCCAGGATCCAACAGCACGGGCAGGAGAAGCAGAGGAACACAACTGTCAAGGAGGGTGCTACAGCACGTGGCCAAAATCACTCCAAACACAAAGCAAGGGGGTCAGAGGCTCACCAGGGACATCAATGGCCTGGCCATGGGGCAAACACTGATGGCTGTTTTATTGCCACATTCACCACAGGAAAGATGCAGGTGATCCTTGGGATGCATCCTTAGACTCCATCCCACCACGCACAAATCCTGCCCTCAGATGTGGCTCTACACTACAAGAAGGACATTGAGGGGCTGGAGCGTGTCCAGGGAAGGCAACAGAGCTGGGGAAGGGTCCAGAGCAGTAGGAGTGGCTGAGGGAGCTGGGGGGGCTCAGCCTGGAGAAAAGGAGGCTCAGGGGGACTTTCTCGCTCTCTACAACTCCTTGACAGGAGGGGGGAGCCAAGTGGGGGTCAGGCTCTGCTCCCAGGGAAAATGGGACAGGACAAGAGGGAACAGCCTCAAGAGGCACCACAGGAGGTTCGGGTTGGATATCAGGGAAAATTTCTTCATGGACAGCATGGTCAGGCATTGGAACAGGCTATCAGGGCAGAGCTGGAATCATCACCCCTGGAAGCGTTCAAAAGGCACGTGGATGTGGCACTAGGGACAGGGTTTGGTGGTGGCCTTGGCAATGCTGAGTTAACGCTCGGACTCAGTGACCTCACAGGTCTTTTCCAGCCTTAAAGATTCCATGATCCCACTCCACCGAGCTGGGACCTGCACAACGCCAGGACCTCCATCTCCCACACGGCAACTGCAAAGGAGAACAAACAAATAACACCTCCCCCCGAGTATCCCTCTCTAAGGAATCTCCCACATGACAGAGGAGCCACCTAAATCCGAGCTGGGCAGCCAGGCCTGGCTGGGGGCTGGAGCAGGAGCTGCCTGCAGGAGCTGCCGCCTCTCGCTCTTCCCGGCAGTATCGATCCCCCAGCAGTAACAGCTGGTATAATTTTTGCTTAGCTTCAAATACCTGGTGATCATGAATTCTTTGGCCACAAGGTTATAAAGCATTCTCTAAAACATGAGAAAAAGATTAAGCCTGCTTATAGTTAATAATATACTGTACACTGTCTATCAAGCTGGCTGTTTGCTATTGAGAGCCTACTATTAGACACTTATTTAAAAGGCCTTTCAAGGCTTCCCAAGAAAGTGCAGTTATGCATTTTTTTTTCTGGCAAGAACTACTATAGATAAACATCAATTCGCTCCTGCGGATCACAGTCGCAGTAAATAAATTTTTCAGGAAGCTAAGTTCCATACAAAGCCTCCTCAAAGCTCCCATTTCACACAACATCAATGTTTGGCCTCTGAGAAAGAAAAAGCTCGAAGGTTGCTTTACATCCAGAGCTAAATTATCAATTGTAGCTGCTTAAAAAAAAAAATAAATGAGAGGGTGCTTCGATGAGAAATCGGGGCGGGAGGTAAACAACACGGTGGGTAGATGGTGATGCCAGGTGGAGACAAAATGAGGAAAGGAAGGGTGATGGATCTGGACCCTCTAGGATGGCGTCTGCAGCGCCGCAATCATCGCTGAGGCGAGGAGGGAGAACCAGTTCCGGGCAAGCTCAGCAGCCACCGCCCACGCCAGGCTCCTTTATAGCTTTTTAAAGTAGCAGCCTGGGATTATCCACTATAAAGTGTGTCACCAAAAAACCCCCACTCCAGTCGTAACCGTAAAAGCTGCAGCTCCTCGGAGCACTCGCAGGGGCGGGTGGAGGGAGAGCTGCCCAGCCCAGGGCCGAGCCAGGTTTGCCAGCTCAGACAGTGGGAAGGAGTTCTGAACCATCGGCGCTTTTTGAAGCAGCTCGACGGGATTCAGCCATGGGATGGGAAAGCTGGGCAGGAAAAGCATCTCAGTTCACCTCTACTTAACAAAGCCCTTGTAATTCTGGTGTCCCGTGGGGTTGCTACCCACTGCCTTCCCAATAACACAGTCTGGGGGGGGCACATCCATATCCCGAGCTCCAGGACTTGCTGGCACTGCTGGAGCCAGGGCCATGCTAATATCCAGGACACTCCATCTGCTCCTTAAATAAAGAGATGCTGGGCTCTGTTATTATGGTTTAATTATTAGCCTAAAAAAAGACCGGAGCACAGGAACCCTTCCAGGCTCAGCTTATGCATCCTGGCGGGAAGGGGAGTCCTTCAATAAGAGGAGGAGGGATGGGTGAGGAGAAGAGCACTGCTGCCAAAAGGCAAAATCTGTACAGTCCCCACAGTGAGTCCTAATGAACCCAAATTCCCTGCAGTGCCCAAAATTGCTGGAGCATCATACTTTGCTAAATGGCTTAAAAAATCAAGGAGAAAAAAGGAGAAGAGAGTGTGTGCTGATCTGGGTAAGTCTGGATCAAATCAGTGCAGCTTTGGAACAACACACGGGACTGGCTGGGGTACAAATTCATGGACCCAAAATGAATCAGAGAATCACAGAATGATTTGGGTTGGAAGGGACCTTGAAGATCATCTCATTCCAACTCCCTGCCATGGGCAGGGACACCTTTCACTAGAACAGGTTGCTCCAAGCCCAGTCCAACCTGGCCTTGGACACTTCTGGGGTTGGGAACCCTGGAATAAACCCTGAGCTGCAAAGGAGCAACCCTTTTTCATGTCCTTAAACTGCAAAGGAAGCCGCCAAGCACCATTTCCAGCCCCATCAGCACCATTTCCTCCCCTCACACAAGATCTGGCTCCCACACGGTGGCAGAACTGGCCCAGGCACCATTTTGGATCAATCCAGTCCAGAGCAATGACACTAAAACCCAGGGGTCCATCAGCAATTAATTTACTCAGCTGCTAAACACAAGGGCAATGTTGAGAGTTAATAAGTGACCAGAGGAGCCAAGAACTGGGCAAATCCCCAGGGCAACTCCCCACTGCCCAACATCAGCAGCTAAAGCCTCACCATCTCCATCAGCGCTTCCTAAGCGCCCATTATCAAATAAAAACCAGCTCAGCTGCCCCTCTACTCTTTGCAAAACTGTTTTTCTTCCAACTCTTCTCAGAAAATAACCAGCAGATGCTCAAGAGAAGAAGCACATTTTCCATCACTAAAATAAACTTAATTTTGAAGCGGTGAACTTGTGACACCCATCGCTCTCCTGCAAATAAACCCACCGAGGATGATATAATATGCATATTTAACCTTCTGATGTCGCTAATGTATTTAGGAGGAGTTGATATATCGCTGATGGGTGTGAGAGCAAACACCCACTACCTGCAGCGTTATTCCCAGGTTACAGGAACGAGCCCTTGGGATTATGGGGCTGTAAAAGCTCCAGAGGAGGTCTCGGAGTGTGGCTGGTTGTGGTCAACCATCAGCAAACACGGAGCATGTGGGTGCCCAGAGTGGGGCTGGAAGAAGCTACAACACCCAACAGGACCAGAAGGCTCATCCCCATCACCACATCCCCATCCCTGGCATTCCCATCTCCGGGATGCCCTGGATTTCCTGGTGCTTAAATCACTACCTCAACAAATCAAAAGAAAAAAATATACATATAAATTCAGAAATACACCAAATTTTAAAGAAGAGGTAACACTTTCAAGGAAGAAATAAATAACCTGCCAGGAGCAATTCCTCACCCCCAGCCACGAATTTAATTGATCCGAGGGAAAACATTTATTTAGGTTAAGGAGACCACCAAAAGGCACAAGTTTTAAAAGTAAAAATCCCGAAGCACCCAGGGCAAACCCATGCAAATTATCATCCCTAGGAGTTCTTGTCTATATCAATATCTGCCAGCAACAGAATGTCCCCAACCAGCCGCCACATGGCCATCATACCTTGGTGACACTCTTATATTTATGAGACTTTTACCTTTTCTGTTATTAAAAATCAGAATCTCCTTTTCAGGCAGTGCTGTGACAGTGGCTGTTAACCACTTGGTTGGCTTCAAGCCAAAATTTTGACCCAGCGGATTCCATTAAAAATAATAATAATAATAATTTATTATTAAAAAAACAATGTTTATTTTATGCACGACTTTACGAAAAGAAACACGTTTTGAGTTGCAATGAAATATGTCAACTCTGGCTTTTTGTTTGTGCCCCGGGTAATCAAACAAAATAATTGTAAAATAAATAAACAAAGCTTTTGGCCAGGTCTCCACTCGGTATTTAACCTTTCATGGGGATCCATCTTTTTAATGATGAAATCAAAGCTATTCTCTGTGCAACTTTGCTCACAGGCAGGAATTTGGCCAGGATATTTCCACATCCCACCAAGGTTTGTCTCCTGCTCTCCCAGCAGCCACAAGCTCATCCTGGTGACCCTCAGAGAGGGGAGTTCCACACAGGATGCTCGGGAAGGTGTGAGCCAAACACCCCCAAAACGCTTTTACACACAAGACTTGGTGACTGATAAGTGTTTTCCATCGATAACACGATAACTCAATCAAAGCTCCAGCGTGGCCTCGGATCTCCTGAGCAGCACCATGGATTTCCTACCCCATCAGCGGATGGATCAAATACCTGGCACGAGGCTGCAGATAATCCCGGCGATTTATTTTGGGGGAGCCAGGGCAAGGGAAGGCAGGGCCAGGCTCCAGCCCCGGCGAGGATTTGCGTATTAGTAAAAACAAACAATCCTGTAAATAACGAGCCCCTCGTCCTGTCTCCACCACGCTCCTCTTATTGAGTGAGTCAGATGTTCTGCTGATTAAAAATTGATCCATTTCAAAATCTAATCAACAGAATAGGATTCTTTCATATGTTATCAAGGCAGCTGCTGACAACAAAAACCAAACCTGTTATTAACCCATGAACCCCGATGACCTGAACCTGGCTGGGCTCTGCAACTGTAAATTATTCAGTAGTCCAAGAGCAATACCCGTAAGCCTGATGAATTTACGCCCTGACCGGAGCCGGTGGGGGTTAAAGCCAATATCACAGACCCAGGGGTCCCTGGGGACATGGTTCACGACACGCTGCCACTCCGTGTCATGCCTGGGAATACATTACAGGCATCTGCTCGCCTTTGCCTTGCAAATGTCTGGTCCTTTTTTTTTTTCTTTTTTTTTTCTCCCCGTTTTTTTGTTGTTTTTGTTTTGAAATGACTTTCTGGATTCAGCACAGTCACTGTGCTGAGGGTCTCTGCTCCAACACTCGTGTCACCAGAGCAGAGCAGAACTCAGGGAGCAAACGGTTTGCGTCCCTGCATTGCTGGTTCAGCCACAGGGAACGGGAAAACCAGAGGAACAACTGGGATTTGCTTCATTTCAATCATTATTTTTGAAGTCCTGCTTGCAACCCTAGCCCAAGCTGCTCAACCCAGCGATGGAGACATCACAGTGGGTCGATGCCACTGCTGGGGGGACTCCTTGGACCTTGCTTTATGAGGCTGCTGATGTTCCTCCATAGGCATGCCCAGCCAGGAAGGTTTTTTATAAAAAAGATAAAAACAACGTAAAAATGTTCTGCTTTCCCCAAAAAACATCCCCTTCACCCAAAAGATGACGCAGAGAAGCCCCAGCCTTGCCACAGATTCCAACCCCACACCATTGCCAGCACCCGGGATCGCTGCCGGCTGAGCCACCACAGCATCACTTGGTTCCCCAGACCTCAAACCAACATCCTTCTGCAAGGTTTTTGGGGGAAATTGACAGTTTTAAGTGTAGATTTTAATGCTTTCTGGGGCAAAGACCCCCAGCCCAACACTGCTGAACTCTTCATTTCCTCCCCCGAGCTGCCCAGACAGCCCCAGCCTGGCTGATCCGCCTGGCTCCAACCAGAACAGGCAGAAATCGGCGCCACATAAACCAAGTTCAAAGATAATGACAGCTCTTCTCTTAAATCGTAATATATTTATAAGTTTAATGACTCTCTGACCTCTCCTTAAAGCCCAAATAACCCCTGGGGAGCCCCCTCAGACGGGCTGCGATCGATCCTGGCTGGGCTGCACCTCCCGGCCAGCGGCACCTCCCAGGGATGCTCCAGGCATCAGGTGGGAGGTGAAACCCCTCCTGCTCCCCCCAAAACCCACTGAGTGACAACAGGACATTGGGGTTGTTCTGATATTTAATACTGAGCCCGTCACCCTCCTTCATCCCACAACCTCAGGGGGACCCAGGGGACCCCAGCTGGCACCATGTGGCTAAAAACACCAATTATTGATTTCCCCCTCGCCCATATTAAGTCCAAAAGGGCTTTACAAACAATCCAGAGCACCGCTGGCAGTGCCAGTGCCCACAGGGATGCTCCTGGACAGTCTGGAAGTGAAGCCCAGGCTGTTCCCCAGCAGGGATTTTGGAGCATTGTGCTCTCCCCAGCATGTTGGAATCCCAGCCCATCCCTACACCCCAACATGAGTGCACAGACATCACCTCCATCAGTTCTGGATCCAAACCTCAGGAGAAGAAGTTGGGGTTGGAGGTGTGAGGGCAGAGCACAGTCCCCTCTTACCAGGAGTGGAAGAAAAAAAACCACAAAAACCAGCAGAAACCGGGCAGTGGGTACCAACCCCAGCAGCAAAAAACCACAAACAAAGCATTTTTGTGCTGTTTTTTCCTATTTTAAAACCTCCCTGGATAAAGACTCCTGGCTGCACATGCCCAGGCTTTGCAGTCAGAGCAGGCTGGTCACCCACATAACTCCTGGATTGGGGCTCTGTGATCCACCCTACTGTGGGGCACCTGGATTAAATCCCCAGGAGCTGCATCCCCACATCCCTCCCTGTGCATCATCCTGCCCAGGGCTGTGTGGATCCCCCAGCCAGGCATCCCCATGCACTTCAGCATCCTTCCAGGGATGCTGCCCAGTGGGATAGCAGAGGGATTCAGAAGTGGAGAACACAGCAGGGGTTTGTCTCTTAATAAACCAGATATTCCATAAAATTTCATTCTATTACAAGGTAGATATCGGGGAGCCAGCTTTGGAAGAGAAACCCAGCGCAGAGCAGCCCCATCCTGGCACAGTTAGAGATCCATCCCTAAAATCTGCAAGGATTGTCTCATCACCATCCTCCTCCTCGTGGCCAGGGCAGGCAGGCTCACCCAGCCCCGACCTCTGCTCCCTCCCCTCTATCTCATAATCACACTTGTGCGAAGCCGCTGCCGTACATAAGGAAGAAGAGAAAACATCCTTGGAGAGCCTCACAATCAGACAATTTTTAAGATCATGGAGCATTAAACCATTCCCAATAGGGTTTACTAATCAAACAGCCAAATCCTTCATAACCAACCAATCCCTACAGAGCAATTAAATCCTTCCCCTTTAAAACACTTGGCACGCCGTCTGGGGAGAAAAAGAAAAATTTGCAAAATTCATTTGATAAATTAACCAGGGAAAAGAAAGAAGTGAATCAAGCTTTGTTCTTTTCATTTTTTTTAATTATGGAATTCACAATGCCTGAATAATGTTTAATAAGAACTATGAAAATTCCTAACAGTATTACAACACAACACAAAAGAATTAACCTGGTTACCGTGAAAAATTGCATATTTAATTAAGAACAGAGAGTTCAAAACTATCCAGAGATTTCAAAAGTACCGTTGCCTAAGGGGCTAAATTACACGCTCGCAGTGCTGCTAACAGGGCTGGAGCGCGCAATCATCACCCAAGTGTCCCCATTAAGTGACAATGGGCAGATGACATCAAATTCATTTCAAAAGCAACAGGAATTGAAGCATTCGCTTGGGTAGTGGAAAGGAAAGCGACTACCCTGCTGGTATAAACCAGACCCCTTGTTGATAAAGGCAATAATTAAAGAATAATGTTAATTAGCTGCTTTTATTTGAAAGAAAAGTGCAGTGGCAGGAGACGGTACCTCTGCGGCGTGTGCCGAGCGGAGAGTGGAGCGGGGGAAGCTGCTGGCCTGGGGTGCCTGGACACGTGCTGGAGCCCTGCCCAGGGCAGAGTCCTGTTGGCCTCAGGTACCTGCTGGCCCAGCCAGCCCTCAGCTCTGCCAGGGCTGGGGCTGGGAGGAGTTTGGAGGCGGCTGGGATCAGCAGAGAACAGCACATCACCAGTCCCAGAGAAAGGGAACTGGAGCAGCACAGCCGGAGTGTCCCACTCCAGCACAACAGATGTGACATCAGCAACCACTCAGGGGAGAGACCTCATAAACTGACAGAATCATGGAACAGCCTGAGTTGAAAGGGATCCACAAGGATCATCAAGTCCAGCTCTTGCCCCTGCTCAAGACACCCCAACAATCCCACCCTGTCCCTGACAATGTTGTCCAAACTCTCCTGGAGCTCTGACAGCCTCGGGGCCGTGACCATTCCCTGGGGAGCCTGTTCAGTGCCAACCACCCTCTGGGGGATTAACCTTCTCCTGAGATCCAAGCTAACCCTCCCCTGGAGGGAGTTCACTCCCACCATCCTGGGGGGTAAAGGGAGAGCTTCAGCACGGGGTTCCCAACAGCCTTCCTCCTGGAAGGCACCATCCTCTCCATCACCCCATCCCAGCCGCTGTGTTAGGCATCACTGGAGGGGGGCTTTTAGCAACACTACTCACCTAAAGCAGAGCCAAGAAACTGGGGGGGGACAAGAGGGATAATAATTACCCAGCTCCCAGGGATGCAGCAGTGTTTGTGCAGCGCTCCGAGAGCCGCAGACGGAGGCAGCTCTCCCTGCCGGGGTGATTAATAAGGAATAAATGTCCTCTGCAGCCAGGTTGAGCAATAACAGCCCGGCTCCGGCTCCGTGCTTACAGCACACATTACAAGCCCCGCTGCCAGCGCCAGGTAATACTTTATTATGTTATCCCGACGGAAGAAAACAAAGGATGCTCGAGGTCCTGACTTTGGTGTAAAACCACGGCAGCGTTACCAGAGGCAACGGCGGTGCGCTCGGAGCGGCTGACGCACGGCACAGCTCCCACCAGAGGAGTATTTACACGGGGTTCAAACTGGTTATTTACTTTTTTAGGAACCCTCGTTGCAGGAGGCCTGGCTGGCACAGACACGCCGAGCCATTAATATTAAAGCGGTCCTGCCATCACGACGAGCCGCTTAAACCGCAGAGAAATCCACGCCTGGAGGGGGGAAGCTGGTGCAGCTTTGGGGAGATCACTGAGGGCCACAACAAACTAGTCCAAAAAATACCAATTAAACAGCAAGGCCATGGTAAAGAGTAAAAGGCACTGAAACCATTTTGGAAGGAGGTGTTGGTGTGTCCAGGGAGGCTCAGCTGAAAAAAAAGCCACCGATCGTGGGAATGTTGAATATCGCAAAGCAGGGCTTGGGCAGACACAGCCAAAATAATTCATAGTAAATGGGGAGATGAGGTTGAAGGAGACCATCATCACACACTGCCCTTCTGATGGGGATCCTGGCTGCAGATCTGGGGTGAGCAGTTGTTGCTCCTCATCATCTGAGGTTCCCTCTCCATCCAGAGCTGGGATCTGGGAGCACCGGATGGGGCCGCCTGGGAAGGGGGACTGCTGCTGTGCTCTGCTCATTAAAAGCACTCTGGCTCGTAATGAGCACTCCAGATTTCAGGCTATCTTAGCTTTTTGGGTAGATTTTGCTGATGACTTCCCCCCAGCTTGCTGACTTTGAGAGCCAGCTCTTCATTGTGAGCCTGGACCTCTTGGCAGAGATGCCCCCTGAGATCCCCTGCACGGGAACACCAACAATATATGCAACCCTTCTGAGGGGCCTGTGCTGCAGGAGATGAGGGACCAGCCCACAGCCACACACCCAGGGCATGGACACAAACCCCACAATGCTGCCAGACCCCTTTTTGGGATGATTCACCCCAAAGTGTTGGTTTGCAAAAATTCTCCATCCCTTGTGCCTCATGAACAGGGAAACTGAGGCACAAAGGCATCTCCCAGGGCAGCAAGTGGGTGCTGGGACAGAGCCCAGCCCAGTGCAGTGTCACAGCTGTTCCACTCCAGCCCAATCCAGAGATTTCATAGAATCATGGAATGGTTTGGGTTGCAAGGGACCTCAAAATTCATTTAGTCCTGCCAGGGAAGGGACACCTTCCACTATCCCAGGCTGCTCCAAGCCCCATCTAATCTGGCCTTGAACACTTCCAGGGACGAGGCAGCCACAGGTTCTCTGGACAACCTGTGCCAGGGCCTCCCCACCTTCACAGGGAGGAATTTCTTCCCATTATCTAATCTAAATCTACCTTATTTCAGTTTAAAGCTACACCCCCTAGTCCTGTCACTCCATGTCCTTGTCCAAAGTCTTTCTCCAGCTCTCTTGGAGTCCCTTTAGACACCAAAAGGTGTCCTAAGGTCTCCCTGGAGTCTTCTCCAGGCACCTGTGATGGGAAAGGGGACACAATCCCATTATTTCACAGTGGGCTGGGGACAGACACGTTGAGTTTTAACCCTGTCAGAGAAAAACCCAATCCCCCATGCTCAACCCCATCCTCCCCACCCACTGAGCCCTGAGATGATGGGGTGAGGCACCCACAGATCCCACTCCCCCCCAAACCCAAGCCAGGAGAGTGGGAATCACAGTACAGCAGGGATCTCAAGCAAGCCAGACCCAGCACGGGGCCAAATCCTTCCTCCCAGGTTTTGCTGTCTTGGAAAAATACACCAAAAGCTGCAGGAAAACGTGCACCACCAAAAAAGAAAAAAAAAAAAGGTAATCAAAGAAAACTCAGTCACAGATCCTGTTGCAACACGCAGGAGAAAGTGTTACAGAAGGAGAAAACTTTTTAATAAAGTCTGCAAGTATATATTCCTCCTTTATCAACCTCAAGATTTATTGACCCAAGGAGCCATATTGACTGAATAAATCTTGATAATGACCCCAGCAGAAGTCAATACCTGCTTATTATCTCCCAAGTTGGGGAATTACATCTTTCGGTAATAGGAGCAGGATGGTACAAAATGTTCTGAGAAACTTCAGCCAGGCTTTTTTGGGGGGAATGGATGTCTCTAATGTGCCTTTTCCAATCTGAGAGGGAACTTGTTACACCATCAATACAGCAGGGGAGCCGTGGTGTGGTTTCTGTCTCGAGGCCTGGTGAGGGGGGAGCACAAACCGTCGCTTCCCAATCCGAAATTAATTCCATTTTCAAGGCCTGCTGAGGAGCAGGATGCTGCAGCTCCCCATTGCCCTCCCTCCCTGCAAACAATGGCCCTGTAATTTCAATTTGCTGTGTTGTGTTGGCAGCTCCCGGGATAATTCCCTGAAGTTTGGGATAGGGGAATACCTGCAGGCAGGGATGTAGCTCCATGACTACGCCAGCACCCAAGGGAGGAGAGGAACAGCAACATCATCGTCTCATGGGACACAGAGACTCCTCTGGGAACCAAAATACACTGATTTTCTCCAACCAGCAAAAGCAGGGAGGGAAAATAGGGGAGCAGGCAGGTCCCTTGACCCCCAAATCCATAGGCAAGTGCAGCCTCCTGCATTTAAAGATGGTGCTTCTTTTGCCAACAGCCAACTTCCCGTTGAGCAGAGAAAACAGGAGCCCTGGGACCGGCACACACAACAATTTGCCTGTATTTTTATTTCAAGTCTCTGCAGACAGCAAGAAAAATTAACTGAAGGGAGCAGCTCCTGAGCCAACATATGGAGGGAGACGAATCGCGAGCTCCGCGCGCTCCGCTGAGGTTATCTGGTTAAGCAAGTGCCTCCTAAAGGACTCCCAGGCTGGGAGTGTACTACCTGCTTAATCTGGTCATAAATAATAATTCAGATCACCAAACCCTTTAACATTCTGCTCCACCTGCAGCGCAGAGGCCCCACTGAGCCCTGTCGAACTCACGGCTTGAGGCAGCGCGAGGTGATGCTGCAGCCCTGGCACCCCAAGGAAAGGGCTCCTCACTCACCCCCATCGATGCAGGAAGCACCCCACGAGCCCCCCTCCACGCTCTCCCCCTCCCCTCAGTGATCACAGCAACCCCAAGAGCTCCACTCGCTGTCCCCATCCCCATCTCCAAGGTGGAGAACCCACCAGGAGATGGCACAGCTCAGACTCTTCCCTCCAGTCCCACAAAAATCAAATTATATTTCCATCCCTGTCCCCTATTTGCCTCTTGGCCACAATCCCTTTTTTTTTTTCCCCCCACTTCCAAGGCCATAGAGACAATCCACTAAACTGGATCAGGAGGCCAGCGCGTACATCTCTAATGGGCTGCAGCACGCACACAATTAATTAATGGATTTATTAATTAGGGAAGAAGTCACTCTTCGGGCTGGAATTGGGGTCACCAGTTTCTAAAGTGAGAGCTGTGGAGCTAAAGATAAACTCTCATTTTCTGCAGCTCTTCTTGTCTGGCAGTGTCTCAATTATTCAGACACAAGGAAAAAAAAAAGTAAAAAATCAGATTTCAGTTCAGGAACTTCACGGTCCGACTTTCCGGCGACACTCAACACAGACCTCACAGCAGGTGGGACCAGAAACACAGCCCTTCTCCTTCTCAGCTTCACATATGAATTGGAAATGGTAGAAATACCAAGTACTTGCTTCTAGTGAAGGATTTGGGGGACGTGGGATGGATGTGGCACCTCAGCCTGTCCCAAGGAGGGAGCTGTGGTAGAGGAAGGGGACACCGAGGTGGACAGTGACAGTGAAGTTCAGAGACACACAAGTCCTCCAGCCACCAAGGTTTGAACTTGCTGATGCTACAGCATCAGCTACATCCCAGAACCCTCAATCTCTAAGGAAGCAAAGCTCCTGGGTGAAGGAAAGACACATCCCCAGCGTTCCTATCAACAGATAGGCTACCGAGCACAGCCTCAACAGGAGGCAGCAGAGAATCCACACAAGGAGCACCATCATGAATGTCCTGGTCATTGGGAACCTCCCAAGAGGAGCACACAACTATCAGACCACAGACAACCCAACCATGAGACAGGCATCTGCCAGAACAGCTTTGTCAGTGCCACTGCTCCCAAATTCATATTAATTGGTTAAACCAGATGACTCTGCAGCCAACGCTCCCCACGCCCCGATGCACCGGGAGCAGCTGGAGCCACTGGAAAGCACAAACCACATTCCCAACCTCGCAAGGCTTCTCAGCCAGCCCCAGGCACAGGCTGCATTTCCACAAACCCTGAGAATTCAGCTTGGAAAAACAAAATCCACACACACACGATGGGGGCACCCAGAGAGCCCCCTTGGGCTCCCCTCTCTTTCCCTCGGGCCCCATCCCACCCTCCAGCGGGGATGATGACAGATAGTGTTGGGTGCTGGAGATGCTGGAGGAAACCAGAAGGTCCCACCAGTCTCTCCACAAGAGCCCTAAAAACACATGGCACCCAGGGAATTTGCAGAGGTGAAGCTCCCCAGAAGCACCTCAGCCTCCTCCCCGAGGTTATCCTGCTACTCCACAAGAATGCAGTTTAGTTTATTAGTCCAAGCTCCAGGAATTAAGCTCCAGCCAAGAGGACTGATAGCTTATTTACTGCTGTCGTCTATATAAAGCAGAATTTTGACACATTGTTAAATGATGCACATTTAGATAAGTCAAGCTGTCATATCATTTAATGGATGTCTAAACTCCCTCTGTAGCTGATATGTAAAATTTATGCACTTCAGAATATCATAAGGTTATAATATTTTAATCACATCCACAGTTGTGTGGTGGCTTTTTTTTTTTTTTTTTTTGCCTCCCCTAAAGTTTAAACAGCGAAAACATTTTCATCAAGCAGACCATGCTCCGCAGGCTCCCGGCTCACCACCATCCGGCAGAGCCGCCGCCGCCACCGAAGTTTGTGCCCAACTCCAGCACAGGGAGAACATTTGCATTCCCGGGAAATAAAACGAAGAACATTTTATTTGACAAACCCAAGGCTGGAGCCGTGTAGCCAGAGCTCATCTGCATAATGAGATGTGAAGACATTTATAAAAGATGGCTCTAATCGCTCTCACTCGCCGGTGTATTTATTATCCCAAACCAGCAGCTCGCAGCTCTTCCCATTTTTTTTATTTTTTTTTTTTTTTTTTTTGGCTGTTTTACCACGGAACAGGTTGGATTCAAGCAGCACCCAGAGCATGGAATCCACACGGCGCTACCCGGAACGCAATAAACCCCAGCAAATTAAACCCCAAAAAAAACACCACCCCACAAAGGTATGAATCCCACTCTGACTATTACACACAAGAAAGCTGTAAAAAAATACTGCATTAGTAATGTACACAATAAACCAATCTCATAACCCGGTGAAATACGTCTGATATTATCTTTGATGGAATTTTATCTCTTCTCATTTCCGCGACTCTCTGCCGTAAAAGGGCTCAGCGCCGTTTCGATCCGAGCGCTGCCGAGTAGCACATTATCCCTGTGTTTTCCATATGCCCACCATTCATCAGGGCGGCTCAAACTCTGCCATTCCCGGCCAGCCCCAGGCCACCAGAGCTGCTCAGACACATCCATTATAAAGGAAGGGGGAAAAAAAAAAAAAAAAGGAAAAAGCTCTTGGAAGAATATAAATGGATTGTTTCCCTCCCTTTTTCGTTTTTTTTTTTTCCTTTTCGTTTCCCATGTTTTTATTTTTATTGTATTTTTTTTATGGAGGGCATTAGGCCAAGCTGGCACAAGGTCACCTTTCCCACCGTGATCCCGGCGAGGCGGCAGAACTGCTGCCTGGACAGGAGTCAATCCCCACTGCTCCCTCTCCAGCTCCGCACCCATCCACAGCCCCCGGCAGGCTGGGGAAGGAGAGCTGCCACCTCCCAGCCCACCTCTCCCTCCGGCAAAGTTCACCCCTGAGAGACCCACGGCAAAGTAGCTGCCAATATTTATCTTTAAATAAAGGTCTGCGCGCACCCAGGAAAAGTCATTAGCGCGATTTAGCGGGGAACGCTTTTGTATCCGAAGCGCTTTAGAACCGTAATCCCTTCCCTTCCACAAAGCCAGAGCGGAGCAGTCATGGCAAACCCACCGGCCGTGGTACCTGCGGTACTTTTCGGGTCGCGCAGCGCAGACGCAGCACCTAATCTGCTTAAAAGCCAAAACGTATTAAATGCTGGAACTGTTGATCCGGTACCGGAGCCCCATAAATCGCATTGCAATTTGTTTACTCCCCTCCGAAGCATGCTGCATTTTAAACTCCGGAATATCCTACAGGGATAAACCCGTTTAATATCCATGGAAATGAGCGTTTCGGCTGTTGTAGCGGCTCCAGGTTGGGTTTCATCCCATTATGTTGGGAGAGCCATTGTGTTAATTATCCGCCTCCTATTTAAGGTGCGCATTTAAGGTCACAAACTGTCAGCAGCCCCCGGCCAACCTTCCCCCGCACACGGTAACAAAGGACTTACCGGGAATTTCACAGACCGAGGGTACCACGGTGGGATACGGCGGCCGTGACCTGCCCGGAGCCACAAAGGAGCTGCCGCCCCCCCGCCGCATCCATCCCCGGCCCGAGCTGCACCGCCTGGCACCGACCGCCTTCCCGGCGCTCAGGGCTGGCCGAGCCCCCGCACCGGCCCCGCACACCGGCCCCGGATAACAATGGGAGGGCGGCGGGGCTCCGGGCAGCCCCGCTCCGCCATCCCCGCATCCATCACCGCACCTGCGCGGCTCTGCCCGCCCCGCGCGCACCGGGGGACGCGGGCACCGGGCTGCGGGGGGCACCGGGGACACTCGGCAGCCCGCGGGCACCTGCGGCTCCGCTCCGCGGGCGGGGACCGCCACAAACTTGGCGGGGCGGCGCGGGGGGCCGCGCTCCCCGCAACTTCATCCCGCGCAACTTCCCTCCCTCCCTCCTCTTCCTCCCTCCCTCCCTCCCGCCGGGGCGGAGCGGCGGCCGCCCCCCGGCCCCGCTGTCACCTCGGGGGCGGCGGGGCGGGGGCCGGGGCTCCATCGCGGCTCCATCGCCGCTAGCGCTGCTCCATGTTCCCGGGCGGCGCCGAACAAAGAGCGGCGGCGGCGGCGGCGGGGGATCAATTTCTGATACCTATCGATGGGGAAGGGCGGGCGGAGGGAGGGGGCGGGCGCGGGGGGAGAGAGGGAGGGAAGGAGGGATGGGGGCGGCCGCCCGGATCACCCCCCCCTCTCCCCTCCATCCTCCCGCTCCCTCCCGCCCGCCGCCAGCCCCGCGCCCGCCGCCGCCACCGACCTGGAGCCGGCGGACATCAAACCGTGTCCGGTATCGACACATCGATCCCACCTCGGCGGCCATCTTGGGGGAGCCCGGTGGCGCGGAGGGGCGCGGACCGGGGGTCTGCCCGCCCGCCCCCACCGGGGCGGCCCCGCGCCGGGGAGGAGGGGAACCCACCCGATCCACCCCCTTCCCCTCGAGACCACTCCTTTCGCCCCCGGTCCACCCCTCTGTCCCCCGGGACCACCCCCGAGCATCGCCCCCCGTCGTCCCAGGACACCTCCCCGTCACTCCAGGACCACTCCCCCCTCCCCTGGGTCTCCGTGCGGGGAAGGGTCGCGGAGCCCTCCATGTGATGGGTGGTGTTTTTTTTCCAGTCTAGTCGAGGTTTTTAGCTGGAAAATCGCCCGCCTGAAGCCGCCGGTTAAACTTTTCCAGGGTTTTTTTTGTTTGTTTGGTTTGTTTGTTTTTTTTTCTTCCCCTAACCTGACCCATCCAGCACCTTTGACCTACCGGGAATGACTACAACAAACATGCTCCGAGCGCTCGGCGGCCAGAAACACCCCGAGTTCAGGCTGATTTAGGGCTGCCTTTTTAAATTTCTCAATGCGGTGGGGCTCTGAGGAATCCAACCAACTTCAGCAGAGGAACAGAGCCCACCCAGCAGCTCCTGTCCCTTAGAATTCCCACTCTGCTTCCCCACCACAGAAAGAAGAACTTTACAGTTTCAGCCCCAAGTTGTCCCACAGCCTGTTGTACTGACCACCCCGACATCCAAAGGGCTTGGATAATCAATTCCTGTTCCCCTAGGAAGCGGTAACCCCCCAGCAGAGCAGTGTTTGCACTGGAGGGACCCCAACCCCGCTGGCTGTGACTCTTTTTTGAGCAGGAAAGGACGGGGCTGCCCCTCGGGTGCTTTTTGCAGGCGGGTGTTTGCAGACCAAGCAAGCGCAGCGGTTTAACATTCCTGCCAAGGAGCAGGTAACAGCCCGGGCTGCTGTGCAGACACGTGCACGCCTCTGCTCGTGGAGGAGCCCAGGGGCTGTTCCCAGGCTGGGACACAAATCCACAGACCAGCTCCCCTCCCCGAGACAAGCTCATTCCCCACCACCACCCCACGGAGGGGGTTATAACCCTGAAGTGTTCCCAAGTTGCTTTGCCTCCAAAACAGTGGAGAGGATGAGGGCAGGGAGCAGCAGCCACCTTGTTCACCACTGTCCCGGTCCCCCTGTCTTACCTGTCACCTTCTGATCCCTGTGCTCGGAAGGGCTGGAGGGAGCATGGACACCAGCAAACCCAGAAGTGCTCCTGCAGTGGTCACTCTGAGTCCTTCACTGTTCCCAAAGCTCTCAGCTCCTTTTGCTGCAGCAGATCATGCAGTGCTGGAGCCTCTCTCTGCACGTAGCTGGGGAAGAAACAGCCCCTCACTGCCCAGATAAAATCCTGTTGCTATTCCCTGCATTTTGCAGGACTCTTGGGATTCCACTTACAAGCATCATTTGAGTCCAGAGGACACCGAAGAAAAGGAACACCCTTCAAACTGCTCCCTGCTCTGCGGGTGCTTCTGTCACAGGGACAGGTCTGCTCCTGGGCCAGGAAAACTGTCCAAAAGGGTGAGGCAGACACCCAAAGTGACCTTGGCCCGGCTCTGTAGCACAAACAGCCAGGAAATGATCTCGTTCTTCTCATCTCTTCCACTCAGAGAAACTCAGGAGTCGCTCACAATCCCACAATTGCAAAACGCCTCAGGCAGAAGAACAAGTGAACAGAAAATCAAAGTTCAAAGGAAGGATTTGCAGGAGCAGAGGCAGTTTGTGTCAGAGAGAGCCTGGATGCTCCTGCAAGCCCTGTGCCTGCCTCTTCTTCACCTCCAGAGCTGGCTGCAGAAGGGGTTCCCATGGCAGATCCCTCTCATGGTCCCACAACAAAAACATCCCTCTGGAACTGGGGGACCCCAAATGAAAATGCTGAGGTGAAATTTCGACCCTGTTGGCATCAACAGCAATTTTCATGGATGCTCTGACACCCCAGCCATGTGTACTACCCCTTCTTGGGGGCACCCAAATCAAACCCCCTACTTTGCTCAGGAAACCCAGGTGCCATAAATAGATTTTCTCACCTCCCCTCAGTCAGGGAGTAGAAACCACTGGGAGTCGTTGAGGTTTGTAATGAGATTGGGGCTGCTGATGGTACCAGGCAGCTGCTTCACCTCTGGCTTAATGAGGCTGTAATTAGCCAGGGGTGGGAGCACAGGCTGTGCAAGGGGAGAGCCCACGTGGGAATTCATTTCCATTCCTCCCTCAGGGCCAGGGGGAGGTTTGCTTATAGATGGGTCAGTAAACTCCAGTGGGATGGGTGGTCTTTGCTGGGGGTGAGCTGGTTTCTGCTCTTTGATGCAAACATGTCCTCTCTGTGCCAGCAACAGGGATTGCCCATGACCAAGGTGCTCCAGGGATCTGCCTGTGAGAAAGTCCCAGGCAGGGGGACTTTCTCCTGCGCCCACAAAGCTGATCTCACGCCCATAAATCACCTCCCTGCTCTGCTGCCCAGGGAACAGAGGAGCCTGCTCATAAATCAGGAATAAAACTAACTTGGCATCTTTGGTGAGCAAATTAAATTGTGGGCTTTGGAGGAATGTTTCTGTTTGGCCGAATCATTAATAAATCAATGGGAGCCATAAGGAAGAGGAGAGGGGCTGTGCCCTGTGCCACACGGAGAGCTGGGGGGTGGCACGAGCCATCCCCACCCCTGTGTCCCCTCAGGCAGTGCACGGTGGCCCTGGAGCATCCCGGGGAGAGCAGGGGGACCCTGATCCTACACACACCCCCCCCATGTAGGGCTCACCCACCCCAGGGAACGCTGCGAGGCGCAGGTTAATAAATCAGTTTGTCTCCAGCCCGGTTTGCTTTGTGTGCCTGACAATAGCCCGTTGTAAATGGCAGCCCCTTGCCTCCTCTACTGAAAGGCTTTTAATTAAAATATGGAAGGGGCTTTTCTGTGTACTCAAAAAAAAAAAAAAAAAAGAGATTTCAGCACACTCCCATTCCAGTTCTGGGCGTTAATTTATTCCTGCCTTCCTGGCGTTTGTGATCCACGTCTTTGTGCAGTGATCCAGCCCCACTAGGCAGTTGAGGGGCGATGCTGGGAGCAAGAGTCATGTGCCAGTAGGGCTGGAGAGCCAGTGGTAGTGGTGAAACAGTGGTGTTGGTGGGCCATCAGTGATGTGAGCTCACTCAGTCGACACGAGGAACCCCACTGTGGGACAGTGGTGCCATCAGGGCGAGTGGGAATGTGTCAGGCCCTGGAACTGCCCAGGAGCTCAGGCCCAGCTTCAGCCCTGGGTAGAGAGAAGAAAGACCTTTGTGGGGACACAGATAGCTGCTCCCAGAGCTCTGCCCCCATCCTGTGCTAGGGAAGGCAGTGCAGCCCCTGCCAGCTGTCACTGAGTAGGTTTGGTCCTGGGGTTCCAGAAACCCTGGCAGGGGTCCTGCTGCCTCCCCCATGCCACCTCCCTGCTTTGGGGGTCGGGTTTTTGCCTTCTCCAACGGGAAAGGCTGGGGCCATCCCAGGGCTCTGCCTTGCCCTCCAGCAGTGAGGTACGAGCCATCCCAGTGTCTCCCACATCCTCACAAATGATTTGGAGTGTTCGATAGTCGTGGATGCCCCACCCCTGGAAATGTTCAAGGACAGGTTGTATGGGGCTTGGAGCAAACTGGTCTAGTGGAAGGAGTCCCTGCCCATGGCAGGGGGTTGGAACAGGATGGGCTTTAGAAACCCAAACCATTCTGTGATAGCACAGAAGCCCATCACCGCAGGTGATGGAGCTTCATGGTCATCTCCCCTCTCCCTCCAGCCCCTCTCTCCCCCTGCTTTGCCTCCATCCATCCCTCTCTCCCCATCCCTTTCCCCCCATCCCTCTCCTCTCCCCCCAGCCCGCCGGGCCCGGGCAGCGCCCGCACCGCGCCCGTTACAACGTCGCCACCTGGCGGCCACCGCGGTAACTGCAGCGCGTCCCCGCGGGCCGGGCCGGGCGAACACGGAGGGGACACGGAGGGGACACCCCGAGGGGACACCCCGAGGGGGACGCTGAGGGACATGAGGGGCACAGGAGTGCAGGGTTGGGCACCTCGGGGCACAGCACCCCTCCCTCTCCCCTCGGTGCCCGCGGGATATGCACTGAGCTGTGCCCGGTCTCAACCCTTGCTGACCCCCAGGATGCCCGGGGAGGGTGCCCGGGCCCCTCCACCGACCGCCTTTCTGCCACGGCTACTTCTTCCCAGGCACATTCTCCCTGCAATTAGCACACGCTCTTTAATTAATTTTCCTCTTTTATCGCTTCGTCCAAATTATCTCGACTCCGGCACTGTTCGCGGGTGCTCGGCGGATAACGCTGCTATTTATGGCTTTCCCTGTCAGTGCTGTGGCTCGGGAGGCCAGGACAGAGACCTCTCCCCTGGGCTGCATCCTGTTGCCAATGCAGGGCACAGCCCTGGGACAGGCCAGGAGCTCAGGGACGGGGAATCATCTGTCCTTGTCCCCATCCTCAGGCCAGCCTCCCCCTGACTGTGTTTGGTGGGTGGCAGCTCTTCCCCAGACCCCTGGGCTGGAGAAATCCTCCTGGCCACAAGCACGGTGATATATCCTTCTGATGAAAAACAGAGCTGAATCAGGCAAAACTGCTGAATTAAATCTGTCTGGAAGAAGCTGTTAGGCATTGAAACCTTCTGAATGTGAAAGGAAGAGGGATAAAACCCTTGGAACGCTTCTGAGGATGCTGCCAGCAGAAAGGGGCTGTGGTGGGGGGGTGTGATGAGCAAGGCAAGGATGTTCCCAACACTCCACGCTGTGGGAACTGAGGTGCAGAGATGTAACAGAGGGCACAGAGGCTGAGGAGATGAATTCCAGCCACCAGCCAGCAGTGGGACACATAGGTCACCCCATGGCCCCTCTCAGTGGGGATGGGGTGGCCACCACTGCCAGCTTCAAACTGCAGCTCTGAGCTGCACAGGAATCCATCCTTCTACCATTAATGAGCTTTCTCCCTTTGAAAATAATCATTACCAATAAACAAATACAGCAGGCAGTGTATATAAGCATCAAATTAAGTAGCTACATGCATTTGTTATATTTGATATGGCCTTGTTAACTGGAAATTCCTGGGTTTGGAATACGTATTGATTTCAGCAAACATATATTATTTTACTGTAAGTACCAACAGCCATTGTAGTTAATATACAACAGTTTAATTTAAAATGCATTAGTTTAATAAAAATGCATAAAACAGAAGGGAATTGCATTAGCTTCAATAAAAAATTCAATTTCATAAATATTATCCAGTGTTAAAATGCATTGATTTCCCGGGAAAATGTATTGGTCAGAGGCAATTTACATTGGTTGGGATGGGAATGTCCTGGTGTGTATACATATGTATTAGTTTAGTCAAATGTGTCTGATCACAGAAAAAAAAATACCGGTTGGAGCAAGGGAGATTGGTAAGGAAATGGTGTGGAGCGAGTGGAGGCACGGGCTGGCTCTGGAGCATCCTGGCACACAGATGTGGCTGTGCTGGGGCCTGGACACCCCCAAACCAGCTCTGTGCATGCTCAGACTGCCGGCATTCCCGGGACACAGGGAGCCCGTTATCGGCCCCGGGCAGGACTTGGCTGGGGCGCGGGGACACGTCTGGCTCGGGCTGAGCACACGCCTGGCAGAGAGCGGGGGTTAATCAAATCCTTTTGACTCCGTTTTTTATCGAGCTCAAGAGGGGCTGGCCTATTAATTAGAAAGGCTTTTTCATGTAAAACACAGGCTCTTTTGCAGATAAGAAGGGACGACGCTTGGTTCTGCCGTGGCACGGGTACGTGTGTTATTCCCTGACATCCCCTCACAGGCTGCAGCCGCTTCCCACAGCTCTTTTGTTCACTACAGGGCTCCAGAGGCACATGTGGACACACAGACATATTTAAAGCACTCAGGGGTGCCAATAGGTGCCAATAAGTGCCAAGTGCCAATAAGCCCCCTGATACCTACAGTGGGAGAAGGATACGACTCCTGGAGGTGCCTCTGGATCCTTGTGGGGAGCAGGATCTGGCCTGTGCAGCACAGAGGATTGCAGCTGACAGCAAGCACTTGGAGGAGATGCACTGTCTTACAAATTACAACAGAAATTCAGGCAGCCACCTGCACCCCATCCCATCCCAGATTTCTGTGCCCCCAGTCACCATCTCATCCCAACTACAACCTGGGCAACGCTGGGAAGAGACCCAGCTCTGGCCTCTTCCAGGCTGGGCAGGCAGAAATGCTTATTCCCAAAAAAAATCCTGTTCTGGAAGATCTCCACGGCTCCAGGGCTGCCTCCTGTGCTGCCAGCCATGCCCGGCATGGACACGGAGCTGGGGATGGGAGCGCCCAGGCGGCGCCGGCGGCTCCACGGCCAACCGGTCCCATGGAACCACCACACATCACTTCCCTGATGCTTATGGATTTTTCCTTAATGCCACAAATTAAGGTAATTGGGCTCGGCTGGCCGATGGATCCAGCTGAACTTGGCAGGAGGAGGGATCGGCCGTGCCAAGATTGATCCCCCTCATCTCCAGCAGTGCCCAGGGCTGGTCCTGGGCAGCTCTGCCCCCACGGCTCTCTCTCCTGCCCCTTTGCTCACACAGACCCCAAAGCACACCCTGAAATCCCTTTCCTGAGCTGCAGCTCCATCCAGATGAGGTGGTCATTCCCAGATCAGGATTTTTCTTCTCTCCAGGCACTTTTCCCAACACATTTCCCTGCTGCCTACAGAAATCCTCCCTGTAATGCCATCCTTGCTGGCTCGGCCGCAGCAGCTGGGCAGCGAGGTGAGATGGAGCGGCGAGTGCCAGGGATTAAACACGATATTTGTGTCCTCTGGAAGAACAAGGGCAGCGTCTGGGCAGAGCCCGGAGCTCTGGGGATCTGGTTTCACAGTCCCTTTTGTTCCCAGCCTTGTCCCAGACCTCCAACCTCCTCGGCATGCAGAGGGGACGATGCCAGGAGCGAGGCTGGCAGCCCCCTGTGCCCAGCCACTGGGTCATGGCCATGCCAGGCACCACAGAGCCTGGGGGGGCTGATGGGCATCGTTGGGCTGCCAGCACCATTCCCACCCCAGCATTCCTGCTCATCCACCTCCAGCCTCATCCTGGGCAAGGCAAGAGGGAGGGGAGTTAAAAAAACAGGCTAAAAATACCGAAGACAAAAAACAACCACCAAATAGCCCAGTCCTGGCAGCCATCACTCCTGCTCCACGAGAGCAGTGCACATGGAAGGGGTTTTGTGGGATTGCTGCCTGCCTGCCATGGGTTCCACAGGTCTTTCTGTAGAAATGCAGTCTCTGGACAGGGCAGTTGTGCCACGGCCAGGGTGGTTGTGCCATGGCCAGGGTGGCTGTGCCATGTCCAGCTGGTGACTCGTGGCATCCGGGTAGGGTGAGTGCCATCACTGGTGGGTGCTGCAGGATGTGTCCCTGGGACGGAGCCCGGCATGGGGAGAGTTAAATCCTTGTGAGGACCAGGGTGAGCAAGTGTTTGGCTTAACTGGGTGACAGGTGCCTCAGTGGGGGGTGACACTTGAGAGAGGAGCCCTTCGTGCCTGCCCGGCTTTGTGGGAGCTCAGCATCCACCTCCGGCCTCGTCCCGGATGGGGCTGCAGCAGGATGGTCCCTGTTCCGCCACAGATGGAGTGACCAGGCAGCTGTTCCTGCTCTTGGAGCATCCCAAATGAGGGGATCCCAGGGCAGGGGGGGCTCCTCCACCTCCAGCAGCTGAGCAGAGCCCAGCTTTGCCGTGCCAATGCTGCGATGGGGCACCAAGCATCCCAAAGATGCCTGGCAGGACCGAGGGAAAACTCCACAAGGCTTGTGGGATTGTTGCTGGGAGTCCCCTGGGGCCGGGCCCTCTCTGCATGTTCGAACAGAGGGGACAAGCCCAGCCCCAACCCGAGTGACAAAGGCAGGTGGGGCTGTTCCCCTGCAGTCCGGGGTCAGCATCCCCAGGGTGGGAGCTGGGGGCCGCCTGGCACTTGGTTAACCTTGAAACCCTCCCGGGCTCACATGTCACGTCAGCCGGTGACAACAACAAGCTGCTATTCCAGATTAGAGAGAGAGAGAGGGCCAGAGAAAGGCAGAGACAACAGGGCTGGGGGCGGCCAACTCACCTATTACAGCCAAAAGTGGGCATGGGGCTATTTTTAACCCGGAGGGGGGTGTATTTATTGTTTGAGCCGGGGGGAGCGAGCGACTGCCTCCAGGACACCCCTCGCTGCGACATCGGCGGCTCTGCAAGGCCATGGTGAGTGCTGAGAGCCCAGAGCTCCATTGGGGAGAGAGAAAATCCGCTAAACTTTTCACCAGGATAGATTGAATGGAAAGAGAGTGGTGGAGGCAGCAGGGATCTGAGGGTCGAGGGTCCCTCCTGCCCTGGAAAGGGGGTGAGCAAATTGGGAGCATCTAGCTGGATCAGCAGCACCCCGGAGGGAATAGGGGGGTGTCTCCCATGCTGACTGGGGGCAGACCTTTTGGGGTCCAAATGCCATTTTGCTCCTTTCCCTTACCTCCATGCAGTGAGAGGGAAGGGTTGTTGTGTCCCCCAAAGCCGTCCTCTTGGCAGAATCCCCCAGTGAGAGGGAACAGCTGCTGGAGCAGGCACTGGAATGAGGGATGATGGGCAGGGTGGGACAGTCAGGGGCTCTGTCCTTCACTCTTTACAACACACATGGAGCTGGTTTTGGTTGTTTCAAGCCTCAGTGCAGGAGGAGGCAGAATTTTTTATTAAGCAGATACTTTAATAAGTGCAAAGCAGGGTGAGGAAGCACCTAATGACTCCAGCCCTTGTGCAGCCTCAGCACCCCTCCCAAAGCTGGGGTTCCAAAAGGGATATCTCACCCCAGTGCCAAGCCTTTCACCTGAAGTGATTTCCTGCCTCATCTTTCCATGGACATATTTGGCTAAATTCATCAGGAGCTGTAATTTAAGCAGGAATCTTAATGCCCCTCAGTATCCCAGAGCTGCAGGAGGAAACCAGCAAACCCCCAGGGAAGAGAGTCCCAGCCCAGACCTACCACGAAGGAGTCATGGCTAAGGGCAATTTCATGCTTTTATTCCACTCCATAAAAAGCCAGTGAGTTAATGATTCATCTTGGAACACTTGCAGGCACCCAAGAAAGCCAAGAAGAGGATTGAAGGTGCTAATTCCAATGTCTTCTCCATGTTCGAGCAGGCCCAGATCCAGGAATTCAAAGAGGTAGGTGGGCTTGGTGGGAAGGACTGAGGGTCCTTGGTGTGATATGACCTTCAGCTCTTTCCTTGGTGCTCTCAGATCAGGGACAGCCGGTTCTCAGCAAGAGGCAGCACACCCGGTTTTTGGGTCGTTTTATTTTAAAAGTGAGAAGAACAACTCAGTGACGTTGTTAAATACGGCATTGACTCTGAGCTTCCAAGGAACCTGCACCCCACAGAGCAGCATCCTGGAGAGCCAGAGCACATCTCCCAGCTAACTCCCACCTGCAGTGCCAGGAGCTCTTACCCCCTGCATGGCAGGCACATGGTCCTGTGTAGATTCCAGTTCCAGGGATAACCGGACCCAGTCGGGGAGCTGATGAGTCAGGCTGGCTTCTGTCCTTGGTCTCATACTGGGGTGAGAGGGCTCTGGCCAAAGAAAGGGTTTCTACAGCATTAGGGTTTGGGTTGCCACTGCCCGAGGCTGCAGGGGCCAGGATTGCTGCTGGATTAGGGATTGGGGTGGGTTGTTGCTCCCTCGCTGGGTGAGGATCCCAGAGCCCCACCCCAGGAGGGCTCAAAGGGCCCTTGTCCCATCCAAGCTGAAGGGACGAGGAGGAGAGTACTAAAGCCTTTGCAGAGGCCAACAATTCTCCCTCTGCCTGTGCTCCCTCCTCCTGTGCTTCCAGGCATTTACCATCATGGATCAGAACCGGGATGGCTTCATCGACAAGGCGGATCTGAGAGACACATTTGCTGCCCTCGGTGAGCCCCTTTTTAGTCCCCTCCCCTCCCCAGCAGCTTTGCCAACATTAGACCTGTTAAGTGAGAAATGAGGGAAGAGCCCCCATTTAACCATATCCCCATCATTAACTGGATCTCCCGTTTTGCCAAAACCGTCCTGATCCAAACCCAGGCCTGTTAGCCCGTGAGATTCCATGGGTGACCCAGAGCAGCTCTCACAGCAGTGCTGGTTTATCCCAGCATTTCTAGAGCCAGCTCCTGGATTACACTCAGCCAAATGCCTCTTCCCATGCTTAGAAGCACCTGGCTGTGCCCATCCCACGGCATCCCGGGGTGTGCAGGCATTAAGGGGATTTAGGGGATTTGGGGGAGGCTGTGACGTTGTGAGCTTGGCTCTCCCCTCAGGGAGGTCACCATGAATCAGCAATGGGGCCAGGGAGTCCCAAGGACAACCCAGCCCCAGGAAAAAGGATGGAGGCATTCAGTCCCATCACCTTCTGGCACTGGGGACCAGAGGGAACCCCAGTGCTGGTGGGTTTGACCCAAAACACCTCCTGAGGAGGGCTGAAGCAGGCTGATCCATGGGGCAGTGAAGGAAGGAAGCAGCACAGCATCCCTCTTTTCTGTGATCCTGGAGCCCAAGAAACCAGAGCTGCAGATGGTTCTCCCCGCTCTGCTACTGCTGTTCCTTGCCAGAGGTGGCTCCCCAGGGATGTGCTGCTTCCCTCAGTGGTGGGGAAACCCCCACAGGAAGGGTCCCATGGCGTGTTCTAGCCCCCAGCACATAGAGCAGAGCAGCCAGAGATGGACATGGAGTTGACCCAACACTGCTCTCCTCAGGGCGCCTGAACGTGAAAAATGAGGAGATCGATGAGATGATAAAGGAGGCCCCTGGTCCGATCAACTTCACCGTGTTCCTCACCATGTTTGGGGAGAAACTCAAGGGTGAGTTTGGGGAGCTGGAGGGTGGTCAGTGAGCACCCAGGGAGGTGGGTGGTGGTCAGTGGGCACCCACACCATCATCAACATCCTGTCCCACCTGGGGAAGCCACCCAGCTCCTGGGACCTCAAACCCTTCCAGGTGAGACCTGTCAAAGGCTCCTTGGGGGACCCCAATCTCACTCCATCTCACTCCATGGGAGGGTATGAGATGGTCTCCGTGCCTCAGTTTCCCCAGCCATTTACAAAACCCAAATGGCTGTGATGCTGCTGTCCCCACAGGAAGGGGGGGGACAGGAGTTCCTGTAGTACCTCTGATCGTTCTGGCACCAGCGGTGGCACCAATGGCCATGCCGGCCACCAGCCACACTTTGACCCATTGCCCCATCCAGCTGCACCCTGCATCATGTACTTAACCCAAGGAATGCAGCCTCCTGCGGATCTCCAGGAGGCTACAGGGCCCCAAGGGCTGAGCCCGGAGCTCTATAAATACCCTGCAAAGATTAGATAAACGCCGGATGCCGGAGCGGTGGCGACACAGCCTGCTTTGTGCTCACACCACCACCCCGCGTCTGCTCCTTTACGTGCCACCACCCGCACTCAAGTGTCCAGTTGCAGGGTCAGCATTCCTGCAGGGACCCTGCTTCCTCCTAGGAAGGCTGGGGGAAGCAGGAGGATTCCTGCTCTGCCACCTCCGATGGCCACGGCTGTGTCACCCACAGGTGCTGACCCGGAGGAGACGATCCTGAACGCATTCAAGGTGTTTGATCCCGAGGGAAAAGGCCTGAAATCTGCCTAGTGAGTGCAAGGGTACCTGGGGAAGGGGGTGAGGAGGGGTGTCCCCACCAAGACCTCCCCAGTGCTTACCACAGTCTCTTGTTTGCAGCATCAAAGAAATGCTGATGACACAGGGCGAGAGGTTTTCCCAGGAAGAGGTATGAGCTGCTTCCCACCCTATGCCAGCTTCCCATGCCTTTCATCCCGACAGACCCCAGCCCTTCTCCCAGCCCTGGTCCCAAAACCCTTCTGGGCCACCGTTCCAACCTGACTCTTCCCTGGCAGATCGACCAGATGTTTGCAGCCTTCCCTCCAGACGTGTCGGGCAACCTGGATTACAAGAACCTGGTCCACGTCATCACGCACGGCGAAGAGAAGGACTAGCCCACGCTCAGGGCTGGGGCTGCCACTGGGAGATCACCTCTCCCCAGGTCACACGGGGCTTCCCTTTCCTCTTCCCCTGGAGAGGCACGTGCCTGGGAATTTGGCACAGGAATGGCATCCCCATTAAACTGCCCTTTGGCAAGAGGAAAAGCAGCTGCTGGTGTGAGCAGTGCTGGGGCTCGTGTGGTGTGTCTGCACGGTGCGTCTGTGCCCCACGGGAGACCCTGAACCCCTCCCAGACCCCACTGCCCCCATACTCCCAGCCCTACTGCACGTCACCCTCGTGTGCCCTCGAATCCCTCTGCCTTGCTGTCTCCCTGCTCCCACCCCACACTGGGCTGTGGCCATCCCGTCTGGTCCCACCAGCCCAGGACCAGCACTGAGTTCAGATTTACTTTAGGCAGCAGAGAGTTACCAGCTTAGCAGGGAACACCCTGCAAGCACAGTCACCCCTCTGCATCCCACCCGCCAGGCACGGTTCAGGAGCAGGACCATGATCCCCAAATCTGGCTGCCGGGAAGCACGCTGAGCTGTGTGACAGGGATGTCACCCCGACATAGAGCAGCTGATCCTGACCGCAGCTGTGGGTCTGTCAGCAGCGGGTGAAACCTGGCCAAAATACCACCTGGTGAGCTTTTGAAGCCTGCAGAAGGTGTTGGGAAGATGGAGTGACGTCCAGGCCACAGAAGTTCAAGAGTGAAATTGCTTCTTTACTTTCGCCCGCGTTGGGCTCTTTGATGGGGATCTCCTCCTCTTCCTGCCCGTGCTGGGGGGCTTGGCCGCCTCCTCCTCGTGCCTCTTGACAATCATCTGACGCAGCCGGTCCTTGTCCAGCGGCTCTTCAGCTGCCCGAGAGAACGACCACTCCATTCTATCACCAGCTTTATGCACCCGGCGGGGCAGGACAGGCTGTTTGGGGCTGACCAGGGAGGATGTGTGTGGATGTGTGTGGGTGTGTGTGGATGTGTGCAGATGTGTGTGGATGTGTGTGGATGTGTGTGGATGTGTGCAGATGTGTGCAGATGTGTGTGGATGTGTGTGGATGTGGGTGTGTGGCTGCAGGGGTTGGCCATGCAGGAGTTGGGGAACGGCTCCTGCACAACCACGGCCCTTCCCTCCCTCCTCCCGTGCTCACCAGCGCCGGGGTCGGTGCTGTCCAGGCTGGGGGGCGGCGGGCTGATCTTGTCCCGATCCAGTGCCCAGAGGAGCACCTCATTTCCACTCACGGGGCTGATGAAGGACTGCGACCGGTGCGCGCGGTCGACTGACGTGTAGCGCAGGAGGGACTCCACCACCAGGAACTCATCGGCCTTCTCCTCCACAGGACCTGGGTGGGAAGGAGCAGCATCCCACAGGGTCCCTGCACCGAGATCCTACACCAGGACCCTGCCCAAACCCTCCCGCCCTGGCCTTTGCAGAGCAGGGGATCCGCTGGCTTCCCCGAGGGAGCAACGGTGGGCAGCCTGACTCCCCAGGGGCAAGGGACCAAGGCTGGGTCATGAAATCATAGAATCACAGAATCAGTAAGGTTGGAAAAGACCTCCACCAAGATCATGAAGTCTGACCTCCAGCTGAATACTCCCATGCCTTCTAAACCATATCACAAAGTGCCACGTCCACTCGTTTTTGTTACGCTTCCAGGATGGTTCCCTGGGGAGCCTGTTTCGACACTTGACCACTCTTTCAGTGAAGACATTTTTCCTAATATCCAACCTGAACCTCCCCTCATGCAATTCCCCTTGTTCTGTTGCCAACTGTCTGGGAGAAAAGGCTGACCCCCACCTCTCTACAACACCCGGGGGCAAGATGAGGGTTTGGGGGACCACTGGGATATTTATACAGCTGAGTTGGCTCCTGAACTCGCTGGGAATTTGGTGCTGCAAATTCACCTTGGGCACACCCTGCCTGATAGGGCAGAGGGAAAAAAACCAGCTCAATTAAAATACAGAGGGTGGTGGACACACACAGCTCAGGCCACGTGGTGTGGGAAGGCAGGCCTACCAAAAAGTGGCAGCAAGCTGCTCCCGAGCGGCTTCACTATCTTTGTGGTGTCGCAGTCAGTGTCTTTCGAGAGGGACTCAATGCGGGATTGAAGCTGTCCCACGAGTTTGCTGCTCTCTTTGCCTTTGGCTTCATACATGTTGTCTTCCTCAGTGGCTTCTGTTATTTTTGCCTGTCAGCAAAGGTTTTGGCAGGTGTCACACCAGCCCCTCGCTGATCCCACCACCCCAGTGCTGCCCAGGTTCAGTCTGGATGCTGGAGACAGAGTCACAGAATCACAGAACGGGTCGGGTTGGAAGGGACCACAGTGGGTCATCTAATCCAACCTTCCTGCTCATCCCAGAGCACATCACACAGGATTGCATCCAGGTGGTTCTGGAATATATCCAGTGAGGGAGACTCCACACCCTCTGAGGACGGTCTGATCCAGTGCTTGGCCACTCACACAGTACTCTTTAGATATAAACTAAAGAAGGCAGCCCAGGAGAGGCTGTGGGATGCTCCCATCTCAAGCTCCCCATGCCAGACCAGGGCTGGCAGGAGCCCCACAGTCACCCTCTCACCATACACTGGGAGCTGCCAAAACCTTTGCAGGGCCCATTTCTACCCACAGCTCTCCAGCCACTTGCCAGAGCAGCGCTGACAGGACCAGACTCCCTGGCACAAGTGTCGGGACAGACAGGGATCTGCAGCCCTTCCAGAGGGAATTCAAGGCTGCCATACCTCCATCTCCTGCATGACATGAAACCGGGCCGTCACCTCCTCTTCCCTGTCCACAATGGTGGCTGTCATATCATTCTGTGCAAACACAAGCACATGGAAGGGGTGCTGATGGAATGCTCACCAGACATGCCAAACAGAGACTGGGGACACCCCTCTGCCCTGGGAGCAGGGACATTCCTCTTGACTCCTCTGGGGATCACTGTCCCCAGGCCAGGAGGGCAGGGCATGGATGCCCCCACTTTTCGTTCCAGCCAGCGCCACACACTTCAAGGAAGCTCTTGGCTGTCCTGGATACTGCAGTATTTTTCCTGGGTGCACGGTGGCAGCATTGAGACACGTTTAGTTCTGAGAACACAAGCGTTGGGAATTGTATTTTTGGCTACTCCTTTTCATCCCTTAAATCCCACCCGTGTGGGAGCCAGCCAGCCAGGCTCTGCTGTGGGCAGCAACACTGGACACTCAGGAGAGGACAAACCCACCCCAGGCCAAAAGCGCTGCATGGAAAAGGGAGACGTGAAGAGCCTGGAACAGACCTGAATGTCCTTCATCCTCTGTCTGATGCCCTCATTCCCAGCATTCAGCCTGATGCCATAGGCGAAGAGGATGAAGAATCTCCTGTTCTTTTCCACGAACTCATTCAAGAACTGGTCGATCTCTCCGTCCGACTTCTCCAGCAGGTCCTTGTAGGCCACCTCATAACTCTCTGTCTGTCTCTGCTTGGCCCACTCAGCGGCCTTCAAAGCTGAGAGAGACACAGAGCCCCAGCTGTCCTTAGCAGAGCCCTCCCTGCAGTGCTGGGGGGTTTGCTGTGGTGCTCCCCAGAGGGCCAGAGGGGGTCTTTATTTCACACAGAAACTAAGCAGGGAGCTCAATGTTCTCAAGGGAATGGAGCAAACACAATGGGACCCCTTATCAGGAGGATAAAATGAGTACATTAGATTAGATTAGATTTTAGGAAGAAATTCTTCCTTGTGAGGGTGGTGAGGCCCTGGTACAGGTTGTCCAGAGAAACTGTGGCTGCCCCATCCCTGGAAGTGCCCAAGGCCAGCTTGGATGGGGTTTGGAGCAACCTGGTCTAGTGTAAAGTGTCCCTGCCTGTGGCAGGAGGTGGAATGAGATGGGCTTTAAAGTCCCTTCCAATCCAAACCAACCCAAAACATGACAAAGGGAGCCATGGCTGCAAGAGGAGCAGGTCCCCAAAGGCACCCCAAGGCCCTCAGTGCTGGGTGACCTCACTCAGTTATCACTGTTCAGCCTTTTCCCTTGTAGAGTGAAGGTTGGGTTAGGGAGCCTGCAGGCAGAGCAGAGGTCCTGCCTTTGGGGTGCAGTGCTATAAACCACCATAACCAGCCCCCCTGCCAACTCTGTGTACTCTGGGTTTGTGGGCCCAGTTACACATATTCTCCCTCCTCTGATACCTTCTCTCTGTTTGGCCTTTTCCTTCAGTTCGGACAGATCTGTACATTTGGTGACAAAGAAATTTTTCCGTTTGAACTCCTGCTGAAGGGCACACTTCAGCTCCAGCATCTTGATGTTGAACTTGATGGTGTGTTTGTAGCGTACTTCCCTAATGTCCGAGATCTTCGAGAGACACTCCATCCTGCACACAGAGAGCAGCAGTCACACCGTGCTTTGTGTTCCTGGCCATTCCCATGCACCCCTGTGCCTGATCTAGCCCAGCCTTCCCCGTGATGCTGTGCCTGTTCCTGGCTCTCATCTGGGTGTAGTGGTGTTACTCCAAGGCCAGCAGCAAACAAACACAGCTCTTGGTGGGGTTTGGCACTCGGGCATCGTGCCCAGCTCAGGTGGGACTCAGAAGGAAGAGACAATTCACCCCATCCTGAGAAATATCTGGCATAGGTGGAATAAAACACCCTGGAGGCACTAATCTCCCTGCACTGACCAGGCACCCAACCCTCAGCAGGCAGCTCTGGATGAGAGCAGCAACTCCTCTCTCTGAAGACACAGCTGGCCTCTAAACATCGATACTCATCGCTGGCACTGCCCCTCAGCACCAAGTTTTCCCCGCAGGGCTGGCAGGGCCACGTACAGATGCTCGTAGTCTTCTATGGCGATTTCAGTAGCAATGTTCAACTGCCTATTCTGCTGAGTCAGCTGCCTTTCGTACTTCCAGTAGTACTTGTCAAAAATGGCTTTCTGGATTGTCAGGCTCCGGGTCTCCTCCCGGAGCCTGTTGTTTCCGGTCAGGATAGTGTTGTAACGCACAGTGGCCTGGGGAGAGCGGAGCAAAAGGTTTGGGACTGGTGGGAGATTAAGGGGCTCAGGTCTCTGCTTGAAGATCTTGACTAGGGTAGGGATAAACACAGCCCAGGAGATTTGAAGCTGGCCCTGCACTGTCCTCCTCCCCGAGAGAGGAAAGGCAACAGAGGATCAGGGCAATCACAACAGACACCTGGAGCTGGTGTTGTCCAAGGCAAGGTGGCTCCAGGCAGCCTGGTTTGATCACTAAACAGGTGCAGACCTTCAGGCCTCTTGGCACGGCACAGGCCCTGCTTTTGGGTCACCGAGCTTGAAGGAGCCTTTGAGATATTCTGGGAGCAATCAGGCATGGGGAACCAGACTAGTGCTTTATGCAGCTTGTGTCGACCACAGAAATTTGCACCACTGCGCTTTGTCCTGACCAAGAAGGTCCCAGGCCCCTCTGTGGCCTCACAAAGGTCTCCAAAATGTTTGCTTACTCGGTTAAGCCGGAACTCCATTCCATCGACCTTCTCCAGCAGCCATTTGTAATTCCTCGCTTCCAATGCCTTCGCCGTTATCTTTCTTTGCTTTGTAGTCTGTTTTTCAAACTCTCTTGTCTGCACATACAGAGTGGGGAAAAAAAAAAAAAAAGGAAGTATAATCTCCACCCCTGCGTTCTGGACTCTTGTCAGGACATGCAGCCAAAGAAAATACCCTCTGCTGACCTGAACTGCAGCAACCATGTCATTAATGAGCTCACACTTATAGAAGCAGCTTTTATCCCAAAGGATCCCATCCTGCACGTGCAGAAACATAAACTGTAACTGGGAATGGGTTTATTTTCGTGTCATGAAGAAAGTGCAGCTGCCCCTGGAGGGAACTCCAGCAGGTGTTGAGCACGGCACAGCAGCACTCTGTGGGGTGGAAGAGGCAACGAGGATGGGGTTTCGGTTGGGGTTATGTGCTGGCCAGGCAGGGATTCGTGGGGTTCTCCCTGGGAATCAGCAGAGGAAAATTTTGCCAGAAGTGGGAAGCTGTCAGAGCAAATAAATCCACAGGAAGAATGAAGTAGTTGGAGAACAGTGAAGAAGGGGCAGGTTAGGGAGGTATGACTGAGCCAAGAGATCCCTGAGTGAAAGCTGACCCTGTTGGGAAAGCTCTACAGCACCTCCAGCAACTGCAAATTACCTAAGATGTTCCTGATCTTCCATCACGGACAGCTGGCTCAAAGCAGAAGGCTGAAGGGCCCTATCACTTCCATAGCCCCACTTTTCCCTTGGCCTCCCACCCCACTGCTGCCCAAATCCAACCAGGATGTCCTCAGGAGAAAGGATGGGACATCCCCCAGGTCCTCATCCCTCAGCTCTATTTGTCACACCTCAGCAACACACACGTTCCATTTTTGCCTTTTTCAGGACAATAAAAAAAGTGAAGGGAGAAGCAGAGGGATGTTGTGTGACCCCAGGCAGGTATGTACCATCCCACAGGGGCTGCAAGCACTGGTAGTACAACCAGTTTTAGAGTCTGGCCTTACTTTTCCAGTCAGTGCTTCTGACTTGAATGGGAGTCTGGCTCTACCCACTTGTCACTGTTGTGTGTCATTTGCCAGGAGGAATATTCCAAGGCCTGAATTAAATGTGTTTTACATTGAGGAGTTTCATCCAAGAAGTGCTCCAGATGCTCTCACCTGCTTGCTCAGGTCAGCTACCTGGGCTTTTTTCTCTTTGATCAGGGCCTCGTTATGATTTCTGATCTGAGAAAGGGTTTCAACCTTCACACGCTTTCTGTTTTCTAGCATCACATTTTTCGGGGAATAGATCTGGCTCAGCATTAATGACACGTGTCTGTGTTCTTCATTCAGATCATCTATTGCTTTTCTGTAAAAACAGAACGACAAAGAACATTTAGCACATCCCAGCTGCAAGGCCAGGGCAGGTCCTTCCCCCTCCCCATCTCACCACTGTGGTCCCCACCATCACTTTATAAAAAAAGAGAGAGTAACTTTTTACACAGTCAGATAGTGGTAAGAGTGAATGGTTTTAAACTGAGAGAGGAGAAATTTAGATTATATTTAGGAGGAAGTTCTAAGAATGAGGGTGATACCAGGTTGTCCAGAGAAGCTGTGGCTACCCCATCCCTGGAGGTGTCCAAGGCCAGCTTGGATGGGACTTGGAGCAACCTGGTCTAAAGTGTCCCTGCCCATGGTCAGGGGGTGGAACTGGCTGAACCTTAAGGTCCCTTCCAGCCCAAACTCTTGTGTGATTTTGCAGCTCATGGAGGAGCTTCTCAAATGGACTATGACCTGTGGATCTGCACTCACTGCTGAGCCTGGATTTGCCGCCAGATCTCGGCATCGTAAAATTTCCTCTTGCACGCTGCGTGATGATACTGTGTCTGCAGTTTCCTGATCTCCATTTTAGCCCTTCTGTCCTTCTCATGCTCAGAGAGTTCCGAAAGGTCCTGGCTCTTGGAGGGTTTTCTCCGCTGTCGCAGAGAGGGAGGATTTGGTCACTCGAGCAAACACAACCAGCACTGGCAGCCAGCACGTGGGGGAGTGGGTCAATGGCATCACCAGCCCCAGCCCTTCTCTGGCACCTGAGATACCCATCACCACCTGAAACCTCAGTTCCTGGACACACCTCCACCACCAGGGAGGGCAGGGCATCGCAGGTTGTCACCTGTTTTGTCACACTGCAAGGGCCATGTCAGCCAGAACCAAACCCACTGGTGCTGTGGACGTGGAGGAACCCAGGTGACCTTGCCCACGAGTGGAGCAGGAGTGCTCCCATCCCTGGATGTGGGAAGGTGACTTCTACTGAGAACCTGCCCAACAGGTGAGCACTGAAGCTGTGGCAGATCTACCACCACCTGTGTCCTCAGGTGACCTACACTGCCCAAACCTGCCTCTCCCAACACCCAAACCCCAGGCCATGGCCTCATCCCTGGTACAGGAGGGCAGGCAGAAACAGCCCCACTGCAACCCAGCACCTTGCTGGCAGAAGCAAGGCTGGCTGGACCCGTATTCCCACGGGTAAGATCCCTATGGCAGATCTTCTGCAGTCCCTGCAAAGTTCAGCTTTAGTTTGTGCTTCATTTTTACCTTTGAGCTCTTCATTTTTCCTGCCTAACTCTGCGGGTTACTCCGTAGAGGCCTCAGAAAGGGGACAAAGGAGACTCCACAGGGATTGCTGTCCAAGGGGAAAAAATGAAACGGGAGTAATGGGGTGGTTGTGTCCTCCTGCCCATCCCTCAGCACCCGCTCGCGTGTTTGGCACAGGAGGAAACCATCACAGATGGCTGCGAGAGGAATAAAAGGAGAGTATTTTTGGTGATGTCATCGTGAACTGATCGAGTTTACAAGTAGGGGAGGAACAGATGGTTTGAGCTATTCCACCCCTTTCAGTACCTGGGTTTCCATAGAAATTCCAGTGAGGTCAGTCCCCCCCACCCTGTGCCAGTGGGTAGAATTCCTGAAGAACACCTGGATTCACACCCCCCCCCGCTTCCTCCCCACCCCATCCCGCTGCTGCCAGGGAGGGCTCTAGAGCAGACCCCACATCCCTAACACCAGAACTGGTCCCCAGCAGCCACACTGCAGCCCCCTGGGTCCCCCTGAACCCCACAACACTGCTCAGCCCCCCCTGGTACTGCAGCTCCTCTCCAGCCAGGACACGGCACCGTGGTGGCAGCTGCGTATTCCCAGAGAACAAGCCCTTCTTCCAGTGGGAAGCTCAGGAGAGGTGAGAACCTAGAAGGGGACTGATCCCAGCCCCATCCTGTGGCCTGCACTGTCCCATACCCTGTGGAACAATCACTGGCCTGGTTGCCATAGCAGCATCATCACAATGGAGTGTGGATGGTGCTCCAAGGACCACTAAGAAGGATGGAGCAAGGAGCTGCTGGGACCCCACACTACACGGACCAAAGGGATTTCCATGCCCCAAAACCAGCCCTGAACCACATGCTCTGATATCTCTCTGGCTTCACAACTGTCATTTTACCAGTTCTCCTCTTTACAGTGTTTGAACTGACCCACAACCTGGAACTTTGAACCTCTTTGCTCCAACAGGAGCATCCAGGGGTTCACCATCCCCAGTAGCACTTTGGGATCACAGCTACTGTTCCCTCCCCATCCTTCCCAGCTCCATATCCAGCTTTCTGAGCTTCCTGGTTTTTATCTGTTCTGCTCATGAAGAGGCAACAACCACCACACCGTTGTTGTCACCCTCAGCATCCAGACCCCCTCGAAGTGCCCACTGTCAGGAGAGAGCAATGGTTGGCACTGCCAGCCCAGGGAAGGTCCCTGGGGACAGAGACCAGTTAGGCAGCTGATTAGGGGCCACACTGAGGCTTCATGCCTGCTTCTCTCCCTTCCATGCAGGGGAGCACATGGGACCCACAGACTGAGTCACGAGAGCCATGATAATCCGTTCCCTGTGAGCTGGAGTGCGTGGCCAGCTCCTTCCAGGGCCTCAAAAGCTGGGATTCCTGGAGGGCTGGAGCACAGGAAGCTGCCACAGGGCTGTGTTTCATAGCCCTGGAGTTGCTTACTCAGCTGTGGGGTGAAGGGGAACAGAGAAGTGCTGAAGGTGAGCAAAGGGCACCCATGTCCCAGTTTGCAGGGCTGTGGCGAGTTCAAAGCCACGAGCAAAATCCTCGGCCAGCATATCCCTCCCAAGGCAGCACCTCCCCTCATCCCAGAGACTTTGATGAGCTAACAACCCAGTCACCAAGTGCCAGGCTAATTCCCAGCCAGATAGGCTCTGAGGAGGCATTTAATTGGAAATTATTTTCATAGCAGGGAGCAGAATGTGGTGTTTGATAAGAAAAATCACAACCGAGGGCAGAACGATGCTGGGAAGGCTCTGGAGCCTCAGGGTCCTACCAGGGCCAGGAAAAGCTCCTGGAGCTTTTTGTGCTGTTCCTGCATGAACAACAGCTCCATGGGATGATAAGAGCAAGCTCTCCAGGGCTGAGGTTGTCACTCAGTCCTGGTGGCCCTTGGCTGTTTATGCTGCTCATGCCTTTCCCTCACCCTCAGCAGAAACAGGGCCAAGCCTCCTCTTCTGAATAAAGGTAAAGGTGCAGGGGTGAACATCATTTTTCCAGAAACAATGCCACTGGGTGGCTTGAAAGCCTGTTTTTCCTTGGCTTGGACTAGTCCAGCCTCAAAATACAGCCCACATTGTCCGTCCTTTTTTGTGTCCTTCTCCATGGACCAATTCTCAATTGTTTAGCAAGAACAAGTCAGTAAATTAAGCTATTGAAGAGGGCTCTGATTTGGTAGAGTCTGTGTCTGTCACCCTCCTTGCAGAAGCATTGATTTCACTAAAGAGGACTGTTTTCACCCAAACAATGCCCCACTGTCAGGCTTGCTCTGAGTGGGGGTGACTTCATTGTCTGGATGGACCTTTAAGCAGAAGGTAATCGGAGCAGGATGAGATGGTCCATAATATCTGAATCCAACAAATCTCCAACTTCTGGGAGAAAGAGGAGAAAAGTGACTTTCTGTGCAATTTTCACCTTAACCCATCTTCCCTGATTTAACAGGTACATTTAGCACTGATTGACACGGGGAAATTATTCTTTCAGCTGCAGATCTGGGGGGTAATTAAAACTACTTGTACTATTTTAAGGGTCAAATCCTGATCTGTGCAAGCAGAGCAAATCCTTCCTGATTTCAGCAGAGATTTCCCTGTTTCACTGGGTCCAGTTCCCGCTGGCAGCAGGGGATGGTCAGAGCTGGGCTGGCTCTGATCTGAGCTCCCACCTGGGAGGGTCCCATCGACGTCAAACAAAATCTCTGGGGTAAATTAGAGAATCAGGCCCATATTTTCATGCAAATGCAGTACATTCGTGTTACTTAATGCCTATTTATAATAAATGCAGAACTTAATTCTACTTAACCCGTCTTTAGTGTTTGACACATGAAATCGGTGAGTCAGAGGGCTAAATATGGAACTGTCAAAACTTTCTTTTTTCCCTCCTCTAAAAGCCTGGATTAAATCATAATCAAACTCCCGTCAGCTCCAGCAGCAGTGCTGGGAGAAGCAGGAAGATGCTGACAACTGCTAAGGCAGCTGGTGATGGGGAAAGGTCTTCTCAGCCAGCAGATTGATGGCAGAACCTCGCAGAAAAGGTTGTGAATTCAGACACAGGCTGGGTCCATCTCTGCTGGAATCATAGAACCACAGAATTATAAAATGGTTTGGGTTGGGAGGGACCTTAAGGATTGTCTTGTTCCACCCCCTGCCACAGGCAGGGTCACCTTCCGCTATCCCAGGTTTCTCCAAGCCCCATCCAAGCTGGACTTGAACACTTCCAGGGATGGGGCAGCCACAGCTTCTCTGGGCAACCTGTGCCAGGGCCTCACCAGCCTCTGAGTAAAGAATTCCTTCCTAATATTGAATCTAAATCTCTCCTCTTTTAGTTTAAAACCATTCCCCCTTGTCCTATTACCAGCTGACCATATAAATGTCATGCTGTGGACCTGGAGTGATCCCTTGGCTTCCAGGTGTGACCTTACCAAGACCTGGCTTGCAAAGGGTGTCCCATGGGCACATTTTCTACCCAGTTTTTAATTTCTTTCCTCTGATGAATGTTATCTTCACATGTTCATGAACCATCACAGCCTTCAAGGCCAGTTTTGGCCCCAGAAAAACCATCTTGCACACACTAAGAGTTGTGGTCCTGCAGCTTTTTGCAACTGAGTTTTCTCAGTCTGTTTCTTATAGAAAAGGTTTCTTTCAAAATACACACTTGTTTGGTCCTCAGATGCTGAGCTGTTCCCTCCCTGCACCACATCATTTCTTCCAGCCTGCCCTTCCTGGGTGGGGTAGAGATGTCTCTGCATGGACACACGGCTTCAAGTTTTTAAGAGTAACTGCTATGAGAGAGAGGAGAGGAGGCTGTTGTCTGCCTGCTGGATTACAGCTGTAATTCCTCCCCCCGCACAGAGGAAATTGCCATCGTAATTTCCTGCAGATGGGTTTCTTCTGAACTGCTGACACCAAGCGAAATGCGCTTTCCAGCAGGGAACTGTCTCCTCTGTGGCGTTACTGGGTATTATTTAAAGCGTCATTTGAGGAGCAAGTTCCCCAAGCCTCGACTTTGGGAAAGCAAAACTCTCCCACAGGAGGTTCAGCCACTCCAGCAGAGCCCATTAACACGGATTTCAGCCCCTGTGCTCCCTCCCAGCCAGCTCTGGCTGCAGCAGGTATTCCCTGTGGAATTACTGCTCAAAGGCTGCTGCTGCAGGGGAGAATGGAGAAGGGAAATAGTCGAGGATGTGCTGAAAGCAAAAAGAGACTTCTGAAAGTTTCACTGGCCTGAGGTCAAACCTGGCGTGCAGGAGGCACACAGACACTGTGGGATTGTTTTAGCTGAAGGAGGAGAACAGGGGACTCCAGGACAGAAGCTGCTGTCACATGAGGTCGTGCCTGACCAGGAATGGGTTCTCTGGGATTTCCCATCCCCTGGAAGTGTTCAAGGCCAGGTTGGACGGGGATTGGAGCAACCTGGTCTAGTGGAAGGCGTCAGCTCCGGGCAGAGCTGGGCAGGACGGGAGAGCACAGCAGGTACAGCCTGGTTTAGAAGAGCTATTTCCAATCAATCATTCCTGATTACTGTCCTGTGCAAGGCTCCTGGTCAGCACTAAGAATACCTTATTAGTTGAACGTGCTCTGCAAGTGGCTTAAGACAACTCAGGATTTGCCTATATAAGATCATCCAGGGAAACTGTTCTGAATTCACATTTAAAGGCACTTAATTAAACTGCTGTATGACTGTTCTGCACCACCTGCACCCAGTTTATCTTCTTTTACTTTTCTTTTCCAAACCAAATAAAGGCCAGTTGATCTCTGGGTTGGACACGGGAGGAAAATATCCTGGGGGAACTCACAAGCCCTAAGGAAAGCAGGACAGCTGAAATAAATCTGCCTGGAGAAACTGCATCCCAGGTCCAGCCTGGTGGGATGTTGATACAGACAGTTCCAGAGCTTTCTGTCTCCCCAGTTTTGGGCTTTATGGGAGAGGTTTGGGCACTCTTGTTCCCTTCCAACAGCAAGTGCAGCACTGGGAAGAAGCTGAGTGCACCGAGAGCTCTGGCTCAGTGACGTTAATGCCTCCCTAAGCAGGTGACAATGTGAGACAGTAAATGCTCGGCCAAGTGCACGCAGAGGACCAGAGGTGGATCAGCAGTGTCTCTGCCCAAGATTATCCCAGTGGTTGGAGCAGAAAGCCGAGGACAGGGCAGTGAGCAGGTCCACGGGACAAGGCAGAGCAGCACAAACCTCCCTGCAGAGGAGTCAGCCCAGCAGAGCCACTCGGAGCCTCTTTGTTTGATTTAGGACGTGTCTCGCACTAATTAGCCCGGCTTGGCCCTGCCGTTTTTCTGAAGCAGGGTTTCAGACCAGCTCACGCCAGGAATAGCCGCTTTCCCAGCCTACCACCGGCACCACAGCCCTGCTCTGGAGCAGGAACAGATTGTTCAGAACAGGCTGGTCCATGTGCCGTTCCCGGGAGCTGGCTGGATCTGCTGTTTGTTGCCACTCGCTCAGTGACTGATCTTGTGCAAGATCACAGCTATCAGTGCCTCCCCTCCCGTCTGCTGCGGCTCCACGGCTCTCACTGTCAGTCCAAGGCTTTCTGAGGAACATCAGCTGATTTTTGTAATAGTTGTTACTCAAGAGTTCACTTAAATTAAAGCTTTAGGAAAGAAAATCCCAGGGGTTTGGGCTGCGCGTTTCTCTTAGTGTAAATCTGAAGCGGCTCCCAAGAAAATGCAGAGGTGACATGAATCAAAGTCGGGTTATAATGAGTCCTCCTGGGTGTTTTCCCACATTTCTGGGACTAGTTCAAAAAGGAGCTGCACAGCTTAGAGATAGGTTAGAAAAGAGAGCTCATTTTCTAACCCAGTTGTTGAAGGAGCGGGTTGGATGTGCAGGGAGGTCATCCCCAGTGGCCAGGAGCATCCTGTCCCACCAGCCACCAGTGGTCCTTGCTTTTCCTACTGGTACCTTCCCAGGCAGGTGAAAGGAGGCTGGAGCAGCCCGGGAATGCTGGGCTGGCCGGGGCAGAGGGATGCAGGGATGCAGCCATGCCCTGCTCACTGCTCAGAGGGAGGAGAGGCTCAGGAGGCGTCAGAGCTGTGCCAGTTGCTTGGCAACTCCGCTGCAAATCTCTATCCTGTCAGAAGACATTTTTTCCAGTGATTTGGATGGGTTTCACAGGCACAGGATCAGGCTGGGATGATCAGGTGGTCTTAAGAAACCACCCGTTGTACCTGGAGAGGCCACACACCCACTTTGGTCACATCTCAGCCACACAGCAGCTCCTGAAGTGCAACAGCAGAGCAGGGAGGGCTGTGAGGGGATGATGAGGCTTCCTGGGGCTCCTACACCTCCATTTCAGCCTCTGCTCAGGGACCACATTGCTCTGCATCATCTGTGTCCCAGCAAACAACAGGGGATGGAGCACACCCACCCTCTCCCATCTGCAGGCAACCCCTGGATGGGATGTAAACCACCTCTGGAGGAGAGTGAGGGGGAGATGTGAGCCCAGGTGAGCTCCTCTCTGGTCCCATTGGCTCTCTAGGCTGACGGAGAAGCTGAACCAGGCTGATTCCAGCTCAATCTTTGTGTGTCTCCATCACTGCAAGAGCAAGGCTGCCGTGGTATCACCCCCTGCTGATCCCAGCCAGCCTTTCCTTTCACATCCCGTGCCTCAGCCATCCTTCAGTCCTTGAGCCCCAAACCTGAGTGGTAAATCCTGAGCTGGAAATCCATCCAGCTCCTCTGTGACTGCCCAGTATCTGTGGTCTGCACTTTGTGTGCAGAGAGGAAGGAGAAGGAAGATGGGCCGGGTTGTTCCCAACATTTGATGGAGAACAAGCAAAGCAGAACACTGGGGGCCATGCTGGGTTTGGCAGTGGAATCTTAACAAAAAAGTGGCAAAACAGCCTTAAACCACTGCCAAAAAGGCTGGATCCTGGCACACAGAGCACCTCTTTGCTCCACTCCTACTTGCATTTCCCATGGGAGATGCTCCTGGCTTTGTCACCTTCGAGCTGCAGGAGCCCGGCATCACCATCACCATCACCAGTTGTCATCCAAGAGAGGAAGGATGAGCCATCCACAACTCCCTTTAACCCCCTCCACACTTCAGCATGAGCCCATTTGTGTGGGAGCTGATCCTTCTGCTCGGAGCTAATGAAGAGGGAATTTCCTCAAGGGGAATAAAATGGTCTCAGCCTGAAAAGGCTTTTCTCGCCCGGATTTTTTGGTTGGGAACAGCGGCTGGAATTTTCCTCTCGGCTCTGCTGACACAACCCCTTCTCCTCCAGTGTGGGAGGGAATTTGGCCCGCTGATCCTCTGTGCCAAGTTTAGATCGGGATAATGATATACTGTTCGGGTTTCTATAGATTCTCAGGTCACTTTGCAAACATGAATTAATCCTGACAACGCAGCTGCGAGGAAATGGAGGTTTTATTGTTCCTGATTTAAAGAGGGGGGAAACTGAGACCTGGGGAGCACAAGCTTTTCACAGGGTTGCACAGAAAACAAGCAATGGAGGCTGGGAGCAAACCCAGGGTCCCGAAAGCCTTTCCGCTCCTCGCCGAGCTGCAGAGGCTCCTTCCCACACAAACCCGTTCTGGAGCATCGTTTTACACCAGCCCAAAATGTAACTCCCTTTTTTATATTTAGCTCCCAGGTTCTGTAAAGGGACGTTATGTAACAGACCTCCAGTGTGGCATTTTATAATTTACCAGCTCAACTTGTGCTGCCTCTCGAAACCCGCCTGTGCACTGTATTCGCTGGCTCCTCCTTGCCCATCTCCTTCTGAGCTGGCAGAACATCCCACTGGGCACCCATCTGTGGTTTTAGAGCCCCTTGGCGTGCCAGCCCAGCCCGCCACGCTGGCTCTCAGGCAATTAGTGCTGTCGCCAGCTCCATTTTTATTGCCGAGTTCTTCGCTCCTGTAGGAGGAGAGGACGTCACTGGATGTGCTGCTCTCGGAGGGCAGGCACAGTCCTCGCTGGTGGAAAATCCTCTTTTGGGTTGCAAAAGGGTCCAACAGGCTCTGAAATCCCCAGGATGGGGGGAGAGCACTGAGGCCCCTCTGCCCAGCTGGTCCCATTCATCTATCCCCCAAGGTATCCCCAAACGTGGAAGTGGGTGAGGTGATGCAGCAGCCAGCCAGCATCATGTGGTGATGCCTCGCTGCCACACGGTCCCTGCATCCCTGCTGCTCCCACTGCCAGGCACACCAGGAGGGCTGTGGACCCCTGTGCTCAGAAACAGGGGACAGGAGCACAGCGTAGAGCTGGTAAATATCAAACCACAACCACACTGGCAGCCCACAGATTCCTGTCCCAACTGTGTACTGAAGCTTCTCAGTGCTCTGGATGTCTAGTGACCGATGAAGAGTTTGGAAATCTGGGCAGCAAGGAGGGAAATGCCAGGGTACCAGCTTTTAGGATCCGTCTCTGCCATCATCCAGCCCGGGAGGCTGCGGAGAGGCACTGCAGGTAAAGCAGCATCGCAGGGCTGACACCTCCAAGGTGAGCTGGTGCTGCTGGCAGGACGAACATGACTGACAGCGTTCCTGGCTTCCATCCTCGCCTGCAGGCAGAGGCAAGGAGGCACACTAAGGAATATTTGCTGAAGTGGAATAGAGCAGGGCGCCCTGGCTCACCCCAGCTCACCCCTCAGCCCCTCTGCTGCTGCTGGGGCCTGGGACAAGCCACCAGCAGCCCTGGGTGGGCAGATGGATGGACAGACAGCCCTACTGGATGGACAGACAGCCCTGCTGGGCTCATCTCCAAGCCAGGATAACAAAGTGACCTCTCACTTCTTTCAGCTGAGCTGAGCAATAATAGGGAATGGCCTTAAATCCTGCATGTGCCTTTTCCAAGACATTATTTCTGGAATAATATATATCAGCTGGAGCTCCCTGGAAGTTTTGCCATAAGCTCTGGTGCCGATGAGCAGTGAGAGCTCATCCAGATGCTCATTTCCTTCTCCCTTCAAAAGCCAGGCACTTAACTCCCAGGTTATTTTAACCCTCAACATCTGCAATAAACAGCAGAAAGGACTTGGTGTGTAACTTAGAGAGGGACAAGGAAACGACCAGAAACTTCCAATCCTGAGCTGAAAATACTGTTTTGCTAAAAATACACGTTCAGGCTGTTTGAGCTCACGAGCCTGTCCCTGCCCTGGGAGCTGAGTTTCAGTCACATCACTGAACATCACCATCAACCAAGTGAAACAGAAGAGCATTAATTAATCAAGCAGTTGACAGCACAGCATTTAAAGGCTGTGCTTGGGAGAACCTGGAGCAGCGAGCAGAGGATTTAAAACATCACTTCATGCTCCCACTGCACCCGAGGGGAGCTGGGGACACCCCACAGCCCGGAAGGCACTTCCAGAGCAGGATCAGTGGCAGCACAGGGACGTGTTCACCCAGCCTGGGCATGTATGATAGTTTCCATATTAATCAGAGCACAATAAAAAACACCAAACAGAAACGAGCTCGCCAGCGTGGCCGAACTCCCACCACAGTATCGAGTGTGTTGTTATCCTGGCTCTTTGCGCCCCTGGGATTCCCAATCCCTCCTTGCAGCCTGGTTTTGAGCCCCGGGGAATTCAGCAGCGGTACCGCAGTTTCACCGAGTGACTCACGGCTCTTCACCTTTAGGTTTTATTCCCTCCCCGCTCCTTGCTTTCTCATGCAAATGTTACTCTGCCAGGGTGGTGAGGCCCCGGGAGAGTTTCTGGCATCTCCTGCTGCTGCTGGAAGTCTGGATGAGACGGGGCAGGTCCCTTCAGTAGCTGGGGCTGGGAAGGCACTGCAATATGCACACTTGATAATAAGTAAATGCATAATAAAAATAAGCGAAAGCTGGAAAAAAATTCAATTCATTAGAGCGTGTCTGTGGTCAAACAATGTAACATGGCAGGGAAAAGCTGCTGGCTTGTACCACCTCCTTCTTCCTGGATGGCACAGGGGACTGGAGAGCCTGGTCATGGCACAAGGGACATCAGGCAGCATGGCAGGGGGACACTCAGGTCTGGAAAAGGTCATTTGAGCAACCAAACTTTAAAATGGTGCAGGAAGAAGGAAGACACAGGCAATGGTGGCTGCTTGCCTTGTTTTAACCTCTTGCCCACACTTACATTGCTGTGGAAAGAGAGATGGTGTTGATTTGGGTTGAAACAGTAGTGAAGACTAAGCAGAGAAGCTGTGGCTGCTTCATTCCTGGGAGTGTTCCAGGCCAGCCTGGACAGGGTTTGGAGCAACCTGGTCTAGTGGAAGGTGTCCCTCCCCACGGCAGGGGCTGGAACGAGATGGGCTTTAAGGTCCCTCCCAACCCAAATCATTCTGGGATTCTATGACTGGGAGAAGCAGTATGTGCTCATGGGTTCACAGAGGCTGTGAAGGCACCTCACCCCCAGGGCAGGCTCCACAGCATCCAGGACAGGCATCTCCAGGGTCTTCAAGTCACCCCAGGGCTCCTGTGCAGACCCCAGCGATGGGGAGTCAGCCAAGGGTCCGTTTGTGTCCACCCCAACTTCTTCCCCCATATCACCGGTCCCGGCACGTGGCGTGGATTTCCTTACTCAGCTGGGAAGAGCAGTGACCTTGCCTCTGCTCCTGCCTCGTGTGTGCCAAATCCCATCTATAAAAGGGAGAAAAGTTCAGCTGAAAAATACGGCTCACCTTTTTATAGAAGAATATGGGATCCGTTACGTTCCAGCTGAAACCCTTCCAACCATCCAGGTGGGACTTTTTCTATATATACATCTAAATAAAACCATTTCTTTAAAAGAAAAAAAAAAAAAAAGAAAGAAAGAAAGAAAAGGGAAAAAAAAAAGAAAAAAAAGATCTCTGGCAACTATCCCACGCCAAGAAAAACATTTAATTGAAGCCACACAAAAGGCAGTCGGTGTCACCAGCAACTGCACTTCTATCGCCTGCAGAAACCCTGATGCACGGATCCAAACCCAAGGATGAATGTCAGCTGTCAGGTCCCTACAGCTCTGCAGTGACCTACATGCTACTGAGGAAAAAAACACCCTACACTTGCTTGAGGCTGTGCTGGGAGAAGTGACAAAGGTAGCACTTGGCAGAGGGGTGGGGTCACTGGGTTGGGAGCAGGGGTGAGGCATCCCACACACAGGCACTGCCCGGAGTGAGGCCCCTCTCCTGGGGAGCTTGTGGTGTGAATCCAGCTTTCACTGCTTCCTTCCTCATCCCCTGTTAGAAGGGTTAAATCCAAGCAAGATATCTGCAGGCAAGTGAAAGGGTGTCAGAGAAGGAGTGAGAGTGGAGCCCAAGGGCTGGAGGCCACCAAGGCATTGCCCTTTGGTGGAGGCTGCAGAGAAGCAGAGTGTGCAGGTGCATGAGGAGTCTCTGATTCCCAGCAGGGTTTCTCCATCTCTGCAGATGTTCCTCCTTCACCTCCAGAGACTTGTATTTCAGGTTGAACCACCTGGGAAGAAGCAGTTGTGCTGTGAAGTGTCCCTCTGAAGAGGTTTGTCAGAGAAGCTACAATGGTGCCAGTTATCATCAGATAACTTCAGGCATGCACAAACTTCCACAAACTACTTTCCTCCTAAAAGTCCGCCTCGTGGCCTCAAAATACACTTTTCCCCCTTGTGCACAACAGGAAGGGACCTGTCCCTGCATCAGGTTTGGCCACATTGCACATGCAGAATCAATGGGAGCCTCGGGAGATTGGTCTGATCCTCGTAGGGAAGGTAGACTCGTACGTGGGGTGTCTCTTCCTTTCCTGGATAGGAATCTGGTGACAAGATGTAATGATACATTTGAACCCTGAATGCATCCTTGAATCATCAAAGCTGTTCTGAACTCATCCTATGATCTTTATTTTACCCTTTAGATGGAAGGAACAGACTGTCCGTGCCCACAGCCATTCACTGCGAGGCACAAGTCTAACATCAGCCATCCGTGTCCAGCTGGTTGACCTGGAGCTGATGCAATGCTGAAATCTCACCCAGTCCCATGCACAAACATGCAGGGCATTCTTACTGCAAATAAGGCAATCTGCTTCTAAAATGTAAAGAAATCATGTGAAATAAAACACTTGGAGGGAAAGACGGGGAAAATCGAGCTCCCAGAGAACAGGGACTGGAACAAAAGTGGCAAGTTTCCAAGGCTCCCTTTTCCCCCAGATTAGTGTTTCCGACTCTCTGGTCTCACCTGCAGCCTGGCAGTGGATGTGTGCATGGAGTATTTACGTAAAAGGCCAATTTATTGGCTAAACCCCATGATTGTGCTCACTCTCGTTCGCAGCACTTGGATTTGTCACCGCATCCAAACCGAAACACTCATGATTTGTCACCAAAGGCGCTCGGCTGGAGACCGGTGTGTGAGAGAGCCCGGCTCCCTCCCCTTGGATCTGTCCCTGCCATCACCCTGAGATGGGATTGCAGCTCCCTGGGTTGTGTTTTCTTTAAACCAGCTCCCAGCACCACCCAAAGCACGTGGGTGCCACGGGCAGCCTTGCCCACCTTTCCATCAAGTCCACCCTCTCTGCTGCTGGGCTGAGCCCCCACAGCCTCTCCAAGGGCTTCCAGCGGTTTGCCTGGATGAAGCCGCCTGTGACGTGGAGGAGAGAGAATCCCAGGAGAAGGAGGGATTCCTCAAGTCTCTAAAGGCATCCTCTGGATGCGGGTGCAGGTTTTTGAGCCAAGAACACAGCTCAGCACGACTCAGGCTGGGGATTCCAGAGGGGTTTAATCCGTTTCGCACGCAGTCCCTCAATCGGATAATTACCATCAATTAAACAGGCTTGAACTCTGGCCATGCTCTCTTGGAGACCTGGAGAACCTGCTCTTGGAAGTGGCTGAGTGCCCAGGAGAGCCAGTGTGGGACTGCAATTGCTGCCACAAGGCAGCTGTGACAAAGGCACGACAGTCGGAATGTCCTGGACACTGGTCCCGAGGGATGCCAGGGCAGAGGATACCCCAGCAGCTCACAATGCTGTGCCCAAACTGTGCAGATAAACCAGAAAGGAATCCAGGGATCAGAGGTGATTCCAGCCCCAGATGCCTCTGAATCCAATTTTGGCTCAATGTTATGTAAGAGCAGCCCGGCTCCTGAAAATCTGCCAGGCAAGGAGGAGGTGAGAATAGAAACAAATAAATAAGCACACGTGGCAGCTGCCTCCACAGTGGACCACGTTCCCAAATGCTGCATCTAAGCAGAAATTCCAGGTGTCCAAGGGCCATCAGTGGGATTGTTCTGGATGTTCAGGAGCATAAGGGAAAACACAACGTGGATCAGCAAGCCACTGCCCTCTGAACACTTGTTACCTGTCCCAGGTGCACCCTCCTTCAGGTGCAGGCATGTAGCATTTCCCAGATATTTCACCTGCATTTCCAAATCCTCAGTGGAATTAGGGATCTCCAGGGCACGTGGAAGATTTGTTTCTTGCTCCTGCATCTCACGTTCAGTGATGTGTCTCCTGCCAGGGTCTGCAGAGGCATCACAGACACAGCAGCTGTTTGACCAACAGCAAATCATCAGACTTTCATCTTATTTCCACTTTCCCACTCCTGTGACAGCCCTCCTGATCCTCTTTTTTCATCAGGTTTAATTAGAGAAGCAGCTCAGTCCGGGAGCAGGGCTGTGCTGGGATAAAATCCCAGGCTGTGTCCAGGCTGCAAACAGCATTTCTGGCCAGTGCAATGAGGAACATCCACGAGCTGCTTTCTTCGAGCCACATGACCCTGCAGCTGCACCAAAATGCCCCACTTTGAGCAGCAGTTGCCTCTCCTTGTTTTGCAAGGTCTGCTCCACTCCCATCCCTCTGTACCACCACATCCAGGTGTAGAAAGCAGCTCCGTTCCCCAACGCCGCCTCCCCCCTCCACCAGCACAGGGAAGAGGCAGATTGTCCTCATCCCACCACAAACCAGCTGGAAAAGGGCCGAGAAGGCCCTTTGCTGGGGGTACAGCACTGGCTGCTGCCCATGCTTTTCCCTTTCCCCTCAGCTGAGCCCCATGGAAGCCCTCAAGAACTTTCTAGCTGGTTATGAAAGTGGCTTTGGCGGAGCGTGGAGATTCCTGACAAAGAGGGGAGGCCGGGGCTCTGCTCGGTGCCAAAGCGGCGTCAACTGATCCGCTACGGCTGTTCTGCACTTAAAGTAGGACAAAGCCTCCTTTGGAGCTGTTTCTCCTCTTTTTCTGAGCAATCCCCACACTTGCCAGGGATGCTCAGCCACAGACAGGACACGTCAAAATGGCTCTTGTGCCTGGTGTGGCCTTAAAAGTCAGATTCATATCTGAAGTTCACCAGGAGGGTGGTATGTACGATGTTTTCTTAATCCAAACAGCTGTAGCAGGAAAAATCCTATTGTGGTCACTTCTGTATTAGAAAAAAAGTGACTTATGACATTTTTACGTGAGAAGGATTTTATTGGTAGTATTTCTGCTGGTTTGAGCCTTCCAAAGCTCACTGATTTTCCATTTGAAAATGCCTTTCTTCAGAAACCCATGAAGTACATCAACTTTTAATAAATAAATTAAAAAAAACCAGTAGGGGGGGGAGGAACAGCAAATCACATTTCTCCCCTGTCCAAATAACCTGTCTCTAAATTTTCCAAGCTGAATCTTTTAACGATCAGTTATCCAAAATTTTGTCAAACTTGAGATGGGCTTGTCATCGTTGTTGACAGCTGCAGGGGGGAAGATTTCGGAGGGAAACTGTCTGTGGAGGCTGGGAAACGGTGTAAACCAAGGCCTGGCTCTGGTGTGCTGGGAACACCCGTGAGAAGAGAGAGTGTAACGGAGTCTCCAGCAGGAATCTTGTTGCTGGTTGTCTGGGAATGAGGCCTCAGTGAGCTTCTGCACGTGGTTTGAGTCCTCGGAGAGCCCCAAGGCGATGCCGGAGGCTCAGGAGCAGCCGCCAGCCCCGAGCTCCTTGTCAGGTCCTGCACGATCTCCTGCACAATCCACGGGGTTTGTTGCTGGAGGGAGATCGTGGCACCGTGTGTTTTGTAAATAAAACATGACACTAAGAAAACTCCAGCCCGTGCGTCATCAGCTCCCTCTGGAAAGGGACACGGACCCTTCCATCTCCAGCTCATCCTCGCGGCTCTTCCAGCTGCTCCTCTTTTGTCTGACAAATTGGCACCCTCCACCCCCAAAACTCTGCAGCAGCCGGGATTTGTTGGGGGGTAGCAAAATATTTCAGGCACCAGAAGCAAGAAGAGAGTGTGGAAAGGCTTTATCTTGATTGTAACACCAGGTAATCTGGCTGCAAACAGTGAGAGTTATGAAAACATTGAAGTGCTGGCTGTGGATCAGGTTAGGAAAAATAACATCTGACCCACAAGTCACCCAGTCTTGTTTGGGCAGTGTTTGAACAGCCCATGTAGATCTTTGTTTGAAATGTACACAAACACACTGAATTTCACAGGCTTAGCAAATATGTAATTTAAGGCGAGGGGAAGTGTGGATTTCTTAGGACCCACCAATAGACAGGGATAAAATAGGGAGTGTTTTGTTATTATCTGCACATATATAATGAATGTGTGTATATACATTGTAAATATGTATAATACACACAGAATATATATATTTATATATATACAGAACAATAATGAAATCTCATTTTCCTCCTGCATATAGGCAGGTATTATTTATATAATATAGATATATATTTAATCTTAACCAGATTATTAGCAACCATGAAATAACAAAGTGGCATGTGCATGAGAGAGTGAGGACAAATCACTGGAGAAAGATATTTTACACAGAGGTTTCCAAGGAATGTTACCAAAGTGGTCATTTGAGGAATTTCAAGGGGGGAAGGAAGGAAAGGACATAGAGGTCTCAGAGCTGTGAGCGAGCCAAATCATACATCATCATGTATTTAGCAGAGTAGCATGAACATTGTAGACAAATAGAAAGAAGGGGTGGAGATGTTGGTATATGAAAAATGAGCTTCAAAATGAAGGAATGCTTAAAGCCCAGGTGCAGAATTTAAGGACAAAGGGATTTCCCTGAATGTTCCATCTCTGGAAACAAATCTGTTCCCCCTCTAGAAATAAATAATTGCTGTGAGCAACACCGGAGAACAAAACACTTTCAGGATATTTATAACACCTTGGCTGGGTCCCTTTCCTAATCAGGGCATGGGGTGAGGCTTGTTTCTTCCAGCAGAGAAAAGTTGGTTTATTAAAAAGATAATTTTGTCGTGGCATTTTAACACCACTGGCTGTCCAGGGAGTTTATGGCCCTTAAGGAAGGGTCCTCGCTTTTTATGAGAACGAGAAAGACCCTGAGCAAAAATCCAGCCCCTCCAAACAGGACAGCAGGCGTTGGCAGCTGCCGTTGGGACTTGGAGCTGTGACAAGGCTCGTTGGTTATCGAGGTGATGACGAGGCCTCGACAGATTCACGTTTATGTGTCATTTCTCTACTTCCCTCCTGGCTACGCCTCTTTTAACAAGAACTGACAGTGCTTTGGACCTTGCCTGATATGGTTCAGTGAGTGAGGAGGATTCTTTGCCCTGACCGGTGTCTTTTGAAGGGCTGGATCCTTCCCTTCAGAAATACGGGAGTTTTCAGTGAATTCCTAAGTGCATCTCCTGGGTTGCACCTGGGTTGCTGAGCTCTCCCCCTCCATCCCATTTCCCAGAGCACTGACAGGAGTGAGAACAACTCAGGATCCCACTAAAGGTGCTCAGATCCCCAAAGGACTTGTCCCTGGAGAGGGGGTAACAGCTGAGAGAAGAAGAAGGTATTTTCAGCAAGGAAAACAAGGCCGGGAAGGTTCCTCTGGAAACACAGGACCAATTTTCCTTGTTAAATAATTCAGCTAAGTCCAAGAGAACAACTCGCCCCGCAGAATTAGAAAGGATTTGAAAGAGAAAGAAAGCATTCGGTGCAAGAGCCGGAGGGGGCCGTTCCCCGGGAAGGTGCAGCGCAAAAATAGATGTAAATCTGCAGAGGCTGTCACGTTGAAGTAAATCTGAAGTAACTCTATTGTTTTCAACAGGGTTACTTTGGGTTTACACCAGCGTGACTAAGATTAGCATATCAGCCTGGGCGTGCTCGCCACGATAAGGTTCGCCCGGGGAAATCGAGCGTTGAGGTTGCGATGGCAAGGGGCAAGAGCCTGCGTTTCAGGTAGACTCTGCATCCTCTTATCTCCTTCCTCCCGCAGACCCGAGGTGTGCTGAGACTGCAAGTCCTTTGCTTTATCGCCCCGCCGGATCCGAACTCTGCTCCGGCCCCGCCAGGGCAATAAGCCGTAATGAATATTGTATAACTGGCGGCAGGAGGGACCCGCCAGGCAGAGCGGGAGCAATCCACGCAGGGAGGGGAGGGGAGGAGGAAAGAGCTTGACACGGCCGTCCCTGCGAATGAAAGCAGGAGAAAATAAAGCAATTAAACAATATTCAGTCAGTAGATGCAAAGCGAACAGTGGGAAAGGCCTGCACAGCCCATCTCCCCAGCAAACACACTCCAGGTCACGAGCATAGCTCCGTTTAATTGTTTGTAGCCAAGCTGTAGCTACACATAGAATAAAATAGTAGAAGTGTGGAATAAAAGAGCAGGCTGCTTTTGAACGAGGACGCTGATTTCTTCGCCCATAAGGATTTTAAAGTGCTGTGTGTTTGTTTTCTGAGGTATTTGCGGGGCAGAGCCACGTGTCTCTAGGTGCTCTGGAGCTGAAGGGCTGCTCAGGCCACCTTTCCTCCAGCTGTGAGGCAGCGGTGGCTGGGTGTGAGGTGAAGGATATGAAGGATGTGTTCCCCCTGCCCTAAAATGGGGTGAACAGCACCAAACCCGCCTGCAGCCGCTGTCTCCCTCATGGCGTGCAGGGACAAGGAGTGTAGGGCACGTGGGGCTGGGGGGAACCAGGTAAAGGCGATGGTGGCCCCTTCCAGCTCCCTGCACAGCCCAGTCCTCTGCGACCCCACATGGGACCAGCCTTTCTTCACACAGAGGGTGATTAGATATCGGAACGGGCTGCCCAGGGAGGTGGTGGAGTCACCATCCCTGGAGCTGCTCAGGGCAAGACCGGACATTGCTCTTGGTGCCATGGTCTAGTTGACGAGGTGGTGATCGGTCATAGGTTGATCGCCCGATCCCATAGGTCTTTTCCAGCCTAAATCGATTGTGTGACCCTGTGACCGCCACCGCCGCCCCCACAACGCGACCGTCGCGACACCCGCGACAGCGGGAGGCGGCACCTCCGCACTACTTCCCGTGCCGGCAGCGGAAGGATCCTGCGAATTTCCGTCGCCTCGCCCTCTCTTCCCTCCCGGCCTATAAACGGTTCCCGGGGAGGCGCCTCGCGCGCGCGTAGTATCCATGCGCGGGTCTCGCTCGCGGAGGGGACGGCGGCCATTTTGTTCGGAGCTGGGTCTGCGCTGAGGGGGCGGGCGGGGGGGACGGAGAGAGCGAGGGAAGACGCGGAGTAGGAAGGGCAACAACGAGACGGAACGAGGAGAGGGACGTGGGGCCGGCCAAGCCGCGAGCGGAGCGGCGGGGAGGGCTCCGCCCGGCCACTGAGAGGCGATGGCGGACATAGACAAGCTCAACATCGACAGCATCATCCAACGGCTGCTGGAGGGTGAGGGTCGGGGGCGGCGGGGCTGCGTGTGGGGGCGGGGGGGCGGCCGGACCTGTGCGGGCCCGCCCGGCGGGGGCTGAGGGGGCACCAAAATGGAGGGGCTTTGAGGCGCTTTGTCTGCCCGGGGTCGCCGCCGCCGCCACCTCCTCCTCCTCCCAGCCCGGCTCTGCCCCCCCCGGCCCCAACTTTCCCCTCAGCCCGCGTGTTTCCGACGTGTTTCTGCCTCCTGATCCCCCACCCCGTGCAACGCCGGGACCGGCGGGCTGTCCCCCTGCAGCTCCGAGGGGATGCCGAGTTCGGTACCACGTTCGTAGGAAGGTGTTTTAAAAAGCCGGGGGCGTTCTCTTCGCCTCTCGCACGTGCACACGGGGTCAGGGCTCGGCTGGGCACTCGTGGGGCTCTGGAAATAAGAGCCAGCGTGTTTAAAGAGTGTTTTCGGCAGCTTTTCCGCGAGTCGGGAAGGATCTGCCGTGGGTTTCGGTGTACCCAGGGTTTAGCTTTGATTAGCTGCTCACATTAACGCTGCCGCAGGATTTTGGCTCTTAACTCGTAACGTATGGTGGGGTTTTAGGTGCGAATCGAGGGCTGGGTTTTGGTCTTTCAGACAGTCTGTGGAAGGGCTTATTGTCTGGTGTGGTTGGTGATTTGGGGGTGAAAAGAGTTGCCTGGGAGGTCCTAAATCAAAGGAAAACCTGAAGTTGCAGGGGGTGTCTCCAGCATCATCCCTTGCAGGGGCCAGCACTGGACTGGGGTTGACTGATTTTAGGGCAAAAGGCTGAGAAGTCGCCAGTGAAAAATTCTCTTCCAGGCATCAAGGAAAATCATAATTATTCAGAGAGGGAAGCTGTGCTGATCCAGCCTCATTTCATGTGTGTCAGGGCAGGCATCTCATCTGGGCTCACAGCTTGAACAGCTTGGTCAGGGATTTAACTTTTTAACATTTGGCAGAAAGTCATCTGGGCTGTTGCTGAGACAAATGGTGAAGAAATGTCTTTCTTACACACTTTCCTTTTGCAGGATTTTGCTTGTGTAATGCTTGGATAGCAAAAGGTCAGGCAGAGGAACCAGAGTGCTATTCTAGAAATTATTTGGAGTTAAAAATCCTATGGATGAATTATGGGATTACTGAATAAGTAAAAGTAAATGGGGTTTTTCCTCTGATCCGTTTTGGGCTTTGCCTGTTACCAATTTAAACTGCCCTGGTTTCAATTATTTAAAGACTTCCCTTCATAAAGTTAGACCAGGATTTTCCTGCAACTCCAGTAGTACAACTTGTAAATGTCAGGTCTTGTATGTCATATGTTTGGTGACATATTAATACATGCCCAGTTTTACTGCAGGTATTGGTTACAGTTCTTACTGATTTTTTCCCTAGTGCCATTTTCTCAAAGTGTAAATTCTTAATATCAAAAGCACAGAATAAAATAATCCTAGAAAGAGACCTGAATGATTTTGAATTATTCCTCTTGCTAAGTTTCAAAAAGTAGTCAGATATACAGTGTCATTAAATTAAGTTCTTACCCAGTTTATATCAGTATTAGATGTTTGGAGCAGATAAGAATTCATAAATCAGGCTTCAGGAGGTTTAGTGACATCTTTTAACAGATGCTTCCTTCAACTACAGATGTTACCTGAGGTTGCATCAGCTGCCAGAACTGAAATTAATTTTTGTCCTTTATTAATATTTCAGTTGGGATTTTGGATTCCTTGAGGCAATGATTGTCTTTCAATATTTAAAACGATTACCCGTGTTAGTGACCTGTGCTAGTGCTTTATTTGCTTTTATTAAATGTCTGTTATGAACATCTCTGCCAGGCAGCAGTGATTGACCTTTGTGACAGTCTGTCATTTTTATACCTTTTTTTTTTTTTCCTAAAGTGATGGTGCATTTTAGCAAACACTGCATTTTTAACAGAGTGTTAAATTGTGCAAATCACTGTGCAATTCTCTTGGGTTAAAATTAACTTGACTCATCCTTTTCCTGAAATTACTAAGGTCTGGCCAGGTAGGTGACAGGACTGAGCTTCCAAGGTGGAGATCTGCAGGGTGTTAAATGGCAGGGGGAACAGTATCCGAAGCACGTGTAAGGACTCTCATCCTATTTATATTTAGAGCAAACAAATTAGACTTTTTCCGTGCAGTTCTGGTAGAACAACTGATTAATGTGAGTTTACAAAGTGTGGTGTGCCCGTACCTGAGCCCTGTGTCAAGTGATGTCCCCTTCAGACAAGGTTGCACGCGGATTAAAATCATACTCCAGCATGAAAACACTGCAAAATCTGGTTTAATAATCAGATCACAAACTGAGCTGCCAAAATCCTTGTGCAAGCTTTAATTTTAGAGCAACTTGATCATTCGTTTTAGCTCTCTTCAAACTTTAAATACTCAGATATTTCTACAGCAGTTAGCTTTAGGTGATTTTGCTAATGAAATGTAAAAGGGTATGAACAGGGGGCTTATCCCTTTTTAAAGGTAACAAACCCAAGCATTAAGGAGATTCTTGGTGGAACAGTGGAAATCAGTGAGCAAATACAGTTAGGCAGGTTTTGTTTTATCATGTGCCTTAGCACTGCACCGGTGGAAGAAGCAGTGATTCTAATGGTTGAGGCATAGTGAAGGGTGAATAATAAATTACTCAGGCTTTTGTCCTTAATGTGGGGTATTAATAATGTATTTGTGAGGGATTGGAGTTGCTCTTTATCCTGACTCCCCTGGTCAAATGACGTTATTCTTACTTTTCCCCCAAACAGTGGATGTTCTCCCACCCACATTAGGCTGGCTAGCTGAAGTGATTAGTTTGTTCTTTAAAAGGCTGGAAGTGTGTACTTCAGCTTCTCTTTCTAGGGTAAATATTTGAAGAGCCTTTCTTACTCTGAATGTTGATAGTACAGAGCCGTTTGGCATTGAAATGTCACAAGAAGCATTTTTCAGTAACATTGTTCTCAGCCTTGGAAAAATGTTCAGTTAAAACATTGAACATGCTGATCTTTTTTTTTTCCTGGAGTTGAATTTATATTTGTTCCCTTCTTTACTAAGGAGGGTTGTGTTCTGCTGGGAGCAATCTCACCGGTACAGGATGTCTCCTTTTGTCACTTTTAGTAACTGTAACAATCACAAGAACAAGGCCTCTGAAATATAGTAACTGATAGTATCCTGCCCTGAGTATTAAAATGTTTCCTAAGTGTCCTTGAGAGTGGATAAAGGCTTGAATATTGATGGACAGAACTCACTTTCCTGAGGAAAGTGAAGGGACAAACGTGAGAGCAGATTACTCCCCTTGTGGCAGGAGTGCTGTGGGCACCAACTGTCCCCGGAGCTCGCAGCTGTGTGTGCCTGCTGAGTCAAAACTCCAGCAGACAAGATCCTAAACAAGCTCCTTGTAAGATGGAAAATCGGTGGCACCTGTATGGTCTTGGAAAAGGTTCCAGGAAATGGCAGAATTCCTGCTCAGAGAGAGTGACAAACGCTGAGATTCCCTGAGCGCGAGCGTGGCTTCCTTTCCATGTCGTGTCAGGAGGTGTTCCCAGAACATGAGCCCCTTATCCACTTCCTTCATCGCCTGAGTTGGCAGCTTTTCCAGATAAGGAGGGTCTGCTTGGGAGCTCATAGTAACATATTTAGAAAACAAGATTGAAGTGCATTACTCTTACCATGGTAACGATAAATAACAGGGTAAAACAACAGCGTTTCAACAGACACGAGTGAACCCGAGTTGGAATGTGCTTCTGAAATTCTTTCCTGTGCTGCATCCTCTGCAAGCACTAAGGGAAAACTAACTAATGAATGAGGGCCACTCTGCAGAAAGCCATGCAAGGATAGAATGGTGGCAGCCATTCTGAAAGCTCGAGTCCCAGTTAGTGCACTAAAATCAGCAAGAAGACTCTTAAATCCTCAAACATTTCTGTTTATACACCCACAGATTTCTATTCCCAGTAAAGCCCGTTGTAGAGCTGTCAAGGAGATATTCTCTCTAATTTGCTTTAAATGGGGAAAGATTATCATCCAGTTATTAAAAATAGTTGAGCCAAAGAGCACGGATAAACTTTTGCTGACAACAGAGAAGACCATTTCTTAACAAATGCAGTTCTCTGAATTCTTCCTCACCTTTCTGCTAAGTCCAGCATTAACTGGGCCTGCAGCATTGCTTGTTCTTTAGCTTTGTGTACTGAGATAAGAGCGATTCTCAGAGATATTAATCTGAAATGTCTCACGTTTCACTTGGGGGTGAGTTGGGATGCTGTGAGGAGGTTTCTCCTGGACAAGCAGCACTTTTTGACCTCTAAACATAATTTTCCATAGTTTGTATGGCTTAATGTTAATTGTTTCCTGCTGTGGTGCAGCAGTTTCTAAGAGTGGGAAATAGAAACTCTCAATTCCAAAACTGAGGATTAGATTCTTAGCAATGCTACGGATTCACATCAGTCTGTTAAATTCTGTGCTTGTTGCCCAGTCAGTGAAGGGGAGGAATTTGTCATCTCTGAGTGTTTGTGATCAGTGTTTGTGACCTGTTGCTCCCCATCTGTCTGATGGGGAAGTACATTACAAGATGAAAAATTTGCAGCCATGCAGAATCTTCCATTTGGTAACACTGCTGTGAACTTTTGACATACTAGAAAGCAGACTGGAACTTTTTCTTTTTTAGAGGCTTTTACAGAGGAGTTGCTTTTCCATTTCTGTTTTGGATTTGAAGTGATCTGATCAAAGCTGGTAGTGCCTCCAGTAAAGCAAAACCTTTTTTACATCAACCACTTTCAAGTTATTTATTCCCTTTGTGCCTGTGGTGCAAAACTGACTGTGAAACTGTCGTTGGGAACTGCTAAAAAGATTAAAACCGACCTGCAGTATTTTTGGAAATGTCACTGGGATTGCAGGCATCTTAATGTAAAATATGGTAAAACTGAGAGACTTGTTTAATAAGCCAAAAAAATTAAGAGACCTGCAGATAGGATGTTTTCCTTAAAACATTTTCTGTAGGACAGGTTAATTTTCTCACTTCAGTTGGCAGCTTTTCAGCTGCTTCTTTTAATGCAGTACTGAAGGGAAATGAGATGTTTGGATCGCTGAAATTTCTGGCATTTTTGAACTTTCTGCTATTTTTGAATACTTTCCTAATTATCATCCCTTTCATAATAACCTTGAGTGACGTAAAGGACTGTGGCACCATGGTGAGGATCGGAAAAGGCTCAGGATGGGATGTGGGGTAGGAATGTGTGCTCTGTGGGATCTAGAACGTACAACAGTCAATTCCTGACCCGTTTCTCCTTCCCAAGGAAATGTGGAACAGTTCTCCTGGATGTCGGGTGGTGCTGTAACTCCTGGCAGCTGCAGCTACACTTTGTACTTGCTCCGTTTGCTCTCACCAAAATGACAGGGGTGCTTTTAAATTCTTGCTCTCCCTCCTTGTCCTTCCTTTCCCCCTGCTGGACGCCTGTCGTACTGCACTGCTTATAATACCCTCATTTTAGAGCCGGGATCTGCTGTTGTTTTCCGGCAGTTTTTGTCCTTGTCTTGGAAACCAACATTAATTTTAATAGTGGAGCCCGTGTTCCAGGCAGTGCCTCTGCAGAGATCCTCCAGGCTCCAGGGAGGGATGTTTTCTGTACTGTTTTCCAGCTAATGCAGAGCTTTATTTTTCCAAAGCTTCTCATATTAGTACAGTAGAAAAGATTTTACTTGTTAGGAAACTGCCCAGACTGGACAGTGAAATTTAGACTCTCAAGAAATTATTTTTAAGGACAGGAGCATCTCTGCCTAAAAGAGGACGGGAATATTTTGCTGTCTGGAAATACTGCAGCAGTTGTTCAGACACAAATAAAATACTACTTGAAACAGGCTGACTTTTTCTCCCAACTGATTAATCTTTATCTTGTTTCCCTGTCAGCTCCAGACTGTCATTTCTGGAGGTTATTTTTTATGCTTTGAAAGAACAAATGTGCCTGTACAGGACTATTGAGCTGCTCTTTTGACTTTATGACCAAGCTGTCAATTAGTATCACACAGTCTGATCTCTGCAAGCTGCCTTGTTTTGGTCCAAAGCAGAGAAAAGAAACTGTAAACAAACCCAGATCTTTCACAGTATATTATTTGTGCCTTTCTTAGAGGGCCTAAGTAACTGGAAGACTCAGAGAAACCTTTTAAGAAATCATTAGACTAAACATCCTGCATTTCTGTGCCAGCTCTTTCATTGTGGACGAGAAAACCTTTGCACTAAAAATACGGATTCCTCAAACCAACAGGCACTTCTGCATATTTGATTCTTCTGAAGCCAAACCCACTTTATTTCCCAGCTTTTCAGGATATATAGGTCAGTGCTGGAAGAAGCTGAACACACTCATTTCTCCTGTGCCAGTTCCACGTTGGACAGAGTGGTGACAGTGTCACTGGCAGGCAGAGCTGAACCAAACTGTCCTGTTCTCTCACCCCTCTGCTGAGTTTGGGAACTGCAGCAGAGCACCATTTCATCCTGTCAAGGTTTTCTAGAAGCAGGTGACTTAAAACTGCATGAGGATTATACCAGTGCAGTGAAAATGTAATGAAGAAACTTAGAAAACCTGCGTCTGAAACAGTTTTCAGATCCCCATTTAATCTTCGGCAAAAATTAATGCATATGCTTTATTCATGAGCTTTAGTGACTCAGTGCATTACATAGCCTGTGTAATATTTTGTACTTTTTAATTTATGGATGTGAAATACAGGGTTCAGTTTTAGCAATTTCTAACAAGACCAAAATCATGGAAAATTAGATTTTTGGCTTCTCGGAAAACTAAATACAAATATTTTGTATTATCTCAAAGACAAAGGTGGCTGGTAAAGTTTCAGATTAGGGGAGAATCAGTTTTACATTTATAATTCAGCGAGCTTAACGCTTAATTCTCAAAATTTCTGTTTGTTATTGCTTCTGGATATTTGGCATTTTGAGTGACTTGCTTGTTGCTCGTGAGTCTTTGGAAAATTACTGTATGGATGAAAAAACGACTGCGTGGATGAAAAGCCTCATGCGTGATAAACTGCTGTGACAAAGATTTAACTTCCATTTATATGCTTCATTACTTCGGATATTTTAATGGAAGACATGAAATAATTCCAGTGCTGGAATGGCAGTGGTGGGCAGGGAGGAGTAAAGGAGCACAAATTGCTGGAGAGATAACAGTGTTAAAGCCGTGACTTCTGACCCACAATCGTGTCACTGTCAGTATAGGTTGTAATTTGAACCAAGGTTTCATTTGGAGGCTTGTTTGAGGGAAGGTGGGGTGGTTTAGGGTGTTGTGGTTCCATAGGGCAGCTGGTGCCACCGTGCCTGGGGTCTCTGGGAGTCAGGGATAACACTGTAGGGTTGGTAGGGATTGTGTCTGACACGTGATTTTATGTAGGGATATTGCCCAGTCATTATTTTATTCATGGTCTGGATAAGATGCACACTGACTGAACAATGATTTCTGCTCTTGAGCAGGGGCTTGCCTAAAAGTCAGAAGCTTCTGTGCTAATGAGAAATTGGAACACAAGCGTGTCTGTTCTTGCTGTTCCTGAAACACGCCCCGAGCACCCCCAGCCCTTCCTGCTGCAGTTCTCACTTGGCTCCACACAGCACAAGGCCCACAGTGGCACTGCAGGGATTTGAGTCATCTGCACCTTCCACGTCTCTCTCTGGGGTTAAACAGTGCCCAGGGAATTAGGCTGACATGGTAGCTGGCTAAGAGGTTATTTAGGAATTCAGGAAGATAATACTGCATAGGTATTTGGAAGGATTCAGGCTTGTTGCTTGCTTTTTTTACAATTAAACCCAAACCTTTTTGGATGGGGCATAGATTCTTCAGTCTCCGTGCAGTAGGAGCTGCTCACAGTAAGTCACCTTAACTGGGCAGCCTTACCAGTGTGGTGGTTTTCTTTCTGGAGGTGTTGGCAGAGCATTTCCAGGCAGCTGAGGCTCAAGTTCTCAGCTCCTTTGGCTTTGATGCAGCTAAACCAGTGGGTTACATTGTGGGCAGTGACTGCTGCTCTCAGTGCTTTTTTTCCCCTTCAGCTTTATCAGTGTTCCATGTTGTCACTGGTTTTGATGCCAAATAAAAATAAGCTTCGCCAGTAATGGCATACTCAGAAATGTTTTTATTTAGTCTTATCCTAACCCTGATAAATGCTGTTGGGTGCCATTTGGGCCGCAGTTACAGCATTGCTGCTGTAGAAACGTCCTCTGTATTTCTGGGCAACACAAAGAGGGGGGTGAAACTTGTTCAGGCCAATCTGGTGTCCTTGTCCAGAGCAGGAAGCTTTAATGGGTGTTAAAGGGAACCAACTGTTAGGAATTGTTGCAGTGGGGGAGATTGGAGAGGTGATGGAGGGGTGGGAAGGAGGGGAGTTGGGAGGGTGAAGTGGCCTGGAGCTGGGACATAGATCTGCTCATTTGTCTTACTGTGCTCAAAAGGCGGTGACAAGGAGAGATGTTTTGTCCTTGGGATCCAAAACTGTTTCCTTAAGGATAGTTACTCCTGGCCTTCCTTTCATGTGCTTCTTTACCTTCCACCTGTGCATCTGCAGTGTAGGACGGGGCAGTCAGGATTTATGGGCAGCTGATGTGCTGATTTAGGGGAGCTCACATGTTTGAGCTGTGCTGTGGGGATTGAATGGCAGCCACCCTTTTCTCAGGTTCAGGCAGCTTTCAAGTGTGTAACTGCTTCGTTAAAGAAATAAAATATGTATAGTCACATTGTCCAAGATGGGTTTATAGCTAAATAGAACTAAACTGCTGCTGTTTAAGATGTGCCACTGAATGGGGGAAGTGTTGAGCTATGGATTCTGTTCAATGAAAGTAACCCAGGGCTGGAGGAGAACTCGCTCCCCTTTGCCTGCAGCACAGCCCTGCTGTTCCACCTCATCCTACCCTGGTGCCTTCTCCTGCAGTGCTGCACTGGCATTTACTCAGGCTGTTAACACGACCCTGGGGATGTTGCTGCTCTGGATAACTGACTTCTGACTCCTTCTGACAGTGCGGGGATCAAAGCCAGGCAAGAACGTGCAGCTCCAGGAGAATGAAATTAGAGGACTGTGCTTGAAATCCAGAGAAATCTTTCTGAGTCAGCCTATTCTGCTAGAACTTGAAGCTCCACTGAAAATCTGTGGTGAGTACTGTGATTTTTGGTTTGGTCTTTGGGGGTGGGTCAGCTCGATGCAGACCTTAGAGAACAAATACTGGATGCTACTTTCACTTACTAACAGTGGAACTAATAAATAATTGTAGTGAAAGGGAAAATAAAACCCTGCTGGATACACAGGGCAGAGGAATGGGGAGGAGGTAACGTGTGGGAGTTGGAGCAGGGACCAAAATATTCCAGACCCAAAAAGTAACTGGTCCAGTTTCACCAGGTCTCGGGGAAGGGATTCACAAGGAAGTTTTGGAAAGGAGTTTTCTGTATCAGTTAAATAATGTTTGGCCCAGTTGTGACTGAATGAGGGGAAACAGTGAAGACCTGCAGTAGTTTATTGTAGCTGCTGTACAGAGTTGAACAGTGGTTTGACAGTATTTTAAAATCCTACTGGAAACTTAAATTTCTGTCCTGTTTCTTGGAATGACTCTCTAGTTTGGTTTCACCACACTTGCAGACAGCACTGCTCATTTTGCACACACGTACATGTCTGCTTGTGCTAAAAGAATGAAGAATGTCAACATAAAAGCCTCAATAAATGCACTTTAGAAAGCTTCCAGCAAACAGTATTTTATCCTACTCTAACACTGAGGACTCACTTCAAATTGAAGAAGCTTGTTCAATATTTATAACATGAGTAGTCTAAAATCATGATTTAGTGTTCTGCTTGTCAGAAACAAACCCATGATTTAAACTAAAGGCAGAAATACCAATTTCATTTTCGATGCTACTTCATTGCTAGAATTTGAATTACTGTTTCCAGAAAACACAGTTGGTTTCTTGGAACCTTCATTTTGTTTTCTACAAGGGAATATTTTTAAGTAGCTACGTGCTACTTCTTCGTGCTGTTAACCATTGCACTGCATAGGTGTCAAATTTAAAATATGATTACTGTACATGAGCTGTAATTTTAAGGACATTATGGGCAGTATGTAACTACAAGCTCTTTTCTTCCTGAAGCATCTTTCATTTGTTCTTTCTCTGGAATCAATCAGAGAATGCAGTGAAGGGTCACTTCTGTTTTGTGTCTGAATCTCACTGCAGGTGACATCCATGGACAATACTATGACTTGCTCCGACTCTTTGAATATGGAGGTTTTCCACCAGAAAGCAACTACCTGTTCCTTGGAGATTACGTTGACAGAGGAAAACAATCTTTAGAAACAATTTGTCTTCTGTTGGCCTACAAAATCAAATACCCAGAGAATTTCTTCCTCCTCAGAGGGAACCACGAATGTGCCAGCATCAATAGAATTTATGGGTTTTATGATGAGTGTAAGTAACAGATGTATTACGGTGACAGCCATTTTGCTGTGAAGTAGAAATGTATGTTCCTGCTTCAAAGGATGTGACTTAATCCAGATGATGTAGAGGAGGTGATGCTGTTAAATTAATTGTGCGCTGAAGCACGTCACAACTTGTGTGGTGCGACATACTTGGCTTGCAGCTTACGAGGTGTGCTCTCCATGTCTTGTTCTCCTCCAGTGAGGAAACAAAGATGTGTGTGGTATTTCAGAGATTAATCACAGCCTTAGTCATAGATCACAAAACGTTCAGGGTTTGTGTCTGTTGGGAGAGTCCTTTTGAAATTTGTAAAACTGTAGCAATTTCGTTTTTCAGTCCCTGTTTCGTTTTTCAGTCCCGTTTCCTTGCTGAGAGTGACTCTATGTGGTAAAGGAGAATTTTAAAGAAAATGTGCTTTTCAAGAATTGCTGTCTTCCCTTGAAGGAAACAGCAAGATTTTCTGAAGTTCTCCAAGGGATAATCTTCCAATGCAAAGTTGGGACTGGAGAGCCTGGCTGGCAACAGGGGAATGCCATCCCATTGAACAGACTTGTGCTGATCTCAGAGCTCTGCCACAATGAGAGACCTTTGCAATTGTCTTTGAAGCAGTGAAATAAGTCAGTGGGTGTCAGAAGATAAATTGTCAGAAGATAAAGTAAAGGCTGACTTTTTGCAAGTCTCAGTAAACTTAAGGCAGCCATGTTAGGTTGGTTGTGGTGTTAGAAAAGCATATTGACCTTTTTCTCCCAAATCTCTTCTAGGTAAGAGAAGATACAACATTAAGCTGTGGAAAACCTTCACAGACTGTTTTAACTGTTTACCAATTGCAGCTATTGTGGATGAGAAAATATTCTGCTGTCACGGGGGTAAGTTGGGTCCTTAGGTGATACTTGAGGAACTGGATACTCAGTATCAGTCCTGGCATTTCCATGTTTACATTGCTGAAGCTTCAAAACTTCAGGGGTTTTTCTCTTCTTGGCCCTTGTATGAGGAAGGGTTGGGCTTGATGAGTGTCAGTTTTGTGAATCACAGAGCTGGCAGTTTTGTAGCCTCAGACACAGTGATCTGCTTTTCCTTTTCCACTTAAAGACGTGTTTAAGAGACTCTCCTTCTGAGTAAAATATCCTTGTAGGGGTTTGTAGACTTGTGATTAGGAGTTTGTTCTGAATCAGAGTGGTGTGGGTTGGAAGGCACTTTTGGGGATCACTGAGTAGAACCCCCTACCACAGTCAGGGGTGCCTTTTTCACCAGCTCAGGCTGCCCAAAGCCCTCCACGACCTGGCAGGTTTAATTTGTACAGATGGGTTTGTGCCTTGTGGTACCTGCTTCGTGCAGCTTTCTGAGGGCATAAAATGCATATTGCACTTTGAATGTTTTATCACTTGCCAGCCATTGCAGTTGCCCAGGGACACACATCACTGAAGAACAATGTGAGATTGATACCATGTTTCATCTTACTAGGCCTGAGCATCACAGTAAACATACCCTGTGATTTCTGGTGTAAATGCCTCTTTTACTTAACAGCTCTTTTATCAGACACTTGCCCAATATTATTGAGATTATTGTAATCCTGTAAAACGTGGAAATGGCTTTGCTTATCTTGCTTCCAGTAAATCTCCTAGGAAGTGACTTGTCTTCTGTTACGAATGCCTTCAAACAAACACTGGATTAAAAAAATGCCAGTTAATGCCGCCGTTGAACTGCGTAAAATGGCAGTGGTGAATCACTTGGAAAACAGAGTATTTTTGTCCTGAAGGAACACGTCAGTCCTGCAGAGCAGAGCTGGACTGACATGTGGACTCTGTGTGTGTGTGTCTTACCTCTGACAGGTTTGTCACCAGACCTGCAGTCAATGGAGCAGATCAGACGAATCATGCGGCCCACTGATGTACCAGACCAGGGTCTCCTGTGTGACCTCCTGTGGTCTGACCCTGACAAGGATGTCTTGGGCTGGGGTGAAAATGACAGAGGAGTGTCCTTCACTTTTGGTGCTGAAGTGGTTGCTAAGTTTCTCCACAAACATGATTTGGATCTCATATGTAGAGCTCATCAGGTATTTCCATTTTGTACTTTAAACCAGAGAATAGTTTAGGTTCCTGAGGTGCTCCCCTGGTCCAGCCCCACACACACATGCTCAGCCCGAGGTGCTGAGAGTCTTGTCCAGCCAAATTGTAAATACCTGTGAGGATCTCTGAATGTGTCCCAGTGTTTAACAGTCCTTGTACTGAACATTTTTCCTTAATGCCTAAAAACTGTGACTCTCTTGATTAAGAGTTATGTCAATACTAATGGACTGTGTTGCTGAACTGGTTCTTGTGATGCTCTAGTTTTGGTGTAGAAGTTTGGAACTTACGCTCCTTAAACACAGCCAGTCTTTCAGCTGCTGCCTCTGGTAAAGCTGCTTTGCACTTTGGCAGGAAGAATCTGCCCAGACTAACACTGCTGCTTTTCTCTCTGAAGGTTGTTGAAGATGGATACGAGTTCTTTGCAAAAAGGCAGTTGGTAACTCTCTTTTCTGCCCCGAATTACTGTGGAGAATTTGATAACGCGGGTGCCATGATGAGCGTGGATGAAACACTAATGTGCTCCTTCCAGGTACAGTAGCTAAACATTTTTCCCTCCTAGTCAGTGAGGTCACATGTTAAATTTGTGGAATTTTGCATCAGTGCTTTATTGTTAAAATACAGTAATTGTTCCAAATAGATCTTTACAGCTGTCATGTGTAGACAGGACAGTGTTTGCAGTCACATCTTCAAAAATGTGATAAGCCTGTGCTGGTGTGATTAGGTGAACTGTTTTACCCTGGAATTAAATCACCCAGGCAAAGCTGTTGGCTGTCAGCCTGCTCCCACTAGTGTGGGTTCTGGGATCAGCTGCTCCAAGCCCTGGCCTAGCTCAGAGCAGGAAACACAGGGAATTCTGGGAATGTTTAGAAGACCCATATCACACCTTTGAATGAACTACTGGATTTGGAAATTTGACTGGAAAACAGCTAAAACCTTCTGTCTTTTCAGATCTTGAAACCTGCAGAGAAGAAGAAGCCCAATTCCAGCAGACCCGTAACACCTCCCAGGGGTATGATCACAAAACAAGCCAAGAAATAGTCACTTTGGCTCTGCCTTGTTGGGACTTGTATCATAGTCTATAACCTCCATTTTTAAACCTGTCATGTTGTGCTGTTCAGCTTGCTCAAAATAGATAACGTGTTTGTGGTTTTCCTTTTCCATTTGATGAATGGCATTTGCTGGTTGTAACAGCGAATGAAAAGACTTTTCCTCCCTCCCAGGAAAAAAAAAAAAAAAAAAAAAGAGTTTCCGAGTCCCCTTTTGTCGGTGTTACAGCTGCACAGCACCCCCTGCCAGCCGGGTAAGGCACGGCTGCTGGGACTGTACCATGAGTAGTGTGAATCTTGTTCTTTAGGATCTGAAGAGGGCACTCGTGTGCTGTGAGAGTAGAGGTTTGTTCCTGTCAGCGATTACATACTGTTTATACAAACCACTGTGAACTTTTTTTTTTGTTTTTTACGTTAAATTTTGTTTTAAAGGTTTGTTTTAAAGGGATTGCTTTTCTTTTAATGTCTTGTCTGTAGTTTTTATTGCTGTTGACATTAGGAATAACCGTCAACCTTGCCAGCATCACTGGTAGGATATATATTTAATTCAGACACACGGTCCTCTCCTTATACTTCAAATGACAATTAAAGCCATTATTTTAAGTGTTTGTGTCTCTTTCCTGAAGCCAAAGTTCGCTTAGAAACCCGTTTGTACACGACCCCCCCGCCGAGTTGGCCGGGCTTCCCATCCACACCTTCCTCTCGGAGAGCAAAGGAAGTCCTGGCTGGAAATAGCACATAAACACTTGTCCGTGCTCAGAGTGAACACATTTTGTACAGTTTCCTTGTGTTCCGTGGAGCAGATCGTAGTGCTGAGACAGCAGTCCCAGGGCAGGGACAGAAATGGCTCAGGATCTGCCAGAAGGGGTTTGTGCGTTTCAGCCTAAAGACTTTGTTCGACAAAGAAACCCAGAAACTCGATAAGCCAACCAGAGGTGTTACTCTTGATCACTGGTTTATATAAATCTCTCACAGAATCTTGTTTTTTAAAAGCTGTTGATCTTTTTTGAACAGATGACAGTGTACAATACCATGTAGTGATAATCACTTATTAAATGATGAAATTGTTAAATCTTCTCCGTGTTGGTTTATCACAACCTAGACCCTGCTCTCCAAGGGCCTGACTTAGAGAAATAAATTGTTCTGGAAACCCACGGATTCTCGGTTTGGATTTGTCTGAGCTGCAAGAGGGGGGGGATTTTAAAGAGCAGTGTTGGGTTTAGCTCTGGGTCCCCCAGGGGGTGCAGCTCCCCCAGTGACACGTGTTGGTGACAGTGGTGGCAGAGCTGGTGTTGTCACAGCCCGTGCTCGCGGCACCGCACACGGGCGTGGGAGGCCTCACTGGGCTCGTGTTCGTTGTTGTGTGCTCTGAGCAGGGCTGGCCTTGAACACAAGGGCTGCTCTGAGAGGGGTAGAGCTGAGGACAAGATAACTTCTCTGGTTCCTAATTACAGAACTGAACTCTCGGTGAAATGGGGAACTTGGGAGAACTTTATCGGTGCCGGTGTGCGCCGGCTGCCGCGGGTGGGATGGTGGTGTGGGTGAGGTGTGTGCCAGAAACAGCCTGGGTCCCTTGTGGCCTTGTGCAAAATGGTGTGGGATGTTCAGCACTCAGAGGAGGCGGCTTGTTCACAGCACCACAGCAGCTGCAGTGCTGCTGCATCCGCTGAGGAACAGGCTTGTCACAGGAATGCCCAGCTCACATCCCACACTGGCTCTGTCCTGCTGTCCCACCCAGATCCGCTCCACGCTGGGAGTGAGTGGGACTTTCTCACCATAAATACATTTTCTGGCCAGTCCCCAACCATTGATTTTATTTTTTAATGTATTTCTCTGAATCAAAGAGCTGTTTTCCTGCTCTGAAGATCTTTTCCCCCTCCCTCTACAGCTAATTAATCAAAAACTTCTTGCTAGCCACTACGATCTCCTTTTATCAGGTGTCACAGACTTTCACCTTTTAAATCACACTTGTGGTTTCCTTTGGGGCTCTGATTTTTCTCCCTCCTTGTACAACGTCCTGTAGTCTGTTATTGCTGGAGTGAGCTGGGCTGTGCCTGGTCACCCCTCGCTCCCCAGCCCTGCTGTGCTGGCCGTGTCACACCTTTGTTGTCCGTGACTTGTTTTCTCTCCTCAGAGGCAGTTTCGGTGCCACAGGTGCCAATTCTGGGCTGTGTCCTCTGCCCAGCTGCATTCCCTGGGGGTGGGTCACGCACCTCGAGCTTCCCGGGGTGCAGGTGGAGGTGGATGGGTCCCGTCCCACTGCAGGGCTGGGAAGGGAAGGAGCTGCTGGTCCCACTGCAGGTTGTGATCGACAGCTCAGGGGCAGGTTTGATGCCCATTTGTTGGGGTTGGAGGTGTTTTGATCAGTTAAGGGACAGAAGGAGGAGTAGATGCTGATTCCTGATTTTTTTTCCATAACAATACAGGTAGCTGGAAATGGTGACAAACCCAAGTTCTCCCTGATCAGTCCCTCCCTGTCTTGTGGCCTGGAAAGAGTGGTAAGATCTGAGGCATTCCCTTGCTGTGGGACGTGTTTCTCTAATTTCTCCAAAATAAAGAGTGTCCCCGTGGTCATCCAGCTGTGGACAGGCTGTTTTTCTGCACAGGTCACCTTTGCCTGTTCCTGGTTTGCTCTGGGATGTGTCAGGGCTGTTGTTGCTTTCAGCTTGGAGTCGAGTCAGGCTGGGGGCACTTCAACAACAAAACATCCCCTTTCCTTGCAGTGTTCAGACCTGTTCAGGTCTCCACAGGGGACATGGAGGGGGGGTGGGTTTGGGCACACGTCCCTCATGGGGAAGCAGAAGCTGGTGGGGTTTTCTCCTTAAAACCCCCAGTCCTTACCCAAAAGGGGATCAGATCTGCAGAGCTCTCAGGTGCAGATCTTCCACCATCGGCTGATTGTGTTGGTGTTTATTGGACTCAGCTGAGACCAAAATGCCTAAATTCTCTGGAACCCCCCAGGATAAACCTCCCTGCTGCGGCTCCAGGGCTGTGCCTTTGCTGTCCCGCTCCTGGTGCTCAGCTGAGCTCTGTAAGTGGGTGTTTTGGGGGGAGGGTTGAGGGATGGGGCATTTGGAGTTCCAGGAGGGTGTTACCTGTGCTCATTCCCCAGAGAGGAGGATGGGGATGGGCCTGAGGTGCTAGAAAATACTTAGGTTCCAGGAAAAGTTTTAGGTGTTCTCTAGGACGAAACCCTTCCCAAGAAAGTGCAAAACTGGAGAGATATTTATTCCTTGGAGAAAATCGGAAATGTTTCTGGTCTGTAGTAGCAGAGGTGGGTTCCTGGTGCTTTTCACAGCTGGTGGTTTTTTCAGGACATTTCCCAAAACAGCTTGATTTTGGAAGGCAGAGGGGAACCTTAAACATGAAGAGGCCTCTGACCAAACAGGAGCCTATAAATGGAGGCAGATTAAACCAGCCCTGATTCCTGGGTTTTATATTCATGTAATCCCTGGGATCTCCACCAACTTCGTGGGACTGACCTGTGTCCCTGCTCAGCAGCCGCGCTCTGAGCTTGGCCAGAGACTCAGGACTTAACTTCCCCCCCGTCCAGGATCTTTGCTCGCTGTGTCGGGTAGAAAAAAAAAAAAGTTTAAAAACAGGGGGGGAAAAAAAAAAAAAAAAGTTTAAACTCCATCCGGCGGCGTCTCTTGTTCCGGCAGCTCCCGAGCAGGGGAAAAAAGAAAAGCTGCGGGAAGGGAAAATGTCGGACGGGACCACCGGGGATGGATGGGAGGGACCCTGGGGATGGGCGGGGGATCCGGGGATGGATGGGGGGACCCGCTGAAGCCCCTCCGGGCGCGGTGGGAGGAGGCGGCGGGGCCGGGCCGGGGCCGCCCCTGTCCGGGGAAGGCGGGGCCGGTCCGCGGAGGCCCCGCGGCGGCGGCGCTTCGGGCACAGCCGGGACGAGCACGGACGGTACCGGGGACCGAGGGGAGCGGGGCCGGGGGTAGCAGGGGCGGCCGGGGCGCTCCCGGGGCTCGGCCCGGCGGGTGCCGGCCGGGAGTGGGGGGATTGCAGCGGGGGCCGCCACGTCCTTCTCCCGGGGTCCCGCCCCGCCCCGGGGCTCCGTCCCGCTCCAGGCGGGCTGGGGATGGGGGAGGTCGGGCAGCCCCGGGGTCCGGGATGCTCCACCCGCCGGCAGCGGCTCCAGACCCCGCGGCCGCCCCGCACGGGGCCGGGGGCGATACCCGGGCCTGGGGGCGATGCCCGGGGCCGCTCCCCGCGGGGCTCCGCTCGGTGCCCGGGGACGGAGAACGAAGGTGCTGCCCCTGTGACGGCACGGCGGGACCATCTCCCTCCTCACGGCTGGTGACGGGGTGGCCGCAGCCCACCCGCCCTCCGGCACCACCGCCGCTGGGAGCGGAGCCCGGCGGGACCGAGGGCAGGGCGAGAGCCCCGGAGCGCGGGCTGGGCCGGGGGAGGTTGTGCTGAGCCCCCCGGGCGGCTCTGGGAAGGATGGGAGCGGGGTGGGGACGGGGATTCTGCTGGCGGCGGGAGTGCATCTCGGAGGGTTTGTGGGCTACACAGTCTCGCCGGGCTGCTCAAAGAGGAAGGAGAGCTTGGGGAGCTGTGATGGGAACACAGGAGCCTCTCCTGCAGCCCTTCAGCCCATCCGTGAGACCCCTGGGTCTTGCACCCTCGGCGAACTCGCTGTTTCATCCGTGTGGTTTTCATTGCTGGAGTGTGGCCTTAATGATTAGGAGTTGGGTTTGGTGGCCCTGCCCCTCTCTGGATGCCCACTGGGATGCCCAAGGGTGAGGTCGGCTCTGGAGGATGCAGGGAGAGGAGATGGGGATGTCGGTGTCACCCACCTGCCAGGCTGAAACCTGAGGATCACCTGCTTCATTTACTTGCAAAGGCTTAAATAACAGGGGTCCCTGATGGGAACGAAGGGAAACCATGGCTGTTCTTCCCCTTGGCTTCTGACCAGAAGCCTCTGCGGATCAGTGTCCAACAGAAACACAAGGGCAGTTGCCTCCACCTACATCTCAAGGTGCCAGATAAGGCTGGTGCTTTTTTGCTCCTGTAATCGATGCTTTGTTTGGAGAAGTCTGGAAACAACTCGTGAGGAAGTTCCTCCTTGTGGAGCAGCAGACGGGGCACAAACAGGGCAGGGGAGGGCGGCGGGGGCTCCTCGTGGTGCCGTGGGAGGTGATGCAAAACCTGTGGTCCCAGCGTTTAGCAACTTCCCGTCAGCTGGGCCGGTCACGGTCCTGTCCCGTCCCTGGGGTGAAACTGGGAGATTTGGCGTCTTTGGTCAGCCCTGAGCGGGGAGGTGACGCTCTGCTCTTGTCCCTCAGTTGGCAGGGTGATGCCAGCTTGAGCCAGAGCCATGTCCAGGTACCTGAAGCACTTCACGGTGGTGGGTGATGACCCCGTGCAGTGGAGCAACGACTACCAGAAGTGGGAGGAGGAGGAGGACAATGGGGACAAGCAGCCGGACTCGGAGATCAAGGTGGAGCCTGCCAGGAGACACATCTCCTTCCAGTACATGATGAGAAAGCTCTTCAGCTCCCACAGCTTTCAGGTGAGGCAGAACAAGGCCAGGCCAAGGGCGGGTGTGGGATGGAGCTCAGGGAGCAGGGCTGAGCTCGTGAGCCCCTGGCTGAGCTGAGCTGTGCTGGGGGAGCTGAGCTGAGCTGCTCCCATGGGTGCAGGTGTTTCCTGAGCGGGGACAGGCCCCAGTGCCTCGGGGTCACTGCGGTGCCAGCACCAGCACATGCTCCCCCTGGCTCGAGCTCGGGCTGGGAGGTGGTTGGGTTTATGGGGAGCCAGGCAGTTCCACAGGGATAGGACTTTGCAGGAATAACCCACCATCCAGGGGGAGTGGGAGCAATGGAAAGCTCCATGAAACACAACCAGCTGAATCAGGGCTGTGGGTGTAGGGGTGTGTTCAGCTGAAGGGCCACATTGGCTCCTCTGGCTCGTCTGTCTGTGCTGGGAGGGGATTCATGTTGGTTCTTCTCCTCTGGCAGATCGGGGTTGTCTGGCTGGTGATCCTGGATGCCTTGTTGGTTCTCGGGGAATTGCTCATGGACTTGAAAATCATCCTTCCAGACAAATATAACATAACCCCGAAGGTAAAGTGTGGGGAAATGTCACCATGAAAAGCGATTTCCCTGCCTTTGGTGCCTCAGAGCCCCCCCTGGGTAGGCTGGCTGGGCAAGGCAGGACCTGGAGCTCCAGCCCTGCGAGCTGGTGGTCCCAGCACACAAAGGAGGACCCCTTAAACAGGGGTGTGTGGGGCTGACCTGGCTCAGCTCACACCAGTCCCTGCAGCAGCTTCGGGATTCCTGGGGCTGCAGCAGAGCTGGGTCACTCCCACCACCCTCCTCCTGCTGCTCTTCACAGCTCCTGGACCAGTTTCCCAGCACCACAGGCTGCCACATGCTCTGTCCTCTAGAGCAGAAGAAAAGTCCCCAGCCCTTCTCCCCGTAGAGCCCAACCAGACGTGCCCTCAAGCAGGGGAGGTTTTCCATCCTGCCCTGCTCGTGTGCACACAGGGGGTTCCCAGCTTCCTGCCCTCAACTTGTGCTGCCTTTTCCCAGGTTTTCCACTACCTCTCCCTGTCCATTTTAACCATCTTCCTGGTCGAGGTGGGGTTCAAGGTGTTCGTGTATCGCCGCGAGTTCTTCCACCACAAGTTCGAGGTGCTGGACGGGGTGGTCGTGGTCGTGTCCTTCGTGCTCGACATCGTCCTCATCTTCCGCGAGCACGAGTTCGAGGCCGTGGGGCTGCTGATCCTGCTGCGGCTCTGGAGGGTGGCCCGGATCATCAACGGTGGGTCAGGGGGTCCCCTGGGCCAGGGGCTGGATTTGTCACCTTCCCTGAATTACCTGGGCTTGTGTCTTTGGCCTCTCCTCACACCCGTCTGTGAGACCCCTGCTCCTGCTCTCCCAGTGAACTCGGAGTTCCTGGTTTTCCTTGCTGGAGTGTGGCCCAGTGAGTCCTTTCTTTGGAGCAGGGATAGACATTGCCCCTTAAAAACTCCATAGTCTATTCCCCTTCACACCTCCTGGACCAGTATCCCAGCTCCACTGCCTGCCACACACTCTGGTTGTCCATCCTGGAGAAGGAGGGCTCACATCCTAAGTTTCCACTGTAGGCTCCTTCTGGCAGTGTTTTAACTGTCTTCCTGCATCTGCTTTTACAGCAGAGTAGGATTTAATGCTCTGTTCTGCTGCTGCTCCATCATCCCCTCCAGGGATGCTGCAGGGAATGTCCTCATCTCACCCTGGATCTTTCTTGCTTGGATTCAAAGGGTTTACCATAAAAAGAGAAATAGAAAAGAAAAAAAAGTAGAAATCAGACTTAAATGACTTTGCTGTGGAAATTGGAAATTGTTGCAAATAGATGTTAATTCAGAGTGTAGCTGTTTCTTCCTTCTTGGAGAAGGAATTTTGGGATTCCAAAAAATGTAGCAATGAGATTATCTCTAATTCCTGCACGAGACCTCAGCCCAAGTGCTGTCTGTGCCTCCAGCTCAGGTTTGGGGAATGCTCTGCATTTGGCACAGAGGGATCAGAGGAGGGAATGGTTGGGGCTCTTTTCAGCCCCCCCAGTGCCCTTTGGATGGGCAGAACGTGCCTGGCCGGCAGCAGCTGGAAGGAGGGAGGGAGGATGTGAGAGCAGCTTGTGGCTTCTCGTAGTTCAGAGTGAAAGTCAGACAGAAACTGGATTTGCCTGCAGCCCTGGGAGCCACGGGAAGCTCATCTTCCAGCAGAAAACAGGGCTGCTGTTACAAGAAAATCCCCTTATCCTTGGCTGCTCCTGGATTTCCCCCCAAGCTTTTTGAGGAACAGAGGGAACAAAGGGAACGGGTGCTGTGCCCGTGCCTGGCACGGTTCAGTGCCCCTGACAGGGACTGGGTTACACCAGCTGGGGACTGTTGATGTTATCAATGCAAATAAAGCTTCGTGCTCTGAGCAATGAACCCCCAAACCCCAGACCTGCTGGCTGAGCACGAGAACCAGGCACCCCCCGGTGCCTCCTGCACGTTGTTCCGTGTCGGGGAGGAGGAACGGGATGTTCTTCGTGCTCCCACCAGGCTGGTTTAGTATTTTTTTTTTCCCCCTCAGAAAAGGATGGGAAGAAAATGCCTTTAAATGTGGGGGCTGAGCTCACGTGTCATCACCTAATGGTGCTTGTAGAGGAGTGACACCTGCTGTGGTGAAACACGGCAGGTCCTTAGGGCAGCTGGGCAAGGGGAAGCCAAAACCTGCTGGATCTGAGGATGTGCCGTGTCCTGATCCACCGGGATGTTCCATGTCCCGTTCCCCCAGGCCACAGCAATCATCTGCAGGGCATGAGCCCCAGGCTGTACCCTGCTGTCAGAGCAGGTCCTGACTACACCTAAAACCTGCTAAAACCCAGCAAAGCCTCCAGCTCCATCCCCCCCGGGCTCTGCCAGGGGAGTACATTCCAATTCAGGATCTGAGTGACAGTCTGAGTGATTAATTCAGCTCTGCCTCTTCCCAGCAGAGTCTCCCCATCCGAATCCCTCGGGTGGCTGATTTCAAACCCTCCTCATTAAGAAAAGCCCTTGGGAAGGGTGGTTGGAAGATGACAGAACCTAAAACATGTTTAACTCCTCGAGCACAGCCCCTGTGTGCTGTTAATCCTGCTCGTGGCTGCCTTACAATGTCAAGCTAATCCCCCGGGAATTGTTCCACAGGAATCATTTTATCAGTGAAGACCCGCTCGGAACAACAAGTGTCCAAGTTAAAACAAGCCAACCTGAAACTTGCAACGAGGCTGGAACAACTGGAACACAGCTGTGTAGAGAAGGTAAATAAAAAAAACCACTTTTGACTTGGGTTTGCCTGCCTGGCATCCTCGTGCAAGGCTGGCACTGTTGGAACAGTTTCCTCACTGGGAGGTGTGAGGTGCCCTACCCAAGTTCCCTGAGCTGCTCCTCCTCCAAGGAGTGATGTTTCCCTCTGTCCTACTTCCTTTAGCCAGGTTTGTCCTGTTTTCCTGCAGCACTGGGGAAGATCTGTGGGAAGCTGGGGAGCTATTTGAAGGTTATTAATGACTTGATTTTTTTTGTCTCCTACAGGAGCAAGAAATCGAGAGGCTGAACAACATCCTAAAGCAGCATGGACTCCTCAGCCAGCCCAAGTAGGAGGGCAGTTTTCCAAGGTGGGAATCCTGCCTGGAGAGTGCAGTGTTGGAATCCACCAGCTTGACCTGAAAGGTTTTTTTGTCTCTTTACTTCCTCTTGCATCGTGTTGCCTATAAACATTTCCTATTTGACCACACTTTGATCAGACCTTGGGATTGCAAAAAGAGTTTTGCTGGAAAATTAATCACACACGGTCCCTGTAAACAGCAATTTTTCTTCCCCTTTCTTGTACAGTTGTACAGTCAAATCTGCAAAATAATTTAATAAAGACACACCTTTACAAGCTACACCCCACAGGAGTACCACTTATTTAAAATAATTTCATCTTTTCTGTGACAACCTTCTTTGTTTGCAGCATCTTGTAGAACTTGCAGTAGAAATGATAAGAGAACTGGGGCATGAAAAGATCATTTCTCCTCCACCAGCTGACTGTTCATCATCAATACATCTCTTTGCCAACCATTCTTCTCATATTGTTGGTAGTTTCCTCATTTCTGTTGCTGCTTGTGCCGCTCTGTTATTTATATAACATTTGTTTCAAAACCACCAACAGGCCACTCCTTCCCTCGACAATCAAATCAGCCCCAAAATAGAGGCCAAACATGTGCCCTCCTACGTCACCAGAGCTTTCTTCCAGGCCTGGCACTGCCTTTTCTCATCCCTTCTTCCCTTTCCAGTTCCCATCCCACTGGGCTACTGAGTTCTTTTGTTCCCACAGCTCGTAAATCGAGGTGTTCAAAGGACTGGAATGTGTCAGAGCAGGTGGAGGGGAGTGGAACTGCTGGGAACAGTCAGGCTGCAGAAAAGCCATGAAAAAGCAAATTCTAAAGGAGCCAGGCTGGTGTTTGAACACAACAGGAGCAGTTCCAGGTACTGGAAGGTGCCTGTGGAGAGACTGTTTGAGAGTGGGAGAGTCAGAGTCAGGGAGGGGGAATTCTGGAAGGTGTCTCCAGTGGATTGGAGCCAGACTCAGCTGGAAGGGTCACTGAGCTTTGCTCAGAGCAGAGCTGAACTGTTCAGATCTTTAAAGAAAGGTGATTAATGAGTGGTGTGGGGGAAATAGCCAGAAATATGTGGCTTAGTCATGTCTGGGGGTAGATAGAGCAGAGGCCTTATCTAATAGCACATGATGGCTTTAATTAGCAATTTACCTCTGCTCTTATGGGATAATGGAGCTGTGCTGGGTCCCTTCTTCTCCTGCCTCCACAGGCAGGGAGCTGGGAATGGGTCTGAGGAGCTGGGAATGGATCTGAGGAGCTGGGAATGGGTCTGAGGAGCTGGGAATGGGTCTGATGTGCTGGGAATGGGTCTGAGGAGCTGGGAATGGATCTGATGTGCTGGGAATGGATCTGATGTGCTGGGAATGGATCTGAGGAGCTGGGAATGGGTCTGAGGAGCTGGGAATGGGTCTGAGGAGCTGGGAATGGGTCTGAGGAGGTGGGAATGGGTCTGAGGAGCTGGGAATGGGTCTGAGGAGCTGGGAATGGGTCTGAGGAGCTGGGAATGGATCTGAGGAGCTGGGAATGGATCTGAGGAGCTGGGAATGGATCTGAGGAGCTGGGAATGGGTCTGATGTGCTGGAAGGTTGGTGGCTGCACATTTGCTGACCAGCAAGTTCATATCTGCATCCTTTCTTCCTCTCAGTGAGTTATAATTTGGAAGTTTCCACTTAAGGTGGTGGGTTTTTAACCCTCCTGAGAACCCTCACAAGGTCTCTCCCCTTCTCCCTTGGCTGATTTTAGCCCAGTTTATCTACAATTTAGATGAAATTCGTGGCCCATCAATCACAAAAACCTCGGATGAAAAATCAGAAAAAGCAGAAATGTGTTTGTTTTTTGTTTTTTGGTTTTTTTTGTTTTTTTTAATGAATGCTTACCTTAGACAAATGGGTAGAAAAAATCATAGGGTAACTTGATGTTAATGGTGGGCCAAGCTTTATAGCCTGGCTCTGCAGGTGAGGAAATGTCAGTGAAAACAACAGAACTTGTTATAGGAATGGTCCTTTCCCTTCCTGAGGGGAGCTGCAATGAAAATACAGGCAGGAATTATCTTCAGCCTTCTGTCTGTATGACTGCTTGATTTGGTCTGGGTTATATTTTCACCTGTCACTTGTACATTTATTTTTTTTTTTCCCCACACACAGTTCCATGTTGCTTTTCATTAATGATGCATAGATTTTTATTGAAGGGTTTTGGCAAGCAGCCACAGCTGTGTTTGAGCTGGAAGAGAACTGTTGGGTGGAATAAATGGGAAGTGCTGCCTTCAGATAAAGAGATTATCTGGGTCACTGGCACACAGGAAAACAAGCCCTTTGTTTTATCTGAAACCCTGTAATTTAATTACATACCTGCTGCAGTGTGGTGGTGGTGAGTGTTGCTGTGACATTCACTATCCTGGCCTGGGGATTGACCAGGGATCCATACTTAGTCCACTTCACTTCTATTCCAAAGGACACCGGAATTTGGCACGAGCTCTGCAAAGTGTTAGAAATCCCCTCATTGTCTGACTTACACAAAAGCCACTTCATTAATTAATTACTCTTGTTATTAAGGGGCAGGGGGGCCCAGGGGGCTCTCTGGGAGGCAGCAGAGGTGCTGCAGCCTTTGCTGTGCCCACAGATTCAACACAAGAGTGACTCTGTACCTGCATTTCAGCAGGACTTGTCCTCCCTCAGGCAGGATTTTGGTGATTGTGCTCAGCTGGCACTTTTTTAGTAGGAATATTGGTGGGACAGCAGAAAATCCTGGACTCTGCCAGGGCAGAATTTTGAAGCCTGCAAGCTGAACTATTTTGAGGCATTTCTTCTTGAACTGTCACGTTTCTGGCTGCAGAAATGACTCCCTCTTTTTGGTTGCAAAAGCACTCAAGGCACCTACACACCAAGTGTCATCTCCTGTTGTGCTTCAAGGGATTCTTGTTCTCTTTACCCTGACCTGGTGGAAGAGGAGAAACAGTGACTGTTACTCCACTCTTTCACCCTCACCTCTGGTGCTTCACCCCCTCTGGAGTCATTTTGCACCCACGGTGTTCTCCTGAGCCATAAGTGAGTAGCAGCTTGATTCAAAATCAACCCTGTCTTCTACAGCCAGAGTGAAACTCCTCACTTGTGAATATTCCAGGATTTTCCTCTGGTTTGTTTCTGCATTTTCACCCATCCCCCCTGTATTTTTAATTCTAACTGGGTTCCTGCATTTTTAGGCTGGGAAGGGTGAGCTGGTTCTGCATGACAGGTACAGAGGAGGGAGGACAGTGAGGGGGAAGGTGGAGGCTGGTGTGACTTTTCACCTGTTCTGAGATGTGGAGGTGAGTTATTGGCACCCAGTCAAGCACATCCTGGGCTTGGGAATTCCCAAAGGAGGCCACGTACTCAGGAAAGCTCTGGCCCTTCAGTACATCCAGGAGGGTCTGAGCCAAAGGCTGGCATTTCATAGCTGCTGTAATTCTTCCAGAAAACAAAACAAACAAACAAAAAAAAAGAGATGAGTGACAGCAAAATCCATTGGTTTGGCCCAGGCATCATTTCCCATGCTCTGCTCAAGCCTTCTGGCTCCAGCTGCTCATGCCCACAATCTTTTCAAGAGAAAGACCATTGTTAATTAAATGCCATTTTTTTAGAATTAAATACTCCGTCCCCAATCCTCCTCCAGCTGCAGGAACAGCCAGGTCCTGAACAGAGCCCGAGGGAAAAGGTTGTCAGAGGGTTAAAAGCACTCAATTAAAAACTAAAAAGGAGTTCTTACCGTAACTTGCAGCCTGAGATCATGTTGTGACCGAATAACACGGGGGCTCTGGCTGCCTGTGCTGCCAGGCAGTCCTGGCTGGGTGTGCTCTGCAGGATGGAGAGCTGGCTGTGCCTGCTGGTGCTCTGAGTGATGCCAGATGTGACACACAGTTAAGGGCAAATTCAGCACTTCGTGTGTTTCAGGGACAAAAAAAAGACTCCTTAATCATAGCCTTAAAATGCAGCTGAAAGTGCTGTGGTAGCTCCAGACTCCCCTCGAGGTGGGAAGCACCAGGGTGGGCACTGAAGGTCTAAACCCACCTCCCTCCACAGTCCCAGGAGGCTGCAGGCAGGACTGAGCCATCCCCTTCTAAAACCACAGCCAGGAATTCACTCTTTTATCCAGGTATATTTTACAGATGCCCAGGCCAGAGAAGGGTTTGTGAAGATGGAGCAGAGCAAGTGGTGCAGACAGAAATTCAGCAGGGAAAGGATATCCTCGAGGGCCGAACCCTGCCCTCACAGGCAGCCCAACCACGTACCCAGGACTGCCACTGAGAGGAGCTGGCTTCGTGTCTACCTGCAGTGCAAACACAGGGGATCAGACCTCACCCTGCCCTGAGAGGGCTGGGAAACCCAGCAATCTTTCAGTTATTTTAGGATTATTATCATCTGGAAGGATGAGTGGTAAGGTATAAGTAAGGCTTTGCTTTCTCTGGATACGGAGCCACAGGATGGGGCTTGTAAATGTGACATTTTGGAGGCTTTCACTGCCCAGCTCTGACATGCTGCCTCCTGTGTGTATCCAGGGCAAGCCATGCTTCACCTTGCTGCTCACAATTGTTCTGATTCAAGTTTAATAAGTTTTGTAATTAAATGTCTCTCAACGAGTCACCCACGACATCTCCACGGTTACCTGAGTGAAGCTGATTTGGAAGCTCTGCTGGACTGAAAGGGTTTCTTTGGTAATTGCCCCCAAGACAAAAGCAGCAGCTGCTTCTATTATTTCTCCTGTGTCTGTGTAGGTAATGTGATAACTCACCTGAAAATTAAACATTGTAGATGTTCATTTGAATAAATGCATAAGAGAAACTAGGGTCGGGGGGGAAGGAAGATAAAATTATTCAGGTGTTTTATTTCTTCAACATCTATTCCTCTTTCTGTGCCATCAGTGTGCCTGAAACCACCTTCCCCCCACCACAAAGCAGATTCCAAACTCATGTTTTTGTCTGTTTTGTCACATACACACAGTAATGACAGACAAGGATTTCAGCCTTTCAAGGATTTCTCCCTGTTGTGTTGCACAGAGTTATTATTTTGTTGCAAAACTCTCTCTTTCATCCCAAACTCGCTGTTCCTCCTGTGACATTTGCTCTGGGGATGTCCCAATCCATGGGAACTCCCAGGCCCTTCCTGGCAGCTTTTGCCACTCGTGAATTTTGTGCAGAGATTCCTCCCATCAGACACCAGGAAGGGCTGTCAGACCTACCCCAAGGACTACATTTAAGCACAGGTCATCCAAAATCAGGGGGAGCCTCAGGCCATCAGCACCCTTCAGCAGAGTCCTCATTCCCTCCAGGGACTGGACAGCTATGGACTGCACAGAGATGTTCACCTGGAAAACAAACTCAGGTCAGTTCTGAAGATACTGTAAATATTAAGGATTAAGTCCCTGTTCTGATCAAGTCAGTGAAAAAACTTCCAGTGACTGTAACTAAGAATTTTGCCCCCAGCTCTCCCAGCTAATTTAGAAGGGTACTTACCTTCTGAGTTGATTTGGGCACCTAGGGAAGAATAAAAGGACAAATTAAAACAATAGCAAAGGTAAGACAGTTAATCAAAGCAGGTAAGGCTTAACTCCCTCATTACAGTAACTTTTCCACTCTGGAAGTGATTGGATACACCCCCAGTATCCAGAGGTAGGAAAAGAACTGCTGTTCTCTGTGGCCAGTGGGAAAAATCTTAAAATCCAATCCCCTCCTTCCTCTGACTCCTGGAAGTATTCACAGACCTCCAGTTTAGGGAGTTGGCCAGGCTGTGCTTCCCAAAGAAATGCAGAGCTTTGGTTGTGCTGTTCTGAGGGTGAGAATTCCACAGTGGCACAGTCTTTAGACCAAAGAATGAGAATCAAATCTCCCAGCACAAAAATTTCCACCAGTATTTCATGGAAAAGCAGAAGTATTGGACCAAGGTCATCAATCAGGCCTGAAAAACACCCACATAAAGCATCATTTTCCCAAATTTCACTTTTCTGATTTCCCAATGAGCGTTTGAGTCACCTCTCTGGGACAGGACCAAGAGTTGGACTCTGACCACGAAGCAACTGTGTGGGATTGTGATGGGATACAGAGAGCAGTGACTCATCCAGGAACACATTCCCAGGAGCTGGAGCCCTGGAGGTGATGCAGGCAGAGCCTGTCCCATATTTCTCATCCCAGTAGAGCTCAGCCATCAGCACCAGCTTTGTGAATAAAGGTGCTTGGAAAGATTAGATTTGTCCTTCAGGACATCCCTGTTCCTGACCAGGGCAGAGGGAATGAGCACCATTCCTGGAATTGTGTTTGTCCATGGCTGGGGTGATGGATCATGGCTGTGCCTCCCACTGACTCTGCTCCCACCTGGAAGGGAGCACAGGAAGGGCAGGAGCAGCTCTTTGCTGGGGCAGCTCCAAGTACACACTGACCATGGTGTGAAGCATCTTGGGAGAGGATTCCAGGAATCTGCTGGACAGGCCAGGGTGGAGATAAACTGGATACCACAGATTGACTGCAGCGATGACAAGACATTCCTGTCACTCCAGCTGTCCCTCCTGCCAGTGAGGACGGGCCTTTCAGAAGGCCCTGCTGTCCCAGTGCTCCCAGTATGGCTCCCTGGGTTACTGGTTTACCATTTCTTTGGCCAGCAGCTCCACCTGCTGGCACTGGCAGGGCTCCTGCTCTGCCCCGTGGCCACTCTGTCCCCAACACCATCATCTTCTGATGTCACATCCCACCTTCAGCTCCCTTGGGGAAGGGGTTCTCCCTACAGAGATTTATTCATTCTTCTCCAGTTGCTGCATCTGATCCTTCCTGCCCCCCACTGCCCTCTCCTGAGCTGGGCCATTCATCTTCAAATTCCCAACCACTCCACAGCTGGAGCCTGGCCTGGCCCTCCTGGTTCTCTCCTGGTCCTGCAGCCAAGGAGAACTCTAATTTTGGGAGGACATGCAAACACTCAAGGCAGTTTTTTTCCACTTCTTCCACAGCAAGTTGATCAAGGCCAACATCTGTGAGCAACCCCTGCCTGATTCCAACAAGGTTCTCAACGAGCAGGAGAATGATCCCACCTGTGAAAGTGGCTTTCCTTTCCTGCTGGTAGCTTTGGAATCTGTAAGGAGGTCTTTAAGCAGTCACTCACTGCTCATTAAATCCATTTAAATAATCACATAGATTAAAAACACCTTAAGGGTGGAGAGGATGTTGTTTCCTGAAGGGCTTCAGCTTCTGGAAGGAGCCCTGGGGTTAAGGCACCACGTGTTCAGTTCCAGTTTTACAGGAGCGATCCCTTTGTCTTCCTGAACATCCTCCAAGGGGATTTATTTATCCATGAGACACCATCCTCCAGGGCAAAAAGGGAGGAGAAAGCAGGCTTAGCTTGGAAAAATAACCCCAGGCTGGATGTGGGAGTGGGCAGATCCAAACAAATCTGCTGTCAGTGGGGTAAAAGCCACGTTCTCTGAGGAGCACAAGGGAGGTTTAGTTTAGTGTGCCATCCAAAACTGAGGCTTGGGGGAAAGGGAGAGATGCAGAGGATTAAACCTCAGTTTTACCAGCTCTTTAAAACTCCGATTTCTTGGAATTATGCACCCTGGTTACAGGCTTCTGGGAAAAGCCTGAACATGCACAGGAGCAGGGAAGTGCAGCAAGCACTAATTCAGGGAGTTTGTCTCTTCAAAACTATTATTTTGTGCTTCATCTTTGACTACATTATTTATATTTGGCTAAGCAGAGAACAGAAAATTATTCTGTTACCAAAGCTTGAAGTAAAAACATCCCCAAAGGCTTTCTGAATAAAAGTCTGTTGTACAGGGAGATGGTTTTTTTTTCCCAACCCACCATTTAAAAATCCAATTAAAACACCATATCCTTTAGTAAATAGACATTACTTAATTCTGCAGATTCAAAAAGATCTGTCATATCAACAGGCAGCTGTACAACTGCTTCAAATCATACTTACTGCCAAAATGCTGGAGTTGATGTAGAACTGCATATTAAGTGCTTGAATGCTTTCACATCTTTCCACACTTACTGATCTGATGCATTTTGTGGCCTGGTTTACTAAAAACCCTGAAAAAAACCCCAAAACAACAAGTGTTAAAGGAAATTAAAGAGTATTTATGAAAAGCAGAAATAAATAACATCATAAGATTCTTAAGCACAAGCAAAAGTGAAAGTAAATGTCATCTCTACTGTAGATTAGGACACAAAGAATGATACTTTCTTGTATTCTCCCAAAATGCTGTGACATAAAATATTCCTTCTTAGCAAGTCCAGAAGCTTCATAAAAGCTAGAAAAAAAAAAGATTTATTCCCTCATTTCTGAGATCCCATAAGGGTTTTTTTTCGTTTCCCAAGAGATCTCAGCTCTCCTGCAGTCACCACCAGGACTGTTGTGGGACCCTCAGTGCGAGTGGCACTTGAGAAAAGGGAGCTCAGGGGACAAAGGGACAAAATACAAAAGGTACAAAGGTGCAAAAATACAAGTATTGCAGCTGGCCAAGGCTGCAACACCCCCTTCCCTCATGGGGTCACCCTTGTGCTGTTTGATTAACCCAAACAGGATGTTTTGCTGGTGGATGAACAGCCCATCACCACCAAGATCCTCGGAGCTTAACTTTGAACTGTTCAGCAGAGATGCAAAACTTCATTTTATGCCTTTAAAAACCCCAGAGAAACAGAAGATGTTTGAAAAGAAGCTGCTTCGTTTTATCTGGATTTAGGACCTCAAGCCAGAGCAGGATCCTCTAAAGCAAATCAAACGGAATTCAAATTTTCCAACCTGCAGGATTGGCATCCGAGCACCAGGAGGAGACAACAGGACTGGGCAGCCTCAGGAATGCATCCTGTGTCTGTATAGGGAGCCCATACTGCCAAAGAAAACACGGATTCAGGGGGTGTTTCAGCCCATCACAGGTTTTTTTACAGCATTTCCATGAACAATAAAGATGAACAGAAGAAGTGTTTATTTCCCCTGTAGCTGTCAATAATTTATACTACTCTGTGCATCAGTTTTTAAGCCACTGCCACAGCTTTTTGTCTAACACAGCAATGAAAAAAAAGCTACTTATTTTTCAAAGTCCTTAAAAATCTAGTTCACTGTCTCAATAAACACAAAACACTTCTGGTTTTTACACTTTCATATTTAAAGAACAATATAAAGTTTGTCCCTTCCAGAAGGACTGCATTATTTAAAAGCAGATGCAAACAATGCTGACTTGTTCTTTTATGGAACAACCTAATAGTTATTGAATCAGGTCATTATTTACCTCATATCTCTGAGTTTCATTTGCATCAGGAGGGTCTGTGTCCACATTCTCAGGCTCAGCACTGAAAGCAGAACTCCCAAACTCATTAAGCAAATCATCAAAATTTTCTGGAGTTGGCATTTCAGGGGACCTGAGGTAAAGTGCTTGTTTATCTGTCCAAACATTTAAAAAATGGGATAGCTCTTAGGATATAAAGGATTACAGAAACAGTATTTAGTGACAATTTCTCCTCCTGGAATGGTTAAAAAACCACCTCTGTGATAGAAAAATACCAATGCAGCTTAATTTTTAAGAGAAAACCTAAAGAGGATCTTAACTCACCTCACCCAGATCCACGAAAGCACAAATTGTATCACAGGGGAAGCCCTTTCCTTCCAAAATCCTGGTTTCTAACAGCATGATTTCCAAACCACACATGTCAATTAGTGCCTGCAGTATTTATTTTTTCCAACAGAGGTGAGTTAAAATATGAGATGTTTTAAGTCTGTGGTTTCACAAGTGAAAGGATCAAACACAAGGATTGTGAACAGGCAGAATCACCAGTTTTCTCAGAGGTTTAATAACATAGAAATAGTTTTAAATTCAGTCTCTTTCTGGTGCCTAAAGAGCTTACAAAAATAACACCACAGTGTTCAATCCTGGCAGCAACTCTACTTACAGTTTGTAGCATGAATGCAGAAAATACTGGGGTTGACCTGGTCAATTAATTGAAATGTCCTTTCTGGTGGGTTTGCTTCCACATCAAGGGAATACACAGCAGCTTTCTGCCTGCACAGGTGGCTGTCACCCCTGCAAGCAAGAACAACAAATGAATGATCCACTAGAAGTTAGTGCTGACCAGATTTTAAAGCTTTTTCCATGTACTGAGGCATGGAAAAAGAGCCTTTTCCTGCTGTTTCAGAGCCCACACGGATCCCTCTCACTTGGCATCGGCCAAACTAAATAAATATGCAAATATACAAGAACCCAGATGTAAATAATGAGATCCCCAATAAACACTTTTCATGCAGCAGGAACGTTTCCCACAAAAAGAATCTGGGGGAAAGAAACACGACTTCATTTCAGGCCTTTCCAGCTGACAAAGAGAGAACAGTCACCCCAGGCAATTAAAGTGTCACTCAGGAAGGTGTTGATTAGACCTTTCTGATATCTATAAATACCCCTAAATGGGTGGCAGGAGTCATTGTGTGCAAGAACAATAAGAAACCACAGTCTGGCATGATTGCTAATTCAAATTTCCAAGCCCCAAGAATAAACCCCCCCCCCAGTGCTCAGATTGGTATAATTTATACAGAAGGTGGGCTGAAAAGCTGCACTTATTGTTCCCACAGTTCACCAAGACATCTTTCCTTTCACATCAGGATTTTGAAGTGAGCTTTCTTAACTCCTTTTTGACAGGATGAAACTGGGTGAAGAGGGGGTTTCAGAGCAACTAAACAGCAAAGGAGCAACTATTGGCTTTAGTTTGTTGGTGTAATGTTACATTTTAGCGGTGCTGAAGTGACCAGACTGGCAGGGAGGCAGCAGGTTGGGATGGTGACTTTAAAATTAGGACCAGAACAGGGCTCACACTACTTCAAAAAGCTCTGCACTGATGAAGTTTTTAGTTGATATCACAAATGTAATCAAAGATGTTACTGATTCATTGCTAATGACCTGCAGAGGTGGCCAGATGGTATCATTTTCCTTAACTTCCAGACACTTCATTATATTAATGGAAGTCTAAAGATACATCATTTTTCCCCCAAAAAAGTATCACCAGCTGAGTGCCCACAGTCAGGAGCCCAGGAGGAAAGCAAGGAGCAGGAGAAAAGAAGGAATAAGGGAAGAGAAAGGGGTGTTTATCCACAAAGAGCATTGATTGCAGCCAGAGGATGGTTCTAGCACCAGTAAATAACAATGTGCTGTTTTATGACAGCACCTCGAAGATGAAGGTCATTGGAATTTTTAGAAGGAAATTTTTGGAAATCTTTAGGGCTTCCCCAAGGCCAGGGCAGGAAGGTGTGGAGAAAGGGGAGTCAGGATGGCAGCAGGGAGAGGGGGCTGGGAATTGGTGAGAGGAGAGGGCAGAGCCCTGAGTTTGTGTGTCAGGGGGTTTTATCCACTCACCTCACCAGAGGGACGGAGCAGGCAGTGAAGAGGCCGAACTCCTGCGGGCTGCAGTCGGCGTCACAGCAGCAGTTGACGTCACACTGTGCCACCAGCAGGTCACACACGCACAGCCTGGCAACTGCAGAGAGATGGAATCAGAACTGGGGCTGGGATTTCACACCAAACACTCTCAACTCTTCACCTCTGCTCAGTTCTGACAACTCACCTGCTCTTTTTTTTTTTTTTTAAGTCATCTTTAAAAGCCATCCTGAGGAAAGAAATCTATTTGGGACACGTGGACAAAACTGAGACACTAAAATCTGACAGCTGAGAAATAAAAAAACTCAGCCTAACAGGAATTTTGAAGGATACAAACAAAGGTGTTGATTTCAATTTGCTGGGGTGAAAAATAAAACATTTTGACAGAGGGAGATGTTTGTAAGCATTGAGCAGTAAAACATTTCCCTGATGTGCCAACATAACAACAACTTCTTTGAAATTGTTTTTCTCTGCGTCTTCAGCTGCTGTGAAATATTGTAATCACAGAGAGGGGAACTGTCAATAATTCTGTAAACTGGCCACATAAAATGTTTGGTAACTTAGGACAGTCTTAGGTTTTCAAGCTTATAAATGCAAAGAACAGACAGTACTCCACTGAACTGTTTTGAGAGTTGCTGTTCTATAATAAATCTTGACACCAGAACAGCACAGAATGAGGAAAATTAAGGCCAGTGTTTTATAGGCAAGACATTCAAAGGGTATTTTCATAATTAGTTCTTTTATTTCAGTTGGACTGTTGCCTGCTTCTCTACGGCCTCCTGGGTGTTCTCTGACCACCTGAACAGCATCCAGGTATTTCCTGGAATCTCTGAAGTTTTGCCTGTTCTGTTGGCTGAGTTTAGCCCTGGAATCCTCAGTTCACCCTATAAACAAGAGAAGTTTAGACATGGACAATTAGACTGCAAGGTTATGTCTCCCAGATTAGGGATTTAAGTCTCTTTTCCCTAAGGATGGAGCACTGGGACAGGTTTCATTTGCCAACTAATCCATAGGAAGCTGAACTGATGGAAGCAAGAAGTTGATTTAAAATGTAGCCAATGAAACAGTGGGAAACACCTTCCGAGAGCACAGTAACAACCATTTATTTACACCCTGCGATGACAATGTATCCACAGCGCTGGGGCTGAAGGAGGACTCTGGGAGCAAAGTGGGCACGTGGAGCTCTCCAAGGACATCCAAGGGACCCTCTGCGGGCTCAGGCCCTGCCCGGGGGGTGCTCAGAGCAGGGGCTGGGGGGCAGGAGACCCTGCCCTGCACCCGCGGGCACTCACAGGGCTGGGTGATGGTCACATAGGTGACGGTCACACCTTGCTGCAGCAACCCCGGAGATGCCCAGGGAGAAGCCAGGCAGTTTTCCCAGTGCCGGGGTGGCTGCCAGGGGAGGGGGAGAAGCACCAAGAGAGGCCGCGAGCGGGGCTGCCCTCGCCCGGCAAGCGCCGCAGTCCCCGCAGGGCACCCACCGTCCGTGACCGGGGCCGGCGCGCTGTAGGCCCGTGCCTGGGCGGCACCGCGAGTGTCCGCGGGCTCCTCGCTCGGCTCCGCTGCCCGGAGCGGCGGCGGGAGCAGGAGGAGGAGGATGAAGAGAAGGATGAGGACGGGCAAGGCCGCGCTCCCGGGCGCCGCCATGGCGGCCGCCCTTAGCAACGGTTGCCAGGGGAGGGCGATCCCGCCTCTCGCGAGACTTGGGGGGGCTGAGGGGAAGGGCCGCGCCCCGACCAAGATGGCGGGCGGGCTTGAGGGGGAAGGGGAATCTTGGGGTCCGTCAGAGTCCTCTGGGCTCCTCCATCGCCCCTCAGCGCGGGGAGAGGCCGCACGCTGGGCTTTCGGCTGGGTGTGGCCGCCGTGGTGGCGTCAGGGAGCCGCTTGTGTCACCCAGCGCCCTCAGGAACTGCCCGGCGTTGATCGGGTGGTGCCCCCTCAGTAGCACAGAAAAAGCTTCTGGTGTAGTGAACAGCGAAGGGGGTTTGGGAAGCTCGCACGCAAAAAAAAATATAAATGTGCGGTAAATGGTCCCTTGTGAGATAAAAAATTCTATATTTAACTTTTTTCGCAACTGTGTTTTTAGTAATCTTGACTTAAACTATAAAAAGTTTGAAAGTTTCTCCTTCTGAAAATACCCTGGGTCCTTAATGCTCGGTGTATATCCATTAATTAAGCTGGTTAGAAATTTTGCCATATACACAGGTAACTCTGAGGTCTTTTTTAACCTAAGTGGTTAATGATTCTAATGATTCTAATTTATTCTGGTTTTATAGTAAATTGGAAAAACTGGGCTAGAGAGTGACTAATGATCAGGGTTACCTTACAGTTGTAACATCAGGCTTCAGTTCAACAAGCAAATTAATTTTTAAAATGAAACTTGATGAAGTTTATGTTCTGCGTTACCTGGGGGGAAACTTTGTCACTCTGTACAACTCCCTGGCTGGAGGTGTAGGTTAGATATTAGGGAATATTTCTTCATGGAAAAGGTTGTCCAGCATCAGAACACGCTGTCCAGGGAAACGGTGGAGTCACCGTCCCTGGAGGTGTTCAAAAACGTGTGGATGTGGCACTTGGGGACATGTTTTAGTGCTGAGTTGATGGTTCAGCTCTAAAAGCTCTAATATCCCACTTTCATCCATTGGAAATGGAAATAATTCCGCAGTGTCCCTCCTTTGCCCTGTGCAGTTACCCCCAGGGGTGTGATGAGTTACACGAGAGCGTTGTCTGCTCGCTCCCTGGGAGGCCACCAAGGTGCTCTGATGTTCTCCAGGAGCTGCTCACCTGGATTAGGAACAGCCCCACGTCATGTGGAAAAGCCCTGGAGACACCTCATTCCTCCAAGGACGTGGTGATGGGAAGGTGGGAATCCGCTGTTCTCTGCTGTACCTCAGACCTGTGTGTGCCTCCCATCCCAAAATAACCTCACCTGGGTCTCCAGCCTGCATTCCTTGTTCCAAAGTTTCTGTCATCACCTTCCCCCCTTGGGGATGAAGAACTGCTGTGTTCAGTCTCTTTGGTTTTTGCTGTTCCCAAGAGTTTTTTTGGATTCCATTGGGAGCACCCATGCACTTCCTTTCAGCCAGGTGGTCAAGATGATGTTACAAGTGTCGGGTTTGTTGGGTTTTTTCAGGCTGGAAGAGCAACAGTGACTTCAAGAAACTTCCATTTTGAAAGGAAATTGTAAAAATGGCACCATAGGACTCTGGTTTTTTTTTCCTTCCCACTGAGGCTGTGCCAGGACTGGCTGCAGCCATCCAAGGGAATGTAGGCCTGTATTTGAGGAAATCCTGGGGATCTTTAAAAACCCATCCCTTGCACTGTCCCAGAGCAGGGAAACAAAAAGAAAAGCAATCTTGCAAGTCCTGCAAAGTTGGAAACTTGGAATTTAGATTACAGGTTTGGAGGGAGAGTGGTGCTTGGTTTATTTATCACCGCTGGTTATATTCTGTCTTGTTCCCCTGCAGTGCTATGAGATAATTAATATTAAAACTCGTTAGTTGACACGTTTCTGATGCATTTAAAGCCAGTAAAAAAAGAGCTGTTGACAATGCACGGGGGAAAATAGAATTTAATACATTCTTTTTGCATCCAGAATTACTTGGCAAAGCTGATGGTGCACAAGGGACCAGACTCCAAGATGAAAAGCAAGCCTTGCTGGAACGTGAAAGCACAGATTGCACCCTGGATGAATGTGGGCAGGAGCTGGATGAATAAAGAGGTATTAATTCTTCCTGCATCTGCCATTGAAATAGAGCTGGGCAGCTGTTCAATAGCAAAGTAGGGTGGAATTAATCTGTTTTACTCATGAACTTTTTTTGTTTCCTCAGAAGTGTTAGGGCTTCACTCAGAGCAACAGTTCACCCAAAAACCCATCTGCAATGTTTGCTGTAAGAGAAGAATAGGTCAAATAAGCTGCTGTGTCACTTCAGCTCCCTCTTTATTGATGTTTGAGTGAGTGATTCTGAATTCCCCAGCTGTAGGATGTGATTGTTCAACAGGGTCATGAAGCCTCTCCAGAAATATGTCCTCACAAGCAGAATGCAAAGGCAAGACAAAAACCCATGTCCAAGAAAACCCATTTGAACCCCCACACACATCCCAAAACCCCACCTTTATGTTGGCCTTCAGAAACAGGTTCCAAAGAGCAACTCCAAGTGTGCAGGACGAGATCAGGACATCAGTAAATAAAGCTTGTTCTCCATCCCAGAGATTTTAATTTATCCTGTCAACGTGAGTTGATTAATATTTAAAGAGGGCACTGTGATCCTCGTGTGGGAGGTCCTAGAAAATGAAAATTCAAGCAGATGAAGATGCAGTTGGGTGCTGTCTATTAAAAATCATGTTAAGGGATTTACTGTATTACTATTTTAATGATAATTTAAGCTGCAAGATTTTGATGTGCATTTAAACATCACAAGGTGGCATTTGCAGTGCAAACGTGGCAGGATTGAGCCTCACCAAGTAAAACCAGGGGAAAGAAACTGATTAAAAACACAGATAAAACTAACACAGATGTCTGATGAAATGCTAAGATTTAGCAAAAAGCACTACTTATATTTCAGTTTCTCTCACCCAAGCTTATTGTAATAATTCACTTTGGGTTTTAACCATAGAATTTTCACCACAGGCCTTTCCTTTTAAAATTACTGGAGATTTAAATAATTTAATTGCTTTTACAACAGCTGAAATGATTGCTGTTCCTCAGAACAGGGGGCACTAGAGTTTGCAGAACAGTGCACTGTGAGCTGGTGATCTTCTGACTCTGCATCTCTTCTTGGCTTTTCCACGTGGGAAGTCTGGAATTGTCCTTCTCACGTGAGGGTTTCTGTTTAATGCAGCTGTGCTGTCTTGAACTTCATCTTTCCGAGGCTGATGTTGGCTTTGCTGTGTGACAGATCGCTCTAAGAGTTCAAGTGGACAGGCAGTTGGAATTAGAGTCAAAACAAAGTCAAACCAGGCTGAAATAAACTGTGTTCTGGTCTAGCACAACATTAGCCCTTAAATAAATAGTGAGGAGCCCGGGCTGTCTGTAGGGCAGATGGCATTACAGGTAATATTTATCATGCTCCAATCTCAGGACTAGGACACTTGGGAGGGAGGATTGACGTCAGCTCCAAGTGAATCAGTTTAAAAACCAGCTGAAAACCTGCTTGTGCCTCCAACAGTTGATTATATTGTGCAGCTCTTCTGCTTTGTGCGTTTGTTGGTCTGAGCAAGCCCGGTAGGAAGAGTTCATTTTGCTTTTGCAGCTTAGATGGGCTGATGTAAATAGATCTTGGACTTTGAGGTGGGAAGATTCCACCCAGCTGCAGTAACCGGGGGGATGCCCTTTGCCCCAGTTTTTGTGCCAGATTTGTGCGTTGGGGAATTTTAAACAAATATCACTTGGCAGAACATGGACCCTCAGGGTACAAGAAAAACACTGGAGTGAGGCAGCAGGGCATGGGCTGGGAGGGATTTACAGGGAGAACCATCCACACTGAGCAGGGGAGAAAACCAGTTCTGAACTGTTTTACTGAAAATTGTTGGGGGTTGTGTCACAGGAGCCCAGTGATCCTCTGAATGAAAACCAGGAGCGGTTTCTCATCTGGGTACAGCATGCAGGAGTGGGAAAGAGTTCAGCAAAGCTTACTAATTATCATATAAATTAGGAGGTCTTCTGGCTGTCTGGACAGACCTGGGTGGCTGGCCTGGGATAGAATCATGGAATCAGAATCAATAAGGTTGGAATCCAGCCTTCAACTGAATACCCCCATGCCCACCAAACCATATCACCAAGTGCCACATCTCCTTGTTTTTTGAACATGTCAAGGAATGATGACTCCACCACTTCCCAGCAGAGCCTGTTCCAAGGATTTGCAAGGTTTTCCAAGGATTTCCAAGGATGGAGGAGTGTGAACTGCTCACGGTGTGCCTTGGCTCTGGAGGCCTGCTCTGCCAAGTGTGTTTGTCAGCCCTGAGCTCACCCCAAGTTTCTCAGCCATGTGAGTCAGGGCTGGTGGGCAAAGAGGCATGGAAAGCATCCCATCCCATCCAGCTCTGGGAGTTGGGATGAGCCATGGAGAGCTTGGGCTTAGCTGGAAGTGTGTGGGGGCTCCCAGGCTGAGCAGCACAGCCCAGGAGCTGTGGGACACATCACCTTGCACCACACTGAGCTGACTCAAGGGCACTGTGGGCAGAGCTGCAGAGCAAGGGCTTAGGCCAGGCTGGACTTGTCCTAGAAAGGACCTGGGCAAGGAGGAGGAAGAATGAGACTGAGGGAAGGGAAAGAATGATTCTGTGGGGGAAACTCTGAAGATATGTGCTTCCCTTTCCTGATAAAGTCACAGAGGGCGAGGCACAGAGGAGAACTGCCTTCTTTGTCTGCTCTCACACCCTGACACGCCTTGGCAGCAGCACCCCCTTATCTCCACCACGTTGGCATTTGGGCTGTGTTCCCTAATCCACCAAATGGGGCCTGGGCTGCTCTTCGCTCCTTCTCCCTGTTCTAACAGGAGCGTTAATTTTTAATGACTTTGGATACAATTTCAGCTCGAGCTGGAAAACTCAGATGCTTTGCTTAAGCCTTTAGCAGTGTAAGAGGAGGGATGTCGTGTCTGTCAAGGTACACAGGGAGTGAAATGCCTCCCGTGTGATAATGATGCTGCTTCAGCAGCATTCCCATGGGCTGGCTCCATGGAGTGTGGCTCTTCCTTTCACTGCACAGCTCGGGGTGCAGGTTCCACACCTGCCTCTGCCGTGTTTACACCCCTGTTTGTTACTGCAGTTATATAAGTGGCAGCACCCTCTTGATGTGTGTGTACACAGAGGAATTCAATTCATTTGCAGAGCTACCTGCTGGGAAGCTCCAAAGGGACAACAGGCCCCTTTGCACACTCGTGAGCAGCCGGGAAAACCGAGCTGTGGCAAACAAGGAATGGGGTCTTTCTGAACCCACTGTCTCTCTACAGCATTGAAGATGTTGAAGTTGTACAGGGGGACAGCTGAGAGCTTTGTGCCTCTCACCTACAATTAACTTCTTTTTTTTTTGGTTAGCTCACCTACAATTAACGTAGTTTTAGTGGGTTTTGAGTGATGACTGCACGCCATGGCCACGTCGTGATGGTTTTATTTGGCATTTCACGTTCCTTACCCAAAATGGATTTAACTCCCAGCACTCCCGTGGATTTCCACAGAAACTTATCACGCGCTTCCACAGAAATCTCTCCTGCCAGCTCTCTCACGAGCTGGCTCCGTCCCCAAACCAACAGGGCGAGTCACCCTTTCAAGCCCACATTTTTGCGGGGCGTGACTCCCCTCGCCGTCCCCGGGCACCCGGAACGCGCGAGCATTCGCTGCGAGTTATTCGGGGCACGCGAGACACGCGGAGGGCGTGGAGGGGGCAGTATCTGGGTTAGACGCCGGGGCCGAGAACGTTAATTGGGATAATTGCGGGTAAAAGGCGGCTCGAGCCCCGGAGCCGCGGGGGCGGCTGCTGTGAGGGAGCTGGGGGGGTGTCCCTGAGGGGCTCGCGGGGCCCGCCGGGAGCCGCCCGCTGTTATTGTCCCGCAACATGCAAATGAGGCGGCGCGGGCAGCCAATGAGCGGCCGCCCTCCGGGGCCCGCCGCGCACGCGCGCCGGGGGGCGGGGCCGACCCTCCACGCCCCGCCCAGCCTAGCGCCGGGCCCTCAGCTCAGCACGCGCGGCGAAGATGGCGGTGGCGGCGGCCGGCGGGGCGCGGGGGCGGCGCGGGCGGCTCTGACCGGCACACACCGGGAGGGACGCGGGGGGCGAGCCCGGAGAGAGCCCGCGGAGCTCCGCGGGCAGCGGGGGAGGAGCAGGACCCCCCTCGGGGGAAAAGTGGCGGCGGCGGCGGCGCGGAAGAGCGAGGGCGCTGCCGGCGAGCCCGGCCGTGAGGGGCCGGCGCGCGGGGCGTGAGGGGCAGCGTGAGGGGCAGCGAGGGCCGCCCCGCGGGGGACGCGGGTCCGCGGCTCGGGGCGGCACCGGCGCGGTCCGGCGGGCAGGGGGAGGAAGGCTGGCGCCCTGCGGCGGGCGCTCGGCGGGCAGGAGGCGGCTGCGCCGGTGGCTCCCCGCGTTCCTGGCGCTCGGCTGCTGGGCGCCCCACGCCATGTTCTCGGTGCTCTCCTACGGCAGGCTGGTGGCGCGGGCGGTCCTGGGCGGCCTCTCGCAGACCGACTCCCGCGACTACAGCCTGGTCACGGCCAGCTGCGGCTTCGGCAAAGATTTCCGCAAGGGCATCCTCAAGAAAGGCATGTGCTACGGGGATGACGCCTGCTTCGTGGCCAGGCACCGCACCGCCGATGTGCTGGGTGAGTGCCCGCGCCGGGGGGCTCAGGTGGCTTTGACCTCCCTTCCTTCTCTCTCTTCCTCCCTCTCTCCTTCCCTCCCTGCCTGCTCCGCACATGGCGAGCGGCTCAGCCTCCGCTCGCAGACAAAGGAGCTGCTTCTGCTTGGCGGTGTCAGCGTGAGTTCGCTTTTTTAGCTTCCCGAGGAAGCTCTTTGCTGCAGCTCAACCTGCCTTTGGCTTGCGGGGTTGTGTGTGCCGGGTGTGTGGGCCCAGCCTGGACGTTTCACCTGTGGGCGCCTGTAAGGCCCAGCGGCTCCAAAAGTCGCAGAAACAGCTCCTGGTGCGTTTCACTTTCTGTCTGCCTTTAAGAGCTGACCGAGCCCCGTGGGTATTCACCTCAGTTTCACCGAAAAGATCGCTGGAACAGACACTTCCTGATTTTAGCATGTGCTGTGTGTCCTTGTCAAGTGAAAGGCAAAGTGACATTGAGACTGGAATCAAATGTCAAACTTCAGTTTCGGTGTTTGCTCTGGCCTGATTGCGCTCTCTGCTTTGGATTCACGGCTGAAATCAATCATAAGGCTTCAAATATTAGAAGTAGTGAATAATTATAGATAACCAGTGGAACCTTCAGTCCGTGGGCAGCATTGCTTTTGACAGTGCTTGACCTTTCTCCTGTGTGCTCAAGGTTGACTTTGGCTGACTGACCTTCTGCACAAGTTACTTGTGCTGTAACTGCCAGCAGCAAATTTTCACCACAACTTTGACACTTAAAAAACTTCCTCCCCCCCTGCCCCTGTTTTTTATTTATTTATTTAAAAATGGGGGTTGCACCGTGGCATCTCATGATGTGGGAGTGCTTGGGTGATTCCTGTCCTTGTAACTTGGTTGCCATTTACCAGAGCCGAGGCATTTTGTGCAGGAAGCTGTAACCTGGAGCTGGCTAACAGTATTGCTGGTCATTCCCAAGGGAGCTGTTGCTGTCAGGGTGATGCCACAGCTTCCAGGAAGATGTGCAGAACCGGGCAGTGCATTTTAGACACTCTGCATCTTCTCTGCTGTACCTGTTCCAGAGAAACTTTTTTTTTTTTTTTAATTAGAATTAGCTGCTGGACACCCTTCCTTTAACATGTGACCAACCCTGGCTGCCTTTAAAGTTCATGTTAGGCCAGCACTGATAAATAACTGAGCAATTGGTATTTGCCCTTAGGAGAAATGCAGAGTATCCTTCTACTTCAGGGTGGGCTCTTGATGTGGGGAAGAGGTAGATTTAGCCCCACTTGATGATGTTTAGGGGGTTTTGGCCATATTTGGTAATTACTGTACGTGGACCTACAACTTGTCTTGTCTTCCTGCTGGAATCAACAGAGAGCTGCATTTCTAAGTTGGGTCTTTGCATTAATTTTCATGGCAACTTGGAAACAAACAGAATTGTAGCTCCACTTAGGGATCAAACAGCAGAGAGGGCAGCAGTCCAGGATGTTTGAAGTACCAAGAAGAAAACAATTTAAATACCAAAGCTGTTGATTTGGGGGTTTGTTTTGGATTTTTTCCCAGCTATTTTCGTGTTAGTTCTTTATTACTTTTTTAATGCACATACCAAAAAACCACCAGATCTTATGTGTACATTCTGCAAAAACAGCACTGCTCAGGTGGGCTTTGATGCCTCTAATTTGATGCTTTTTCTTCATCTGTAGTTCTTGAGTTTACCAGCAGCAGTTTCCTCCTCGTTTCTGCTGCTGTGATCATCTCTTTGCTCTCCCTCTCTTTTGCACTGCTGCAGGGAGAGTTTCAGCACCAGAAGGGTTTTCCTGCCCTCAGTTCCTCTTACTCCCATCACAAATCTAAGGTTCCTTAAAGGTTTTCTTAAAGACCCTCGTAAATTTTGTACTGACTCAATGCCTGCGTAACTCTGCACCTCCACAAAGCTGGCTGAGCTGAACTGTTGGGTTTCCCCCTTAATTTTTTGGCATGTAACGAAGAGGCTCACGTGGTTTGAGCCAGAGGGAACACTTGACACAGTAAGTGCTTTTGGAGAACAGTAAATTTCCAGCGTCTCACTTGGAGCTCGTAGTCACCGGTGACAAAGCCATGCCAGAGAATTTATTTGAAATTCTTCTGTGCCGGTGTTTTCTAGAACCGGTGTGTGGAGGGCTGGCCCGTGTGGGATGGACCTGGGTGTGGTGGAGCAGTGAAAGAGCTACTCCCAGTCCTTTGGCACACCGAGGGCTTGGGGATTCATTTTCCTAGGTCAGACAAAAGTCGACTTGGCAGTGTGTTTGTAGCAGAATCAAAATGCTAAACACTCCTTTTGTTGTAACTGTGCTGTGGAGTCCAAAGGCTGAACGTTTTTAAGGGTGTCTTCTAGGCTGAGCTTTACCCTTTCACAGGAAGATCAGCAGAAAGCTTAAAGATGGTTGTTAAATGCTTGGTAAGGCCTGTTACTGGTGTGCTTGAACCCTTGGGGGGTTTTACCTCTCATTTTTATTTTTGTCTGGGACAGACCTGTCAAATTTGCACGTTTTCTTCCCTTTCTGAGCCCAGGGAGAAACAAGAAGCTCAGAACCAGAGTTCAGAACCCTGAGAAAAGGAAATGGCTTTACTGCTCATGTAAATCTCCAGAGCTTTAAGATTCAGGCCCGTTTCCTTTCTGCTTGTACCATGTTGTACCTTTTGGTCCATTCACTGTCAGTGTCTGGGTGTTCAGACCCTCAGAACATTTAGGTATCTCCTGGAGATGTGGCAGCTGTTCTGTTTTGCTTCATGTCTGAAGCTTTAGGAGCTTTTGAGGACAGAAATGCTGTTTTTCCCAGCTGAAACCCAAACTCTTCAGGAGCTGACAGCTCTGGTTTCCCTCATTGGCACGAGAGCAGAATGTTTAGTACGTGGGGGACAACCCAAAATTTTCAAATGAACTTGAGCAGTTTTACAACCATTTCACTTATTTACCCAGAGTAAACATTAAACCTTTTTTAGACATTTTGAGCTGTCCCCTGCTGGTGATTGGTTTTTTCCCTTATTGTTGGGCTCTGCTTTCTCTTGCTTATTCCTGCCTTATCAGGCTCCCGATGTCTTTGGTAGTTTTTTATGGATTTTCCAAGCTGTTGTGTGAGTCATTATTGAAACATTGCAGCAGCCAATGCTGCATCCCGTGACAGCATCACTTATACAATGTCTGTGCTGGGGACAAGGTTGGGTGTAGCCAGTGAGACTTCACTGGTCTTCCAAACTATTTCTGTCCCCCAGGAGTAGGACAAAACTGTCTGGCAGCAGGGAACTGTTTGTCCACTGCAGAGTTAAAATTGGACAACTGTTCTATCAGCTGCAAATCTTGATTTTGAATTTTTTTAGGGGGGGGAGGGGGAAGTAGGTGGGTGCTGCTACTCTAAACTGAGAGGAAACTGCACTTCAGTTGAAAATTCAGTTTGTCAGCAGCCTTTTCCAGAGTGGCAAAGCCCCTGGAATATTGTTGGTGTCACTGTCCTCAAGGAAAGTAAACTACAACACGTAAAAGGCTTTGGAGATGAAATGTCAAGGTCATTCTGGCAGCTGTAGAGGAGGAAGGGATTCCTGCTTGGATACCTGAAGGTTACAGGGGACTGTGTTAAGTGGTTTATTTGGTATCATACCTATTAAAGAGATTGCTGCCTTATCACAACTTATCACACTAAAGGAGGCAAATTGTCTGCCTCCCTCGGAGCAGCCTTTCACCTACTGCAGTGGGGGAGCCCAGGGCACCTCAGAGGGAGGGATCACTGATTTGCAAACGCTTGTGGTGTCCTAATTTGTAACAGACCACGTGGAATTTTCTATTTAACACGGGAGCATAAGTGTAAGGAAACTACAGATTGAGAAACATCCCATTAACAGCCACGTTCTTGTCAGTAAAATCCACGTGTCAGCAGAGCTGATCTTGAGTGGCACTGAATGGAACCTCAGGCTGCTTATTCCTCTTTTTCCCCACAGTACCTGCAGGGATGTTGCACACAACGTTTCTCATCAGAATTTCCAGCTGAGCGCTTATTTTAACTGTAAATGCTGTTGGTGCTTGCTGATAGCAGAAAATTTTCCATTCTTCTGTGGGTCTTGGCTGGAAGGAAAAGCAGGTTGTGTTGGAAATCAGGGATTGAGGCTGAGCAGGGTGCAGGAGGGGAGGATTAGTCATACCTGTGTCGCAGGAAACGTTGCAGAAATCTCCTGCTGTTTGCTCTGGTTCATCCTCGCTGGGAATGCTGAGAGCCTGAGATGGGGCAGCCTGGCAGGGATTTCAGTGGCTGCCCCCCCTTCTTAGCAGTCCCCTCTTGCTGAACACCTTGGGATGAAATGGTTATAACTAGGGAGTTTTTTACAAAAAATAGTTTGGTGCTCCTGCAGCTCCCCAAATCCACCGAGTGATTCCTCAGGCTTAAATAAAATGGGAAAGAGATCTACCTGGTAGGAACCTGTTCCAGGAACAAGTGGATGGTAGCAGGGGGGAAATAGATATAAGGAACTGTTGGTTTTTCTCAGGAGTTTAATGATTTCAGTTCCCTGTTTCCCCTTCGGTTTGTTGTTCAACATCCTCACTCACTTCACCTCTTGCTTTTTGTTCCTCGTTGTCACTCACCCAGTTACTGTCCCAGAACCTTTCTGTGCCGTGCAAGGGTAGTTTAAGGTTTACTGTAACAGTGTGAATAAGTAACCTTTCCTTTTGTAACTTGTTAGCAGTCCCACCCCCCTGCCTTTGGGGGGTTGTGTTTAACGGAGTTATTTCTTCCTCAAAACCCGAGGGGAGCGTGGACAGACACAGACACCCTTTGGCTCTGCCAGGTGCCAGGGAAGCTGCTGGGGGGTCAGTGCTGATTGGGAGCGTTGGTGCTCTGGATGGAGAACCTGTCTAGGTGTGGGATTTATGTCACCACTGCTAAAACAGGAAATCTTATCAGTTTATCTCAACTCTGATATGTTGACAAATATCGGGTGCTGTATTTCCAACTTGTGCAGTGCAGCAGATTGCACCTTTTTTCACCGTTTTAGCCTGCTATTTTTGATGCAAAATTAATTCAGCCATAAATACATCCTTTTGGTGTTCCTTTATCAGTGATTCATTGCTATTTCAGGTGAGGATCTCAAGAAATGGAAAGTTCAGTAGGATGTGAGGAGTGCCTTAGCAAGTTAATTGTGGTTGCATGCACAAGCAGTTCCTGCTGACACACTTGTGCCTGCCTGGGGCTTCTGGGTGAGTTTTATTCTTGGCTGATGCAATGGCTGAAAGTATCCATCTTCCAAGAGATTTTTTGGGAACAGGGTGGTACTTTTGGACTCTGACCATATTTACCAGCAAGCCAGAACTTCCCCTTGTAAATTTATATTAAACAGGATTTGACCAGTATGCTGGGTTTGTTATGAACTTTCAGCTTGTTTAGTTTATATTTCTGTATAGTTTATATTTCTGAACTAGGCAGAAACACCTGGGTCTCACCAAAGTGTGTGGTGAAAAGCAGCTATTGCTGCTTTCAGCACTGGCTGGGTGTCCTGGGCTCCTGCAGCAAACCTCGTGTGTGCTGGCAGGAAAAACAACTTCCCATTTGCATTTCTAGCTGGTATCTCATCCCAGGTGCTTTTAGCATTTGGAAATCAGCTTTCCCAAGTTTCCCTGCCAAGATCTTCCCTGGCTTAGTCAGTGCTGCAGCATCAGACACTTGGGCTTTGTCTTGTAACTTGGTGACAAGGGTTTGTCTGGGAGAGATTTGGATACATGGAATCTTTGAGAAGCTGCAAAAAGCTTTGTTTTGGACTGACAAATGCAGCAAGTATTTCATCTGGCAGCAATAAATGTGTATTTTCCAGCAGAAGGCAGTGCAGTGGGGTGTTAACTCTCAGAAAGTTCTCCACTATAGAGTTAAATCCTTGAGAAGTATTTATTCTTTTGAAGTAATTTATTGTGAAATTTTCAATTGCTTTATTTACACTGATGGTTCATCTGGCTGCAGGCACTGCTCTGTGTCACGTGGATGTTTGTGTAACTTCTGCCTGGGCTTGAGCAGGGAATAGCCACAGGAATGTTCCTTCTATAAAATTTTCTCATTTACTGAATAGCTTGAATGAAAAAACCCCGAGGGGTGTGTACAGCTCGATTTCAGCAACTCCCAGCCATGCAGTTTGGCTGAAATGTCCTGAGAATTCCTAGTTTGTAACATGGTTAGTGCTGCAAGGCAATGGTTTGTGCTTCAAATGTAAGAAAAGAGAAATCTGAGTGATCTTTTTCACTTAGTTAAAAAGGTAATTATTTCTAATATTTACCTTTTTTTTTGGTCTTGGGTGAAAACAACGATAATAGAAATAAACAGAGCTTGGCATTGTTTGCTGTCAATCAAATACCACAAAGTTTTCTTAAACTTTATTCTCCTTTCCATTTCCTCTATTTCAGCAGCAGTTTGCTCAGTTTCAAAATCCTATATTCCTTTCCCATAGAACTGTTTATAGAGAATATTGAATGTAAAGATGCAGCTTTGATTTAAAAACCACGCTGAATGTGGGACAGGATGGCTGGAGATCTTGGGGAATGTACAAACCTTCTTTTAAGGCAAAAAAACTGGTGACACGTGAGTTGCTGAGCAGGTGAGGTGTGATGATGGTGTGTGCCAGGGAAAGCCTCCAGGGGCTGGGCTGGAGCAGGGATCCAGCTGTCCCAGGGATTGGGAAGCAGGCAGGCTGTTCTCCAGGCAGAGGAGCTGCCCCTGGATGTCCAGAGGGGTGATTGCTTTGGAAGGCACTGGCAGAAGGTGCTCAAAGCTGTTTGAGGAGCTTTTGGTAACTCCCTTCTCAGGTGCTGGCTCAGGCTCTGTGGCACTCAGAGCTGTGGTGTTTCTGTCCCGGTGTTTCCCAACACCAATGGAAGATGTTTATGGAATGCTTGAGGGAACTCCAGAGTTTCTGCCCAGCTTTCTCTGTAAGAGCTTTGGGCAGCACTTGTCAAACAGCACCTTCTCCTTGCATTGCCCTGCTGTCAGTGCAGCACTGCAGAGCCACATCTGGATTGTGTCCTTCTTAAAGGGAAGTTAAAAACCCCCAAACTCATCTGGTAACTTCACACGAAGCACCATCATCATCATCACACCTGGAGTTTGTTTCGAGTTCCAGGTCTGGAGCTTTTCCTTTGTGATCTCTTACTCGAGACCTGTCCGTGTGGCAGCAGGAAGCAAAGGGTCAAGCCAGTATTAACCTGAGGTTGGGAGACCTGGAGGGAGAGGATTAATCTGTTCCTGAAGACTCCAGAAAAGGTGTTTCTGAGAATACCAGAATCCTGCAGAGCTCCTTCCCAGGCTCTGGTCCCGAGGGGTGAATGAATGCAGGGATCTGCATCCCTGTAATATTCTTCTGAGAAAGCAAAGGGACAAAGCAGGTGTCTGAAAGGTTGTGCACTATTTTAGGGAGAAAGCTGATTAATGTTGATGGGCTGTTCAGAATCCTGGCAGATTATAGTTCACCCCAAGGTCGGCTCCAACCCTTTGGTCTCAGTTTCAGCTCGTGGCCCGTGTGAAGGGCGATGAGGAAACCCAGTTTTAGCTTCTCCCTCGCATTTTCATGCCTTTTTTTTCTTGAGGAGACTGTCCTTGAGCACAGTCTGAGCTCTGAAATTCTCCCTTTGTGCTTTTATCACGAACACATTTGAGCTTTATTACATACTGGAAAGCTGGGCTTGAAATGGTCCGTCCTGTGCTGAGGATCAAAAAGATTTTTGGAGAGATTTCCACACAGTAACATTTTAATCTCAAATAATGCCTTCAGCAGTATTGCACTTCTATCATTTGGGGGAAATTCAAAGTTCTTTAGCCAAATGACCAGCAGAATGTGATGTCTGCTACTCACCTCCCTCTGAACACCCCCTTTCCATGAACACCTTCCATGTTTTCCTCTGCAGCTGCTCAGAAGCTGCCAAAGCTTTGGCAGAATTGCTCAAACTTTCTGATATCCAAGTTTTTTTAGAATAACTAAATGCAAATTGACTGGGTCATGGTTAGTTTTCGTTCTCTTGTTTGGCTGAATCTCTAAGCAACAAACTCTCCTTGGAAGGGGTAGGTCCCAGCATTGTGTTGGTTACATGGATTTTGGAATACATGGAAATGGAGATTTCCAAATAGAAAGCATTGTTTTTTATAGGAGCATTGGGAAAAAACTGGACTGCTGGATAGTGGAGAAGAGTTTCTTTATCATTTCTGTGCTGGCTGAAATCTTAGCAACCATCACATTTAATTGTTCAGTTCTAAGGGGCTAATCAAAGGTTAATGGGATTGAATCCCCATCTTCCCCCTGCAAATTCCCTATTTCTCTAGTGGAGTCAACCTCCTCATCCTCAGCATTAGACTTGTGCCTTTTTTCCAGCAGTTCAGGTGATATTTATGGTTTGCCTGGCAGCTGATGTCAGCAGTTACCTTACAAATACTTACAAATGTCTTTGCTAATCCAAACTGTTTTCTCAGGCAGGTGCCGAGTCCTACCTTTCAGTTACTAAATATCCTAAGGGACGTAAATAATTAAACCCCTTGTTTTGGAAATCGTGGCTGTTCACGTAACACTCGTTTTCTCTTCCCTTCCAGGGGTGGCAGATGGTGTCGGTGGCTGGAGAGACTACGGGGTTGACCCCTCTCAGTTCTCAGGGACTCTCATGCGAACGTGTGAACGTTTAGTGAAGGAAGGACGGTTTGTTCCCAGCAATCCTGTCGGGATTCTCACGGCAGGCTACTGTGAGCTGCTGCAGAACAAAGTACCTCTGCTTGGTAAGGCACCAGAAATCTCTCACTTCGACCTGGCTCGTGTGTTACCTACACATGGACTTAGTGAGAGTGGCTCGGATAATCTGTTGGCAGCTTCTGCAGCAAATCTGCAGGCAGCAACTTCTCTTATTTCTATGTTTTCAGTTAATTTGGAGGCATCCTTATTTCTCTTGTGTTTAAAAGCTGTTTTAATTAATTCAGTAATGCAGGGAGTGTTTGTGTGTATATGTATATATAAAAAATAAAAGGCCAGCAGCCTTTCTGTGTGAAGGGTGAATTCAGCAGAGTTTGCAGAGCGAGTTCTGCAGCAGAACACGCTGTGGCACATGTGCTCACCCTGTGTTTTGGAGGTATAAATAACTGTTCTCTGCTGAAAACTCCTCATGGTTGGTTGTGGCTTTTTGCTTAAGCTCTGCAAGGGAAAAATATTTTCTGAGGATAACTGGATGCAGTTCTGCTCATTCCTGGCCTTCCTGCTCCTGTTGCCTTTTATGTCCAGTGAACTCAAAGCCCAATTGCTTGGTCTCAGTAGTTTATATCATCTGATCTCTGGGAGTATTATTTTTATAAATCTTTGTGGGGGATTCATTACAGATCTTTCTGAAAGCCAACTGAAGTAGATGCTTCACATACTCTGTGTCAGACTTGATGTGAGCCAGGGCATTCAGCTGCCTTGGGAACGGGAGCAGATAGAGAGGTGCCACTTGGGCTGAGCTGCCAACCCTGCAAAGGGGACACTTTGTGAAGGACACGAGCCCTCCTGTGCCCCAGGGAAGTGTTGCCCTGTGTGATATGTGCAGGGCTCACCTGACCTTAAGCTCCTGTGCCAGAGGAGTGCAGGCTGAGCTATATTTAACTTGTCTGCTGAGCTGGGAGCAGATGTTCTCGCATTAGACGCCTAAAGAATAGGTTGGAACCTCAGCAGTGACCTTAAGTGTCACCAAAATAGCAGAGCTCAGTAATTACATTAGGATTTGGGGGGGTTAATGGTGCTTATTTGTGCAAAGCAGATGTAGCTGTAAGTGATCTCCAAAGTGGGCCACTGGAGAGAGCTTCCCTACGGCTTTGGAGACGGAGGCAGCTCAGCTGGGCTTGACCTTTGCAGGGCTGAAAAGCAGCGTGTGCTGAGTCACAAGATCTGCATTCCACACATGGCCTCCTGGTTACACTCTGCTAATAGAGTTAGAATTTGAAACTAATGATCCTTAGTGTTTCTCCTTTAACACAGAGCAGTATTTTTAGAAGGAGGAATAAAAACCCTGGAATTACCACAGCAATGAGCATTTGGAGTTTATTTAAAATAAAGGGAAGGGAGAGGACTTCATTAAGGAGGATTCATTAGGCAGTAGCTTTTCCTTGCTGTTGTGCTCTGAGCCTTGATAACTTGGTTCATCAGAACTGAATCCAGCAAATATTATAAAATAAAACTGAAATGGGAGGAAACTGCGCCAATTATTTAAACACTGTTGTGTTGCAGAACAATCTTGGACAGTCACATCTCAAATGGGAGCTTTTCCTGAAGTCCTGTTTTGTAAGAGTGGGGAAGGCCCTGTGTGTTCACTAGAGAACAAATTCAGGGCAAGAGCATTGCAGGGAACTCTCTGGGTTAGAAAGGGAAGTGTCTGGAACAGGCACTGCCTGGAGCCAGCTGGACTTGTGCACCAGCAAGGCTCACTCATCCTAAGCTCAGCTCACTGCAGGCTTGTGGCCTGTCCAATGTGGAACTGTGCTTGGACAATCCCACTGGAGGGAGATGAAGACTTGGGATGTGGGGCAGGAGTCAGGAAGAAAGGCTCCAGCTGGATCCCAGTCTTGAGGAGGGCAGTGTCTGCTGTGGGTGTGCTGTCCTATCTGCAGGAATGCAGCACTTGCTGGTTGCTCTGCAGGACTCTGGATGTGTTTCTTTGCAACACAGTTATTTTTGTGACCATTTCCCAGTGAATGAACAGAGAATCCCTCAGTGCCCTCAAGCGTGGCTGGGATAGTTCTGAGCATGGTTCAGGTGCTCCTGTTGTTACTTTAATCTGGATTAGTATTTGTCTCTGAAATGTGTTTTCTTTACACTTTGTAAGTTGGTGTCCTGAAGATGTGACAGGATTTATTGTCTGTTAAACCTGGAGCAGGCTGGGAAGAAAAGCTTTTTCATGTTCTGAGCAGAGAAATGCAATAGGACCTAACACTTAATTGCAAGCAGTTCTTTACTTGGCGTGGTTTATTTACAGCTGATGAGTGAAACTGTGTGGAGAGCACCTGGCATTGTATGGATGCTGCTGGAATTCTATTATGTCCATGATTTCGGAATTTCGGTATTTTATGTGAGTTCTGTAAATCCAGTCCTATAGCAGAATGTGCTGACATCTGTTGGGTTGGAAAACTGTAAATAAGCCAAACAAAACAGGTATTTGTCAGCATAATGTGTTTACCAAAATCAGAGCAGGAAAAACCAGACTTTGTGTTGCAAGGATTTTTGGCATTTTGCTGTCTTTATTTTCGATCAGTTGTGGCATCACTGAGCATTCCCATTCCCCCTGGTTATTATGCTTTGAGAAGCGTTGGAATGATTGAGCTGTTGATGGACTCAGGGGAGAAGCAGCAGTCTGAGGGAGCTGATTGCAGTGCCTGTGTTTGCAGGGAGCAGCACGGCCTGCATCGTGGTTCTGGACAGGACGAGTCACCGCTTACACACGGCCAACCTGGGCGACTCCGGCTTCCTGGTGGTCAGGGGAGGAGAGGTCGTCCATCGCTCTGACGAGCAGCAGCATTACTTCAACACTCCCTTCCAGCTCTCAATAGCTCCTCCAGAAGCAGAAGGAGTTGTCTTAAGTGACAGGTAAGTGGGGGAAGGAACTCCCAGTTTTTAATCTGTGCGTGCGAGCGGCTCCCGAGAAGTTGCGGTTTTGCTGGGGGGGCTCTTCGGTGGCCTGGAGGATTTAAGCTCCAATCCAGTCAGGTCCTGCACCTGATAATGTGAACATTTAGCACCTCTGAACCTGTTGCAGACTGTGAATTTACTGGGCTAATGATTCTTCACGGTGGCCCATTCCCAGAGTTCTGAGCCCTGGGGAGATGTCAGTGGCTAAAGCTGCTCTATGTGCTGGTCATCCTGGACAAGTGGCTGCTCTTACCACTTCCAATCCCTGTCTGTGCTCCCCTGAGACTGTTTGGAGTAGCTAATTTAGATATCTTGGCACTGAGGTAACAAGGGCTTGAAGAATAGAGCAGAGGGACATGTGACTGTAAGTTGTGTTTCCAAGTAGCTGTTTCCCTCAGCATATTGTATTTGACCAAAACGAGCAAAAAAACTGCTTGGCAGAACACCAGGCTGGGAATGAGAGGATGAGGAGAGGACAATCTGTTCACAGAAATGAGTCCTTTCAAAGGCTGGCTTGTTCCTGTGTCTTCCCCTGAGAATGTCAGGCTGATCCATCCTGGCTTGGTGAAGACTCATCAGTAATATGAAATGAATTTTTAAAAAAATCACCTTTCAAATTGTGTTGAATCAGTTAGGATGGAAAAGACCTCTGAGATCACTGAGTCCAAATGCATACAGCTCTCAGAAATGGCTGTTCACTCACTGATCTCTCTCATCTGAATCCAGGGAGATTGCAACAGGATCCTCAGAGAGTGGCCATGGCATCCAGGGAATGCAGTAGGCAGCTCCAGTCTTTGATGCAAGGTTTGGACTCAGTGATCTCAGGGCTCTTTTCCAGCCTATGAAGTCTCAAGGCTGATGCAGTGAAGGTTATGACTTCAGATATTTCAAAAATGACTTTTTGAAAGTGTTGTTGAAGTTGTTGAAACTCCTGACCATTCCTGCCTGTGGCTTTATTTCCTCATCCTACAACTGCCGAGAGGAAGCTGGGGTAGAACTCTGAAATGAAACCCCCTCAATAACCCAACCTCTTTGTCAGACTAAAATTAAGTGACATTTGAAATTCTAGAGCTGTAAAAGTCATCATTTTTCTGAGGTTCTCTGTCATCCATGGGAAGAGCACAAACCCCAGAAAGCAGGAGGGTAATTGATCATGTCCAGTGGAAGTCAGGGAAGCCAAGTAATCTGAGTCATCCCATAATAAGGAAAAGCACAAGATAAATGTGCTCCCACACTTGAGCTGTGAATCATGATTACAGCTTTGTGGCTGGTTCCTGTGCTGTTCCTGACGTTAATTGGTACCCATGGGCCTCACCGAAACGCTTCTCCAGTCCTTTTTTATTTGTTGTCCCAGTTCAGGGGGGAATTTGGCTAAATATGGGCACAGGCAGGCAGGCTCAGCTCCATCAACCTTCCTGAGCCTGCAGATCAGTGGAGCACAGCAGCTCCTCTGTGTTCTGGCAGAGATGCAGCAGTTTCTCCCTTTTAAAGAACCCTGAAGAGTCTTTAAAAAGGAAAGGTTTGTTGTTATGTTGCCTCAGAGAATCAGATTTTGCAGCAATATTCGTGGCCAAAGGGGGGGTTTTCTCCTCTTGCTGTTGTGTAATGTCTTAGACACAAGTGTTCCAACTGGCTGTGGCCTTCTGGTAGTGATTTCCAGGCATGTTTCTTATTCCATTGAATTACAAAGTGATTCAAAATCCTGAAGTGCTCTGGCCATTATGAGCTGTCCTTTCAAGTATTGCTCTCTCACACGCTCCAGATGAGCAGAAGGAAGCCCTGAGCTGCCATTCTGCTTAATGGTTTCCATGGAGATACACTCACCAAGCAGATTAGTTTGCAGATTGTTCATCTGGGAATTGTAACTGCGAATCCTTGCTGGAGCAGCTGGAGCTGTACCTGTCTGCATTCCCAGTGCTGTGCTGGGGCTGCCGTGCCTGTCCTGGGGCAGGAGCTCCACTCCACACTCAGTGATTTCTCTGTTGCCAAGAACCCCAGAGTGCAGTGAAGTGCAGGAGCTGTGGCTGTGCTGTTGGACATTCCCTGGGGGGGGTGAGGAGTCGATTTTAACCTCTGTGTCCCCTGCTGTCCCCTCCCCAGCCCCGAGGCTGCCGACAGCACGTCCTTCGACGTGCAGCTGGGGGACATCATCCTGACGGCCACCGACGGGCTGTTCGACAACATGCCCGACTACATGATCCTGCAGGAGCTGAAGAAGCTCAAGGTGGGTGTGTGATCCCTGCAGCCCTCACGGCCTTTGTGCTGCTCAACCTGAAGCCTTGAAAGGCTTTTCACATCATCCCTGGGAAGGGATGCTGACCCCAGAGCTCTGTGTCTTGGATCTGCATCCAGGCTGAATCCAGAGGCAGCAGCTGGGGCACAGATTTCCCGAGTGGCAGCTGCTTCCATGGCAATAACTGGGAAGGGAAGGGAAAAGGGGGAGATGTTCAGTCCAGGCTCTGCCCTTGGCCACGGCACCTGCAGCTCGTGGATGCTGCACATGAAAACAGAGCATCTTCTCCCAGGTTATTTGGGGACTGAGCTTACACTTCAAATAATTTCCAGCTTTTCTGAAGGGTTATAAACCAGGAATTCTAATGGAGTATGTGCTGTCTTGAACTGTGGGTTGCACGTGCTTGAAAATCTTTAATGTTCTGTTAAAAAAAAAAATCATCCTGGCAACTTTCCCAGGTTAGTGACCACAAATGTTCTTTTTAAATAGTAAAGATGCATTAAAATATTTTAATTTGGGTGAGAATATTTAGCTTAAGGCTATTTACTCCTAGAAAGGAAAGTGTACTTAGGGAGATATCAATATGTATAACCTCCCTGAGGAAACTGCTCTGCTGTGAAATGCAAATCAGGGTGACAGAGAGAATTCAGTGTGGTTTTCAAAGAATTGGGCCTGTCCTTATCCTGCAGCTACACAAGTCACTACCCCGTGTGGCTGCAGCCACCTCACAGCCCTGTCTGTGGGCAGAGAAGGCTTGTCCTGGGCGGACCCTGGAGCTGGAATTCCCTTGTGGAAGAAGGCTGAGCTCCACCTTTCGGCGTGTTTGGGAAAGGCACTGGAGTTCCCTGAGGGGTTCAGCCAAAAGTTAATCACATAAACGCCTGCTAATTCCCAAACCTGCAGGGAAGGCTCCTGGAATGACAGGGCCCTCCAGAGCCCTCACAGATAAAGGAGCAGTGGTTGTGTCACGTTGCTGCTTCGCTCCAGGCTGGTCTCGCTTGAGCCAGAGTTACCAAAACTGAACTAAAAACAGGCCCTTAAAATGCAGCCTGGAGAAAGTTTGTGCTTTCTTTGTCACCTGACTTTTGAAGTGCCCCTTCTCCCCAAGTGTGCTCTTGTTGATTGGGGTAAGAGGGTCAGGGGTGCAGGAATTGCACTTGAGGTGAAGCAGAAACACTTCACCAAAACATGAGTGGGAGGTGGGTTTGGGAATGTCCCCTTTCCTCCAGGTGAGTCTGGTTTCTGTGTTAGTCTTCTAAGTTTCTAAACTGTGCAATCCCTCCAAACCCAAGTGCTGTAGCTCTGGTGGGGAGTTGAGGCCTGGCCTTGGCTCGTGGAGCTGCATGGCTGTAACCCCATTTCTGAAGCCCAAAGGACGGGGAGGGCCATAATTAGATAATTATTGCCCTGGCACTGAGTGACCTCCAGAACTGACAGACAGCAGCAAAGCACCTCCTGGAGGAGGCTTCCTGGTGAATAACACCCCCTTTTCCCGCTGGATTCAGAACTCCAACTACGAGAGCATCCAGCAGACGGCGCGGAGCATCGCGGAGCAGGCGCACGAGCTGGCCTACGACCCCACCTACATGTCCCCCTTCGCGCAGTTCGCCTGCGACAACGGCCTCAACGTCAGAGGTGAGAGTCCCCTCCCGCCACCCCCAGCAGCCTGCAGCACAGGGAAGGGCTGTGGTCCCAAAATGCAGCAGGACAGCAGAACATCGGCACACGGGGGTGGCAGGAGAGCCCCGGGCTCGCCTGTGGGATTGGGAGCGGGAGCCTCCCGTGGGGAAGCAGCTGGAGCCCAGAGCACACACTGCTCTGCTGGGGTTATTTTTAACCCAGGCTGTGCATTCCTGCCCCAGGCTCCTGGGGAAACTGGGCTTGGTTTGTTCTTGGATTCGGGTGTGAGGGTGGCTTTTGTTTAATTGTTTTATTTTTTTTGAAGTCTTCTCTTACAGCTGCAGTTCAGCCGAGCTTCTGCTCAGTCTTTGGTAGTTTTGGGGTTTGTTTTTGGGTTGAAATTTGTGACTCTTTTGCCATCTGGCATCCCCATCCTGATCTCTCAGGAGTTGGTTCTACTTCTGGGCTCTAAAAGATGCCGACACCTAGCAGAGGTCAGAACCTGAGCAAACACCTTTCTTTTATTATTTATTTCTTCTAAATAACTCAATGTAATTCTGCTGGTAAAGATGTTCTCATCTCTGTATCAGGAGGGCAGGAGTTTCTGCCCCTTTCCCAAGGTAGAGCTTGGGCTCCCTGGTACTCCAAGCTCAGTCAGTGAGAAATGAAACTGCAGATCCCTGGATTCTCTGGTGTGACTTCCCAACAACAAAATATCCCTTCTGAGCCCTTCCTGCAGGATCTGAGTGTGTTGCTCTGGCTGCTGAGGATTGAAAAATAGCTGCTAAAAATGCTAAGTAGCTTTTAGTGAGCCATGAGGTAATCCAGTGCTGGGGAAGATGCTAAAGAGGTGTTTGATTTGCAGTGGAAATTCCTGAGGAGATCTGACTTTCATGGCAGTTCCTTGTAAGAGAGAGCAGTGTCAGGTGTTTGGTGCATTTATTCAGCAGTCTGTAGAAAGCAGGCCCTGTGCTCTGCCAGCAGCGTTCCAGGTTCTGACCTCCTTTCCTCAGCCTGATCTCACCAGAGCTGAACAGGGGAGTGTTTTTGTGCCATGTTAGATGTCACTGCTACCCTTGTTTGGGAAGGAGAGGGGGAAGCAGAGTTGGTGTCGACACTGAACAGGCTTTGAATATTTAATTTTAAAAGAACCTTCCCCGGGAAATGACACGGACGATGTGAAGACGATGGGTTTGATGAACTAAGCGGGTTTTTCCTTCCCTGCAGGGGGCAAACCAGACGACATCACCGTCCTTCTGTCCATCGTGGCCGAGTACACAGACTGAGGGCCCTGTGCCGCTCCCGCACGGATTCCTGCTGGAACAGGATTGATCCCTCCTCCCCCTGCCCTGGGCAGCCGGCCCTGACACAGCGGAGTCCTTGCTGACAACCACTCGTACAACGCTGGGCTTGCTCTGCCAGCGAGAGGTGAAGAAGCTCAAGGCCTGGAGCGTCCGTCAGAGCTTCTCATTGTCCGTGCCGGGGGCAGGATCCGTCCCACGGCGTCCCCGCTCCGGAGATGGGACTTTCCGAGGAGTACAACTGGTTGATCGTCTTTCAGAGTAGCTCAGTAGGTAACCCCTCTGCACGAGGGCATCGCGCTCTTTGCTCGGAACGTTCGCTGTTGTCGAGGGTGTGTTCCAGCCCCAGTTCCATAAAGCATTGTCTTGTTCCAGTGGTAGCCGAGGTTTCGTGTTCCTGAGCTCCGGTTTTCAGGAGATTTCTAAACTGCTGTAAACATTCTGCTCTTGCCATCCGTGGTGTCAGCCTTAGGAGCCTTTTCTAGTACGAGATTTCAAACAAAACCTAGTTCAAGTTATATGGATGCAAATGTGTTTTGTGATTTCAGGTGCTTAACTGTGATCTTAAAAAAAAAAAAAAAAAAAAAAAAAAGTTCTGCAGATCATTCGTCCATGATGGGCCTGGTTCTGGATGTTTTGGCTGTGGATGATTATTATTATTTTTATTAAACAAGACTCCTAGCTCAGTCTCAAACAGCCGAGCTGGCCACAGCTGAGGTCTTGGAGCATTTGGCCCCATCTCCTGGTGGGAAATGCTCTGGTGGGAGGTTGCACAAAGAACGGCTCGTCCTCAACTCCCAACGTCCTCGCTTGGGGTAGATAATCCTGTCGTTGATGAAGCCTGATTTGTGTTAATAATTGCCATTGCTTGTAGAACAGAATCTGCTGCACCACTTTTAAAGTCCAGCTGATCCTTTCTGACTCAACAGGCACCTCTTTGCTTCTGCTGCGGCAGCGAGTACGAAAACGAACCTTAACGAATAATCAGCAAAACTTCACATTTCAGTAACTAAAGTGTAGGGGTTTCACTGAACCTTAATGATGTTTACAGTTATCTTAACAGCCACTTTGCAATATGACATTTCCTTTTCAATGACAGTAGCTCACGTTTCCCCCCCTCCCCTCACTTCCAGCCAGCTTTTCCTTTTCCTTTCCCGAGGCTCATACGAAAGCTGAGAGCTGTAAAGATATATATATTTTTGGTCAGTTTTTTCATTAACTTTTTTGCTGGTAGAAAAGTACGTAGAAATAAATTAAAGCCATGTTTTTATATATTGAAAAAAAAAAAAAAAAAAAAGTCGGGTAATGTTGCTGTTTAGGTGAGTGCAGTTAAACTTGGTCAGTAAGGAATCTTTCCTGCTCTCGAGAGGAGATTTTTACTACCTGGTTTATTGTATTAAAACTGTTTAAGTTTGAGGTTACCTCAACTTGTTTAAAGAATTTTTGTGGACTTGTACTGTATATTTGCGTAACTATGTCAAGCTTTTATTTAAGGTCATTTAACATGTACCATGTACATGTCATTTTACTATATTTCAATGCATCATGCTTGTAACAGGCATTTCATTTATAATAAGTGATTAATTTGGGAGCTCTTCAGTAATTTATCTGCTATTCCTCAATTGGCGTAATGTTAGGGATCTACTTTGAATCACCTTGTAATTACTTGTCAAAATGCCTTAACTACCCTAACTTGACCAAAATGGGATTTTGGTGAGGGTATGGGGAGGATTCTGTTAATGAAGAGAAATTAATTCGTTTTGTGACACATGAGCAGTGAGCGGTGGAGAACTTTGCACAACCTGTCAGTCCTTGTTTTGAGCCGGCCCAGCTGTGCCTGGCTGGCAGTTCCAGGAATGTATTCACTGAGCACAGGGCTTTGTTCCTCTCCTGGGGGGGCCTTGCCCTCCCCAATCCGGGTGTCTTCACATTTTATCTGCCAGTATTTCCCCTCAGCTTCTGGCTTAGAGCAGATTTGATCAATTCTTGTGTCCCCCGACCTTCCCTTCGGGAGCCCTGGGCTGCTGCTCTGACCTCTCTCAGCACAGTCCCCAGCCCTGGGGTTTTATCCCCCCCTCAGCTTTCCAGAACTTTCCCTGGGGCTGTGTGCGGGTCAGAGGGATGCACCAGGGTCTGGAATTGCCTGTGAGGCCAAGCTGTGCTCCCTGTCTGTACCCGCAGAGCCCTTTGCCTCATATCACACCATCAGTCGTTGTTTTTTTGTTTCGTTTTTTTTCTTTTTTTTTTAAATAAAGAACAAATTTGGATTTTGATTTACAAATCATGAGTTTTTTCCCTCACCGGGCACACCAAAGACCAGTAAAGCTTTTAGCTTTTCCATCTGTTTATAAAGCAATACTGTATTATAAAGAATTGATATTTTTATCACATGCTTGATTGTGTTGGGTTTTTTTTAAGACGTGCACTCTGAACATATCAAAGCTGAGTTTTTCCTACGAACTTATCGCTGTCTGCGCACAAGAGATTTTGGGAGAAGGAAACCACAGGGCCCATCCTATCCAAGTAATTCCCAGCAGTGCATGAAGCAGCAACACTTGCTAGGGGAAGGGTTAGCGGGAATGTTCCCGAGGGGGATGGGCAAGGAAGGTGTTCCCTGACTCGGAGGCGAGCGGAGCTGGGAGCTGCTGCAGAGGGTTCTCCCTGGGGGCTCGGGAGGAGTTTGTCCCCCGGGAAGCTGGGATTGCTCCAGCAGCACTGGGAGGGGTTGGGCTGAAGCAGGGCTAGGATGTGGTGAGTTGGAAAAGCTCTGTGGTTCCTGCTGCTTCCCTGGCTGTCTGGGAGAGCTGGGACTCAGCTTCCCTCCAAATGGCCTGGGTTGTGTTTCTCGGGAAGGTCGGGCTGAAAACGAAACCAAAAAGCAGATTTGGGACCAGACAGTTACGAGGGAGTGGAGGAGAAGGGAGAGCAGAAGGTCTGGTAAAGGTTGGGAGGATTTAGTGATGGGATCTCTGTGTCTTGGGAAGGGCCATCCCTTCTCCAGGGGGAAGCAGCTGGTGTGTGTGGAACCCACTGTATGCAGTTCCTGCCAAAGGTGGCTGAAACCATGAAGCAAATGTGAGTCTGTACCTGAGGATGCTTTTTTGTTGCTGTTAAAATGAGACTATCATCTATGCTTACCTAAGAGGCAATTATGTGAATTTCATGTCTGAGGTATAACTTATGCAGGAATAGTTCTGTAAATACATCTAAATGAATTGTAAAGATATTTAATAAATATAGTATTTATACTAAAATGTGCTTTTTTTAAAGTCAAGTGGCCTGCAAACCCTCTGTTTGTTGCTGTGGGGACGTGGTTGGTGGTGCAGAGGCACAGCCAGTGCTGGGGAGGGGGGGGCTGTCACTGTGACCCCCCTGCAGTGCCTCAAATCCACACCTGAGTGACACCCAGCAGTCTGGCAGGAAGATAATCATCCTTTAATTGACCAAAGACCAGGAATTTTGGTGTTATGTGACTCTGGAAATACTGCACTGCCCCTGACTTGTGGAAGAGACGTGGGGAGGGAAAAGAATAACTCAAGTCTGAAACGCAAACCTTTATTTCTTAAACTGTGGTGCTGTGACAACTTGGGTTGTTCAGTTAAACGCTGGTTCTACAGAGTTCTGTAAAATCCTGAGTTGTCCTGAAGCTGGGCTGGATCTGGCTGTGCCAGAGGGGATGGATGGGATATTTTTCCAGCACCCTTAACTAATAAAACAGCAGCTTCATTTGCCTGAAGTGGTAACAGGGTTGGAATTCAAACTGTGGGACTCTCTCAGTCTCCACCGAGGGTGTTCTGAGAGCAGAACCCCCGACTGTTCCCTCAGAACTCGTAACACACAAAGCTCAGCTGGGTCAGTCGTGGCCTAAACCTGGACCAGTGCAAGAGCAGCAGCAGTTCTGGAACATTCTGTGCTGCCGGGTCCCAGCTCAGGCCCTGAGTTTGGGCCTGCCCTGCCCTCCCAGGCAGAGCCCGGTCCTGTCCTGGGGCCCGGAGCCCTCGAGCCCTACAGCAGCGGGGAGCTCTGCACAGGGCCCAGCTCCTCCTCCGTGTCGCTGGCTGTCGCCAGGCTCTGCAAGCTGTGACCCCTGGCGTCCTTCTCCTTGTGGGAAACAGCTCCAAAGAACAAGGAGTGGAACTGGAAAAGGCAGTATTTGCACAGGTAAGGAGCCACGGGGTACAGAATTGGGGTGTTAATTATTTGAGAGGCTTTTGCCCCTTTCAGTCTGCGGCGTTTCCCAGGGAAACTCCCGCCTGCCCCTGGAGCGTTGCCAGTGTTGAACACCACAGTGCTGGCTCTGCTGATCCCATGGGACACCAGGATGCGGAATGGGAGCCCAGCACGGTGGGACACACCCTGTGCACGGGGTGCTCAGCTCAACCCCAGCTGTGCCTCCCCTGCTCACGGCACGGGGAGTCCCCTCACCTTCTGATCAGGAGCCTCCGTGGCCTCTCCTGCTGCCCGGGCCGTGGCTGTTCCTGCTCTTCCTGTGACGTCGCTCCCCGTGGCTCTGGGATCGCTTTTCACCTCTCCTTCAGCCGCAGGGTTGGTGGCAGCGCTCCCATCCCGCGGGGGATGTCTGGCAGTGTCTGTGCTGTTGGGCTCCTCCCCAGAGGGTTTGTCAGGGGGTGCCTCTGAGCTGCATCGGGCACAGGAGGGCAGGTTTAGTCACTGGCTTTGTGCGTTCTCCTCAGAACACCCCGATTTTCTCCTCATGAAAAGATTATGGCTTGGGAGGAGATTCTCAGCAAGTACCTTCCCAACCCTCCTGCTGCCCCCAAACCCTGTGGAGATGGGGAAAGCAGAGTTCCTATGCAGCGTTCCCTCTTGCAGCCCTTTGATTGCTGTGTGTGCTGCTGAGACGTTCCTGGCTCACGGTTTCCCTGGGAACACTCGAGGTTCTCCTGCCCTTACCGTGGGCAGCAGAGCTCCTGGGAATGTTCCTCCTTCTGAGCCTCGCACAGGGTGGCCAGGATGAAGCTGCCCTCCAGCAGCACGTCCTCCACGCTGAAGGCAATGGGCCTAAACACAAACACGGAGACTGCACAGCCCGTGGAACTGCACACACCGTGGGGGCAGTCACGGCCACGGCTCGTGGGGTTCCACAGGAGGATTACAAAGAGCCTCCTCTGGACAGCTGGAAATCCCCTGTGTTTGCTGCCCAGGAAGGAGAGGGGTCCTCCTATTGCAGGTCTAATGCCCCAAGGGGCGAATGCTACACAGTGTCAAAGCAAATGAGAGTCCTGAATGTGCAATTGTTACGATTATTCAGAAACTGGGTTGTTTCTTTAACTGCCAATTAACTCATTGCCTGCATTAGACTGGGGGTTTCCACTGTCCAGGAACTCCAGGTAACTCAGAGTCAGCCAGGCTGCCCTGGCAGTGCCTGGGAGGAGCTTTCTGTGGAATTACAAACTCCTTGCTCTGGATCACAGGTCCCAAATAAATGGCTTTTGGGATGGGCTGAACACGTGCTCTGTGGCTGCAGGTCAGTGTTCCTGAGGGGCTGCACACACAGCCCTCCTGTAACTGCAGGGCTCCCCCCACGGCTGTCCCAGCACCTACTTCCCACATCTGTCGAAGTGGATGGACACAGGAACTCCGGTGGCTTCGGAAAACGCCAGCAGGCCCTGGAAGAGAAGGAGGGGGGGGTTAAGTGCTGGTTTAAACCCACAGGATGAATATCAGTATGTAAGTTTACCCTAGCTGTTGGTTACTGGCAGAAAGGGTAAAATTCTGCTGCTTCCAGAATAATTTCTTGCCTGCCCTGCCAGGGCTTCGCCAGAGGAGGCTCTGCATGGAGAACTCTCCAGGGCAGCTGTGTCTGCCCAGCACAGAAACCACAGTTTGGCTTCAGAAATGCTTTGTTTGCCCTCCAGAGGCTGCTCTGAGGGCTCTGCAGTGCCCTGAGGATCCTGGTTTTACAGCTAATCCTTGGCTGGTGAAATCCTGCTGCTGTCAGGGGGGCTGGTGGGACACACATTCCATAGGCCCATCCTGCAGTGTCCTGGTCCAGGCAGGCAAAGTGATGGGAAATGGTTTATTTTCCAGACAATTCTTACTTTACCCTCAACTCCTTAAGGCAAAATGTCACTTCAGAATCTACTCCAATTTGAAAGTAGTCAAATTCCTCTGGGCTGAGGTGAATCTCAGTAACCACCGTCCTGGAAAAGTCTGTTTGGGATAACAACAATGTCAGGGACGCACAGGAGTGAAGTTTGAACTCCACAAGACTATGGTTACAACCCCCAGGCTTTTACATCAGCACTGTTTGAATAATCGTGTTTTCACAGTGATCAACAGTAATAAACACTTAGCTTCTCTAAATTTATTTCACCATTAAGTAAAATTGAATCCTCCATTCATTTCCAGCGCCTTGTGTAGATTTAAAGGGATTTTAACAGCACCCATTGCATGCTCTGCTGTGTGATCTAACCCAGCACCTGCTGCTGTTCTTGCCCATCTGCTCCATCCCTCACAAATGATATTCCCAGCTGTCTATTGTTGCCCGGGTGGGAAGCCCAAAATGCTGCCTGACTTAAACTGATTAATCAAACTTGCTGACAATCATCAGAGCACAAAGAGGGGGGACTGGGGCTCTTTGTTTTAAATCCCAATCTTTTCCTGGCACGGGAGTGGCAACAGGAAATCGGCTCTTCACTTGCAGGTATTCCGTTGGTCATTACCGGCTGATTAGTCCGGGGCTGTTAATTGTGTGTGAAGAGAAGGTGAGAGGTGCTTTCCTGCTGTGGAACAGTCTGAGACACCCCGAACAATTCCAGAGCGGCTCGAGCAGCACAAGCACCCGCAGCTGCTCCTCGGGAAGGCCGGGCTGGTTACGGGCTATTCCCAGACTATTCCCGGGTCATTGTCCTCAGCTCTGGTCCTAACAAGTATGAAGAGAACCCCTTTATTACGCGATATCCAAGGACCTCCCCTTCAAAAACGCAATGAGATCTTTGAAATTAATTGGAGTCACGCCCCAGGAATCTGCAGATTGTTCTCCACCTCCTGCAGATGTGACCGTGGCAGTGACAGCGTGAGCCCAGCTGACCCCCTGCACTGTCCTCAGCCTAAAACACACCCTCTAATGAGATCAGTTCTCTAATTGTGGTGTTCAGGTTTAAACAGCTCTTTTTAAGCCCCCAGACCAGCCCCTGTTCCCTGGCAGCTCCTGCTCTTGCAGCACAGTAATTACCTCTTTCAGTTGGCTGCTCAGCCTGATATCTGCCACTGACACCCAGAAATTGTTATTAAAAACTCGCTTTCTGAAAATATATTCAAACCAGAGGGTGGCAGCATGACTTAAAATCTCCCTGTACGTGGTCCCTCTCTGAAAAATGTCATTCCCCACTTCTGACAGCTCTTATTCCTTCAGTTCACCTGTGCTGAAAATCCAGGCTATGGGTTGATATATCCTGAATTTCCTTACCAGTGTCTTCCTCGGTGTAACTCTTGAAAGAGACTTTCAGTGGAGTAACAGATAAGGTTATTTCCTCTTGGCTGGTGGGGAAGTGAATCATCACATCAGCCAGCAGCCTGTGAAACAGCACCCAGCGTTGGGATAACCTGGCACAAGTGACTGCCTGGCATTTGTTACTGCCATCAGAGGGTAAAGCTCAGCAGATGGTTCTGCAGTTGTTACCTGGAGTGGACTTTCAGGATGTTTGGGCACATGTGCTTTGCAAAAACGGCCTGCAAGGGATCACATTCTTGAAAGGTCAGGTTATAGGTTTTTACAACCCCTAAATATGGAGGGAATGAACACAAATCAGTGCTGCTCTGTAATCTTGATTATTATTTTTTTTTAAAGTGTTAATTGTTCAGTAGAGAAAGTCACCAAGTGACTTGCTCAGCTATGTGGAAATAAATAGCAAATGGAATTCACCTGCCAGCCAAGATTTCCTCCAGCCTGTAAGTTGTGCCCATCCAACACCTGAGTGTTTTAAGACTCCACAAGAAATAAATGAACAGCAAAAAGTGCAACAAACGCAGAGGGGAAAAGGCCTCAGTAAAATAAATAACTAAAATAAAGAAAACTGGTAAATAAATAAATAAACAAAATAAATAAAGCTGACCTAAATAGAACTGGTAAAATCACACAAATGGGGGTGGAACACAAAAGGCAAACCCTGCAGAGCTCTGTGTGCTTCTGGGCAAGGCTGGGCTAAAGAGAGCTGAGCTGTCTGGAGATCTAATTCAATGTATTACCCCGGTATTAGCAATACAAGGTAGATTTCTAATAACATGAAGCACTGCCTGTGACACAGCACAGCTCTGGGTTGGCAGGAGAGGCTTCTTCGTGAGTTTTGCAAAGGCTGATGCTGATGAACATTCCAAGTCCTGCTCCTGTGCTGGAGGACTGTGTTAGCAGTGGGAAGACTCAGTAAATCCTGGAGTTCAAACACCTGCCAGAGCAGGATTTCCCTCCCTTCCCACAATGTGCTTTTTCCCCTCAGAATTCAATGCAGACTAATTCAAAATGTTGTCATTGATAAAGCCTGTTGTAACTTGACTTTAAAAGTGATACATGATAAATATTAACGTGACAAACATAAATTGGGGTGTGAAGAGGCTGGAAGTGTTTGGCAAACTGTTCCATCAGCAGAGTTCAGTCAGTAACTACATTAAATATCGTGCTGCCCCGTGGTTCTAAACTGCTGCTGTCCCTGGGAAGCCACTCCCCGTGTCACCCACCGTGTCTGCAGAGCAGCTGGAAGGTGATGTGATGATCCCTGGGGCTGGCAGAGATGCTGCACTTCTCTACATTCCTCCCCAGCACGTTGGCACATCTAAACACAGGGAGAACTGCCTGGGAAAGACAGAAATCCAATCAATCCGTGCAGAGGTTGCTCACCAAGCACCTTCGCAGTATCCCCGTTTTCGTGGGGTTTATCTGGAGCTCCTGCTCCTCCCTCTGGAATTCCAGCTGGGAATGCTGGAACACCCCACTGAGCTGTACCTTAACTCTCAGTTTACAGGGCAGGGACGACTTCTCCTTGTGACAGGGCTCGGACACGGCTGCCCAGCAGTACTGCTGGAAAAACACGGAGGAGAAGAACACACAGGCATAGGCTGACCTCGAGGAATTCACCGACCTTAAGGCAAGCTGGAAATGGAATCACAGGATCACCAAGGTTGGAAAAGACCTCCAGAGACCACCAAATCCAACCTTTGATGAGGCAGAAGGGAAATAATGTATTGACTCAAAGCTATTTAATATGGAACCTTACAAAGAGCCTCCTCTGGGCTTCAGGACCACCAGAAAACCCTGAGAGGTTCATCTCAAAATAAACACAGATTTGTTAGGAACACGATTATGTTCCAACTTCCCACCTTCATTAGTACCAACCAGAAGTCAGGGGTGTAATAATGGGATGGGATTTCAATCTGTGGGTGTTTAAGTGGCTCTGAAGGGTGAGTGACCCAAACACCCAGAGCTCAGCTTGTGTTTGAGGCATTTGAAGGCCCCGAGTTTATTCTGAAACAACCCTCCTGTACATGATCCATCCAAATGAGCAAAAGGCACCACTCACACCTCAGGAACTCTTCAGGTATAACATGGAATTATCTCCACTTGTGATTTTCCAGTGAGTGAAAGGAGAGTTGGTCACTTTTAGCTAAGAAACCTCTAGAGAAAAGCCTAATTCTGCTGGAAATTGCATTTGGTTAATCAGAGGCGTTAATGGATGTGTCCTTCCTGTTGAGTCAGGGCAGTACAAAACATGTTGTTTAGAGGCAGCTTCTGTGGGGTACAAAACACAAACCTTGTGACCTGCGACAGCACAAATGAACCCCTTGGCATTAATCTGGATGTCCTGGACAAGCCTCAGCTTGGGCCACAAGAAAATCAAAGGATATCAAGGCAGATTAGGAAGGAATCTTCCATGCTGGAATGTGCATAATTGCAATTACAGAAAATAGGGCTTTTGTCCATATTGAAAGTGGAGGAAGCTGGGAGAGAGTGTAACTCAGACAGAAGGGCACCTTGAGGAAAACAACACAATGTCCAGCAACGTAAATGTTGGGCCTCCAAGGAACATTTTTAACTTAGAATAAATCAAATTCACTTACGCCTTTTTCCACGGGGTCAAACCAAAATTCATCACTGACACGTGCTATGGCATGGATTGCTCTTCCAAACACTGCCAGGGAAAGAAAACAGCGCGACAGGCATCCTAAATTCAAATAAAAACGTTGTACTGCATTTCCCCCAGAATAATTTATGAGGCAGCATTACAAATTCCCTACACGTTTGAAAGAAAACTGATGGGGGAAAATGTTACTTTTTTTTTTTTCTTTTTTAATTGGCACAAACCCCTCGATGTTTTGGAAGCTACCTCTGATGAGGCACCTCAGTGTCATCCGTCCCTTTGCAGCACCCAGGGCTTGGTGTCACCATAAATTCATTCTGTCAGACAAAACACCCCTTGGAAATTGCAGTTGGTAGACGGGAAGTTTGGGAAGCCGTTGAGCAGTGGGGATATCTGTGGAGATGGAACCCTAAGAAACAGGGAAGAACCCGGCACAGGGGCCTGGAATTTGCCTCTGGCAGGGGCAGAGCAGAGTTTGGCACAGATGGAGTTTTTGCACGGAGTTTTTGCACAGAGTTTTGCACAGGTTGTGCCTCTGGAAGTGCACAGGGAGATATCCAGAAGCGGACTGTGCCTCTGGAAGAGCACAGGGAGATATCCAGAAGCGGACTGTGCCTCTGGAAGAGCACAGGGAGACAGCCAAGCCATGGCTCCTCCACCTGGGAGTCCCCAAATCCAGCGCTCTGCTCCCTAATCTGAACCATTTCCAGAGGCCGCACATTCCCCACGATCTCCCGTGTCCCGCGGGATGAGGAGGAAGCGAATTCCCCCCTCAGCTCCAGGGCTCGTGTCCCGCTCCCGCCTCAGCGCCCTCGGGGCCGCTCCTGAGGGCAGCGCCCGCTGCCGGCGGTGCCGCGGCCCCGATCCCGGGCTCCCTGTTTCCCGCACAGATCCCGGGGGATTTGCGTGTCCCGGGCTCCCTGTTTCCCGCACAGATCCCGGGGGATTTGCGTGTCCCGGGCTCCCTGTTTCCCGCACAGATCCCGGGGGATTTGCGTGTCCCGGGCTCCCCGGTACCTCGGAGCTGCGCCCCCCCAATCACGCACTTCATGGTCACCCCCCCCTCGCTCCCCTCACGGCCCAGGGCGGGAAAGGGCGCTGGGGCGGGGCCGGCGGGAGAACCCCGGATGTGGGAATGAGGGAATGAGGGAATTATGGAATGTCCTGAGCGGGAAGAGACAACAAAGATCATCGATGCGACCCCTGGCCCTGCTCAGGACACCCCAACGATCCCGCCCTGTCCCTCAGAGCGTTGTCCAAACGCTCCTTGAGCTCTGGCGGCGTTTTTTATGTTGTGGTGCCCAAAACTGGCCCCCAGAACCCGAGGGGAGGCCACACCAGCCTTGCAAAATGTGGAATATATGAAGTTTTTCTTCAGTAAGGACGTTCTACGATGTTTGATCTTTGTAACTTTCAAGCCTAATTGACAAGAAGGGAGGTTTAATCGGTGAAACAGCAGCCAACAAGCTCTAAGTGATGTCCAGGTGTTAGGACGATAAATGACTTGTGGGTAGAATTGCCTTGTTAAGGTTTAGGACTGGACGTGTTCCAGTGACCTCAGACCTGGGCAAGGTTAACAAAGTGAGGGGAGAAGGATGAACCACTTTGTACCACTGAGAGCAGGCACAAGGAATGCAGGATCTACGGACCACGACGACCTCGGGCAGAACCCCCTAGATAAGGAAGAAAGTGATAAACCCAACCCAGCAACTGGGCTGAAATCAGGTCCAAGTGGGTAAAAAGTGATTCTGGCAGGGGGATCTGTGACCACCGACCCCAGAAACCCCCTGACCCCCACAGGAGAAGAGAAAGACTGAGCGCGGCACTAGTCAGCGTGAGGAGCGAGAGGATCACTAACCAACAGAAGATAAAATAATAATCAGTAAGAGAACTACGCGATTTGTGGAGAACGCTCTTTCCACGCGTGCGAAACACCCCCGCGGCCGCGTTGGGCGCTGTGTTGGGCGCTCGCAGCCGCCGTACGGGGGCGGTGCCGGGCGGGTTCCGGGAGGGCCGGAGCGGAGCGGCCGCGATGGTGAGAGCGGGGCCACACCGGGAACCCAAACCCCGGGAACCCCCGGCATTCCCCCCGGGAACCCCTTCTCGGGCACCCCCCCGATCACCTCCTCCCGCGGGGCTGGCGCAGAACGGGTGGGCGGCGGGTCCCGGGCCGTCCCTGCAGGAGCCCCGTTTATATCCGTATTAATTTAACCGTGATAGCTTTTAATTTTTTTTTTTAAATTATTTTAATTTAACGCTTCTCTCATAACATCAACGATTCATTAATTATTATTTGCGCGTTCACGTGGCTGTGTTTTCTCTTCTGTTGCTTCCTCTCGTTTAACATTGATCATATTTTCCACCCCCCTTGTCTGCAATCAACTCCTCCATCCCACTCAGGCCGGGCACAGAGTAAGTCCCTCCTTGGCTTTGCTAATACCGGTATTAGGGGCTCCCTCGTGTTCCTCCGTGGCAGTGGCAGCTGAATTAGGGGCTGCTGCTCGACCCACACCCAAATTCCTGCTAAACCCCAGGGGGTTCGACACCCTCTGCCTCTGTTTTATGCTGCAGATCCCTGCGACGATTAAACATTTTGGGTTGGTTACTGTAGCGTTTTTTTTTTTTTTAATTATGGGAGCTCAGATGCGATTTTTGGGGGAGAAAGTGGGGCCTGACAGTTTGGGGTTGTGTGTTTTGAGTGGCAGGATAGTTTTATTAAACATCAAATAACTGGTATTGCACGTCTAAGTCCCTCGGGTATCAGTGAGGCAATCTTATCCATTGCCACTTATTAATCAAATAATCTTGATAATAATATCAAAGTCGTTGTTAACCACTTTTAACTTGCATCCCAGTACCATTCCCAGGACCCAGCTTGGGGCATTTTTCACTGGGAATTCTCGAAAGACCATCAAAAATGTGTCTTTTTTTTTTTTTTTAATTTTTCCTCTCATGGTTTGGTTTTGAATTGGCCACTTATTGATTAAAGAACTGTGGTGTTGCTTTACCAATACTTCAGACTATTTCTCTCCAAAATGGCTTTGCTGGCACTAAAATGTTCTTAATCTGAAAAAAAAACCCCCACCCTCAAAACCAAGCAAAAAAGCCACCCAAGTTCCTTCTGCCTTTTGTGGTGACTGTTGGCAAGAAAGTAGCTGCATGGCTTAAAAATAGAGGAAAGAATATTTAAAAATACAATTTTATTTATATTTATTATATTTATTTTTATATATATAAATATATCTGGGCTGTGTCCTGTACAAATTGCTGGCTGTCATTTTAGGAGCTGCCTCACTAACAAACATTTCTAATGTAGAGCCATTTATCGAGTTAACAGTGGCTCTGGAAACCACCATTCCCATTTTCCCAGTGCCGTAACATCCCCTGCTTGATAGAGCTGATCTCTGCAGAATTCATTTGTGGCTGTGTTGCATTAAATCTTTAGTTGCAGAATTAAAGCCTGTGGCTTTGCATCACCTGAATCTTTAATTTCGAAGGCCCCATCCCATTTTTATTCCTGCATCCGTTGTACTGAAACTGTGAATAAATAGAAATACCTAGAAATATATAGAAATGGTAACAGAGTCCCTCTGTGCAATAACCTGCCCTGGCTCCTCTGCAGTGCCCTGCTTGTAATTTGTGGTTATTTTTCAGCCTTATTCTGTTCAGTGCTTCCTGAAAGGTGGGGTGTGAAACACATGAAGTACTCACACAGTCCTGTTATTGTGCCTTGCCCAAAATAAAGACAATTCTGGAGCCTTGTTTTTAAGGTAGTGGGTCAGTGAGGGCTCTTGTTTCCCCTCAGAGCAATATTCCATCACCATCTCATTCTTTTTAGTAGCTTTGCCATCAAAGTGCCGGGTTGGGAAGGGCAGGAGGTGCTGTTTGCTGATGACTGTTACCTTAATTAGTGTGTTTAATGATCTCTCTCCCCCCGGTGATCCCTGGCAGTTGGTGCTGGTGCTGGGAGACCTCCACATCCCCCACAGATGCAACAGCCTCCCTGCCAAGTTCAAAAAGCTGCTGGTTCCTGGCAAGATCCAACACATCCTGTGCACGGGGAACCTCTGCACCAAGGACACCTATGACTACCTCAAAACCCTGGCTGGGGACGTCCACGTGGTCCGAGGGGACTTTGATGAGGTAACTTCGACCTCCCTCGGGAATGACGGGTCTTGTGTGTCTTTTAAAGGCGACATTTGGGTTCGCCCAACCAAGAGCGGTGATGAAATGAGTTCAGAAACTCTCCCCTTGTTGTTGTTTAAATAGAAATCTTTAAATCCAGCTATCAGTTTTTAGGTATGACCGTGTCCATCTAATGCTTGGTGTTTATTTCCAGAACCTGAACTACCCCGAGCAGAAGGTGGTGACGGTGGGACAGTTCAAGATCGGGCTGATCCACGGCCACCAGGTCATTCCCTGGGGTGACATGGCCAGCCTGGCCCTGCTGCAGAGGCAGTTTGATGTGGACATCCTCATTTCAGGGCACACACACAAATTCGAGGCGTTTGAACACGAGAACAAGTTCTATATCAACCCCGGGTCAGCTACAGGAGCCTACCACGCCTTAGAGAAGTGAGTGTGGGCAAAACTCGGGGAGGGTTTTTTGGGAGCAAAACTGAGCTGCAAACTCGTGGTGAGGGGTTAATGTTGGTGGTTTAAGTGTCAGGGAGAGGAAGGGTTGATGCTTGTGCTTCCTAAACCTCCTGGACTGACCAGATGAGAGTAAACTACTCCCAGCCTCAGATCTGATGCTCTGTGCTTTCAGAATTAACATCCATTTTCCTTTAAGCGATTTCTGCTGAGCACTGGTAAAAACACTGCTGAGGGGATTGGAGACACAATTAATATGAATTTTTTTCCTCTCTTTCCAGCAACATCATTCCCTCATTTGTGCTGATGGATATCCAGGCTTCTACAGTAGTGACATATGTCTATCAGCTAATTGGAGATGATGTGAAAGTAGAAAGAATCGAGTACAAGAAGTCTTAAAAAGGCTTTTGCTTGTCTGGTATTTTTACCATCTCATTCTGAACTGCAAGTTCCAAGACTTGATTGCTAGTTTACAGCCCTGCACCCATTGCTAACAGCTCAACAATGTAATGAATTTAACCCAACATTGTGTTTGCTTTTCTCTGTATGGATGAATTTGTAAAATACTCCATTAAAATAACTGTCCAAATACCGTTCCTAACGTTGTAATAAACTCCACTTCATAGAAAAGCTGAGCTCTGTGCAGTGCTGGGGGGAAGAGGCAGCAGTTGGGGGTGGCTGGAGGTGCCTCCTGCTGGGGTTTGGTGCCCACCTGCCCAGGGGTGCTTGAGAAAGGGAGTGAGGGCTCTGGGGCCAGGCTGTGTTTGCCTCAGAGTCCAGTTTACGTTTCATTCTCTCAATTTACTGAAAGGAATAAAATGGCTTGGTACGTTCTGAAAGCCTCATAATTTCACTGTAGAAAGTTTGAGTCTTTAATGAATCCTCTCCTTAAATCCAGAGCCAGTGAAGAGAGGCTTTCCTTTATTTGGGGCTCTCGTCTGCCACTCCTGTGTGTCCATCTGCTCCCTGTCAGGGGCTCTCAGGAATGGAATCCCATGTGGAATGGAATCCCATGTGGAATGGAATCCCATGTGGAATGGAATCCCATGTGGAATGGAATCCCAGCAGCAGGTGCTGCTGCAGGTAAAGGTGGGTTGGTCAAGACAGCTGGAACTTTGGGCTCTTCTGTTCCAGTGCCTGCAGGGAACTGAAGGGATTTAACAGCTCCCATTTCCCACCACTGCTGTAACTTCCCAACAAAACAGTTGGATCTTTGTTTTCCACAGCAGAACATTGAGATGTTGGCCTTGGGATTATGGCTTTTCCAGGAGGTAGAAGGGAAACTCTGCCCAGAACCCTTATTTCTGTGTCATGAGCTGACTAAAGAACTTCTTTCTATTCCAAATGAACCTGCTTTTCCCTGGACAAAGAGCAGGCATTTCAGGTGTCTCAGGAACCTCTGACTGGCACTTCATGCAGTGAAGCTCCTCCCTGCTGCTTTGTCCTGCTGCAGACACAGCAAAGCTGGGAAGAAAACCTCGGCACACCTCATTGAAGGGAGGTGAGTGACTGGAACATCAATTTACTGACAAACTCATCGTTAAAAACAGGGGGTATAGAATGCTGTAAGGCCCATATTGATACAGAAGTTTATTTATGCTCGTTATAGTTAAACTTATGGTTTATCTACAGAGTATTTTACATGAACTACAGCCCTGGCAGTTTTATAAAAGGGTTTAGCCCAGTTGTGCAAGGTCATGTGGTGGTGAATGAATTCAGAGTGATCCCAACAGCAGCAATGTGGGGAAACACAGAAGTAAAGGAAATAAACTTTCATCCTTCCTGAAATTAAAGTGCTGAAGATGAGCAGGATGGAGGAGAAACAGCCTAGAACAGCTGAAAAAAGTGTGGAAAGGTCATGGAAGCTTTTGGTAAAAGCACTGAGTTTTTTAGTCTGGTGTTCTTTTTGAGTGCACAAATCTCCTCTTGCCAGGAGAGGGAGGAAAGGAAAGGATAAATCAAGACCTTGTCAAGGACTGTTCCAGGCCTCCTGTGATCCATTCAGGTACATCTGGAAGGGAAAAGAACAATATTAACAGGTATTAATCTTAGGAAGAGCTGTGGAAGTAAATGAATGAATGGTAAGTAAATGTGGTTCAGATAAAATTAATTATTTGAATTGATGAAGGCAGATTTTTATTACATACAATATATTTGACTAAAATTAATCAGCTAGAAAGTATTTTTGCGAAATGTTGAGTGAAATTCTTTAGGGAAAAAAAAGAGAAGGTCCTGCAGGAGGTGCAGAAGTGGCTTCTTTTACCTTCAGAAGATCAGGTGGTGGGATGTCTGCCAGGCTGGGGTTTCCACATCTCTTTTGATACTCTTGAATCAGGGCTGTTGCTTCATCGAGGCTGTAAAGGGCAAAAGGTTCTCAGTTTTGGCCAGTTTAGCTCTCTCAACAATCTCTTACTTGGTCTTGAATGGCTGTAAAAGTCTTATCTTAAATCTGCAGGTGAGATTTTTATTTATTTAAGTTAGTAAGACTTGAAAAATCCTTAGATGATAAGTACTAAAAATCCTCTGTGGCTTGAACTCGATGAAAACAAAATAAAGGAGAGATTCCAGTAATGCAGCAGCTGTTCTACCTTTCCTTAACTCACCTGTTCTTTTTGGCAAAATAATCCACCAGCTCTTTAATTCTGTGAGTCCTTGTCAGGTGTTGCTTCAACAGTGGGTAATACTTGGTTTGCAAGAATTTTTCATAGAGCTTCTCATTTATGATGCTGTCCAAAACCACAGACCTGATCTGTAGATTGAAGTTTTAGTAACGAAAAATATTTATATTTTAAAGGTAAGAAATTGTATTTTGAATGACAAGAGCTCAGGGTTTTCCTGTTGGGCTCTACGGTAAGGTTTTGTGGGTTTTTACTTTTTTCAGCTGCAGAGCAGAAATAAAAATGCATTTTACGAGTATTTCCTATTTTTTGAGCATTATGTCAGGTAAGGCTGGACAAGGTCAGGAGAGGGAAAAGGTTCTGGGTACACTTTATCTGTCAGAAAAGCCTCCAAGTCAATGGCAGATAAATTTATTTATTTACCTGAGAAGCAAATGCTACAACTTCCCCAGTGGCCATGTGCTCATCTATTTGCTGCAGCACAGTTTCTGTGTTACAAGTGGATAAGAAACCCTGGTGAAAAAGAAGTTCCAAATCATTAATATTCTGTGACTGATAAAATAGAAACTCTCCCTGTTGAGCGTTTGATTCATTCAGGAACAAGGAACACGCTGATGTTACAGGTGCAAAGATGGAATTACCAAACCAGGAGGTGCTTTTAACTCTCCCAGGGTGTTTTGCTGCAGCTGTTGCAGATTGTTTGGCAGCACAGTGAATGTCCTGCACTGCTGCTGTGATTTGGGAAAATCTTTCTGAATGCCAGGACTGGAGGTGTGAGGGTTTCAGGTGCCTTCCCTGGTGCCAGTTTGCTCCTGGCCAGTCTGGTTCAGCTGGAGAACAATGGGGAGCATCAATTCATGGGAACAAACCAGCAGAGAAAGGGAATTGTCAAGATCTGTGGATGGTGAGAATGTGGCCTTAAGGCAAAGGCCTTTACATCACAACTTGTGCAGATCAAGCATCTTTCTTGGAAGGCTTTCAGCCTTCTTACAATTTGTCATGGCTTGGGATTTGCTGTTGTGTTTTTTTTTTCCCATAAAACATCCTCAAATTCTCAAAAGGCAAAAAGTCACCTGACAAAGCCACTGAGGGTGACTCGAAGCTGTGGGTTTGCTTGAAAAGGAGAGGAGAAGAGAAGGAAGTATTCACATGATCCCTCGCAGAAGCCTTTGTTGGGGGGGGAAATGCTGAGCAGCTGCCAGCAGGAATTATTAAAATAAACCGAGAATTAAAAGTTGCTGCATGCTCAAAAGCATTTCCCTGGCACAGGCAGGACACTAAATTGAATATTTACCTGAATGTGCTGCTTTCTCTTCTCAGGCTGAGGGATCAGCAAGAGGCAGCCCAAGGCTAAAGCTGGAAGGTCCAGCTGGGAGTATTGCTTGGCAATTCCAGGGACATCCAGGTCAGCCAGGACAGGACACCTGCAGAGGGGACATCAGGAGGGAAGTTCTCAGCTGGAATCTCTGCCTGGATGGGTTGGTGTTGTGGGAATTTTAAGCCAGACAGGGCAATATGTTTTGACCTCCTCCTAATTTTAGAAATGGTCAAACAAGCTGCTGAACACAAATCCACGAGGATTTGGTAGCTTGAAGAAAATCCCAACTCCAGTTTCACACAGCCAAGGGCCTGTTTTGAGGGGAGTTGTTGGCCAACCGGCCAGAGCAGAGCTTTGGTTCAAATGGGTGTGCTCAGGAGTGGAGGATCCTTTTCCAGCTGATCTTTAAGGCCCCTTCCAACCCAAACCATTTCTAAATCCGAATTAACTCTTGGTTCAAGTCAGGCTCTCTGAGCTCTGGTTCTTTTGAGCAAATCAGAGGATTGTGGTGAATAAAGCAATGATTTCCTGTGCTTTTTCACATTGTAAAGGCAATGCAGGACTGGTTTATGCACAGGATGTTTGGGAACATTAATACCATAGGTTAATCACACTTGCAGATTTGCAGCTTATAAATCTTTGTTGTGTCAGATTTATTCTTTGTAGGAAAATGAATTCTCTCTATCTTATACTCTGTGTTGATGTTCTAGGAAATGTGCAGTATTTTGGGTGAGAGACATCAACTGGACTTTCAGAGTTGACCCTGAGTCCTTTAAAAATATCAGGACAGGAACAGTCCTGGGGGAGCAGCTGGGCAGATCAATTGGTTTTCAGCAGCCTGTGCTGATTCTCACACCCAGTTCAGAGAGCAGTTCCCAGCTGAGTTTCCCCAGCCCAGCTATTGAGTTACATGGGCAGAATTTCTGGCTGTGTTTCTATCCTGTCCTTCCCAGAAGAGGCAAAACCCAGAACTCCTTTGCACGTCCAGGGTGAGAAATCCCAGCTGGGCATTGCCACTAAAACTGGCCAGGGGGATGGATTGTCCACTTACTTGAGCAGCATCCCAAAGCACTCACAGCACTCCTGCAGCTGGGGGGGGCTGGGTGGACAGGCAGCTGAGGGACAGGGAACATGACAAAGTCAGGACAGAAGCAGGAGACTGGAGAAGCAGGAGCAGGACAGAGCATGCCAGCCCTACCTGTGAGCAGGGGGGACAGGACCACGCTGCGCCAGGCCCGCGGGAAGGTGGGAATCTGTTGGCAACAAAGTTGTAAAGTAACAACCCGACCCATTTAGTGCCCGGCGTGTTGTAAACACCCCCCCTCAGCAGTGTTTCCTTTCCTAACTCTGCAGGAGTTCTTCCCTAACGTTTCTTTCCTCAGGTCTGGCCGTGGTTTGACCACTGGCAAAGTGGTTCTGTCCAGGATATCCTGACTTGTTGCCTTGTACAGAAAAATGGTAGCTCAAAAAGGGTCTTTTCATGGCTCACACACACACACTGAATTCCTGGCAGGTAAGAAAAAGATGGGAAGTCAGAGGATATTTTCTTACCTCCCATAAGGAATGAATCCCAGCAATTGCTGTCAGAACTCTTCTTAGGTACTGAATCTGGAAAAAAAAAATTGATTTTAAAATACTTGGGTGTTTTGGAAGCTTTGGCAATAATCTACATTATGCTTGTTTTGGCTGTAGGATGCACACTTGGAGTTCCTTGAGGTACCTTTGATACATATGGAAATCTGGTTTATAGTTCAGTAAATTAAATTATCAACCCCATTGCCAGGTACATCTGTTACCTCCTTAGGCTGTAGCAACATTACATAAAGGTTGACAATCAGAGGTGATTGAGATCCTGACTGACAACAATCAGGGTTGCTGCAATTATAAATACATTTTAGGGGCCATGTTTTTGTCTATGTATATACACACACATGGAAATACATCTGCACACTTTTGTATATATTTGCACACCAAAACAGGCATGTTATGTTATAAAATTGTAATAACATGAAGGAAATTTTCAGTTTGTTACCACAGGACTTGCTCTTGCCATCCAAACCATTTAAGAGCAAAATTCAAGGCTAAACCAGAAATCCCTCAAATCTTCCCCAGCTCAGCATCTCAGAGCCCAAAGTAAGTGTGTAAATCATCAATAACTGGTCACAGTAAGTTTAAGGTTCATGAATTTATCCCCTTCTTCTGAAAGCAGTGGATAAACCCAGCCTTTTTCCCACCGGGCTCAGCAATTCCTTACCATGTTGAAGGCCAGGAGTTTCTGGAGGAGGCCGTTCCACAGCGGGGGGTCGTACACTTTGTAGTCCAAACTGAGTTCTGTCACCAATCTCACAGCCTGAGGGGACCAAGGACAGGCTGTTTTCACAAACATTCATGGTCTTCAAACCTTTCCCTGCTTGCCAGGCTCATTTGAGATTTAACTCCTCAAAAGCCACTTTCAAAATGAATTTGCACACATCAGCAAAAGCCAAAAACCTCCCCATGTGTGATCTCATTTTATTTTCTGATTGGAGGAAGGGTAAAGCTTTTCTCTGTCAGAAGCACCATCTGTTCAGCAAAGCCCTGCACAAAGGGGGCAATCCACAAAAAAAATCACTCCAAAACTCCCCAGGGGTTTAAAAATCCTACCGTGGGTTCGTGGCTGTGGTTCTTCCACAGCCCTTTGATCATCCCCTCCTTAGGACTCTTATGGAATGATTCGTAAGTGTATGGAATATTCAGGATTTCAAACTCTGCCAGGTAAATGCAGCACCTCAGATAATACCTGGAAAAAAAGTAACCCCCAAGGCAGGAGTTAATGAGGTTTACAGGATTATGTTTTAATTCATGCACTCAGCCTTGGGATAGTACTGACGATTGTCCTTCTGTTGCTTTAATATGTAACCTGTATTTATAATTATGATCCTAATGAAGTAAAAATCTTTCTGGTAATTGCTCAGGGAAAACTCTTTCACCTGGATGATGGATGAGGTGGATCATCCCTAATGACCAAGCAGTTACTGCAACTCTTGCAACTCCGATTTCATTCGTGCACGGAGATTTTTGTCCACCAAAATGTTATTATTGAGGGATGTTTTAGGGAAAGTTGATCTTACTTTACTGTCTCAACGGGCTTCTTGAAGAGGGATTCCACGGTGTTGGCATCTGCCAAGTGGAGCAGACACTTCAGTGCTCTGCTCCTGTGAGCAAATGTCAGCTGAGTGACACCAATGGGCTGAGGGGGGGGAAAAAAAAACCAGCAGTGAAAAGAAAATATTTGAGTGTTTGTGATATGGAGCGTCACAAATACAGCTGGGAAGAGGGAAAAGCTGCAGGTTAAGGCTCTGCTCAAAGAATGTCACCACTCTGCTTGAATTGGCAGAGCGAGCCAATTCTTACACAGGCTTGAAGAACGTTCTAGGATGTGGTTAATGAAGATGTTTTCAGATAATATCAGCAATAAGTTCAGAAAACCCAGAGTTCAAGGGCTGCTTTTGACAGTCAACAGCAAAATTCAGTGAAACCCACAGTTTTACCCCAAAGGCTGGTGGGGGGAGAGAAACACAGAGCTCAGACAAATCTATCAGCTATTGAAATTGCAGATTAAAAGGCCTCAGGTGGAAAGCCCGTGCAGCTGAGCAGACAGCACTTGATCTTAATAAGAGGTAAAAATTTCATGAGGATCAAGCTAAAATTAGAATTCAGCAACTTACAGATGTGGTGGAAGTTGTGATTGCAAAAAGCAGCCTTGAACTGTAATCCATGGGGCAGGATTGAAGCAGGTAAATCACTCTGCAAAAACAAGGTTTGCTTTTAATACCAGCACAGCCTCTGAAACACAAGGCATCCATTGTCATTGAAATGTAGATAATTCACTGCCACACAGAGATCAGGGATATGACATTCCAAGGATATAGGAAAGGAGGGGAAAACCTCCAAGCAGCTACTCTTAAGATGTAAGTTATTGGGAATGGCATTCCATGACACAAATAGGTATTTGATGGTTCAAAACTGACGTCACCAGAAGGTAAAAATAAGAACAGTGAGCTCTGAATCACACACAACCCACCAAGGGTTCTTGACAAAGCTATTTTTAGCTTGCAAGTTAAAAATAATTCACCATGTGAGACAACACACTCGCTCACCTTCGGATTTCTTCATCCTCCCCAAAGATTTCATGAGCTGTCTGTAAAAAGAAGTGAAAGTTGGGAGTTTTCTGCATTGTTTGGATAAATAGCTTGGTCAGATCCCTGCTTCAACCCTACAGTCTGTTTAATGGGGCTGATGTATTTACAACTGCTTTAGGCTGGACACACAACCTTTTAGTAGCACCAAAGTCAGGTTTTAACCTCTGTGCAGAGAGCAAGGGAAGCATTTCCAGTCTGTCTCCCCAGAGACATTTCTGGGCAGTGTCACAAAAGGACTGAAATCTCAAATAGCTTCATGGCTTCTAAAGGCAAATTCTGCCAAACAACCTGAGTTGTGGAAAAAAAAACAACCATATTTTGTGTGAGTGGCCTGTAAACCTCCTGTGGTGACTGACTTACTTCTGAGGGGGGTGTGCTTGGACACAGCCACTTCTCCAGCAGTTTATCCCGAATTTTGTTCATATCCAGGTCGTTAATCTCAGCTATCTCCTCGGCTGCCCTGTGGATATCTGCAGGGAGAGGCAGAGCCAGTGGATTCCCAAGCACTCTTCAAAGAGCTCCTCTTTGCAGCCGGCTGATGGATCCTCACCTGGATAATCCCTGCCCGTGGGGTTCTGGAATCTCTGCTCAATGCTGGGGTGTTCATACAGGGACACAATCAGCTGGGCTGGTTTCCCCACAGCCTTCAGCTGCTCCCCCGAGTGCAGGTGGTGAATTAGCAGCACGTTCTCGGTCGCCGCTCGTTTGTACTGCACGTTCAGCTTCTTCTGCAGCGCCTCTGCCTTCTCCCGGGCCTCATCCTGCAGGAAAACAACCCCCAGCGTGCCAGGAACGGCCTCTTGTGCCCAAAAACACGAGAGAAGAAAGCACAAGAGAAATCATCGGGGCTTTCTGCTCTGCTGGGAAAGGTATCTCGGGAGGAAGAAACGGCAAAGGTGAGTTGTGAAAAAGCCAAGTAAAATAAATGTGTAAAATGAGGGTGTTCTGAGGCAAAACGGAGAAGGGAAAAGATTAATATTGAGAGCTTGGCCTCTGGAATTACAGCTGAATTTTCTTGGCCTCTGGAATTACAGCTGAATTTTGTCACAGTTCTGTCTGAACATGTGGCCCAGTACAGAGAACTGTTTGGAGCTCATTGTGTCTCAGTAACTCCAAAGGCTGATATTTGTACTCAGGGCTGAGATTCTTCTTCCCCTTTCCCTCCCAGCCACGTGAAAATGAGCTTGAAAATCGAGTCAAAGCAGCCTTTCTTTATACAGAACACTGCAAAGAGCTAAAGAATCTTGGAACTCAGAGTAAAATTAATCATGTTATTGATCCAACAGCTGGAACAGATTCCAACTCACTCTCCTGCAACAAGAAAAATGCACAGAAACAGGGGAAAGAACAAATTAATCCTCCTTAAGACTGTCTATTTTTTTTATCCAACCTCCAAGGTTGTGAGGAGCAGAATGTTCTAGAACAGAAAGAGTTCTCCTGGGGGGGTCACTTCCCTAAAAGTACTTCCCATATCAGGGTTGGTTGTGGTACAATTTACACACCACACTCTCCCAACCACCAAAAATCCAAATCCTGCCATAAATACTTAATTATCCAACAGCCCTGTCTCCCAGTACCTCAGCTGGGGTGTCCTTCAGCCACTTGTCAGCCAAATAGAGGCAGAATTTCAGTGCCTGGATATGGTCAGGACCTTTTTCAAGGAGAAAAAAAAAAAAGAAAAAAAAGAAGTAAATAAATTAAGTTTTCATGAATCCTTCCCACAGTGCACACCAGATCCATTTTAGTTCAAAGAATTCCAATTAGAAGCTGTTTACAATGTTAGGGAAGCTCTTTGGGTTCAGATAATAGAGAAGGCAGCTTAAATTGGGCTGAAATATTTGCTTTTGAGGGAAAATTTGTCTGGAGATGGTTTGAACATGCAGAAACTTTAGGCAGGACAACCAGGTCAGGTTGGACAGGGCTTGGAGCAACCTGGTCTGGTGGGAATGTCCCTGCCTAGGGAAGGGGGTGGGAGGAGATGGTTTTTAAGGTCCTTTCCAACCCAAACCATTCAGGGATTCTATAAAAAGAGAGAAAAAAGGGTTTAATAGAGATACTGTGCTAGAAAACTGGAGTAGGAGATGAATGAATTTGGAATCTCCAGGCTTGCTGGGGTCACTGCTTGACACCTGGACACGTGTTCAGTGCCACGCTGGTCTCATCTCTTCTCCTCCTGCTCCTCCCCCATCCCATCCTATTCCCTCACCTGCTGGGAATTCCTGGGCAATCTTGAGGGCGATGGCCACGGCCCACTGGGGGTTGGCAATGGCCAGCAGGTAGGACTGGATGGTCTGCACGGTTCTGATGGTTTCCTTGGTCACCACCGAGGGGCAGCCGCTGCTCCTCATTTCCAGGATTTTGGGTTTCAGGTTTTTCTTGAAGACGTATCGAGCTGCAGACATGTGGAAGCTGTCCAGGGAAACCTGGGGAAATGGGATTAAGAGCTGGCAGAACTTCCCTGGTGAGGCCAAAATCGTGCCAAAGAGAGATGAAAGCTCCTTTTTTGATTCCTTTTTTGGGTGGGGGGACAATGATTTTGAAATAAATTCTTTCAAGATGCCGCTTTACCTTCATTAGTTTGGCAATCAGCAGGAGGGTTGGGACAGATTCCTCACTGAGCTCTGGACCTGAAAGGAGGGAGGAAGTTGCCTGTGAAAGTGTCCCAGTCCACTTGCGGCTTTCTCTGTGGAATGAAGCACTTCTAGTTTATTGGTAAATGGGGAGAGAAGGAAAATGATCTTCATCGTCCACACTGGGCTGGGAAGTGGGATGTGTGGATTCCTTTGGTCTTTGAGAGGTCCTAAGAAAGAATTTGAGGATGAATTCTACATTGTTTCTATCACCTTAACTCCCCTGGGTGGCAATTTGGGAGCACAGGTGCTTTATTAACAATTACACTTAATATTCAACATCTGCTGTAGAAATTTAAAGCAGTCAGATGGCAGAGAAAGGGAATTTTATATATATATATATATAAAAATATATATAAATATATATGTATATCTAACCATAAAAACCCCCTGAACCTACATATGATGTTCCAGAAGCACTGGGCAGTTCTGAAGAACAGCAGGTGGAAGGGCAGCCTGGTGTGAGCAGCTGGAGACAAGGGATTCACCTGCTCCAAAACGTACTGGTGTTCCAGCTCCACAGGGGGAAGTTCTTTGATAAGATCCCAGATGTTTGAGGAGGCTCAAAGCCTAGGAATAAAAAAAAAAAACCAAAAAAAAAGAAAAGAAAAATAAACAAATCAAAGTCCCAGGGGCAATTTCTGGGGGTAGAGTTGGTAAAATACGTGAGGGGTTTTTTTTGAGATGATTTTCTTGAATTCTGTTTCCTGAGGGAGAGCTGTGTACAGAGAATAATTCACTGCATTTCAGCAGTGCTGAATAAATCAGTAGGTGATAAACAGAGCAGAGCTGCCCTGGCAAGGTGCCGGTGGCACTGGGGCCATACCTGGCTGAGCTGGATGCTGGTGTTCTTCTCATCAGCGTTTTGGATCACCCTCAGCACAATCTCGATGGTTTCATAGTCATAAGGATCCAGCTGTTCAAAAACAAGGGGTTTATTTTATCAGGCCTTGCATGATTTGTCTTCATGAAAACACCCAAGTGAGGAGATCTTCTCATTTTCACCCCAGCTGTTGTAGCCTCAGTGCTGTTTCTTCAGTGTCAATAAAAGCATCGTGACAATCCTTTGGAACAGAAAGATTTCCACTTCATAGCCCTGAACCCTAAAAAAACTATCAGGATATTGCAGAAAGACCAAACAACAAGTGATGGGGGAAAAAAAACCTCCAAAAAAGTCACAAAAAACCCTCCCCAAAATACAAACCCAAACCCTAACATATAATTTTTTTTCCTCCCCACCTGTTTTTAATGTGGAACTTTGATACTTAGAACTTTCCTTTTTTGTTTGCTTTTTGTTTCCTGGTAGTTTTTTTAAGGGAAGTGGGGAGATAACACTCTACCTGCCTTTAATGCAAATTAAATCTGTTGCTGTAAATTTTTTTTGATGGAGAAGCAGAAACCCCAAACTTTAACCCTGCTTTAGGAAAACTTGGGAAAAACCATAACCTTTCCAAAACTCCTGAGGAATTCTCCATCTGCCATTCAGCTGACACGCAGCGCTTGGGGTGCAGATTCCAGGGATTCTTTGATGTGTGTGTGGGTTTTTTTTTGCTTTGCCTTTTTTTTTAATTATTATTATCATTATTTTTTTTACCTGGTACAAGATGCCAGTGAGGTTTGTGACCAGGGCTTTGGTGCTGCTGAGCAGAGGGGTGATCTGCAGGGCTCTGGCCAGCAGTGTACAGTGAGGTTGTTTGTCCCTGTGCTCTGCAGGATCCTCTGGCCCCTGACTCGTGCTGGTGTTTTGGAGCAGCAGGGTTTCGATGCAAAGCTGCAGGGCAGCATCACTGTCCAGCTGGAAAGTGCTAGGAAAATAAATAAAAATATATAAAAAGCAGGATATTTTCTCTCTGAGCTTTGAATTTCCTCAGGTATACAGTAATGCAAGACCTGGAGGTGTGTTCTGAATAGTGGGGTTTTTTTTAAAACAAGAACAGTTTGCATATGATATTAATTAGGGTTTATTGGAACTAAAATCACTGTCAGTGGTCGTGGTTATTGGGACAGCAATAATTGAGTACAGGTAATTTAGCAGAATCAGTACCTGCAGTAGTTCAAGATGAGATCTGTGTCTACTTCTGGGTTTTGGACCAGCATTCTGATGAGTTCTTTCTTCCTCAGTGGTGGTTGTCTGAATACAGTCTCAAAAGAAATCTGGAGATAAAGGAACAATTTATCTTCTTCTCACAAAACCTTTCAGACAAATCAGGACTAATTCCTTACCCACTGAACCCTTTCTTTGGTTTCCACCCAGCCCCTTTCAGAGCAGGGAAGAGCAGTGAATTTACTGACTGTTCACACCACTTCAAATCTCCAAAGCTCTTTAATACCCCCTCAATTATTGCATTGCAGTTTGGGAGGTTTATTTAAGCAGATTGAGAAATTAAAACCAAAATCCCACCTGTGCCCGCATTTGAATGTGAAATCTGTCTATACTGACATTATTAACTGATTAGTTAATAAACCCCTCCAACAAATAAAGAAATAAAATCAATCTTACACCAAATTTGCCAAGCTGGAGACCCCATTCTGCATCAGTGACCAACTCCTGGAATTTTTCCTTTTCTTTGGTTTCCCCATATTGGTCAGCGAGTTGTGCTCCAACCAGAGCCACTGCCTGAACGGAGTGAGAAGGGAAGTGAACACAAGTCCAGGAAATCAGCTGAAAATTGGGAATCCTAAGGTCTAAATGCTTAAAGGAGTTTCAAACAATTCACAGATGATCACACAACTGTGTAAAATGAGAACAAACCTCACAGAAGGTGACAGGGCTCTCCCACCTCCTGAGCTGGTGGTTAAAGCTACTTTAAAATTCACTTTCTCCAACATGTTTTCTTGATGTTGTAGAATCTAATACAAAAGGTACTTTTTGGACATATTTTCTCCAAATTTACATCACTCTCCCTCCCCATTTCTTTATGCTTTACTTCCCACCTGCCTTTACATTTCAATATATTCATTTATTAATTCCATTCTTGCCAACTGCTGTCAGAACTCATCCCAAATATCACGTGGATATAAAATGTGATGGGACCTGAAGTAAATGTTTCCAAGCTTTGGGATGAGTCCTGATGAGGTGAAAACCCCAGTGAATGGGCTTAAAAATCACGTGAAGTATTGACAGCAAGTGCCTGTGCCCAACTGTGACAGAGAGGAACTTGTTCCACCCTGCCCTTCAGTCATGAGCAGCCCCTCCCCCACCACACCAGAGTTCTGGTGTGTTTTTACAAAGAAACTCCTCAACATTCTCTGTGTGCTGAAGGGATCCCAAGGATTTGGGAGTTTACCAGAACTTTTCTGTAGTTTTGCCAGGTGTTGTTTATGACATCCCACAGTTTCTTGAACATCTCCTCCTTGGGCAGGACTGTGCAGTAACCCAGGGCCAGGTGCTGGTCGATGGCACGGCAGTTGAACACCTGTGGTTTAGGGAGAATAAATGATAAACTCTGGGAAATTTATTGGAATAGGTCTCTTTTCTTTAAAGGGTAACACAGAAAGTACTCTGTGATGTAAAGGTGTGTTGGGCCTTTAAGTTGGAGGGGAAAAAACAAGAATAAAAAGTGTATTTCAGGTTTTAGAACTTTAGAATCAAAATGTCCTGGAGCCAGACTGAAAGTAAATCCCCTCAGTCTGAAGTGCCTTAGAAGATGCTAGACTGGAGATTTTGCAGAGAGCTTTTTAAAAACTCACCCCAACTAGAAAAAAAGTCTACAAATCTAAAATTAACTCAGCATTTAAAAGGAGACAATGCACCTACAGATCAAAAAGGCCATTATTATAATTTATTATAATTTAGGACTCTACAGGATCCCCCAAAGTTGAGGCTGCCACTGTACCTTTGAAGCAGAGCAAGAGGCTCAATGCACACAGCCAGGGAGGTGCAGCCACCACTCTAGAGGTGTTTAGAGCACGTTTAGGTGCTCAGTTTAGTGTGAACTTGGCATTTAAGGGTCTTTTCCAACCCAAATGATTCCATGGGGCTCCCTCTCACCCTTCCCAGAGCACTCTCACCTTGTGCAGCAAGGTCAGGGCAGTGGTTCTGATGACTGAAGAACATTTGTCTTTCATAGCCAGGAGGAAGCTCTTGGTCTCAACAAGTGTGTTGACACTGCACAGCTATCAGAAAAAAACCAGCACACAATTACAAATAAATCCTAAGCCTTCAACCCCTCCTGTCATTTACAGCATGGCAGACACTACAGTGATTAACAGGTACTCTGGTAATTGCATTTGCTGATTTATGTAAGGTCTGGCAAAGATTTGTAGACAGAAGAAGGATTTCTGTTTCCAAGTGCTGTTGAACTGAGGAATGTTGCTTGAATCTTCTCCTCACCCACCTTTTCACTCAGGGCCAGGTCCATGGTGTTGGAAGTGCCGTGCTGGAGGCAGGACCCCAGGGCACAGAGCGTGAGCCTCAGGGCCAGCTCGCACTGGCTGCACTCCAGCAGGGCCTGCACTGCTGCACTCAGGGGGGCTCCAACTGCCAGCAGGAGGTTCTGGCCTGTCAAAAACAATCCCAGAAAATAATTAGGATATCTATATTAACCACGTTGTTCTTGGAATTCCTGTCAGAGCAGATTTTCTGTTGCCTCGTTAAATTTCTGACACAGGATCAGTCTGAGCTCCCTTTGAAACTTTCAGGGCTTTTGATTTAATACTGACTCTTATTTTAGTTCAAAACCCAGAAGTTTTTGTCCAGAAGTCATCTTCTTGGACAGGCTTTGATGATCCCAGCTCACAGGCTGTGACATGCTCAGAATCCCAGGGTGGAATGGTAGGAATTACCACCAAACTGGTGTTTCCTGTGCTGAACCAAAATATGGCTTTAAATGAACATTTAGGCACCTATGAAAAAAACCCACTCTGAGCTAATCGTGCTTGTGGAGGTTGATTTTAAACCTCGTGTTTTCCAGTGTCTGCTGTGCACTGTCAGTGCCATCAGGGGTTGGAATGAAGGGATCTGGAAGGTCCCTTCCAACCCAAAGAGCTCTGTGATACCTTCAGCAAAGGCACGGTTTGCCAGGCTGGTGGACTCCAGGGGGTACACCTTGTCCTCTGCAAGACAGACAAAGAACATCAGCTCTGTGCCAGGATCTCAGCAAACCCTGGGAAGTCTGGCAGGACCTGGAAAATCCCACAGGGACAGGGCAGAAAATGAATTCAGGCATTTGTCACTCAGATTTTTCCTGAGCCAGAGCAAAACCCAAAGTCATCTTTCCATTCTACCCCCTCCCCCCCAGTGGATATTTCTTCTGTGAGTTTGTCTACCTGAGATTTCTGAGGTGATAATTTCCACGGAATTATTTACATTTCTGGATAAAAATCAGTAAGAAATACAGACTCAGTGTTCAGGAGAGCAAGTTTACCACAGAGAGGCAGGACAGAAGAAATAAATTCATATGTGACTGGCATCGTGGTCTGTGCATCAAGGACTATCCCATCTTCAGTGAAGAAGTCACCAGAGGTCCACTCTTCGTAGGGATCTTTATCTCCTCCAAAAGATGGGGTCTAAACAAGAACATTGGCAAAAGTAAACTCACCAGAAAGAAGAGTTAATAAGGCTACCAACAAACTGAGTGTTGCAAGGTTTGGAATACAGGAATAGAACACACAACCTTCTGTTGGAAAATGGGTTTTACTCTCCTGCTTTTGTTGAAAGGCCAGGAGCAACAAACACATTTCCTGCCTTGAGCGGCCCCATTTCTCTTTCATGTTGCAGTTCTTCAGCTGTACAGCCCAAATGCATTTCTTAATTAATTTAATGGAGGCTCTCATAAACGTTCTTGGCCAAAAGTTATAAGCAAACATTTTTCAAATGGATCATTCTTTTAGAAGAGCAACATTCTGTGCACAAACAGTGCCCAGCTCTGCTCCACTCCAGCTGTGAGAGCCCATTCCTCTCCAGCAGCCTAAAGCAGTGCTTGACCTAAACCAGAGACAAAGATGCTGCTCAAGGACTTGATCATCTTAATTTTACAAAACTCTTGGCAGTGCCCTCAAACAATGCATGTATTTAAAAATCAAGCCCTCCCTGCCACTCTTTCAGGCCAGCTCTCTTGCAGCAGTTCAGTAAAATCACTCCTGTTTTCAGCAGGATTTATGAAGTGGGAAATGCTACTTGTGCTTGTCCCACAGCTCTCTTTAAGCTGAACACACTCATATTTGAGGAAGTTTTTCTTTGTAGAGCCCCGTGTGGATTTGTTGTTGTTGTTTGCTTTCTGATTAAATCTTGCTGGAGAAATGGGAGGGAAAATAACACCTGGAGTGGAGGGTGCAGAAAATACCTTTGCTGTAAATCCCTCTGTGTCTATTTGGCACTGCCCGTAGATGTCCTTGGCAATCAAAGTGTACTGACAGAGTTCCAGACAATCCAACAGCAGATCTGTAAAAACACGAAGTTCCTCAGCATGGCCAGAAGGTTCCCCCATCCCATGAAGAGGAAACAATTCTGCAGCACTTCTTTCCCAAAGAGCAGGTGACAGTAACTACCTGCACTGCACACAGTGGCTGCCTGGCAGGCCAGCTCGTGGATCACTGCTGGCAGGTTCATGGCAGTGGGAAGGATCATTGGAACATCAGCTCCCAGCATGTGGCAAAGCCTCTGAGCCACTGAAAACAGGAGCTTCCCTGTTTCTTCATTGCAGTGGTTTTCATAGGACTCCCTGGTAAAGAAGAAAAGGATGTTAAAAAAAACAACAATGGGCTTTTACTTAAGGCCACATTCTGTTCTGATTATTTAATTCCCTTTTAGCTCACTAAGTTACCTTAGAGATACTGAAATGCATAAACCACACTAATAATAAAAATATATTTAACACTTTGATCTCTTTTGGGGGGAGGAGGCAGGAAGTTTAAATGAAGTGACCACCTAAGCATGAGGCAGAGCCCAGCTGAAAGCCATGCCATGGTGTGCACAGTCAGGGGGTCATCATTTCCTTCTGCTGAGCCAACAACTCTCACAGTGGTTATTTAATATTGGGCCTTACCCTATAAAAGTGGAGGGAATCTTTGCACTGAGTAATCATGGCATGGCAAAAAGCAGGGGCAATTTTCAGAGGCAGTGGTTTAATTCCACACTCAGTGCTGCATCCAAACAACAAGCACGGTGCTCAAACCCCCTTTTTAGGAAAAAAAAGTAAACCAGAAAACCCTTTCCTTCGCTCTGCACCTGATTCTGCAAAGGATCAGAAACAGTTCAGGAAAGCCCATTAAAAGGGAGGACCTTGAAAACCTCTGCAGTTTTACCTGCACATTTTTACAGCATCTTCAACTTTCCCAGCATCCAGAGCTCTCCAGGCCAGTTTTTGTGCCAGCTCGTGCCGTGGCACCTGCAGGAGCAAAGCCAGGCGGTACAGCCTGAGCTCGCTGGGAGGGCTCTTGGCTCTGCCATCTCCCAATTTACAGTTCACAGCCTGCACTTTTCTGCACTTGGAGGCACCTCTGGCACTTTCATGAGCATTTATGTGCTGCTCCAGCAGCTCAGACATCAGGGCAGGGCTGCTGAATTCTTCAGCTGAGAGAAAGATGTCGAAATATTCCTGCAACAACAACAACGATATATTTGTATTCACAGCAAATTCTTTAAAAAGGTTGAGGTCTTCTTTTTTATTAAATTTTTATTATCTGTTTTATTAGAGTAATATTTCAGTACAAAGTTGGTTCTACTGGTTTCTATCAACTATTGATTTATGTAATAGTGGATTTTGTCATGCAGTAGAGAAGTAAAATTAAAAAACCTGAAGGAAACCCCAAATACTGTATTAAATAATATAAGTTTACCTACCAAACTAAGATCTTAATAAAATATTACATCACTCTAACATGAAATCTTTGCAGTGTTACCAACTAAGACTTTGGGAGAGTGTCTAAATTTTTGGTTCAAACACACAACTGAGTTCTAATTGGGAGCTTTCCCAGGCACTACTTAAATTGGTGGAGGAGCCTTGGAACCTCTTTGAAGCCAATACTAAACCCCACCTTTGCAGGTGAGGTTGTAAATAGAGTGAATTTTGAACATAACCCAGGTGGTAAGAATTATTTGGAATAACCACAGTAAATCAAAAGTGGTTTGAAGGTATCAGCTACCCACCTGCAGGGTGGCAAGTGCCTCAAACATCTTCAGGTTTGCTTCATGTTCATGTTCCTTCACAGGATTGTCTGTTGGAGGAGAAAATTGATTACTCCCCGATTCCACTTCCAAACAGCACGGGAGGTGTTAAACTTGTACCTTTTTGAGTGCTGAGCAGGAATTTTAGGACTTCCACGAGGGTCTTGGTCATAAACATTTGTGCTTTTTGCTGCAGGAAAGGAAGAGGTTTAATGGCTTTGGGGTTTGTGTTTTTAGTGAAAATGTTGCTGGGAGCAGAGAGTGACCCTCAGGCTTCAACTCTGTTAAGACACTTTGTAATGCTCTCCCAACACCTGCAGCAACAGCTGTCAAATCTAAGATACAACCAGTTGAAAAGCAAGGGAACAGCAAGTTATTGCAAGTATGAATCCTTCAAAGAAACAGTAAATACTTTGCAGGTGTAATTATGGATTTGCCACACTCAGTCTGTTCCTCTCACAGGGCTTTGGAGATAAATCCACCCTTCTGCCTTTCTTTGTCCTTGCCTTTTCCAGAATAACTCCCCAAAACGACTGTTCCCAAAAACTTCAGGAGCTCTCTCAGTCCAAGCCCTTGTTCAGAGCAGCATCAGTTCATCCCTTTTTTTTTTCCAATTTTTTCCAAAGATAGTTTTTTCATTTGCATCCCCTGGCTCTTTTTAAGCCTCTGAGCAAGACCAGCATTTAGAATAACTTCTTTACTGCATGAAAAGACTCGGTACCTCCTCAGGATCATCTGGTTTGTTCTTTAACACCAGTTTTGCCCATATGGTCAATCTCTCTGCAACTTCCTCAGCTTCAGCAGGAGTCAGAGACTTCAACAGAGTCAGAGATTCCTCTCCCTGGAGGGAGAAAAACAAACAAAATTCAACCAGAAATAAGCCAGAGAAATGGGTATTTGCTTTTGGAGAAGCTCAGTTATGTGGCTGTCCTTGCTCTGATACCCAGCTGGTTATGATGCAACCATTGTAAGTAAAACCAGTAAGTGAAAATATGCAGGGACTTCAATTCCAAACTTGTCTGGTGTATTGTAGGTCACAACTTTCATCCTTTTCTGCCACACATGAAGGATGAAACTCTGACAAAGGACTCCCTTTCAACGTTGAGTAAAGGCAGTGAGGTGTAGAATTACTACAATTTTAATTAAAAATATATATATAAAGTGCTTTTAAGATCTGAGGAAACAACACAACTGTTTTGTAAATGGGTGTCACTGTCTCCACATTCCAGAATCACCTGACAAGAAGCATTTCCATACCCTTTCTCTGCCAATCAGGTCCATCATCCTCAGGAAGTAGAGCTCCCCAGTGGGCAGTGCATACGCTTCTACAATCTTCAAGGCATCCTCCAAACAGGTGGGGGTGTCTTGCTTCAGAATGTATCTCACAAGCATCTGCAAGAAGAAAACAGGTCTGGACTTGAGTTTCTTGGTGTTCAAGGTAACAAAGGAGTGAGTTTGTCCACCCTGCTTCCCCAGGGGACTGCACAGCTCACACCAAGCAAGTTACTTGGAAGCTTCAAACTTTTATCTGGAGAAAAGCCGAGTGAAGTGTGACTGGGACAAAACTGGGCTTGGGGAGGGGATTGACCTGGGAGCTCTGAATATTCCTCTGGCTCCTCAGGATGCCAAGGAAGCTCTCCAGAAATACTCCACTTTTCTCCTGATGAAGGGGAGATGGTACAAAAATAACAAAGTAAAAAACCACCAAGTCCTGTTCCCTGGGACAAACCAGGCCTGAAGCCTCAGTGACTCACCATGATCATCTCGTTGTCCCTTAAAAGATTGGTGTCCCTTATCCCATAGGCTCTCAACAGCTTCTTCATCTCCATCAGCCTGTAACTGTCCTGCAGTAACTTCACTCTGGGGACAAATCAGACTCTTCTGAATGTCTTTGCTCTGTGGTTTAACCATCCCACTACGTCACAGACACGGTGTTTCCCCACCCCAGCGTAGCCTGGGGGTGTTTCTTACTTGCCATGATCCATCTCCAAGTGCTGTTTCACCAGCTGCTCCACTGCTGCACTCCATGGCACTGTAGCACTGCCCATGAGCTGCAGAACTGCATCAAACTTCAGCTGGAAAAGGAACACAAACAGCCTCCTTTCCAAATCAAAGCAGTTTCAAATCTCCTGGGCTGTTGTTCACACGTGGCTGATTCCTTTAGGCAAGGGTTTTATTTCCACCTGCATAAAGGACACTCAGTGTCCTTACATGAGGTGTCAGCTTAGATTACAAAATGCTCACAGTCATTTCCAGCACTGTGCAGCTTGACTTTCCTCCATGTTAAAGTCAGTGAGTTTTGCATGGGATGACATCAAAAGTGCAGTTTAATTCTCAAAGAACATCACCTGGGGGCATGACTAAAACAGAATAAAAGGACAGCACAGTGGTGTCCCCTCAGAGCACTCCTGTAAAAATGGGCCCAGATGCTCCTGTAAAATTGATGTTTCAGTCTGAACTGATGTTTTGGAGTCACCTGATGCCTCTTTCATAGAATAGACTTACATCTGTGTCAGAGATGCAGCCAATGACAGCAATGGCCTTTGCCTCCCAGGCAGTTTCAAACACTGAGGTGGATCGTGTCCGACAAGGTTCCAGCAAATCCTGGAGATACAAAGAAAGATTAGTAGGGTTATCTTAGAACTAAACTGTTTCCTGGACATTGAGGGATAGATTTGGCTAATTCCCTTTGTATCTTTTCTGGCCTCCCACTGAAATAGTTGCTGTCATTAAGGTCACTGACAGGAACAAGCTGCTCTGAAAGCCAGTCTGAGAATTCAAGTGTCAACAGAAGTGGTCCCAGGGTTTGTTCTCTGCTCCCTCATGCTGAGCCAGCTTCCTTCCAAAGGAGGAAAATCCGGGTACCTTTATGTACTGCAGAAGAAGTTCATCCTTTTGGAGGTTGTGTTCACACAGGTAGGGTTTGATGAACTTCTCCAAAATCGACGGGATGAGCTCGGGGGCCAAAATTCTATCGACCATGCGGAACACGATGGTCGTGGCGTTTTCCTGGGCAGCACCAGAACAAGGCCAGGTCAGAACATCCCACATGTGCTGAGCCTTTGCACCTCTGCTGAATAATTCACACCCAGAGGCCACTGACATCCACTGAGTGTTTTAAAGAGCCAACAACCCTCTTTATCTCCAATAAAACCTTCTTTAACCAAGCCCCTTCTTGGTCAGTTGTATATTAATTTCTCTGTTGCTCTTTGCTCTTTTGTAATGAACTGCAGGCCCTGGAGTTCGAGCCCCACCTTCTCCCAGGATCTTGTCACATTCTATTTACACCCAGAGCAGAGAGAAAAGTTGTTCCTAACTTTTGGGAGTGTCTGCAGAATTACCTTTTCAAAATCCGAGAGGGCCAGCCTGCAGTTGTATTTTCTGTACAGATTGATCAGTTCTTGTAAATCATTTACCAGCTTCTTTAACCTCTGGATCTCTTCACAGTCCCCACATCTCTGAAAGAGCATTCAGAGACAGTGGTACGTTACAAGGCTATTAAAAGGTGTCACAAACATTCTGTTAATCTTTAAATTCAAGAAAATTGGAACTTGGTTCCTTCTTTTCTCTCAGCTAATTCTTACATTTGTTGCATTTCTTACCAAAGCAGTCGAGTGGCCAAGAGTTGTCAGTCCCCCTTCACCTTGATTTTTGCTTGTGAAAAAAATCTCTGCCATTTGGAGTCCATTTTCTGGCCAATTTGCCTGTCCAAAATAATTGACATGAGCAACCTCTACTGTCCATATGGAAATCCATGGAAATCCAAGACATGCAGAGTGTCTGCAGTGACTCACCTTGTCAGTTAACTCCAGGTTTCGAGCACCTTGTTCCAGCCACTTTGCTAATATTTTCTAAAAAAAAAAAATAAAGAAATACAGATATAAGTAGAGTGATGCTGTTTATCAAAGAAAAAATTGTCATTAGTAATGTCTTTTCAAAGAAATAATTTGAGATACAAAGAGTAGGGAAAAGAATCCCTTTCAAAGACAGGAGATGGAGGGCCTGACATTCAGAAATGAACCTGTAGGTTGAACTCAAAAATTGTCTTGGCCTGAGAAAATGACATTTTGCATGAATTCAGTGAGTCTCACCTGTCCACTGGGCACAACCCTCCTTGAGAAGGGGATCACAATATTTTGAAGCCACAAACACAGTTCATGCAAAGGAACAGTGAAAGGGATGGCACCCAGCAAGTCCTTCAGCATCTTCTCATCAAAGGTGTTTTCAAAATCTGCCTGAAATATTGAAACAGAACAACGACAGACAGGTAGTGTAGATGTTTATCTGGTACTTTGGAAATTATTTCACGAGTACAAAGAGAAAATCATTGACAGGAATTAAAAAAGGTTTAATTTAAAAAATCAGGCTGGCCCTGATCAGAAAAACTAGAGCTCTGGTCTTCTTAAAAAAAGACCTAATAAAGTAATTTCTTTACAAATTAGTGTCCTGTTACTTTAGGACTTGTTCTAGAGCTCTGCCTTATTAAGAAAACAACAGACATGGATCTCCAAGTCCTGCATTTCAAAATCCATCAGCAGCCCCCAGCTCTGAATGTGGCACCCAGAGTGAGGAGTCACTGGGGTTGTTTTTGAAGGATTTGAAGGTGGGCAGCAAATGGCCATGAAAAATTCGGAGAGCTCTGCCTTGCAGGACAGTAAAGGGATGATTACAAGCACCAGGAATTGTCATCTGACATCAGAAAGAGCATTAATAAGTTCAGCCCCCCAAGGATGCAGGTGAGCAGTGTGGTGATAGGTGAGACTCTGCCACAGACTTTGCCTTCTCCAGCCTGATTTCACAGCCACACCAACACTCCTCAAAGAGGAGTGTTGGTGTGGCTGTGAAATCAGGCTGGAGAAGGGAAGAGCTTTGACACCCTCCCCAAATTCCAGAGGTGTCTGTGCCCTCTCACCTGGTGCCTGAGCCACAGGTACTGTGCACAGGAGAAGTGTCCCTCCTGCAGCTCACAGATGATGGTCCTGAACATGTCCGTGTTGTTGAGGAACTCTGTCCAAGCAATCCCACTGGAAAGGAGAATGGAAAGAATCTTGATTATATGTCAGTGTTAAAGGACTTGGGGGAGAAATTCAAAGCTTTTCTGCTCAGTGTTATGTGATGTAAGAGGCAACAGGTTGTGTGTGTATAAAATAATTCCCCTCTATACACGCTGAATTAAAAAATCTACTCAAGTGCACGTGCAAGAGATAAATTAGGGTTTCAACATACAGGATGACACAGCCTCTCTCCATTCTCCCTTCCCCACAGCACAGGGTGGGAAACTTCCAGCAGTAAAGGAAGGGTTTAAAGTTTCATGAACTCAAATTTCAGTTCAGGGGTAGGATTAAATCTGCTTTCAACCTTAACAAACAAACCTGAATTTCTCTGGTCCAAAAGCTCCATAGAACGTTGTGAGCCTTGCCTGAGCTCTCAGTACCTGAGTGCAAACACAAGATTGGAGGTCAGTTTGGGACTTACCAAAAAGTGATCCTGCAGGGTTAGAAGAACCATCACAAAGAGGAAGAATGGAGGAAAGGAAAGACTTTCCAAGAGTTTCAGTTGATTCTATCTGGGAGTTTCTTAACGAAGCATTAATCAAACATTTCAGCTGTGTAACACTTCACACTGATTGGCTTTGAAGGCAGGTGAGGCCTGTCCAGTTCCCAACAGGATTAAAAAAGAAACAAAATTTAATACCCAACAGCACTTTAAGGAAGGTTCTGCCTTCAATTTATGGAGCATCTGAAACTGCATCTTTCTATGACTGAAGGAATGGCTCATTTCTCAACCTGTCATCACTGTGGTTCACTTTCAGGCTATAAAATATGATCTTGTTTAGACTTTTTAGGAGTTCAAGAGCAAACAGTTTTTAAAACTCTACATTGTAACAGTTTCTCTGATGCTGCAGGTGCAGGAAGTTTGTCCTCACCTCGGTTATGGACACTGGAGCCCCATCAGAGGATGGAGCTGAGCTCCTCTCATCCTTCTTCAGGATCTGAAACAAACACAGGAGGTGGTTTGGCTGACAGCTCCCAACCTGCCAGGCAGAACCAGCACTTCAAGAGACATGAGGGAAATCTTGGTGCTTCTGCAAACTGAGGTCTTTATTTCTAACTCTCTTTTTTGTTTTTATTTAAACTCTCTTTTATTAGAGTTAGATTGGGGTCTAACCTGGTCCAACCCAATCTGAGTGGATTTCTGCATGAATGGAGGGTCAGACAGACAACTTTCATCCCTCTGATGCTGTTTGATAAGGCAGGAAAGGCTAAAACAACAGTGAAGGTGGCCTATTTTAAGCTTCAGTTTGAAAATTAATATTTTAAAGGCACTTACAAAGGCTGCTCCTCAAAATGAGAACCTGCTTTCTGATGCAAAAATAAGACTGTAATTTTTTTGTCCAAGAACAAGGTTTGGTAGCAAAGAATATATAATGCATTTTACTTTTTGAGTGACTGGAGCTGCTCTGTCCCCCTCTGAAGTGGCACAGAAGGCTGGAACAGGACTCAGGGATAATCAGCAATTCCAAGAAATAAAGCCCCTTACTCTGACTTTGGCGTAGTTCAGCATCTCCTGAGTGCTCTCATACAGAGGCCACGGGGCGCTGATGCAATAATTCACAACAAACTGCCTGTCCTGTTGGCACGAGAAACAACTGAAATGAATCCCAAGATCCTTTAGAACTTGAATTACTTGGTAGAGGAAGAGAAATAAAACCAAACCTGAATTTTTTGCAGATTCTCTTTGGCTTCTTTCACGAGATCCAGCCAGGCTTCCTGACCGTAACTCCCAGCAGAAGCTGAGGCCATTTTCTCTAAAATAATGTTTGCTTTCACCTGGTACACGAGCTGTTTAAAAAATAAACAGTTTCAGTTTGATGCAGTTAAATTTAAAGCAGGCATCCTCAACTGAAAAAATCTACACTTTTGTGCACTTTCCTTTTTTTGTTTGTTTGGGTTTTTTTAGCAACAGTTTCCTGCAACCTAAAGGGACAAAAGTGCCTTGTCGTGGTGCAGCAGCAGTTATTTTGATCAGATGTATTTCTGCACCACTTCTCCTTGTTATTGTCAATAAAATCATAGTTCACCTCACAGTCAGTTAATTTGGAATTAGTTTTCGAGTTGTTTCGTAAAGTCACATTTTATGTATTCGTAATGTTTCTAATATTTTCTGTCGGGTTACAGGGCAAGAACCTTACTAATTAATGAATTAATTAATTAATTAAAATGTATTTCTCACTGAGCAATTTACCTCCACATCCAGTCCAAACTGAAGAGCAAAGTTCTCTGCCTCAGTGAATTTCCGTTTGTGCAACAAGCGACTCAGCCTGGGGGTGAGAAAGTGAAGTCAAACCACTCCAGCAGAAGTACCAAAGGTGGGTTTTTTTTTAAAAAAAATGGTCCTAAAATAGGATTTGCCAGCAAACAGTACCTATTTTCTGGCAAGGCTTCAGTTAAACTCCTCATCACAACTATGGAAACTGGATCTTGAGAGGCCCTGGGGATGAGAGGGAAGGAGGTTACTGCCACACGGGGTGGTTTCACAGTTAATCATCTGCCATTTTCACACAATAATGATCTAGTAAGAAACAAAATCTTGTCTTACATCTGATGCTTTTCCCGAATTCCTTCCAAGAAGTAAATTGTGTCCTGGAAGATGCAGGAAGGGAAGTCGTGAGGTGGGGAAGGAAGCACCAGTGGTATGAATCGAGTGTGTCTCAATCTAGAACCAAACTGCTGCTTCTCTCTCAGGTGATTTTGTTGAAGTTTTTTAAAAGTCTTCTGCAAGAAGCTTTTTAAACAGTAAAAGAAGGAATTCTCTCATCTGAACTGAAATACATTTCAAATAAATCCCGAGCATTTTTCTGTGCTAAACAGAGCTTAAAATTTCACACAGTTCTCAGCTGTAAAAGCAGCCAGAACAACTGACAGTACAGGCAAACACTGCAGCAGGCCTGGGCCTAAGTTTAAACTGTTCATTTTGCTATATAATACTGTATTTTTCCCCATCCTTTGAGGACATCACTGAAATTTTTCTTTGTATAGTTCTTGCACCATTTCTAGCACAGGTTGATTCTAATCTAACAAGAATAACGTGGTGCCTTCCTCAATATTTCTGTGTATGAAGAGAATGGTATTTCTTCAAAGAACAAAAAGAAAATCATCTAAACCTACTGTGCAAATCCCACTTTGAACAAGGCATGAAACAGCAGATACTTCCAGAGAATACAGCAGTTCCATAGTGGGCAAGGCAAAAACCTTCAGACTTCTCATCTATAAATGAAAAAAGGAGAAAACAAACAAAGAAGTCAGAATTACTTTCCTTTCTTACCCTGGTGACAGAGGGAGGTTTGCAGAATCAGTTCTGAATTCTGCTGGAGTTAGAGGGAAGATTATTTTGGTAAGTTTTTATGGAAGGCAGATCTCCAGTCTGAGAAAGTTTGGTGAAGCTTTAGATGCTGCCTCTCTCTCTCTCTCTTATGTATAATCAGACAGGTTTAATTTAATGTAAAAAAATGTAGAATGTTCATCCTGACATTGTGTTTCAGTCAGTGCTGCACCTGCAGGGAGATGCTGATGCTGCTCTGGGGAGCTCTGGGAAGGTGGAGGTGAGAAGGAAGAGCTGAAGAGGAGAGGTTTTTCCTCCTTTAGTTGTTTTCCCCTGAGAGAACTTTGCAGCTGGCAATGCTAAGAACACAGTTTAAGTGTGGGAATTTTCACACTCTGTGTTTCCTTTGGGTTGTTCTCTGCCTGTTGAAGGAGAAGCTGCTCTCTCTGAAATGTTGGTAAAGACTGAAAAGCACTTTTCCCCCAGGCCTGGGGGAAAGGGAGACAAGAGAGAGAGTTTAGAAGTGTAAAATCCCAGCCTGGCTTTGGCAGGTGAGTAAGACAAGGCTCAAGCTGCTGAGCTTTTTGCTCCTGCTAAGTTTGGACTCAGCAGAGTATTTTGTGTCCCTGCAAGGATGGGAAGAAAAAAATCTCTTCTCCCTGCACCTACCAAGTCTCCCAGTGTATAAAACAAGAGTGAACTTTGCTGCTCTTCCTTATCTACTTACCATTAAAAAACCTCCCAAACAAATAAATCCCAAATAATCCATTAAAAAAAAATCCCAAACAGCTGGACAGCTTGCCCTGCTCAAATCCCAACAGCCCTCACTTTATATCCTTAAAATATAGATGGTCACCTTTCAGGTGGCACCTCAAGCTCCTGAGAATTCTGTGTGCTCCCAATATTTAGCCATTCACCTCCTCCCCCCCTTTTTTTTTTTTTTGTTCTCTGGGAGCAATTGCACAACACTTGAGGAACAGAATAAAAGACAGAAAAACAGGTTATAAAGAGATTTGTAAAGAGCTCATACCTGTTGGTTATCTGGGATTGTCATGACAATCAGTTTAAGGTTGGCAAGCCCTTCCCTACAGAAGGAGAAAGAGAGGAAAAAAAAAGCAAAATATGCTGTATTAATCTCATGGTAAAAGCAGGAAATATTCTTGTTTCTGAGTTTTGGGAAATACAGTGTCCCATGGACACAGGCACATTTCCTGCAACTCCAGACAACTTTTCCCTTTCCAGAACTGGTGCTGGGACTTCCCACTCACCACATGGCCTGAGCAGGATCTGATTCTGTAGTGAGAAGAAATTCCTCGATACGGATTGAAGGCCAATCCCAAATCAGAGTAAGAGAATAAACATCCCATATGCTTAAGATGTTCTGCATTTAAAAAAAAACAAAACAAAACAAGTATGATTTCAGATTTTCCTCAGAGAAGACTTTTTTTGTTTTACTTTTTGAGCAAAATGTTAATATATTCCCGAGCTTAAATAATGAACAGGAGTAGAATAAAAAACCAAACAAACAGGAAGATCAAGATACTTTGTAAATGTAATCATCTTTATGTTATAGAAACTCTATTTTAAAGCTATTTTTGCCTTAAAAAATAGGTTTAGAAGCTGGTTCAAGAACATTGTAAAACAAAGACTGAACAAAATCATTGCACACACCTCTGTATCTAAAACAAACAGCAGATTGTCGAGGACTTGGAGTTTTGCAGCACCTGAAAAGTAACAACAGTCACACACATTTGTTATTTTTCTTGGGTAATGTGTTTGAAACCAAAACAAATTCAAACATAAAACTACTGGAAGCCTATGGATGTTTAAGCTCATGGAATTTCCCAGGGCTGTGCAGGGTTCAGCTCAAAGGGAATTGTGATTTTCGTGTCTCTGGGGTTTCCAGGCACGTTTTGGCCATTCCTTTACAGGAACTGTTCTTTTGGTAAATGTGCATTTACTGAAAACAGTGAAATAACTGAAAACTGGTAATTTGTGCAATTAAATGTGAATTCTACACTTGCCTATAAAATGAAAAAAACTTTTTTACCTTTGATCAGACTTGAATCAGCAAAACTCTGCAGAGACACCAGGGCATTGGTAGTGTCCACCTCCCACTTGGAGAGCACGTGATCTCCTCTACCCTGTGAGAGAAGGCAAAGGCAAATGGGGTCCTACAGCAGATATTTGTCCTTGACAACTGCTCTTTAACTTGGAAAGCTGCAAAGCAAACTTTATTCCTATATTGATGTTCAGAAAAAATACATTAATTTCCTCTAGAGGTAAGGGTTGGACTCCATGATCCCTGTGGGTCCCTCCCAACTCAGCATGTTCTGGGACTCTGATTTTATTCCAGTGATTGTTACAATCAGCAGTTTATGGCTCTTTTAAAAATAGTTCAAACCCTCCACTTTCCATTCTTACAGAACATAAAAGCTGAATGAAATTACCCTGGACCCACTGAGAAAAATCCCCCTGAATTCAACAAGCTTCAAAAAATAAACTTGTTTCTAGTCCAAAAGAACATTTCAACATATATCTGTACTTTAATTTTTTTATTAGTTCCTGTACTTAATTTATGCTCAAAAAGCTTTGCTAAATCAGACCTGGTTATTTTAGCTGATGAAGCTGATTGGAAGATCCTTTCCAGCTCTGGCTCTGCCTCAAGGGTGAGGCTGGAAATGGCCCACTGAGTGCAGAGCAGGAGTGATTTACCGAGCTCACGTAACCAGGGTGAAAATATTCCCCCCTCATCCATCCTAACAAAGTGATTTCTGAAATGACAACTTATTTTCTTAGGAGAGCAAAGCCCCCAGACAGGCTGCACAGCCGAGAACTTCAATTTACAGTGAGGAAAATGAAAGGCAGAAGAGTCTCAGTGCCAAAAGCTGATGGTGTTTTTTAAGGGGTTAAAGATGAATTTCAGGGCAGATCAAAGAAACACCCTCACTGCTGACACAAGGAGTGTTGCAAACACACCCTGAGGTCTTACCCCAATGATCAGATGGATCCTGCTCACTGTGCTGCTGAGCACAAAGCCCTGACAGCCCAGGCCGTGGATGCTGCTCCGTGGAAATGAAGGTTGACTTTATCTCTTCTTGTAACTTGGGGGGTGGGAGGTGAAGGGGACAAAAGGGGAAGAAAAGAAGCTGTTTATGCCATCAGCGGATAAAAACCTGGAACTGCTCATTTCTGTGTCAATCACAGGAATAATAAACTGGTAAATAGTCAATGAAAGGTGCAAAGTTTTGTCCCAAACCCTGCACTTAGAACACGGTACCAGTTTGCAGGTATTTCTTACTTTCTTTGCTGTGGTCATGTCCATCTTCTCAATTGCTGGATAATTGAAAAAAAAAATAAAATCAGTGTTAAATAAATGTTTTCAAAATTTAAAAAAGCCACTAAACATGATGAGAGAAACATAGCCCTAACCTGACTAAGCTGGGAAAAACACCCAGGATCTTGGGTAGTGGCAGTGCTGAGTTACAGAGAATTAACTAATAACTACACTTATAGAGCATGAAAAATTGAAATGATTTCCAATATTCTTAAGCACAGCTAAGATTATGGCTGCAAATCCTGCTCTCTAAAGCAGTGACTCAGAGATAAGGTAAAAGAATTAGTGGGGAAAATACCAAAATCATTTTATTCCAGAGTTAGCTGTGTCTCAGTTCCCCCTTAAAAACCAAACTAAGATGACACAGAAAATCCCAGCTCAGCAACTTCTTCCCATCAGGAATGGTGTGGAAAAGCTCTTATGACACAGCTCTCCCTGTCCCAGTGACATCCCAGGTGCTTTGTAGCTCGTCCTACCTTCCTGTGTCTTAGCAAGGGGGAGACACAGGATGCAGAAACACCCATTGCTTGTGAGAACAAACATGTGATAAACACCTAAAAAAGAAAAATCCAACACACATATTTCAGATTTAAATATTCAAGGGTAAGGAAAGAGACTACTTGCTTTGAAATGTACTTTTCTTTGTGATTTCCTGTGTTATTTGTTTTGCAGTCTCTTTCCTTGAGGGTGTAAAAGGGGAACAAAATCACAAGAATTCAGACAAGGGGGAAAAAAAAGCCATCCAATTCTTACCTGCATCTGCATGATCTTTTACAATAAAGAGGTTTAAGTAAGCCTTTTCCCTTGAAGAATTTTCAACCAAAATCTAAAATAGAAAGAGTATAAAGATTATTATTCTATTTTTTTTTATTAAAATATTGATCATCAGCTCGAAATTTAAACTTTTCTGTCTTTCATGAAGGACTGGTTCTTGTTCATACAAGCAATTCCTAAATATTTTTTCCTTATTCATTACTCATGGGAAGAAAAGTGACCCTTTTAATGTCTGATTAGAATGTGTCTTCAAAACACAGGAATGTTTATACCTTGACATTTGGAAGAAAGATTAAAAAAAAAAACCCTGAAGAAAGTCTGAGAACAAAAGATTTTCAGCAAAACCAAACACAGAAGTTCCTGTACCTTGGTCAGCAAGGTTTGTTTGGATGGAATGTGAATAAGATGGAAATTGCCACTTCTCTCACCAACCACAAGGAATTGTTTTTCTTGACACATTCCAACCACATCCACGTTAGTATCTGGAAAGGTCCACGGCAAAATGTCAGATATTAAGATTTGGGGTTTATGAATAGACATTCACACTTGAAACCCAGGAATTGGACAATACAGTGTCCCAGATTAAAGGAATTGCAGAAAAGGGGATACAGGGAGTGGGTTTGATATCCATTATTCCCATTTCAATGAAAAGTTAGGAAGCATTCCAATTAAATTGTGCAGAAATACTTAATTCAATGTGTTGAAAAGCAGAAATTTTTATTACCAAGGTACTTATTATAATAAGTCCTTTTACGGGTTAGTTAGACACGGAAGACACTTGCTGTGTTTTCCTACACAAACAAATACGTGTTTTCAAAGCCAGCTTTTCATTTCCAGTGGAATTCCAGAGGGATGAACCTACCAAACTGAACGTGGAGCAGAAGGGACAGCCTGGTGCTGTCCAGCAGTGCCACTGATCTGTCAGCAACAACCACCACGCTGCCGTCCCTCGAGCTGCACCCCTGGAGCTGAGGGTTAACTGAGACCTGGGAAGGGACAGGGTGTTACAGTAACGCTCCAGAAAACACCACAGAGAGCTTCTGGTGGTTATTAAGGGAAATAAAAGCGCGGTTTGGGTGGGTTGTACCTTTTCTGAAGACGTGATTTGCAGCAGTGTGTCCACCTGGTACAGCGCGGTGCCACATTCCTGTCCCAAACCCACGGGGAGCTGCACGCTCCCCGTGTCATCGCTGAGCAGGAGCTCGATGTCATTCCACATCTTGCCCTGGGAGAAACATTGAGGGAAAGTGTTGCAGAGCAGGCAGCCTTGGAGAGTTACACGATCACAGACAAATCAGTGTTTCGTTACTGCCCGGTGACACCGTGCAGGGGAAAGGGCAGCACGAGCCTCAGCAGGGTGAACCGTGTGTTTAGAACAGACATTGAACGGTGTGGATCCCAGCCCGGCTGGAGGCAGCTTGGGGAGAACACGTTTCGGGAACTAAATTCAGGGCCAGAGCCCTCCCCGCCACGTTGCGGAGACCCCCACCCACAGGGACCCATGGGTGACAAACCTGCGCCCTAGGGACCCTCACCCTCTGCTCACAGGGACCCTCTATCCCCAGAGACCCCCATCCCCTGCCCTTGGGGACCCCCTGCCCTCAGGGATTCCCCATCCTCTGACTACAGGGACCCCCTGCCCCCAGGGACCCCGATCTCCTCACTGGTGACCCCCCGTGCCCCCGATCCCCTCCGGGGTGAACCCCCGATCTCCTCACCGGTGACCCCCCGTGCCCCCGATCCCCTCCCCGGTGACCCCCCGATCCCCTCACCGGTGAAGTCCCGATCCCCTCACCGGTGACCCCCGTGCCCCCGACCTCACGGCGCCCCCTCGGCCGCTCCCTCAGGTTTCAATTTGGCGGGAGCCGGCACGGCCGCTACGGGAAGCGGCGGCGGCCAAACCTCCCCGGAACGCGATGCCGCCCGCTCCTCCCCGGCCCACAAGGCACCGCGGCCCCTCCGCCCCTCCCGCCCCTCGCTCCATCCGGGCACTGCGCTGAGGGCGGGCGGGGCCGCTGCGAGCGTTGTGGCCGCGGCAGCCGGGCGAGGTCGAGCCTCTCCGAGGACGTGCTGAGGGCCGGCGGCGGCCCCCGGGCGCTCGGTCATGGCGGTGAGCGGCGGCCGCCGGCGGGGTTTGGGGGCGAGGGGAGCGGGAAGGGGCTGCGGAGGGGGCGAAGCCGGGGAGGGCCGGGTCGGGAGCGGTGTGCGCGGAGGCACAAAATGGCGCCCGCCGCGCCTTGGGCTGCGGCGCCATGATGGGCTCGGGGAGGAGCGGCCGCGCCGCGCCCGCCGCTGCCGGCCCGGGCTCCAGAACTTTCTGCCCCGGGCTCGGAGACGGGAGAAGGGCCCCTCAGATCGAGGAGCTGCGGTTCTCTGGCTGCGGGGAGAAGGGGTCTGGGGATACGGGCGTTTCTCGTGGGGACTGTGGGCGCGCGGGTTTCCCTGTGAGGGGAGCGATTTGGTGTCTGTGCCATGCTTGGTTTTTATTTATTTTTCTTTCCTTGCTTTATTATTTATGTTTGATCACAGGTCTTATATGTATTTCCTGAATTATTCGCCCACATCCTGCTTTCTATAAATAATAGCGATAAGAAGCGCCTCTGCTGTAGTTACCACTGCCCCTCATGTTCAAGCAGAGTCTCGGAGTGCAGCTTTATTCTCTTTTAAAAAAATGATCTGTCTTGGTAACGTATTAAGGTGTTTGACCCATTAATGAGGTGAAGAATCAGTAAGAGCTACCAAAGAGTTCTCAAACTTAAAAGTGTTTAATTTTTTCGAAAGTTACTCAGTAGTCTTGAGAGTAAAAAAAATAAAAACACTGCCCAACAAACAAAGCCCGCTTGAAAGTGATAAAACTTTCAAAAGTTGACTTTGAACTACCATTTTGATGCCACAAAATGTTCAAAGTTCTAGTTTTGAAAATTCGAAACAAATTTTTCAGTTTGTGGTGAAGCAGAAAGGGGAGGCCTTAAACTTCTGGAGAAAATCATTCCCTTTTAATGTGATTTCTGTTTGCTTATATAACAGAAGGTGTTTTTCTGTAAAAGGACTTGAAGAATTACGTAGTTTTGCGCTGATTGAAGGCACTACCTTTGAGGTTCCTCTGAAGTGCAGGCAAGGGCTTTGTTCAAAGTAAGAACTGAGCCTGTGGCCAAGCTGAGAAGTGGCAGCAATCTGAGTGAACTCTGGCAGCTTTTTTATTGCTGGTTTGGTTTTTGGTGCACTGAGATTTCCCTCAGGTGAGGAGCACAAGGGCATTAAAGAGCAGCACGGTGTGTAAATAATGACACTGGGAGCCTTGGAGAAGGTGGCAGTGGGCTCAGTTTCAGCTGGATAATGTTTAAGATCCCAGCTAACTTACACTCTTAACTGGTTCTCTCCTTCTCAAGTGACTTTAAAATGTAAATTTGTAGACACCTCAAAGTTCCTTTGAAAACTCTCCTAGCTGAGGCTTTTTGAAACCTTAGATGAGGAAGGGGGGGAAGTGTAGATAAGCAGGTGAGGGATAGGTGTGGAATGCCAGGTATTGTGATGACAAATAAAGGTGTCCTTCCTGCTCTCTATCTGACGTGCTGAAGTGTTTGGGAAGGTGTGGGAGGCATCAATGATATTCAGAAGTGTCCCTGGGACTCTAAAGTTCTGCTGCAGGTGCAATCCTGAGCTGTCAGTGCTCAGCTAGGTCTGTGTGTACCATGCAGATGGAGAAGTGAACAGCTGCTTTGTGTCTGAAAGAGAAATGTTTTTATAGATGTAAATTGATAAAGAACTGGCCAGGCTAAGCAGGAGCAGCTGAAAACAAATCCAAATATTAACCTGGTGCACGTAATGAAGAAATTCTGCCATTAATACACAATATGTTAATGACAATCTCTTGAGGTTTAAGGAAAAGTAGCTGCTTTGTTTTCAAAGTAATGGATACAAACCAATTTTTGAGAGGTTTTCACCTGTCAATGTTCAGTGTGCAAACAGTTCTACCAGTTGCAGCTGGTGGAAAACTGCAAGTTCAGGTCCTCTGCTACATTAAATTATCTTCATGAGTAGCATTTGTGGGTCAAATAATGCCCTTAGTGACATCTCCTGCAGCCACAGGATGCTGAGAAGGTTTGGTTATGACTGGCATTGATGAGGTCAGAGCAAGAGAGAGCAGTGAAGCTGTAAAAGCATTCACGGGGCACATGCACCTTTTCAGGGTGTCCTGTTTCCATTCCATTCCTCTCAGTGCACTCTACACCCGTTGTACTCATTTACCTCTCTTAGATGGAGTCACAAAGTAGTCTTGACTACCCAAGATAAGTTTCTGGGTTTAGTTCTCCTACATCAATGGAGGGAACATCTTGTTTTTGTTAGCCAAGAAAAATGTGATTGTTGGAGCAGCTGTGAGTGACCTGTGTGAGCTCACACACAAATACAGATGTTTGCCCAGAGATACTGTTGAGGTTTTCCCTCACTCAGAAATCAGCTGTCTAACACTAACACAATCCACCTGATTTTATTTCTCTTCAAAGTTCATTCCTGTGCTTCAAAACAGTGTGGGGATTTGGTGAGCTCACTTAGATCTGTTGATCAGCAGTGACCTTGGGTAATCTTGATAATGAAAATGTTAAAAGGTGATTGACCTCCCACCACCATTTAGAGAAAACTGCATCACAGTTTGGTCTTCCTGATAGTCTCAAAAGCACGTGGAAAAAAGTAAAGTACAGTCTAATGTAGTGAGAGAGTAAAATGTTACTCTCTTATTAGTCCTCTGTATTAAAGTGTTAAAAAATCAATCTGTATGCAGTTCCACAGTGCACTGCAAGTCCACAAGCTGCTGCCTAACTGTGGGATGGCTGCTCACAGCACTTTTTGCAGAACAAAAATGAGGTGTATCTTCAGAGGAAGTACAAAGTGAACAGTTTTTCTTGCTCTTTCAGCCCCAAGCTTCTGTTTTTTTAAACATTCTGTCCTCACGTGCAGGGTAGTGACACAGAACGAGATGGAGTAGTCCCAGAAAAATCCTCTCCAGAAAGAGAGAAGAAAAAGGAACAATCAGATGCCTCTTCTGGTTCTCCCCGAACATCCAAGCATCATTATTCCAGATCACGCTCCCGGTCCAGGGAGAGGAGACGGAAGTCAGGTATGGTTTTTGTTGCAGCAAATGGCTTGGAGAGCTGAGCTCTATTGGAAACCATTTGGGAAAAAATAGACAGGCTTAGCTCTGGTAACCTGTTAGAATTGGGGGAAAAATTGAGCTTTTGAGTTTGTGTCTTTAAATGTGTCATATTGAAACTGCGGAGGAAAAGTTCTTGTCGGTGCTGAGAGGTTGGGGAGGGGGCCATGGTCGGATCACAACCAGGAAACCAGCACTATTTTGTCTTGATTTTAGTTAGAAATGCTTAGACTGGGATACTTTTGCACAGCTAGAACAAAAATGAGGGGACCTGGTGTAAGAATGTGGCTGGAGTAGCACGTGGGTTTGTGTGCCACTGTCAGAGCTTAAATAAATGCAAAAACCTGGCACTAGCAGATTTTGCAGAATAGATACTCAAACAGGGCTGTTTGTGTCCTAACTCTTGACTTTGGGAGGTGGAATAACTGAGAGGAACTAGAAAGATAGCCAGGTGATCTCCTCTTTAACCTGGTAAATGACAGTAAATGTTTTCTCCTCCAGATACCGAAGGAAGGAAACACAGAAGCCGGAGCAGAAGCAAAGAGGTAATTAACACTTTGTAGTGTTTAGGTAATTGTACATCGTAAAAAGTATCTTGTAGTAATGCACATATGTGTAAACCTGTAGAAATGACTTTATGGTAAGTACAAGAAATTGAGAACTTAAAGCTTAAAAATGGATATGGAGAGCCTTTCATAGTGAAGCATGATTGCAGCCATCATGTTGACAAGGTAATAGTTTGATAGAGAAATGCTTTCAGAAACTAGTAACTTAATTTCTTTCTTTTTTTTTTTTTTTTTTTATTTCTGTGGAAACAGCCAAAAGAAAGAGTTCATGTGGAGAAGTAGAATGGTGTTCTTGATGACTTTCACAGAGCTTCCATTATCCAAAAGCCTTGGGTGGCTTTGTTCCTGGCCAATGTTCAGGACTTTTTCAATAAAACATTCCCATCTACTTAAGGCTATTAAAAATAATTCCCCACCTGACTGAGCTCTGATTGTTCAGCCTTTAATTGTCACAACTGTCGTAACTTGACAGACAAGCTGAGTCAGCTGGAAATGGGACAGAAGCAGCAAAAATGTCAGAGGGCTGTCTCTTCAATAAATGTGTGTGTGTGTCTAGAGGGGAGTGAGAAGAGACAGCATCAGTAACACCTTAAAATAACTGGCTCACACACCAGAGGAGAGATTAAACAAGCAGACCAGGAGCATCCAAATAGTCACAAAGAAGCTTAAACCGTGTGGGGACAGATGAGGGACTTTAACTTCTAACCCGGGTCAGGAACTTCTCCTTCCCCCCATTCCAATGGAAGCTCTGTTTAAAAAAAAAAAAAAAATAAAGAAAGGAGGAAAGAAAAGCAAAATCTAGGCGAGTTTTTGTGAAATTGAATAATCTCTTGTCCAGCTCACATGATAACATTTCTATAATAAATCATACTCAGCGTGCTAATGCGCGAAGAGACTGAACTGAAGACGCTGCAGACTCAGATAGCAAAATTATAAGCCTACTTCATGATAAGGTAACTATTAGTCATTCAAACTCATATTTCCCTTAAAAATACCTTAAATCCTTACGGGATGTAGTGGTGGTTTGTTACTAAGTGTGTGTCTGAAAGGTGGGATTTGAAAGAGACATTTCTAAGCATCTCTGTAATGATTAAAAAGCCCTTTAAAAGCCTGGGCAGTGTTTTGCCATGTTGTTGGATCTGACCTTACACAGGTTATTTTTGAGCAGCTGCTGAGTTTCACAGGGTGACCAGATGAGAAATGATGTCCCACAGTAGGTGTGCTGTTGTCACTCGTGGGCAGGGTTAAGCTCTGTCTGCAGACTAAATACTGAATGTCAGTAATTCCTAATATGTGTATCAGAACAACTGCCTGTGGAAATATATGCTTTAATTTAGTATACAGGTAACCTGTGTATTTATGTAATATTAAAGGAGTTAAGAATAAACCACTGTAAAAGCAGGAAAAATGCCTAATGTTCTTGTTTACTTGAAGAACATATTTAAAAGTGGGTATGTATTAATAAGGAGTCAGAAAGACTTGGACAAGTGGGTATAAGTTAATTATGGCATCTTCTCCAGACTTACTTCTTTTGAGAGTTCTGATTGTAGGAAAGGTTTTATGAGGAGTTAATAGGTTTAGATGAGTTAAAAACAAAGAAATAAACAAAACTCTGGAATAATTGGAGTTAATCTAAAATGAATGTCTCGTGCTTAATTTGTGACTCAAAACATTATTTAAGCATCAGACTTAAGTGAGCTTTGCTTTTTTGCCAGGGAGATTTCAGAATAAACTGGATATATAAAGAAAGGGTGTTGATGTCACGACTTAGTCTCTAAGGAAGACACTGGCAAAAATCTGGCCTGACCTTGCTAAATATTTTTGGCATTGCAGCTATAAAAAGGAATCCTTTTTTTTTTTTTTTTTAAGAGGCACTGCAGGAAGAAACTGCGGTGTAGTGGAGCAGCATATCTGTAATTTAAAACTGCTGGGGGCAGCCTGAGGGATGCATGTTAGCTTTAAACACTAAAAACAGGGGATGTCAACCATGAAACTTAATACTTGGCTTTATAAAAACTCTTGGAAGTACTTACTGACTGAAAAGAGCTTTACTCTAAAAATAAATTACCTGATGATGGATAAATATTTGTTTAGTTTTAAAAGCAAAGTAGTATGTCTGCAACTATGTATGGATTTAGGGAACTTTCTGTATGGAAGGCTTAGGCAAATATTAAATATTCAATATTCCCTGCAAATGTGAGTGTTTATATCTATGCATATCCAGAAATTGTTAGGATCTTATTATGTGCTTGGAATGGAGACAGTAACTGAAAATGACAGTTGTTTTTGTTCCAATCCTGTGAACTCTTATTTGGAAACACTGTAAAGATACCTTGATGGATGCTCTAGAAATCCTTCATAGACAGTGGGGAGGAGGGAAAAGGGGGACAAATTCTAGGGTGCATTTACAGCTTTGGGTAGTTGGTGGCATTAGGCAAAGCAGCCATCACTCATGATTGAGTCACACTCCTAAGGTTACTAATGTTGCATCACAACTTATCATTTTTATCTTCTGATACCCATACTAACTCTCTTTGTTGCACTATTTTCCTGAAAGAACCAACTTCTTCTTAAAACAGGCAAGAAGACACGAATCCAAAGAGAAGTCCTCCAAGAAGCACAAATCTGAAGACCACAATGACAAAGAACATTCTTCTGACAAGGGCAGAGAGAGCTTAAATTCATCTGAAAATGGCGAGGAGAGGCACAAACGCAAGGACAGAAAGTCATCCCGGGGGAGGAGTCATTCCAGATCCAGGTCTCGGGAAAGGTGAGTCGGTGCATGGGATTGTTCTGCAAGTGCATTTGCAAAAGCAGGGGTTGGAATTAGCTCGTGAAGTCCAGCTCAGCTCTGCCACTGACCTGCTCTAAGCGTCACTTTGGGTTGCACCTTTCAGCTCTCACAGGGCACTGCCTTTGCTGCTGGGTTTTTTTGCAGATGGATTCTGAGTAAAAGTACAAAATATCTCCAAGGCTTTGTACAGGGGATGTGTCTGATGTTTATACCTGGTATAGAAAAACTAAACAGAGCCTGCTAAATGTACCCTGTGGTCAGTGACAGGAGAGCAAATGCACCTTAGCAGTGACGTGGCTCTGTGCCTCTGAAATCACCAGCTTTCCAGAGGCAGTGCTGGCCAATCCTCCTTGCCTGGTAGCCCACCCAGCACACTCCTGGGACAGGAGAATTCCCTGGGGCAAACAGATTGCTGCCAGCAGAACTTCTGGCCAGCTCTGCTTGTAGCTGAGGGATCTGCAGCAAACAGGATGTCAAGGAACGAGCTTCAGCTAATGATGGGCTGATGATGTGACTCACAAGCTGAAATTTGGGCGTCTCTTCCTGTCTTAGAACACCATGGGGAGGAGCAGGGATTCGTTGCCTCACATTTAAGGCTCCTGCATCAGATTAGTTTGGCTTTGTATTTGTTTTGAGATGTATTTGTTTTGAGATGTACACTTTGGTGAACAGTTAGAGATAGCAATACTGGAGTGTGATTATTGACACAAACTGGGTAACTCCCCTCTTGTGGCCGGTGGGAGCCTTTGGTTCCTTCCCCATTTCACCCCTTAACCTGCTCTAGGCTTGAACCCTTGCATGTGTAGTCTGCAGTCTCCCCTCCCTGCCCTGGTGCCTTTTGCCCTGTGGTGACAGACCTGTGTGTCAGTCCTGAAGCAGAAGTTGCATTCCAAGCTGGCACCATCTGTAAGAACTTGGCCCGTGTGTTTCAGACGTCACCGCAGCAGGAGCCGCGACAGGAAAAAATCCCGATCCCGCAGCAGAGAGAGGAAACGGCGGATCAGATCCCGCTCCAGATCCAGATCCAGACACAGACATAGGAGCAGAAGTAAAAGCAGAACTAGGAGTAGAAGCAGGTGAGTGTTCCCTTCCATCTATGCTGGGTGGTGGTGTTTGGTTGGACGTTCTCTTGGGGGGGTGATGGATTGGCCAGTTCGAGTCTGTTCGGTGCAGCCGAATGTGTTTGGCGTTTTCTCAGCTGTGCTGATGCAGTGGGGGAAGGGCTGGGAATGGCTCTTACAGAAATGTTTGTCCTGGATAGCTCAAGTGTCTCAGACTCTCAGCTTTTCATAACAGGATTTCTTGTCAGCAGTTAAAAATGCTTAACTAGTTATTTTGGGGATATCTTCTAAAACACCGTTTTTTAGAGCTTTTGGCTCACGAAGTAGAAGGAAAGTAAATAGTATTTTGAGGAGTAATAGTTGGCACAGCTCAAGCTCTTCTTGGTTTCTTATATCACAGCTGAACTTAGCCTTTCAATATCCTACTTGAAATAGTATTTAAGTGAGAGAAACCGAAGAATAAGATCCATCTGACCCTTCCCTGTGTTTGATAACAAGAGTAGTGTGGTTGGTGTGCTGCTGTTTTTAACCCTTTAGTATGTGAGTATATCAGAAAAGGAAAGTTTAACTGGGAGTCCTGGGCTGTCAGAGCAGATACAACGATCAGAAACTGGTCCTGATCAGCTCCACAAGGTTGACTTAATTTTTCTGTGAAGTGGCACAGTGAGTGTGGTGTTATGGTGAATTTTGAGTCAGGTGGACCATTTCTGATCTGAGTGTACTCTTCCATATTAATGATTGACTCCTCTTTGTCAATTCAACTTGAGAATATTTATGATGTTAATTTTTCTCCCTATCTGGGGTGCTTCCATTTCTTGCTGAAATTGTAGAAGCACAGATTGAAACCCTCAGCTAGACACGTGGTGGCTTATTGTGGGTCTGTTTGACAGAGCTGACATTCCATTCCTCACCTGGAATATGCCAGAGTTGGGGTTTTCTTCACTGAATAGAAGGAAATGGTTTCCAGTGCTGATAAATCAGTATTTTGATGTAGAGTTCTGAGTCTGTCTGTGGGTATCACCTTTGCATTCTTAATGTCCTGTGGGATTTTCTGAATGACTAAGCTGAAATAGGACTCAGTGACTTCTCCAGATCTGGTTTTTCCCTCCTACTCACTGGAAGTAGTTTGAATGCAAATCAGTGACCCTGCAGAACTCCCAAGGAAGTGTTGACAGTGCTGACAGCGTTCCAGTTCGTGTAGCAGTGCTTGAAATTGCAGATTTAAAGGGTGTAGAAGTTGGTTGTGAATACTCAGCATTACAGTGGCTCACTGGAGACTTGACAATCCCTCACACTCGTGTGATGCTCCAGCATCACTTGGGGAACTGTTGAGAAGATTCTCTTTTGGGAGAAGTGGTTGAATTCCATGACTTGGGTCGTATTTTATTTTCACATTCGCTTTCTCCCAAACTTCCAGCTGGGGTGAGTAGAGCTGGGTCTGCAGCTGGCACATGTTACTTGTGTTTAGTGGGATTTGAGCCACCTTCAGCAAGTTGTGCAAGGCTTCAGCTCCCTGTTGCTTGCAGTTGTTGTTGGTAACATGCACTGACTGGTTTTAGAAGTCACTTTGTGTTTAATGGCTCCAGGAAAACTTCACAGCCCACGATAGATTTTTGCTGCTGCAGTGGAATTCAGATTACCTGAAACAGAACATCAAAGTTGGGAAGAGAAAGTAAGAGATAGTCACAGCTTAGGAATTTCTTCAGCTGGAAACAGGCCTTGTTGGACAGTCATGGACACTGCAAGAATCCTTTGGAGTACTATTTTTGTCTTGCAAATCCTAGAGAATTCCAGTGAGGCACAAGAAGGTGTTTTTAACAGTAGGTTGAACACTTTATCAAGTTCTGGGCTCAGGTGAAGCTTTTGAAAAGAGAATTTTGGGCAAACCTCAAGGAAAACTCTCCACAAGCCAGATAAACGTGGTGTGGAAAGCTGCTCAACATAAACTCCCTCATTCCTGAAGTGCAGTGCTTGTTGTGTTGGTTTGCAGGCTGTGACAGAAACGTTTGCAAACAGTAGAGCTTGACCTTCTCTTGATGGTTCTTGGCACAATCTCAAGCTCAGGTTTTCAAGTGATTTGTCCTCCCTGCCATTTCAACTCAGCTTTTAGTGCAGACCCTCCTGGCAGTTCTTTCGTGCTGTGGCTCTGACTAAATGCTAGGTGGAAAACACGACACCATCTGCTTGTTTCAAACGGAAATACTTCCATACAAAAGCTCAAATATTTATTTCCTTGATGTTTACCAGTGCAATAAAGCATCAGACCAAAGACAAGACCAAACTCCAATAGTCAGCACGGGAAAAATGAAGGTATCTTTGAAACATGCATTACATCTTATCTCAGGAATGCAGATCTGTCACTTCCCAGTGCCTGAATCTGCATCTTGGCATCCTCTCTGAAAAGATAAGTCTTGCCTCCTTTGTATTCTACCAGATTTGTAAACAAGGATCTTTTTGTAACTTCTTGGTGTTTGTAGATGCTGCCCCAGGTGCAAACAGAAGCAGGAGAGTCCCTGACTGCCATGTGAGGTGGCTGTTGTCATTAGCCACTACCTCCAGTTAATCTGTCAGAATAAGTGTAAAAGTATAAGTATAAAATTGCAGAAACGCCTTTGTCCATCTCAATTTACTGTTTATGGCAAATCTGGGGAAAATGTGAGTGGTACCTCCTGTAATTTGAGCTTTGGTGAACACTTAGAGCATCTGTGACTTCTTTCTTTGAAACATCAGTGTCAGAGGCTTAAAGAGGGATAAATTATCTCTTGTCATGCAGATATTGATGATCCTGGCACAGGCAGCTGCTCTAATAGTGCTTTATATGTGTACTTTGAGTGGTTGTTGTTCAGATGGGATGAGGTGTAGGTGTCCTAAGAATAATTCCTGCTTGGGATGAGGTGGGGAGAAGGCTATTCAAGGAGAACTGAACTGAGTATTTTGGTATTTTGCTTAAAAAAATGCATTTTAACTGGGTGCCTTTCTGATGGTCAGGCTGCAGATAATTCATGTTCATAGTTCTGTGCACAGTCTGGTCTCCTCAAGAGCAAATCTCCCATTTAAAGCAGGTCTCACATTCCCACTCAGCCTGGCAGCCTCTTGTCCAAAGCACATTCAGGGGAGAGTAATAATAATTTCACTGAGTACCATTCCAGTTCTTAACCTGGGCCTCTTCAAAATGCTCATTATTAATATGCTTTGAGGTCTCTTATGGTTCTAAAGCATTCTTTGAACTCGATTATTTTTCCGTTCTCTTGCAATTGACTTTACCAGAAATTAGAATTTCTTGGCAGGTCTTAGAATCTTTAGAGCAGATCTGTGTGTCCTAAACACTAAGTAAAAGAGGGGAAATGGATGTCCAGCATTAGACACTCTGTTCCAGTTGGAAATCTTGAATTTTAGCTCTGTGCTACAAGGAGAGTTTGGCTGTTACACTGCTCAGCCATAATCCCTAGGAAGCCTCTTGAGAGCTCTCCATATGAATCATTCAGCAAATTTTTAATGTTGTGATCAAATCCTTTATGAACTGTTATTAAACTCCATGTGTACTTGGATTATCAACTGTCAAATTTGGTTCCAGGGAGAGAAAGAAGAGAATTGAGAAGCCCCGAAGGTTCAGCAGGAGTCACAGCAGGAGCCCCAGCCCTCCACCCTTCCGGGGCAGGAACACGGCTATGGATGCACAGGAGGCCTTAGCCAGGAGGTCAGGAATGGTTGGGATTTGGGACACTAAATATAAGCTCCTGATGTTGATTTTGCACAGCTCAATGTTTTTATTTTCGTGTACTTCTAGACTGGAAAGAGCAAAGAAACTGCAAGAACAGAGAGAGAAGGAAATGGTTGAAAAACAGAAGCAACAGGAAATGGCTGCAGGTAGTTCATGTGTATTATATTATTCATTAACAGGAGTGTGAAAGTAAAAGTAGGCTTATTGAGAGTATCTTCCTATGAGCTGAGTGTTACAGTCCTTCCAACAAACGTGCACATTGTCTTTGTATAACCTTAACTTGGTGTCCATATACAAGAACCACAACCAGAAGGAGGAAATGTTGGAAAAAAGCAAAACCAAACCAAAAATAAGAAACATAAAACCCCAACCAAAATGATCAGGACTTTTCTTATCACTTACTGAGCGTACAACAGAACTGTTGTGTAACTCAGCTGGTACATGATTTTGTGATGGTCGTTGGACCATCAGAGTGTGAAGGCTCTTGTCTGCTCAGGGCTATTTAGAACCCCGGGGTACATCAGTTTCACTTCTGGTTTACTGAAACTGTCGGAGATGTGTTTCTTAATTTACAAACAACATGTATTTGATCATTTGTTATTTGTGCCTTTCCAACTTATTTCTGTCGAAGGGAAGCGTTTGGGGAGTTTGGCTTTTTTTTGTTTGGTTTTGGGGGGGATGTTGGTGGTTGGGATTTTTTTTCCCTCCAAGATCCAAATTTGTTTATAACAAGTTCCCTTTTCTGCAGCGGCTGCAGCCACCGGAGGCTCCGTCATCAACGTGGCCGCTCTGCTGGCGTCGGGAACACAAGTGACTCCTCAGATTGCCATGGCAGCTCAGATGGCAGCCCTGCAGGCCAAGGCCCTGGCAGAGACTGGCATAGCTGTTCCCAGCTATTACAACCCCGCAGCTGTGAACCCCATGAAATTTGCTGAGCAGGAGAAAAAGCGGAAGATGCTTTGGCAAGGCAAAAAGGAAGGGGTAATGGTGGCTTTTTTTTTTGCTTTCATGAACTTGTTTGGAAGCCTCTTGCACTCAGTTTAAAGATTTTTATTAATGTTATTTCCAGCAAAATTACTTTCATACCTGTCAGGAAGTTGCCCTGTTTTAACAGCAGCCTGAGGTAAAATTTTAAACCCGAGAATTGGACTCTTGATCCCTGTAGGTCCCTTCCAGCTCTGAATATTCTGTGATTTTAGGATTGGAAGGACTAAGATAATTAGACCTCCAGTGACAAATGGTGGTGACACAAACCTCAAGGAAACCCTGAATGGCATAAAACCTTAGAGCTATAATTAGATCTTAATGTTGCTGTTGTCAGTTTGCCTGCAGTTTGTAACTAAACATCAGGTACAGATGGTGTCCCTTTACTGAAAAGTGATGGCTGAGGTGTGGAAACCATAACTGACCATCCCTTTCTGGGACTGCAGAGATTCTTCATGTGGTTGTGTCCTGTCCAATTCCAGATGACAAAACCAAGTCTGTAGACCTTGCTAGTAACTTGTCAAGAGCAGAGCAGTGAATTACTAACCCTAACAAGAATTATAAATACAAATAAGCCTTCAGGCTTTCGTGCTGTGTCAGATGCCCTTGCAGTTAGTGAGGTAGAAAAGGCTGCTGTGGCAGTTGGTTTTTCAGAAAGTTGCTGGATTTGAGTACAGGTTTTGCTTGCTGATACTGTGGGAAAAATGGGGAAAATATTTGTGGTTTTGTCTTTTGACTCTCTGCAGGCACAGAAGGGTTTGTTGAGGTGTTACCACCTGGCAGCAGTTACATAACAAGCTGCCTTAGCTCCTCACAGGCTGTTCCATGAGATGGGAGAAACTGGAACTGCTTCCCATGGCACTGATGGGAGACAGGAGGGAGGGAAGGACACCCCTGAATGCCTTCCAGGCAGTTCTCCCTGACCTGGGCTGTGTGTTAATTCATTGCAATAAGCCAATTTGTTTTTCCATAACTCACTTGGAGCACGAATTCTGACCAGCTTTCCAGACCTTTGGAAAGAAGTGCAGTGCTCCCAAGGAAGGAACATAGCCCTGGTTTTGACTCTGTGGCTGGGGAGAGGTCCCTCCCAGAGCTCCTGTCAGGATGCTGCAGGAATGGCACACTTGGAAACCTTTTGCTTCCAGCTGTGCTTTAGAATGGGCTCGTTTTTAACACTCTCTTTGCTTGCTACTGTGTTGTGATATTAATGGGATCTTGCCTGAAAGTTGATACATCTTTTCTTTTTTTTGACCCTATGCAGGATAAGTCACAGTCTGCAGAAATATGGGAAAAACTCAATTTTGGAAACAAGGACCAAAATGTCAAGTTCAGAAAACTGATGGGCATAAAGGTAAAGAATTCTGAATGTAATCAAGTGTATTAATTGTAGCATAATGATTTCTCTATTTATTTTAAAGTCTACCTTAACCAGTAAAGATACTGAGTTAATACTACCTGATGTAGTTTTGAACTTTAGGTATTTATTAAATTCAGAAGTAGCATCTAGATCTGATTCAGTTAAAATTGTAGAATATATCAGCATGTTTCTGGCTAATGAGACAGCCCTCTGTTTCTTGACAGAGAATAGAATGTTGCAGCAGTAAATTCAAATAAATTTCAATATGCTTGAATAAATCAAATACTTGAATTCTTCCTAATCTGATTTTTATTAAAAAATAATTTTATTGAAATTTAATTTTCCTTTACTATTAAAAAGGGTTATTTTTTTAAAGAACAGTCCTGTTTAGGACACATCCTCTGAACCCCCCGAGCTGATGGTTGTGTTCTCCCTGTTCGCAGAGCGAGGACGAAGCCGGATGCAGCTCCGTGGATGAGGAGAGTTACAAAACACTGAAGCAGCAGGAGGAGGTGTTCCGAAACCTGGATGCACAGTACGAAATGGCCAGATCACAGACTCACACACAACGAGGAATGGGCTTGGGCTTCACATCTTCCATGAGAGGAATGGATGCAGTTTGAGAAAGGAAAACAAAACAAAAACATAAAGCAGTTTTGAAGTTTTGGGACTGTGGAAGGTTCTTGTTCACATGTTGGGGTCCTTGTTCACCAAAAAAGCTAGCATGGGTGTTGCATTGACTTTAATTTATTGAAAAATACGAATTTTTTTTGTAAATATCAGATTAGTGATACTGGTGTTAGTGTTGTAATCAGGTTATACCCACTTCCATTAAACTTGACAGAACTAGAGAAGGACAGTATTTTTTAGTTAAAAGTTCTACTTTTCAAACAAGCAGCAGATGGGATAAACTCATATATGGATATTTCGTGTCCACTGTCTTGTGTACTTTTGTACTTTAACCTTGTACAGTTATTTTCAATTCTTGAAACATGAAAAGAAACATTGTGTAGATGTTATTTAGCGGTCTGGGCCAATAGGCACATAATCCAGTGCAGAAAAACTGGTTAATAATAAAGACATTTTTTTTCTCTAAGGTTTTACTTTATGTTAATTTGTATTGTGGACCAATCTCCAGGGAGAGGTCTGGAAAATCTAAGGATGGTCAGTTTTGCTTTGGTTATTTCGAAGTGGGGTTTTAGTGTAGGAAAACCTCCTTGAAACCTCCTTTGTGTCCCCCCTCAGAAGGGAAGGGAAACGGGCGCCGAGAGCGGCAGCGCTGCCGGTTGTGGCGGCGGGAGCGAGTCCTGCGTTCCTCTCGGGCCAGCCTACAACTCCCAGCGTGCCCCGCGCGTCCCCGCAGTGCCCCGTTGGTCCGTGTGGCCGCGGTGCACTCTGGGAGTTGTAGTTCCCGCCCTTCGCTTCCCGCCGCCCTTCGCCCCCGCCCCGCCCTTCCTGCGGCGGCCCAAGATGGCGGCGGAGGTGGATTTCGGGGACCGCGAGCTGTTCGGGCAGCTGGAGGGCGAGGATGGGCCGCCCTCGCCGCCCGCCCTGGGCGTGCCCGAGGCTCTGCTGCAGCTCTACGAGCGGCTGCGGGACCGCGACGAGACGGTGCAGCGGCTGCGGGCGGAGAATATCCTGGAGGGACAGGCAGGGCCCGCGCCGGGCCGGGGGGAGGCGGGAGCTGCCGCTGCCGGTTCCCTTCCGGGCCAGGCGCGCCCGGCCCTCACCGAGGGTCCGGCTTTTCCGCCGAGGGGAAAGACCCCTCGGTGTCCACCGGGGCGTCGGGCGCGTCCCGGAGGGCGGTGAGGGCTGATCTGCGCCCGAGGGAGCCGTGCCCCGTTCTCCCCGGCTTCCTCAGAGGGAGCTTTCCCTCCAAACTTTCATCCCCAGGCCCGCGCCGGCCCCGCCTCAGGAGGAGGCTCAGTCCTGGAGTCCCGGGCCGGCTGTTGAACGGCTGTGGCTGAACTGCTCTCTGTCCTCCTAAGGGAAGGAAACATCTGTGCGTTCACATTGACAGTCCATTTTTAGCGTAGCTACAAATAATTTTAAATTGTTAAATTGTGACGGGTTCCTGAAAGGGGTTTTGAGTTCACACTGCAGCAGAGTGGGATCTGAGACGGGTATTGTCGTTTATTTTTCATTTCCAAGTACGGGTGTCCTACTGTTGCATCTTCTTCTGTGGTGATCACAGAGTGTTTAAAAATAAAGTATTCCAAATCTGTTAATGCAACCCTAGTGCATAGTGCATGAATTGCACTGTTGGGATTGTCCCAGCTGGTCTGCTTTTTCAAATTTATTTTTTTTTACTATTATTATTATTATTATTATTTATTATTATTATTAAGATGTGGGGAGGTGTCTCCCAAAGACAATCATATTCCTTAACCATAACTTAACATCAGGAACTTAAAAGGAAGCTGAATATTCTGACTCGTCCCAGGTATGTTAAATGCTGATATTTATATGGATGTATATGTATATATAAATAGAATTTGTCTGAGATAACAATCTCCCACATCTTTTTAAACCTTGTTTCCATGTCCCAGTCCCTGCTCAGTTATTGGGCATCTGAAGTGCCATCTCAGTTCTTGAGAAGTCTTTTGGAGTTGAATACCAAGGGCTAAGTTGGTGTCACTGTAACTTAATTTATCTGTGTGTATCTGTCTCTGTATGAAATGTGGCCTTTAGGGGAACACTTTTAGAGTAAAGTTCAATCAAATGCTTGAATAAATAGGAGATGTCATTTCTAAGTTTACTGCAGTTATAAGAGCAGGAATAGAGTTCTATTCACACAGAATATGAATATTTTTGTGGTGTGATGTTCTGAGTTGTCTTCTTTCCACCTCACACTGGCCAAGCTGCTTAAAAGGAGGGTGATTAAGTGGATAGGAACTTCTTAAAAGAATAAAACTTGTATTGGCCAAACCCTGTGGAATAAAACAGTGACCATAAAATGAATAAAACCCTGTGACCGTTGTCTGTGTCTCTGTTCTGTCCTAGTGGAATCTCAGTGGAAAACTCCAAAGTTGATGGGCCTCTCTTGCAGATTTTATTTATGAACAATGTCATTTCTAAGTAAGTATTTCCAAGAAAAAAACACCCAATCCTGACAGGAAATGGGAATTTTTGTTTATTTTGGGTATATTAGTGTAGTGCCCAATGGATGGATGTGCTTTTTATTTAATAACAGAAACTTGTTGGACCTGAAAGGGAGAAATAATGGGCAATATGAAAGCAATATTACTTTCATTAGCAATATCTGCAATTCTGTGAATATCTGAAACTATCATGAGGTGAAGTGTGAATTCCAGGAGCTTGGAGCGAGCCTGAAGAGCAGTTTGAATTTCAGGAATGTTGTGGGTAAATGCGGGAAATGAAATTTTCCCTGGCTGAGTTGATTTTTATGCCACGCTCAGGGTGCTCCCAAACAACAGATTGTGTTCCCTTTGGGTGGGGTTGGGAATGGGACAGAACAGGATTCCACTGCCTCTTCTGTGAGCTCTTTAGGAAGTGGGAAATGCTTTTAAAACAGCCCTGTGGCTTTGTTGGAGCCTTGCTGGTGTCTGATCTGTCTGTGCTCTTTCCTTCCCTCTGTCCCAGGCGCTACCACCAAGAAATCGAGGATTTTGTTTTTAGCTTAGTTCAGAAATACGAAGAGCAGAAGAAAAGTGAGCAAGAGAAAACACACCTGAATGCTAAGCCACAGGTACTTCCAAGTTCAGATTGTTCTGAGCTGCTCCTTCTCCCTCACCTCTTTCTGGGGGGAATCTGGCAGTGCTGCCCTGTTCAATGGTAACAGAGCTCAGGCCGAGGAACAAACCAGTGTTGTGGAACCATTTGTGCCAGAGATGGAGCCCAGGGTAAAGAAAAGATCCTTTCTGCCCCTCAAAATGCTGCTTTGAAATTTCAGTCCAGGCAAATTAAGAAGTTGGTTTAAATAATCAAGAAAAGACTGCAAAGTATAAACTTAAAGCATCCTCTTGTGATGTATTTGGCCCAACTCTGAGTATATGTGAGAGAATATCCAGCAAAATCTGAAAATTGCACTTTCTTCTCCTAGTTTAGAATTTTGAGTTGTACTTAACGCTCAGTTTGAATACAAGGGTGGAAAGGCACATTTCTCTCCATCTTTCCCTGGGCTTTTTGGTGAGAATAAAGGCGTTGTTGTGCAGCACATCCTCACCAAAGGAAACCTGAGAAATGAGCTGTGTCCTGCTCTGGACTCTGGAGAGCATCATGGCCAGTGTGGACATTCCAGAGGACAGCAGCTGATCTGCACATCCTGTGCCTTTTCCAAACTTCACTAATTCAGGAGCCCTTCCATTTAACTGTTACTTCCAATTCATTCTGTTTCTTTTTGCTTTTCCTGCCAGCCCTCCAGCGTTGTTTTGGAAGAGGATTGTAAAACAGCCAGCTCATCTTCTGCTAAAAAAATGAAAGAAGCTTTTAGTGTAAGTTTTTGACTGTGCTCTGCCACGGTAGGTCTGACTCTTCATTCTACCTATTCAATATACTGCCATGAAAATAAGATCTGTGCACTGCTATTACACTGATAAATCAGATTTAAGTTCAGCATGTTTTGCCTACATCAGTGAAAAAAATCTTACTTGTCCAGGTGTGGGTGTGTGTATTGTTTGTAAATTCTTACAGAATGGGGGAAAAAAAGCCTGCAATTGTTTCAAGCAGTGTAAATGTGTAGAAATGCTACAGATCTCACCTAAATGCTGCCACGTTTCTGACAATTCTCTTGACTTTTTCTCTGCAGGTTGTAGGAAGTGTTGTGTATTTTACCAATTTTTGTCTCGATAAACTGGGACAGCCCATATTAAATGAGAATCCACAGCTGACAGAAGGATGGGAAATCCCAAAGTATCCTGTTTGCTAAAACATCTTGATTCTTTCTGCTTGTCAGATCCAAAGAGTTCCAGCTGGTAAATTGAACTCCAGTTCTCTTCAGTAGATTTTATGTTTCTGTCCAAACCATATCAGTCATTAATGAGTCATTAATGGCTTTTTGACTCAAAGAATTATTTTGATATGATTGACTTATTGATTTTTTAGGCTTATCCTTGGGAAGGGTGAATGCCTTATGCCCAGAAATAATAAATACATCTTGGGAATTAAAGAATTTCCTGGGCCAGTCCCTAATTAGGTTTGGAATGACAACTCATTGCAGGTTGGACAAGTTTTCCCCCTCTATAAAAGGGAGAAGAAAAGGGTTTGGCAAACTCAAATATGTGCTGGAAGATGGGTTTTTATTAAAATGGAATCGTGAAATGACAGGGTTTGAGGATCCATTTTAAAGGTGGTTCCTGACTGTTTATTAAAGCCCCAGGTTGAAAGGTGGAGTTGAGGGAAATGTTGAAAAAAGTTGGGAAATGTCGAAATAGTTTTTTAATGCTGTAGCCTCCCATGGCAAAAAAGAAATGGGACAAGAAATTTCCCAAGTGACCTCATCTGCCCAGTTATCCAGTCTTGCTTCAGCCCTGGAAATATTCAGGACAAGAACCAATTTCACAGCTCGTTTCTGCAATATCTACTTCTCAAGTTTGTAATAAAGGGCGTTTTTAGTGTTAAAAAAATTGCTTGTACCTGAAAAAACCCTGCAAATTTATAATCCCCCGACCTGTGAAGGGAGTAGATCCCTAACAGGGGAATTTCTCCTAAAATGCCAAGTTTAGTGTGGAAGACTTTCATGTCTTCCAATTTGGCTTTGATATTGTTCTTTAAATGTACTTTTTGCATCTTTCTTCAGAGCTCCCAGAGATGATATTAAGCCTAAACCAGCATTTTTTGGAGTGAAATGGTGCATCAGGTGCTTCTGAATGACCAAAATACTCCACTCAACAGGCAGTTTTCTGAAGCTCTGACAAAATGTTATCTTTTCATTAAGATTAACCAGAATGTTGTGTTTTTAATAAGATTGCTGGGAGGCATTTCAGAATTATTACCTCGAGGTTCCTGCCTATAAACAAGAGGGTTTTAGTTTTAGCTGAAAAAAAGAGCAAAATTGGGTTTTTTGGGTACAAACTGTGCAGGAGGAAACAGCATAAGCTCATCTTAGCAGATGGTTTGTAGTAATTATTTTACAGTTTATACTCTGGATTTCATATCAAGGACCCATCTGTAACTTCATGCAGAAAAGTCAGGAGTCAGAGCATTCTGAAGGTTTCACTGATATTTTTAAACCAAACTGAAATTTTGCTTTATCCAGTAGCAGTTCCTTATTGAAATCTTAAAGATACCAGCAAGTTTTCAGCCAGATTCTCTCCCTAGATGGACAAGAAATACAAGTCAAACCCAAAAGGTTTGTATTCCTCTTAAATATCAAGTTTTGAGCTGAAGAGTTCACATGTCCTCTGTGATTATCCCCCACTCAACCCTTGGACATAATTTAAGGGGTTTGAATGAATTAAACCAGAGCTGAGCTTTGCAGTCTTTATTGACTTTCTTTAGGAAGGGCCTAAAACCAGTGTGTGAAAACTGTGAATTTTACATCAGTTCTTCTGCTCCTTGTCTTTTTAGTGGTTGGTTGGTCATCCTTACACTGGTGGATTGTCACAATTATTGTTTTATAGAGTAACTCCTGTCTGAGTTACCTGATAGAGTTTGAACTGATCTCAGAGGGGATTGTGCAGTTTTGAGGGGAGGTGAGAAGCAAAGTGAATCCAGTTTCCAGCTGACAACTGGTTTGGTCTTTGGAGCATCTCAAATCCCTGATTTCAGGTGCAGAGAAGACCAGGAAAGCTTTTAGTGGGAATTCCAAAGATAGGGGGAATGCTGAGCTAAAGTGGTGTGGTTATTGCTGTTCCTGAATGGAAAGCAGATGGAAGGGTCGTGCTCATGGAATGGGCCAGTGATGCAATACCCACAGAAGGTTCCTGTGTGAGTGAAGATGAAGCACAAGACACTTCACTTCAGCTAATTTGAGGCTTCAGGAGGTTGGAGTGTGTGGGGGGTGACCCTGGACACTGATTCTGGTGCCACCCTTTCATCTCCACTTCTGGTTCCTGCCCTAATTGGGTCAAAATGAATGCTGAGAAAAGGAATCTTGGTTTCCCCCCCAGTGACATTGCAGATGTTTGCTGTCATGGTGTGAGTTCAGAAGGAAGATGAAAGTTGAAGGCAGCTGCAGTTCCATCCCAGGTTTTCACTGTTTTCTTCCTCAAGAAGTCTCAACCTCAGAATCTGTCAAGAACAAAAATTATTAAGTGCTTTTATTTAACACTGCAAAGTTGCTTTCAGGCTTAATTTGTTGTGCATTTTTTAAGCAGGCCCAAACCTCACTGTTTCAATTGTGGTTCTGAAGACCATCAAATGAAAGACTGTCCAGAGGTAAAGTTATCACCAGTATTCCCAAGATTGCTGCTCTCCAAGGAATGTTTCATTAAAAACAACATTAGAGGTGCTGGGGTCAGAATGGCCAAGTGGTTGATTAGATTATACTGCTGATATTATAAGTTCTGACATCCTAAATCAGAAGGGAAATTCGTGCTGTAGCAAATTTTTATTTGTGGGGGAAACAAACTTTGCTCCATCCAGTAGCAGTTCCTTATTGAAATCTAAAGATACCAGCAATTTTCAGCCAGGTTCTCTCCCTAGATGGACAAGAAACACAAGTAAAACCCAAAAGGTTTTAACTTTGAATATTTTCAGCTTGAACAATCTGGTTTAGAGCTCTCCAGCTCCAGGGCAAACACTCCTGCCTTTTGCTGGGTGGTTTCCCTTCCACCTGGTTGTATCTGGGCTGGGAGATCAACAGCTGAGCATGAGGAGGGCAGGCAGTGCCAGCTGCTGTTGTCAAATATCACATGAATATAAAATAACACACCTGAATTGTGAATTTAACTCTAAACTTGCCAATTTGCTTGCCTTTAAGCCCCGGAATGCAGCTCGGATAAGTGAGAAGAGGAAGGAGTTCTTGGAAGCCTGTGGGGACACGAGCAATCAGAACTTCCAGCAGCGTTACCACGTGGAAGAAGTAGAAGAGAGGTTTGGAAAATTTAAGCCAGGAGTGATCAGGTATCTCTTTTTCCTTCCACTGGAATAGCTTCTGGACCTCTGGAGTGCCAGGTTTTCGAACTGGGGGTTTATTGTGTTTGAATCTTGCTCAGTAAATGGCAAAGATATTTTTCAGATGAAAACTCATCGCCAGCTTGGTGGTCCTCCCCTTTCCCGTGGTCCTTTCCCTAATTTAGAGAGATAAATGTTCCACTTTGAGCTCTCAAATTGCAGATTTAGGATGGTCCTAATAAACTAAAAAAAAAACCATGCCAAATTGTGAAAATTTGGAGCTTTGAGTGCCCCTTCCTCTCTGTTCAGAATGTTTAAAAGAATCATAGTTTTATGTGGCAGTCTCCAAAAAAAACACCTGTCTGTTGTGAGAGTGACATCAATCAGAAGTAGCAGGTTAAATAAGTTGTTCTTGGGGTAGAATTAATTCTGTTAAAGCATGTGAGAAATGCAGAAAGTTAATACTGAATATCAGAGCTGCTTTGGATCTAAAATGGTTACAACTGGGATTGAAAGGCAGCCCAGTTGGAGCTAAAATTCATCTGTTTCAACTCGACAGCGTGAAATGCAACAAAATATTCATGACCTCCTTTCGCCAACGGTTCCAGAATTTGCTGTAATTTTGGTTTCTGTTTGTTCTGTGTTTGTTTTCTGGCTCAGTGGGGTCCTTCAGGATGCCCTGGGGGTCACGGACAAGAGCCTCCCTCCCTTCATCTACCGCATGCGCCAGCTGGGCTACCCCCCGGGCTGGCTCAAGGAGGCCGAGATGGAGCACTCAGGACTTGCTCTTTACGATGGCAAAGGTGAGGAATGTGGGGCTGGAAAGCACCTTCAGTGTGCAGCCTGTCCACTGGCTGCTCCTGCTCAGGAGGCAGCAAAGTGGCTGGTTTGGAAAACTTCATCTTCCCTCATGCAGGAGGGAGAAAGTTGCAAATCAAGTTTTTTTTTTTTTAGTCATGTAAAAACACTCCTTTTCTATCGAGCTGTGATGTAATAGTGAGACAAGTTCTGTAGGGCTTGGGTTGCACAGATGAAGATTGTCAGTGTGATTTCACTGTTAGAATTTGCAGTTCCTGTGAAACTGGGCAGGACTTGCACATCACAGAATCCCGGGATGTTGTGAGTTGGAAGGGACCCACACGCATCATCGAGTCCAACTCTTAAGTGAACGGCCCATAGTGGGATCAAACCCCCAGCCTTGGTGTGATTTGCATCATTTCCTTCCTTGTTCTCTTCCTTATGAAAGAAACACTTTCTGCAGCTCAGTAACTCAGTTGTTTCTAGGAAGACTAAGAAGACCATCTAGCAAACAACACATTTCCTAAAACCCAACTTGTAAAGTAATTCATCAGCTGTTTGCTCTGACCAGCGTTTATTCTGCATCTCAGAACTGTCCTGGGGCCGAATTCTGAGGGTGGTACATGAAGAGCTGTAGTTTTAGGAGTCCCCACTTGGGTTTCTGGGGAAGCTTCGTGCAGGTATCTGATGGATTTGGTCACTGTTACTGCCCTTGTGGATTACAAAACCTCCTATCAATACTTACATTCCAAAACCCTGTTCTTACATCCTGTGGATTTTTTTTCAGTACCTCTCAGTTCTTAATTAACATCAGTAATAATTATATTTCCTTGCAGGTGAAGGTGATGCAGAAGATGAAGAGTGTCCCCAACACAAACGTATCACTTACGATGTCTCCAAGCTGGTAAATTATCCAGGCTTTAATATATCCACTCCCAGTGGCATCCCAGATGTAAGTAGCTGTTCTCTGCCTTCTAAATAACGTGCTGAGTGACAGTAAATGCTTTTAGTTTTATATTTTGCATCTGGCAATTTTCTTTCACCAGTCTCTTACTTTGAAGCCCCTGGTTTGGGGCTGGGGACTGTTAATTAATGGGGCATGGATCTGGCTGATACCTGTCCTGAGTGCTGGGGGGGTTCTGACAGTGCTTCTCTGGGGGTTAATTCCATTATGACACCAGCAGGAGCCCAGCAGGATAATTCAATGTTTTTTAAACACAAAACTTCACCCATGAATGGCTGTTCCTTCCATACAACGAAATTTGCTGAAGGCAGAATATGAAAATTAACTGTGGGTGTTACAATTTCAGCCCTGGAAAACTCCACCAGACCAGGAACTGCCCAACCTCTGCAGACCTTTCCAACAACCTTTGTGTGCTCTCCTAAGCTCAGAGCACACCAAAAAATCTGTGGCTGCTGCACTTTGATTCTCTAAAGCCTCTTAACCTGCTGGTGGTGAATTTGATCACTGATGTAATGCCTGTGCATTAAAAAGAAGCACTTGGGCACTTTACACTTTACTTTTGCCCATTTAGTGGTTTTTTTCATTCAATATTCTTAACCAAAGTTCTATTCTCGAGTTTTTTTCAAGTTTTCACTAAAAATTAAGTTTTTTCAAAATAAACCTTTTTTGCCTGAACAGTTATTTCAAAGGGAAGTTTGTAGCTGTGTCACAAACGTTCAGATCTAGTCATTACTCTGATTAATGAGGCTTTTGATGAGAAATTCATCTTGGCCTGTTAATCTCTCAAAGTTTCCTTTCATTTTTACTGGAGTGTTTTTAACCAACCACGTGCAACATTATTTCTCTTTTTTTTTTCCTCTCTCTTTGCTGTAGGAGTGGCAGATCTTTGGTTCCATCCCCATGCAGCCATCTCAGCAGAAGGATGTTTTTGCTCACTACCTTTCCAATTTCCAGGCGGTGAATATATCTCCTTGTTACTATAAACACAAAGGGTTGTCATGCAGTCAGTGTGGGCAGTGATTTCTTGCTTAATATCTCCTTTTTTTGCACCAGGGTGCAGAGTTTCTTGCTGACACCAAAGGGGTGTGAAACGCTGCTCTGGCTTCTCTGTTTTACCAAAATTGCTTCGTGCTTCAAATGAATTCCATTATTTAGTTAATACTCTGCACTGATTTATAAAGAATTGTGAAAACAAGTTGTTATAAACTTTTACAGCCTAAAACTTATCTTAGTTCCAGATTGCCTTAATAATGAAAAGCTTATTTGCCATGGTCATGGCATCCCTCAAATGTCAGTGGCTATTTACACTCTGGGTCCCTAAATCTTTATATGCTTATAAAATCCCTTTAAATAAGTTCTTCTAGCTGGAAATGTTACCCTGTACAGTTTAAATCTAATTCTTTTTGCTCTCTTGGATAATTCCTCTTCAGCCAAGTCCCAAATCCAGCAATAAAAGGGCTGCACCTCAGTCCAAGTCTCATCACTCCAAACGACCGAGAGAAGACAGTTTGGAGGTGGCAGCAGCTGACATGGACCTGGACTCTGGTACACTCACTCTGCATGTTTTTGGGTTTTTTTTTCCCTAGTTTCAATTTTTATTTTCAAAATAACTTGCTCTGCATTAAAATGCCAGGGTTAAAAGAAGGCAGTGTGTTAATGGTCATGCTGGTGGTGATTAATGTCAGTGCATTTTGGGTTGCTGTGACTGTCACAGGGAGTGGCAGATCCTCCATCCCAAGCAGGAGGTTTCAGGGCTGCTCAGAGCAATTGCAGTGTCAGGTCACAAATTCTGATCTCGTTACTTCAGGTATATCCTAAAAAAACTTCTTAACAGAAGACCTGTAAATCTTTCAATATTTGGATGAAATAAAATAGAAGTTACAAGCTTTCAGCTCCTTAAAGATGAGTCCATCTCAAAGGAGGACTTAGCGTTGTTTAAATGTTCAAAGAGCTGGAGAAACTTCTGGCTTTCCTTTTGGATCTGCTGTGAGGAATTCTTCAGTGTGGAATGAGTTTGTTCTTAGCACATTCAAGAGTGATTTTTTTCCTTGAATGAGTTGTAAAAATCCCCAAAACCATGATTTTGGTGGATATTAAAACCTTCACAAAGTTTGCTCTGCCTCAGCTGAAAGCCAAGGATGAGAAGACATAAATCTGGTAGTTAATCAGAACAGGGACACTTTGAATCTCGTCCTGGTCTCAGATTTCAGGTTCTAACAGGTGTCTTTTAATCTCTCCCTAGATCTGGAAGCGGCACAAAGGTCCCAAACTCCCAACAGTTTTCAGTTCCAACCTCCTCTGCCACCTGGATCTCCATCCATGTCCACCCCTCCTCCCATACCCCGGGGAACACCCCCCCTGACCCCCCCTCAGCCCTCAACGCCCACCCGCTCCCCTGTGGCCAGGACTGCTCCACTGAACCCTTCCAGTGATATTCCTCAGCCCAAAATTGTGGACTCTGTCATGGATGAGGACACCCTGACCCTGGAGGAGCTGGAGGAACAGCAGAGGTTGATCTGGGCAGCTCTGGAGCAGGCAGAGAGCACCAACAGTGACTCTGATATCCCTGTGGACACACCTTTAACTGGCAATTCCCTCACATCCTCACCGGCCAGGAATGAGGTGGATCTTGTTGCTGAGGGCAGGTCACTTGAGAAGGTGATCCCAGTGGAAACTGGGTTTTCTGACGTGAGTGACCAGATAGCAGAAAATGAACATTCCGTAACGAGTCCTAATCCAGGAGACACTTTACTTGACTTGAAGGAAAATGCCAATAATGCTGTTCCTGAAGGTGTGCTGGATAACCCCGTTCCTGCTCCCAACCCCGAGGTGGACGATGGGGAAAGTACAGCAGGGAATAAAGTGACCACAAGCACTGAATCATCTGCTAAAAAATCCAGCCTTGTTCCTGACATGAGCAAGTTTGCTGAAGGCATAACACCCTTTGAGTTTGAGAACATGGCAGAGTCCACGGGGGTTTATCTACGGATAAGGAGCGTGTTAAAAAATTCCCCGAGAAACCAGCAAAAGAAAAAAACTTAAACCTCAACTGCTCTTCCCTTGTTTTCTTATGTCCAAATCCCAACTTTCTTCTGTTTCCTCCTCTGGTTTTACAAACTCAGATGACCTTCCTCATCCTCTGGTGGGAAAGAGAAAATCTTGACAAATCCATTTCTGCCCCGTTCTTCCTTGGAACTGAAGTCACTGCAGAGCTTCCACATTGACCAGGCCCACCAATGCAGCCAGAAAAAGTAGAATTTTCCCAAATTCCACTAAGGAATAACAGGCCTGTTGATTTGTTAAGAGCATTTTATTTGCCAATACTCAAGACTCTAAAAAGAGGAGTTTGTGGTTTGGTGTCCATTACTTTGGCTGAGATTTTTATTGTCCTTGAGTTTCAGGTGGATTGGTGATTTTTTTAATATCTGTCCTTTGTACAATAATCTACACTTTATACATTTTGCTAATTATCCTGTAGATAAGTTTAATATATTCAGAATGTTTTTAAAAAGGTCTAATGTTAAGATTTCCCACATCGAAGTCCTGGCGATCGGATGAAAATAATGGGGGATTACATGCTATTTTCACCAGTTGGAGTATTTTTATAAATTATTTATGTGGGTCTGTTTTAATTACCACTGTACCTTTTGTACCATCATCCTGCCTGTAAACTTGCTGTACAGACATGCTCGTGGTTGTGTACAGAGGTTTAATAAATGGGCTTTTAGCTAAAGAGCTTTTCATTGGGGTCCTAAACCAGCCAAATGCTGAGTTTTGAAATTCAGCTGCTAAAGATAATTAGAAAAAAAACAAGCTGATAAAAATGAGGCTGAATAAAGCTAAATATTTTCGGAAGGACCACAACAGGTGGGTTCAGATTTTTCTAATCAGGGAGCTGCTGCAATTATTTTAGCTATTAAATAGAACCTCACCACAAAATTCAGTTTCTGTAAGCTGAAGAGTTGCCCACTTTTGAATCTTAGAAGTGTTACAGTTGTGCTGATTAACATTTTTTTTTCCCTTCTCTGTTGTCTTCAGAGGGACCTGTAGGTGAAGTGACTGTACTTGACTCCCATGGCCAAGAGAGGGAGCACCAGATCCAGGAAACTTCCTCGGAGCTGGGAAAGCACTGGCAGGAAAAGGCTTCCCGAGGGAAATGCCACTTCAGCCAAGGGAGATGCACCATAAACCAAAGGAAAGCAGAGTAAAGCAAAGCGTTTTCAAGTAGCTAAGACAAAACTTGTGAAGGGGGGGATGTGCAAAGGTGGTTTTTATCTGATAACATCAGAGACTGAACTCAGTTCTTTACAATTCTCGGTGTTGCAGTTGGTGCACATTGGCCAAAGCTCCTTAAAATGCAGGATATTGGTACACTCTGCATTTCAGTGTCTGAGGAAGCCCAGGCTTTTTGCACTTAAAGCCTTGAAATTTATTTCTCTTCCCCCCTAAACTTTCCAGGAAGGAAACCCAACGTGCCTTTATAAATGTGACCAGCTTGTCTTCTGAGAGGCTGAAAAACCCTTTTTGCTCATTCCCCAGCTGAGTTTATGTGGTTGCATTTGGAGAGCGAGTCGAGGTAAATGTTCTTTGTACGTGCTGAAAGGAAAGGCTTTTCCCTCACAGCTGAGAGGAGAAATAGCATTTCTGGAACAGGAGACAACAACAACAACAACTTCCTTGCCCCAAAAGGAGCCTGTCTGGGGAAGCACGTGCAGATCTGGCCCTTCCCTCCAGGCCTCCTCCTCCTCCTCCTCCCAGGGAGTTAAATGCAGTCATTCCAGTTTGCACAAGCCCTGCTGAGCTCACGTGCTGCGTCACTGCCACGTGGGGACAGTGGGATGCAGGGCAGGAGGTAACAATTGCAGTGCCCACACCTTTGGGTGTGTGGAGCTGCTCAGGTTCTAAACATGCAGTTCTCTCTCCACACCTCAGAAGATGGGTTTTTAATGGCTCTTATGAAATGCTGCTGCCGTAGAAGGACAACACTCAGCGCTTCTGCCTTGCCCCCAGGAACCACAAGGTGGAAATCATCTTTATGGGCCCTCTGTGTTCACAACAAATTCATCCTCAATCAGCTCATTATTGGTCACAGTAGATTAAAAACCAGCTGTGACTGGAATACTTCCCTTTGCCTTTCAAACTGTGAAGAAAACTTCTACAGAAGTTCCTGCAATACTTATTTTTTCTTGAAATCAGATTTTTGTGATGCACGTGTTGATCACGGGCATCCTGTGGCAGGGACTGTGTGACTTCTGGGGTTAATTTTAGAATTAATTTGAAGGGTAATCATACAACATTCTGGGCACTCAGAGGTGTCTTCTAACTTGTGCTTTTAAATCTTTTCAATGGTCCTTTCTGTGGAGGAGGCAGAGAGAGCAGAGCAGAACCAGTAAGTAAAACTCCCCCTGTATTTACCTCTGCTCTAAGACAGGGTGAATGAGGGATGAGGAGTTATCCCCCTCATGATTAGGGATGCATTCATCTCGATCCCTTCCCATTCAGCTGTAATTCACTGTTCTGTCAAGGGCTCCACGTTGCTCTGAAGATGCTGGTAATTGCTGAGGGTTTTAATCTGTCAGCTGCAACTCCTCCAAGGGGGGTTGGATATTGAAACTGCAATCAGATCACACTGCAAGTTCTGAGGCAGAGCTGAATAGCAAAGTATTTCTGGGCCTTTTAAGTGCCATTCCCATGGTGATGGGTGTGGCATAATAACCTAGATTAGAGTTGAAATGAATGAGTAATAAAATCTGTGATGAGGTGGGTATAGTGTGAGCAGGCATCACTCACATTTTCCCACAGATCCCTGTTGGCAGAGTCCTGCTGTTTACCTACAGCATTTGGAACAGCAGAAAATGTGTTTAAAAACACTCATGCACATCTAAAAAATCAAATCTGCCCAGTATTCTGGGGATCAGGTGGGAAGCTGTCCCTTAAAAAGCTTCCAATTTTTAACTTGCATTTTTACAACCCAATTCCCGGTGCTTGAAACGTCACGAGAAGAGAACGAGCTGAGGTTCTAGAAGAGATCTGAGAGATGTGGTAGCTGCTAAAAATAACTATTTGCCTGCAAACTCTAAGGCAGCAGAGCTGGGGATAAAAAAAAAAAATTAAAAAAAAAAAGGGAAAAAACGAAGAGGAGGCAAAAGCTCCAATATGATTAAAGTGTTCCACATGCCTTGGTAGTTGCCATGGCACTCGTGGTACCTCCAGTCTGCTGCAGGGCTGTGGTGCTGCCTCTGGGAAGCAAAAATGCCACTGGAGATTGATGCTGTTCCTGAGAACCCAGCCACAGCCCCATTTTGGGGGTGGCACAGGGTGAGTCAGAGGTGATCGCTGGAGAAGCTTAAAAACAGGATGGATTTAATGACATGGCAATTACTGTGCGACAACTGGACACTTCCGAAACTTTGGGGAACTACAGGCAGCAAATGTTACATAAGATCTCTTTCCAGTGTATATTTATATGACTGAATAAACATTTCTTTGCCCTTTCTTTAGAATTCATCACTCCATAGGAGCAAAATCCTCCTGCTTTGCTTCTCTGTGAGTGAGAATTGAGCTTTTGTTGGTATTTCCAGAAGGGGTAGAACGATCTGCAAAGCCCCTGTTTATTAACAGGCTGGGTTCTCAGTTACCTGTGCAATGAAACACATCAAGATGAAGGTTGTTGTTAGTTTAAGCACCTCGTTTAACCCACCGTGCAGAAAGGAGTCTTTTTTTTGTCAGTTTATAAATACTGTTTGCTGTTGTTTTGCCCACACAAATAATGCAACATTGGAGGAAAGCTTTTCATGGGTAACAACAACAGAGAACGTGGGTTTGAAGAGCTTTTTTTGTGCTGCTGCTGCTGGTTGGTGTGGCTGATGTAGGGAGGGGAACCAGTAAATTCATGAGGTGGGTTGACCTTGGCTGGGCATCAACTGCCCACCAAAGCCATTCCATCTGCAACTGGACTGTGTCCCCCCCAAAAGCTACCAAAACCTGGCCACACAAACCCAACCCAGCACATCAGGAATGGGAACACTTTCGCAGGCTTTACAGAAAAGAAACTCCAGAAAACAGCAGAGCAAGTTCCTGTGCTGGGATTTTTGAGGCAGCACTTCTGTGATTTAAAAAAAAAAAAAAGAAAGCAAAAGCAATTAGCTGCTTTTTCTGTAGCAGATGTGACCATCAGTTCTGTAGAGGAGCTGCCAGATGTACATACTGAAGAGTTCATCCAGATGGAATAAAAATCCTGTGCTCAAAAATCTTCCTACTTGGGTGGATACATCCCAGTGAATAGAAAAATGGATTTCGTAAGTCAAGAGATCTTTAAATGCAGTTCTTAAGGAAGAACAGTTCAGTGCTTATTCAGAAAGCTTCGACAATTTTGGACCCTTCAGAAAGCTGAAAAAGGACAGAAACAATTGCAACTGGTGTTCCCACATTATTGGAGAGAACAATTTTCATTCTAAAGTGAGCCTGGTACTTGTGGCCAGGATGCCAGCAGTTGTGTCAGCATCCTGAATATCCCTGGAGCATCCAGCAATTCCTGTTCCACAGAGGTAGGAAAATGCCTGGATATTATGTGTTGACTGATCTGATCATGCAGAACAGAAAATAAGAGCCACTAGGACTGGAATCAAAGATATTCTGGCTTTCAATCATATTTAATCCTTTATGGGAGCGTGGTTTATAATACCAGCATCTTTTTTTATAATGATTCCTCCAAATTGGCTGTGACCTACTGGTGCAGACTGGTACAGAGGGGCTGCCAGCCATCCCTAATTGGGATGAACTAAGTTACAGCTGCTCTGAAGCTGCTTTTTCATGGCCTTGCAAGGGAGTAAAGAGAGTTGCTTACACATTTGAACCATATTTTGTCTGTTATTTCACTGCTGTTATTGCTTCCACTTTATTACAAGTTCCAAATAACAGCACGAAGGTTGTAACTCTTTGCCTCCATCTTCAATAACGAGCTGATTTGTTGCTGTGCCCCGTTCTGGACACATCAGCCTAAAATTGCTTACGAAATGTTAGTGCCATGCACTGAACTGCAAATGCTTGGAATGGACTCACATGGTGACAGATCACCTGAGAGACAAACATTTCAAATTAATGATGGGAAATGCTGGCAAGCACAAAGGTTCACCCCTGTGGCTCTCAAGCCAGCAGATGTTTTGGGCAAGTTTTCTGTAAAGTTAGTCTGACTGTCCGGTTCTAATTGCAGATTTTGTGTTAGGGGTTATTTCCATAGCCAGGGGCTATGGGGTCATTTTTAAAAATGCAATTCTTTGCTGGCTCTGCACTTCTAAACACAACCCAATATTTAAATCCTAAAGTCCTTATTCAGCAAAACTTTTATCGAATTTTGCAGGGAGAAAGAGGGGTGGCTGTTCATGGATTCCAGTATCTGTTTCACCATCTAATGGCCACGGCAAGAGATTCTATTTAACACTTAGGAAGTAAAATTCTAACAAACATTGCTAAATGCTGATGTAGTTGAAACCCATTATTTGGGGGACTGCGTCACACCATTCTGTGCTTTACTGTGCTGGGTCAGTGCCAGAGAGTGAAGCCAAAATGAGACACAAATTGCAATCAGTCCCCAGCCATGGAACTGCTCTCTCATCACCCTTTTGTTCGAATGGCATCATGCAGAAACCCTGCGAGCTGCGAGGCTGCAAACTGGGCTTTGCTTTGTGATGAATTCGGTGGGGACAGGCCAGCCCTGGCTGGGCTCTCCTGTTTGGAGGAGGTGAAAACCAGCTCCCATTTAGAGCGGAGCTGTTTGATTCAGCCTGGAAAATCGGCATTAAATGCGTGCTGATGGCGTTGGAGCCGCTGCTCCAGCTGTTTAAACTTCAGCACCGGGATAACGCCAGCTTCCAATGTGTTGCTTCACCAACACAATGAAAACACGACAGGAGGAGAAGGGGCCACAGATCCCTGGATGACAAATTCCCGGGCGTCCAAAGGACAAAAGGAAAATGGAGAGAAGCAGCAGACAGTGAAGTTATTCACCCACCAGAGCTCTGCGCTTCACACCTCCCTGTCTGCGCCCACCCTCCCTCCCCTCCCGCCCAGCCCGCCGGTGCCGCAGCGCTCCCCGGGCAGGGGTCCAGGACCCGCTCAGAGCCAAGGCCGGGCAGAGCCGCTCCTTCCCCCGGGGCGAACAAAGCGGGGGGCGGACAAAGGCGCCCGAGGGGCCGCGGGGGGATCGCGGCCGCGCCGCCGGTGCCGCCGCCGCTGCTGCTGCAGTCCCGCCCCGGCGGGCGCAGACGTGTGCCCGCCCCGCTCCGCCTCCTGCGAGCCGGGGCGGCGCCGCTGCAGAGGGGGAGCCGGGCAAGGAGCAGGAGCCGTGGCAGGAGGAGAAGGCGGCGGTGGAGGGAGCGGTGCCCGGCGCTGGCGGGGTGAGGCGGCGGTGCGGGGCCGGGAGGCCGCCGGTGGGGCCGCGCGGGGCGGGCAGCGGGGCGAGGGCGGTGTGAGGGCGGGGGAGGCCGCCGCCGCCTCCCGCCCTGGGGCCTCCGCGCTTCCCGTGCGGGCGCCGCGGCGGGCGGGCGGGAGCGGGGCGGGTCTGAGGGGACGCGGCTCGGCGCTGAGGGGGGCTCTGAGGGGCCGGGCCGGGCCGGGCGGGCCGAGGGCTGTTGAGCGGCCGCCACACGTGCTGTGCCGCCCGGGCCGCCCCGCCGGCTCCGAGCCCAGCGCCGGGGCTCGCCCGCCTCACCCCCGTCAGCCCCCGGCGGGACGGGGCCCCGGCCGGGGCTGGAGCCTCGCCGGCCTCGCCGCCCTCGGGGGGCTGTGAGGGGCAGGTGGGGACGCGAGGGGCTGAACGCCCTGCTCGGAGCTCGCCCTTGGAAACTGCGGCGCTGTGGCTGCTTCTTGGTGGTGAGAGCGCGTGATTCTGGGGAGGAGAGGTGGGAATCTTCCTCATATTCCTCGGTAAATGCTGACCTGCAGTTCCCAGCATCCTGCACTTTACATCCTGCTATCTCACTGATGAACGGTTCGCCTTATAATTTACCTTGGCTTTTATTTTTTTTTTTTTAATTTTTTAATGGTTTCGTTTTCTGCCCGCTCCCCATCCTCGCGTTGCTCCCAGAGCTCCTGATTTCCAGGTGAGCTGCCCTGACGTCCCCCCAGGTGGCTCAGCAGAGTTCGCTGCCATGTTCCAGCCGGCGTTGGAGCTGCGGGGTTCCCGGGAACAGGCGCTGCTCCAGGCCCCTCCTGCTTCCCGCTAGAGCACTCGAGCCGCTTCCTCAGGCCATGCAGTGCTCCTTTTCTGTGCCACAGCAATGGGGCACAAGGTAATTGCTGCTGTTACTCACATGGTAATGTGGCTCCTGCCGCATGAAAATCAGCAGCGAGTTTTCCCTTTCATCCCTGACATCTTTGTTCTGATCTCGCGGTTTAAATGATTTTAAAAAATATAAACAAACAGAAGCCGACACCACCGGAATGCCTTCCAAAGGGAGGGAAATTTAGTCTGGGATTGTATATCTTTGAAAATATGATTGTAAAATGAAGACTTGTCCCTGCCAATCCCTTTACTTACCCCGTGTGCTGCATGGGCAGGGCTTTATGGAAGTTCACAGGTTGCATTTGAGCTCTTTGAGCAGAAGGATTTTCAGACATGTGACACCTGTGTTGGCAAGCAGGAAGAAGAAAGGAAAGAGGTGCAAAAGAGGAAATGCCTTTCTGGTGGCTGCTTTGCAAAGAAAGAGCAGAAATACGGGTGTAATTCTGAAACCAGCAGCGGCAGAGAGAGGTTTTTGTGACGTGTGTGTCTGTGTGCACCTGCTGCAACATGCAGGGAGACAGCAAAGCAAATCCCTCCCAGCAGCAGCATATCCTTGTCTGAGGAATGTGTGACTGCTCAGGTACAGAATATCTTTGTTCACATGCTGAGGATTGTTAGTTCTTGGTGTAAAACGATGAGATTTCAGGGTTCTCATCCAGCCCATACGTGCTGGAATGTTTTCTGTCTGTGCTGAAGTGCACTCAAGCTTTGTGTGTATCCAGGGATGAGTTGGCTGGAGCAGAAAAGCTTGGAAATGTGACCTCAAATGGCCGTGTCTTTGGGGATCAAGAGGGAGGTTTTATTTGGCGGAAAAAATAGTTTTATGTAATTTTTATGGTTTCTCCTAAAGAGAAGATCTCAGCTTTCTAGGGAGGGCAGAAAAGCAGCTGTCCTGTATCCTCATCCCAGATGTATCCTGTAGGGAATAACAGCCTCTCTCCTCATGTGGTTATAGTGTAGGAAGGAGCAGAGCTCTCTGTGCTGATTGCTGTGACTTCCTAGAGCTCCTGGAGATTTCCTCAGTCACATTTGTAGCTCTTCACCATCTTCGGAGTGTGTGAATATCCAGGGTAAATACTTGCCTTTATTTGCTCAGCCTGGGCAGGTTGTATAACTCCTTCAGTGTTCCTCCCTTTATCCTTTTAGCCCGAGAAACTGAGGCTGTTCCAAAACAGATCCTCCTTAAAAAGGAGCAGAGCTGCCAATATGATTTTTTCAGAACTGCTTTTCTAAAACACTGGGGTCAAATGTGAGCTCTGTATGTTGAATGTGAGTCTTCCACTGTTTGAACATGAGGGCCATGAATGAATGCAGCTCTTGTTGAATCCTCTGGCGTTCCCTGGGGACTGCTGGCTCTGCTGGCACGTAGGAAAAGTAACTCGCCGGAATCCTTATTGGAGCAGCATGTTTGGAAATGCCTCAGCTGGCTGGTGCTTTGTTATTTAATGAAAGGCAATTATATACTGCATTAGCTGTAATCTCAGCTCCAGTTTCTGCAGGAGCAACCATTTCATCCTGGCCCAGCAGAGCTCTGCCAGCAGCTCCCTGATGATTCAGACACCTCTCCTGCCGTGTCGGTGCTTGTCCAGGTGTGTGTCCTCCACACAGCTTTATTTTTGCAGTGGTGGTGCTCTCGTGTGCCTGACCCTTCAAAACACCCCCAAATTTGGGGTCTGCTTCCAGGCCTCTGAAAGGCTGCAAAGGATTTGGAAGATGGATCTCAGAACAGGCTGTACAAGTTTCTACTTTAACACTCCACCGGAGTTTTTCCACCTGGAATGTCTCTGCAATTGTTTGTACAAACTCAGACAGAAGACTCTTGGGTGAATAGAATACATTCCTTTAATTCATAAGACTCTACTGATTCCAGAAGAAACACCATTAAAAACTGTTCATTCCCCTGATCTTTATAATCTTACTGCCTGTATTTTTAACTTATTATGAGAGGAAATTGCCAGGCAAAGAGAGGAGCTCGGTATTTTATAGAATCAGCTTATTTGACATTCTCATTCTGCTGCTCTCCTCGGCAGCAGCATCCACTCAATCACAGCAATATTTATCTAAGCTCTGAATTTGGGCTTGTACTTTGTTCTGTGCCAGCCCCACAGCAGTCATGGTGCTAATTTAAAAGGCTCAGAACATGGGGAGCTAAAAGGGACTGCTGACTTGCTGCTTTCCCCCAGTGTGAAACAGTTACACTTTCACCCAAGTCTATCAGAATGAAATCCTGGCTATAAAAAGCAGCATCTTTGTTTCAGCTGCTTCAGTTGTGATTGTTGTGTTAAGGAGAAGCCGTTGTGTCTTTGAATGCTTTGGGGTTTGAGGCTGACAGGAGATGGTCCTTTCCTTCTCAGGGTTTCATTTGGACTTCAGATCCCAAAGAACTTAAACCTGATGCTCCACTATTCCAAAATCATCCTTTTATTGTGACTGAGCTTTTTAAAGTGACCATTTTATTGATGCACTTGCTGAGATGGTTGGAGTGTTTGGTCACCATCAGAGATCAGCGTGAACAGTCATCAAAATGTTGTTATCAAAATGGAGGGGCTTTGGGAAAGGGAAGAATTCCCTTGGAAAAATGCAGGAAAGATAATAAGTGATGGCAAGGGGCTTATAAAAAATTATTTACTTTCTCGGTGGCAAACTTTCTCTACTCCTCAATCCTTGATTCATTCCGTAGGGAATGATGTGCTGAGGAGGATCATGTGCTTTCTGAGCTTTTAATAGAGCAGAGCAGTGATGTTTTTATAATCCATGTGTACAGTGGCAACTCGAAGTGTTAGAGTTTGCATCATCCTAACAGCCATCAGCTCTTCCTGATTAATTAACGAGAGGAGGAATCATTTTATAGCAACTGCACAGACTGTGTTTGAAATAGCAGTAGATTGAGAAAAAATTACCTGCAAATTGCCAGCCCAAAATAGTTGTGTTTTTTTTTTTTTTTTAAATTGCTTTGTATTCAGCAGTCTTTGTGTTCCAATTGTTAATTTTTTTACTGAGGATCTGGTGGCATTCAGGAATGTGAATGAGCAGAGCAGGTTCTGGAATGATAAGAGGAGGTGAGTTAAAATGTCCTTTGCTGCAGAATTCACATCCACAGGCAGAGCAGAAGGTTGGCTGAATTACCTTCCTCACAGCACTGCTGTAATGTCTGACTGATGCTTTCAGCTCCTAAGCCTCTTACTATCTCTGAGCTGATTCATCTTCTTCTTAGGGCAGTTTCTTCCTCACAGGAATTTGCCCTTCCTTCCCCCTTTCCCAGGCATGTGCTGGGAGGATCCTGTTTGGACAATTTGCAGCAAATATCCTGCACTTCCCAAGGCAGAAAAGGAGCTGTGTGTCTTATTTACCAAGGGAGCAATGTCCCTGAAACCCTCTCATTTTCACTGGGTTTGAGTCTCAATAATGTTTTTTTTTCCTAACTGTATTATATTTAAATTCTGTATTATCTCCAAACCTAAAAACTAACCAGAGATGCACTTCTTCAAGGATCTGTGCCCTGGAAAATTCATATTTCTGTTAAAAACATGATATAAAAGCTGAGGCTTTGAGGTTTGTGTAGGATGAGTGTGTGCCTTTGGGAAGGGTTTAACCTCTCTGCAGTTCCTGTGATGGTTATTTGGGATTGGGCAGGAATGAGCTAAAGAATGTCATAAGGATCCTGTGTAAATTAGGAGGCACTCTCGCTTATTTTCTTACTAAATTCTTATTTCCTGTACCGGTATCTGCAAACAACAGATCTGAGAGATCTGGATTACTTTTATTCTTTTTTTCCTACCTGATCAACTGAGTTTTAAATGCAGATTTTCTTTTTCTACCATTAAAAGTGAGTACAAAACCCTGGTTTGATGGGCACATACCAGCCCACGTGTTTGGATGCTGGCAGTGAGCAGAGCATCCAGGAACCCAAATAAATGGGATTTGATGGCACTTGGCACGATAAACATCGAATTAAGTAATGTCTTTTCTCATAGTAATGATGAATCTGAAAACTGTATTCAGGTCATCAAATTACTTGATTAATTGACATAAAAATCAGTGGTTTCTGGAAAGCAAAATAAAACCGAAGTCGTGTTTTTAAATGCTCCCTTTCTCTAATTGCTGTGTTGAATGAGTAATCAAAAGTCAACCCTTATTCTGGTGAAATCCTAAATTCTTCATTCACTTGATGCTCTGGTTTCCTGGCCTGGAACAGGAGGTGTGCTCATCATTCCAGAGGAGCTCTGGAAAGTTCGAGCAGGGGAGGCTCCCAAATCCAGCCTTGTGGTTCAGCAATTTGTAATTGTGCAGAACTGGCTGTGCTGCTGAGCCATTCACAGTGGATTTTGGGGGGGATGTTTCACTGGGCTCTGGGATCTGGCACATTCTGGCACACACAGGAATATTCCTAAAGAGGCAGCAAACACTCAGCAGTGCAGTGAGAAGGCACTGATTTGGTTCAGTGCAGAATTTGGGTTATATTTTTAAACTGGGCGTGAATAAATCCAACTAAAGGCATGAAGTGGGTTTGTAAATGTGTAGACTCCCTTTTTGCAGCAGTGTAAGAACAGCCCAGGAGACTGCAAATACAATCTGGGGAGCTGTGGTAGGAACTGCATCTCAATCAGGCAGGAGGTGTTTTATGTGCTTTGGTTTTAAGAGTGCAATGATTTTAGGAGCTGTGTTTGTGAAGGGTCAGAGCTCCAGGAGTAACTCCTGGGCCAGAGGAGAAAACTTTCCAGGTTCAAAATTCCAAATTGCTTTCTCTCAACTCAAAACACTTGAGGAATAATTCCTGAGCTCAGCAAGCTTGGCAACAGTGGCATGAACAAGAGTATGAAATAGATACTTGAGAAATGCTGCTCAGATGTTTCCAAGCGTGGTGCTCCGTGTGGTGAGTTTGTCTCCCAGGAGGGTGAAGTTCCTGCATTGGGGTGCCCTTTGGAATTCATTTCCCATTTAGCTTTCCCACAGGAGGGATGTTCTGGTTTGGCCATGTCACCTTGTCTTGATGGGGTGGCCAGAATTTGAATTTTTAGAAACCTGCTGTTGATGCCACGGGGATTGCTGATGGATTCTGGATCCCTGGGAGATTGTTCAGCAGTTTTCTATTCTACAAACCCCTTTTAGAATATTTACTCTTTATCTGTTAATCTGAGTGTTTATATTTTGCAAAGCACCTCTAATCTCAGCACAGCTGATGCTTAGAAATGCATCGGCATTGCCAGGCCTTTTCCATCCGTATTTAACCTGTTAACGGTGTTAACAAAGTTAAATATTAACCTTTTAATGTGAATTGTTCTGGAGAAGTTGTGGGTGATGATGGGTTAAAATAGTTGCTTTAGTTTCTTATCCAAACAAACCGTGGATGGTGTTCCAGTTCTGCCCAGGGTCAGGCTGGTGTGTGTGCCCTCAGAAATGGGAATTAAACCCTGTCCTGACTCCATCCAAACATTGGGCTGCTCTCTTCTGGAACATCCTCCTTGATCCTGCACCCAAGGGGATGATCAACCTGCTGCTCTGCATGGAAAGCCCTCATCTCTTCCCTGGGAGGGAGTGGTGAAGGAGGGATGTTGGCAAATGTCCCTTCCTTAAATTGTCATCGCTGTTTCAAACATTTTAACAGTTTCCCTTTAATTCCTGCACTGCCTGAGCTGAGCAGGGAGAGAGTTGTGGCCACGAGCTCATCAAGAACAGCTGGACTTAAAGATTTTAGACATCTTCTCCAGCCTAAACTACTGTGATTGCACTGCTGCTCTTAATTTCTCGTCATGACTGCAGTGTTAAGTAGGCTAGACTTTAACTTTTCTCCCTGTTTTCTTATTTAATTATATTTTTAGTTGCTTTTGGAGTGCTCGTTGTTGAAAATAGTCCTGAAAGAAACGTTGGACAGCTGCTTTCTTTTTATTATAGGAATTCCTTTTTTAGCAGTTGGGAAATACTCTGCTTTTATAACTCAAGCTTGTGTGGTTACATTTTGTTTATTTATTTTTAATATCAACTTACCATGAGAATTCACATCTGTTATCACATTAGTAGGATTTATTTACTTACACCAGTGGTTCTCAACCTGTTGCTTATGGATTGCTCTGATCTGTGCACTCAGAGGTCTGTAAAAGGTAAAAAAGAATATTATTAATCAGCTAAAAGGGCCAATGCAAGGGTTCTTGCCTGCACTGGATAATTATTAATAGTCAACACACATACAAAAAATTGCAATCAATTTGAGAATGTGACATTTTCATGCTGTGTGAAATCCTGTCTTTCCAATGATGGCACAAGTGTAAAGCCTGTCTTTACCATCTTTTCATGCTCAGTTACTAATTGGTAGAACTTCAGTGGAATATTTCATCCCATCTTCCTGCACCTTTCCTTGGGTTCCTGAGATGATGTTTTGAGCCATTCACAGTTCATATTTTCACCTGCTGCTTACAAAGATCCTTTTTCAGGAGAGCTGAGATGGATTCAAGGAGGGAAAGGGAAGGAGTGGGGACAAGAGGGGAGCTGCTCTGTTTGAGCTAAAATGAGATCATTGACACTGGGGCCTGTTAGGAAATGCTGGAGGGTGTAATTCCTAAAGTGACTCAATGTAAATGTCTGTGCTTTCAGTGTTTTATGAGTTCATGAGGCAATGCTGCTGGGAGGGTCCTTCTCTGAGACCCAAAGTTGCGTTTTAGCTCTGGAAATAAGGGAGCCATTTACCAAAACACATCGCCTAGAATTGTAGCGTTTATTCTGTTGGAATTAAGCTACAATTGCAGGAACTCTGAAAGCAGGGCACAGGGATTGTGTTACCTCTGGCCTAGTTGAAGGCCTGTGTGTTGAGAAGAGCAAATGACACAGCAAATACAGAACCCATGAGTGGGGAGAGCAAGATTAAAACACCAATGAGTTCCCTGAGCCAAGAAAGGCAATTTTAGAACCTTCTAACTTCCTGCTGAGCAGAGGTTTGTTAATAAATATTAATAAACAATTGCCTGAAACTAGAAAAATGTCATTTTGGGTGGTAATTTAGGGTGTGTTTTCTTTTGCTGTACCTGTCCTTGCAGAGTGTAGATGGTTATTACCTGTGTGGTGCTGGAATGCTCTTTTTTGGGCAAAAAAAGAATTAAAGTATGGAAAAGAAAGGCAGGGTGCTCCAGGACAATCCCAGCTTCCTGGCTTTGGGAGAAATCTTCCCTAAAGGAGCCTGAATTTCCATCAGTTTTGTGTTTGGCACCGACAGAAAAGACCATGAACTAAAAAAACCTGACCTTGATGCTTCTCGTACGTCTGTTATTTGTGCCAAATCCTTCTTTATCGTGCACAGTTTTTCCATTCCGTGGATTTGGGTGGGCTGGGGAAGGTGAGGAAATCCTGGCTGTGGAGGGAACGGGACCTGCAGCCTCAGGAAGGACAGCAAAGAGCACATTTAGGAGATAAAAGGAGGCTTTTCGAGTGCTTGGCAAAGAGCAAAGTATGATTTTAGAAGATTCCTCAAACAAAACATGAGGAAATGTGGTGCTCTCAGACCGTCATTTCCACGGAGCAGAGCTGGGATTGCAGGCATACAAACACTGTACAAGCCAGGTTCAAAAATCACATTATTGCAGGCTTAGAAAACACCTCAAATGTGTTGAAACAGCCCAGGGAATGTTCCTCTCTGCTGAGGCTCCCAAAGCAGAGCAGGCCTGACCCTTCCCTTCCATTCTTTTGAAGGTGGGGCAGAATCTTCACCTTGAAGTTGAGCTTTGAATTCATAGTGAGGGGGAAAAAAAAATACAGATTTTTGGCTATAGGTGAAAAGGCCTCTCTGAAGCTCCTGGGATCAGAGGGAAGATGCTTCTGTGGCAACACACAGTTCCCTGAAAAGCTTTGAGCTGCCTTCCAAGTTGGAGCAGGGCTCTGTCCCAGCAATGTTGGGAAGAGTCGCTCCTCCCAGAGCTGGGAGCCAGAGGATCTTGTGATCTGAGCTCACACAGCTGAGCTGGTGTTTGCTTTCCACTTGTCATCATCCAGCTCTTGATCAGTTTTAGCTTTGCAGTTCCCATCTCACATAAAAACCCTTTTTAACCAGTTCCTGGTTCCCTTGGTTTCCTTTGCAGTTCTCCACTCTCGGGTTGGTTTTGTTGGGATATTTCAACACTTGAAAAAAATAGGACTTAAAAAGTCGGTGTGTGGAGTGATTAAATCTGTGTGTAATGTTTGTTGTGCTGTTAAGGGCTTTGTTTTTCCTTCTTAAAAAGGAAAAGCAGTTTTAGTTTAAATCTCATCTTGAGATTCAAACTAAAAGTAGTTTAAATCTCATCTTGAGATTTTTAAATCTCAAGATGAGATTTAAACTACTTTTAGTTTGAATCTCGAGATGCAAACAGCACCACTCAGCAAAAGTGAGTTATTTTGATGCTTTCAGTTCAGACTTGGTGTGTTTTAATAGGAAATGGCCTTCAAAAAATGCATTAAAAACACTTCTGGTTGTTACTGTAAAGCAGCTCTTAGAATGCCTTTCACACACAGACTTTGTGTATATGGAAATTCCTTCTGCAGGAGTTAAAATACTGATTTTTATTTTGTGTCTGGTTTTTTTGCTTACAGGTTTATTCCAGAGTTGAAAAAGCTTGAAGAATATATTTTATCCATGTTTGGGAAAAGATAGTTGCTACAGACGAGGGGGAGAAACACTGGGATTGATAAAAAGATGAGTATGTTAAAACCAAGTGGACTTAAGGCTCCTTCAAAGACCATCAAGCACGGGGGCACCTTGCTGAAAACACCCACACCTGTTGCAGCTGGTAAGGAACAGTCAAATATCTGAATTTTCCCCTCATTTCTAACAAAAAGTACCTGGAATGCTGTGAGAATACACTGGTTTTACTCATTACACCAAGGGGTTTTTGCTTGTATTGAGGGTCTAAAAAATTAAATGTACAACTTGCAAAAACCTCTGAATTTTCTAATTGGCTGGGATCGAGTTGTCCTTGAGGAAACCTTGTCATGGCAAAAACACTTGGGTCGTTTTTGAGGTAAGACTTGGGAGTTCCCCAGATTTTTACCCAAACCTGCATTAAATGCATCCAGTGTCTCTGGAATTTGAGTCATGGCATTCCAGAGTTTACAGAAAATCTGCCTTTGTGCTCCTCGTGCTTTTCCAAGTGCGTTGACACCGAGTACCGATGCTCTGTGGGATATCCAGGTGTTGATTCCCGCTGTTTCTCCTGTTCCAGCTGCGGCAGAGAAGGCAGTCCCCAGTGAGAAGCCCCCGGGCACGGCCCCTGCAGATGCCCATGAGGAGTTTGTGGATGATTTCAGGGTCGGGGAGCGCGTTTGGGTCAACGGGAACAAGCCGGGCTTCATCCAGTTCCTTGGAGAAACCCAGTTCGCTCCGGGGCAGTGGGCAGGGATCGTCCTGGATGAGCCCATCGGCAAGAACGACGGCTCCGTGGCCGGAGTTCGCTATTTCCAGTGCGAGCCCTTGAGGGGAATATTTACCAGACCATCCAAGCTGACCAGGAAAGTTTTGGCAGAAGATGAAGCCAACGGTACCCAGACCTCCCACCCTTCCAGAGCCACCTCCCCCACATCCACATCGGCCGCCAGCGCCGCCTCTGCTGCTGCTTCTGCTGCGCTTCCCCCGTCAGGGATTCCCCAGAAAACCTCCCCTCTCGCTGCTAAGGATCACCCAACTCCTGCTGCCATGAGCAACCTCTCCAAGACTGCCAGCGAGTCCATATCCAACCTGTCCGAGGCCGGGTCGCTCAAGAAAGGGGAGAGGGAGCTCAAAATTGGAGATCGAGTTCTGGTAAGATCCCCCTGCAGATCCCTCTGCAGCCTCTGGGTCTGCTTGGCATTGATTCAGTAGAACTTCCCTGCTGTTTCCTGGTCAAGGTGATGTCCATTTTATGCTCTGCTTTTCTGTTCTCTACCTGCTGTAGGAAGGTCTTGGCAATGCCAAGAGAAAATGATTAATTTGGCAGTTTTTAATCTGTTGTGGTTCTGAGTGTTTAACAACATATTTGTAGCTTATCTCTCCGTATCTCAGAGAACAATGTGCTAAATAATAAACCAGGCATGTGAGGCTTCCCTGCAGCTCTTTTACCCTGTCCAGGGCCGTGTCTTTCGAAAGCAAACAGGTCAATAATTGATTGTTCCTCAGTGGTGATGGGCAGCAACAGGAGCAGTCACGTAATGCCACTGCTCAGTCACATAATGCCACTGCTCAGCCAGGAATTCCGTGTCTCCTGGTGATGGGCCACGTTACTTGGCTGCCCTTCCCAAATTCAGAACCCTGAATGCTTCTGCTGATGTATCATTCCACCTTTTTAAAGAGGTGGGAGCTCAGCAGCTTTGGGGAACATTTTTATTTCAATGGTTAGCCCAGAGTGATGGTGGAAGCCTGGAATTTGGATCAATGCAATAGAACGTGTGGAGCATTTGTGATGATTGATCTGATATACACCAAGAAAAGTGGGAAACCCTGCCTGGGGAACAGTGGGCTTTGCTGGAAGAGGCAGTGGAAAGCTGGTGGTGTGTTGTTTTGTGCTGTATTCTTAATTTACAGACTGTGTGTGTAACTGGAAAGGCCCTCGTGTGCTCATCAGATCTCTGATCACTGGCACACATCTGAGCTGAGGTTTGATTCACTGCCATGTGTCACTAAGCTGAAGAGTTGTCTCCCTGTTATTCTGACACAGTCTCTTGTTATTTACAGTGTCATTTTAAAATCTCCAGTAGGTAAAAGCAAGGGCAGGTCCAGCTGTCCTGGCACAGCAAACATTTTGGGGTTATTGGGAAGGACGTTGTGTAGAAAAATCTCTCATGGGTTTTATTGTTTGTCCTGCATTGCCCCGCCAGACAATGACTCAGCAGTAAAGGTGGATTGATATTTAAATTTTATGGTATTTTTAAAGGAAGAATTTGACTCCTCTTTCTGTTTAAAGAGAGTTTAAAACAGAGGGCCAAGTTAAAGAAGGAGACAAAGGTGAAGTGAGGGCAGGGCTTGGCTGACAGCTGGATTGGGGCTGAGATGTGTTTTCTTGGATGCCAGTGGAAACAAAGATTTACCCTTTATCCCTGGCTATTTCTGGCAGAGACTCCAGCCCTGGTGTCCTCCAGACAGCATCAGGGTTTAACCACTTGTTGGCCTTTTCCTCGAGGACCTTTGTGAATCTTTCTCAAGTTTCTATTTTCCTTGGCTCTGCAAATTCCAGAAAAAGCACATCCTAAGTGCCACAGTTTGATAATAATTAGGTCCCAAATTCTGTTTGTTAAGTAGGACAGGTTAAACTTAGTATTTCATCCTCTCTGCTACCTCTGCTTGCCTTAAATATTCCTCTTGAGTCATCAAATGGTAGCTTGAGGTTTGGAGGCAACAGCATGTTGGTGATGCACATCTGTAATTGCTGTGCCAGAGTAAAACACTCAGGAACAGGAATGTTAAAGGGACAGGGTCCTTTTCTGCTGCTTTTTAACACTTTTGGGGCCTTGTGCTAATTATTTGTAGTAGATCCCAGACTCTGCTCTCACCATCTAACAATAAATCCAGATGTAAGTATATTAAATCAACAGGTTAGTGCAAATAATGCTGAACTTGGCTGAGTAATCCATTCACCTGTTCATAGTTTTATTCCCTGCCACTGAACTCTTGTCCAGTACTGAGGACTGGAGGGTTGAGGTGTCACTCTGGAAACTGTCCTGGAGCACTGGGTGGTGGGAAGGCCCTGCCTGTCACTGACTGTAACTTGCTTGGCCATTCCTGCTCCAGCAGAGCTACAAATGCAGCTGGAATGCTGGATTGCTCCATGTAATTTGGGGTCAGTTGTGCTGACAGCAGTCACTGTGCAGGAAGATGTTCCACAGGAGGAGGAGAGGCTGGATGGAGTTGTGTCCTGCCCTCTAAGTGACAGTGCAGTGTCACAGCCACAAGCCATGTTCCAGTCTGGCTGCACCATTGCAGGGCTGGAGTGACTAAATCCTGCAAAATTCCTCAATTCTTGCAGCCTGGAGCAGCTGCTGGTGGATATTTCGTGAAGGTTCTTAGTAATGATGATGATGGGCAGGGGGAGGAAAGCAAGAGCTGGGAATTGCACCTTGGAAATGGTGACCCCTCCAGCTGTGCAGCCCTGCAGTTCAGCAGAACACTTGGATTCAGGAGAGACAAGAGCTCACTTGGGAGTCTTATTAAAACAGCTAAATGGAAAATGATGGCCTTCAGGGCAGATTTGTAGATGGGGAAGATGTAGCTCATAAGCCAAGATTACATTCCAGAATGGACTTCAGATGTGGCTCAGGGTTATTGATCTCAGTGTGTGATCTCAGGGTGGGGAGTGCTGATTGTTACACCAAAGTATTTCAGCCTCTTAGTTTTTCCCCTCTAAGTTGGATTCTAAAATACACTTAGGAGGAGTCACCTTGAATGGAGCAGTTCAGCTGTTTTAAGTTTCTTTTAGTTGTCAGTGACTGGCTGGGTTTGGCTGATCACTCAGTGGGAAAGGTAAAATCACAGCTGGTTTGCTCTGCCCACTCTGGGTTATCAAGAAACCAGAGGCTGTTCTGCCAGCATTTACTGATTCCCATCTCAACCTGCCTTCCTTTTGGCTTTGCCCAGATGTAAATGTGGCACAGGTTTGAACCTGAAATGTTGGGTTCAGAGCATTTCCTGCCTGGCCAGCTGATGTTTCCCAACAGCTGAGCTTTGCTGGGACATCTTCCTGTTCCTCCCCACAAAAAGCATCTGCCAGCTCCTCACATTTACTCCTGTGTTGTCCCAGCAAAGGCTGCCTCAGTGGTGTTGGGGTGAGGTATTTTGATGAACTGCTGAGGGTTAAAGCTCTGGTGCATGTTCTGAATTGTTTTCTGTGGGTAGAAAAGATGTCTTGGGCTTATTTTGTTATTTCTTTGATCTCCAGTTGTTTCCCTGCTGTTTAGTGCACTTAGAATTACCTGATGCTACTTTGCTCCCATCTTGGAGCTCCCTCAACTGATGTCTTTAAAAAATACAAAGATTTAAATAATGCACTCCTTCAAACAAAGGAAGCTTCCAGTGCACTTATCCCTGATTTATTTGGATATGAAGGTGCCCTACATGAGCTTTCCTTAATTCAGGCAATTTAGGAAGAATAGTGGTCACATACAGATTGTTTGGGACACTCATTCAGAGGGAAAGAAATCCCAGAGGAAAAAAAGGAAATAAAATTTCCAGATGGGGGCGGGGCGGGGGAGAAAAAAAGGAAAAGAAATGGCAGAGAGAGGAAATTCCACTGCAAAAACCAAATAGAGCTTGGAGGTGATCACCTGGACATTCCCAAACCAGGCTTAGAGAGTCACACGTGAGGCTGTGCTGAGCAGTGTGGTAGATGTGGAGATAAAAAAGATGGAAAACGAGCAGCCTGGCTTTTTCAGGGAGCAGAAAACCTCTTTTCCCAAAAGACCTTGTGTATTAAAGCAGAACACTCTCATTGCCATCCAAACAGAGGGTGCTCCAAGGTGTGGGATGTGTCAGCTGAGCTGTCTGTGGATGCCTGTGGGAAAACTCTTGTAGATTTGCAGCAACCACCAGCTACAGCTTTCCCTGGGTTTTCCCCTCAATTTGAAGATGACATGTTCAGTAAATTGGCTGTTAAACTGAATTGTAAACATCAGAAAAATAACTCCTGGGAGACATCAATGCCCCCGAGGGAAACGTAACAATCGAGGAGGATTTCCCATTGTCCTGTTGTCTTAGGATTTCTCTTTCCTGAGATTCCAGAGCAATCAAAGCAAATCAAACCCAAATCAAACTAAAGGAAATACACAACCTGAAGAATTACAGCCCCAAATGGGTGTTCCAGTGGGAAGGGAGAGATGCTGTGATTTCTGTAGTTTACTGCCAAAGATGATTAAGTTGAAGCAGCACGTTGTGCTCTGCTGTCTTGGGAGTCTCCCAGGATAAATCTGCCTCCCTCAAATCCCAGTTTATCTGAGCCATATTCAGCAGCACGTGCTTAATTTCCCTTTCACCAACAAGAAACTAATAATGCTTCCTGTTAATGCGTGGAAATGGTGGTAGATCGAGTGGACATTTCCAAGAGCTGTGTTTTATGATGTGGAACTCGTTATTCAGCTTGTCGTTTGGTGCAGTGAGGTGCAGCTTTTACTGGGTAAAAATATGATCAAACCAGAGGAGAGTTATTAATGCAAAGAGTCATTCCAAGAGCTCTGTATTAGGCATAATTTCCATTCCTAACATATGATGTATGTTGTGGAATCTGGATGGGATTGAGCTGTTAGAACATTAACTCTGGGCAGGCTGAGGGGATTCTGTAAGGCAGGAAACGTTGATGTGGAAATCTGCACTTCCCTCCTTGCCCTGGGTTAGTGACACAGGGCCAGGTTGATTTTTTTTTGCTGCTGAAAATCAGGCTGCAGTGGCAGCACTTGAACTTGTGTGAATAAGAACTGCCAGTGGCAGTGCCTGCTGGTGCTAAAGCAGCTGGGGAAAGAACACCAGGCAAGCAGTTCAGAGAACAAATGACTGTCAGGCTCAGCCAGTTTGGCTTTCCTGGCTGAGCTGCAGCCAGAGAACCTGTTTGCCCTGGTGTTGGGAACACTGGGGATGCCTGAAGAGCCCAATGCAAAGTTGATTTCCAAAACAAACAAACAAACAAACCAACCCGGCTGAAGTTCCCGATTAAACTCTGGAATCAAAGGGGAAAAACTGCCCTGGGTGCAAACTTGAAGCAGCTTTGAGAGCTTTTTCCTGAAGGGGCCAGATGCTGCATTTTAAATAAATAAATAAATAACTAAAAATCTTATCAAGCTAAGGGGCCTGAGCCTTCTCAAGGGATTAAAGTGCTTTCATTCATTTAACCAGTTACAGCTTCAGCCCAGGCTGCCAAATCTGCTGCTCCTGGAGCTGAGCTGTAAAGCTGGGCCTGGGCTTTGACTCCATATGGTCACCAACCGGTGTAAACTCCATTTACAGGCCTTGCTGCAAAGTTCTGCTCTGTGCACGAGTGACACAGAATTTCTCCTCCTTCCCTGTGTTCTTCCTTGCTCTGTTATTCCTTCCCGAGCTCTGTGGGGATGGCACAGGCGGGGGTTGACAGCAGATTATTGGCAGATTTGTTTCCACCCCTGTAACCTATCTGGGAGTAAACATGACGTAAGGCTGCCAACTGATTACATTCCAGGGCTCTTAAAGGCAGGGAAGGGAAAAACAAACTTCACATGGAGAGAGAGAGGAGTTTCTCCCCGTAGCAATAATCCTGTGTTGGCCACGTGGAGCTTTTAAAATCTCCTTTTTCTGTTGTTTTTTTGTTTTGTTTTGTTTTGGAACATCCTGAGTAGAAAATGCACTTCTGACTTCAGCCTGTTTAAAAATCTCGTCACTGTGAAAACCCACAAATATTCACTGGTGGTGTTGCAGTTAGAGCAGGGCAAAAATCCCCTGCACAAAGCACGTGAGGATGGAAAAGGAGGAAAAAACGTGGAAGTTGGGAATGTGTGGTGGTTTTGAGCTGGTGACTGAGCTGCTCAGCCCCGTTTTGCTTTCTCCTGGAGCTGGGGTGGCTGTGCCAGGTGCTTTGGTGGCTTTGTCATGTCAAGTCAAGATGAAAGTAATTCTGATATTTCTGTGTGCCTGCTTAGGCAGCATTTGGGTGCTGTGGATGAGTTTGCCAAGTGGCTGCCACAGCCTGAAAAATGGGAATATGTCTGAGGGGTGAAGGGTGTCCAGAGGCTCTGTCTGCAGTTCCTCACAGGGTGATTTTCTCTGGGCAAACCTCAGCTCTCTTTGGTGTTACTGGAGACATTGGTACCTCTGTGCTCCCAGATAAAGAAGATGTTAAATTTCTCTTGCCAAGTGTTCACCTGAGTCATTCTGTTGTGGCAGCTCCTCGTTTAACTTCCAAATCCACCTCAGTTCCTGGGATGTCACGACAACAATCCGGGATGTTTCCACATGCTCTGGGAATAGTTAATTCATTTCTCTGTGTGTGTGTGGACTCCTTGGCTTCCCTTTTCCCAGCCTTCCCGAGGGGAATGAGATCCAGGAACACGTTGTCCTTGGTCACTTCAGCACAGGATGGGCGAAGGAACAGTTTATTTACTTCATTTGAGCCTTTGCTTTTGCTTTGTTTTGTTTTGCTTTGTGGTGCTGAATTCACTTGTGGCTTTCGTGGTATGAAATTCCTGGGAAGTTTTGGGGTTTTTTTTATCTTTCTTGGAGTTGATTGAATGACTTGAATCTCAGTTGCACATCAGCTGTAGTTGCTGCCCTGTTTTCCTGGGGGACTGGAGGGTGGTGTGGTAGCACAAGGGCTGTGTGAGTGTCTTATTTTTGCCTCACTTTGGAACCTTTTATTGCCTGCAACCAAATTGGGCACAAATAGAGAGGTTTGAAAAAGTTCTCCCAAGTTCCGTGGAAACAACCCAAGAGAAGGTGGAGACTGCAAACCACCAGCTGTGGAAAAGCTGCAATTTGCCTTCACAGAACTTTGCACATCAGAGAATCCCCATGATCCAGGCTGGTCCCAGCACTGCTCCCATCAACAGGAACAGCATTTTTAGGGGCTGAGGTCACCCAGACATGATCTCTGATGCCCCAGGACAACTGACACCCTTAATCCTGCTGTTCACAGAACTGCTGGGCTGAAAAAGCTGAATTAGGGAGGCCAGTTGGAAGTTCAGGAGATGCTCTGGCACAGCTCAGTCGTGCCTTGATGCAGTGTCAGATGTCATGTGGAGATTTTTAAAGGAAACAGGATGATCTGAGGCAAACACCTGTCTGATAGGTGTCTAATCTCAAAGAAAAAAAGACAGGCAAAAACTGGCAGAGGAACCAGCTGTTGGCAAACTAAAACATGGCAGGTTTCTCAAATACGTTTTGCTTCCTTCTTTGAAACTAGAGATTTAATGGAGAGAACTCCACTCTCTGGTGGGATTATTGTTATTTTTTAACTTTTGAACACTATCTAACAGTAACTTCCAAATTAATTTGACCTTTATTGATATATTTTAACTCTGTGGAGTTACATCCTTAGTTATTTGAAAAAAAACCCTTGGAAACGTTGGCCAGAATTCAGAGCAGAGCTGCAAAATGACTCAGGCAAGAGAAAGGATCTTGCAATAAAAGATTGGAGGCACTTAAGCTGTTAATTTACACAGGGAATAATGGAGGTGCCCTGCTTGGAACATGTGAGGACCTGCTGAGGAGCTCTGTCATCTCCCAGCTCAAAGCCAGGGGCTGAAGGCCACAGTCAGATTTGGTTTATTTGAAATTTAAATGTGTTTGCAACAATGGAGAGATTAACTATGAAAATATCCTGTCAGTGGAAGTGTTTCCTGATGGGTATCAGCTCTGGAAACGGTCCCACACAGAGCCCAGCACAGTTCCAGGGATAATTTACAGGTGGAATTGGTGCAATGAGGGACCTGTTCCAGGAGATCCTCAGCAGATGATCCCGGGCCTCCCCCTGGCCTGGAATGGGGGAACAAATCAATTCACTGCAGTTTCTTTTGCCAGCTGGGAAAAGTTCTGCTCAATTCTGAGAACCAAGAGAGGAGGATTCTGCTCACAACCTGCTGGGTGGGCTTTGCTTTTCCAGGCACGTTGTGGGTGTCAGATGCTCCTGGAAAGGCAGAAATATCCAAGTGATGCTTTGCAAGAGTCACCTCAGGCAAAAGAGGACAATTGTTGTTTACCTTTTCCCCCTCTCAGGGTGTAAATTATATTGTTACACTGCCAGTGTTCCACGACCTCTCTCCTTCTTTAGACCATCTCCCTCTTTTTCCCTGGATTACACTGGATTGTTTGTGTCCTGCTTCTCCTTATCTTTGGAAATGTGGCTCTGCAAAGGTTTTCCCAAGCTTTGACGTGTCCTTTCATCAGGTTTACAAACCCACTTTGCTACTTCACTTTACCTTGCAGCAAAGTAATGTTGGCTTAGTTAGAACGGGGTAAAATGGAATTTAATCACTTTTTTTTTAATGTGTTTGATGTCACACTGGTGAATTCCAAGCAGATTCCTCACCCCACAGTGACCTGTGGTCTAACCCAGATTCTCTGCTCTCTTATTGATCTGTATTTTAACAACTTGTCTGCACTGAGTGTGGCAGCTGAAAAAAACCTCTGGCAGTTCTTTGTCTCTTATTCAGAGGAATGAAGGTCAGGGAAAACTGTCTTCATGGTAGTGATGGCCCACTTTTTTATAACTTTCAGGAACTTTCTAATAAACCTTTTCCCCTGTTTCTGTTAGAAACTGGGCTTTTTATTTTTAGTCCTTCGTGGCAAGTAGATCAGTTGGCAAATACAACCAGTTTTTGGTTTGAGGTTGGGGTTTTTACCTTTTTTTTTTTCTTTCTTTTCTCTAATTCTTATATAATTTAAAAACAACTTTTCTCTGATAAATGCTGCAATTCTGTAAGTACGCTTTTCATATGGGTAGGAACAATTCATTGTCATCACGTCATAATCTTTTTTTCCCCTTTATGGCACTAAAAAAATCGATATTCCAGCAACTTGGATCATGAAAAGCCTTTACCCTCCTGTGTTGTCCAGCAGCACCTCCCATTGTCCTACCCAGGGAGTAAATTCTGATTGTTGTGTTGTCACGGGCAGGGCACCAATTGCAGCTGGAGATAACTAATAAATACTCTGGGAATGACTGGAAACCTTCAGCAGTCTCAGCAAAACTGCATTTATAGCCCCTTTGGTGAGGGCACACAGAAAACCAGCAGAAAATGGAGGAGCTGGTTATTCCAAGAAGCAGGATTAGGTTTGGAAAAAAACCCCAGCAATTCCTTGGCATTCTTCCTTGTATCTCGTTCTAAAATAAGGCCCTGCCGTGGGGACAGGACGAGTCACTCAGCTCTGCCTCCCAGGAGCTCCTGCTGGGCATCCCCATATGGTCTGGGACAGAATTCCTGCATTTCCTCCCTCCCACCAGCCCTTGGATCCCAATTCCAACATCCAGGCTCTGTGATAGCTGGGGCAGGTCCAAGGGCACGGGGAAGTTCTGATTTCTTCCAGGCCCTTTCCCAGTTTGGAATTTGACCGGAATATCTTCGAACTAACGCTGGGCATTTACTGCTAAACGTGGGAGATGAGCAGGGCCCGGGGATGGAACCGAAAAGGGGTGAATGTTCTGCCCCCATGTTTCATCTGCCTGATCCTGGAGCCAGCATTCCTGATCCTGGAGCCAGCATTCCTGATCCTGGAGGTTGATTTCCAGGGTGGCTTGGAGGGAACAGATTGCAGCCGTTTTTCCTGTCCCTGGGAGTCTCTGCTTGGAGTGATCCTGTTCCAGTGATCCTCTTATCTTACCTGCCCAGGGAAAGGTGCTGAGTGGGTGTCTGTAGGTAAATAATTTATGTTGTTTATTACAAAAAAAAATCACCACAGAACACACAGTCCACAAAACAGCAATAAAATTCCTTGGCCTGGCTCAAGGATCCTGGAAAAGGAGCTGAGGAATCCTCTGTGTCACCCCAAACCTGACTGTGGTTTTTGAGGGGATGCTCCTTCTCTGGGCTACTGTTCTGGTTTTCCTGCCTGATTTCTTTAATGGCTTTTTAGAGCTTATTTTGATTTAACTTTTGTGCTTTTTTTCAGGCAGAAAACTGTACAAAATTGAGCAGGGAGACAGCATCCAGCCAGTCTTTTCACCTAAAGTTATCTTCCAAATTCACCTATAGAGAAAAAACACCTAACAAAACAAGACAAAAAATATTAAAAAACTGCCCAAACTTACTAGAAAAGGAATAAAGAGAAGGGAAGCTTGGAAGCCCGATGTTTTTCTCTCACACTACTCAGTTAAATGTTATTTATATGTTTATACTCAGGATAATGATATTTACCCTCCAGAAAAAGTCGATTATGTCCAATGGGGAATAACACATCCCTCCATTTAAGGACTGGTTCTTCCCAGGAAATCCTTTAACAATATTCTATCTTCCCTCCTCCCCCCTGTGCCACATTCTGGGGAGCTCTTGGGCTGCTTACAATCCTCTTTTTTCTGGTGCTTGTTTTCCAAGAGGGGAAGTTTGTGTGTTCTGTGCCAAGAACACCAGATACCAAAGGTTCTGCTGGTTACTATATTAGGCTGAGTCATGATAACTGTAAACTTGGTGTGTTTTTATTCCATGGAGAGTAACAATTTGCTACAGAGCCACTTAAAGCAAGAGCTGAAGGTTGTTTCGAGACGGTCTCTGACGAGGCAGAAGGAGCTGCCACCTTAAACAGGGACAAGAGCTGCCTCTGTCACCTTTGCCACTGGAGTAATGTCAAAAAAGGGCAATTATTCTCCTTGGTTTTCAGGGGTTTGTGTGGAAAAGGACCTGCCAGACTTCCCAAATGCATTTATGTGAGTTCTCTGCTGTGCTGTGATCACTCACCCTAATTTACAGCACAAACAGCTCCTCGTTCTCCTGCAATCCCGAGAAGTTCCCCCCAGAAATAGAACATCCATGGAAAAATGCTGTGCAATCCTAATTCCCTTTATTTAATGTCTATTTTGGTAGCAGGTTTCCAACAGGCCTCACAAGATTCCTCACTGGAGAACGTGGAAAACACAAAGGGACCTTTCCAGTGCCACTGCTGTGCTTTCCATGGGGAACGCCGGCAGTCTCGGGAAGATTTTCCTGACCTTTTTCCCTGTTTTTTGGCGGTGCTGGGTTCGGGCTGCACAGATTGCCACGGATTCAGGGCACAGCAGATGGTCAGTGGGACCTGCAGGAGCCCTGCAGCTCTGGCTGCTGGCCCTTCCTGGCAAGTGTTGGCCACAAAACACCTTTCCCTCCTTCACCTCCTTTAATTCCTCCCTCCCTGCGGGTTGTAAAAAGCTGCAGCTCAGAGAGACACTGCAAGGAATTGGCATTGCTGGAAATAATTCAGGTTGTGTGTTTGAAACCAGCTGATTTCGAGTCTTTCCTGTAGGAGTGTTTAAGGTTTTTTAAGTGAAGAAAAGACTGAAGAAATGATTGTTCCCTTTTTAAGGATTCACATGGTTATGTCTCCAGTGTTGCCAAGGGCTCTGCATTTGTGTTTTATATCAGATTTAAATACAAGAGGGTTGTTCTGTGTATTTTATCTGAATTATCCCTCAGAGAAAATATGAAAGGATTTTTTTTCTCATTTCATTTCTTTTACTTTTCCTCAGAGACTTTGAGTAAGAAATAAGCAGTTCTTAGAAATCCTTATCTGCTGACAGAAATGTGTGTGCAACAAATATCTGCTGTATTCAGTATATTCAGTATTCAAGTTCTACTGGGTCTTGTTAAATGTATTTTTAATCTTGTAGACCTATCAAGTCACCTGCTGGAATTGTGGCCTTCAGTCATGACAGACTTTGAATACCAAATTGGACACAACTAAATGCTAAGAAAGTGATTTTTGTTTCATTTTTTTTCATCTTTGACCAGTTTGGGTGTGAGGATCTTTGTTTGTTCAACATCAAAACAAGCTCATAATTAAAAAAAAAAAAAAATCTGCATTTTGAGATCAGGACTGGTCCCAGGATTGATGTGCTTTGTGCACATGGTCACTCCATAAGTTTTTTCCCTGTATTTGAATTTGGCAGAGCATTAAATGCTGGTGTGTTTTCCTGCTTCAGGTTGGGGGGACAAAAGCTGGAGTTGTGCGTTTTTTGGGAGAGACAGACTTTGCCAAAGGCGAGTGGTGTGGAGTGGAGCTGGATGAGCCCCTGGGAAAGAACGATGGAGCCGTGGCCGGAACCAGGTTGGTCCATCTTCCATTTACCTCCTGAGGTTCTCCTCTGTGGTCTCTCTTGGTTTTTAACATCTCCCTGAAGCTCCCAGTGGAGGCAGGGAGGCTGCAACCCCCAGGGTCTGCTGATGGATGGCTGCAATTCTGGGCTGCCTCCATTGCTCCGAAAATCCGGATCAACCCCCCATTCATGGGATGAGCTGATCTCTCCTACTGCCATGTGGGTTCTATTCACAGCCTGGGGATGGAAAGCCCAATTTCCTGCATTTTGAACACCTGCTTGATTTCTGAATGCTCAGTGGAGGAAATCTCTGCATAGCTGAGAGCTGTACTTGAGGGAAACCTTCCTGAATCCCAGGGGCTGAAAATTCCTGGACAGCAGTTGCCTCATTGCTGAGGTTGGAATTAGTGGAGCTGCTTCCTCCAATGTCACACTTAGAAAGCATTAATTCCCACCACAGTGGGACTTCCTTTCTGATTTGCTACAAGGAACAGTTTTTTACCTCCTTAAAAAAAGATTTTAAAAGGATTGGGCCACCTTAACATGGGGGATCACAAACTTATCAATGGGGTTTCTTTATATGTAATCAAAGGTATATATTCTGTATAATCAAATATGCATAAATAGTATCCATGTAATATGAAACTATTTGATCTAATGAAAATCTGCTGCTTATTTCTAACTCTCAGCCATCACATATTTTTGGCAGCTCAGAAGGAGAAGAAAGTAAAACTGACTGACTCTGAATGGAACGTTTTTAGGAAATAGAGCTACAGCTCAAGTGGAATTTCTGCAGTCTGATATAATCATCCTTCAGCCTCTCAAAGTCTCTTTTCCAAAAAAAATCTGATTGCAGTGTAGTGTAGATAAGAGACACCAGCAGTCCCGTTGATGCTCTCAGACTCCCGAGGCGCAATTCTTCGTGGAGCCCAACCCGTGCATGCGAAAAGAAGTCGATTCACGCTCTCATCTCTCTCCTTTGCTTTTCGGAAGGTACTTCCAGTGCCAGCCCAAGTACGGATTGTTTGCCCCCGTGCACAAGGTGACCAAGATCGGCTTCCCCTCCACCACCCCTGCCAAGGCCAAGGCCGCCGTGCGGAAGGTGCTGCCGACGCCGCTGAAGCGCAGCCCCAGCGCCTCCTCCCTCAGCTCCCTCAGCTCCGTGGCCTCTTCCGTAAGCAGCAAGCCCAGCCGTACAGGACTAGTAAGCTCCTTTTTCTGTTGCATGCTCCCCATCCCCTCAGGAATGCGCGGGAATCCACAGGAATCCACGGGAATCCACGTGCCCGTGGTCGGGCATCAAGATGAGAGCACGTTGATCGAGATGAGAGCACGTTGATTGTGCTGGTTCCACCCAAAGCATGCACGAGGGAAGGAAATCTTAGCTAGCCCTGGAGACTTGAATGTCAGCTGAGTGTTTGAACATTTAACACCTAGAGAAAATATTTGGAATGTTTAATTCAGGCTAACGGAGTGATTGCAGTAAGAAAGGGGCTTATGTGGCACCAGCAAACTGGAATCTCCATCAATTGCTCGTTTTCACTGCCTCTCTCATAAGAGGTTTGTGTTTGAGCTAAAGCTTCCACGGATCTCAGCTGCCACTTATTTTATTAAGCAGGAGGCTTCAGATTGTCTAAGATGCTCCAAATTTTAATGGTAAAGAAAGGAAATTTCTTTGCAAAAGAGATTGAAAGGGGTGAGGCAGCTGAGAAATGCAGAAGTAGCAGTTGCTGGGTCTTTGCTGACAAGAAGCCTCTTTCTTTTCTTTTAGGTTTGGTTTTAATCTGTGAATTCATAAAGGTTAATGTTGCCAAGTGCAGTGGCTCAGGTGAATTCTAACAGTACTAATTCCACCTAATACACTTACTGTGGGTTCTTTTGAAGTTGCTCTCTTACATAAATGTTCTAATCTTGGGTTGCAGCAGGAAGACGGAAATCTGGGAAAGCTGAATTTTGGGAAGTCTCTTTTAAGGCAACGAAAAGCACAGAAATATTTGGGTTTTTCCACAGTCACCCTAGATTTATTTTTTTTTGTTGATTTTTTTTTTTGGAAGCCAAAGTCCATAAGTGCATCTAATTAGCAGGGGGTGACTCCCAGTGGTGTGGAAGTGGCTCTCTGGGCCGGTGTCCCACTGACCAGCAGGTGCAGAGGTGACTTACCCTGCTCCTGCGGGACTGAAGCAGATTACAGAGGTCAGCAGCTGGTCAGGCCACTGGGGTTAATACCTGACCACAAAAAGGATTTTTATTTGGCACAAACTCTGGGACTTCGTTTCTTAATCCAGTGTGGAAGTTGCACTTGCAGCTGCAGAGTGCCCTCTAGTTTGGGATCACTGTACTGACACGTGGAGCTGCCTCAATCCACGAGGAAAAGCATAAATATGGACTCCAGTGTTCTATTCCATATGCTGTGATCCTCTAAGTTACACCTTGTGAAGGTCTCAAATATATTTGCTTATTTTGCCTCTGTTGTGCTCCAGGGATTTTGCACGATTTGGGCTCATAAAGCACAAAGCTTCTGTAATCCATTCTTTCTGGAATTAAAATCCCATCTTTCTTCCAACTGTTTCTCTCAGGCAACGTGAACATTTGGTGGCCATTCAAGTTAAAAGGATTGCCTGAATAATTCGGGGACTTTTCCTTTAAAAGTTAAGCTGCTGAGGAAACAAGATTTCCTGAAACCACTTCTGACACAGCAGACTTTTTGTGCAGCAGCTTTTAAGAAAACTAAAACTTCCCTGAACAGTGCTGGACTCTCTGCTCAGTTACTCAGGGCTCTTGCTGTTCTTCCTGTGCAAGAAAAGCAACTGTCGGGTGATTTAATGGTAAACTGGGGAAAATAAAGTCATTTAGGTGGAAAAGGAGGAGGTCCAGCAGGTCACAGGAAGCGTTTGCTTTACTAACCCCGTGTTTGGAGTGTGCAGAGATATCCCAGTTTCCTCTCTCTGGAGGCAGAGTGGGTTTTTTTAATGCCTTTCCTTTGTGAAGTTGACAGAAACCTCTTCCCGGTACGCCCGGAAAATCTCGGGAACCACGGCCCTGCAGGAGGCCCTGAAGGAGAAGCAGCAGCACATTGAGCAGCTCCTGGCAGAGAGGGACCTGGAGAGGGCAGAGGTGGCAAAAGCCACGAGCCACGTGGGGGAAATGGAGCAGGAATTGGCCCTGGTTCGGGATGGACACGACCGGGTAAGGGGACAGGGCTGCTCCTAAACAGGGAGTAAGAGGTGTTGTTCTAAAAGTGAAGTTATCCATTCTATCTCTCTAAATAATAATATCCATCTACATCAATATGATATGATAATTACCCCCATATCTCCATAATCCATATCATTCCTCCCTGTTGCTCAGCACGTCCTGGAGATGGAGGCCAAAATGGACCAGCTGCGGGCCATGGTGGAGGCAGCTGACAGGGAGAAGGTGGAGCTCCTCAACCAGCTCGAGGAAGAGAAAAGGTACCCACAAATGTCTTCAGGAATTATGAATTCTCTTCAATCAGGCCTTGCATTGGTGACTTTCAGATGTGCAATGAATTTTGAACAGTGGGCAGTTACTGTGTTTAATAAAGGGAAAAAAACACCCTCCAGTTTGAAGAGGGGAAACCAAAGAAAGTGGGTTTGCTCAGAGGCTTAAAATGATTGTTTATAACTGATTTTTGTGCAACTCAATGCTTGTACTGGTTGTTTTCAACCATATTTTATTCCTCCTGATATGAAATGAATGGCTGGTACCTGATCTTTTTGAAACACTTCTCTTCCACTTCCAAATGAAAATGTTGATCATCTCATTTCCTGACAGTTCTGGATTAGGAATTTACATTTAATTCTCTTGTGAATAATTCATTACTGTTACTCATGTCTCTATAGGGTCTGCCTCTTGCAGGAGAATCATCAAAGCCATTAATTCTAATGCCTTTTCTAATTCCCTTTCATAACCATTAGAGGAAAGAACTGAGATTATCAAATAGGTGAGGTGGGGTTGGGAGAGGAAATGGTCTGATAGAATTGTTGGGTCAAGGTTAGGTGAGGAAATTGTGATAAATTGATTTAGTGGGTTTGGAATGCTTTTGAAGAGTGAAGTCTGTTTGGAAACCCCCTGTGAATGTGTCCCTGGAACCAGACAGTGTTGGCCTCTCTGAGGGGCTTAAAACTGGAGGTCACAGATGAGAAAATGCAGTGGTAAAAAGGGCAATTCCTTTACAATTTTCCTGCTGCCTTTTCATGGGACCCAATGGAACAGAATCTGCAAAACAAACAGTTGAGTTTGGTCTGGAATTATTTGTATGTTCCCCCAACCACTCCAGGCTTATTTTCCCTGTGTTGTGAGTTTGGATCAGTCTCAGCAGTGACCCAAAGTCAGTCTTTAATCCCCTATTTCCCAAAGCCCTGCTGGGACCCACTCCCAGTCCCAAATCCTTATTCTTTTATTTTAGACTCCCATCACTTGTAACTCTGTTTGCAGCAATGATTTCTGTATCTGTCAGCCAAGCTCTGTGTGTCATTCCAAGGAAAGGGGACATCCTGGGATATACCAGAGTCAGGGGAAGGGAGCAAAACTTCTTACAAATTTGATTTTAAGTCAGATTTTGGCTTCTCTCCTCCGTGATCCCATTCTAAGACTCCTGTGTGGGCAAGGCAGGGCCTGTGCTCCCCTTCTGCATCTTGCAGTTCATGCTGACCCCCAACATATTCCTCTGTCCTGGAGGTTGGATTCAGTGTGCCCAGCACACTGCCAGGCCTGTGGATATTTTGGATGTGTCCTAAATTTCTGCCTGTTTTTTAGATGAGTGGTAGAATATACAGAATATGAGACCAAACTGTTCATTTCAATCACCCCTCTCGAGGGTGAAAGAATGAGAGAACCAGTGATGATTTAAAGGGTGAAAGAACGAGAGAACCAATGATGACCTAAAGGTTTTCTTTTTAATTCATCAGAAAATAGAACAAAACACATTTTCCAGAGTAGCAGGAAGGACAGAGGCCCCCCTTTGGCAGTGAGGGTGTTTAAAGGACGCCGTTTTCCCTCCCTCTGGTGCTCCCTGGCAGAGATTTCTCCTGGCAGTTTTTGCTGGGGTGACGTCCCTGTAGTTCTGATTTCCACTGGGAATGAGTTGGAAAGCGTTTTTCTTCCAGAGTTACCTGGATTTTAACGAGTTGTCCCCACAGGAAAGTTGAAGACCTTCAGTTCCGGGTGGAAGAAGAATCCATTACCAAAGGAGACCTCGAGGTAAAACATCTCCAGCTTTGTAAACAGGATATTTAGGGGGGCACAGAAATGCGTTTAGTTTGGGTTAAGAGCACTTTTCTCTGGAAGAGAAAGGCAGGAATGATTAAAAAATGCACTGCCCAGTTCTGCAATCCTTGAGTAAATTGTCCTAAAACTGCAGGATTGCACCCCAAATTCCATGCATTTCTGCAGTGGCTGTGCTGTGGAATGGCTGTAGTTGTTCAGAGTAATTAAATTAAATTCCTAGAAACTTCAGCCTTTTGGTGTTAAACCAAAACAAACACAGAGTCGTTCTGAAGTTCTGAAATTACAAGTTAATATCTAGACCTTTGAAAGTGAATATTAAAGGCTGAGTCCTGTTTGATCAAATTTTTGAGTGATCCCTGGATTGATGAGGAGTGTTTTGTCCTGAGAGGGTTGCACATCAAATGTCAACAGCAATGCATGTGTGCAACTTTCATCCTCCTACTGGTGGCATAATTATAATGTTGGGCCAAACACAGTGTGTTATTACACAGTCAGAAGAGAAAACATTTCATAAGGGATTGCTCTCAGATACTTGAACACTACCAGTTTTTATCCCAAAATTCAAATTAAAAAGCAGAATTCTTTTTAGTTGTTCTGTTGTTGTCTAATTAGAAAAGTTCTTGCACAGCATAAAATACAAATATAATTAACTTGTGTTACTGTAAAACATTTATGATTTCAGTGAAGCCTTATGAAAATTGTTCATTTCATGTAACATTTCTTTTATTTTAGTCTTCCATTCATTTTAAGATACCTATCTAGACTCTTCATAGAACACTCCTTTTATTGTTTAATCCACGGAGATATTTGAGTTTTTCATTTTCTGGTAAATCGGTCGATAGTTGCGACAAACCATCTTAAAGCCTCTGGTTTGTCAAGGTGCGTAACTGGGAGTTTAAACCCAATTCAGGCTGATGAAACGTGTCCTGTTGCTTGTGTTGGAACGTCCGTGCTGAGTCTGCAGGTGAAACATTTCTGTTTGTTTTCAATTTCACTGATAGCGAAAGAGGCAGATTTCGGAAGACCCTGACAATGTAAGAGGGCACTTCAATGTGCAGAGACCCCCCCTGTTAACAGATTGTGTGCAGAAAACGCTTCTACTGATTCACTAACTGCATAATCTGTTATTGAAACCTCGACTCTGGTATTTGTGTGCATGTTGTTGCTTCCAGAGCAATTCTGGCATTTACTGGAAGGGTTGTGTGGAGTGACTAAACCCCCGTTAACTGAGACAAGCTGAGCGTGGCATTTGGGTTCTTTAGGGTCCAACCTGTGGCACCCACTGGAGAGTGCAGGCCCATCACTGAAACAGCCTTCATTTGATGGAGGATTGCAGGTGTTTTCTTCACAAGCCCTGCCTGTTTTCCTCTGAGCTCCTGCTGCTGCTCAGTGGATGTGAAGTGCAAGTAGCCAATTAATCGTTCTGTCCCCACCTCCCCTTAGCTGTTTTCCCTTTCTGGCATGAAATGCCGAAGGGGAGAGATGATAAAACCCCCCTGAACCGTTAGTGTGCAAAGCTGCCTGATTTTACTGTAGCTTCTCTTGAATTATGTAGGAAATGGCCTTGCCAGGCCTGAGCAGCCCCTGTGCTGCCACAGCCCGGGAGAGAGAGGAGCTTTAAGGGAAAGTTTCTCCCAGGCTGCCTCCTCTGCTGCATCCCCAGCCAAGATAGGAAGTTCTCAAGGCTGAAACTGCTTTCCTGGGCGTTCTTGGTGTTTTAATCTCCACTAATGATGATGTGTCAGGATAACTCTGCATGTGCCTTCCTCTCTCTTTGTGCGCTCCTGGATTAATCCTCTCCTGATTTCACTGTCCTGATTTTTCCATCAAAAATGGACATCTTTGCCCTCCAAAGGAGAGAAGTGGGTGATCACTTGGTTTTTTAGGCTGATCCTTCAGGATCTCAGTGGTGTTCTGGGACTGTTTTCCCAGCCCAGAGGGACTGGAGGGGTCTTGCCCCATCCTGGAAGTATCATCAGCATTTCTGGCTTCAGCACAATTTCCCACCTTGGGGAACTAACAGTGAGGTTTATTCTGAAGAGAAAGAGCAGTCACGAGTGCTGCAAAGAGCTGATGTCCAGTCTCTGAAGTTTGGGTGGAATTCTTTAGGATTCCAGGCAGAGAAAAGCTCATCCCATTCCCACGTCACCGATCCAGCTGCAAAGGTTGGAGAAGGGGAAGATGCTTCCTTCGCTTTTGCTGTCTGAGTTTTGGTTTCCTGGTTTTCTTTGCCATCAAAGTTAAGGGTTTTACAATCAAATTCTTCTCTTTCTGCTCTTCTCATTCACTGTGCTCTGGGTTTCCTCAAGGAGAACCATAATCAGTGGGAATTCCTCTCTACATAATGATCATTTGGAATGATTCCAGATTTTGCAGTGATTTTTACCTCAGGGAAACTGGAGCCTGTCCCTTGGGAATCAGACATGATTAAAGGATAATCTCTCATGCTCTAAATGGGGAAAAAGGTGTCCAGCAAAGATCTCCAGAGTATTATTTTTTTCAACCTTTTATTTCCATTTTGGTAGGATTTTTTTAACTTGTTCCCATTTGTAAGAGATGAGTCTTAAAAAGAACCCAGTAACCAGTAATGGTGGATCTGATCTTTGCACTAATAAAACAGTCTATAAAATTACTGATCAAAGTGTTTGGGTTTAATGTAGCATAGAAAAACATATTCAGGGAGAATTCTGCAACTATCAGGTTTGGGATTTCTTGGTTTTTAGTAGATCCTTTGAGTTAGAGCAAGGAAGGTACAGGTTTCCAAGTTTTAAAATAGATTACTTTTCATACTTACAATTTTGGTGTGGATCAGAACTAATACTGACCTGTGTCAGAATAAAAACCTGAATGTAGCCACTTCCAAAACAGTTATTTCCCTTAGAACACTTAATTCCATTTTCAAAGCCTGTGGGCAGCAAAAAGTGGAATTTATGTTCTTGTGGAGCATTTTCCCCCCTATCCACTGAAGATCTTCTGAGAGAGAAACACTTTCATAAAACAGATCTAAGAAGCAACTTTCAGTGGTGGTGGATTTTGGTGTCCTTAAGTAACCAAGTAACTCCATGGTAACACAGCCAACTGCTTCCAGCTGGGAAAAAGGTTTAAAGAATTATCTCCCCAGATGTCTGCATGCTTTGGGAAGGAGGATAACCTGCTGCTGTCAGGAGGAATTCTGTCTTTGGAGAACAGGCCTGGAGCAAAAGAAGAGGCTCCTCCCATCCCATCCCATCCCACTTGCTCTGCAGGGCCCACAGAAGGTCCTTGGCTGCTGGGCCTGGTTTGAGGGCAGCACTGAGCAGCTTTTCCCTCCCATCACACAGCTCTGCAGGGTTTGGTGTCACTGCAGAGGTGGGAGAAGCAGCAGGTCCTGCCACCGACCCACACAGCTGCCCTTGGGTTCCTGAATCAATCCTGTTTGGGTTCATCCAATCCCATGCTCCCAGTTCAGGTTCCAGGGCTCTCCTCTGTCCATCCTGGTTTAGTTGTGAACTGTGTTACTTGCTCTGCAGTGAATTACCTGGGCAGTCCAGCTGTGTGGACAGAACCTTCATCAGCACCCATGGGTGCAACTTCCTTGGTTAATAAATCTTTCACCTTCACTCATCTTCTGGACATCCACCTTGTTCCCACCGTGGCCAAGCCTGGAAAGCTGCTCTGTTTGCAGAGGACCCTGTGAAGCATCAGCAGGTTTCCCCAATCCTTTTCACTTGGGTTGTTCAGTAAATTTAAAGAAGGACAGTTCTTGAATCTCTGCACTTCAGAAATAGGAGGCTCTTACTTCTTTATATTCCTCTTTCCTTTTTTCTCTTCCCCACTTCAGAGGTGCAGATCAGCAGCTCAGCTGAAGGTGCAGCTCAGCTCTGAACTCCCTGCTGGGCTTTACCTGCACCTCCCAAACCTCGGGATCCCTTGCAGGCCTCTGGCAGCCTCTGGATAACAAACCAGAATATCCAATATTCTGTGTTCTTGCTAAAAATTCCACCTGTTGGAAGCAAAAGGCAGGAGGTACCTGCTCTCTTAGCTTCATCTGTGTCCTGCTCCTCTTTGGGAACCTCTTAGAATTCCAAAGGTCTTGCTTTCTTTTTCCTTACTTCCACATCTGGTTGGATATATTTAGACTTCTGGGACTGCAGGGCAACCAGGCTGATTCTTACCTGCTTTGGGGGAAATCTTGTGACTTAAACAAGTACTTGTTACTTGTTTCCTTCCTGGAAGAGGAGAGGGAAAAACCAGGAGGGGTTTGGAGTTCTAGACAACCCCTCTCTTTCTGTTTAAATAATTCAAATCATAGTGGCAAATGAACCTTCATGTTCCCAGGTCTTGGCTAAGAGCAGTTTTATAGCTGGGACTTGAGGGACAGCTACTATAAAAAACCCCAGGAAGTTAAAAGTTTGGATTTGTCACATGAGCTTCAGTGTGGAATTGGTGTCCCCTGGTTAATAAATAAATTATTTATAAAATAAACCCAGCACGTTAAAAGGGATGACAAGGAAAGGGACCGACCATCCTGTTAGAACAGGCAGAGATAGATATGCACATATATATATTATTTTTTATTACATAACTACTCTAATTGGTGCTGAAAACCTCCTGTACTGATAAATAACTCCTACTCAGCTGCATGAACCCTTCTCGTCCCCGTCCTTCCGTTTGCCATTTATTTCCGTTTGCCATTTCCATTTACCGGTCGATTGATTTCGCCACCGTCCATCCGTCCATCCATCCATCCACCCAGCCCTTTCCGCCCACGTTCCTCATCCGTAGCATTTCCCTGTCCATTCTCTCCACTGCATCCTCTCTGCTCATCACTGGTAGAGGCCTCTGGCAGCACGGCCTGCATGTGGCTCCCTCCTGTCGTGCTGGCATGTGATGGTGGCACCGTTGTGTCTCTTCCTCTCCCTTTTCACTAACAGACGCAGACCAAACTGGAGCATGCCCGCATTAAGGAGCTTGAACAGAGCCTGCTCTTTGAAAAGACCAAAGCTGACAAACTGCAGAGGGAGTTAGAAGACACTAGGGTAATGGATTTCACTCTTTGGATACCGGCACTGCTTGGTGTGGGGGACGGTGCTGGTGGCACGCACTGGGCGTGACGCTCAGCCGGCGTTCCGTGGAGCTGGAGCGCTGCAGGAATTAGCTTTGTTCTTGGGGGAGGGGTGGATGTGTGTGCCTGTACACGGGGCCTCTCTCCTGGAGGAGCTCAGGTAAGACGCCTTCCCACGGCAAAATTCACACTCAGTTCTGAATGTGGCAAAATGGGACCGTGAATTGACATAAACCGGCAAAATGGGGCCGTGAACTGACATAAAGGAACCTCCACTGGTTCATTTTAAGATGTAGCAAAGTTCAGGAAACCCCTCCAAAAAAAAAATAAGATTGAATGTGCCAATCCTTTTAACACCAACTCAGTATTTGGGGCTTGGTTTCTGAGGTCTTGAGGAGTTGCTGTACTTCTTGCTTGGCTAAATCCTGGTTTGCAGGGCCCTTTTAGCTCTTTTTTTAACCACCAGTGACATAATCTCTTAATGGATGTCCCAGTAGCATTAGTAATACTGCTGCCTGCTAAAATATTACTGGATATACTTTAACCCAAGGCAGAAGTTCAGCAGATGTCCATTCTAAAGGATATATATAAATATATATATTTACACACACACACAGATATCTGTGCTCACACATGGGGATTTTCTTGAAGTTGAGGTAGGATGAATAAAAACCCTCAGGATGAATATAAACCCCAGAACACACTCTGAAATAAGTACTTTTAAAGAGCAATTGCAGGTAAGTAATATTTTTTTTTCAGGATGATGAAAAAATTATTCTAATTATATTATAATTATTATTATAATAAGGAGGTTGAAACAGTAACTTTCTAATTAGAGTTAATTGTGGGAGCTCTGCTGTGGCACAAAGTGCTTCGACAGCCAGTGGAAAGCTCAGATAGTGAGAACACTTTTTCCAGGACAGTTAAGTGGATGTGGAAGGAATTTCAGAAGATTTATAGGCTGAAGATGTGGTTGTAATTTTCCCTGACATCTCAGAGCTGGGATGAGATTAATTTGGAGGCCTTATTTCAACAAATAAAGACCTCAGGGTTCTGTCTTCTTTCCCAGTCTGCTTAAAATGGTCCTGAGAAACACTCTGCTAACCATTGCTAATACACATCAGTGCACTTTGTAAGTTGTTCAGCAAGTTGTCATCTCTAGGTGACTTCAGAAAAATGGATGTAACTAAATTCCACCCTTGGAGAGATCATAATCTGTATTTAATACAAACTTGTGGCCGTTTTTCCTTTCTCGAGGCAGTTTGCGACACTCGGTGGATTCTTTGCAGCGAGGCCTGGGTGTCTTTGTGTTCAATGTATCTTTGATAATTCTTTCTTCCTTTTTTTAAACACTGTTGATCACAGGTGGCCACGGTGTCAGAAAAGTCCCGTATCATGGAGCTGGAGAGGGATCTGGCCCTGAGGGTGAAGGAGGTGGCCGAGCTCCGGGGGAGGTTGGATTCCACTAAACACGTGGATGACGTGGATACTTCTCTGTCCTTGTTACAAGAGATCAGCTCTCTGCAAGAGAAAATGGCAGCAGCTGGCAAAGAACACCAGAACGAGGTGAATTCCCTGAGGGAGAAGTTTGGGGTCAGCGAGGAAGCCCTGCAGAAAGAGATCAAATCCCTGTCGGCCTCGAACGAGAGAATGGCCAAAGAAAACGAGTCCTTGAAATCCAAGCTGGATCACGCCAACAAGGAGAACTCCGAGGTGATCGAGCTGTGGAAATCCAAGCTGGAATCTGCAATTGCCTCCCATCAGCAAGCCATGGAAGAACTGAAAGTGTCCTTCAGCAAAGGGGTGGGGGCTCAGACGGCAGAGTTTGCAGAGCTGAAGACTCAGATCGAGAAGATGAAGTTGGACCACGAGAGCGAAATGTCCACTTTCAAAGCGAAGCAGGAGAGTGAAAGGTCCCACCACCTGAAAGAGGTGGAGGCCCTGAAAGCCAAACTCTTGGCAGTCACCGAGGAGAAAGAGCAAAGCCTGGAAAGCCTGAAGAGCAAACTGGAAAGTGTGGAAGATCAGCACCTTGTAGAAATGGAAGACACTTTAAACAAATTACAGGAAGCTGAGATAAAGGTAAAGGAGCTAGAGGTACTGCAAGCCAAGTGCAGTGAACAAACCAAAGTTATTGATAGTCTTACACCACAGATCAAAGCTGCTGAAGAAAAGCTTTTGGACCTTGCTGCACTTCAGAAAGCCAATTCTGAAGGTAAATTGGAAATCGAGAAACTTAGCAAGCAGCTTGAGGCAGCTGAGAAACAAATTCAGACTTTAGAGACTGAAAAGGTTGATGGAATTAGCCAGGTTTGTATCAACATCCATCCTTTTCTTTTGCTTTTCCTTTTGTTTGACATCTGTACTGTTTTAATCTGCAAACACATCACAGGAGAAAGGAGTTTTACTGGTTGTGTATCTTGGTGCCATCTGAGGAGGTTTAGGAGGGAGCGTTCACCGGGTTGGGTCTCAGCAGGATTTTAGTGCTCCATCCTCAGCAATGAGCAACAGGAAAAGGTTCCCTCTGCTCCTTCTTGCTGCAGGCTGAAAAACTGAAAGCTTCCTGTTGTGGAAAAGTTACTTTGGTGGCTTATCTGGGGAGGAGATGCCACACATCCTGGGGCTCCAACTTCGGTGACAGGGACACTCAGATGAAGTGACCTCGGGCTCAGTGGGGAAATGTTCCCTCTGGGGCCTCGCCCCTCATCTGACCAGGTGGTGGAAGAGATGGTTAAAAACAAAAGGAAGCAAAAAAGGTCCTGGTGGAGCTTTTCCTGCAGCCCAGGGTGTGCAGGGGTGTTGTTGGCCCTGCTTCACAGCAGGTTGAGCCCCAGCCTGCAGTGAGATGCATCTGACCATTGACCATCTGATACACTGGGATGGATGAAATCTCTCCTTGAAGCTGAGTGCCAGTGCCTGCAAGTTGTCCCACCACTGGAGCCAGGGAGAAAAGTGCTGAGATGCCACTTAATTTTTGGGGTTCCCCCTCAATCTGCGCATGACCCACCAAGCTGGAGCTCTCACTGTCAGAGCAGTGGCAAAGTGACTGGGAAAAGCTTTCCTAAACCTTCAGAGATGGCTCCAAGATCCCAAATTTCTACCTTTGACTCTCCTTTTTTGAGGTCACACTGGGTTTCTGCATCACCCCTGGTGGTCAGAAGCCCTTGGAAAAATCCCATCCTGCTGTGTGGATTGATCTGAACAACCAATTGAAGCCCAAATTAATCAGTTTTAAAAAAAATCAAAACAATAAAGAACCCAAACTACTGATTGAACTGATGCTGTTACTTTGGTTTGAGATTTTGAATGTACTCAAAAGCATCAGACATTAAATGTCTTCACCATCGATTCCAAAAAGCTACATTGTAATGATTTGAAATCTCTTCCAAGATCCAAGTGCTGTGATGTTTGTGTCATCAGTGGAAATCTGCTCCACTCAGTTATCATTTTATTTTATTTTATTTTAATTTGTCATCTTAGAGTGATTTTAATGTTACAGTTTCTTTCTTTCAGATTCACCTTTTAATTTTCCTGAGTTTTCACTCATGTTTGTCATTTTATTTTGCTCCATTTCACCCCCTTTGTTAGGCCAGTAACCTGGCCACAGAACTGCAGGGCAAAGAGCAAAAGCTTCTTGACCTTGAGACAAACTTGAGTGCAGTAAATCAAGTTAAAGATTCTTTGGAAAAGGAACTTCAAGTTTTGGTGAGTAAAAACCCCCAAATTTTGACTTTACTCTTTGAATTTTGGGTTTTCCTGGTGAGAGTGTCGTTGAAATCTGTGGATCAGCTCGAGCAAAGCCTTTCCAGAGCTGCTTTCCTCAGGGAAAGAAGGCAAGGAAGGGGTTCATGGATAATGGGTGAAAAGAGCATTTCCTTGAGACAGGTGTTTTGTGTAAATAAAACTCACCTGTTTATGGATTGCAGAATTGAACTAAAACTAAATCAAAAGCAGTCTGGTGTTTTGGACTACTCATTAAGGAACACGTGGCCCTTAATTATAAGTGTTTTAATGACTGTTACACACTTCTTACAAGTGGTTTTTTAAGACATTTTTCATCTGACTTCTTGTTTTATGAATTTATCTAAATTTTCAAATATTCTTTCCCTGGGTGGGATTTTCCTGAGGAACTGCATTGGAGTAGTAACAAAAAAAATGGGCTTTTTGTTTTCACTTTCCATGACCAGTGGTAAAATAATTCACACTTGTCTTCCTCAATATCCCCCTTTTTCTTCCCTGTCTGGCATCAATTCTTGCTGGAAAACACTGGTGGGGGGTGGATCACAGGTGTCACTGTGCAGCCTGTGAGCAGCAAGGGTAGAGACCCCCAAATCAGGTTTCCTACCCCAGAGAAGTTGCTGGAATGTCGAGGGACTCCCTTGCAACCAAGGCAAGGGAAGATCTTGCTTTGTGTTGCTGAACGATCAACTTCAGATCTCTTTGTGCTGGGAGCAAACACTGCTCCATTTTGTGCCTGACAAACACCTACAATAAATTCAGTGGTTGAGCTGTGCTGTCCCCACCAAACCTCACCCTGGGTTTTTATCCCTTTTGCAGAGAGAAAAGTTCACCAGTGCAGCCGATGAAGCGAAAAACGTCCAACAAGCTATGCAAGGTACGTGCTGCTGAAGTGACCAGAGCCCCAAACCTGCAGGGATTTCGTGCCAAATAAAGAGGATTTAAAATGCTCTCAGATTTACACCTGCTGGCACAGCACTGGCAGTGGCTGTGGAAAGGCCAGGGTTACTTGCAAGCCTCTAAAAGAGCAGCAGTCCTGGCGAGCAGGTGGAATCCTCTGCGTCTCAGCAGTTATTTACTAACTTTTGTTTCTCAAAATTTACCTTGCCTTTAGAAACGGTGACAAAACTGACCCAAAAAGAAGAGCAGTTTGCACTCATGTCTTCAGAACTGGAACAGCTCAAGTCCAGTCTGACAGGTAAGGAGGGCTACAATGGGATGTTTGGAGCAGCTTTGTGCTTTGTGCTGTGCCTCCTGGAGTTGGTGAAATGCTTTTCCCAGTGCCTGTGCCTTCCAAGGAAGGGCTTTTGTGTGGGCTGTGAGGAGTGACCCAGCACTGATGATGCCAGTGCTCAGGAGATGGTGCAGTGAGGCCCAGCATTTGCTGCCTGGGTGTGTTTAACTCAATCCTTCAATTCTTGTTTGACATCATTGCAACAAACCCACCCTGTGGGGATGGTCAGACCCCAGGCAGAGGCTCAGGGACCACCCTGGGGGGTTCCAAACATGAACAGTTCCCTCTCAGCCTCGTCCACAACCCCTGTGCTCTTTCTGAGGACACCAAACCGCCGGCTCAGCCTGGTTGTCACCTTCCCCTCTCACAGGAGGCCTTACTGTGTCCTTGTCAGTGTAAAACCAGCGCAGAGGGACCTCAGGCGTGCCCTGTGCCCCCAAGCCAACCTTGCATGGGACTGCAGGAGGGATCCCAGGGCTGGGGGTGGCAGTGCCTGCCCCACACTGAGTCATTTTGTCACCGCAGCTTCGCGTTGCCTTCACTGTTCGTGCTGTGCTGCCTTCCCCTCTGGCACAGCACAGCCTGTCCCCACCTCTGCTGGCCTGATGTGACTCAGTTGCTCTTTACTGTTCCTGAAGGGTTCTCAACCTTTTGCTTCAGTTCAGTCGCAAGTTTTAGTTGCGAGGTCTGGACATCAAATTGCAGTTTGGGGCTCTTCACCAGAACTGCCCTTCCTCTTACATTTCCCAGCCTAACAAGCTTTGTTTTGCCCAGAGATGGAGAGGAAGCTGAAGGAGCGAGAAGAGAGAGAGCAGCAACTGGTGGAAGCTAAAGCCAAACTGGAAAATGACATTGCAGAGATCATGAAGTCCTCGGGGGACAGCTCTGCCCAGCTCACCAAGATGAACGATGAGCTGCGCTCCAAAGAAAGGTATTCCCTGCTATTTCCTCACTGCCAGGGCTTTGGGACACTAATTCCTCACTCCCACACTCCCAGCTCCTCATCTGATTTTCCTGTAAATATCTGAACAAGCTGCTCCCCTGTGTCACATTGATGTGACAGGTGAACTTAGTCCAGCAAGCTAAATTAATCAGAGCAGGCTCCTGGGAGTGGTTTGAAGAGCATCAAACATTTATAATTCCAAAATTCTTGTGGAATGTCTCATTGCCCAGAGTAAATGACCTTTTTAATAACCTAGACTGTTTTGTCACCGTGCTTCAGGATGACTTGATTACCTGATAAGCTCCATTTATTTGGATATATAAAAGACCTGGGTCACATTTTTTCCAGCAAGACAAAACATGTTTTCTTCCAAATAGAAATTGTTGTTCTTTACCTTTTCTCACCCCCAGACTGGGGGGTTGCTCTGGCAGCTGCTCTGCACGTGAGTGAAGAGCAAGTGCTTGGTCCCCCCTGTGGATATTGAATTTAGCAAAACATTTTCTTTATGTTAAATAATTAAATCTCTCTCTAAGGCTTGGACAGGATATAGAACTTCAGCATAACTCTGACTCTTTCATCTCTGTGCTTGTGGTGCTGTCAGCAAAAAGTGATGTCCTTTCATTTGGGCTTTCCAGGCAGTTGGAGCAAATACAACTTGAGCTCACAAAAGCGAATGAAAAGGCTGCTCAGCTTGAGAGGAACGTGGAGCAAACAGCCCAGAAAGCTGAGCAGAGTCAGCAGGAAACTCTCCAGATTCATCAGGCAGAACTGAAGAATCTGCAGGATCAATTAACAGACATGGTAAGGACTCTGAGAGCACCAAAGGGTGCGTGTGGCATCGTCCCACTGCTGCCTGACCTGTGCCTGCTTTGTCTGCCACCAGCAACAGCAAATCCAGAGCAGCCAAACTGAGTACAGAGATCTTCAGGCCAAGTATGAGAAGGAAAATTCTGAGCTGGTGGCCAAACACGATGCAGAAATCCAGGGGTTCAGGCAGAACCTGCTGAGTGCGGAGGAGGCTCTGAAAACTGCCCAGAGGAAAAACAGCGAGCTGGAAACACGGACCGAGGAGCTGAGGAAGGAAGTGGAACAGGCCAAAGTAGGTGGATTTTGTTACTCTGGGAGTAATTTGGAGTTGAAATCTTCCTGTCTCAGTGAATCCTTGGGGGTTTTTTGCTGCTTCAGCCTCTCATAGCAAGAGTTTTGCAGTGTTTTCCTCTTTGAGCTCTTCCAGGGTAGGTGGATATGGGCTGGGGAGGAGAAGCACACAGGACTAACTGGCTGTTAATTCTTCTCTAAATGACACAAGAATTGACAAAATCCAGTTGTTTGATGTTAACAATTTGTGCTCAGAGATATGTGCCTCAGCACAGTCACTTGCAGCCAAATGTAATTCCCTCTTTTTTTAAATGTTGAATTTGAAGATAAATCATGAGCTGTTTCATTCAGAAGTGCTGGACTTTCATTCTGTAGTCCCATAAGATCTGCATCTGTTCAGTGTGTAGCTTGACTTCAGTAATTTTAATTTTTCCTCCTGTTTCTTTGACATTTAGTGCTTGCTTTCATCCCTCATCAGTTATTTGCTATGATCTTTGGTTTATGCTTTAGCAAAGTATTTAGTGTATAAATTGACACACAGTGTTGCCACCACTGCTGTGGGGGGGTTGAGTTAACGGGGTTTTGATGATATATTTTTGAGAGAATCATGAGAATTACCTACAGAAATTGAGAATTGGAATATCTAATATTGATACCGAGATCTAATACAACTCCCTGCATTTAAATTTACTTAAGAGTCTCATTAAATAATTCTGTGGCCCTTCTCTCTGAGTAATTTACATTCAGATAATTTGTTGAGAGTAGTTTTAAAAACAAGATGAAATCTTGCATGGAGGAACTTTTAAACCATTATTATTATTATTATAGCACTGAAAACTTTTCTTGTGGATGGGAGGTGTTCTGTGAAGTACCAGGGGGCTCTGTCAGCAGCTGAGTTCACACAGGGACTGTGTGTCAGTGTATACACTTTTCAAACTTGAATTAAAATCGCTCTATTTGCCCTTAAAAGCACATTTCTCATTTGTCTGCTTGACTTCATTTTTGTTTTCCCTTCTCCCTGACTTTATTTCTTTAGTCCCTGAGCTCTGTGTTAGCATCAGCCAGAAAAGAACTTGAACTAATGTCAGACCAGATGAGGGGTTTGATGGCAGAAAAAGAGACCTTGGCACAGGAGGGGAAAGCTTTAAAATTAGAGAGAGGTTCCTTGTTATCAGAACTTAAAGAACTGGAATCAAAGATCTCATTAATGCAGCGAGACCAAGAAGAACTGAGGTCAGAAAATCAAAGAGTCCTGGAGCAGAAGGAAGAGGCTGAGGTCAGAAGGCAGCAGGAGAGCACAGAGAAGGGACTGCTGGTGTGTGAGAAAAGCAAATTATTGTGTGAACTGGAGGCGGCCCAGGGAGAGCTCCTGAAGGCGGCGGAGGAGAACGACGCTCTGCGCTCCTCACAGTCAGCTTTGCTCCTCCAGCTGAGACAACTCGAGGCCAGCAGGGATGCCCTGGGTGTGGAATGTCAGAAACACACCAAGCAATGGGAGGAACTGGGGAATCACCAGAGGAAACTTCTGGAAGAGAAAGATGCGGTTATAAAGGACAAAGATGACGTCATTCAGAAGCTGGGAAGCTCCTGCGAGGCCTTGGCCCGAGATCAAAGGGAGCTCCAGCAACAACTGTCAGCAGTGACTGCAGAGAGAGATTCAGCCCTGGGGGAACACTCAGCCCTTCAAAATACCCTTGGAGCCCTCCGAGAGGAGCTGAGCAGTGCCCTGCAGGCCACTCAGAGTCTGCAGGCGGAGAAGGAGACGCTCCTGGAAAACTTGGAGGAGCTGAGGGTGAGTTTGGACAACGCGGTCGGTGAAAACCAGGTGTTAAAAGTGAGAGAGAAAGAGATGCAAACACAGCTGGAGACGGAGCACAGGGAGCTCACAACTGTGAGGAAAGACAATGTGGAGCTGGAGGATTCCCTTGGGAATCTCACTCGCCTCCTTGAGGAAACGGAGGCCTCAAGAGAGATGCTCCATTCAGAATGTTCTCGGTTACTTCAGGAGAAAGAGGCTCTTTCTTCATCAGAACGAGCGCTTTTGGCTGAGAGGGAGGAGCTTCTGAATGAGAACAAGGCAATTGCTGAGGAGCTTGTGAAGGCCTCAGCAGAGGCTGAGCTGGCTCAGAGAGTCTGCACTGAGAAAATAGAGGAACTGGCCTCAGAAAAGGAATCTCTCCTTCAGAAGTCGCTGCAGTTGGAAAAGCACAATGCAGCTCTTCTCCAAGAGAAGGAGGAATTGGAGAAAAAATACTCAGAGCTTCTTGAGGAAAACAAGTCCTGTGCAAAGGCAGTTCGTGATCTGAGGAGAGAACACGAACTGGGCGTCTCGTCCAGGAACGCTCTGGCCCAGGAGAACGTCGTGCTCCGAGATTCCATTGAAGCCCTCAAGGCAGAGCTCAGTGAGAAGGCTGTAGAAAATGAAGAGCTAAAAGCCTGTAAATGTGACCTTTCCAACCTTCTGAAGGAGGCCCAGGATGCCAGAGGTGTGTTAGAAGGTGAGCTGGCAGCTGCATCCCGGGCCGAGCAGGTCCTGTCGGCCTCCTTGAAGAGCTGCTCCTCTGCCAGAGAAAAGATGAGCAGGGAGAGGGATGAACTGCAGGAGAAGTGTCAGGAATTACATGCAGAGCTGGCTGCTATGAAAGAAAACTTGACCATGGAAAAGGAAGCTCGAAAACTGGACAAGGAATCGTTCCTGTTGGAACGCGCGGAGCTTCAAAGCACCATCAGCTGCTTAGAGAAGGAGGTGGAATTGCTGAGAGAGAAAAATCAGGGATTTCTGGCTGAGAAAGAACTTCTAGTTCAGGAGAAAGAAAAATCTGATATTCGACTGGTGGAAGTAATGAAGGAGAAAGAAGCCCTGTGTGCAGAGAAGGAGCAGCTTGTTTCCAGCGTGGAGCAGCTGAGGGGGGACTTTGCTTCCGTGTCCAAATCAGCGTCGGAATTCCAGGACCTGCACGGCCGTGCCTGCCAGAGGCTGGATGAGCTCCAACCCAGGCTGGAGCTGCTGGAGGAGGAGAGAACAAAGTTACTTGAGGAACTGGACAGTCTGAGGGCTGAGCAGAAGAGTCTGGTCCTGAGTAAGGAAGAAATAGGAAAGGAGAAGGAGAAATTCTCCCGGGATTATTTTAAGCTGTGTGAGGAGGTTACGCTTTTAGAGCAAACTAACAGTGACCTCTCAGGCAAATTGTTGGAGTCTCAGGGCAAAAATGAGATGCTGCAGGAGGAGATGAACAATCTGGCTTTGAAACTAAAAGAAACTGAGACTCTCCAGGCCCAAACAGTAGCACAGAAACTGGAGGTATTGCAATGTAGTTAAACAGTCAAGTTCTACTAATCCTGAGCACTAATCTCTGGTTTCCTCTGCACCTCATTGCACACTCAGCACTCCACTGCAATCCTGGGCTCTCCCTCAGTATTTTACTTTGGGTTTGTCACAAATTATAACTGTGAGCCTGAAAGACACTTTTATTATTATTATTATTTAAATATTTTAACTACGAAAGCCTCTTTTGGTGCTGAATGGTGCAAGAAACAACGTAAGCTGTGAATAAAAGGAAGGTCTGTTCCCTGAATCTGGGAGGGGACACTGAGCAGCTCCTTCTGCTGAAGGACTCTGCTGCTTCAAGTCCAGAGTAGCAACAGATAAGGTTTAGATTAGATCTTTATGTTAAATTCCAACAAACTCCAAATTTGAGTTACTCCAAAAAACATAAAGCAATGTGCTGCTCCTGGAAATGTAATTGGATAAAAGCAGTGGAAGGGACTGGGAAAGACAATTGACAACTCTGGTGTTCTTTTATTCACAGAAGTGTTTTGTATTCACCACCAACAAATCGTGCAAAGGATTTTGAATGGCAGTTTGTGTGGCTTGAAGCCCAGAAAATCACTTTAAATACAAATTGGAATCAGGATATCCTGTAGATGAGACCTACCTGAGTATTTTAACACCCTTGGGAAGTGTTTCCTTTCACGAGGCCATAACGAACAACAAAATAACGCCCCAATTGGCTTTATCTCCTGGCCCATCATTGCCCAAATTGTTGAGGTTTTGTAATTCCATATTTTCTGAAAACACACCAGACTGTTGGGAGTGAATATCTATTGAACTACCACTGTCTAAAGAGGTCAGAGGGCTAAGAGCAGCCACAGTGGTGGGAATGAGAAATCCAGGAATGAAAACAGGGAACGGATTTCCTCAGTGCTGACACGAGCATGGGGTTATGATCTGTCTCTGCATGGAACTGAACCTTCTCCACTGAAATTTATACTTTATGCAGCTTCTAAATGCAAATAAATTCCCAGTTGAAGTCCTTATTTAACTGGGAAGCAGCTGGCAAACCGTGGAGCTGTGCATGAAGTATTGGGGTTCATCTTTTACTGTCGGAGGTGCATTTAGTAATAAATGCTTTTTTCCCACTCCCCTTTATTTTTAGGCTGCCAAAATGGCAGAAGATGTTTTCCAGGCTGTGGAGCAGGTGACCAAGGAGAAGGATGCCATTCACAAAGAGAAGATCGAAACCTTGGCCTCTTTGGAGAACTCGAGACAGACAAACGAGAAGCTCCAGAATGAAGTAAATCACTTTTTAATGCTTTTCTATGAAAAGTTTGGCCTGGTTTGTAAGAACAACTGAGAATTAGATGGGGCAGGAGAGGATTCTGTCATCTGCAGCTCCATAATTGTGGTAGAACAGCTGGGCTGCCCTAAGTGTGCTGAAACAGGAACGATTTGCAGCGAGATCTGAGGGCTCGAGAATTAGAAATGGTGACGTTGATATGGGAGGGGTTCACTTTCTGGATTAAAAAACAATCCCCAGGGCCTTGTAATGCCATGAGAATGGCTGGAGATTATCTGTTATATAATATCATGTGTGGCTGGATGGGAACAAATCAGGTTCACAAGCTTGGGGTGTTTCCCTGGTGGACACGAGCCCAGGAAATAGATGGACCACGGTTTGTCCCGTTCTGCAAGGAATTCATTTCCTGAGCTTGCAGGCACAACACCCACCCTGTTGAATCTCAGAAATTAAGGTATGGAAAAGCAGAATTTGCTGGTTATCTTAGAGGAATAAAGATCAGGGAACAGGTAGTTTTAGCAACAAGCTTTGCATTTCAAAACAACCGATGCTTTGAGCAGTGCAGCAGTTGGTGGAGCTGAGGGGCTTTGGGCTTTACCTCTTCACACCAGATTCCTGTAAACTGCTCCCCAGTGGACTTGGAATTCTCTGTGCTGCTCAGTTTGGATGCAGAAAGTCTCCTAACAGGCTGGCTGAATTTAAGGGCTAAAGATGGAACATGGAGCAGCTCAGGCCCCATTTTGCTGGACATCCCATCCTGAGGACTGTGGGGTTTCCTTGGTGTAATGAGGGTTTTTTTCCCCCTGAAGCTGGACATGCTGAAACAAAACAACCTGAGAAACGAAGAGGAACTTCATAAATCCAAAGAGCTGCTGAATCTGGAGAACAAGAAAGTGGAAGAACTTAAGAAAGAATTGTAAGTATTTCCATGTCGAATCCGTTAATTTTTGGGGTTTCGTTTACCTTCAATTGTTTTAGGAGCTGCCTCTCTGGGATCCTCACTCCAAAGCAGATATTGGGTCAGAATTAAACAGCAGTTTGGAGTGTGTAAAACTTGACATCAGAGCGTGGCTCCTGAATTGCTGAAGGGAATGGAAGCAAATCCTTGGAGCTCTGTTTGAAAGAATTTGTTTATTGGAGGGTTCTGCCACCTGAGGGCATGAGATGATGTTAAAACCTTTGTTGTAGGAGAATTGTTTGATTTCATCACAAGTGCACTCAGAGTGTTGTTTTTAAGTGGGTTTGTTTATAGAATATTTGGGTCTACTTTTATTTTTCATTGGTGGCTTTGTGCAGTTTATTCCTGTGCATTTGTTTCCTGACTGGTACAAAACAAATGCTATAAATAAAAATACATGTTATGTATTTTACATATATATATATACACACACACACATCTTATGTATTTTTACTATATATATAAATACACATAATATATATAATAGATATTAATATAAAATGTATGCAAATACATGTAAATCAGGAGCATTTCACAGCATCTCCACCTGGTGAGACCAGGTACAAGAAATGGCTGAAAAATCTGAGTCACAGGAGATGCTGAGCTCAGAGTTCATCAGAGTTGTGTCTAAATGTGCCCAATAACAGACCACAGATCCTTGTGTTTTGAAGTGCTTGATTAGGTTAATGACTTAAGGGCTCTTCTACCTCCCACTGTTACAAAAGCATTTTTACTATTCCAGTCAGGATTTAGCTCTGTGATAGTGGCACACAGGAGTATTATAAAAACAAAACAGTCACAAAAATTACTGTTCAGTGAAATGAAGGGGATCTCTTGTGTTTTTTGAAAGAGATCAAATCTAGAAACTCGTTTTAGTCACTTGTGTCAGAGGCAGCTTGCAAGAATTTGTTGAAAATGAACTTCTTTTAAGGAAACCACGTTTAGTAGCAGCACAGGCTGATGGAAGCTGCAAAGCTTTTTTTTCCTTCAGTTTTTGTCTCATTTTCAGAGTTTGTATCTGTTAAAATAATGGAATAAATGAGAACCTTTTCCTGGTTTGCTTCCTGTTGTCCTGAGTTCCAACATTCTTGAATGTTTGGATATCAGGGAGTAGTTAAATTGGTGGAACTGGAAGGGTTTTTCCTGTTCCCTTTTTTCTAGCTTTGTTTTTCCTTTTTTTTTTTTTTGCTTTTTAAGCAATTCTGCTGTTTTACCTCTGGCTGCAAAATTCCCTTCTGTGAAAGCCCAGGCTGCAAACCTTGCCAAGACTCTCAGTCCCTGCCCTGTGCTCCCAAATCCGAGCCTTGCTGGCCATGGGAAGCGCAGGACGTGGAATCTGGGCTTACCTCCCGTTTCTGAGAGCCCCACACAGGGAGGGAAAGGTGTTTTGTGCCGGGGTTAACCGAGCCCTGGCTTACCCCGCTATCCCCGCTCCCCTCCACACGTGACCTGGACGTGTTTTTCCAAGCTGTGGAGCTGCCTCTCTCCCGCAGTTTTCCCTGCCTGGCCCGTTCCTATGGTAACGATGCTCTCTGTGTCCTCGCAGCGAGGAGCTCAAACTGGCAGCAGCTCACAAGTCCCAGCAGCTCGAGGCTCTGCAGGAGGAGAACGTGAGGCTGGCCCAGGAGCTGGGCCGGAGCAGGGAGCAGGTCACGAGCCACCAGAAGGTGAGAGGGGCCGGAGCCTTCCCGGATCCGGGCGGGAAGAGCCGCGCGAGCTGTCGGTGCCGGCGGGATGAGCCGTGCTGGGAACGGTTGGGATAAATGTGGAAGCCACCTGCACGGGGAGGTTGGAAGTGCAGCTGACAGAAGGTTATGTAACCCCGGAGGGATCCTTGGGAGGCTTGGGAATGAGCATAAACGAAACGTGCTTTAGCCAAGGGAATTAACAGGCACTTGCTGTTTCTGTCAGGAGGGGGAATGGCCATCGAGCAGCGCTAAGGAAATGGGGCTGCTTAATTCTCTTATTCCTGCTCTCCCCACTAAAACGAGGAGTGTTTAGGATGTATTTCAGAATAGTGTTTAAAGCTGCTGGGTTGGGCTCCGTCTCTAAGAAGTGCTGTGCCTGTGTCTGCTCAAACTTCACGCCGTGCCTGGACTGTGCTGCAGCCGGGCAGGGGTGCTGGGGCACTGCACTCCATGGAAATCCTTTCCTGCTGGCAGTTTATGGGGAGAAAAAGACTCTCTTAAGTTTATATTTTTATTTTTTGCTCTTATATATTAATCATGTTGTTGGAATCTTAAAGTATGGGCTTAGTTACCCAGCTTGGATCACTGGTATTTAGCCAAAAAACCCCAGATTTACAGCCACCAATGTGGTGGGTTTAATCCTTGTACAGCAGTTCCAGTGACAGGCACACCTTGAAGGAATCTTTGGAAGATCTTACCCAAAAGGAAGAACATGGAAGACAGGGCTTTGTGAACTGCCTTCCTGAGGTAGCAGAGAAAAGCCAAGAGGCTGATTTTTTTCCCCAAGAGTCCCAATTGGAAGTACTGAGGATCAGTGACTCCAGATCTGGCTGGTTCCTAAATCCTTTGAGCTGCTGACAGGAGTAAAGCTCAGGCTCCTTGATCCTCAGGAGCTGTGCAGATGGTGAGCAGAGTCCCAGACGTGTGGGCTCAGCACTGACTCATTCTGCATCTGAGTACTGGGGTGCTGAGAGAACGTCCTAAACAGCCCGTGGGAGCTGCTCCCCACTCCCACAGGCTTTCCTAAATTATTTCAGGATCTTTGAGGCCACCTGGTATTTTCAGGGAGAGTTGTAACTCGGCAGCACCGGTCACATCTTGGAGCATTTGGACACACAGAAAGCCCTGAGGGAAGGGACCCCCCCCCCCAAAAAAAAAGCCCTGGGCTGGCAGCTCAGTCCGGGGCCTCCCGGCTTTCCTGAGCTCCAGCATCCTGTGTGTGCATCCTGCTGCCTGGGGATGTGTCAGCAGGGCCCTGCTCTCACTGCCAGGACAGACAGCTGGAATCTGGGAAGCACAGGGATGAATCCATTGCCTTGCAGAGCTGGGATAGTGTCGGTCCAGTTGCCCCACAGCCTGCTCTGCCTGGGAGGAGACGGCTCCAAGATCTGCTGGAGCTTGGAGACACAGTTTCTTTGCCTTCACCTGTGAGGAAGCTGTGATCTGAATCTTGGGATCATGGGAATGCTGCCTGTTGCATTTCCTAGATGTGCCATTTGGGCTGTGGTGCCTTCAGGTCTGGTGAACAGCAGGGCCCCCCCAAAGCCTGGGAGAAGCCTTTGGTGGCCCAGGTATCCCGACCCCTCCTGTCACCGTGCTCAGGCACAGGCTCTGGGCTCCCTGGGTTCAGGCTGGCTGTGGGGAGCAGGAAAAATATTCCCATGAAAAATGGGATTTGGAGGAGGAGTGGCCACGTGCCAGGGAAGGGTTTGACACAGCAGGATGGCCCGAAGTGAGGGCAGTGAGGAGGAGGCAGAAGCCAGCAGAGCTCAGGCTGTGCAGGTGCCTGTAAAATTCATCAGGAAGGGCCAACCATGGGTTTGGGAATTTTGAGCTGTCGCTATGGAAACCACATAAATTCTGGCAAGTGCGTTGTCAGCTGGGTTAGGGAATGGGTGGCTGCATGAGACACACTGTGCAAAATTAATGAGTCCTGTGGCATGAATGATTTATCTGCACATCGAAAGGTTAAAGTGGCTCCCACCGAAGAAGCTTTTCTGTATTGATCCATAAATAATTAGCTGATTGTAATTAGTCAGAGATTCGCATTCAGGCAGATACTGAGCTCAGGGAACTTTGCTGGCTTCAGATTGTTTGTTGTGGCATTTTGGGAGCCTCAGACCTGCCCAGGCATTTGAAGTTCATGGGAGGAAGTGTAGAAATATCCATGTTTTATGGCCGGTGTGCAGAGTCTGCTCTGAGGGGACGAGCCAGGGAGCAGATCCTGGGAAAGGCTGGAGACAGACAGGGAGTTCCTTCTCCCACAGAGCTGCTCAAGACTTGTGCCTCCACTCAGCCAGGGGGTGTGAAACTGCACAACTGCCCAAATTAACTGCTTTAAGATTTTTTTCTATTAAGTCTCTCGACACCCTTCTGGTAATTCTGTCTCACATCACTAAAGTCGGGTGATTACACCCAGCAAAATGCTCCAGGTCCATCTCAAAGCTGAAGGTTTAAGAGCTCTGCAGCGCAGGAGGGGAGAAGGTAAATTGTCAGAAAATGTGGAGGAGAGGCTTTCTCTCGAGAGCTGCATTTAGCTGAGAGCTGGAGGCTGGAGACAAACCCGCCTGCTCGTGGGAACTCATTTAACACTTTCTGTGCCTGCCATGTGAGTATGTGCACAGTGCTGAAAGAACCCCCTCAGGAAGGGACCAGGAGCTGTTGTCTGGGCTCTGAGGTTTCCACTGTAAATGGATGTCCTGCTGACCTCGTGGATGAACCCTGCAAGCTTTGAAATCCCACCAGAGCCCGCTCTCAAGTCAAGGCTCAGGGACATCTGCTGCAGACAGTGCTCAGGGCTGACTCTGGCCACTGAGTGAGAAGAAAGGAGGAGATGGTGAAAAATAATTATTTGGCTTGGAAAGCACTTCATTTCTTCAGTTGTCTCCGTGTTTCTGGGCAGTTTGGAGCCCAGGAACCTCTGCAGCAAGAGTATTTTCAGCTGAAGGCCTTGCTGGTTGTGAGGGCTGAAGGGTGGCCTTGCTGAGTTACAGGGCCAGGGTGTGGTAACAAACACCCACAGCTCTGGGGATCAATAATTTAGCTGTAAATAAAATAAGGGGGCAGTAACAAATACAGATCGGGGGCACAATTATCCAGGTCAGGACAACAGCAAATCCAGGAATTCCCCAATACTGACCAGGCACACAGAAGGTTCTCCTTGGTGTGTGTGGGGCCTGGAAATATCCTGTAACACTGATCTCACACACTGCTCTGTGCACAGGGCGTGGAAATACTTTATTTAATTATTTTTATTTAACAGTATTAGCCCCTCACTACCTGATACTCTTGGTCTCTGAACAATTTCTGTTTGTGTGTCATGTCTGTGCCTGTAGAAAATCTGTTACTCTGAGGATTTTTGGGCTCTGCAGCCTCTCCCGTGTTTGTTTTATGATGATAATGTTGCTCTGATTTATTGTACTAAGGAAACCATCCTTGGTGTAGTAACTGGAGTCTGTTTGTACTTGTGTTTTAGCTGGAAGAGGAGAGATCAGTACTCAATAACCAGTTATTAGAGATGAAAAAGAGGTAAGTTGTTCCTCCTGGTGTGTGTTTCGCACACAGTCCCACAGAAAATGTAACCCAAAAGCCAAGAGCTGTTCTGTTCTGTGGTGTCCTGGTGAAATGCTGAGGTTGTCACACACGTTGGGTTAGGGATGGAACTGTCCGTGTCTCCTTTAGTTCCACACCTCCCCACTGTGGCGGTTTTGACCTGCAGTGCCCAGTTCAGTGTTTGGTTTCAGTCTGCTCTGCACTGTTGGATTGTCCCCCAGGGTGATAAACTCTTGTTTCCAGCTCTGACACGTCGAGTTCTAAAGGAATAGTGACAAAATACAGAGGTGCTGGTTGGAAGGAAAGGGAAGGAGGAGGACAGGCAGCAGTTACTGAGCACTGCCTGGCTGCTCTCCTGGGTTTGTGCAGCTCATTGTGGCAGGGTTATTGCAGTTCATTCAGCACTGCTGTTAAAGCCCAGGAGGTTTGTCCTGGCTGACTGGGGCATCCCTTTGGAAGCTGGAACAGGCCCAAGTCACAAAACTGACTGTCCCTGCAGGGGCCAAGTGCCACAATGGCCTGGGGAAAATGGGGGCTTTTCAGCAGTAGTTACATAAATCCTTAAAAACAGCAGGGCTCCCCACGGCACCTCCAGTGTTCCAGGAAAAACCAACTGTTACATTGCCTGGATTTGCAGTGGCCACAACACAGAACAGTGAGTGGTGCTTGAGTATTTATGCACATCCTTGGCTACTCACTCATCCCTTCTTTATTCCCCAGTTGTTCTCTGGGAGGTGGGTTGTGCTCTGTTGTCTCTCCCCCTGTCCTGAAGGACAGCAGCACAGGGGGTGCTTCCCAAGCTGATGCTTCCCTAGGGAATGTCAGAGTTGGATCAGCTGTACCCCAGAGGGGCCAGTGAACAGCTGACCCTCCAGCTTTCACCGACCTGCTGAGCTGCATCCCCACCTTCTAAAGTGTGTTCTGAGCAGTGAAACTGCTGGAAGTTACTTGAGGAAAGGGAAGATGAAGGGGGGGACCAAGAATCCTTCAGTGCTTCCCAGCAGTTCTGTTTCACAGAGGACATTTTAAAAGACAAACTCTTTAGTAAGTTCTAAAAAGGAAGGTCTGTGGCTCTGATCTTCCTTCTCCTTTTTTAACTCAGCTGCCTGAAATAATCCAGACAGTTTATGAAATAACTGGAGTGAATTTTACCTTCAGTGGGTTACACTGAGATGGCCAAGTTTGTGACGTGGCTCAGCAGTGGTGAATAAACTGCAATAAAGGGTAAAAAAACCAGGAACAGGAACAGCCTCCAAGTGCAGGCCCTGGGGGTCAGAACATGCCAGCACATGGCATCAGTTGCTCACAAAAAAAGGCTGAATAAAGAGCTAATTAAATAAAAAGAATAGGAAAACTCTCTAAATTCCCAAATTCCACTGAAGTTGGTGGCAAGGGGAGTGATAATTTCCTCCTTGTGTCTGAAGATTTTGAGGTGAACCAGAGCCATCTTTGTGTTCCAGTCAGGTCAAATCTCTAGTGGTGGTTTCCTCACCTTCCTTCCACCCCCAGGAATTCTCTTCCCCTATTTTGGCATCTCCTTGTCTGGAACAGCCCAGCTGGGAGTGACAGGAGTGTGGTGTTTGTGGCTCTGAGGGGGTTCTGTGTTACTCAGCTCTTGGGCTCACTGTGGGTTGATGTCTGACTGTCTTTGAGCTTCGCTATTTATCGATACTCATCTCATTCCTCTCTCTTCCCTTTCCTGCCCTTGCTTCCCTTGCTATATCTGTGTGTCTTTAATGGTAAGACTCAAGAAAGTCTATCCACGTTACAATAAATAATTTTTTTTTTTTAAGTAAAGTTGTTGTACATATTTTGGCTGCCTTTGTCCCTTGGTGTCTTGCTTTTGTTCTGTAAAACACTCAGCTCTATATATATATATATATATGTATTATGATAAAAAAAAAAGTCTATATATTTTTTACCAAATCAAAAAAGCCCCTGGGTGCAAATTTCGTTCTTCCTTACAGTATTTTGCATTTCTACTCCATGTTTCTAACGTGGTTCTTGTTATCTTGCATTTTTAAAGCTTACCCAGTAGCACTTTAAGGTATTTGCTTCATTCTTAGAATTTCTTATTTTTGTAGTAAGGGAAGAATCTGGGTGACTTCTTTAATGTTTAAACAAAACAAAACCCTCTGCCCCACGACTTGCACACACTGCTCAGAACGTGCTTTAACCTCCTCAAAAAAGTGCGGTTTTAAAATGGCATCTGCAGTGAAAAACTCATTTTTATTGGTTTTCTTTACGTCCCTGCTGGCAAGAGGATGGTTTGGACTGGAATTGGCAGGAAAAAAAGTTTTAAGTTCCCCAAATCCATTTTTTTTTTCTAATAAAATCAAGTTTCCACAAGGTTTCCCTTGTGAGCTCAGTTATTTCCCCATCAGCATCTGCTCCTTATGGTCACTGTCTCTGTGAGTCCCAGTGCACGTGGTGCTTCCAGCATCGTGCACTTCCAGCACCAGCTGAGAGCTGGCAGTGGATGATGCTCCCTCCTGGATCAGTGAGCAGTGCCAGGCACCTGCTCTGCTTGGAGCTTCTCCAGCTCCAGCATTTTTGGGTCCCCCCCTGGAGCAGTGGAGCAGCGTCCTGGGAAAGGAAAAACCAAAGCTCCAGCACAGGGAGCTTCTTCCCATCTTGTTTTCTCTCCTCTTCTCTTCTCTTGTTTCTCTCCCCTTGTGTTTTGGAGGCTACTGTGCTGAGTTTGGAAACCTCTTCTTTCTGTCCTTCCCAACTGTTGCCTTTTTCAGCCCCTCAGTCTGTGGTGCTGAAGCCAAGCCCGATAAGTGGTGAATGAACCGTATTTGTGCTTCTGTTTGGTCCTGATCTGTCCACGAAGATCTGGCCAAGTGGAAACATTGGCTAAGTCACAAGCTCTTGAGCAGGAGCTGAGTCACTGGGCTTTCCATCTGCCCTCCCACAGCTGTGTGTTCAGCACAGGGGAGCTCGGGAGACGTCTTGGGGATGGCAGAGCTTGTGAGCAGCAACTCCCAGATGTGCTTCCCAGATGCACTCCCAGTTTACTTCCCAGTAAATCCTGGATTTGCAGCTCTGTGGCTTGGAGAGGGCAGCTCTGCTCTGTCAGCAGCAGTCCTTGCACTGGTGGCACATTCTTTCCCCCAGCACCACGTGCCTTTGATCCAGCTCAGCAAAGCACTGCAGACCAGGGGTTAGGCTGGAGCATGTTTGGAATTCTGCTGAAGGACACGGACACGGCTGTCCTGCTTTAGTGCTTTGCTGACTCAGGCTTGGCAAAGGGGATCTGTTTTGTGCCAGTGCCCGGTTGGGTTTTATTAATGGGATGATAACTTGGATTTGAAGGCGAGATTGCTCAGTCTGCAAGTTGTTGTGTTTCTGCTTCTGTTGATTCTCTCATTGGGAAAATGCACCAAAACCAAATCAACCAGAACCAAATCAACCCTCTGGTTCCTGCTTGGTCGCTGCCTCAGCTTTTCTAAACCCCAGATTCTCCACTTGCTGCTTCCATTCCGAGTACAATCTGAACAATGAAGGAATTGCGTTGATTGTGCTCTCGTTGTTGAGTTCCCCTTTCCCTCGGGTGGGGGACATTTGTTGTGTTCCATGTCTGGGTATCGTGGCTCTCACTAACTGTGGGTATTGTAGAGGTGAAAACTTGGCCATCTGAAGTTGATAGCTGTGCCCTGAGCATCCTCCTCAGGATCCTGATCCCTGGAGAGAGCAGTGTGCTTTGGGATCCCTGCCCCTGCAGGAGCTCACAGAGCCGGCTGGGGCACTGCTGGCTGTGCTGGAAAGGAAGTTTATCCTGGAGAAAAGTAAACTGAGTGTTTGAAGGAACTTTGGGGGGGCTGTTTGAACCAAAACCGTTCAGCTTGTAAGGAGTTTGGTAGCGATGCTCCTCCCATCAGAGGACAATGACTCACCCACTGTATTGTGTCAGGAAGACTCACTTGCACCAGTGTGGGGATGTCACAGCCGTGGTGCCTGGAGGCGGGAATTTTAGGCAGAACTTGATTAGATCCATGGAAGAGGTTGGTGTACACAGAAAGGGGTTGTGCTTGCTTTGGAAAATTTCTGTTTAACCCTTATCCCACGAAGGAAGACAAGTCCCATATGGTTCCATGCAGAAACTGTTGTTGTTAAAGGCCCAGAAACTCTCTAAGTGGGCAGGAAATGATGATGTCACTGAAATTAGTGAGGACCAGCTGATATTTCCAGCCTCATCCGTGCTTTGCATGACAACTTGTACAATGAGCTTTGCATGCCTGTTTTGTTGCTTGTTAATAATCTTCAAGAAGTAACAAAACTCTCAAGTCAGGTTTTGTGGAACATTGTGCAACATGTTTGTTTATCCTGTATCTCCCCAGTCTGTTAACTTGCTCCTTTAAATTCAAATGGATACGGTGCTATGCAGATTCTGGCATGTACTACCTAGGTAAAGTTTTTGCTTTGTTTCCACAGTTGTAACAGCTGAAATGTTTATACATATTTAAAACCTTAGTCAAGTAGAGAATTGTAATTTCTTTTTTTAAGAACCACTTCTTACTAAACACAACTCGTTTAGTACTTGGAATTAAATAAAACCACTTTAGGCCACTACAGTTATCCATTCATTAGATGATTTCTGGTTGTATTTGGTTTTCTTTTAGAGAATCGACTTTAAAAAAAGAAATTGATGAAGAGAGAGCATCCTTGCAGAAATCCATCAATGTAACTAGTGCCTTGATCACACAAAAGGATGAGGAACTGGAAAAACTCAGACATGAGGTAAATGGGGAACAGCGAATGGTTCCTAATTTTGATCGAGTCCCAGGCAGGGGCTTTGTGTGCTGCCTGATTGTTCTCCTTTCATGTGGCACAGTTAAACCTTAGCATTAAACCTTTGGATCCCTGTGCTGAGTTGGGTGACTCCTGGCACGTGTTTTTGGGAATCTTTAGCCCTGGCTGTGAGGGCTGTGGCCTTGGTGCTCTGCCTTTGTGCTGGAAGGCCCCAGCCCTCCCTTAACCCCTGCAGATCACGGTGCTGCGCGGAGAAAACGCCTCTGCAAAAACCCTGCAGTCGGTGGTGAAGTCCCTGGAGTCTGACAAGCTGAAACTTGAGGAAAAGGTGAAGAACTTGGAGCAAAAACTCAAGGAAAACAACGAGCAGCCTTTAACTGTAACGAGCTCCTCAGGTAAAGCAAAGCCTGCCCCGCTGGCTGTGCCTTCAGCTGGAAGGTTGGGACCAGAGACTGGGACACCGTGTCAGTCTCTGCCTGAGCCACCCCTGTGTCCCATTACACCTGGTTTGGTTTTTTTCTCTTTTAAGGGGACGCTGCAAATCTACTTCAGGAGGAAATTGCAAGAGAGAAGCAGGTACTGGATGTGGACATGAGATGCTAAAGCAGCAGTGGGGCCATAGGGGAGGGAAATACTTTTCCAAAGACAGTTCCTATCAGGTTTTCTCAGTTAGGATTTTAATGAGCCTTCAGCTTCTGCAATGCCAGTAAATATTAAGAACGAAGGGATGAGTGGTACTGGAGAAACAGTTCAGATTATGGGAATGTGAGGAAGCAAGGAATCAAGGGTGGCAAGGGGTGACCTGTGAGTGAGGTACAGCCCAGCAGAGCACACTCACTGCTCCCTGGCCTTCTTTCCAAGGGTTTCTTGGATGTGAATGAGGGAAAGGCGTGGGCCACCTGAATCTGGTGCTTGCCAAATTGGAGAAATGGGCTTCCTGAGCTCCTTCTAAGCTGCTGCAGTTGAAAACGTTGGCCTTGGCTTGTTCCCAACTGCAGAGTTTGACTCAGAATGCGGGTTGGCTGCAATGGAGAGGGAAGATGCTCAGTTGGCACGTGCTGGGAGCAGGAGAAATGTGATTCAGTGTGACAGTCACAGTGACCACGTGAAGTGCTGCTGTATCACAGGGGCCCATGCCAACAAATGCCTAGGAAAGATGGTTAGAATAGAATCACCTTCTGCTTGTTATGTTAGATCACCAGTGTCAGTGCCAGTGATTAAATGTCCTTCCTAGCTGTGCAGTGACAGGAGGTGTCGTGAACATGCACTAACCACCACTGTTTTTCTGGTTTTCTGCCTCCCTGAATTCCCCTGCTGATGGCAACCCTTCCTTGCACCAGGGCGAGGTTGGTTCCACTCCTTGTCTTCCTTTATTTCGCTCACTGTTGATTTGCCAAGTGCTCCTTGGTTACATTCAACAGTGCTGAGCTCTGGGCTGGGGCTGGGGGAGGTGCCATCCCCCTGCTCCTCTGACTGTCCTTGTCCTTGGCTCTCCCAGATCGACTTCCTCAATTCAGTGATAGTGGATCTACAGAGGAGAAACGAGGAACTGAACTTGAAGATACAAAGAATGTGTGAAGCCGCCCTCAATGGCAACGATGAGGAGATAAATAACTATGACAGGTATAAATCCCAGAGGAAACCCGGGCTCGTGTTTTGGGAGCAGTGGGTCGGGAGCTGCACGATGCACCAGCCTGATCTGAGCCATGAGGAGGGACAGACAGAGATTTCTCTGGAGTTCAGTGGTTGAATCCAGCCTTCTTTTTACACTGGGGTGTTCCTGGTGGTGCAGGTGATTCTCTGTAGTTATGGATCACTCACTCACTGTGACATGTTTGTTGTCAGGCTTGGTGGATCTGCCCTTCCCAAGTGCAGGGGAAGGGTCTTTGCTCTCCAGGGACCGTAGCTGTGTTGGGATGGGGAGAGAAATAGAACTAAATAGAATAGTCCAGAGAAACAGAACTAAAGGTATTTGATACATTGTGACTTGAGATTGCTCCAGGGAAAAGAGAAACTAGTTTACATGTGTTTCCTTTAAATATCTATATTTGTGCAAACCCTTGCACAAACAATGGGTTGTTTAGTAAATATTGCAGTGTAGGGGACTGTGGGGCACTGCAGGGTGGTGGAGGAGCTGAGATCTTCAGGAGGGGTTTGGACTGCTGTTTGTTGAGCTCTGTGGCTGTTCCTCAGTCTGAGTAATCACAGGAGCTCACAGTGCAGGGCAGGGCCACAGGCCTCGCTCCTGTGTGAAGGAACCGTGTCCCCTGACCTGTGCTGCCCTTGCAGTGAGGAGGAGAGCCTGTCCAAGAAGAAACCGCGCCTGTTCTGCGACATCTGCGGCTGCTTCGACCTGCACGACACCGAGGACTGTCCGACGCAGGCGCAGGCGCTGGAGGAGCCGCCGCACTCGGCTCACCACGGCAGCCGGCGGGAGGAGCGGCCCTACTGCGACACCTGCGAGGTGTTCGGGCACTGGACGGCCGAGTGCAACGACGACGAGACCTTCTGATGGCAGGGGAGGGCCCGGCCCTGTGCCCCCCACGGACCTTTCCAACCACCAGCAGCTGCGTGTGCTGAATGTCAGGGAAAGGGACAGCGGTTCTGCCCCTCCCGCTCCCCCTGCCCGTCCGCTCCACAGGCAGCGAATGGATAAATATTTTGCTCCTCCACTAATAAATAACCCCTGTCCCTTTTTAACAAACTTCAGTGGAAGGTAAATAAAAGATTTAACAAGTGACTTTATGCTGTTTTTTCCCAGGTTCTGGGTTTGTCCCGCCCTTAACAGGAAATGCCCCCGTGCTGTCGCATCTGTTGATGGGAAAACGTGTATAGGAATGAAGCACTAGAGTTATATTAAAGCTTATTTAAATACCTTAAAAATATGCTGTTAATTTTCATATTTGCACTAAACCATTTTAAGGCTGAATTTGTACATTTAGATTTTTAAGCTTTTTTTTTTTTTTTTTTTTTGACACTGGACTGAGTTGAGAAATATTTCATCTTTATTTTCCTTTACTCCTTTGACTGCGATGTTGCTCAGTGCCGTGAGCTCTGGGTTGTGGTTTGGTGTGAAACGTGGAAACCCGGTGCAGGTAAGGCAGGAACGGAGCTGCTGGGGGTTTTTGGAAACCCGTATGCTGTGCACATCTGAAACAGTTTGTGGGACATCCCTGGTTTGCATTCTTTCAGCTTCTATATAGTGAGTGTGTGGTGTGTGTGTATATATGCATATATATATAATAAAGTTATATTTTGGAAAAAAAAAAGGTGTGTTTTCTTTCCTACCTTTCTGTTCTGTTTGGAGTGTTAAGGGGTTCTGTGTGCACCGTAAATCACAGAATCAGGTTGGGAAAGAGCTCCAAGATCATCAAGTCCAACCTGTGCCCGATTCCCACCTTGTCACCCAGGCCAGAGCACCGAGTGCCACATCCAGCCTTTCCTTAAAAACCTCCAGGAATGGTGACTCCACCACCTCCCTGGGCATCGCCTTCCAATACTTGATCACCCTTTCTGTAAAGAAATTCTTCCTCTTGTGCAAAGTAATCCTGCCCTGGTGCAGTTTAAGACTATTTTCTCTCATCCGTCCCTTGTGTCCCTTGTGTCCCTGGGAGCAGAGCCTGGCCCCCCTCGGCTCCCCCCTCCTGTCAGGGAGTTGCAGAGAGCGAGAAGGTCCCCCCTGAGCCTCCTTTTCTCCAGGCTGAGCCCCCCCGGCTCCCTCAGCTGCTCGTGCTGCCCCAGACCCTTCCCCAGCCCCGTTCCCTGCTCTGGACTCGCTCCAGCCCCTCAGGGTCTGTCTTGCGTGGAGGGCCCCAGAAGCAGACACAGCACTCGAGGTGTGGCCTCTCCAGTGCCGAGCACAGCGGGAGAATCCCGTCCCTGGCCCTGATGTGGCACTATTGCTGACACGGGCCCGACACAAACCACCATAAGTTAACACGCGGGGCGCTCCCGCTCCCTCCCCTCACGGCGGCGGGCGGGGCCGGCCCCGATGCGGCTGCGCGGCCCCGCCCCGCGGTCACGCGTGGGGCGGGCGGGGCGGCCATGGCGGCGCACCTGAGCTCGGGCAGGGTGAACCTGACGGCGCTGAGAGAGGCGGGGCGGCGAGAGCTCCGCGAGTTCCTCGACAAGTGCGCGGGCTCCAAGGTGGGGACCGGCGGAGGGGGGAGCGAGACCGAAGGTGGGAGCCCGGGGGCCGAGGGGAGAGCGGGGTGGGAGGGGGGATCTCGGGGTCCAAGGTGGGAGCGCGGGGCCGGGATGGGGATGGGATGGGGATGGGTCCGGGATGGGGATGGGTCGCGGCCCCCGCTGTCCCCGGCTGACCCCGCTGTCCCCTCCCCAGGCCATCGTGTGGGACGAGTACCTGACCGGGCCCTTCGGGCTGATCGCGCAGTACTCGCTGCTCAAGGTAAGCGCCGGGCGGGGCGGGGGAGGCTCCCAGCCCTGCCCCGCTCTCGGGTGACGCTCCTGCCCCCGCACAGGAGCATGAGGTGGAGAAGATGTTCACGCTCAAGCCGGGCCGGCTGCCCCCGGCCGACGTCAAGAACATCATCTTCTTCGTCAGGCCCAAGCTGGAGCTGATGGACATCATCACCGACAACGTGCTCAGGTACCGCGGGCAGGGGATGGGGCCGTGGGACAGGTGTGCTCTGAACCACCGTGTGGTTTGTTCCAGCTGGGCAGGGATTGAGGAATCCCGTGCAGACACCAAACTGCAGCACAGCCCCTCGGGGCTTGAGTGGGGTGCAAGACACGCTGGGGAGAGAGAGGGGCTTCCCTTTGGCTGCCATGCAGAGGATCTGTTCCTCCTTATGAGGATATATGTTCCTTGTAAAATTAGCTGGAATGATGGATGCTCCTTTTAGGAACTGCAGGACAACAAAGTCCCCTTGCCCTGGTGCCAGACTTGTGCCTGCACACGGCTGGGTTGTGCCTCCTGGACACATGCAAAGCTGGGAGCTGGCAATAATAACTCAGTGCAGTGCTCCTGCTGTGGCTCTTCCAGGGAGGACAGAGGCCGCTCTCCCCAGAGGGATTTCCACATCCTGTTCGTGCCGCGCCGCAGCCTCCTGTGCGAGCAGTGGCTGAAGGAGCAGGGCGTGCTGGGCTCCTTCATCCACCGCGAGCAGTACAGCCTGGACCTCATCCCCTTCGACGGGGACCTGCTCTCCATGGAGTCCGAGAGCGCCTTCAAGGTGAGCATTTGGAGGGAAAACCCTCTGTGGTTTTGGGTTGGTCATTGGTGTCAGTGCAGAAGCTCTCAGAGGGTTCATGGGGGCCCTGCACAGCACGGAAAGGCCTTGCAGAGCAAATGGGGCTTGATCCTGAGGCCTGAACTGAGCCTGAACTTCTCTGTGTGTTTTCACACACTGAAGGAACAGTCACTACATGGAGTTGCACCCAGTCCCTCCAGCTTTACCTGCTGCTGTTGTTACCACAGATGGGGCATTCCTGAGGCTTGGAGGAGCCAGCACGGTTTGTGTCGCTGCACAGTCAGGGCTTCATGTGAAGGTTCATCCTGCACTGAGCACTAACAGCTGGCACATCCCAGCTGTGTGTCCTGTGTTCCCAGAGTGCTACATCTGGAGACAGGATGGTCTGGGAGTTTCTTCGGCCCTCTCTGCCACATGAAGTGTAGCCCAGAGGCCATGTCAGGGCTTGCAGCTGCCATGAGGTGTTGGGTGCTCAGATTGGCCTAATTAGCAGCAGAGGCTCCTTGCACTCGTGTCCTGGCTCTCTTGCTCCATCAAACTGGGTTTGTGTGTGGAGTTCAGAAATGCTGTAGTGTCTGGTCTGGTCAAATGATTTGCTGTAGTGATGGCACAAATAATGAGGTCCATATTTGCCACCAGCCATAGTTTTGTCCCAGCCTATGTCTCGTCTGAACTGTTCACATGAACCTCACTCTGCTGTGGAAGCAGCTGCGTTGGATCAACACCTCCTAAAAGAATCTTTCTTGTTCTTTAGGAATGTTACCTGGAGAGTGACCAGACCAGTCTGTACCATGCAGCAAAGGGGCTGATGACACTGCAGGCTCTCTACGGAACCATCCCGCAGATTTTTGGGAAGGGCGACTGTGCTCGGGTGAGGATGAGAAAATGCATCTTGTTCTTTTTTTAATCCAGCCATGACACTCACTTGTCCTTTTCCTTCTCTCTGATCAACCTGTGGTTTAATTGGTACCTTTTTGTGGTGAGGGAGCAGCTTGAGGTGAGGGCAGTGCTGTGGCCAGTTGATGTCTGGCCAGGCTGCAGAGAGCAGCAGAGAAGGACTTTATTTTCTCTGTCTCATCCTGCCCTGTCCATCAGCCAGTCTGAACCTCCAGCCATTCTCTTCCTTTTTACCCAGGGCTGTGCCCACGCTTGCACGAGCGTGTGCTTGTAGGGCTCAGAGCTCAAATCCATCTGCTGCGGCCTGGACTGTAACCAGGCTGATGTGCCTTCCTTTCAGCACGTGGCCAACATGATGATCAGGATGAAGCGGGAGTTCCCTGGGAGCCAGAATTCCATATTTCCTGTCTTTGATACCCTCTTGTTGCTGGACCGCAACGTCGACCTGCTGACGCCGCTGGCCACGCAGCTGACGTACGAGGGGCTGATAGATGAGATCTATGGCATCCAGAACAGTGAGTTTTGGGGGGAAGGGGGGCTTTCCTGGGCCCTGGGGGAAGTTTCCCGTGTCCTGGGGGAGTTTTCCCTGCGCTGGAGCCAGTCACAGTGTGTCACAGTGGTTTCTGCCTCGCCAAATGGCTGTGGGGTGGGAGCAGCTCAGCTGAAGGGAGTGCAGGGTTGGTTCAGTCCCAGGCTGGAGCCCATCAAGATCCACTCTGGCTCTTTTTGCCTGGGAAGGGGAGCTGAGCAGTGTGTGGTTATTGAATGGGCACATTTTGGATGCTGGCTGGGTGCAGACACAGAACACATGGTGCACAAGTAGAAGTAGTGTGTGCCTTCACCCTGCAGCCTGGCTGGGTCATGTGTCACACTGAGGGGACAGGGACAGTTTTTGGTGGCCATTCAGAGTGTACTCCTCCTCTTCAGGAGGTAGTAAGAAAACTCCAGAGAGACATTTACGGGCTGTAATTCCTCCTGCTGGCCTGGACTGGCTGCAGGGCTCATCCAAGCCTCTCTGAAAGCAGGGCAGCTGGCACTTGGGTTCTGATCACGTGTGTTTGTGTAGGTCCCTGTGTGAGTGCAGTGAGACTCTCCTTAATGAACACCCAAGCACTGAAGGGTCTGAGTGTTTGTATTTGCCCTGCTGCTCAGAGCTGTTTCCAGCCCAGGGGACGTGTTCCCACAGCCTGCTAATCGTTACTTCTGGTGGTGAAGTTCCAGTCCTTACAAGGGTCATTTCTCTGCATTTGGCAGCTTATGTGAAACTCCCTCCTGAGAAGTTTGCCCCGAAGAAGCAGGGTGAGGGCGGGAAGGATCTCCCCACGGAGCCCAAGAAGCTGCAGCTGAACTCTGCAGAGGAGCTGTACGCAGAGATCCGCGACAAGAACTTCAATGCTGTGGGGTCAGTGCTCAGCAAGAAAGCCAAGATCATCTCAGCAGCCTTTGAGGTGAGGTCTGAATGCAGCAGTGTGTACTTGTCACCAGCTAAGTCACAGTCTGCCCTCAGCAGGGCAGTGACTGGCAGCTGGAGCTGCTGCCAAAGAGTATTGCCCCAACCAGAGAAAAAACAGTCTTGAGAAGCCCCTCTAGCCTGTTCCCCTGCCCTGGGGTGAGATCAGCTCCACTTGGACTGGGAGGTGTTGGTCAAATCTCCTTTGAAGAGTCCTGCAGTAGTGTGGATCCTTCTCTTCTCCCCACACATCTGGTCTTGGGCTTTCCTTCTCCTCAGAGCTCCTGCCACGTGAGCCCATAGTTCCCAAAACAGGAACTGCTTCCCTCAGTCTGCAGGACAGTCAGGTGCTGCTTCCCTCTGCAAGAGGCCAAAGTTCAGTTTTAGGGTGCTGTTCAATTCCACTTTGCTGCTCTTGGTACCTGTTCACTGAAAGGTCCTTTTCTATTCACTGAGGATGCAGAGAAAAGGCTTTAAGCAATAAAACTCCAGAACAGCTTGTTATGGCTGGCATAAAAAACAATAGGAATATGGAAAATACAGTTGCCTTGCAGAAGTTTTTATTCATGCTCATGTGTCACCTTAGACAGAGCTGGAAAGTCGTGTGGGGCGTGTTTGAGGTTTTGTTTGAAAACATCCTGTTGATGATTCATAAAGAAACTGAGACCCCATATCTCGGTTTTCAATCTTCATGGGGATTCTCAAGAGAACTCATTACACTCTTTGATTATATTTTCTTTATGTTTTTTTAATCCTTTCACCTCTGCCACATCTAAGATGAGGTACCTTAACTGAAATACTGAGTGCTCAGCCTTGTCTCTTAATACATGTTTGCTTCTGCAGTGCCAGTGCTGGAGGAGCTAAAGATGGATTATTCCTACTGGCTGTTAAAAAAAAGAGAATTTTAACAAATTGTCAGTGGTAATAGGTGATAATGAAACAGCAGCATATTGGCAGCAGAGGACTTCTTAAATTGCAGGCTCCATCATTATCACTGTCCTGCCTGCACTTGCCCATTTAAATCCTTCACATAGGAGTCAAATTAGTATTATTTTTATTCCAAGTTGCAGTAAGAGGCAAGTGGCCCAAGTGCAGTGCAGACCTCTGGACTGCTCTGAGAGCTGAACTCTGCAGGGGCTCCAGCACATCCTGGCTCAGAGCCTGGGACGTTGCAGCCAGGTCCAGGGAACAGCAGAGCCTGCCAGCCCAGCTCCCAGCACCTTTCACTCCTGCTCCCAGGAGAAATGTCCCCCAGCTCTGACAGCATTGGCCCAGAGCTCCAGGTCTCCTGGCAGCCAGCAAAGTAATTCCTTTTCATGTGAAAAAGGCAGTTTTCCCTGGTAGGGAAATGGAGGAGAGCAAATAGTGATGGCTGGAGTCAGACAAAGGTGGATAAAGCAGTTGGCAACACTGGTATGATGGAAGATAACCAGTCTGATGATGCTGTTGTATCGTCCTGCCTCTTCCAATGATCCAGGTGCTGTTACAGGTAGTGCTGTGACTTTAGTGAAAGCACTTAAAGCCTTTGGTCTAAAAGGCCACGTATCTCTAACTCCTGCAGGTGCAGTGAGTACAGTAAAAGAGCTTTCCATGATAAACTGACCTAATCAGTGTTCCTGCTGTGCACAAGGCCTAACCTCAGCGTGGGTTTCTCCAGGAGAGGCACCACGCCAAGACGGTGGGGGAGATCAAGCAGTTTGTGTCGCAGCTGCCCCACATGCAGGCGGCCAGGAGCTCGCTGGCCAACCACACCTCCATCGCAGAGCTCATCAAGGACATCACCAGTGAGTATGTGCTCAGCAGTCCCTTGGGCTGCTTTAAATACAGCCAGAGGGCAGGTGACTGGGTGGGCATCGCTCAGCCTGGCAAAAACTGGCTTTGCTCCATCCGGTGCATTTCTGCTGAAAGGGTCAGAGTAGAAAATAAGCTGTCTGTTGCTGTTGGGTTGATTTTCATTCTCTTCCCGAAGCATCTGAAGATTTCTTCGATAATTTAACAGTGGAGCAAGAGTTCATGTCTGGAATAGACACAGACAAGGTAAGTAGATAATGACAATTAGTGACTCTTACATCTTCAAAAAACGGGTTTTTTCCCCTTTGGGTTTTTTTGAGAGAGGAAATATCTGATGCAGATGATGTCTGGTGACGTGCCTCACTGAATTAGCTGTCCCTGCCTGGGATGCAGCTGCACAGCCGGGGGGTCTGACCTGGGCAGGGGCACTGTGTGCTGTGAGGGGTCAGTGAAACGTTGGAGATGGTTAATCAGAATTGTTCAGTGCAGCAGGCGAAGTCTGGCTGCTGACTGTGGAGCTGCCATCCTTCAGGAACAGCCTGGGTGGAACCTGGGTCACTGTTTAGCAGAGGGTCCTGAGCTATCTGGAGAACAGCTGGACCCTCTTTCTTGCTGTTTTGGAGACACTAAGCAAACTAGATCTTTCTTTCCAGGTCTTCTGGGCACTTCAACAGTTCTTTAAATAACAGTTTGTGTATTTTATTTAATAGGTTAACAATTATATTGAAGACTGCATAGCTCAAAAACATCCGTTAATCAAGATCCTGCGTCTGGTTTGCTTGCAATCCGTGTGCAACAGTGGATTGAAGCAGAAGGTTCTGGACCATTACAAGAGAGAGATTCTCCAGGTTGGGCTCTAACTTTTGGATCAATAAATTCCTGAGAAAATCCATATCACATCCTCAGCTCTACAACTCTTGCATTCTAGGCAGACACATCTTAAACCAGGATAGTGTTGACTTCCAGTGTGCACAGAGGGAACACAGGGAGTCAATCCGGGCTGACAGCAGTGACTGGGGTGGTGCTTGTGTGTGTTAAAACATTTAGATACAGAGGTTTATATCACTGCTCTTTTTGCTGTCACATTATAAACACTCTAAATGGGATACACTCTAGAGAGATCTTAACCAAAAAGCTTTTTTAAACAAACACCTTTTTTAAATCAATATCTACCTTTTTTTAACACTCTGGTCATGGGTTACTGACGTGGTATTACAGGTGACTTCTTCATATTGCAGACTTATGGCTATGAACATATATTGACCTTAAACAACCTGGAAAAAGCTGGACTGCTGAAACCTCAGACAGGTGGCAGGAATAACTACCCCACGATCAGGAAAACGCTGCGCCTGTGGATGGACGATGTTAACGAACAGGTAACACTGTGAGCGCTCCATACAACCACAGAACTACGTGCAGCAAGGAAAACCCTTTTTTTCTTTCATGTAATTTATTTCTGTGGCCCTGCTCTGCAGCGTGAGGTGGTTCTGACCTGCTGCCCACCCTGTGCTCTGTCCCGCAGAACCCCAATGACATCTCATATGTCTACAGCGGCTACGCCCCCTGAGCGTGCGCCTCGCACAGCTCCTGGCCCGCCCGGGCTGGAGGAGCATCGAGGAGGTGCTCAAGATGCTGCCAGGGCCCCATTTTGAGGAGAGGCAGCAGTTACCCACTGGCCTTCAGAAAAAGCGTAAGTTTTGCCTTGTTTTTCCCATGTTTTAAAGGAAAATGTGTCTCTGTTAGGCTGGAACGAGGCCAACTGAAATCAGGGGCCTCGGTGTCTCATCTCCCTGTCCCACTGCAGTATTAGACCTGACTAACCATCCTTTGATGAATTGTTTGAACTTCCCATCAGAGTACTAAAATAAACTCCAACCTGCGATTTTAGTACGTAAAATTACATTACAGAGAATGTCAGCTTCACTTTCCCAGCATTAAAACTGGTCAGGCAGACTCCAGAGCGGGAGCAGAGTCTGGATTCACCCGGTAAATTTGCCCCCTAATTCAGCTGCTCTCTGTAGATTAGTTTGAAGTCATTTGAGTTTGACTGACAGTTGATGCACAGGAGTTGTAAAACTCAAACTAAGGCAGCCTGCCCCTTTCCCTGCTCCCCAGGTCAGCACGGGGAGAACAGGGTCACTCTGGTGTTCTTCCTGGGAGGGGTGACCTACGCCGAGATCGCCGCGCTCAGGTTCCTGTCCCAGATGGAAGATGGAGGCACAGAGTACGTCATTGCCACTACAAAACTCATCAATGGAACAACCTGGATCAAATCCTTGATGGAGAAACTGGAGCCTGCCCCTTTCTAGGGTGTGTGGTGAGAGACAGTGAAGCGAGAGGCGTTGTGTGGCACAGGCATGGCTGGTCCTGGCACTGCTGCTTGGACACTGGAGGAACACAGCAGTGAAAGGAGCTCTCCTGACACCAGCTCATGATCCAGTGACCCTTCATCCCTTCTGCACTTGTGTTCCAGCCCTTTGTGGAACTTCCTATTAGACAAGCAGTGCTGGGAGGCACTAAGGATGGAATAAACCATGGGAGAGGATGAGAAATCCCTGCTCGTGCTCTGCCTGGCAGCAAAGCCCTGGGGGAGTGGGGATGTGCCCTGGTCCTTCTCTTTGGCAAATTGCTCATTTTTTTCTTTCAGTTTAGTTTTGGTGGGAGATGGAGGGAGCATGTTTTCTGTTCCTGATTTCATAGCAGTATTCCCAGTCTGTCTCTCTGGTGTTTGGTACATTCCATGGCTGCACTGGCTGTGTTTGTCAGAGATCTGTGCCTCTGACCCTTGAGCCTTTCACTTCACTTGCTCCTTGAAGGGATCGTTGTGAGGTGGCCTGTTTGTCCCAGGTACTCCCACCTGACTGTGGAAAGCTACTCCAGGGTATGAATTACATCAGCGTGGCAGGAGCTGATGGTTGAAGACACACAAACACTCCCCAGGGTGGGACTGGGGCCAAAACCAGCAACAACAGGGGCCCAGTAAACAGCGGGTCTAAAACAGACACGTTTTTCACCCCCTACTGAGGTTCTAAACTGGTCCTCGCTGTCACAAGGTGTTGTAGAGCTCAAACTTATAAAATGGAATTTTCCACGGGCTCAGTGGCTGGGCCCTTGGTGTTGCTGAGCCGGTGTGTGCAAGAGGAATCTTCCAGAGGCTGGGAAGGAGGGCAGGGGTGGTGTTGGTGCCTGGTGGGCACAGTCACTGTACCCACAGGCTTTAACAGCCCCCACTGGGGAATCCTAATTAGTTAAAGACAACAACAACCAAAAAACAAACCACAGCTTAAATCACTTTCTTACCAAGCATTTCTGCTTTTACTTATCCTGCATAATATGGCCCAATAAACCCTTTCATTTTTCCCAGTTGTCACAGTTGTGACTGTGAGTTTTGGCCTGTTGTTTTATTTTTCTGAGTTCTGCCAAATGAAGGCCCTTAATGGGCCCCCTCTGTCTGCTTAACCCTAGTTATTAGAATAAAATAAAGAGGTGTTTGATCTTTCTTTGGAAGTGTTTACACTCTCTGGAATATGAAAATAAATAAAGCAAAACCCTGCACTGTGGTAGCTGTGTTCTTCTGCCCCTTCCTTGAATTATTTAAATTAAATTAAATTAAATTACCTGAATTACTTAAAACAATTTTTTTTTAATATGTGAATGTTTTTTTCTTTACACTCATTCAAAATTTCATTCTGTTTTGCCACCTAAAATACTACATTTCTTGACTTTTAAAGAAAAATATAATTTCAGTCTTGGGAGACTTTTTACTGGACATGGGTAGGGAACATGCAGATTAAAAAAAAAAAGCAAAAAAAACTTATTCAACTTTGACAGTGGTGCAAGGACAAAGTGTGGATTGCCTTGCTCTGAATTATTTCTGCAGTTCCATTTAGAGTAGCTGATTTCAGAGTATTTAAAAAGAAAATTGAATGAGCTTTGGATCAAAAATTAGATGTTACTGTGCAGAAGAAAACAAGAAACAATGTGACTCAGTGCAGTCCTTACAGTGTCCTTGGCCAGGCCTGGGGGGTCTTTGTACTATCCAAATTTCCAGGGGGTTTTATTTTATTTTATTTGTTTTTAAATCTTAAAAAGTGAAGCAATCCTGGGGAAATGTCTAGCCCTGATCAGGCTGGTCTGTGAACTAAGGTCATGCTGTGTAAAAGCTGCACCACAGGTGAATAAAGGAAACCATGCAAAGTCCCACTTCCCCAGCTGACTTAACCTTCCACCTGGACCAGCAAAACATGTTTGTTTGTTAGTAACTCTAGAGGCAAAACCCCAGACACTTGGTAAACTCTTCATTTATCACCAGCTGCTGCCTGGTTTTTTGCAGACCTGCCCCAGCACTGAGCTGTGTGGCCACTCCACGTAGAGAAAGTCTCTTCCTGGAACTATTCAACAACAACAACAAAAAACAAAAGCCATCCTGACATTGATAATTCCCTGGAGGAGCAATTACTGCTTAACAGGCTTCCTGAGCAGCTGATTATGTTCTGCTTCTGTCCAAGGCCCTGCTGACCATGTGGATAATAATTTGATAACAAGGGAGCCTAATTAAATTAAGGGACCATTTTCTACATCATAATATATTTGTAGGCAAGAGATTTGATCTGCAGAACATGATCTTCCTTCTCTCTGCTCTCTGCATTACAAGCAAAAAAAAAATAAACGCATTACCCAACCTCTACCCCCAAAGACTTTCACTTTTCATCCAGCAGTATCAGAAAGCAGTTTTGCTAAAAATCAACATATATCCTGGCTCCCTTCTCCCCTCACTGCAAAGGGGCTGCAGTGCTCGTGCTCTGAAAGGTCAGGGTGGCACCCTGGGAGGGCAAGGGACAGCAGAGCAGTGACCTGGTGACAGTGCAGGCATTAGGCTGCCCTCAGCCCAATCTTTTGGTAAAAGAGCCAGAGCCAGCCTGCACAGTCCCACCCTTGGGACCAGCCCCAGCTGTGTGTGAGCATCCTCCTCCTCCTCCTCCTCCCCGAGTGGCCCACAGAGCACAAGGCTCTCAGGGAACTGAGCAAGAGGCACAGTAGCCTCCCAGATAACAGAGCAGAAAAGTGTCAGATGACACCTTTTTGCTGGTGATAAAAACCCCACAACTAAACCAACGCAGGTTTTGACCTGGTAACACCAAGCCCTGGTGCTTAAAGCCAGGCAATGCTGTTGGCAGCAGCCCCTGGGGAAGGGGAGCTGTTTGGCTGCTCCCAGCACGACGCGCTGTGTCGTATCATAACTGCCCTGACCACACCTAGTCCTGCACACACACCCCGCTATTCCCGGCTCCAGAGCGGATCACAGCGGGATCAGCCCACGGCACAAACCCCCGGGAAGCCAGAAATCCAAGGGACAGCTGCAGAACAAAACTAGAGAGAAAGAAGACCTTGGCACACCAGAGCCCGGGTAAGCAGCTCATTTTTTATCAGTATATCATCTCCAGATAACCGGGGATCCCGTAAAGCCCGTGGATAGAAAACTTCAACGCCTTGAACAACGGGAAACCACGGCGGGTTTAAAAATGAAATGATTCCTATACTATATACATGTGCCTGAGCTTAGAATAAAACAACTGAACTCTTTAACAACAGCAAAAAGTGAACTCTCTATCAGAAAACCTCCTTGAAAAACATTCTAAGTGGCAGGATGAGAATTCAGTTTACTCTGGCTGGCTTTAGACAGCTTAGAAGAGAAATAATCCCTTTGGGTTTGCTTTATCTAAAGTCTTGTTTTAAACTCCCTTTATGTGCTTGACCAAGAGCGTAGATATTTTTCATCAGGCACAGCTGTGATCAAAATTTAAAAGAACATGTAATTTGGGGAGATGATAGAATTTTTTAGGTGGGTCTTCACAGCTTTAAGGAGCCGACGAGTTTTGTGAAAGAGTTTAGATTTAATTTTAAACTATCAAGCAATCACTTCCAAAGCAAGTGCAAGTATGACTTTAAAATAAAGGTAGAAGATGAATTCTAAAGCATTTTACCCCATGTCTCCCATTTAAAGGTTATTTTTAACACGAGATATAAATATTTGCCTGTTCAAACTTGTATTTAAGCCTCAGTTTTCGTCATTCTTAAACAAAAGGCTCAGTTTGTGCCAGTATTTCCATTAGATGCAATTATAGCATTAAATATTAACGGTGGCTTCCTTGGAGGAATTGACCACTTTGATCAGAACACGCTGTTGGTAATGCACCATCAGTGACCACTCTGATCCTGAAGTTTCCTGGATACCCAGGCACTGCCACAGGGGAAAGATTCCAGGAGCCAGCTGGACTCTGTAAGAGCCTCTGGCCTCACCCACACGGCCATACTCACTGCCTGTATCTGTATTTCCATCTGCTTCGTTAACAGTCCTAACTGGGAGACTTTGATCAGATTCCAAACTCTCTCTCAACGCTGCACAGCTCGGGAGGACTGTGAACAGGCACACCAGTCCCACCGGACACCAACAACACCCCAGGTGGGCATCAACCCTCCCGATCACAGGCTTTGAGACTGGGAATTACAGTCTCCCTGCTCGGGAAGACTCACCCTGTCCCTGTGCTTACAGGCCGGGGAGAAGCAGGAGCATCCAACCCCAGGGATCCTACCTGCCGGAGAGCGCGATGCCGGAGTCCTTCGCCATCCACGTCCTCAAGGTGCTGAGGGAGCTGCTGGCCTTCGTGCTGTTCAGCTACACGGTGCTGCTGGGGGCACTGCTCCTCGCTGGCTGGACCACCTACTTCTTGGTGCTCAAATGAGGGCTCTGCTCTTGCTCCTGCTGCTGCAGCCACCGCCTTTCCAGAGGCAGCCGGCTCCGGCACGCGGGATGGACGGCCCTTCCCCCTGCGCCAAACCTGCAAGTGTTTTGTGTCCTTCCAGCCTCACCACAACCTTATTTTCTTATGTAAAAACAATAAAGGTTGAAAGGAAAGGCATCCACCTGCATGCGCTTTGCTGATCTTTTGTGGCTCTTGCAGGTTCTTTGTGTCTCCCTGGATATTTTTGCCTCTGTTCCCTGAAATGTTTAAAAGCCTCCCAGCAGTTTTCTCCTGAGACGCCCACCCTGCCTAGAAAGGGACAGGAGGGATGCAGCACAATTCCAACACGACCAACATCACAATAAACAAGTCCTGCCTTGTCCAACTCTGCCTAATTAAGGGTGTGAAGGCAGAGATACAGAAATTACTTGTCGGTTTATTTAGAAGTCCTGGAAAAAGACGTTTCAAACCAGTACAAGGTTTCCCTCTCACTACTGTTTTTGTGAGGTACAGTGGCAAGGAAAGGGCAAGCAAAGGAATTAATGTTCATGGGCTACAAGCTTCATAGTTCTCTCATTAATTAGTGTTCTATCTTCTATTGTTTAATGATTCTCTCATTTCTCATGTGAATCAGTGCCATGCTCAGCCTTTCTCTTGTTTTGGGTCTGGGGGTTTCTTGGGTCAGTCAGAATCACCTTTTACCCCGTTGGAGCCAATTTCAGCCCAGTTGCTGAGTTGGGTTTATTGGTTTCTTCCTTCTCTTAAGGGTTCTGCCCCATGCCTTTCTGGCCTGTAAATTCTGCATTCCTTGTGTCCACCATCAGTGGAAATCTTCTCCCTTCACCTTGTTAACCTGCCCCAGCTCTGAGATCACTGAAACATGTCCAGCCCTAAACCTGAACAAGGCAATTCTACTCACAAGTCATTTGTTTTTCCAACACCTGGACACCACTTAGAGCCTGTGTGCTGCTGTTTCATGGATTAAATCTCCCTTCTTGCTTGAGGGAGTTGAAGGTTGGACATCTGGGATCTTAAATTTCTGGCCCTTCAAAGACACGTTGGAGTAACCAGGAGATACAAAGGGGATTAAAAAAGACAGTACAGCCTGAGAGCTGGAGACTCTCCGCCTGAGGAAGAATGATAAGAGGACCAAAGAATGCTGACCAAGATAGTCAATAAGGGAGATAGATCACTAATTAAGTTAAGGGAACGGTGTGACTTGGAACCAAAAATTAAAACGCTAAAAAGTGCACGTGAAAAGTCTTAAAGGGGATGTACGTGGCTGGAACGACTCTCTACGCATCCCCGGCCGGAACAAAGCGATGCCCGGCTCACTGACACTGTAGCGGGAGGCGCTGGGACATTCCCGGTGACATTCCCGGTGGCTCCCCCGTCCCTCGGTGCCGCCACCGCCCTCACGGCCCCTCACGCCGGGCCCCGCCCCGGTGACGTCACCGCGCCGCGCGTCCCAAGATGGCGGCGGGCGCGCGGTGGGCGCGGGGCTGCTGCTCCCTCCTCAGGTACCGCGGCCGGGCCGGGAGGGGCGGGGGGGACGCTCAGAGGGAAAACCACCCGGTCGCTTTTCTTTCAGGGAGATCGCTGCATCATAGCAAAGATTGCCGCGTTGCTCCCGCGCTTTTTCTTTTCTCTGCTCGAGTGTTTTCAGTGGCAGGCCCTGACCCCCGGGGGAGGGACGTTTGCACGGCGTGGGATGTAAATAAAACTGTCCACGGGAGTGTCTCTGGATTGTAACAAATTCCCTGTCACATTTCTCACCTGCATGTACCGAACACCACTTTCAAGCATGTTTTTTAACCTGATTTTCAATATTACTGGCTACCAGCAGCGTGCTCATACCAGATAAGATTTCCTCTCTTAGTAATGCACTAGTTATTGTGCTTGTCTTATTTCCTTGCACTTAAGTGACAATAATCCAGTCACAATAATTCAGTAACAATGCAAAATTTGAAACAAGCTTACCCACTCACTGTTGTGCAGCTCCGTTCCAGAAGCCTGGTTCCCCTAGAACAGCTTCGAGGGGTTGTTGTCCTCTCAGATCGCTGTTCCCCAGCAGACAGGGGTTATTTCTTGTGCTGAGCTTCTCCCCTTGCATTTCCAGGCACGCTTTCCCGGTCCTGGCCGGGGTGAGGAGACGAGGCCTGTCGGGTGCCAGCGGTCGGTGGCACCAGGCCCTGGGGCTGGGGGTGGCCCTGTGTGCTGTCCCCGTCGCTCAGGTAACGTGGGAGGGGGGCACCCCCTCCTTGGGAGCAGTTTAATGTCCAAAAACACTTGCTTAACCTGGTACAGACCCGTTTTCAACCTGCAGTTGTATCCTCTGTGAGCGCTTGGCTCGTAACGAGCAGCGAGGCTCTGCCTTAGCTTTGCCTTGAGCTGCAGTGGATGTGAAGGTCATGGAAATGCCTTGTGTTGCAGCAGCAGGGACCGGTGTCCCTCAGCAACGATGCCCTGATCAGAAGAGCCGTGTCCCTGGTGACAGACAGCACGGCCACCCTGCTGTCCCAGACCACCTACGCGCTCATCGAGGCACTCACAGAGTACACAAAGGTGAGCTGAGAGAGCACACACCCGGCACCAGTCACTGCTGGAAATACTGAAGGATCTGGCACTAATTACACCTCTTAAACCGTGCACAAAATGCACTTCTAAAATTTAATATAACTGAAGGGGAGTGGGGTGGAAGATGTCGGGTCCCTCGGAAGCCGTGGGCTCACTGTTCAACACCAAACATGGAAATTACTTTTAGCTTTGTTAAACTGTTGCTTTTGGGTTAAATTGAGAGAATCGTAGAATGGTTTGGGTTGGAAGGGACACCTTCCACTAGACCAAGTTGTTCCAAGTCCTGTCCAACCTGGCCTGGAGCACTTCCAGGGATGGGGCAGCCACAGCTTCTCTGGGCAACCTGTGCCAGGGCCTCCCCACCTTCACAGGGAAGAATTTTTTCAGTATCCAACCTAACCCTGCCCCCTGTCAGTTTGAATCCATTCCCCTTGTCCTGTCACTCCACGCTCATGTAAAAAGTCCCTCTTTTTACTTAAGCCAAAATGACCCTGGAACTCAGAAGTGGGGCTGAAGAAACTCATAACAGTTATTTCTATTACCTGTGTACTGAATTCTCTGTTCCTGGGTATTTTATTTCCCTTCTCTGCCTTTCTAAGGCCACGAACTGAGTTTCATCAGAAGAATGGTGTGAGCCATATTTAAAGCCTGAAACAACAAGATATGGTTTTAATTTTATAAATGAAAGTCCCAATTTGAGTAAAGTATTTGCATTCCAGTTTATGCCCTTATTACTACAGCAAGCACACGAGGAGTAATTTTGTGAGACAGCATCAGAGCTGTTGCAGACTGTGTGAAATGATTCCTCTGCAGGCAGTTTATACCCTGGTGTCTCTCTACAAGCAATACTCAAATCTTCTGGGGAAGATGAACTCGGAGGAGGTGGATGCAGTGTGGCAGGTGGTCATAGGAGCCAGAGTCGACGTGAGTGGCCACCTCCCTTCCCTTGCCCTCTGCAGACCCTGCTCAGAATGTTCTCATCTCTCTCACCTTTTCACAAGGGTGGGAGAGCACTTAGGGGCTGTTACACCTCGTGATGTAACACCTCGTTTTCCCCCCAGGTGAAGACAAAGCAGCAGGAATACCTGAGGCTGGAGTCCAGCTGGATGACGGCGCTGCGCCTGTCGGAGATGGCAGCAGAGGCTGCCTACCAGTCGGGTGAGCCCTGGCACTGACACTGCCTTTGCCCTTTTCCCTGGGAGAACAGGATATTCACTCAGTTAACTGACCAATCCACAGCTCCTGCCTGGTTTTTAGAGGGACTGAGAACTTACATTCTGGTTTTGGCTGTGAGTCCATAGAAGCGTTCTGAGAACCAGGCTTGGAAACTTCACACTTGGTTTAGGTTAAGAGCAAACGCGACCAAAGGTGTTTGAGGGCAGGTTCAAACACAGTTGTGGGAGCCACAGAAATAAGGCTGACTGGGGGTCCAGCAGGGCTTTCTAGCTGAATTCAGTTGTATTAAAGAAAGAAAAGAGGTTAATTTTGGTCTTTTCTCTGTGTAGAGATCGTGATAGCTCTGAGATGGAGTTATGGGTCAGTTTATGGTAAACTGGCAGTGGAGAAAGGGAGGAAAGCACTGAATATGCAGGGATACCCTGACTTTGGAAGTGCCTGAAAAAGACACAGAATCTGTAGGAGAATGGAAGGAGAAGGGATTCTGAGTTCCAACAGTGCCACAGGCATTCTTGCTGCTGTAGGTGCCAGGACAGGACAAGGAGACTGAAAGGTCCTGGCACACAAGGACTGGGCTGGGCTTAGTTCTTAAACCCACTGGCACAACCTGATCACTCTGATCCAGCTCCAGCTGTATCCCAGTGGGGCAGGAGAATCCAGGGGAGCAATGAAATCTCAAACACAGCAAAGCAGATGCTAATTGCAGTCGTTTCCTTAACTGAAGGGTTGCCCAGTGCCCCTCTAACCCAGTCTCTCCATTCTTCCCCCCAGGAGCAGACCAGGCCTCGGTGACAGCCCGCAGCCACATCCAGCTCGTGAAGTCACAGGTACAAGAAGTGAGGCAGCTGTCCCAGAAAGCAGAGACCAAATTAGCTGAAGCTCAAACACAGGAGCTCATAAAAGCTCAAGGAGAGGAATCTTCATTGCCACAGGGTATTTTAGGAAATACAGATGCAGGTGATGACCCTTACCTTCGGGAGGACTGAACAGAACTGAACTGTAGCATATCTGGGAGTCAATCACAAATTGAACGGTCCCAAACCGTTGTGTGGGATAGTCTAAAACTGCTGAAATATGCCCATGATTCCATTTTTTCCCCAAGCAGGATTGCTGTAGAAATCAAGTCACTTCCAGGTATTTGGAAGGCCTCTATTCTGTTTGTAACTTACCTTGTTTGTAATACTTTTGGATTCATTTATTTAAACGTTTATCTATGCAAATGTGAAGACTGCTATCGAGGACAGCCCGGTGTTCATTGTGTCTCTGCTGGGAAGTTCGATGTGTTTGGGGGAGCTCATTAGGGATCAGCCAAAGAAGTGTATTTAAAGAACCTTGGTTTTAACCTGTGAAGTAAATGATTTGTGTGAGGAGATGCCTTTATTAAACTGTGCAAAAGCATCCCATTGTGACCATGTCACCGTTTGGGTGAGAGATTAAGCCCTTTTTTCTGTTTGAACTTCAAAGTTTTTAATGTCTGAGCTGACAGCTGCACCAAATTCCACTGAGCTGCACTCGGGGGAAATATTGGCTGTAGAGCTGAGAATTTCCATGGAGTTACTCAGGCTCTTGGTGAAGTGCTGCAGTTCAGCACAGCATCCTCTGCCACCAAAGAGTCACCACACCTCAGGAGGTTCCCCAGGAAGCAAAAGGAGGGTTTGATTGTCAAGATAATGTGGTTATAAACAAAATTATTTTGGCAACTGCCACGGACTTCTTTACGAGGCAGCAAGCATTTTGAATGCTTTTGAGCACAAGCTTCAGGAAATAATCTGAATTCTCTCTTTTGCAAGCTTGACGTTTCACTGCAGGTTTCAGAACCACAGCTGTCTTTCACTGTGCTCATTTTCTAACTCCACAGCTAACGTGAAATTGGTTTTGTAGAACAGTATCCACTAGAACTTTATCATTGCTGGCTGGAATCAGGTTTTGTAAGAAAACACACATTATTCACAGGTTTTTCACAACAAATTACCATCTGATGCACTGTGTCTGTGTCGAGGTGGCTGTTACTAAACTGAGGAGGAATTTTCTGTAGCATAAATTGTCTCATTTCGCCTGGCCTTGGAACAAATGCAGTCTCAGCTGCACAGCACTGTACATTTACAGATTAAGTAGTAAAAGAATTAACCAACCACCTTTCCTTGCTCCTTACTGGGTGGGTGCTGCTGTATCCAGGGAGGATGACACAGTCTGGAATTCAGCTCACAGGGAGCTGGCAGTGTCTGCTGTGCCAGGAGGCCCCAAACTCATCTTTGGGCAGGAGGATGAGTCAAAATGTTTGCATGGCAGAGACAGGGCTGCAGGCAGATGAGAGCACTGCCAGGAGCCTGCAAAGCCAGGAAACTCCCTCTTCCCCTTTTCTTCAGAGCCTGCTCCCAGCCCTGTTGTCACCCCACTTCTCGTTTCACTGCATGCCCTGCACTTCCCAAAAGCTGTTCCCACACACATCCAGCCTGACATGACAGAACCAGCCAGTCAAATCACAGTGGGAGTGAGGAGCATGAACAGCTCCACATCACCCCCAGAACGGGGCAGGAGGGAGTCCCTCAGCCTTTATTAGGAAGTGAGAGCTGCCAGCTGGGGATGAGCCCGTACACCTAAACCCACAACAGACATGACATCACGCTCTGTGTTCCTGAGTTTGCACTGGGAATCACTGAGTGGATCAGGAAAATGCTGGCACAGCAGCTCCCAGGGCACCACAGCACCCGCCCTGCCCACTCTCTTCTCCAGGACAAGCAGCAGCACCCAGAGAATTGTGCCCAGAAACTGAGTTTGCTGCTGAGAGTTGACCTTGTTTACAAAGCCAATGCACCTGAAACTACACACAGGGAATTTCTCAGATACAGGGAATTAATCCTTGGTAGGGCTGCAGCCAGAAGACACAGTGGCAACTTGCACAGGACCACACTGAGGATGGGCACCCACCCCTCAGCAGAGTAACTCTTTGAGGCAAACCCTTACTCGCAGCTGGCACAGGAACAGCTCACCTGAGAGTGGCACCTTCTGCCCCAAGAGCTGGGTCACAGCTGGGGCTCAGCCAGACCTGCACTGGGTGCTTGGGAAAGCCAAAGCAGCACGTCCTGCTGGGTATTTGCAGCCCTGCAAGCCCCCTGCCCTGAGAGTTCCCCACACCTCTGGCCTCGGGGTGTCCTCAGTGTCCCTGTCTGTCCCACAAGCAAAAACCTCCTGGAAGCACTTCCCAGGCACCTCTGAGAGCTGCAGCTCCCATCTGGTGGGGTGAACACTGGGCAGCTGGCACTGGAGACAGCAATTACAACAGCACAACCCAAATGGCTTTGGCTTCTGTAATCACACACTTCCTCTCCACCCACTATGGTTTTTTTCCTAAAGCTTCCAGGCTGCTTCCTTGCTCACACACAGCACACCAGTTCTGCTCTAGCAGCAAGACATGCCGGCACTGAGGAGTTTCACAGAAGTATCACCAAATCTTAGTTCCATATTTGATATTTCCTCAAATTAGCAGCTCCAGCCCATTCAGATGAATCACTTTCGTGTCAACGCATCTTGACAGGGCAGAGAACAGCAGCTGCTCACAGGAAAGGAAGTGGCATTTCCACATAATGACTCCTTAATGCAAACACCCAGCACCAGATCTCAGCCTTCCCTGGCTTTTAGGGCTCTTAGCTTTCAGAAGACTCAAGAATATTCCTGTAAAAACACTTTTCAAAACTGTGTTTTATTTGTACCCACCATCACAACAGCAAAAAACCAAACACCTCCTACACAACATGACACGGTACAGCCCCTCTTCCTACCACTGTGATTATTCAAGACACGTTGCTCCTCTCACACCTGATCAGAAAGTCTTTGTGCAAAAGTTTCCAGTGCAAGTAAACCTGTAATGACCTTCTGTAAAAGCCAAAGGGCTTGAGTCAGAGCCCAGTCCTTCGGGTCATCATCACTGCTGTGTTAAGGCAATATATTTTTGAGGATTTTTCTTACCCACTCCACTCCCTTTCTCCTGCTGTCCAGCAGGAGCTGTGGGATTGCTGCCCTGACAGCAGACCCAGCAGCACACACTGGCCTTTCCTCCATCCCTTCAAGTGCTCTGTCACTCATCAGTCACCACTGGCCTCCCCACACGAGCCTGAATTTGGCCGGCAGTCAGACACTGGTGTTGTGGAGCCTCCATAGCAGGTGGCCCCTCACTCACATTCCCATGGCAGTTGTGACTTCCCTGGGAGGAGCTGAGCCAAGTCCCCTGTGCTGTGTCTCACCATCCCCACCCTGTGACAATTCAGCTGCTTCAAGCAAAACCCCGACAGAAAACGACTCACTGCAAACCAAACCCTGAGGCTCCAGCGCAGTCTGTTAGTAACGGACACGGTTCTACCACAACCTGACTTTTAGTTTAGTACCCTGTGCCTGCCACCAGTCACAACCCCGCTGGGCTCAGCAGGAGCTTCTTTTCCATCGACACCGCACACCGAATGCTGTCGTCCCTCACCAGCGTCCACATGATCCACATCTCCGTGGGGTTGAGTTTGTGCACGACCATCAGCCCTTTGTACAAGCACGGATCGAAAGCGTTGAAAGGTCTCTGGATCCCAAAAGTCTTAAAGCCAGGGTGGTTCTTTGGGGTCACCGACATCTTCGCCAGACACATTCCCACAAACACGTCATCTATGGGGAAGAGCTCCGTGTCCTCTGCGGTGCTCTGGAGGCGACGCACTGTCTCTCGAGACATCACATACCCCCCTCCTCCTGCATAGTGAGGATAAAAGGAGGCTCCATACATGGCCTCTGGGATAAAGTATTTGACCTTGGTGTTCCTGATGGGCCGGGCGTTGGCGATCACATCCCCGACAAAGAGATCCTGTTCAGGGTCCAGCTCTTGGAGGAACTCGATGATGTTGTAAGTGTTGACGAACACGTCATCATCGCCCTTCAGCACAAACCTGGCGTGCAGACAGTCCTCCACGAACCAGCGGAGGAAATGCAGCTCCTTGAGGGTCAAGTTGAAGAAGTTGTCAACGAAATCCCACTGCAAGATGTCACCAAACTCCTGGCTCTCATAAGCCAGCAGCTGGTGCAGGGGCTGCACCTGGGTTTTGGCCTCTGAGCGCCCCAGAAGGAACACCAGCCTGATGTTCTTGCCCCTGATAGAGATCTCCTTCCCCACGTGTTCCTGATTGCCACCCTCCGGTCCACGTTGATCGGGGAGGACTTGACGGCCAGCAAGAGGAACATCTCTTTGCTGCACCTGGGAGGCTTCAGCAGGACTGGGAAGCTCCGGCAGTGCTTGTACGTTAAGAACACGCGGTGAAGCTCCGGGAGGGCCAGGGAAGAATTGGCGAGGGTCAAGTTCGGCAGGCACTTGGTGGGTTCGGCGTTGTCCAGAACCAAAGACTTCACTTTGTGACTCACTACATCCATTTTCTGGTCCGCTGACGATTCCTCCAGCTTTGCCTCTTTCCTCAGGTACAACACGCAGGCGAGCAGCGTGATGGAGAAGGTGTAAAGGGCGAGGTTCCTGATCCTGGGATACATGGCAGCCCCCGGCACCGACCGGCCCTGGGCACAGCAATACGAGCCCTTCTCTGCCGGAGTGTCCGCGGGCAGGGACGGGACGCGCCGGCCGCTCCCCCCGGGCGGGGCTCGGTGTTTCCCCTCGCCGGGACCCGGTGCCGCCGGCGAGGGCGGGAGCGCTGCGGCCGCTCCGGAGCCCCCGGCCCCGCTGACCGGGCTGGGAGCCGCCGGCTCCCTCCACGGTGTCCCCGGCACGGCAAAACCTCCACCTCGCTCCGCGGAGCCGCCGCCGACCTAGCGGAGCTGCCCCGCCCCGCTCCGCCCCTGCCGGCCCCCACCCGTGGGCGGGGGATGAGGGGGGGCTGGCACTGGGCAGCGTGTCCCGGGCGCTGCACACCCCCCTCCACCCCGCACACCCCCTCTTTACCTACACTTCGCGCTCCACACCCCGCACCAGCCCCCGCCCACCGCAGCCCCGGCAGAAGCTCAGCAGCAGCCCCAGACCGTCACAAATCCAGTGGGATCTCCCAGCTCTGGCGATTCGGCTCAACCAGGATCCACGCAGTGTTCCCGCGGGGTTTATTTCCCACTCGGCTATGGACACGTTACTGGGGTTTCTCCACTTCCACGGCCTCGTTCTCCTGGCTGTGGGCACCGACTGCCAAGGGCCACCGAAGCAGCTGCATCTGGAATTGAACCACCAGTGGCACCGGCTGGAGCTCTTGACCTTCCTCCAGCTCAGCAGTATCTTTGTTTTTTCCTTTTCCTGTGGAAAGAAGTAAATCTGTCACTGCCTCGAGACAGTAAATCACCCTGAAAGCAGCAGCGTGCAGGGGGACTGCCCATGGTGTCAGCACTGCCTGCTGGGCCTTGAGGGAAATCTATTTGAATATGACTTCAGATAAGAAGCCCAAGAAGCATCTTTAGGCAGGCAACTGATCTGGGTGCAAGCTACGTATTTGTTGTTAAATTCCCCTGGGACAAAAGAAAGATGCAGAAATAAATAATTTCAAGGATCCTGCAAAATGGAGCGTGGGGTAAAATGAGACGTACGTGAGGCTACTTCTGAAGACATCCTTCAATGTCTGGGCAAACTGTTCACTCGAGACAAAGCTCGCTGCCTTTCCTCTTTGAGCCGTCTGGAAGTGATCCCAATTCCTCTGAGAGGACTTATTATTTGTGTGCATTTGCTGACCGAGGGATGCAAATCAGTCTCAGCTCCCGGCTGGGAGAGAGCCGGTCCCTGCACAGCCTGGCCGGACACACGGCCAGGAGCCGTCCCCGTCCCTCGGAGTGTGGCCTCTGCTCCTGCTCCAGGGTGGCACGTGGTGTCCAGGGGATGAGCAAGCGCCAGACGGCCACGGTGCACCCTGGTGACTCACAGAGCAGCCAGGAGGTGCAGACACAGCCAGGATGTGCAGAGATGCTCGAGCTGCCCCCCTCAAGCCGCAGTCGGGGTGTTCCTGTGAGTCACATCGGAGCACGGGGCCACGGCACACGGAGTGGAGCGAGCTGTGGGGGGCAGCTCATTTGTAGGCACTGTGAATTTTGCATTCACACTTTGAAACGTCCTCTGTGGGCCTGCGGTGCAGCCAAGCGGCCTCCACCTGCACAGGCACCCGGGGACACCAAATTAACCACGAGCCTCGAATCGCTCTGGGCTTCCTGTGTCAGCTGTGCATCCAACACCATCTCCGGCCACACAACCCCCAACACAAAGGGTTCACCCTCATTCAAGCTGAAAGGAAAACCTCCTACTGACTACAGGACAGGGGTGGAGGAAGGAAGAAACACCAGTGCTGACACTGTTCAGCTGTTCGACAGCAGCTGCCTGCTCTGCTTCAGCAACGGGCTGGGTGTACATTGCAAATGCACATCTTCTTGAGGGGAACAATAATTCAAAGGGTTTTCTTCTTCTCAGGTAGCTGGGAAGGCCACAGGCTTCCTCTAGTGCACACACTACAGGCTCTGAGGTCCTCCCCAAAGATGGGGACCTTGCTGTGGGTGATGGGGCACAGAAATCAGCCTGGAGCTCTTGGGAAAGGGGGTTAATTGCACTCTTAAATCTGATGCCAGAGCAGGGAAACAAGGCTCCTTTGGTAGCTCTGAGTGGTGCTGGGGAGGTCTGGCCCTCTCCGTGATCTCACTGACCCAAGAGCAGCTTTTCAGCACTGCCTGACCACCCTTCCCTCCCCCACTTCCTCCTGCTCTTGCATTACCCCTCCAAAGTGCTGTCACTGCTATTTTTGCAGTCCAAAACAAGGAAAAATAACCTGCAAGGGGCAGGGTGAGTTTTGTCTCCAGTGGATTAAGCAACACTGCTGGCTGAGCAGCCTGTGAGCTCTGCCCTGGGGAGGGGACACCCGCTGGGGTCAGGGTGGTCCTTCACAGGGAACAGCAGACTGGGGTGTGTTCCCAGCCCTGCCACGGGGCACCTGGGGCTCTGTGTGCAGCTCATCTCCAAGCCAGGAAGAACAATAATCCCCTCTGCAAAGTGCTTTGAGATGTGAGTTGGAAATGGATAAGGAGCTCATTATGCGTCCCAGGCCGCCCTCCCCCTGCTGCCCTCGCCAGCCCTCACACCGTCCACACTTGGCAGCCCACCCAGAGGGCAGCACATTTCTCACCCACAGATCAGCTGTGCCCTTGTCCCCTGGCACACAGTGCTGGGGGTGGGGGGTGTCTCCCCCAGGGCAGCCAGCAGCCCACCCTTGGTCCTTGCTCAGACAGTGATTCATGAGGTGTCCAGGCATGTGTCCATCCTGACAGCCCCGCAGTCAATGTCTGCATTCACAGCCCCAGGCTCAGGACGTGAGTAAGTCCCTGCTCCTGCCAGGGTGGCTGTGCCCTGTGGCTGCTTCTGGCTGGGCACTGCTCCTGTTTGCTCTCACACACACACACACCACCCTCTCCCCCACCAGCTCCAGGCTTTTGGGAGACCCCGAGGTTTTCTGGCCAGCCCTACCTTCTGCCTTTGCCTTTTTGTTCTTGTCTTTGCCTTTTTTCTCATCCTGTGGAGAGAGACATTTCCACAGTTAGGCTGTGTTGAAATCCAGTGCCCTCATTCCGTCCTGTGACAGCCATCACCATCAGGGTGCTGTCACTGGGATTTACAGGGCAGGGCAAAGAGGTGAGGGGGAGCAGGAGCACAGCAGAGGGGCTGCTCCGAGAGGAGAATCCAGGAAATAGGAACTGCTGGCACAGCTGGTATGTGCTGCCATGCTGACAGAGAGCACCAGAGGAAGCACGAGTGGTTGCTTTCACATTCTCAAATGGAAAAATCAACTCATGTATTTTGCTAAGCCCGTAAAAAGCAGCGGTACTGCTTGCTAACATCAGTTAAATAGCCATGCCAGCAGGGATGGATGGTGGTTAGGCAGGGCTATTTCAGCCCCATTTTAGGGAGGGGAGAACTGAGGGACAGATGGATGGATAGGATGCCCAGGCCAATGAGGACAGAGCAGATAGGGCAGGACATGCTGAGCCCCAGCCTGCAGCACTGCCTGTCCCTGGCAGCCCTGCCTCACCCCCCTCTCCGGGGACATGTTCCTTACCTTCTCCTCTGGAACTGGTGGTTCTGGTGGTTTCTCAGTGATCAGGACCCCAAAGTCACACACAGTCTCCACCAGGTCCTCGGTGGCCAGCAGGGCCTCCAAGGTCACCCTGGTGGTGCCCAGGGTTCTCAGAATGGGAGGGTCACTGCGGAGTTCTCGTGGCTGCTGCTGCTGCTGCTTCTTTTTCTTGTCCCTGGAGGGAGAACGCTGCAGGACAGCAGCACAGGGACAGGGCTCAGCAGAGGGCTGGAGCCCCTTTATCAGAGATAATCAAGCCCAGCCCCTTGCCCATCATTGCATCCAGGCCAAGGTGTGTGTAAACAGCTGCTGCCTTCCTCCCTTGGCAAGGGGGGATTTTGGGAGAGGTCTGGGATGGAGGGATGACTCTCTGACACACCAAACTAATCCAGGTTCTCTCATCACCACTCTTGCAACTCAGATATATAATTTGGCCATTGTTCTCTCCCAGCACCCTACCTTGGCACTGTCCTGTCCTTCCTTCTTATTGTCTTCTGGGTCAGCATCTACAGGCCATGAGAGCACCTGCCCAGAGAGAGGAGCTGCTGCTGCAGGGGCTGGGAGGGCCCAGGGTCACTGCCATCCCAGCCTTCCCCCCAGAGGGAATGTGGTACCACTGCTGGGCCTCCCAGCAGCATTTCCCCCTTCATCCAGCTCTGCCACACACTCACCTTCTCCTCCACAACTGACACAACCGTTCCAGCTGCCAGGTAGGACTTCAGCCCCACCAAGTCCTTGGCAATGTGCTCCTTTGTGTAGCTGCAGTCGATGGTGTCTGCCCAGGGCATTCCAGGGGTGGCAAACACCCTTGCTGTGTAGGGACACAAAAAAGTTCTGAGGAGACCTTTCCTTCGACTGGTACCAGTTCATTATCCATCAGTCCCAAGCTGACACTGCGAGGGACATGCTGATGCCACCACAGGCCAGGAAGAGCCATAAACTTGCCCTGAGCGGTGGGACAGGGGATTTACAATTCCTCATTACCAGAGTGAGCCTTTGGCTCCTCCGTGGCTGCAGGGTCCTGCTGGTTCTTTGTTTCTCCTGTGTCCTGAGCAGAGTTGTCCACATCCAGCATGGACCCCCTGGGACTCTGCTGCGTTTTTGTTACCTGGAACAGAGAGGGGTCTCTTGGTCAGGCATGTCTGGTTTTGTTTGCATTGGGACCAGGGGACAGAGCTGCCCCTGAAATCCCATTCCCCATCCCACCCTCATGGGAAGAAGGGACACCAGGGCTAGGGGAGGGGTCTGCACAGCCAGCAGGAGGGGGGGCTGTGAGAGCACTCCCATGTGCAGAGCTCTGGGCTCCCCAAGAGGGACAGGGAATGTGGGCAGCAGGGACTTGTCCTGCCCGATGCAGCCCCACGGGAATTCTGTCCCCAGTACTGCTGCTGCCCCTGGCACGTCCATCACTCCATAGCCTGGAGATGGATTCTGCCTTGCTGTGGCCTGCCAGGTCTGCTGGCTTCCAGGAGCACAGTTAAGGACCAACCTCAGTGTTGCTCTTGTCCTCCAGCTCCTCTTCCTCCACAAACTCCTCCTCTCCCTCTGGAAACTCGTAGGTCACAAAGTAGCTGCAGGTGATCACCGGGGCCTCGGAGCCAACCTCCAGCTGCTGGAGAGCGCTGGGATCAGGGACTCCCTTCATCTCCCCAACACTCACAAGCACCCGAGCTTCACTCCTGCTTAGTTCTGAAAGAAAGACAATCTTGTCGTGGAGCTGCTGCACATTCTTTCCAGAGTGAGGAAGGAACAGAGCAAGAGGAAACCTCCAGGTCGCGGTGTCCCCTCTGTGCCACCCTGTGCTAATGCTGTGACGGGCCACTGCCACGTGGGGTCACTCCAAATCCATGCAAACACCTCCTGGCTTGGCTGCTCTGCCTCCCTGGTTAACATTCCAGTTTCCAAAGAGCGCATCCAGCACACAAACTCACTGAGCAAGAGGGGCTTCCCACCCCGGGTGTGCCCAGCCCCCCGCTCCAGTCCCACACTGCAGAGGTGGCACCGCTGTGTGCAGGCACCGCAGCACCACGGGAACCCCTTCCCCACCACAGATGATCCTCCTTCACCAGCTCCACGGGGAAGCACGGGGTATGAAACCAGGTGGTGTCTGGGGGCAGGCTGGGATGCAGAAGCAGTGCTAGGACTAGGGCAGGGTGGTTTCTTGGGCCTGACTAAAGCTAAAACTACCTCGACTGTAGTTACACCACTGCAGGGTCCCCTGCCTGTCTCCTCACTTGTACTAACAGGGTAAAGAGGCACAGAGAAGGATCTCCCTTTGAGGAGAGGCAGAGTTTGCCCTGAGGGCTCTGAGCTCAACCTCGATGAAAGCCCCTCCTGAGTGCCAGGGCGGGGTTCGAAGGTGAGGGCTCACCTGGCTGCCTCGCCAAGCCATGGAACTGCTGCCTCTCATCAGGCCCTACGTAGATGTCATCGAGGAGGGACAGCTTGGGCAGGCTGTCCACGAGGAAGCCTCTGTAAGTGGGGATGAGAGCCAGGGGGTTCCCTTGGAGCACCAGGATGCGGAGCTTCTGCAGAGTGGCCAGCTGGGAGACCAGCCCCAGCAGATCCGTGAGGCTGTTGAAGCTCAGGTCAAGGGAGATAAGGTTTGGCCTGAGGAGAGAAGCCAGGGAAGAAGGTAAAGCAGCAAGCACCTGTCTGAGGATAGGAAGCTCCTGCCCTGGGGTAAAAACAGAAACAAAAATCATTTTCCTGAACACAAACTGGGTCAAACTTGGGAATCCAACGATACAATGCCAAGAGGCCAACTGCAAACTCCTGAGCCATATGGTCCATTGCCAGCCTGCCCCACCACTCAAACATGTCAAGGAAACATTAATGACCCCACTGCATCATTTGGTGATGCAGCCTAACCTTTAGATTTTATCCTGGGCAGAGTCCCAGCCGGGGCTTTGGGGAGGACATGGAAAAAGCTACCCAGGGAAATGGGAACTGTGGTGGGCAGGGTGTCAAGGCAGTTTTCCTGGTGATATCCCCACTCCACCCCTTGGCCATGGACCAAGACAACCTCGGAGCATGTGACAGCAGACACAGACCACAGTGCACAGGGAGTGGACAGAGCAAAGCAATGCAGTGACCCTGCTGAAGGGCTGTACCTTCCCAACAAAGGCCACCTTGATGGCTTGAGGTCACATCATGCCCACCTCCCTTTCTGGAGCCCACGGTCAGCCTGTGGCATTACCAGAAATCCCCAGTGAAGAACCTGTCCTGGGAAGGGCCACACAGCCTGTTGTGTCCCAGCCCCAAGTGCTGGAGCTCCGGAGGAGGCTGAGAGCACAAGTCCTCCAGATCGCCCACAGTGTTGCAGCAGAGCTCCAGGACCTGCCCAGGACAGAGGGAACAACAGACACCTTTGCAATGAGCTGTTCCTGGCACCCCTGGAGCTGTTTGGCTTCCCCTGCATTCCCAGATGGGACCTCCTTCCCCATCCTGCACGAGGCGCTGCTCGCTCACCTTCAGTGTCCGGGGCAGGTTGGCCGAGGTGATCCTGCTGATCTGGTTGGCACTGAGGATGAGCTCCTCCAGCTGCTGGAACTGCAACACACCCTCATCGACCTCCTCCACCTGCAAAGAGCTGGGTTTGGCCAACGTGTCCCTGAGCCCCTCAAGGCCAAGGAGACATGGACACGTGTTGATCCAGCACAACATCCTGGGGAGGGTGTGGGGAGTAGCTCTATCCCAGCAGCAACAATGGCATCTGGGAAGACCACGGGATGGGGAAGGTGTCCTTTTTCCCAGGACATTTTCCCCTCCCAGCAGACAGACAGGGTTTCCTGGCCTACACCTTCACAGCCCCAGCAGCTGCACTTACTCCCTTGTCGACCATCCGCAGGGACTTGAGGACCTGGTAGACTTTGGAGCCGTGGACGAGCTCGGGTGCCAGCACGGCCACCTCCCTCAGGAGCCGGTCCTGGGGGCTGCAGTCCTGTGGCAGTGCCCAGGGGCTGTGCTGGTCCCTCAGCAGCTCCAGCAGCGCCTCGGGGGTCTCCTCATCCAGCACAGCCTCCTCCTGCCCGGGCTGGACCCCGCGGGGGCTCCTGCGGCCACTGGGGCAGGATTTGTTCTGCGGAGGGGAGAGAGGCAGTGACAGCCCTGCTGCCCACAGGCCCCGTGCCACGTCCCACGCTGTGCCACCCTGTCCCTACCCAGCTGCCGAGGCCGCAGGGGAAGTCCTGCAGCCCCAGGTGCCGCAGGTACTCCTGGAAGGCAGCCGAGAGGCTGCAGCAGCCGGGTGCTGCCATCCAGCCCGGCCTGACCGGGAATTCCTGGTGCAGGGACTCGCTCCCCGTCGCTAGGAGATGGTGGTGACGCGGATGCCGTGGAACCGAGCACCAAACAAACTCTCCAAGGGGAGCGTGGAGCGAGCCTGGGACAGCACTGAGCTCACCAGGCTGGGAGTAAATCCCTGGTTTTCTGGATCCTCCCCAGGTTCTGGGGGCTGCTCCCCACCAGGGGCCTCATGCAGTGCCCGCAGGGTGCATCGTCAGCCTTCTCCCCTGGCCAAGGAACCGTGACATGACACTTGCCATTTCGCTTATCTATATCCTGAGAGTCACTCAGGTTCTGGGGAAGAAACAGAGAGGTTTCCCAGTCAGCTGTGAAAGCCCAGCTCTTCACTCATGCCGAGGGCACTGAAACCACAACCACGTAAGGCCATCAAAGTTCACAGCTGAAAATACCAGCTCACACACTTGGAAAAAAAAAAAGGTGAACTCCAGGACCAAAAGCTACAGCTCTGTCTCAGGTCAGCATCAGGTCTCCGTGCTCTGAGATCGGTTTCCTTTTTCCAGAGATAGGTTTTGAGGCAATGGCTACAAATTCCATTTTAGGGAGCTGACAGCAGCATGTGTCAGCAGAACTTCACCAAGTGAACTGCAGATGTTCTGTGATGTTCGACGGTTGCGTGGTGGAAAGCTGAACTTCTCAGGTGGGGTTTTACAGGACGGATGCTGACCTGCTCCCTTGTCAGCTCAGCAGCTTTTCACAGCCCTGTAGGGACAGGAAAGGAGGAACAGAGCATGCACAGCTAAGAGAGGGTGCAGTGGAATAACTAGAGATGGTGGCATTGCCTGCAGTGGAATAACCAGGCAACCTACTGGGTAAAGTCATATCTAACAACCTCTGAAAGACCATTAGCAGTGATTGAACTGTGTTTCGTGGAAAAGCCAGGATGTAAAAGTGCTGCTGCTTTCATTTGCATCACTATTTAAAATAACTGCCCCCACTGCCTTCAGCGCTGCACAAAGAGATACTCCTGATCTCAGAGGACGAGCAGCTTCCTTGTCTGTCCTCCCTGGCTGTATCCATCTGGGAGAGCTGGAAGGGGACTGGCTCATGCACCTTCATCTCATCTTCCTGTGGGGCACTGGCCAGCTGCATCTCTCTGTTTTTTTGGTGCTTCCAAACAAGCATCCCTTCAAGATCACCCTTCTACCTGAAAGGAGCCATCTGCACCCACCATTGTCTTTGTAGGGATGTTCCTAAAGAATGCCCTGCACAAAGAAACATCTCTTTCTCCTTTTCTCCAATTTCATCCCCCAATAATAATAATAAAAATCTCAAATAAATGAAATACCTGCTAGAACCATCCTTTTCTAGCTCTCCCTCAGCTGTACTGTGTGCTGCCCCACGCTGCAGGCCATGGTATCTCATCTCTTTCTTTGCATTATTTAGCACCTGGGAACAGAAGAAGAAAAGCTTCCCAGATGGCTGCCTCTGCTTGGCTCTCAGTGCTGCCCCAGAGCCACCTTCAGTTTGGGAATCTCCTCTGATGAGGCCTCAAGCAAACAACTGAGGGCTGAAGGTACAGCCTGGTGGGACCCCAGTGCAGAGCTGCACAGGGGAAATGTCCTTTCCCATTTCCAGCCTTGGGAATCAGTTCATCCCAGAGAACAGTCCTTGAACCAGTCCCAGTCACTTCAGAGGAGTTCAGGCACACACCAAGTTTTTTATTTTCGGAGAGGACTATTTCACATGAAAATCAGAACTGATTATTTGGATACCAAGATGCTGATCCTTGAAAGTCTTCTGGTGACTTGACACACACTCATTTTTGAACTTATGACCACCTTTCACCACACTTGTAATTACAGAGGTGGGAAGTACAAGTGTGGATGTGTCACAAAGGTAGATCCACTGGGGTTTCCTCTGCTCTGATTTCTGTCCCAAACCATCAGTAGTTCTGCTCTCCTGAGCTCATGCTTGCGACTCCTGGGGACAGATTGGCCCACTCCTACACTGACCCTGCAGGAGAAGGTCACTGGCTTTGGGCAGCAATAATGTGTTTGCAAGGCCCAACCACATTTATATTAAAAACACAAATGGGTTTATATCCTAAATCCTACATTTTGGAGAGCCCGAGGACTTCGATATGAATGGCTAAGCCAAGCATCCCAAACTCCTCACCAAACAGATGACACAGGACACCATCTGTGTCAGCTGGAAACTGCACCTAGATCACAATCAGCGAAGACGCACTTGAACCAACTTTTGATGTAATCTGTCGAAAAGGGAAAAAACCCCAAACAATCACCGGCAAAAGAAAAAAGTACCGTGGGGGAGCCACTGACGCAGGACTGCAGGGTGCTTAAATGCAGCCTGGCTGGGCCCAGCCCGGCACTGCAGGCACCAGCAGCTCCAGGGTCAGCTCCCAGCCAGCAGCTCTCCCGGCCAAGCCATGGAACGCCGAGCAGGTGGGTCTGCCTTGCCCTCGCTCCACGTTGTCAGGGTGCACTGGCTGATGTTCATCACTAGCTGATGTTCATCACCAGCTCAGCCCCTTCGTGCTTTGAAAATGTTATCACGCTGCACAAACCCAGAACGCTTTGCAAAAGTTCTGCCGAGGGTTGAGACTCATCATCGTATTCTTTCTTTTCTTTCTCCTTTCGTCTCTCCGTTTGAATGCAGAGATCAACAGCTTTGCCATCTTCCTCTTCTGTTTACTGGTTCCTTTGGGCTCCTCAGCACCAACAGAGATAACAAAAGAAAGCAAAATGACTACAGGAGAGAGGCTGATGCATTTTACTACTGAGATAAAGCCTTTGGTATCAGTGATAGAAAACCAAGCAACTAACCTGTTGGGATACTATGTAAGTACCATTTTGCACGTGCTGTGTCTGTGGAGAAATCTCTTGAATTATTATAATAAGACTAGAAAGACCATCAGAAAAGAAATGTTTGGGTTAGAAGCTAAAATAGCCTCTTCTCTGTGTTCCATGCAAGAAGAAAAGCACTGACATTGCATTATTTGAGGGCAGAGTTGGAGCAATGGCCAGGGCAGCTGCAGAAACCTTGGCTGACTTTGCCTCAGGTAACTTCCAGTGTTCCTTCTCAGTCTCCAGTCATGCTAGGCTTGGGGCAGAGCATCTTTTTGGAGGAACTGGAAACATGGCAAGAATTGCCTTTCTCTTCAATCTGATCCTAGTGCTTGAGGACTTCAGCCAAAACTCCTGCTCACCCATCCTTTCCCTGGAGATGGTGAAACGTGCACTGCACCCAAGTGTCAGTGCCTCAAACTGCAGTTCCTGGGATTGCATTTCCAAGAGTGTGTTGATAAAAATCAGCATTGATTTTTTTCCTCTGAATTCACTGCTGAGATTAAAGCCATCTCTGCCAAAAGAGATGAGAACACACTCAGGCCAAACCAGATCTTTGGCACAGGTAAATTTTGCCCACACGGCAAAGAATAAAACCCAACACTTAGAAAAGCTGCAACCAAGGCAAGCAGGGCATGAGGAGAGGAACTGCACCCTCCCAGCCACAGCCAGTGTGCAACACCTGCTCGATCAAAGGGGTGTAGGTGTTGGTACAGCTACTGAGCCACAACCAAAAACCCCCAGTGCACCCAGGTGAGAATGGAAACCAAAGGGATCAATGACCTCTCTGCTCTCCCTCCCTCCCAGGAAGGTTGTATCTCTCCACCGCTCCAAGGTGAGACCCAGCTGCTTGAAAAGCCCAAAGTCAAGGACCTGGTGAAGACAATACCCGATTGCCCAGCTTTCCACGCCAACTGCTGTGCCCTGCACCACATTTACAGCACCCTGCAAACCCTGGGGAGCGACATGGAAACCATCTGTAACTCCACTGCCCGCAACATGGTCCAGGCCAACCTGATCCAGCTGCGCAGCACCCTGAGGGAAAGGGCCGAGTTTTACACCTGCAGGAGCAAGGACCTGGCACAGGCACAGCCCACGGAGCTGGCAGACACCATGAGCTACATCTGGTTGTTTCTGAAGAAATACAAACAAATCATGCAGAACACAAGAGAAATGTACTCGGAAGCAGCGGTTTAACACGCCGGGATGAACAGGCACTGCAGACCCAGCTGAATGTGACCTGTCAGTGGTTATGGGATCAGTTTGCCAGAAACAATAACTTGGTACTCTACATAACTATATAATCGAGTTTAATTTAATATTTAAAGGATGAATGCCTTAAGTTATATTATTTATTATAAAACTATTTATACTATCCTATTATACTATATATACTATAATAATAATATATATATAATAATCTATACAGCATAGAAAAGGATGGGCTAATGTGAGTCAGGATGATTTAATTAACCAATCCTGGCATAAATAAGCAAAACCAGGAAAGCATAATTTTAATGTTATTTATATTTTTATCTTGCAGGTGTTTTTTCAAAAGTTGATTGTCAGTAGTTATTTTACTTCTCTCTCTACTAGTGAATTTTATTTATAAATTCTATTTTTATAAATCTATTTAAGCAATTATATAGTTGATATAGATATTTATTCATATTTTTAACTCATATTTTAATACTGAAAGGGAGGAATGATGTATTTGCTACTTAGCAGATGCATGGTTTTACTCATTTCCTGTCATCACCTTTGGATGGAACCTGGAACAGACAGAACCTGAAACTTAATTAAAATAAATTAAATAAAACCAATGTCACTGGATTCTCTTTTTACTATCTAAAAATTTTTTACACTATTTTTTGCACTGAAAGCCTAGTTGTTAAAAGACACTAGAAAACAGCACCTCTCCTCCTTTCCCATCCACTTTTATTCATAAAGCTTTCAGCTTTGTCCCTGAAATTCCTGACTGGTTTCTTGTTTGGATGAACCAACAGTACTGGAAAAGCAGTCGTGTTTCCAGTGAGGAACAGGGGGACCAAGCTCCTTGCTGGAGCCAGGGGAAGAATTCCTCCCCAGTGGACCCAGTTCCAGACACCGCTGTGGAGATGTCACACAGTGGTGACGGGCAGCAGGTGCAATCCCAGCCTCACTTCCCTCATTTTTAATGGGAAAGGATCACTGCCCAGGGGCGTGTTTATCCCCGAGGCAGAAACAACTCCTACTGACCTTTCCAGGTGGGGTCAGCAAACCCCAACAGGTAGGAGAACATTTGTATCCTGAGGGCATCGACATCACCACTGCCATGGTTGACTCAAGCCACTCAAGCGCTGGCTGAACCAGGGGATTATACAGGGCCACTCCCTGCGGTTTCCTCTCCTCTGCACATCCTTTCTCTCACCTTCTAAAGATATAAATAGCTCCCCAGAAGTGTTTTCCTTGGAGAGGGAAACATTTTCTCAGAAGCTCAAACAAGGTGTCCAAGTGAGTCAGATGGTCTGTCCCAGCTCGCGTCACGGGAAGAGCAACCTGAAAGAGAAAACTCCCAGGGCCTGTGAGGAATGAACAGTTTAATGGAGGAGCCCCAGATGGGCTTTGTAAGAGGTGTCAGAATGGCAGGACTCGGGGATGGGACGAGCCTCATCTTCTGTGGGTTTGTTTCCATTTTGTGATGGAAAGGCACCGGGGTGTGTGACACACACACCTTGTTCTGAGACAGGAACATGTTAAACATCTCTCTGGATGACAACAGGGGCTCTTCTGTGTTTGCAGAAGACCAACAGCACCCAACCAACCATTCCCTGTCTGCCCTGTTACCTCCTGGAGAGAGTCCTCAGGGATGAGAACAGGCCGAGAAGAGCTCCTGAGGGCAAATATAGGTTAAAAAAAAAAAATCTAGTGAGCCTTACATTCCATTCTTTTCCATACAAAGAGAGCCCTGAGCTGTTTGCCCACTGAAGGGCCAATTCCTTTGCAGCAGTGATTTCATTTGGCACCATTTCCATGGAGCAAATGCAGGTCTGCTTTTGGCAGCGTTCAAGGATTAGCAGAACCAGCCACAGAAAGAAGCCACTTCAAAAACAGTCGTGTGGCACCTCAGCTCAAGTTACAGCAGCCTCCCTGAAATCACCACTGAATCAGTAGTACAGAAATTTTTCTCCCCAGCCACAGCTTCCTCCCCGAGAGCTCTGACAGCATCGTTTGCAGCAGCTCTGGCATTTGCAATGCTTGACCAAGAGAGGAGTCAGGCTCAGGTGTTGGTTTATCACTGGTTAAATAGCTCTGCTCTTCACTGCCTATTCCTATGAAAGTGCTCTGCGAGATAAAGCTGCAGATTTCTGAAAAATGAAATGCAGAGTTCAAAAACTGCTGTACCCTCTGGAACCGCAGGCCTGACTCATCAGGGGTTCTCATAAGAAATATTAAGTCAAAGGCACCAATGCCAAGGATAAGATCAACCAGCACAAATTCTCATGTGGTGATTCTAAAATAGAATCCTTCTTTTCACTCATCTGTTATTGCCTTTTACCTCAACTAGAGCCTCAGGCACTCAATGCTGCTTCTGCTGGGCAAGGAAATCCAAAATACCAACGAGGTGACAACTGAAGCACAGGGAACTGGACTGTCCTACCAGGGAAAAACAAAGAGCAGTCGTTAAAGGCAAGGATGAAACGTTACCAATTTCATTTTTTAAATGGGCTTAAGCAGCTCAGTGCCCAACACTGCCACCAATCCCATGGGAATACCGTGTTATCCAACCTCAGTGCTGCTCTGCAGACTCCACTGTCCAGACAACGTGTCAGACTCAAATCCAAGCCTGCAAGAAAGTAAGACCAACAGGGCTCAAGGCATTGGTGCAGCACCTACAGGCTTAATAATTCCTTGGAGAAATACCAGGGCTGCCTGGGAATTACTGCCTGTTAGAAATGCAGAAATGAAAAAAAAAAAAAACTGTCAAATGAGCTCACTGTCACTGCTGTGCTTCACAGAATGGACAACAGGAAGGGTCTGATCACTTCAGGAACGATCAGAATGAAAATTATGCTTTGCAAAAGCTGAGAGAGCAGCTCAAGGGGTATTTAGGGCTCTGCACACACCTGGACTTGCAGAGATGGTGCTTCAGCCCCCTCTTCATCCACTGTCTCTTAAGCTGGTTCAGTGAAGTGGAGCAGAGATGGCTAGAAAGGGTTATTTTCCATTTTTGCCAATCTGGTTAACGTTGGCTCTGGTGAGACAGGGAACAGCCCAGCACAGAGCAAACCCAGCCTGGGGCCAAGGCACCACGAAAAGAAATCACTTGTGAGCTCCAAGTAAGCTCAGAGCGAGTTGATTATTTCAGTCAAGAAGAGCCCAAGGGACACCAAGTTTCTTACACAGAGTCCAAACTTCAGCAGCTCCACAGAGGAGAGACAAGCCTAGCACTGCAAATGCCAAACACACAGATCCAGAGGGTAACTCCAGCACTTTTCCTTTCCTGTTCACAGGGAAAAGAGCTCCTGCCACCTCCTAGAGTCACAAAAAGGCTGCCAGGTGCTGGCCCTGGTCCACGAGCAATTCCACTCAACCATTTCCCCACCTCCAGTTAGAAAATAAAGGCATTACAACCAGTTTCTTCCAAAAAATATCCTTTATTGTTTTGGTTGTAATTATATATATATAAAAAAAAATGCATTGCACAATTTAACAGACCTACTGGAAAGTGCTACATATCAACAGCACAACAGAAGTTGTGTCATGCAACAGAACAGGAAACCTAAGCAAAGCAAGAGCACAACCTGAAGTCCTCATACCTTCAAGCATTTTTTTTTCCTTTTATTTTTTTTTTAACAAGAATGAATTCCATTCACTTAAAACACATTTAAATACAAGGTTAGAAGAAGAAAACGAGCAACTTATTCATTGTATTGTTAATTGAAAGGTCTGCTCCTAACACGGATGTCTTTTGATTGATAACCTTTTTCGTGTTGGAAAAGTTCAGATATGAAAGAAGTTCAGACAATGGCTAGGAAGCAATTTTATGACATACCTAAGGTGTGGTTCTTTGTAACTGAAGTTACTGTAGAACTCAAGTTTTACAGATAAACCTACAATTTGGTACTACCTCTTCTGCTCTAACACAGTAAATGAGCAGGAAATCCAACCAAGAATGAAACAAAAGGAAACTCGAGGCTTAATTGATGCTGTGGGAAAAATACTGGGGCTCTATGAAAGAAAAAAACCAAATGATCTCCTCTGAAACTCAAGTGTATAAACTGAGGAGTAACAGAAAAACTCCTGTTGTCTCACTTAATTAAAAAAACCTCCTAGAAGTTATCAACAGTTGTCCATAATCCTCCAAGAGTGGTACGACTGAGTCCCCAAAGTAACCTAAACTGGGTGTCATCAGTCTTTTGTGGGTGTTTTTCCATGCAATAAACGTGAAAAGAAACCAAAAAAAAAAGAAAGAAAAAGGTGAACACAGTTAACAACTATTTTCAGCTGCATCTTCTAGTTGGCAACATCAAGGCAAGAATTATTCACTCCAGAAACTCCAAAACTGAAACAGCCTTCAAATAATTTGCATTACAAAAGCATTACCTTACTGGATGTTTTTGCAGTGAGCTTCCCTCTCTGTTCTCAAACTGTTCTTCAGGAGTTTGGGGTTTTAAAAGCAAACTAAAAACCTAAATTTCCCTGTCCCTGTCATCTCTACCATGCGTGCACAGACACCCTCTCACAAAGGAATGTAAAAAACCCTGAAGATGCAAAGGGATGATGTTTTCTCAGTACAATTTGACAGCCCTTTGCCTTTTTCAAGCCATTTCAGACTGAGAGGTTTAAGCACTTGCATGTTTTGTGGTTGCTGTCAAGCCTGCGGTCTGACCGCCTGTCCGTGAGTGTGTGCGCTCGTGCGCACGGGAGAGAAGAGTGGTGAGTTCAGCAGGACAGAGGCAACTTTTCCCATTCACACACACAGTTACTCACCAACCTCACTTTGAAAGGGACACAGATAAAATCTTCTTAAGAGCCAGGGAAGCCCCACTTTGTCCACTCACAGAATTTTCCACAGAGCACTGTGCTGGGGGGAACAATGCATGAGGTGACAATCAAATGCATCCACGACACCAAGATCTAAGGCACGGATGGAAACATTCTGGTCAGCCTCCCTTCAAGGAAGCCTTCCCCAGGGGTCTAGAAAAGCATGGAAGAACATTCCAATCGGCTCAAATGGTAGTAATCAAGATTCCTTTGGTTTTGTGCAGAGATCAGACTGTCATGATGAAGTGGGCACTTGTCACTGATCCTACTACTCATTAATTCCTTCAATCCTGGTGTGCTCCTGGAGTTTCACCACTTACTCCTCCAGCTAAGAGGAGGCTAAAAACTACAACACAAGCTAAGAACTACACCAGATAATGCCCAGAACTTGTGTTTGGGGTGGGGGCCACCTACAATAACCTACAATAATAGATTAACACAATTCAAGGTCAGAGGAACCACTACACAATCCTAGTTTGACTTTGTGCATATCACAGGCCACACATAAATCATTTAGCCACTCGTTTACTCGGTGAAAGATGTTGGATTTGAATGAATATGACTTGCATTCAGTTCTGGGGAGGTTCTGTGAAAGTTTAGCACCAATTCACTGAAGACAGATGTGCATCACCTGTAATTCTGTGCAGATATAGGCACTGTGTGTCTGGCTTGCTTTGGTGACACTGAGGAAATCAGAGCCCTTAGATTAGGGGAGAAAGTGTTACTACACTTTTGAGGAAAAAAAGAATAGTATTGAAACTCCTCAATGGGCAAGAAAGACAGACTAAGGAGTTCAAAGTGGAAAACTGTGCAGGAACCAATACATACGTGGTCCATCTCTTCTCATACCAGTGCTCAGTCGTTCTACTGCTCAGATGTGAGCCACAAATCAGCTCCTTCCTCCTGTGTTTCCACATGAAGTGAAATCACTCTCCTCACAAGGCTGACTGATAAAGAAAAGAATTCTGATTTGCAGCAGTAGGGGGACAAAAATATATTGAATCACTGCTTTGAGGAGCAGCCACATCATTTCTGGTAATTGCACTATGTGGAAAATATATTTTCACTTTTCCTTCCCTCCCTCCTACACTCTTGCCTAAGTAAGCAATCTTTGATTTCTTTTTTTCTCTTTACTATGTTAAGATTTTCAGATTTTCAATAGTGCTTTGAGCTTGTTTCTCCATCACAATTTGATAAAATAAGCACTTTCCCTCCAATTGTAACCAGCTCGTGACGCAATGAGCTTGATGGTTTTTCCATCCACATCCAGATAAAAACCGTGAATCGACAAAATGATCAGCAATTCAGTCAAATTACCCCTTCCTGTTCCTTTAAAGTCCCTTTCAGCTTCCAGTCCAGTGAGATCTGGGATGTCAGGATTTGAGCTGCCAGATTTCCCTGGGCCTCGAAGCGTTTCTTGTACTGCCCCTTTGCTCGCTGAGACAAAACTCCAACGTCATCGATACCAGAACAGGCAAAAATCACACACGATCGCTGCTGACAAGCAGGAGACCACAGTGCAGGGGAGGCTCCACTCTGAAAGCTCAGCAAAAACACCCCTTCTTGGACAATGGGCCCACTGATTTCTTGCTAGAAAACAGGAGGTGTTTTTGACATGCAAACACCCACGTGGTGTCCGTGCATCTCAGGGAGATTTTAGCCCCCTGAGGAAAGGATGTGAGGGACCCTCCCCAGCCCATCACAGTGTTAAATGACTTCACTGGAATCAAGTTTGCAACCAGTGATAAAAACGGGAGGATTTAAAGCACTGGTTTAAAAAATAATTTACCTATTCAACACTTCTTACCCAGATGCATCCCAAAGATATTGCTTAATTAATTACAACATTATGCATGGAAGATCTAGGTATGGATCCCTCCAGAAAATCTACTCACTATTTAATTATGATGACAACCTTTATACACTACTTCAACAAACCATTCCTTAGCTGAGGCTTGGGTTTGTGTTGGTTCTGTCACAGATGAAAACACAGGTTATATGTCAGATTTGCTGTAAAAAAAAAAAAAAAAAGAAAGATAAAAAAGCATCTCCACATCTGTCTGCACTGGGACTCAGCTTTGCCTTCCCCTTCAGCTCCCAGTTCCTCAGCCCAAGGTACCTCTGCTCATGGAGAGGGTCCTGGGGTTCACCTTCTGTGTCTGCTCCTTGCACGTTCCTGCTCACACAGAAGGGAACTCAGCAAGGAAAGCCACTGGCTGCAAAACCTCAGGACAAATTAAAACCAACCCCACCCCCTGTGCTTAGTCCCACTCCCCAGGACTATTGTTTCCTTTCAGATTTTGGCCCACCAAGTGGAGGGCAGTGGGGACAAGGCTGAGAAAAACTCCATCCCCCCAAGGAGGACCCCCTGAGCCCATTTCAGAGTGTGCAACCCCCAGATGTTCCAGCTGCTCCTCATTTTAGCACTGGGAGAGGCTGCAGATCACCTCCAGTAGCCTGATCTTGGAACTGGAAGAAAACTGCTCAGAGGAGGGAGGAGGAAAGAGATCCCCACAGCTTGCATAGCTCTGAAGAGTCAGAGTCAAGCCATGAGTGGAATTACACGGGTCACAGGATCATTCCAGAGTATGAACTATCAGCTGGAATGACTATCCCAGTGCTGTCTCAGGATGGACCATCCCTGCTGTAACTCAGTTTATCTGCAGTAGAGCACAGTCTGTGCTGAGACTGCAACAGAAAGATGTTATTGCCGTGTTTTTGAGTTTTAAACATATTTTTACATGTGCTATAATTCATGCTGAACATAACCTTCCCATATAGGTTTAGCAAAATCCTTCAGGTTTTTCAGGTAGAAAGCAAAAAGAAGCAGCAAAGAAGACAGAGAAGCAAAAAACTGACTACAAGTCTGTGTGGTTTGATATAGTTTCTGAGAGAATAAAAAAGCCAATTTCTTACCCTTACAAACTCAATTCTTGCCTCTGAAGTGCTACTACATTTGCCTATGGGTGTGTTTTATATGTGCACATTTTGTGAGGATGGCAGCTGAACTGTGCAGAGTGCAAGAAAACAGCTCATTGATTAAACTGGTATAAAATTCATACATTTATCCTAATTGGAGAATTTCTGCAATCTAAACCTGCTTTCTTGCACTTACTGCACAGCCTGCTCCCCCCTTGCAATGGCTGTATCAGGAAAAAGAATAAAAATCAGCTACTTTATTTACTAGAAAAAAGCACGTCTGGAAACTGATCATATGCAATGACACACTCATTAAAATAAAAAAGACACAAAACACAGCCTGAGATTTTAATTCTAGGATTTTTGCCATGACGTCACTGACGGATTTTTCTTCTCCTTTGGTTTTCTCATGTGATCCTGCTTAACAATTTCCACTATTCAAGTAAAACAAATGGAACTGAACACCAGAAAACAAAATAAAGAGCACGTTTCGCTTCATGAAATCAAAAGTATTTTCCCCCTCGAAGAGCACATTCCTTGGTGTACAGGATTTACCCTTCAGATAGCTTAGTACTCGAAGGTGTTTCATAGAGATCTGTTGCATACAGATGAAAATGCTGCATTGATGGAGACATATTGCTGCCTGCAGGACTCAAACCTGCTGAGTTTACCTGAGCTTGGTGTTTTTCTCACTGAACGGAGCCAGCACAGCACTGGAGAGGGGTCAGAACGTTGGGACAACGCTGCGTCACTGACAATGTTGCATCGCTTTGCACGTCGGCTGAAGGCAGAGCCGGACACCCCGAGCGATGGGGGTGATGGAGAGAACCCTTTCTAAAGTGCACAGGCTGACAGGAGCCTCACCAGGCTGGGGCTGGCAGGTTCTGCACCCCTTGGACAAGCACCTCAGTGTCTTTGGTTGTTAGGTTTCTCCAGCTCCCTCGTTCAGTTTGATCACGGCCTCCGTGGCTTGTTCCGGCAGGCACGACGGGTCCGACAGGATCGACGTGGTTGTGCTAAGGTGCCGGAGGGTGTTCAGCACCACTGCAAAAAAAAAACCAGGCAGAAAAGCAGCAAGAAAAGCCATTAGAGTCTGACTGATCTTTATTCTGCACCCCTTGACAATTATAAATGTAAACTGAATACTTGCTGAACTCCAAGGGGAAACAGAAGGTCATCTCAAAGCTGAACACAAATCTCACACGTCTTCCTTCATCGTGAGATAAATCACACTCCCAAACCTACTCCAACTAGAGCTGAGTATTTGAAATTTAAATGCAGTTTAAGGCTGTTTAAATTCTGGTATATTCAGCAATACAGGTTTTTTCCTGCTCAGTGTTAAACACGGAACCAAGTGTCTTCTCACTCAGAAGAGTTCTAATTTTTCCCCTGAACTAACAAAAAGGAAGTGCAAGTCATATTCATCATGTGCTTTCTTTGTCATCCTCTGACTTTCCAGAAATGATATTATATATGGTCTCACTTCCTATGATCTGGAATAGCTGCAGGACGGAACTTCACTTACTTGGCCTCAGAACGGGAAGAGAACAGTGCTGATCCAACCAGGCCAGTGCAGTTTCATTCAGATCCTTAAAGCTTCTTGTGGAAACCATCCCATTGAAGGACTCAAACAATGGCTTAATAATAATGCTGAACTGCAAACCACCAAATGTTAAGGGAGACAACAAAGGAGGAGTTCAAAAACATTCTGTGGGAAAGGCGACTACACAGAAAACACTGCATTTCTTACCAGAGTCAACTAGCAGAGGGATTGCAACATTTCAAAAAATATTTGTTCAAACCTATAATACTAAGACACAGGAAAAATTGAACCTCAGTTTCTAATGACACTCATTATATTTTGCACAATCCCTCCATACTCACCTGAAAGGGGAAAAAGGCAAGGGGGGGGAAAAAAGGAAGGAAAGGGGGAAAAAAGGGAATTACAACTTTGTAATTTTTTTCCCTGAAGTCTTTGCTATTCTCTGTGTAGGTTTCCCAAAAGACAACAAGAGTTGCAGAAACAGCAGAGTCCTAAAGATTTCTTGCAGTACCTCATCTTTGTGTTGCATTTTACTTTCCAGTTACCTCCCATACTTTAGGATGAACAAGTTGTGCCTCAAGACAGCCTGAAGGCAAGGATTCATATCCACGTACAGATGTGGATGAAAACTGAAGACACTTATTATTTAAGTAACTTGGCTTAAAGTCACAGCATCAGAATCCCAAGTTCTCGGCTCTAAATGTCCCAGTACCAAACTCCAAGTTCAGCAGGTTGATGTAAAAGGATACAATCCAAAACTTCCAGTTCTGCAGGGTCCTGCTCCTCACGTACTCATCAAACATCCTCCTCATGTGGTCAAACCTCTGGCGCGTTATGGGAACCCCGGTGGCCGGGAGCTGCTGCTGACAGGAACTGCAAAGATGTTCCAAGGTCAGAATCTCACTAAAAAGGACACAATTCTCTTCTAGACTAAAGCAGAGCACGAGAAAAGTGTGTATCCCCCACTCTCTCCGATCTAGGGGCTTCCTAGGGCACGAGGCTGACAAAATGTAACTGTTCCAGTCAGGAACACAAACTGTTCTCCCATCAGTTTTGTCTGTGTTCAAAGTGGTTCTCAAACTGCTACACACACACTTCTTGTTACAAGCAACAAAACTGAAAACAAAGTATATATAACATAGGACAAAGTTTTGGGCATCCAATTAAAGGGCACATTAGGAATCAAGGAAATATTTACAGTTACTCCTGAGCAATGTTACAGAAGAAAATAGAACAGAATTCTGAAGGAACAGATCAATTTAAAATAAAATGAAACAGACTCCTTCATACTTTTTAAGAACAATAAAAAGATTTTGATTTGCTGCTAATTCTAATATCATTCCTAAGCCTAAAATTCCTGGAGATGGAAGTAAAGCCACTGGGGTTCTCAAGGTGCTTTACAATAGTACGTAACAATCATGACCCCACAGAGCAAACTGAGGCAGCAGGAAGGTGAAGAGATTTATCAGTTATATTCAACCAGTGCCAAACTTCTGGAGTCCAAGTCCTGTGTCTTATGTGCTCGATCCTATTTTCCTGTGAAAACTGACTGCATTTGAGAAGAAAACTGCAGCAAAGCCATTGAGAAGAGTGTTTGATCACCAGTGAGCACAGCTTTATAAAAGCATCACTGCCTTGTTCTCAGAATTATTTTGACCTGATGCTGCCATTGCCGTGCATTTGTGCTCAGAGCTTGCTGAAAACCCACACAGTTTGTACCAGTGCCCATCCCACAGGAGCTCTGTCTTTAGTTTGGGGCTGACAGCAACTCCACTGCTCTTCAGCACCCATCTGCTGCGTGGTGTGACCCCTGGACAAACACTCCCTCTGCCAACCAAAGCAGGACAGAAAGCTCCCCAGGTCTCACATGATCGTGGCGTTCAGCTCCTCGATTTCCTCCCGGAGGCGCTTGGTTTCCTCCTGCATCTGGGTCCTTTCCTGCTGCAGCTTAGCAATATATTCTACTGCCTTCTGGAGTGTGATTGCATGGCTGATCTAGACCAAACACAAACACAGAGCTCACCTTCTGGAACACAGGGAGACACACAAAGAGCTTGCCCCTAATCTGCAAAACACTCACAAAAGCACTTCAGCACCTTCAGCTTCAGCACCTCAAGTTTCCTTCACTGTGGTGCAGAAACACAAGGCCAGGCCAAGCAAAACACTTCAGACACTAAACCCTTCATTCCTCTGACTCCTCTTTGAACTCTAGCACAGAGAAATGTGGTTGCAGCGGTTGCTTTCTTCCAGACATTACATTTCTGCTACTTTGTTGAAAGAAGTATTTTAATAATTTAAAATGTTTTGTTTTGTTATCTGTCCTCTTACAAATATTTACAATTCTTACTTAAGTACTGGAGGTTGTGCTACATCTGCTGATAGATTTATAGTGCTGGTAGAAGCGTTGTTTGAAGTTGACAATACAGATTATTTAGTTTGGGAAACCTGAAGTTATTTAACAGAAGGTAACACATCCAGTTCCTTTCAAATAGACTATTCTATTTGTCAGGAAGTGAAATTCTGATGACATATCACCTCGAAAAATTATGTAAACAAATCAAAACACTGCAGAAAAAGCTTTCATATTTTCCAAACTATCCAGCAGTTAATACAGGCATTAACTCAGGCCCAATGGCAAGGCACATTAAACCAGGCCCAGCATCACAGCAGCAGCATCTCCCTGGTTTCTGGCTGGTTTGTGGCTCAGGCACAGTGAGCTGACAATCCTGGCTGCACCACAGCCTTCCCAAGTGCAGCTCTGGGGACCAGACCCACCCAGAACGGGTGTAAGAGCCAGCGTGTCAGAGGAAAGGGGACACCCCAGCAAACGCAAAGTCAGCTTATGCTGCAAACATGACAAACAGCTTCAGTACTGGGGTCCCAAGATCAGTTTTTCTTCATTCCCTGTTGGCTTCAAAGCTGCATTATTGCATCAGACAAGACTTGTTCCACGTTTGAAGTTGCACCAGAACAACAATGTCTGAAAGATGAAGTGCTTGCACACACTCCTGCTGACTATAACCCATGGATTTCTCCCCTTCCCTTTCCAAATCCCTCAGTTCAAGTATCTTCACCTGATATGCCAGCAGACCGGCATTCTCAGTCAACAGTGAAATGATTCAATTTATTAACAAGTCTTTCAGAATGGCTCTGTTTTACATTTCAAATCAAGCTGTCAGTGCTGCCAAGGTACTCACCGACTTGGAGTTGGCTGACACCAAACTGCTCAGGGCGTCGAAACCAATCTTGATATTCACCCTTCTCTTCTGTTCCGACAGATGCTTCATCCTTCGATTCTGCATGAAGAAAACCAGCTCAGTCTGTGCTGTTCTGCTTTACTGTCCTGCTGCTGTGACTACTTCAGCTATTCAAAATCAGTCATTTTTGTTGACCTGTGGCATTCGCAGCCTCCCCAGTCAAAGCCACGGCACTATGAATTTGCAAACAACGATTAACGTTTTTAAAAAGCTTTCAGTGTTTTAAATTCAATTCCAAACTTTGTGGGTTTTCTTCCTAAAGTAAAATTTTTTTATTTACACCATTTCTGAAGTCAAATTCCAATTTTTGAGGAATGCAATTAGTTAAGGTTTTGTTGAAGCTTTTCTGTTTTAAACAGTCCATATCACTTATTCCTAACACACACAGAATGCCTACTGATATAACAGACAGCCTGACAAAAGGAAAAAAAAGAAATAAGAATCCACAACTCCAGCCTACCCTGAGGATGAAGACTTTGTCAGAGATGAGCATTTTCATTTGTAGCCTTAACAACTGAGTTTCCCTCAAAATTCTTGTGGATTAAGTTCAGTTAGCTGAAGTCTTTTAACAGCATACTTTTGTCTGAGCAGTTTTCTTAGTATGAGCAATAAAAGTTGCTGAAATCTTGAGCCACAAGCTGCAAACTTGTGGGAGACAGAGAGCAGTGCAAGTTGCAAGATAAGGAAACTTGTGACTGTCAGTAGAAGCTGCAACCAGTCCAGATAAACCAGCTAATGACCTGCCCAGAGATAGGCAAAGAGTCCAGCAAGGAACAAGAAGACCCTGGACCAAAACCCACCACGGGACCAAGGGCCACAGGTAAGGTGTGTCAAGAGCACGTGAAGAAGGTGCTGAGTGTAAGGGAATAAAAGCCCAGGGATTTCTCAGCTCTGGGTCCCTCTCCAGAGGCACCAGCTCCAGCTGTTCCTATAAAAACCTCTACAAAGAACTTCAGCTGCAGCAACTGTGAGTGATTTAACCCAGGAGGCTGCAGAGCTGTCTCTGCACCATCCTGTGCTCCTCCCTCTGTACTGCCTGTTGATTCCTCCTCCCAGTTGCCTCTGCTGGGCCTCACCCTGTGGTTTCTGTTATCCCTGTTTCTCTTACACTGCAGCCAGTGGTGGTGGGAGTGTATTTGTGTGTGAGAAGTTCCTCCCCCACCTCCAGTGTTCCATGTACACACCCATCACCCCTGGAACCTCAGGGATGTGGTTATGGGGGGAATCAGATGATCAGGTTAAGGGAAGATGCAGATTGATGGGCACCATTATTTCTATTATTTGTTCTGTATATCATCTATCCTGGGCCAGTGTTGACCTGCTGGGGGAGATGTTCTGGCCAGTTGAGCAGGATAAGACAGTTAAAAAGCACATGGAGTTGGCCCTACAGGCAGGGGGAAGCTGCAATGCTCAGTCTCAGGTTGATCCTGGTTGGAATTCCAGTAACTGGAGATGATTGTCAAATGTAGTTGGAGATCTGATGAATGCAATTAGAACTTGTGAGGACATAAGAATAAATTGAAATAAAGTACACAAATGTATTCAGAGAGGAATGCCCCAGCAACTACTGCTGAAGATTGCAACAGGCTTCGTTGACAGAGGGAATGGTTCTCCAGAATTGTAATGATGAATTGGCAGCAAGTGTGTTTGTGGACCAAGCCACCTTTGACACCTACAACTGTTTTAAGCATCATATGCCAGGTTGGCAAGGAGGAAATTTGAAAGATATTACATTACCTGGAGGTTCAAGGCTTTTAGAGCATGCAAGTGATTTGGTACTTGCCAGCAAGGCACATGAAGGTTGTTTGAAAGATAATATTTGTCTGTGTAGAGCTTTAGGAGAAAGAAAAGGTCACCCTGCATCTCTTTCTAAGCTCAGCTGTGTTGTCAGGAAGTAAAATATTTAGTATTTATATTAACAAAAAACAAAGATTAGGAGACCCAGAACGGGTCCAGGCTGTGATAGAAATACCTTGACCAGTAACAAAGAAAACACTTGGGAGAATTCTTTAGGCACAGGAGGATCCTGCAGCCCCCAGATGCCCAGGTTGCAGAATTAAGTAAACCATTGACAGAAGCTCCCAAGGAAGAGGAAGTGGAGTCTATACACTGACACCCAGAGAAAGAAAAGACTTTCCAAGCTACAAAAGGAGCCTTATTTTCTGCTCCAGCACTGGGATTGCCAGATTACTCCAAGCCCTTGGAGCTATTTCTGCAGGAGGCCAAAGGAGCAGCGAAGATCCCCTCTCTGAGCTGGCCCACACCGCCGCCCTGTGGCTTCTGCACAGCTCAGCTGCAGCAGCAGGGAACACCTCCTGTGTGACAGGCACGGCAGAACAGCCCTCCTGAAAACCAGTCACCCACAGCCTGGAGGCAGAGAAAGAATCCAGTACAGAACAAAACAGCTCCAGACCAAAAGCCATCCCCGGCCCAAGAGGTGAGTGCCAGGAGGGTGGAGGGCGTGTGAGGAAGGTGCAGAGACCGTAACGGTACAAAAGCCCAGCACTTCTTTGTTCTGGGTTCCTCTCCAGAGGCTCCAGCTTGTGTTGTTCCTATTGCTGCACCCCTCAGTTCCTATTCTTTTCCTGGAATTGGATGCCTGGGACTCTGCTGCAGGAAACCTGGGGTGAAGAAACTTCTTTGTAACATAGTTTGCCCTTTGAGAACACATTTCTGGCAGAGCGAGGCTTTCCGGTGGGAGCTCACCGTCACCCACGCTGGAAGGGAGGAAAACAGTGTAATAAAGCAGTGAAGTGGCTGCTCAAAACCACAGAAAATGCAGGTTCAAGAGCAGAACTGCTATTTTCAGTGCCCTCTATGCTTTTCCAAACTGAAATAACAATGGTACCTGGCAATACAGAACTGCTGAATCTAACTAACAATGCAGAGGAACAAAAGAACATACACCTAGAGACTGGCAAAATACCACTGCTTCTCTCTTTTCTTACAAAAGAGTTACTAACAATACACATCCAAAGAAAAATAGCTCCAAAGGCAAAGGAGAAAAGCCCCTCCAAGGAAAGGACACACACCTTAAGTGCAGCCATAGTGGGGTCAGTGGCAGGTTTTCCTGAGCAGCTGTTCTGAGGAGACTGAGGGCTGGGGCTCTGCTCAGAGGTGCAGGGGGAAGCTTGGCCTGAATTCTGGCAGTCCCGGCCTTCATAAAGGAAGAAACACAAGTCACATTAACAAACAACTTCCTGTAGCAAACGTAACTGCTGAGAAGTTTCTACTCAGAAATGAACTGAAATGCAGTCGGCAACCAAATTATACTGTTTGATGCAGCAGCCACATGCTAGAAAACACCAAGACTGCTGGGAAAGCTTAGAATTTCATGGCACAAGCATAATAGAGCCCAAATAGCAAGATATAATACTCCTTTCACAGACACATGGTTCAGCAAAGGCATGTAGGCTGCGACTCCATCGTCCTGCTGGACTCCCCCATTTGACTCCAATGGCCTGGGACACGATGGTGACACTTCACAAGCCACTTACCACCAAAACCAGCTCCACCGATGCACATGCAGAAGGATCTTTGCACTTACCTACTGTGTCTGAGATCCTCCACTCAGAATTAGGGTTATGACACCAAACACCAAACCTATTCAGCATTTCCTACACAGATGCCTTTCAACGGGTTTAATTTCTTGGTGACTACGACAGCACATCCTTTTAGAAAGGAGCCACTTGCAGGAAGCACAAACCCACGGTTTGTGGGAACACTGCACAGTCATTTAGGACAAAAATTGCCAACAACTGGATGCAACTGAAGCTGCAGGGTAGGAGGGGATTATCCAGGGATCCTGAAGGCCCATTTATACCCTGCCTAACCAACAGAAACACACTTACATGTGCAGGGCAGAGAGAACGCTTAGAGCTTTCTAACTTACTGGGTGTAGGTGAGGGAACTTGTGAACTGCAACTGTGGGAAGGGATGTGCTCTCCTTTCACCAACACATCCTGGACTACACTAGGAGAGAAGAGATGTGAGACTGTGGACTGGCTTTGTTGGCTACTTGGTGCTCGCTGTGCTGGACCAACCAGAATGTTACTACGGAACTCCGTCACCCCGGGAGCCTGGGAACAGCACAGAGACAGCACAGAGAAACACAGAGAAGGAGAGAGCAGGGGGAGTGTGGGGGCACAGGGAGAGGAGGGATGAGAGAACGGAGAAAGCAGGGAGAGAGAGAGAGAGATTAGGAAAGAGAAAGAGAGAGAGAGAGATTTGTTACCTTGCCTTTCACTAAAAGGAGCAAATTAATACATGATTAACAATCTGACGACAAACAAGGGCTTATATATAAGGAATCGGTAGGCACCGAAGTCAGGCTTCTGGCAGGAGACCAGTGTCCTTTCATAACTTAAAGCAGTATTATAACACATCAACAGCATAATATACAACAATCTATTTCCATCTTCCTGCACACAACATATTGGGGAAACCCACTCACATACTCAAGGCATGCTTTCCAATATGTCAGTGGAAAGGTGACTTTCCTGGCTCCTTCTGGCTTAAAGCACAAGCCATCCCCATCCACAGCACTGTGTATACAGGCCTCCTTGGGATCTTACTGCTGTGTGAGACAGTTTGTGAAGACTATAAAGTGCTTCCAGGCCCACAGTGTAACTAAATTAAAGATAAGCAAAGGTAATGCTGAATGCACAAATGCATACATGGGGTAACAGGTCATTTAGTGGACTCGTTACACTCCTGAGCACATTATGGCTCTCACTATTTGCAAATAACAGGCCTAGAAAACAAATATATTATTTTTTGTTCTTCTCCTTACTCTGACAATTCCAGCTGGTGCAATTGCAACATTAGACTGAGACGTGGCTGGCGTCAAAATCCCCTCTCTTTTTAAAGGTGCTGGAGTTACAATCACAGCTCTGGACTGTCCCTGAAAGGCAGCTGAAGAACACAATTCAGTTAGAATAGTTAATGAGACAAAAACAAAAAAAGGTGGAGATTATTATGTATGAAATAACTTGTCATCAAACAGGAGGATGGATTAATGGCACCTATTTGGTACTGTTTCTCTGCAGTGCAAAATGCCACCAGTTTTCCATTAATCTCAACCCCCTTAATCCAGTACAAAGGACTCCAACATCATTTTTTTTTCTGAGGTGTTTAGCATCAGTGTCACTGTTTCCAGGGGAATTTACAGATGTACACAGTAATTCAGGGAGCTGCAAAGTGTCTTCATTCTGTCAGAGCTGGGTTTGACAGGAGGAGGATCATCTTCACCTCTCCTCTCACATCCACACTTCTTGTTCTGCTGACCCAGGGGGGTCAGGGATCCAACACTTCATGCTTCCTTCCATGTATATTGAATCCTTTTCCTCACCACTTCATTCTACCAGATTCTTTCACTATCTGGTTTTACAGCTGCCTCAGATGACACACAAGCACGAGACAAACAAATGTGACTGGGAATCAGCACCAAAAATCCAGAAAACAGGCTAAAAAACCAGGAGTTCTGCAGTGCTTAGACAGCTAGAGAGAATTCTGACTAGCAGCAAATGTCTCCACATAAATCTGTGAAGATCTCCATTTAACCAAGATGTGCAGTTGATTCTTGCCCAGAGTTCAGAGAGAACATGATGGACCCTCCTATACTGTTACTAAGGGAGGAATCAGGCAAAGACAAAACTTCAGTCTGGTTTTGGAGAAAACTGACCCAAACTTCCTCAGTTTCATTCTTGCCTCTACTGGATCCACCCCTCCTTTGGACTAATACAGTCAGGATGCACGAGAAGCGTCCCCACAGCTCAGGTTTAGCATCGGGACTCTGAAGGGCACACACAGCAGGGCAGGGAGACAGTGCAGGATTATCCACTGTCCCCTTCCCGACCGATCATCTGCAACTGTGTTTTGGATCAAGTGGAGTCTCTGCACATCCTTTACCAGAGAGGAGTGCACAGACCTTGTGCCAGCCCTTGAGTGGGGCTGTGGGGCACAGAGCTCTGTCACTGTGACACAGGGAGCTCATCTTTGAGCATTCCCACGTCTAAAGCTGGAATCACAGCCCTTCCACTGTTCACTGACGTTCAGCTGGACTCAGGACATCTCTATCGAGCTCAAGAGCCTACTCTTAGCACTGCATTAATGCTGCCACATGGGCTTGGCATTCCTGACTTCCACATTTGGGGAACAATATTTAGAAGTCACTTTACACGTTCTATGTTTCTGTCCTACACGTGCATCTTTTGCAGCCTTTTCTGTCAAAATCAGCACATTTATCCTGAAGGGGTGATAGCAGACTTCTTCCCCGTGTGAAGTCTTGTACCTGATGAGACAATCTGTACAGATTTTTTGAGTCCTAATACCACTAGGCGGTAAATGTGTTACATCCCTTTCTAACACAAGATATAATGGTATTTGCTTTATACTCAGGAGATGATTTGTTTGTCCTGAACACAAGTGACAGGCATAAATGCCTCAGTGACCAGTACTGATATTTATTCTGTTGCCAAAAATAAAGCTCTAGTCTTTATATAAAGTCTTGGATTTGTCCCCAGAGCTTGGTGTCCCAGTACTTTAGGAGCACTGTGATCCCCAAACACCACCACTACCAGGAATGATAAACAGCAACAGCTTTAAATCCAGATGAGAAACGAAGTCATTGGTTGTGATGGTCTAGAAGCAACTGGTAAAGCATTGGGAAAATGGTATATGGGGTGAGGAAAAACCCAGGAAGCACTAAGAAAGCCAGAAGCAAAGGCTTTCTCACAGTGAGTTGCCTACAAAGCTTCACTAAGTGCGAAATGCGTGTCTTGACTGCTGGAGGTACACGGACTCTTGGTTTATAACACACTATAGACAGGATCAGTGCCATTAACACCCTGGAGCATTAACCATGGACCAACCTGATTCCAAGTGACATATTAGAATTAGATCCTTGGGTATGTTATTCTCCTGAACAGTAATTTAATTTTTTTTTTTTTTTTTTGGTGGGTAAGCTCAGAATCAGGCCTTGGCAGACACACCTACTCCCTAGTAAAGCCTGCTTAACAATACTCCTCCAGGCAGGGTTTTTCGTGAATTATTGTTGCTCATTTCAAGTGGCTGAAGTCACTTGGCCCCCAGCCAGCACAAGTCTAAAAACAGCCTGCAACAATCCCAACAAAAAGCTTGCTGCCTGTCCTGCTCTGGCCTTGAGCTTTCCCACAAGAACCACCACAAGCAAAACTCCCTCTGCTCGTCTTGCTATTCTTAGCCTTGTGCCAACGGCTCCAAATCACACCCAGGGTGGAGGTCCCAGCACATCAGTAGGTGCTCGTGCTCTGACCCAAAACCCATGTGCTCCTGATGGCATCTCAGGAGTCTGTAGATTGCTCAAGACAAAGATCTCCAGTTCCCTCAGGAGATTTCCTGATCTCTCCTAGGGAAGAGCAACACTCTCTCCCTACCATCTCCTCCTCCACGGTGGCCAAATGCTCTGAGGGGCAGAGTTCATCACAACAGCGTGACCTAAACCTGAGCTTTCCTGGGCCAGGAGCACAGAGCCCATGTGCTGATGCAGATACAGGCCCAGAACTATTGTTACAAGGAGAGACCCCCTTTTGCAGGTTGGCTTTTCACACTCACAGCCAAACTGCTCCCAGTCCTTGCAGCAGTCCAGAGCATCCCACTGACCGATGTGGCCACACCCCAGTGCACTCAGGGGTTCCATGGACACCCTCAGCAAGTTGTATTTTTACTTATTATGCAAAACAAGAAAAGCAAGGTGGTCTTTCCCTCCTGCTGGTCCCACTCAGACAGGAAACCCATGATCCCCCAGTGCTGCTCACCTGGGGTGATGAAGGCATTCTTTACCAATAAGGACACTGTTTCAGGCTTCGGCGCAGGCACTGTTTTTTGTGACTGTTTGGGCCTTGTCCCAGCACTGGTCAGAGGAACAGCTTTGGGGAGTGCAAATGTCAGCTGGGACTGGAGCTGGGGCCGGGGCTGCCCCTGCACAACAGCAGTCTGGAAAGCCAGGTTACAAGGCACTCCTGCCCCCGGCTGCTGCGTGGGCAGGACGACGTTCTGGCTCTGGCTGAAGGTGGTGGCAGGGGCGTTGTGGGTCAGCGTGGCAGAGGCCGTGTGTGTGATCACTGTGGAGTCACAGAGCCCAAACTTGGGGGTTTCTGGGGCAGCAAAGGCAGCCGGGGCAGAGCTCAGGCTGGAGCTCAGAGGCACCGCCGGCAGCGGGGACTGGTGCTGCGCAGTCGCGGGCTGGAGCAGCGGCAGGGGGGGCTGGAACACTGGCATGAAAGTTTGTGGCCCGCTGAGAGACGAGTCTGGAGGGAAGTCCGGAGGCTGGATGAAAGATCCCCCACTTCTAATGGTGGAACACTGGTCAGTGCCAACGTCAGGAATGACGGGAGTAGGTACTGAGGAACCGATCAGTCCATCATTGATGTTCCCTGCTGGAAGCGTGTTGGGCAACGACCCCGACGGCAGGACAGGAGACTGACAGGAAAGACAAATATTACCGATTCAGACATGTCTGAACTCCTCCTGAGGAGCACATGGCTCATGTCAGAGCCTTCTGTTTTAAACACCAGGAATCCCTCTTACCTGGGAGGAGTGGCTGCTGCTGTCTGTTGTGGCTGAGCTGACAGCAGACGCAGAAGGGAAATAATTACTGGAGCGACTGGGTGTGAATAATTCTGAAATAGGAAAGGTCCCCTATTAATTTTCTACTTTTCATACTCAAGTTATAGCATTGCTAAATCCTAAAATTCACAGGAATATTAGTGTTCTTTAGCAAATAATAAAACCAGGCCCTTTTTGCTTCATACAACCGCTGTTAATTAAGGAATGAATTGATCTCTTCAGGGCAGATTTCAGCCTCCATGGAGGCTGGGACAACACAAAAATCAGCCCTCTGCTTAAGGTTCACCTACACACAGACAGCCAAGAGCTGGTCCCCAGTGCAGTCCCACAAAGCTCAGTTATGTGATGCAGGCTGCAGGCAGGGCCAGAAAACAGATGTGACTTTTGACTTCCATGGAGATCCATAACCGTCAGAGTCGTCAGCAGCAGTTTAACGTCATGCGGAATTCTCGACACTACCATAAAATGTTCGAAGGCAAACAAAATGTTAAATCTCTTCATCACTAAGAAGTGTTAAATGGGAAAACCTTAGACATCTGCAACATAATTCATCCTTGTTTGAAAAACTAGTTCATCAATCACCACAATTTTAAAGAAATTACTTGACAATTTATTATTCTTACCCTGAAAAGGCTCAAAAGTATCCATAAAATCAAAATTTGGCTGGAGAGGAATAAGCCCTGGTTGAATCATATCAGCATTTCCTAAGTGTCCTGCAAAATTCAGGAGACAGGTTACATTAGCTTCCCATCACTCACACAATAACAGCAGCAGGAATAAAGCATTTGGCTAAAACATGAACACACTCCACAGCCAGGCTTGGCCAAGATATCACAGAAAAACTGCTGCTGAAGTGAACTGAGCATCTGCTTCTCTTCAGAACTACAGCACAGTTCTGAAATCAAAACCACTGGGGAATGAAACTTTCAACTACTAAAATGGAGGAGGTGAGACATGAAGGCTCTCACTAACAACTGGGAATTGCCAAGCTTGGATGTCTCCTGCTCCCAAACCTGTCCTGTCCCCTGCTGCACAACACAAACCTGCTGGGAAGCACAACCTGAACCACCAGAGCACAGTATTTTAAAGTAAATCATCGTGCAGCTCATTTGCCTTGAGTACAATTCACATAAACCACAGTTGCTCTGCAGTTGCTCAGACATGCCTGCAGCAAGGATGGTGCACAGTTCCCACCAGAAAGAACTCTACAGCTCTTGGAATTGTTTTTACAGATGGGACTTGCACTCCTTCTGAGGGACAAAACCAAATTAAAAGACACAGGTGCTCCCTCAAAAACACACCCACAGCTAAACTCTGGGATAAATAACAATGCCTTCACCACTGACAAAGGTAAATACTGCTCATCACAGATTTATTCACAGCAACGTCAGAAGGCAAAGCTGGGAGCAGCACACAAGAAGTTAAGACAGAAGTTAAATTTGGATGAATAACTGGGATTCCATAACTTACAAAGCACAAGACAGACACAGTCTCTGACCTATTTTTCTCTGTCTCAGCAATATAAGACAGATTTCTTAGGCAAGGCTGCAAGAGCAGCAAAGCAACACACCAGAGACTTTCCACAGAGGTTCTCACTGCAACAGAGCTACAGCCAAGAAATACCTATGTCCCTGGAATTTGGCCAGGAAACCAGCTGATGTGAAGACAGTGTGGAGAAGAGAGTGTCGGTGAACTCGGACATGAGCATGTCTGCATCCAACAGGCTGCCTTCCTCCATAGGGACTGGGGTTTCCCTGCCATACCTTCTCTTTTGCCAGAGAACCACGTCATCATCCTGCCAAAGGAAAAGGAGACAAGTCAGGCTGCCCAGACAGTGCTGCAGCAGCCTGCTGCAGACCTGTAAACACAGTCTAATTCTTCACATTTTTTAGGGAAAGAAGCTCTCTTTGAGGAGTCATCAAATGGACTGAAACAGGTCAGTGGTGCTTCTTACACACCAACAACTTCAGCTCGCTGGTTTGAACAACGACAGAAAACTTCTGCAGAATAAATACCATGGCACACCGGGAAAGGTTTTTGCCCAAAAAAACAGATGTTGAGAAGAAGGACATAAGACAAAACAACTTCATCAACACCCTCTTGTTTGATTCATTACACCTGTATTTTTGTACCTACAGTTTAACAACCCTTTGGTTCGAATAAAAATTAAAAATAACGTGAAGAGCAAGAATGCAAAGCAAACAATTCCTGTCTGGTGAGAAGTATCTGGAACTCTGCAATGCAGTGAAGTGTAATTGTACTCTGACTTTGCACAAGGTGTGCTGATATTCCTGTGGGCACTTTTAGCCCATGGAAAATACAAAATAATGTGACTTGGCTTACCCATCCCTCACTAAAGGCTGAGCTAAATTGCACTGTCTTACAAAACAGAAAAAAGAACAGTGCTTCTGATCATTAGTTTATATGCCCAAAGCAGCTCTCATGGGCTTGAGGGGACACACTAAAAGGTGACACCACTGTTCCTTTAAAAATTCTGTCTTTCTTTAGGATCCTGGCACAATATCTGCCTGAGTTGGGCACAGCAGGAAGATCTGCAACATGTAGCTCACACATCCTCACAGATCCAGTTACACAAGCAAGGCAGCAGCACCAGTTACAACTCAGTAACAAGATGAAATCATGTGCCAGCCCTCAAAGAGATTCATCTCTCTGGGCACGCAACGCTGATTCTCATTTCTTCTGTCACAGCACTTCACGTTCAACCTCTCCTGCATCCAATCTCAGCTACAAACCTTACATTGCTCTCTAAGGCACAGAACATGAAGGTGCCTAACCTTAATTAAGGCTTAAGCAAGATGCTTGTCTTAGATTTGAATCGAAAGCAAGCTACTGCACGTTACAGCTTCGTTATCTACTGTGGGTTCTACAAGCACAAATGCCATTACCTACCCTGACCAAACTTGAAAGATCTTCATCTTTACGTTTCTGTAGCTGCAAAAGGAGAACAAAACAGATGGTAAAGTCAGAACAGGGCCTGTATGTGCCAGGAGAAGACCTGGTTTTGCAAAACTTTTAAGACCCAATCATGCACAATCAGTCCCAGCACAATAATTTTTAGTTAAGTGGAACTAATCAGATGAGCGTGTCTGTACCAGTTTATCATCCGGCTCAAGTGCTCCTGCATGCCAGAAAAAGCAATAGGAAAACCTCAAAAAGCAACAACACAGTGACTGAGCTCAAGTGAACCAACAGACCCTTTTCTTGAAGTATGTTCTCCACTTGTGGTATTCCCTGATGACTATTTCGATTCTTCGCTTCCAGTATTTCCCTTCCGTCGCAATGGCCTGAGAACACAAACACATACCACGAATTACACGGGATCACACGAGGCCTGAACGTTCAACATGTTTCCAAGCAAATATTCAGGCATAAAAAATGCAAAAGAAAGCATGCTAATTCTGTTTGAGCTCGTGTATCAGCAGCCCACACCGCCCCGGAGTTCAGCTATCACAGAGCAAATCTGACAGTACCAACTTCATCTTTCCCACAGAAACCAAACACGAGATGATGTCTGGCTGCACTGTCAGCATCTCCCACACCAGCTCAACCACAGCCAATAGTTAAGAAATGGCAAAAAAAAGGTAAATTAAACTTAATTTTCTGAAATATAACGTATAAAGCACAGAATATCCTGTGAATGCCACCAGGTTACATGCACAGACACACACACACATAAGCAAAAGCTGCTACAAAGGACACAAAGCAACATAAATTTGATGTCCAGCTCAGGGAGGAGTGTGACCCTGCAGGCCACGCACTAATGGCAACAAAAGGATCAGACAACATGGTCTTTGATGTGTCACAGAGAGCAGTGTATAAACTGGGGAGAGCAGATTAATGAGAGCCTTAACTTTGTGTACGAGGGTCACTTTCAACACAAACATCAACACCGTTCTTTTGAAAACCTGAGACAGTTCCACAAACTCATCTGGAACTCCTTTGAGTTATAAATTATTCTAGAGTTATGCAGTACAGAGAGAGTCACATATTGCCACATCAAGGGCCTCACTGGTTTTCTGCAAGGAGCCAGAGGGCAGATGTTAGTGTTCATTTATGTTTACAAGAGCACAAAAATGAAAGAACACAAACTCGTATTTGCTCTTTCTGTGAAGTTACCCTGACATAAAAAAAGAAATTGCTCGTTGTCCTGAAACCACTTACATCAAATACAGAAAACTCTCACAGGGTCACTCAGATTCAGTCCTGAAAACAGTTGTCACTCTGATTTCCCACCAACTTCCAGCCAGAAGACACCTCTGGCTGTCAAAATCCTAACTAATCAAACTTCACTTCTTTGACTTACAAGTCATTAAACTGGAACATCAACATAAGTTACACAGACAACAAATGTCCTTCTGATTGCACCTTGATCACTTTAACATGATAAACCTACAAAAGCAGGTTCAGTCTGCTTGTAATGGTTCCTTCTAAATAGAAACAGAGCCAAGATTTGCTCAGCTGCCCTCACTTCTAGCAGGGCAGGAAACGTTGTGGAGCCCAGGGGTCAGTGTGCTGTCCCTCGGGTGTCACACACCTCTGGCCGGCGATGCTCGTCCACGTCCACGGAGCCGTCCAGCGGAGTCACGAAGTGACACACGGGGTTCTTGCGCTTCTCCAGGTCTGGAACAAGAACCAAAGGGTGAGTGCTCAGTACAGGAAGGGTCTGCCACTCTGTCACCTCAGTGGTAACACGTGAAAGGGAGTCTGGCCAGGGCTCCTTCCCAACAACAGGAGACAGGGAGCTCTCAGTACATCTCTGGGACCTCTTAAGAAAGCCCTGATCCAATGGCTCTGCCTCTGAGACATCAGCACAGCTCTGAGCTTGTCACTGCACAGTCATTTGCACCCTCCTGTTGTTCCATTTGTCTCAGGGAAGCTGTGACACACGAGCACGGTACTTACACTGCATGTACCAGGCCCTCCAGATGGCGTTATTGAGACGGATTTTATCTCTCCACTGAAGTTTCAATCCCTTAAAATTTTTCCATTTGGGTGAAACCAATCTTCCACTGAAACAAAACAGACAACAAATCATTCTGCTTTCAGGTTTTTCTCTCCTTTCAAGACAATGTATCTCCCTAAAACTGCCAAACTGTCAGTAGAAAAAAATTACAACAAGTCACACTTGGCCAGTGACAACTTTTGCCAGGTGCTGTCCACGGCTCACTGAGCCAGGAGACAGAGATTCATCCAGTTTTCAAGACTCCTTCATGCTCTCATCCACGAGAACTAAGAACTGTCACAACTGGTCTCACAAGTATCTTCAGCAGCAATGAAATTCATTTCACCCACTCTTTTTTCCTTGCCATTATCCCAGCTTTTCAAATCCCCACCTATGAGCTTCCATCAACTGAGAACAAGGTTACTCAAAATTAAGCCCAAAACCTGGTCTAGAGGTTTTTGAATGTTTGGTTACATAGAGTATGGCTGTGGTTTGGACTTTTTGAAGTTCATTTCTACAGTTCCACTCGGTTTTTCAGGCTGGTAACACTGGAAAGGAAGAATGAAATGCCAGTTCTGGCCCAAGAAAAACCAAACCCCAACAATTCTACAGTGCTGGCAAACACAGCTGGGCACAAAGGATCACCAACAGGCTGGAAAGAGTAAGTTTTCTCCAAGGAAAGGCAAGGCTGGAAAGAGAAATGGGTTACGTATGAATGATCTTGGGAGGTAGAAGGGAGATGGAAGGGAAAAGGAACAAGTAACAAGGATTCCAGTCAACACTGTACAAACACAAACCACCCAGCCCTCAAAACACACCTCTATGAATCATTAATCCATACTACTGACAGAGCAGAGGAAGTAGGAAATATTTATAGAACAGTTAACTTAAAGCCAGAGACTAAAGCACAGGAACTGTGCCTATCCCAGGTTCTCCCTCTTGTTTTTTGTGGGTTTAGCTGCACATCTTCCCAGGCAAAGGAAACAGGTTCATCTTGGCATGAGCATCAGGTCATGGACACCTGCAGTAAAATGTGCACAAGGGAGGGACAGAACAGTCACCTCCAAACCCTCTGCCCTCTCGGGAGAGATCACTGGGCACCTGGGCAGGGGGGAGTGATTTCTGCCATGAACTGCAGTGGCACTGCAGGGATGCACCAGCACAGGCAACCTGCCACCACCAACTCGGTACACAGGAACTCAGAGATGAATTATTTATCCTTAAAAGCCCCTGTTTTACACATCAGCTCTAAAATCACTCTGCAAATTGGAAGTACATCCTACAGAAGTGCCAGGAACTTCCCTTGGCTCTCCCAAGGCCACGCAGAGGCAGGGTTGAGGCTGGAGAACTGATGATTTCTACTTTCCTATTTAGTCTGGGAAACCTCCTGACAGCAGCTCTTTTTAAAGAAAACTTTTAATAAAACTTGTAATGCTATAAACAAGTAAAAAGTCTTCACAGCCTAAACAAAAGCAGCCAGAATGCCAGAGCTGCCAATAGCAGGATATTAAAATAACACTTTCTTCAAGTATTTGGCTCACCATTTCTTTCCTCCCTTGCAAACACCACAGCTGCTCTGGCCACTCCAGTACTCCCCCAACCCTGACAATAACAGAACAGTAAATGCCAGACTGCAGCCAAGTGACAGGTAAAAAAAACCAACTCTGCTCTTTCAATTTGACTACTGAGTAAAATGCCAGTTGTAGCAACAGGCTGTAGAAATGCACCATCCAGGGAGTTGTTGCCCGACAGTAAAAACTTATAATACGTCTCCCCAAACCCCATTTCCAAGTTTCAAGACTTTTAGTTTATAGAAAGATCCTCAAATAAAGTACTAATGTCACTGTTCTCCAGCTGCTGTGTGTCAGGGCAGAGAGCAGATGTCTCCACCTCTTTAATATTCCCCCCTCACCTTCGGTGTTCACTGCACACCTTGTCTTATCTTTCCTTCTAAACCCAGACTGAAGCACCTAAATCTTTTCCTGTTTTTCCCTCTGTACATTAGTAGTTTGGAGACAGGAGATTAACTGATGATGCATCACCAGCACTGACAAAGTGCCCACATGCCTTCGACTAAGAAATCTGTCAACTTAATGTTCATCTCTTCGGAGCTCTGTGTGACTCGACCGTTTGCCAAAGCAACCAAACTCTAATAATCTGCACTCAGAATAGCAAGAGCAAATGCTTTTCTATAAAAAGACTAAAAGGAACTGTAATCAAGTCTGCTACACTCCTTGCATCTTCAAAGAGCTAATTAAAACTGGAATTAAAACACAAATAGTTTAAAATATTTTCTATTACATTCTTAGAAAATGTTAAACAAAAGTAGTGCATCAAAAGAAGGAAGCGATTAAGAACCTATTCTTAAAATAATTATTATTTTTAGTTCCCAAGGGAGCAAAACACAAGTCCAGCTTGAGGTCATAAGTGAAACGACTTCAGCCTCAGTGGAGAGGAATCAGCATGAAGCTGACAACAATGTTTAGATACTACTCCAAATTCCAAAGTCAATGGAAAGTCAGTTACTTCGGACAACACTGTGACTGAGAGCAGCTGCTTAACTGAAACCAGCCTTCAGATTTTAAAGCAGCAAAACAACAAGGAGAAACCCAAAAAACAGGAGAGCCCCTCGGGCTGCTGCTCCTGCCAGCTCTGCAAGAACACACCAACTCCTGCAGGAAATGCAGAGCAACCTGCCCGACACCTGCACGGTCAGCGTGTACCTGGCAGTGGAAATCAGCACACACGTGGTCCTGCCTCCCTCTGCCACAGCTGCTGCAGCTCTGTTTCCAAGGAGGGGAGCAGGAGAACATCCCAAGGGAGAGCTGGACCCACCAGTGCCCGGCACGAGCCAGGACAGCAGCACCCACAGCCAGGGGCATGGGTTGGGGATGCTGGGGCTGCACAGGGGGGGTCCAGGCAGAGCAGCACCCAGGGAACCAGGCTCTGGGCACAGCTGGTGCACACAGTGCTGGGGGAATAGGTGACTTTCCTATTTTCCTCACTGTCACACACACACATCACATCAAAGCAGCTGAAAACCATCTGGTGGGTAAATGTGCAGTGCATTCCAGCAGCTCAGCTCAGTCTCCCATGAAGAAATCTCCTCCTCCTCCTCCTCCTCCTGCTGAGACCAAATGTCCTCAAGTGATTTGATTCCAGCAAACCAGCTAAAAAAGCTTCCCCTGCACAGCCAAGAGAGCTGGAATTCCCCCTGGACGCAGTGGCCCCAACGTGCTTCAGAGAGTCACAGGGCTGCCAGTAGAGAAGCTGCAGACACCCGAGGCTGCCACTTCCACGTGCTGCAGCTTTCACCTGCGAGTCCTGGATACACCAGGAGAGCTGGAGTCCTTTCCCAAGTTTTTCCACATACTTTTTCCCAGCTCAGGAACTACCTGAGCCAACAGATACAGGTGGGCAGACAGATAATGCAGCACTGATCTGTCATAGTGACACAACCCTCTCTATTTTCAAAACACCAGGTTAAGCAGCTGTGTTTTGGAAACAATTACAAACCTTCAAATATCACAAAATTTGCAGCAAAGTAAAAGAAATAGATGTCCATTGTGAAAGTGTGACCTGATTCCCTTCAAGGTGTTTTATTTTTTTCTTCAGTCAACTGAAATGTAATTAGGAGATGGTTTGTATTCTAACAGCACAAAACAGATTTTACCCTGGCAATATCTATCTACATGCAAAGTTTTGCCTCTGAGAACCTCATCATTTTGTTCTATATTAATAAACCCAGCTAATGAATGACCTTGCAGGATATTTTAGCTGTGGTTTTGACTCAGCAGGGACAAGGTAGATGGGTGACCTTCTCTCTTAGCAGGTACGGGGCACACGAGATGCCACTCACAGCTGTTAAATTGACTTCAAATTTAAACCAGTAGCTCTTAAGGCACTGAAAAAACATCCAATTAACAACTCAAATGAAAAAACTCCTTGCAACTTCTGCAGAAGCACAATCAGGCTCTCTGATATGAGATGACTCACAGCAGAAGAATCCACTGTTCTCCTCCCTTAATCAGAGGATTTTAAGAGGGACTTCACTCAGCATGAAACCATATGACACAAGCACCCTCCAGATTTGGGCAGAAAGGGACATTTATTTGTCTGTAAACCCAGAAGAATTTTGTGGGGTTTTTTCACTACTGATCAGCCTTAAGGAACACCAGCATTTTAAGAAACTAATTTCTACAAAGAACACTGAAGGGGTAGACAAGGAGACGTCAAAATAAATTCTACCCAAACCAAGCCAACCTCAAAATGCTGGTCTGGTCAGCTTATATATTCTCCACTTAACAGGTGGTTTGAATTCCTATTGATTCAATGGAAACTGTAGGTATGGTATGGTAGAACTTATGGTTTTCATACAGCTCAAATGCTTCATTAAGCTGGTTCTGGTTCCACTTGCTGTTCCCCAATTTTTGTCTCCCTCAGAAATGCTCACAACAGCACCACAGCCTTATGATTAAATCCCCTTCTAACAGAAGGCAATAGGGAAGACTTTGCTGTGAACACCAACCTGAGAAATCCCCTTTTCCCATTCAGAAAAATTTAAGTTCATTCTCCACACCATGACACGTAAATGTTGCTGAGCAGGACTTTCAGCTGGCAAGGGAGCTTGGGATTGTAGTGAACTAAATGCTGCACAAAGTCAGAGCTCTTTCAAATGCCCTGGGAGGGATGAAATGCAGGATCTTGTGCTTAAAAATAAGGAAACAGTGAATTACATGCCAATGGCTACGAAGTGGGACGTCGATTTTTTCAATGTCCCGCTGTACTCTGCACATCAAGTCCTCATTTCCAGCCTCTCACCTTTCCCTTGTTGTGACTGCAGGAACAAGGAAAATCTACAGTTGGCTCTCCAGCTCAGGAGGTGTTATTTCTTCTTCTGCACTCAGAGAGCACCTGGCCAAGATCTGCACATGGAATTTAAACACAAACCTCCCAACATTGCTGTTTAGATTCCATAGGCCTGGCCCTGCTGCCCAAATATGTATTCCCAGCCAGCACAGCACATCCCCTGGAAAGCAGCTACTGCAGACCTGCAGGAATCACTTCTACAGACCGCTGGGGTCTGGTGTACTATGGTTGTAAACAAATTGTTTTGTTTTCAAAGCTGAGTTTTGTAAATTCCATTTACAAGAACAAGCTGCAGAAATGTGTTGTGTTTCCTGTTTGGGTAACAGATTCCCACTGCCCTTGTGCTAAAACACCTCTTTTTTGCCTTGTTAAACCCTGGTCAAAACCCACTTCCTCTGTGCCTCCCCCCTCAGTTCCTTCCTGTACAGGATCATGCAATTTAAATAGACTAAGAATTTTCCCTTTACGACAGGTAATGGTAATGAGGCTCTTAATTTAAGCAACACAAAGAGAATCTGATTTGATAGTACAGTAGCTAAATAGATCAGCTTTTTCAGCAGCACAGAAAAGGAACTGTTTGGCTTCTCCCCAGCATTTTTTTTTTCGAAGGCGTGGTTTTAGTTTGTTTTTTAATCTCTGATCTGTTTTGTTGGGGAGTTGGGCCTGTCAGCTCAGCTCTCCAAGAGCCAAAACTAACAGTATTTCCCCAAACAAAGGTTCATTCAGAGAATCAGATTATATGCATTGTGTACTGCAGCAAAGAGGCAGGGGAGAGGAACCAAAACACTTTTACGGTGGCGAGGAGGCCACAGTGGAGCATCTTCCTATCTGTACCTACAGAGTTAATCCCATCTGCAGCCCCAGGACACTAATCCCAGCCAGAGCTCATTTTAAAAGCCAGATTTAGGGCAGGTCATTTGCTTGGTTACCTGGTTCATCCTCCTTACCTGAAATCCTCCCTCCAGGGATGTGCAAGGGGAAGGATGTTCTACTGCCCACACTCCACACAGGAGAGGAGGGAGCTCCGTGCTGGAGTTACAGCAAACATTTTAAACCAACCAAACCATCCCCACCGTTTGATTAACCTCCTTTTAAAAATAACACTTCAGTCTTAAAGACAGAGACACTGGGAGGGACAAACGCTCTCCCTCTATCACGAGCGTTATATATTAAGAAGTGCCAGAAAAACAAAAACAGAAATCAAAGTCAGCCACTGGCAAATGGAAATTGCAACACCTGCCAAGGAACATGTTATCTCAACTGATTTCACGTAGGCAGGCTCAGGTATGCACCTCCTGAGATGGAACAGCAAAGGGAAAGGTCACTTGTACACCAGAAGCAAATACTCCTGCCCCCAACGCACCATAAACTTTCATTTATTTATATTAGAAATTCAACCCTATTTGAAGCAAAGTCTGGAAGTTTAAATTAATTTATGTAAATGAAGGTTCACAGTGCCTGGGCTCTTGCTCTGATAACACCCAGTCTGGGCTGGACTCACAATGGCCAAGCAGATGTTGTGCACACAAAGCTCCCTGTGCTTTGCCAAGGAAATGTCCTGCAGCCTCCTCAGGCTGAAGCAAGAGCTGAAAAACTCCTGTTCTGAGAGCGTTATCACATCTCCCCTGACAGCTTTCCATACCACCATCACTGAGTCAATCAAGGGAAGGAGTCTCGTGCTCCAGTTCAAGCCAAACACAACAGGGCCAGGGCCTGCTGTGTGCACAGGGAGCCTGCTGGGAAGCACCTCTGGGAAACGCCTGCACCAGCTGCAGGTTTCATACAAGTTATGGAAGGGTGAAAAGAGCACAGAGCAAAGGGGAACATAAAGAACAGTGCAAATATCAAGGAGACTTGGAGGATGGAGTGTTCTTTAGACAGTGGCTATTTAAAGACTCAGAATATTTAGAGAGTTTCTCATTTCCAGTCAGAAATCAAAGGATATTTCTAGACATGTTCCTGCTTTTCAGACGTTTGTCCAACATTGACTCACTTTACTACAGAACTGAAACAGCAAGAGAAGAGAAGAGAAAAAGCTTCATAAGAAATGCCACTCATATGGCAGTCAAAAGGCTGAGAAAGGAGCCTCACCACCACCTCTGTCACTGCTGACCCTCCCCAAAACCTCCCCCGACCCCTGCTGGGCTTTAGTTTTGTAGAGGGACCAAGTCATACCTTTGTAACTTTATATATATTATCACTTCAGAAAATGGCACACCCCTCAACTGTCAAAAATCAGGACCTTCAATAAAGAACAGCCAGAAACATCATTCTGAGAACAGGTGCTGACACACAGGACTAACACAGTGTCATTTTTAGAGCAGTTTCAATACAAAGGGAAGTGATTCCTACTCACTTATTTCACAGTGTCTTGAAATTTCCCACTTCTTCCTAAAACTTGCTTTCTGCCACTGGCTTTTCATCAACCTTCTCAGAATTAGAATATTCACTACAAAGAGCTGTTTGCCCATACAGATGATCAGGAACTGCACCTTCCTTCTCATTTAAAGGGATGGCTGTTGGCAAGGTCCCTCTTGTACAAAGAGAGCTACACGTCAGAATCTTTTTGAACATGAAGACCTCAGCCCAGACTAATGAACCGATCAAGATGTGACGATCTGGGGCTTTTGAATTATGGTTCAAAGATTTTTTTTCACACACAGAGCTTCTGAAAAACCCAAACAAACCCTATCAGTGTGACAGATCAGCACAGCTCTCTGAGCAGCACACACACCACTGGAGCCCAGAGCTGTTTACCGTGCGGGAGAAACCCGAAACCAGCTCTGTCTGCAGAGGATAGTGTAACGTTCTCTGAACAACACCACAAGCCTATAAATATACTGCAAGACTTCAAGGATCTTATTCTGAAAGCCCCTTAAGGGTTTGCAAAAGCAGAGATGCTCCCCCAGCTCTCCCCTTGTGACACAAAGCTTTTATACCAGTTGTCTGCAGCCAGCTCCCTGCAGCTTGAAAAACACCAGGCTTGTTCCCAAACCCACTTATTACAGACCCAAGACTTCAGCAACACATACAGTTTATTCAAAGTTTACATAAAAGCTGAACCAGAAACTACACGAGAGACAGAAGCAGGCTAAAGGCACTCATGTGTTACTACTGAAGCTACTGAAAGATCAATCAAAATCTCATGGAAAGGTAATGGAGGGAGAAAACTCCTTCCAGAATTAACATGAAACGGCCTGGAATGTGGGAAAGGAGTTTAGGGAAAAAATAAAATCACTTCTAAAAGGTCATGCATGCCTCTCAGGAAAAGCCTCTATTCAGAGCTTTGTTGGATCCATGTGCAAAGAAATGCTTTGGCAATGCCTGCACCAAAACCAGCCCTTCAATTCGAGGGGAACATCCCAGGGACCTGAGAAGTGGCAGTTCCTGCCATGGGAGCAGCCACATCCCAAACAGGGCAGTGAAAGTCCCTGGGACTCACTATTCCAAGAGCACAGCCTCTGAGGAAGGGGGAACATTCAGAGCAGCTCAAATGGGAGCTGTGAGATTTGCAGCAGGAAAGGCTGGGAGTGACCCTTCCCTGGTTAACTGGGACACGAGGCTGGCAGGGGAGCACCAAGCTGGTGCCACTCAGTGCTCTGCACACTTTTCCCAGACAGCTCTTGTTCCCCGTTTAGGACTGGACAGGCCAAGGGCCATGCCTGGTTCCCACACACAGATGGAAAGAAGACCAGCCCTGTCCTTAGGGAAGTGCCTCCAAGTCCTGCTGAGCTGTTGAATCTGTTTCTTTATAATGATGGTGGTTATGGACACCATGCACGGGGCTCTGACAAATGTTTCATGGCAGTTCACTTTATAAAGCAATACTGAACCTCACTCTGTGTGGGGAGTGTCAGAGAAAGACCTCGATTTTATTGCATTATACCCTTGTGAAGTCATTCCATTGCTCACAGTGACTCCCATGATTAAGTATTTACCAGCAAAATGGTTTAGAAATTCTCAAGTCATCCACCTGTGCAGCAGTTCAAAGACACAGCTGGACTGATGCAGCTCCTTACCAAGGACACACTTCCAAATGGACCAAGATGGTTTGTGTCCCAAAGCAAGCGGTAAAACCTGTAACATTATCAGCACTTTCCTGAATCTTACTGCAAACAAAAAAGTCACCAAATGATCCTCATATGAGTCTCTTTGAACCACATTTTCCCCATGTGCCAAAATCACAAGAAAGTAGCCCTCACTCTTCACTTTGTAGAGTCCTTTAGAAAGCTCACATGACAGGTAAATAACATATTTATTGTTATAGAGAGAAGCAACCCCTCAAAACTTCCTCAGATCTGTCTCCCCATTTCCCAAGGCCTTGCTCCATCCACCCAACCCATAATCACCCCATGCCAAGCTCAGACACCAAGCCTATTAATGTGCTAATAAAAACCGCTAATAAAAGTTTTAGGCTCCTTAAGCCCTGCTAAGATTTTTACTGGAGATTTGAGGGTTGTACAACTGGATACTGGAAACAGATGGGATCCATGCTGGGTTCCCAAACAACAGCCTTCACACCCCAAAAGTTTATTAGAAACAGTAATGAATTGGCTTTTATTGCAGAATTCTGTGCATCCACTCGCAGTCTCCAGGCTGAGCCGTGTTCTTCAATAACATTTGCTGATTTGCTAAAGCAAACGAGTGGAATCTAATGAGGTTTCCCAAGAAGGGTTAACTGTGTCACACAGCAAGAGACGGACCAGAACTCAGGAATGCCTCTGGTTCCCATGCAGTCTGATTAGAGATTGCCCCTCCTCACAGGAGGAAGGACTCAGATCACAGTGTCATTCCAGTCACAAACATATTGGCTCTCTGCTTTCACAACACCATGGAATATCCAGGATATTCAGGCAGATGGTGAGGGAGGGCAGCAGCACCAAACAGGGCTGATGATATAACAGAGCAGCCACACACGCTGGCCTTACAGCTTCCAGACACCAAATGCTGCCTGGAATTTTTTCACAGCTGATACCAAAACACTGCCCAGCTCCCTCCAGCACTTGGCACCAGAGCTCTCCTGCTTTAACAAGAGCTGCAAGAACATCCCTCCAGGCTGGCCACGGGTCCTGCCTTCCCAGTACTGTCCCCAGCACTGCACACGAGCAGCTGCTTGAGGAGGAGTCAGAACAGGACGAGCATGTTCCCGTGACTCTCCTGCCAGCTCCAACAACCACCCCCCCTCAATTCTGAAGGAAAATGATGTTAACAAGTATATTGACTCGCTCCCTAACAGTGAATTGGAATAGCTACATAGCTGCCCTTTTTGCTGCGCTTATAGACACTTTTTCCTCTATACCTGTGTGAGTTGAATATGTCCACTGATTTAGGAGGTGTGTGCTTTGGAAAGGGAGAGATAGTGACATTTTTAGTAGAGAACAGCCAGTGTGGTGACCACTGCAATGACTCAGATGCCCCAGCTTTTGGACAGATTGGTTTGGATTCTCAGCTATTTCACAATCTCTGCTTTCTATTTTCGGCAGGGTTTAGGTGTCAAACGTGGCTGCTGATTACCCAAAGTGAATGCAGATCCCTCCTTGAGGATTTCTGTATTCCTGATCAAGTCAGTTCTCCCATCCCAACACTGAGTTCATTTGAAATAAGCTGACAACATGCAAAGAACTTCTCTGGCTCTGCAACAGATCTCAACGTTTCACAACCACATCCAAATCCTTTGACTAAGTCCTTCCTTTCCAAAAGTTTCATATCCTCAAACCCAGAAAAGTAATTTCTGTATGTGCTTCCAGGTCACAAACCTGTTTCCCCCCCTCTACAACCCCTCCACTCAATTTTCTTTCCCAAAGGCTGTGTTATAAAGAGTAAAAGCAAGCAGTTCATTCCCTTTCACCATTTCTTGCTTTCCCACATCTGGCACACCACCACCACCAGGGTTTAGTATCCAAGTTCACTCATCCTCCATCCCCAGGGACAGATGTTTACCAAGCAAACAGAGCTGGACTGAGCTGTGCAGATACCAACATGCAGGGCTTTACAGAGGGAGATGTCTCACCTTCTTTGGACACTGTACAGAACAAGCTAACAGGAGAGGCATGACATGTAACCAGACCTGTACGTGCTGCTGACAGACCAGCAAACTTCAGAGCCCGTTCCTGAATCCACAACACAGCTTAGCAGGACCAGGACTTCAGTGGGCAAATACCAGGAGTTCTCCTGATGCACAGCTGTCACTGTAATTATTACTAACAGAGCTTGACTTGCCATGGGGAAGCTTACTCAGACCACAGCTCCCATATAAACATGCAGAAATTCATCAGGATGAGCAGAGACCAACCATCCTAGAACATAACAAATGATAGCATTCTTTGCTCTGGGAAACATGGCAGCAGATAATAGCCATATCCAGTGACTGGCAGATCAGGAATGCAGTAAGATCTTCCCTGGCCTCTTCCTGTTTGGCACTTCTTCTGTAACAGCTGCCAGACCTACAAGCCCTTTTTAACTTTTTTAATATGTTTTCCTTTTTTACCTGCACGCCTTTCCTTTCTTACATTGCTGATCACTTCTGCCTCCAACACACTGTAAAGTAATGGTTTTCAATAACTAACACAGGCTACATCAAGGGTCACCCCACAGCACCAAATGCAAAAGCCTGCATGATAAAAAGATAATCAAGAGCAGTGATGGGCTTCAAAGAAGAATCACAAAGACCTGAGAAGCTCTTCCACAATTCCTGCTCCATTTGGTCTCTTGCCCCTTTGGGAATGGTGTCAACAGTGAGGACAAACAAGATTTTACAGCACTCTAAAATCTGGATGCAAGATGCAGCAAGCAGAATTTAGCAGAGCAACCTGTGCTGGCTCTCAGAGCGTGTTCACACGAATGCAGCGGGCCAGAGTTATTTTTAGGACTATTGTGAAACCCCAGTGTCCCTTCATTCCAGCTGCTCCACAGATACAGCAGCAGCACCACACAGCCTGGGCTCTGTCTCCTCACTCCTGGCTGCATGGAGTGAGTCTCACCCTTGCCCTACATCAGAATTCCGATGCCAAGGCAGTGAAGTCCCTGGCACAGACAGGGCCATGTGGACGAGAAGGGTGTTTTGGACAAGGAGCGCACATGGGCTGGGGAAGGGTCTGGCTGTTGGATAGAGGAGTCCCTGTCTCTGCAGCCTGGCCAGAGGTCTCCTGGCCATGCTGGCCAAGGTCACTTCAGCTGTTGTTGAACTGCTGCAGGCACAGCACCCGTTACTATGGGACCTTGAGGGAAGAGAGAGTAAACAGAGGGAAAGGACAGCCAGGACTTCGAGTAAACACCCCATGCTAGAGAGTTCTGAAAAGAACAAACTTGACAGATCCCAGAAGGAAACCCTTCTTGGTGCCTCTGCAATGTTTGCTCTGAGCTTGTTAGGCAGACAACAACCCCATCTCTGAGGAATAACAGGCTCCACTGCTGGAAGGATCAGTGAGAAGAAAAGGTCCCATCCTGCTTCCATGTGCTTCTGCAGTTCTGTTTTGGGCAGTGGTACAAGATGCACCCAAACCTTTCAGGACAAAACAGTTGTACACTCTCCTTCCTTTGCTCCTCCAGCCTGGCAGGACACAGCCAGGCCCAAGGCCCTGCATTCAGCACAGCCATTGCAAAGGCAGCAAAGGCTCTGGGGTTCACACGAGCTCCCAGCACAGCTACCTCTGGAACATCCACATGCACAGGACTGTCTTGGAATACCAGGGCAGATACAGCACAGCAGGCAAGCCAGGCTGAGCACCACAGACACACCACACAGAGGGGTCAGAGCAGGGCACACCTGCAGGTTGCCACCTTCCCCCCCCAGGTTTGCAAGACCCGGGTATAAACGATGCAGCTGCTGCCTCGCTCCCAAACCCAGTAACAGCAATCCTCTTTCTCAGGAAGGGCAAACCTACTGCACAAGAGCAAGGCTATCTGGATCTTCTCCTTACCCCTCAGTCACCCTCAAGGCTTAACTCTTCAATTCTTGTTCTTATTCACAAGCCAATCCTGGTACAAATAAACCCCAGCCAACACCAGCAAAGCTGAGAGCAACCTTTCCATCTCCCAGCTGAGATGGAAGAAGCCCTTTCAAGCTCAAGCAGAAACAAAGCTGTAGCAAACATCAGATCCCTGTACTTGGATAAGGACACCTCTTTAGGACTAAAGGTAGATCTCTCAACCTTTCTTCCTTTGCTCCTTTGGCTCAAAGCAGCCTCACCTCTTCTATTTCTGCTCTGAACTGTCCTCCCCAAATTCTCTCCTTTGCTTCCCAAATCACTGGTAGAAGGCAGAGGGACATATTGTTAATCTGCAATAAAACAGAAGCACAAACACCACAGATGTACCCTACCCATTAACCTATCCTCTGCTTGCTCTCCTGTGGGATAATTGAGCAATAAAGATACCCCTGGAAATCCAGAAACCTCCCATTATAATTAAAAAAAGATAAATGTATCTCTGTATGTAGGAAGACATTACCATATATAAAATATTACAGTAAAAAAGGACATTAAACATAGCAAAAAGGAGTGTATCCAGTGCTTCTTGCACCACACAATCAGCTAAACTAGAAGTAGAGAGAGATGAAAAGGCCTCTAACTGTACATTAATATCATAGATAATGTGCTGCATGAACACAAAACCAAGGACAAAAAGCTCTCTAACAAGTCATTAAAATCGTTCTGTGCTTTTCAGGAAAAGTGATCAATTCATTAAGCACCACAGTGAGCTACTTACACAGCTGAACCCTTTCCTCACATCACGGTACGTCACCAACCCTGTCCCGGCCAAGGGTTATCTGGGGGTCAGCAGCAGCCTGGCCAAAACACACCGACATATCACTAATTGGAGGGAATCAGATTCTTTCCCTAACACCCTGCTACAAGATAATCCCCGCAGTGGCCTGCAAGCTCTTCCCATCTGGACTGTCACCTTTTGTTTTACGGTCTCAAAGGTGACAAAGCAGCTCTGAGAACCACTCCTGACACCCTGGGCTGTGTACCTTGCAGGTGCTCTGGATAACCAGCCAAGGGAAGGAACTTTGTCACTGGGACTAAATGGCTTCCCGTTTTCTATTATCCACCTGACAACACAGCTGACAACCCAACTAAAAATACTAGTCTTCCACAAGCTAACTGTCCCTGAGCTTGCTCTTAAGTAGCAGACAGTTTCCATACCTTAAGGCACAAACTGAAATCCGCTTAACAGAGAGGGAATGGCAATCCCCCTGCAGCCAGTCATTCACACCACACAGAATGGCCAAGGTGCCACCCAGGCTCTCCTTTAACACCTGCTCCTCAGAGGCATTAAGCCTGCAAGGGACCTGTAAGAGATTGTCACATGTATGGGAACGGCAGTAAGATTAACATTATCCCTGCAGGAGTGGGAGTGAACATCTGCTCCATCCAACACTCCATTTAACCCAGGGAGGCAGAGTCCAGAACTGCAGCACGTCCAGCCAAGGCAGGAGAGCAGACCAGGAGCCCTTGTCACTCCTGCTGGCGGAGTCAAGGTGGTCCCTTCACAGGCAGGGTCCTCCTGAGGCCTGGAGCAAACCTCTCCTGCAGAAAGGGGTCGTGCCTCTAATGCAATCAACCATCGGACAGCTCAGGGAAGCTGACACCATTTAGACTTCCAAGGCCAACAAAACACCTCTCCCCAGGTGAAAAATCCGAATTCCTCCATGCAGAACGCAGCTCCCGCTGTTCTGAAAGCAGGGGGGTTTTCTAGAGTCTCCAAAAGGCCACTATCAGCACCACTCGTGAATCCAGGGTGAAGTTCCAGATATTGAAGCTTCCTCGGTGACTGCACCATGAGGGCAATGAGCCTCTCAGAAGCACAGACACCAGCCCCAGCAGGGAGCAGGAGTTTTTCACAGGCAGTTCCATGAATGCCCAAGGCACTCAGCAGAGCTCTGCCTTCTAGGAGCATTAGGATTACCATTAAAATATCATCCTGGGTTTATTACCCTGTGATTTGTATCTGTGGGGTTCCTCATCACTTACAGTAGCTTTCCTAACAGAGGTGTCAATAAGCTGCACATCTTCCTCGTCCCCTCCTAAATCTTTCTTCCATTTGTCTCCTTTATTATTTAAGTTTGTAGCTGAAGTGTCATCTCTGATATTGCTTCCTTTCAGACTCCTGTGTGAGCTCACTTCTAAACCTCCCGCCCTTGTTTCCCCCTTTCAGAAAGGCCAGCACACACATCTGGAGCTCTGAAGTGCTGAGACTGTTTGGGTCATTTCTAGAAGGGAGAAAGGGAGGAAAAAGCAGTAGCTGATTTATCTAAGATCAACAGCCAAGAAACCAAGGGCCAGTGAAGAGCTTTGTGCTTGTGTCACTAAGTAAATAAGCTGTGGCAAACGCACACTGCAACGTTTCCGATGGCAATTGCTCTTCACTCACAAAGGGATGGCCTCATTAATTATATCAGGAATGGCACCAAGTCAGCCTGTTCTACGTTCAAAAACAAACAATCAAAAGTGGCCTTCCAGCTCCCATTTGAGCAAACAAACAAAAAATTATTTGAAAAGACCATGTTTAGAATTTCTATTCTAATACTAAAACTATTGGAAGCCACTTCTGGAAAACCTTGCTTTTCCTAACACCATTTTTCAAGCCTTCCTGCTTCAGAAACTGTGACAATAGTGTAACCTCAGCTTGCACTAAAAACAATCAGATTCAGGTTTTTCCATCACCGTCTGAAACACAAAGAACCAACTCTATTTTCTTTGGAGGCAACTGAAACAAGTACTTTTCCTAATCATCTTCATAATTGTTTTATGGGCATGTTAAAGGTTTCCTTCCCAGAGCCAAAGGAAAAATCATATGAAAGCTGTAAAATCTTTCTATAGCCATCAAAGAGTTTAGAAAGCTTGCCTTTTTCCTCAGAAGAAGCTTAGAAGTTTTGTCTTTAAAGAAACTGCTCAGGCCAATGACATTAAGATATCAAAGGACAGACGAGGAAAACCGTAAATGCAATTAATGTCTGCATACAAAGAAAGGAAGCAGCATATAGTCTGTAGTCTACTAATTAAAAATAAAATACCAGATTAAACCCAAACTGGTCCAAGTTTCTAAACTGGTAAGGATTTTTGCTGCTGTTGTTGTGCTTTAAAAAGACAGCCCTTTCTCCCTAATAGGAAAAGCAAGCAAGGCAGCATGAGCAGAGTCAAAGCAGGAACCCCAACTCTCCTACCCCTATTTTACTGGGTGATCATCCGTGACTTCCACATTTGGGTCCATCCAGCTCATTCCCTCCCTTTATCAGGCACACCCTCCTGAAGTGATTCCCATCCAGGTCTTCCATCAAAGATCAAAGCACGGGGAATAAAGGCTGGACTTTTCTGACTCCAAACACACCTTCAATCATCTACCCTCACTTTCCATATATTCTTCCCTTTCATACCTATTTCTCCTGCCCTGAACAGCACAACACCCACATCTTTTTTCCCCAACTCATCTCATTCACCTCTGTCCTCTTTATCAGATCTCCTCAAAGTACAGCTCCAACCTCTTTTCTTCTCCACAGAGTCCCCACCATCCTCAGAGACTTCCCTTTCCTCCTTGCCATTCCATCCACCCCTCCTGCTGAACATTTCCTCACTCACAGGAGTTTAGAGAGTTTGTAACCCAGGCTCAAACCCACCCAGTCAGCTGAGACAACCTTTGTTTGACTTGAACTTCACAGGATCTTTCCTGCCCCCCTTCCTGTTTCCATCCTTGTGACCTCTGTCAACACCATCCAGCTCATCCTGTGGCTTTACCTTGGCCCTTCAAATTCATTCAGTGCATTCCTCAAAGATCCTCTTAATTTCACTCCAAATCTCAGTGAGTTTCCACCCTCACTCCTCACCCTCTCAACTCTTCCTGCTTTGCAACAGATCCGAGTCCTGTTATTAGGGGGGAAAATCCCCACACACTAATTTACAATTTACTCTCTACTTCAAGCCTGTGACATCCCAGAAATGCCCAACCTTCAGCTCAATATGGCCACAAAGCTCCCTTTATTCCTCCCCACCCCTTCCCAGCTCACAGCATCACCAGATACCCCTTTGTTTGATTAAGACTAACCATAGCTTAAGGACACACAGTCAGATAAGCAGCTGCTCAAGTGACTCTATATCAATTCTGCTTTCCAAAAGAATGGAAAGAATGGAATTTTTTTTCCCCACATGGGAAAGTAACAAACAAGAATGATTCAGTGACCTACTAAAGGGGCGTGTGGAAAAACATGAGTAAAGCTAAGACCTGAACTTCGGGTTTCTTGGCTTCAATTCCTCCTGCCACTCAGTAGAAAGAAATTAAAAAGGGGGAAGGGGAAAGAACTGGAAATCAATGTGTTAATTTCTGTTGCCATCAAATAGCATTCACAGCACATCATAAACATGCAGCACAAAATCTTCACTAAAAGAAATGCCAAATCTCAACAGTTCAGCCAAGTTTTTTCAGAGTACGCAACAGTTACTGAGAACTGGCAATCTGAGGACAGAGCAGCTCCCTCTTCCCTGTTTCAGCAATCCATCAAAAATGATGGTTATGAAATCCATCTTGTATTTAAGCCAGGAAATAACATCTGTTTACTGAGTGAAAACACCAGATGAGAACTACAACAAAACATGTACATGGTAAATCAAAAGATGATATCAACAATATGCTTTTTTAATGAAAAATGTGACTACTGTGCACATACCCCTGCAGTAACACCCTGCACAACCAGGCCCACAGAAACCACTAACAGCTTGGGACCTGCAGAACCACCAAAATAGCCAGGAGCAACACGAAAAAATTGTCCCTGTATCCAAACCTCTGTCTGCAGAATTTGTCTGTTTTGCTTTGAGTCATGTGTAGCCCTGAAGACACCAAGACCTTAATTTGAACCAAGGCCTTCTCACACTACCACTACTAAGTGTTTACTTTGGCAAAGAAATGCATCTTTGAAGGGACAACAGCTCAGCAATCATTCTGCAAATTGTCCCCAGGTTCAAGGTTGTCAAGGTGGAATTTCAAAGTGCATCTTACTCAGAGCTTAAAAGCTTGTGACTATATCAAGCATTTGACATAAGCAGGGTAAGAGGCTCAGAACCAACGTCCTGCTTCATACTGCACCTTGAATACAGCATCCTTGCTTTGAAGGGAGCCTTGTTATGGTTAAAAAAGACTCATAACACAGCAACTCTGTTCAAGTTTGGCTTAATTCACAGGGTGAATACCAGTGTTTTTATCAGAGTAGTTTCTACAAGCAGCATGTGAAATATGGAACTAAATTCTGGAAGTTTTTAATCTCAAACTTGCCATCAGCATTGCTAAGAACTTCCCCAAACAAACACATGATGCATTCACAAAGAATATGTGGCAAAGGTGCTTTGGAAACAAGCTGACCCCTAACGTCAGTCCACCGAGGAAGGGAATATTTTTGGCTTACATGAAGTAAAGGGGTCATATTGCCAAAGAAGAGAGATGAAATCTAGAAATGACCTGGCAAGCTGTTCACAAGGCAGCCTTTGTCCCAGTTCCCAGACCCCACTCTCCTGTTCCATGCAACTTCAACAGGCAGGACCCAGAAGGTTTTAGACAAGTATCTCACGCCAAAGTTAAAGCTCTTACCTCAAGCACAACACCTGGCACGGTGTTTATGCTCTTATCAGGAGACAAGAGAACTCTGAGGCTACTTAGGAATAACTGAGCCCACAAAGTCATCTTCATCTGCCCTATCAACCCTAGCACTAAGGTAGGCACAGACTGACATAATAATACGTAATAGAAGTTTAGAAAGAACATCACCCAAGTGTGTGAGTCGTATTGTTAATAATTCCTAAAATAAACCTTGTGCTTTGTTTACATGATCTACATGACCACACACAACTGAGAATTGTCTCTACTGCAGAGATTGTCTCCCAAGCAGTGCACAAGAAGGGAACCTTCATACAGAAAATTAATGACTTACAGGGGTCCCAGAGCCTCATCAACCTCTTACTTCTTTACAGGGCATGAATACAACACGCTGGGTAAGGCTGACTGAAATCTGCACTGTCACTTATCTCCCTTACACCCAGAGAAAATAACGAAAGAATTGTCTTAAATCTACTTTTTCCAGGAGCAATAAGTTGTATTTCCTACTCCCAGCAATGATTACATTAGTCATTCCAGCAGGATTTACCTCCCTGTCCTAGAGACAAATTATCACAAGGTCATTGACTCCTAACACTCCTAACATTTTTCAGAGCTCCACATGCAGTTTGGAATATGCAGATCTGCATTTCCAAGTGCCTATTTCAGGTTTTGACCATTAGACAAACTATACCTCATTGTTCCCAAAGCAGAGTTTTCCACAGGGAAATCCAATGTCCCATATTCCAGCCTCTTAGGGCAGTAAATGGTTTACAGTGCCCTTTTGTAAAGCACAAATTTTCACTTCACATGAGCCTTCAGACCACATTCCACATGGAGCTGAACAGGATTCTTCCACTGAAGACAACAGGCCTCCAAAATTAAGAGAAAAAATTCTTCTGCCCCAATCTCAGGAAAAAAACCCTTCACGATACGCCGTTGCTGGAACATTTCCGAATACAGTTCAGCTCTGGAAAGTTATTTCTGGGTAATGTAATTATTTGGATAACGGTAAAGTTACCATTAAAGGCCTTTACTAAATTAAATATCAAGATGACATATCATTTTACTTAATTCTGCACACTGCAGGTCATACAACCGCCAGCACAGTTTCTCATCAGAATGAGCAGTGTCAAAGCTCTTTTTCATTTCAGAAAGCACATTTTTTAAGATCTTTCTGCCTTTACACCGGCCTGCCTGCCACAGTGGCAATTCTAGCTACCTCCACACACCAAGGTCTGCAAGGTCACCTTGTTTCAAAGAGCTGAGATGAAGAGGGTAAGAAGGGAAAACCAATGTCCTTTCACCTCTGTGAGTGTGGAACAGCTCCCCCAGTCAATCTCGGGAGAAAAATGGGTGACATTTAGATAAAGCCCAGCCCGCGTGATACCTGTCGTAAACCCCGGTGTTTATAAGTAACTTATTGATTTGGAAAATTGTTTTTAATCTGCTCACTGCGCAGGGGACTGTGCTATAGGCATATTTCCCCCTGTGGAACTGGCTTGTCTGAAATGAGACTTTTCAAGCCGTGCAACTGGATACGTGACCGAAACAGCTGTGATGAACATTAGAGTCGGCTTGGCTTGTACTGCTCGAAGGCACAAGGGAATCGCTTCTCTGGTGTTCAGAAAAGGCTTTTTTTTTAATCATAGGAAGTCTGACAGTTAACAGCAGAAAGCCAAATAAAAAAATAATAAATAAATTACATCACAATTAAAAGAGCCCAGGCTACACCACACATCCGTGATTCAGCATAAATTTGGTCACTTCCAAACATAAACCACCCGAGGTAATGACCAAGGTAATGACAGAGGTAATCTAGAAAAACTCTGCTTTCTAGTCCATCAGCAAAGTTAATGGATACCACTGTTTTACTGCTTCTCTTTAAAACTTTAAACACTGAAACACTAGAAAGGGGTGTCATGTGTAAATAAATACTACACAGAGAGCTCTGTTACAGCAGCTTCCTTGGGATTGTATTTAACACAGCTCTGGAAACATGGGGAGTCAGCTCATGCTCCCACAAAGCGAAAAAAGCCCACTCTGCACCTTTCTGTGCTACAGTTTTGGTTTCCACACTTCCCAGTTCTTTTCTGGAGAGAATTTCCATTCCAGCACGGGAAATGTTAACCCAGAATCCGAGTGTTTTGTCAGTGCTGGATCTGACATAGTGGGAAAGGTACAGCTGAGGCAACAGCCACAAAAATATCTCCATAAACCAACCAGGATCAAACCCAACCTGAAGCACAGCACAGAAGGCAGTTGCTGTTTACCTGAGGAGGACATGGACAGAGACCTACAACCTACACACTCAAATTAATCAACTGTTAAACAGAGATAACTCCTCATTTCATACCTACATTCATCACCCCAAACCAGACTTTCCAAAGTTATTTTAATCCTTTTTAGACCCAAGTTCACAGTCGGTTTGTTGAGCAGATTTAAAAAGCTGTTGAGTAACCAGGCTGGATCTGGGCAGGATGTTTCAGGGCTGCAGCTGAGCAAACCCTGAGGTACCCAAGCACAGAAGCATTAACAACGTGCTCTTCTCTGGCAGCCTCAAAGAAGATATTCTCTGCACCTTGTCTCACACCACCACCAGCAAGCAGGGTAAAATTATTTCTTCTAAAATAGATTTAGTGCTGAGTTTGCGCATCTGCACCAGAGTTCACTACTGTCAGTTGATGTGACAGATTTACTTCTTTGCATCAGATGTGATCCTTAGTTTCAAAATTCCAAGGACTTACTAGTGGAAGCACAAAATAAAACAAAGCTGATAGAGGCCGATGAGCAGCTGCACATGAGCAGTCTTCTTATGGCCCTTGCAATAATACTTGTGGTTCCTCTGCAGGTTCCTCCCAGCTTGTTCAATAAAGGCAGACTAGTTAATTTTCCATTAATGTTTACATTTTTATTCCCTTTGGAGGTGCAAGTATTTATGTCCACTGTTGTACACACCTTATCTGAGGTTCGCTCTCCTGCCAGTAACTAATAACGTGTTCAGCAAATATTATCAAAATTTGAAGATTACTTACATTACACCTTCTCAGTGCTGTACAGAACAGATAGTTCTATTGTTTCCCCTTCACTGAGCGATACTTAAATAGAGGAATATGGGGTGGGCAAAAGTTAATTTTCTTTAAGCAAGCAAACGTGGCTCCTATAAATGGAAATAAATATTTCTGTTGATATGCTCAGAGGCATTTTCCATCATCCCCTTTAATCAACTTCCAAAATACGCTCAGCAGAGAACATCAGATTGGATCCAATTTCTGCTATATCACAGGGAACAAAAGGCTCCAGCAGACACACATCTTTCCAAAACACTTCTATTCCACGGCTCTGCCTCCATTTTGGACGGCAGACAAAGGGGATAAATGTGAATATAACGCCTTGTAGAAGAGATGAGAAGCACAACCGAAGTCGGAGCAGAAGGTGCAGATAAACCCAGGAAGTGCTGCTGCCAGCTGCAACCACCACAGGAACAAAGGAAACGGCGACAGAGCCCGCTGGCTTGAGTTTGTTATAAAAATAAAATTTGAGGAGGGGAGAAAAAGGAAAATTGGCCGGGGGTCTCACACGGAGCGGGCCACGAGGGTTCGCTCTGCCCTTTAAGGGTTTCTCCAGGGACTGTTCAGCACTAGAGGCTTCCACTCGCTCCCAGCCCGGCCGTGGGATGCTGAGGGTTCCCGGTGGCACCAGGAGCCGGGACCTCTCATCCCTCACCCCCCAGCCCTGATCCCTCATCCCGGGGGGCGCAGTGACAGCCCCCCCGCTCCCCTCTAAGCCACGGGCCTCAGGCCTAAGGAAAGAACCCACGAGGATCCCCAAGTTCACCGAACACAAAAGCGGCCCCGATCCCCACGCGTGGCTCGGCTCGGGTCCTCTGGGGGGTCCCCGCCGAGGGGCGACGCCCGGGCCGCGCCCCCGCCCCTCACGGCGGCCTCGGGCCCCCGGCGCGGTGCCCCCGCCCGGCCCCGCCGGGGCTTTCCCGCGGCCGTGCCCCGCTCCGGGCGGTACCTGTAGGCCAGGGACATGCACTCGAACAGCTTCGTGAGGGACGCGTCGATGCTGAGGCGGCCGCCGGCGCCGCCGCCGCCGCGGGCCGCCCCGAACTGGTAGGTCTGGCAGGTCTGCTCGTTGACCGTGTCGAAGTCGTAGCCCTTCTTGGGCGGGTGTTCGCTGTGCGGCGACGAGACCATGAAGTGCCCCGAGTGGATGATCTGCGGGCCCGGGGGCTGCCCCCGGCGCGGCCCGCACCGCCGCCCCCCGCCCGGCGAGGCCCCGCCGTCGTCCGTGTCCGACGAGTCCTCGTCGGGCTCGGTGCGGGGGGACAGCGGCCCCGCCGCCCCGAGGAGCCGCGCCGGCCGCATGAACACGTCGGCGGCCATGGCCCCGCTGCCGCCCGGCCGAGCCCGCCGCCCGCTCTGCGCCGCCACCGCCCCGCTCCGCCCCAGCCCGGCCCCCGCCGCGCTTAAAGGAGACGGAGCGGCCCCGCCGCCACCGCCCTTCCCCTCAGCCCCCGCCCCGCCTGAGGGGACCCACCCGGCTCAGTTCACCCACCCCGGTCACCGTCACCCACCTGGGTCATTGTCACACACCCCGGCCATCGTCACCTCCACCGAAGCTCACGAGGGACTCCCCCCTCCCTCCGGGGTTCCACCGGGATCACCAAAAAAAGCAGAAGGTATTGGTGCTGCTGCGCTGTCCCCGCTGCGGTGGTTGTTTTGAAATGTTTAAATTTTTTTCTTTTTTTTTCTTTTTTTTTTGTGCAGTCAGAACGCCTTGCTGGGAGATGGCAGTTAATGCTTGGTTTAATTAAGCCCTAATTAATTTAACCCTGACCCTAACCCCGCTCCTGCTGAGGATAACTGGTATAAATGAGCCAGCAGGGCAATTCATCCGGGAGGTCAAGGAGTTTAAAAAAAATCCCCATAAACAAAAACACAAGAAATTTCACCTCAACATGAGGGAGAACTTCTTTCTGTAGAGGTGGCAGAGCACTGGAACAGCTGCCCAGGGAGGGGGTGGAGTCTCCCTTTCTGGAGACATTTCAAACCCACCTGAAAATGTTCCTGTGCCACCTGCTCCAGGTGACCCTGCCTGGGCTGGGGGATTGGACTGCATGATCTCCAGAGGTCCCTTCCATCCCTAATGATTCTGTGATTCTGTAAAACATTCCTAAACTTACGGGACTGTGAGGAACATGGAAATATAGAATAGCCCAGAACTGGCTGAAGAATGTTGACGAGATAACAATTGTGCTAGATATCTAATTTAAACTGCCTTTAACACACTATATTGCTTATTATTTTCCAGAAGCCATGGCACCTGGAGAAGAAGCTGGAGACCTGCAGCAAGCGCTGCTGGAGTCACAGAGAGAGCAGGACACAGAGCTTCTCCTGCCAGGCTGGTGGCTCACACCCCACGGTACCTGCTTGGTGGCGCCTGTGAAGGAACCACGATTGTTCCAGGGGAAGGAAAGATCGGATTTCATCCTTCTCAAAAGCATAAAGGAAACAATGGATCCTGTAGGTCAACATGAAAGCACAGCAATAGGGCTGGTGGGGGAGAGAGCAGCATCCTACAGCACAAACCCCAGACACGTACCTATGTGTACACAAAGTCAAGAGGAAAGGCCTTGAGTGTGCCCTGTAGAGCAAACCTCCATCACCAGGACAGCAATCCTACATGTCATACTCCAAAGCATCAACACTGAATTGTGAACATTATTTCAGTTCTAGGACCTCATACTTAAAATGAAAAAACAGGCTTGTCTACATAGCCATGCTCAGGAGGGGCAAAACCTCCAAATGCTACTTCCTCTGCTTTGTAAAACCAGAAATAAGATCAAGGGGAGCTCAAGAGATTGAGAGCAAGTCTTGGGCATGCAAAGAGGAGCATTCCTGCAGTATCCCAATTACGCCCATGCAATGATCCAGCGTTCCCCATTAGCATGAGATCAAGGCTGATCACTGTGTTTAGGGCAGGAGTGGTAGGTCAAACACTCCCCCACACACGAGAGCAGCAGGAAGGAAAGGCCACATCATGCGAGGGCTCTCTTAGAGATCTTTAAAAACCAAAACCAATGTTCAGTTCTTACTCAGCATCACCTACCTCTCAAATTCTGAAGGCCAGTCATATTTAGCTTCAAAGCTGGTTATTGCTACCTTATATTAACATTTGCTTAAAAAAAAAAATAGAGAAAAAAAGTGCTATCTCCCAGCAAGGCATTCTGAGAATATTTTAAGTATAAAATAAATAAAACATTTCAAAACAACATTTGCAGTTTTACAGTACCTATTTTAAGTCTTCCATGTAGTTCAAGAACTAAACCTGAACTAAAAAAAAATCATGACACCTCAGCAACAGCACTGTATAAAACACTTCCACAACAACAGCCTGTACATTTACCTCAGTAAATTCTAAGCAAGCCACACAGGCTTCATCCTGTAGGAAAAGAGGGATAATTTGTCAAAATGAATTTGCAGTTTTCTAGGAAGAATAGCACTACATCACTTAAAGCAGAGGCAGCAGCCTTTAGCTACAACTAACATTTGATAAAGTTCAAGTCCTCTAGTCAGGTGCAAAGATAGGGACATGCCTTAAAATAAACCCAGTTATTTTGGAGACAGACCTCTTGGTTTGCCTTACAATGAGCATTTAGCTGATCAGTACCAGGTCAAGCCTGCCTGTTCTCCACTCCTCCTCCACAGTAAGGAATTCCAGGAGGCACAGGGAAACCCTAAGAGGTCCCAGCAGCATCTTTGGAGTATGTTTTTTCTGTTTCTTTTCATCAATCCCCAGTGAGAGGTGAAACACAGGCCGCTGTCTTCTGATGGTGTTCCTTCAACAAGGAACATCAATTCCTTGAACAAGGCTTTTAGCACAGGAGGAGGACTCAGCACTGCACTGCAGCACACACTGAGCAGAGACATTCAAGCTGTTTAAAGACATACCCACAGTGTGTGCCACACCGCTTAGTGGTGAGAGATTATCCTCCTAAACCTACAGACAGGAAGATAAGCATTCCCACACTGATGAGGGAAAGAGCTCAGGGAAGCTTCCTCCCAGCCTCAGACAGGGCTGGCTGCAGGCTCTGAGTCCAGCCGTGCCACCGGCTCTGCTGCCCGTCCTGCTCCCAGGAAAACCCCGGGGACAGCCTGTGTGTGCCCTGCTCCAGGCTCCTGCTGCTCCTTCGCCCTTCCCTGGCACAAACCTTACCTGTTCAGAGGCCTTTCCTCCCGGGACCCATCTTGAGTTACATCCTTGCAGCTACCTGTGTTCTCTCTCTCCAGTTCCACCCTGTATGTATCTCCTTTATATACTTCTGTTGGTTCAATTCACTGATCTGGAGAAGTTAAAAAACAATCTACACTGTGGTTTCCTTCCCAGGTTAGTGAACTTTAGGGGTTAATGGGAATGTTATGAGCACCCCAGCAAATGCAAGGGAGAGAACAAACCCAACTGGGAGCAGGCAGGCTGGGCTCGGCCCTCTGGGAGCAGCGAGCCAGCAGGGCAGACCAGCTGCCTGTGGAACCACAGGCCACTTTGGGACAGAGCACATAGAACACTAAAAATAAGCTGGACACTTTATATCCACCTTGAATGTAAAGAATCTTTCCAAAACTCCTCAGGAGTTTCACCCTTGCAAGCATCAGACTCGAGCTTGTTTCCAAACTGAAGCACATTTCCACACTCTGGGCTCTCTCCTCCTCCAGTTTAAGTTACTGTAGCACATTAACCGAGTACCAAATGAGGAATTTGGAACTTAAATTACCTTAAATTATCAAATTACTCTGCAGGTTGCTGTAATTACATCGGCCATATCTATTCTGTTGTTCTTACAACCACCACCTGCCCCACCACGCTATCAAGACACCTTTGGACTGCTCAAAGGTGAATCATTTTAAACATTACCAAACAAGACACCACCATAAACGAACATTTAAAAATGCCATTAATAAAAACAGAAATTTACTATAAATTAAAAAAAAACCAACAAAACAGACTGAGGCTGTTTCTTGATAAAAATTATTCACACAGCATTCGTGTTGTGATTTTTTTATTTTATTTTTTTGAAATGAAACCATTGTACATTGTACAAACCATAACTACCGATGGAATAAATAAGTGAAAAATTATACTGCTGTACAACACACACACACACAAATCATAAGATGGAAAACGATTAGGTATTGAAGAAAACAAAATTCTTTACACCTTCTAACAGGCCCTTAGATATAAAGAACATTCCAAAACATGACAATGTTTATGTATGAAGATAGCCACCCAAAACCGATATTTTATACTGCCTTGTTGATTTTTTTATTTTTTATTATTTTTTTTTGTTGTTTTGTAAGTGCCAGCACTTTTTGGAATGTTTTAACAACTACTTTCCCAAGCATAAAAATTCCAAGGAATAGTTCTGCTATAAAATGTTTGGCTGAGTAAATCGCTTATCCCGGAAGGCCTTCCCACGTGTTCCACAAACTCAGCTAAGTTACTTGCTTGCTTCTAGTTTCCTTTTTTTTTTTTTTTTTGGTCTTTTTTAGTTTTTTTAAATTATTTATCTGTAACTGAAGCTCCAACATTCAGCATTGTAGCAAGGAAGCACTTCTTGATATTTGCACTATTTCTAAAACATCAGCTGTATGAGAACTTTCAGTCATCTTGAAGAAAATTACATCTCTCCTCCTGCTCCACCTCTCAATGCTTTCAATAAACCCTTTTACAGTGAGTTCATAAAACAAGTTTCGGGTAGAGATAGGTCCAAGCCAAAACCAGCTGGATTTAGATCTGGTTTCAAACCTCAGGTGGATTTGAATTCCATATTCTGGTTTGGTCCCATCTGTACTTTCTGGCATTAAAATGTGTTTAATCACATCCGTTGGCCCATAAATGTTATCAGGCACTTCAAAGAAAGACTAATAACAGTCTTATACACTATTTTGGATTTCTTCATACCAGATAATGTCAAAGTCTCTTCCCTCAGAGACTGACAATAACAGGTCTAAGGAACCCAAATCTATCTGCTTGTTCAGTTGTCTGTTGTCACTAGAATCTCTGGTTAAAATAAAAGATCTGAATGTATTCTGTGTAAGCTGTAAATAAAGGATTCCTACCTCAGAAATAAAGCCTCTAGGGAAGATGGTTATGATGCCTTGTCTTGTAAGCCACAGAACAATGAACAGTTCTGAGCAGAAGCCACAGGAGAGAAAAGGAAGTTTATAATTAAACCTGTTGATGTCAATAATGCCAATAAATGCTTCTATCTAATGAAAAATTTGAGGTATTTTTTAGTGCTATTTATATATTTTATTTCTTCCTAAAGTACAGGAATTAGTTCCTAAATGAAAAGTCTATTTACTCCCTTGGAAACGTCTACAAAATGAAAATTAAAAACTTGCTGCGATGCACCTGAAGAGAGGGATTAGTAAACACGACTACTTGTCAAAGGTGGCATCAGATTTGTTTTGTTTTAGCATTAAAAACAACGACAAGTTAGTAAACCAAAAAAATATTTTAAAAGTTTGAATCTTTCTAGATTTGCCCATTTAATATATCAATAGAACTTCTCACAAAATATCACTTAAATCTGAATGTAATATACATACAAATCAATCGTCATGGACCAGTTATCCACATTTTAGGCATACACACAATTCAAGAGAGAATTCTACCGTTTCATTGCATATATTGTGCAAATTCAGTTTTTGGCTCCTCATTTCCTTATTTTCAGGATGTTAATGGACTTCACGATCAGACCAGAAATCCCAAAAGCCTATTAGGGAGCACGCCGTTTTCAGGAATGATTTGCAATCCGGTTTTTTATTCGGTTAAAAATCCAAAAAGTTTTATTTCAACAGAAAGGAAAAGTTCCGAAACTGAGTGTCATAGGTTACGTGGAGTTCAGTCCTACAAACATCTTCCGGAAGGTCAGTATTGGCTCCCCGCTCCTCCCTCCCCCTGCTCCCTCCCCCCAATTCCTCATTGCTTTTCCTAATAAAGTGGTAATTGCAAATGTAATGCAGTAGTCTAAGTGCAAGCCATTTTCACTATTGGAGAATCCCAACCTAAATTAAGCTTCATGAAGAGCTAATAATGAAAATGTATCGACTGGAAGCGATTTCATCCTTTTCACCTAAAAAAGTATTTACAGTTTTTTTTTTTCAGCTTACAAACTACACGCAACCATTTCCAGAGCTGTGAGATCGTAGTTTAAATGACAGGTTCCATCTCCCACGCCAAGTGAGGACAGAGTCAGGGCCTGATCCAGCAGTATGGATGGATGGATGGATGTGTGTGTGTGTGTGTGCACGGAAGCGGGAAAGGAGCGGTTCCACCGACACCGGGGGTTTATTCCCTGGAAGTACAAAGCCCACTGGAAGACCAGACCCTTGTGACCTGACGCAGATGGTTCTGCTCGCCACGAATTGGAAGGGAGTTGCACCTACCTCGTGCCTTTCCATCAAGTTTAGCCTAAGCACACTTGAGTTGGGAGAGAAGGAACATTTCTAACTGATGTGGGGACTGTGGAGACAACAAGGCTTATTTACAAGACTTGCTGAAAGAGAGGAGGAAACCCCCAATACAGTATTTTCCTGGAACACAGAAGTAAACATCTCACAATGAAACAGTACAGTGAAATCCAGTTCAGTGAAAACATGATATCAAAAAAGACCAATTGAAAATAAACTGACTGTGCATCAATCCCTTTGATCCTATTTATGTACATAGTGGAACTTTGCTGTAAAGTTGTACCCAGTACAGAGATCTGGACCTAATACGTAAGTATTTTAAGTGCCTGTGTTATAGTATATATTCAGATCTGGACTATAAATGGTAAACAGATCATGTTAACTTCTGATGAAGTTAAGTATTTAGAAGACCAAATTTACAGTTGCGAATGCCATGCATTCAATAAGAGATCTCCACTATAGCTGCTAAAATAAAACATCAAGCTCCTTTTTCTCCTTGGACTCCAAGAGTGAAAATGGCTTCCTGATCTGTAGTTGTTTAAAAATTTAAGCACCAGGGATTTAAAACTTAAAAACGAAAGAAAAAAAACCCAAACAAAACAAACAAAAAAGGAAAAAAAAAGAAAGAAAAAAAGGAAAAAAAAAAAGCCTTTCTACATGGCATTATACAAACATAGGCCACTTTGCAAAGGAGACAGTTGCAAAACAACTTTTAAAAGTTAGCACTGTTTTCAGAACACAAGGCACAAAACAAAAGCAGACATCACGCCAGAACAATGAACTTCACATGAAAGCTAATACCTGACCTGTACCATCCTTAAATATCTTACAATGTTAAATAGAGAAATGAAAAAAAAAAAAAATACAGCAGCAACATAATTGTAATTTTGACTTTAGAAACAGTGCGTAGACCCCTCCTGAGTTGTTTACTCCAACCATTTCAGAGACAGTAACTTAAAAGTTCTCAATGTTTGTTTCACAGGAAAAAGTTTTCAGTGTCTGAGAAGTTAAACCTTTGTTAGGCTTTCTTGGATTTTTGCTTGGTAACTTGAAAAGTTAGGAGTTCTGTCCTCATCCAAGAGAAGATGCTTAAGTAAGGTTGTTCTATAATTAAGCCCATTGATGTACCTTACATAAAATCTGACCAGAAAAATCTATAGTCTAAATCTCTTCAACATTTTGTTGGGAAGCCTCTACTTTCATCTTTTTAGAAGGTGGCACTCCTTCAAAGTCCTTAATGAGGGGGGAAAAGAAAAACAGCCACGTTATCATTGCACTGAAGTCGAGGCACCGTAAACATCAAACAAACAGCCCGAAAATGTCCCGTGTGGCAGCCAAAGCATCCCTGGATGCCAGAACAACACTCCCAAGTGCATCTGCTCCCTGAAATCACTCCTCTACTTACATCTCACCTCCACATCCTTACACTTGTTGTCGTCTACAAAGGGCAAAATTCTAGTTCCAGGCTAAAAACCACAGGGAATATTCCGTGGAATGCAGGGTTATCCCTGCACCAGCACACAGGGATCTCCTCCTGCTGCAGCCAGAGCAACCTCTACAGGACAGAACAGGCAGGTTTGGGAAGTGCCAGGTGTGCACTGGAACAAACCACTGACCCCCAGGAGAACCAGTGGATGAGGATCTGGAGTTGTCCTGCCCTGAGAAGGGCACACCTGAAAGGATAATTTCTTTCTCCCACCTACTCAGAAATTTTCAGTGTATCAGAGTAAATAGCCAAACATCTCATCCATCTATTCTATAAAAATTAACTTTCCTAAATGCCTATGCATTTACCTTTATAGAAGGCATTTTACCTCTGAATGGTCCTCAAAGGGGCCCGTTCAGTAGGTTTGGTCCAAGCAATTTATTAATGTAAAATTTTATTCCATTACAAAACACAGACTGGCTTTTAATAACCAAAAAATCAATCAGACCAATCTGGTCTTACTGTTCCAATTATGTGAAATTCAAGCAGCCAGTCACCTTTGGAAATTATTCTAAACACACAACTGGCCTCATTAATATTTTTTTACTAAAAATACTCTTTTCCAAAATCCAAGTAATTGGGCTTTTGCACTTTAAGTTACCTGAGAGTTTTTAGATGCCTCTGTAATTATATCATTTTCTCCAGAGGACTGAATTTCTGCTTTCTCTGAACTATTCATGGAATTTTCCATTGAAGACTGTGAATTCTGTTCATCAGAGGTATCTGAAATTTCAAGAAACAATTTTAAGCAAACAAATCAAAGCATTCAGCAGGAGCTTTTGGGATGTCTTCCCACCAGCAGCATCCCAAGCACATGCACTTCACCCACATGTAATGGTTAATGACAACATACATAACAACCGTGTGAACACCACGAATTAAGCTCCAAGTCCAGGATCACAACCCGGCTGCTGCCACAGCTTCTCCTCCCCAGTGGCGGCAGCAGAGCCCTGGGATCAGACCCTAGAGGGAGCCAGAATCCCACACACCCTCACCCAGCCAGCAGCAAAGTCTCAACACAAACTGACTGCAAACAAACTTCCCCCAAAGCAGAAGGAAAAGGCTGCTACAGAAAGGGCTAAACTGTGATAACTAATGGGTCTAAAACTGTGTGGCTACAGAGAGAATAAAATTGCCTGAATCAAAATTCAGCCATATAATTAAAATCCGCTTTTTTGCTTGATGCTACTTTTAAGAATAGAATTTAGAAATTCAGCTAACTAGCTTCACCATTAAGGTTGAGGAGTTTTTAATTTTGGTGCATAGCTGTGGAGAAGTCTTCCAGCCTGTTTTAGCTGTTCCTGCTTTCAATTTTAGTTGGGATTTTTTTGCTTTGGGTTTTTCGGTCTTTTAGTTGTTTTTTTAAACCCTTCTGTCTCTCAAAACATGACTTACAGAAGACTCAAGGTTTAAGCATCCATTCACTCAAAAGAGAGGCCAGAGGCACTCTAAATGTCTTCACAGATTAAAGATCCCTGAAAGTGTAACATAGTGTGTCCAGAAGCAGGGAATCAACAAAAAAACCCTAACCAAACAAAAAAACCCACCACCCAAACCCCTCTGACTGTAAAAGGTCAGTTATAGTTTCTCCAGTATCCACTTCAGGAACAGTTTAAGGACCCCATTCTTTCCTTCACCTCATTTTAAAATCCTTTTTGACTTAGATTCTCACAAGTGTGGGTGAAGTTTTATGTAGCGATCGCTTCACAGATCCCTGACCCAAGAAACTTGAAGTTATGCCAGATGAAGAGAAATGCAAGATCAAACCAATTCTGGACAGCTCTGGTTAACAAAGACGACATAGGCATTGAGTGATGGATATTTCTGTGACACACTGGATAAAAAGCATTTCAGAGTTCGAGATAAAGCGATGCCCATGATGAGCATCTCAAAGATCACACTCCACAAACTCGGGCAGGATCCTCGTCCTGTCCACGTCTCACCCGAAAAGCATCTCCATGCTGACAGAGAAACAAGTCCCAAGGGTCAGAAGACATTTCAATTTGAATTTTTGCTGTGCCTGCCTCAGCAGACACGGAGCTGAAGAGCTCTGCCATGTGCCCATCTCCCCACAACAGACTCCTTGTGGCCGCTGTTCTCTTCCAGGTGCTCCTGACAGTACCCTCAGGCTGCTGCTGACCCTTTGGGCAAGGGGACTCATGTTTAAACAGCCAAGCCCCAATGCCTGCAGTGAATTGTTCACACAGCAAACTGTTTTGAGTGCACCTCTTTTGTTTAAGAAGTCCTCCTTGGGCATTTCTGCCCACCCAAACTCTCCCCTGGCTTAAAAGTACCTTCTCGATTTCAGTGAAGCAACGTGAAGGGTCCTTAACCCTGTCCAGCTGAATAATGTCACAATTCCAGGGCTCTGACTGACCCTTTTGGTAGATAAATGTTTACTAAATTGTATAACACAGCACATAACCAACAGAAAAAACCCCACGTTACCAACAGGTACTTTTTGCCATTATATCTCCCTTTCATTTCACAGTAACTGGCTCTGGAGCTCATCCAGAGGACTTGGTGTGATTTTCCCTGAACCTAAATTTAGCCAGGGGAGCTTTGTAACAACTTCCCATCACCAGGTTCAGACAGTGTTACTCCTGGGAGTAAATCCTTACCATTTAATGTGGCCAAATATGCAAGCTGGGATTTTCTTTGAAGGAAACGGTGCTCTGATTTATTTCAATTTGGTGACAGTTCTGTTGTCAAATTTTAACCCCAGTTAACAATGATAATATTTTTACATACTTCACCACTGGCATTACCCAGATAAAGGCTCTAAATTTAAATTGGTCATTGGATCTACTGAGTGAAGAACTAAATCAGGAGGGCATAATTTAATTGCTTTGCTATGGGAAGAATTCTGCAACCAAATCATTAGAATGGTGTTAAGGACATCTTTTATCTGCTATAATAGGACGAAGGAAGTTATCTTTCCAAGAATATAAACACAGAGCACTTTTCAATTACCCAAAATACCATTTAAAGAATGAGGTTCAGAACAGTCTCTTAACCCACATGTATTTTTAATCTGTGCACAACTGCAGTTACAATCTTGTAACGCTCTTAGAAAATTAGGGCAGAATTCAGAGCTTACTTTTGAATAACTAATTAGCAGGGTTAAGAGAAAAGAAAGCTTACATTATAGTTTAGACAATTTAAAAAAATAATTTCAAATTATCTCACCTCTATTTCACTTTCTCACTAGACAACAAACATTCACAGACCTACACAAAGTAATACCCTCCAGGGTTTGTGTGATTACACGGTAGCAGCCATTTCAAAGATGAAAAATTCTTTCATTTATAAATTATTTCTTCTTTCAAGGCTGAGATTATGACAACAATACACCAAGTATTTTGTCTCTCTCTGAAAAGACCCTGAATGTCAACGTGACCTTTCCAGCTGTATGAAGGATCACCAGGAAGTCAGAGAGACTGTGGCCCATTTTCACATAAATGCTGAGAATTCAGCAACCATCTCTTTCAAACTGTTGGGTTTTTTCAGTTCTTAAAGTGGATAATCAAATAAATGACACACTAAAAGGATAACATTTCTTTGTTTGGCTTTGAAGGTGGCCTTCCCAGCTTACCTTCTGAGCCAGGCTGCTCCTTTGCCTCTGCCTGAGTTTCGTCAGACTTGACTTCAGTGCCGTCTGCTTGTGTTGCCAAGTTCTGCTCTGGTGCTGGACTTGAATTACTACTGTTTTCCTGTTTTATTGGAGAAGCATCAGCTATTGAACTCTGGTTGCTATTGTCATCTGTTAACAAAAGAGTGAGAAACAACCAAGTTTAATGTGACAAGACACGAAGCAAACCTTAATTCCCCCGTATTTTCCCTGTGTTATTCCCTGGTAACACATGATATAATTTACCTCATTAGGGATCAAGTCCAAGCATTCAGACTAACACTACATTTAACTTTTTTCCACATCAGCCTAAGGAGTTTTCTAGCAGTTGCTAAAAATCAGAAAACTTCAAACCCCACGTTCTAACTAATTTTATACATCAAAACCAAGAGTGTTTTACTCAGCTCTCATCCAAAAGCACCCAGAGTTTTGCAGTATAAATAAACCAGACAGACTGAAGTGACAGTCTCATTAAGGGCTAATTAACTGTTCATGCTGCAGATTTACAAATACCCATCACTCCACTGTTCAGATGAGCAGATGTTTTTTGAAATGTATCCTCAAGGTCGACAAAAACCCCAAGCCAAAACCCCTCAAAAAAAAAACCCCATCAAGATAAAATGTAACATCCAGTCCCAATATCAATAGTTCCTAAGTAATAATTGTCCAGGATATTCCCACGTCCTCAAAGACCTGGATCACAGTTTCTGCAGCACAGATATTGTCTCTGCAGTCAGAGATCAGGTCAAGTTTATCATGCAATTGTACAGCATGGCTTAGAAACATAAATGATATGATAAAAAAGCAAGTAGTACATTCACCTTGTGGATGGGAGTAACAAGACTTAAAAAAATTAAATGAGCTGACCTAGGCAAAAAGCCCAGAAGTTTGAAACAGATGAAAAATTAATCCAGATTTGTGAAAACCCTGCTCAATCCTTTAATTGCAACACCACACTTGCTGTGAACACTGCAAAAACCAACCAGGAGGCAACAGAAATGCAAATAAAACCGAAATGAAAAATTTACAACCCACTAAAGAGTGATCCCCTCTTATCAGCTCAAATAGTGTTGCTTTCTCAGCCATAATTGTTATCCAAACACCCAGAAGGTAAAAACTTGAAACAGAACTGAGCTGTGCAAACTCCTCTCTAATAAACACCAGGTAAACACTCAGCAGTCACGCTTTAAAAAAAAAAATTAAAATAAAATAAAATTGACCTAATAGTGCCTGACTGGCAAGCCAAAAAATATTTCCTTAAGCAGGTAATTTCATCAGGCTGAAGGAGAAGGAAGACAACACAGAAACACAGCTTGTTTTCTTGGCCCTTGCAGAATTCCTTCGACCTTAACCAGTTACAGAGTTAATAAGTACAAAACCTGCACAAACTGCAGGAGGTACCACTGAGGCTTTGGGGGTCTTTGGGTTCTTCAAGCAGCAAACTCGACAGTTACTACTTCACCTCAGTGTAGTATTTGGAACAGTAGATATTTCCAGTTTTCTGTTTAGCTCCACTAACAATTTTTTTCCCCCACGCTCCTAGCCCAAATAAAAATGTCATTTAAACAACTGTTAGTACATCCACAGAAGAGAAGTCCAAGGTACCAAATAAGCATCTGATGCTGTTTTCCCTTTGGCTCCATCACACTGTCCATACACTGGAGCAAGGTTGGATCTGATGTTGCTGGCAGTGCAGGAGGGGAATTGGGGCCGACCTTCTCCCACTCACCGTGCATGTCCATCATCCCTGGGGAGGAGCTGTTCTCTGGAGTGGTCACTTCAGAGCCACATTTTTCATCTTTGCCCTTTTTCTTATTCTTATTTTTCTGAAAAACAAAAAGCATCACGTGCAAATGAGGTACCACCACCACCAGGAAGAGAAATCCATGTTGCAGTGCAAAACCCTCATCACTCATTACTTCCATAAGCACCTCTTAATTTTAAGTGAGAAATAAAGCCAGTGTGATAATAACTGCCATTATCCATAATGCATTAGTCCCAATAACTTCAGGGCTGCTTTTCCATTTGTATTCTTCCTGACACAGAACACCAGGATTTATGGGTTTTTATCCAGGAATTCTAAGAACAGCACTAAACATGATCTTAAAGTTCTTTTCCAACCTGAACGATTCTGTGATTCTGTTCTTCATCTTCAAACCGCACCATTTCTGTAAAAAGCACAGAAGTTCTCAGAAACCCTCCTGGTTCTACACCCAGGAATCTGAGGCACAGTGATTAAAGGGTTTGCTGCGACAGACTCTGAGAACTTGGCAGGTGCTGCTGCCAACTCTGTACTCAGCCCTGAGAGCTACGGAGGCAAGGTCAAAGGAATCTCTGCTACACCAGGAACAGGCAGTAATATTGCTGATCAGAGGCAGGGCTGAGATCCCCCAAAACACCCTATTTCTGAGCTCCCAGCTCTGCTCTGTGTGGTTTATGTCTATCAACACACCACTACCCGACCCACTACATTGTCCCTTTCCTCTCAGGAGGCTTCAAGAGCACACCAAGACACCGTTGACCACAGGAATGACAAAGATCGTGAATTCTACACTCAAGAGACAGCTTTTTACCACCTCTTCAAAGGCTGCAGAGACCTCCACCTTCCCTACAACCAATGCTGTTTCTTCATCCTAACTAAAAGATGGGAGTAAGAAAAGTCAGGCTGGCCTAAAACAAAGAGCACAAGCAAGACAGCCCTGTGTGAGCAGCAGGTGCCAACCTGCTCAGGACTGACCCCCAGCACAGAGCACGGGCACTAAAACAAAGGGAGAGCCCGTGAATCCGTCACGTGGGAATCTGCGCCCGCCGAGGGACGCGGCATTTCCAATGAGGAGGTGACGTAATCAGTCTCCCAGGAGAAAGAGCAGCTGCACTGCTTTTGGAGGATCCTGCTGCCTGCTGAGGACACAATGGGAAGCCTGACTCCAGGAAGAACACTCTCAACCCATCCTTTTGGACAGAGAGCGTCTTCCAGCAGGGGAAGGAACTAAACCACAATCAAACATTGTCTGAGACTGCAGAAGAAATTCAACAAGTGATATCTGGGAAGGACTTTTGTCTTTCTTTTAAACAGATTATTTAGGTTATTTCTAAACTGTATTTTTACTTCAGAGAAGCCACATTTTACTCCCTAACAGAGGTGAGAGTACACGGACTTCTTTACCTTTGCAAAATGAAAGTTCAGAGGGGTCATAATCTCTCTCGAGGCTTGGTTTTGTTATTTTTGTAAAGGCAGTAAAGACACTTTTGCCACAAAAGAAATACTGAAAATGACAGCAAGCAATTTAAGCTGAAAAGTGCTTTACAAAGGTTTCACCATCAAAGTGGTGAGGATCTAGAACAGCCTTCCAGACCCAACAGGAGGAAAAGAGCCCAGCTAATTGTAGTTCAGAGAAATGTCAAACTGTCTTTGGAACAACACATGAGGGGGGAAGAAATCTAATCACTGTTCACTAAAATCAAAGACAACTTCCACTTGACAAAAGGAAAGGTCCCATTCTCCTACTCTAGTGAAAAGCAAATCACTGTCTGCTCCTTCACAGTGGGTGAAATTGGATATAAAGGGATGCCCACAACAAAATCAAATAGCCAGAATTAGCCCTGCCTGGTATTTATTTGTAAAATACATGCACTTGTTTTATTTGTGAGAACTTCCAGAGCAAGAAGATAGAAACCCTGTGACATCAATGTTGCAACAGCTGCAGCATGAAAAGAGTGTGACTGTAGGACACCAAAGTAACCGGTCTTGAACAAATGTCCCAATTTCAGCAAATCTGGAGCCTCAACCTACAGACGATGGCTCAGAAAACACAATTAAACTCTGCACAGAGCCCATTATAGAAACCCATTCTTCATAACAGGGAATCTGACTTCAGGTACCAGTGACCTTGAAAACTCATCCAGAAGCTCACTTAGAAATTCTATTTCCAAGTCCCACAGCACCCATCCTGCAGGAACACCTTCACTGCAGGAAAATGATCTTCAGAAGCCATGAACCTAAATATCCTAAACCTTGCACTCTCTCTCTCTCTCTCTCTCACGTGGATAGCACACTTCTCTCCCCATCCCAATTATTATCAAATAAAAAAAATCCAGACCAAACATCTGACAACTAGAAAGAATGAAGAGATTTCTCTAAAGAAAGTTTCCCAGCTCCTAAGGGGTTATTTCACAGAGATGCTGCTCAAGCACTGGAAGAACCCAAGAGGTTTCCCACAACTCTGACAGTCATTGATATATGAGGGACAACCAAAGGCACAGGAAGAAACAAAGTGAAAGCACGTGAAGCCCAAGGAAGGAGTACCAAACTTAGCACATATATTCTGTAGTATCATTATTTTACTGTGGTATCATGGATTAGTTTTCTCTCTATTACAATATCTCAACCTTAAAAAAAACCATTGTTTTGAAAATCCATTTGTAAGTTCCACCCATTTTGATCTTTACCGTAATTTTTATGCCACATGAAGAGTGTAGACTGAGAACACAAACATGATGCATACACAGAACATTTATGAAGAGAGAACACACATTACAACACAAGTGTTTGTGCTGTATTACTTGGGCTGGACAGCTTAACACAAGCCACCTCAGTTCCACAGGGTTTTCCTGCCCTCACATCAGCGTTTTGCATCTATTTTTGAGCAAAACAGAGAATACTCTGCCTGGTCCCAAACCACTTCTTTCCTCTAAAACATCAGGTAGAAGGAGGGAAAATGGTCAATGTCTTAACTTTCCCTCCCCGCTTCCCAGTCATTACATTAGAGAAAGGTTTAAAAAAATCAGTTTCAGGCTGAATATTTAACAGTTATCTGAGAGCTGATCCCAGCTGACTCCAGGAAGACTCACCCACTGACCCATCAACATCACTTTCCGTAGAGATCAACATCTCCCTGGAGCGTGCAAGACCCACACCAGTCTTAGCTTAAAGGCTCAGAGAAGATCAAGAATATTTCTTTGGATTTTCCCTAAACACAAAGGAACAAGCAGAGACTGCAGGATATACTTACATCATCGACCTTGGGCTCTGTTACTGGGACCCATTTGTAAATCCTTAGGGATGTGTCGCCAACTGTCACCCACTTCTTCTCCCTAGAAAATTACAATGCAGGAGAAGTTAAACTTCGAATTCAGAAGACAGTGATCTCCTATTGTAAGTTGTCAAGGATTTAAACAGGCTATTAAGTAGGATGATCTCTATTACATCGTCTTTAGCACTGCACTGTGCAAATTGTTCTTTGCATTTCACAAAGTTGTTAGAGCACTGCTACCCTCCAGACTTCTCAGGGCTGTTACTTGACTGGGTGAGTAACTGCAGTAGCAGTAATAAGCTCTGGATTAAAGGTACAGTTAAGAAGAACAGCGATTGAAAATGCAGATTAAATGCAGATTTAATGCCTACAATTTTCACTTCGGTTTCTAGAGAGCAGAAGAGGGTTTAGACAGACCAGTGTGTTCTGAAGCTGTTTAATGGCATCAGAAATCTAGATGCATTTTGACCATCTGAGGTTTATTTTGGGGCAGAAATTTGCTGTTGGCAGTTTAACATTCACTCCACACCCCTGACAGACAGCTCTGCAATTCCAGCCGTAGGACCAACAGCCTCTCTGGAAGCAACGAGTGCTGTGATGTAGAATCCAGGCTCTGGGGAGCCCAGCTCCTTGGAAAAAAAGCAAGGCTGAGGCTACCAGAGAGGGAAAATCATAACCTGGAGCACTGAGCGGGCCCTGCCAGCCGTGAATGGTGACACTGACAAATTGTGAAGGAAACGTGGCTGGAGGGGGCGGCACCACCTCGGGGGGTCAGAGCGGAGAGCGAAGGGACGCTCAGCGCGGGGGTGAGGGATGAACTCCCTGAGCTCTCTCCAGCAGGGTATTAAGAGAAGGTCCACAATGCCAGAGAAATTTCATCCCGTGCCTGTGATCAGTTTTCAGGTCACAGATTCCCGCTGCTGGTTCCTGGGTTTGCAAAGCAGCTCTGCAAACGGATCGATTGGAAGTTACCAACAAAGAGCGATTCCATTAAACATTCAGGAACATCTGAAATTAATTTGGCAGGAGATCTGAAGCATTATTTAAAAAAAAAAACACAACCCAACACACATTTAAATCATAGATTTGGGATCCAGTTCTAGGTTAAAAAGATTTTAAAAAGTGTTTTTTGCAGGATGGGAGAAGCTGGATGTGACTCCAAATATCTATATCTATATCTATATTTGTATGTGATAGCTTCATTTTTAGACAGGACCTCCAGAATCAAAAGCACCCACAAACATCCTCCTATTTTTTAGCTACTAAAGCCAATATTTTATTTTCCCTTTAGAAGAGACATTGTCCTGTTTAATTAAAAAAAAAACCAAACTAAAATATATATGAGTATTTGATACATTTTGGATCTGTCTATAAGGAGATTTTAATTTAAGTCCAAAACTATTTGAGATGTATTTCTTTCCCACTGCTCTTCCTGGAGTACAATTTCCCCTCATTTCATTTGGATACAACCATTTGGGTACACTAGGTGGCTTAAGTATGTCAAAATCCAATTTCACTCTAATTTGGAGCTCTACATGAGATAAAAATGACAGTGGAGATGAGGGCATGTCAATAATGAGAACATACTTAATTGTGAAGAGATGACCATGACATAATTTGGGGTTTTTTTAAGGATACAATACAAACTAGGTTTACTCCTACTTTAGAAAACCTTTGAAATTATGGAAATAAAACCAGCTGGGGTTCTGTTTTGGGTGTGGGGAGAGGTAAATAAATGCTTTTTACAAAAATCAAGGTTTTAGTCTTTTCCTACAGCAAAATATTACTTAGAGATGCTGCACTGGAAAACCAAAAGTTCAAGATACCTGTTAGCATCTCAAAGCAGCCTCACACAGCATCTTCACTGGACAGACTGTAGAACACAGGAGGAAACCTATATTAGTAACTTTTTCCTTCTAGTATTAAAGTTAGCCCTGACATTTTAATTCTTTTGAGCTTCTTAAGTACCATTTTAAGTTTTGGTAACCCTCAGCTACAGGGATTTTTTTTTTTTAACTGAATTCAATACACAGTAATTCAAACAACAGTGGGAAGAAGGATATTTTGTGATGGAAGTACACCAACACCCCAGTCCTGCAAACACTCAGGGCTGAAAACAAAACCCAACATCACGCTGCTAGTATGCAAATATTTTACACCTGTGAGCATTTACAGTATTGAAGGTTTAAGATACATGAAAGTATCAGTAGGAAACCTCCTCTAAAACGCAATAAAATCATCTGCAGCACAAACACAAATTTGTTAACAAAGAAACACGACGACTTTGAGACACTGGAGATCAACAGGGTAAAACAACTCCAAGATTAAAGATGTTTATTGCAAATTAAGCTTGGAATATTATGTGTAATACTGCCTTTCCACTTCACAACAAACCCCAAAATCCAAACAAGCAAACAAAAAACCCCAAACCCGCTTCTGCTCTGACCACTCTTTTTAATCTTTTGTGCAAAGACACCATCCCAGCCTGCTGGTCATGGACTGCCCTTCTCATTCCCTGAGAACTGACAATCTACTGATGCTGCCCCATGGCAGCAACTTTGGGAAATGCTGCACAAACCACAAAATACCCTCCCTGACCCAGCCCCGGAGTGGGAATGAGGAATTCCTGAGCTCCTGTGCCCAGCCTCCTGGGAGACTTTAAGCAGCTTCTCCCCATTTTCCTGTCTGTTGCACCCACTCATCCCGAGATCCTGAGCAGAATTCCACCTTTGGTAAGTGATCACCAGGCAAAATATGTTATCACACCACCCTCTGTTATCCCATATAGGTTGGTCTCCATATTGACTGGTGGACTGGAAAAGGTGCCCAATGGAAATCCATCAACCTGACAGTTTATCAGGCTGAAAATGTGGCAATGATCAACTTTACTTGTCCGTGTCTAGCTGATAAACTCTGCACCCTCACAAAAAAATACTCGTTTTGCCTGTTTTAGTACTTCTCCTGTTCCTCAGTGAATGACTCAGAAGTAACAATAAGAAAGTGGCAAAACTTAGAATATATAGATCAAAATGCTTTTTCCTTTTCATTTTCCACACTGAAAAGTATCTTCAATATTTTAGTCACAGTAAATCCAGAAACTAATCAGTGCAACAGAAACAAACCCTTACATTTATCTGAAATTGTGTTAAAGCATTTTTAAATTCTGAACTGTATCTGCACAGCATTTAAAGGACAGCCAAGGGTACATAGGGTAAGCATCAGTATCAACACTTCTTCAGTGCTGATGCCTGAGGCATACTAATATCCCAGAACTTACATCATTATATACTCAATTCCCCACTCTAAAGAGCCCAAGACTCTTAAATACATTTATATTTTGTTTAATAACACTGGAGCTCCACAGATGAGTATCGGATTCCACGTATAAAAGTACTATATGGGTGAGCAAAGACAACAGTGTACGTTACACTTGCACAGAAAGTGTCAAGGCAGCTTCTGCAGCAGCAGGGAGTGCCAGAAACATTTGATGGCACAGACACAGAAACCCTTTACTGCCAATATATCACTCAAGGAAAGGCTTTCCCACTTGTCTGGCCTTTTCCTGTGGCTCTCATCCATCACAGTGATCTGCATTTACACACGGATTTGCTCCCACATACCCCATCTTCTGCTGATGGTCACGAAGTGATGTCATAATGCTGAATTTATCACATCACACTCACTTGCATTGCAACAGAGTTTGGTGAAAATCACAGAATTATGACCTCCCTGTGGGATCAAGCAAAAGAGAGAGGGGAATGGGAAAGAAAATGCCATTATTATACACAAGAAGTGCTGTGAGATGCACAACTGACTGCGTGAGGCGCAGGCTCGCCCTCCCGAGCACAACCACTGCTGTGGGGATGTTTGTCTAGTGACTAACCTGAAAGAGCCCCAGACACACGTGGTGCTTATTGACCAGGCTGCAAACACAATAAAAAGCCATGCAGCATGACTGGACAAGGACAGGTGGCTACAGACACCTTCCCTCTGAGCGTCCCTAAACATGGCACATTTTGAGAGCCCCCTGTACCTTACACGGCCCAGCGTGTTTTAAAGCAAGCCCTGCTTGGTTCCACGTGGCCACGAGCACCTTTCTAACAGTGGAGAGAACCATTTACACGTGCCAGAACTCTACCTTCAACCTCAGCTTCCACTAAAGTCAGAGAGCACATCCTGGCTCAGAGATAAATAATCAAAGACAGAAAAAAAAGTTTCAGAATTCAAGCATCGTAACAGTGTGTTTGGGCCACTACAAAACTTCAGTACGTTCCTGCACATACACTGGGTATTTTTACTTCAACTGCCACTACTTGAACTGAAATCTTAGCAGGAAACACAAAAGAGCCAACACAGCCAGGTTGAAGGAGGGTGGTGGTCCAGGAGTAGCAAGCAGTCTTTTTCCAAAGACATCATGTTAGGAAGTTCTATGTCATAACTCCTTTTCAGAGCAAAAGCCTATTTTAAGAAGGAAGCATGAGCAGCAAAACCTGCAGAAGCCCAATCTCTGAGCATTACATACCACAGGAAAACATTTTAGCAAGTCTGAATGGAGACAGTGAACAGAAAAGCTACAGCAGCATTGCCCAGAAATTCTAAGCAGCCACAGCCAGCGATCCCAACCACTGGTAGCAGGTAACACAGCCAGGGGGAACTTTGCTCCTCAACTTTCTCCAAGTGCTTTCTTGTACAACATCAGTTGTCCAGGTTCACCTCCTCTTCCTAAGGTGCCACCACTACCCCCAGATTAGGGCTTTGATGGGTCAGAGAAAGGTCAGAGGATTCTGCAAAGATACTGCAATTCAAAGACAAGGCAGTGACATTTCCTCATTCCTGGTACCCGTTCCCACCAGGTATTCCAGACCTCCATCCTCACATGTCTGCACAGTTGTCCAAAAGTCCAGCAGTGCTACATACCCATGCAAGTTATTTCAGTGCCTCCCAAGACATCCTTCCACTTATGCCTCCTGCCCGTTACTTGTCCTTCAGTAAATGTCTGTATTTTCCTTCATTTAATAAATCAGACTTGGATAAAACCCAAGAGTGTTTCCAGTATTTTTCTATTGCTGCTTGAGGGCACAATAGTTTTTGCCCCTCTCATCTTGAGAGCCCACTTATAATTTACAAGTACCCATCAACCTTTAAGACAAAAACCAACCCTGTACCTTTCACAATCCAATGAGACAGAGTAATCTCAGGATTTTTTTTAAGACAGACTGCAAGAAAAATTGCAAGTACTGTTAAAAAAACCCCAAACTATTCTCTTACTGTGGAAATTCAACTTTTCTGCCACACAAATACAACGTAACCACAAATTCCCTAAGCCACGTGCTGTGTGTTTTCCCAAACAGATGCTCATTCACGAGAGTGGTTTAAACAAAGGAGATAAGGTTACAGTAATCTCAAGATAAAAACGTAACAACTTCACTGTTTACTACTGAGTTCCAGTAATAACCAGAAGTGCCACGTGCTGCGGGTGGACATGAAAAGAGGGGACCTGCATCCAAGGGCTTGCTGTCCAAGAACACTAATTTCCCAAGGAACAAAGTCTGTCCTGGTGGAAGCTGCATCCCAGCAGGCCGGTTCACAGACGTGGCAGCGCAGGGATTCAGTGATACCACACAGCAAGGTGCTGCACACCTTCCCGGGTGGATAAAGCTCTGGATAAAGCCACTGTCTGCTCAGGTGAGTTCACAGCCCCACCTGCCTCCCTGCTCATCCCGAGCACGCCGCACTCCGAGCATGCGAGTCGCACAAAACTCTGTCCTAGGAAATGTTGGGTGCAAGGTATTTTAATTTTCAGTGGCTGCATTTCCACAGAAGAGCTGTGGATGGCAACAAATTGCTCCTATTATGCAAATGAAACTGCACACTTGGAAATTGCCGATGTGGCTCTTCTGAAGATGAAGGAATTGCCAGTGTGGAAAGTTCAATTTAACAAGCCAAGTCTTCTCAAAGCACTGAAACCACAAAACACAGAATCTCTCTTGCTAATTTCCCACTGTACTTGACTGCAGGTGTAGGGGGAGAATCATGGAATTCACCTTCAAATTATGATTCCTTTAAAAATAAGGAAACTGGTTTATGTAAATCCTTCTGGGGTCCACACGCAAAAAGCCTTATCAATACGTCTGACAATAATCATCAGAAGCATTACATGATTCCACACAGGAACCCTTTAAACAAGTTGTCTCTCATGAGGGTTAACATGTAGAAAAATCTATTTATACCATAAGATTTCTGTTTTTACAGAGAGAGAGCCATAGCAACTGACATGATGGCAGAGAGCCCTTGCCAAGAAAAAATAAATAAATGAGGTATTTTGTTGAATGGCCAAGCTGCTGTCTGTACTGCTCTCTGAATTCTGCAAACAAGGATTCAAAGGGAGCGTGCTGTGCTCATGAATGAAATACCTACAGACAAAACAGTCCCACACACCCAACCACGCTCCTGTCGGAACAAAAGTCCTGTCATACCGCTGGACATTGTTCTGACCCTCCAAAGCTGGTCCAGCCGTCAGCAAACTGCACTTAAAACACCACCCGAGTAGAAGAGAGTTCCTGAAAGCACCCGGGCTGCTCCGGCTCCCCACACAATGGCTGGATTCTTTGAAATCCACATCTCGTGCCCGGCGTTATTGGACACACGTCCCGATCCTTTGTCCGGCTCACGCCAACGGGCCCATTCCTGTGCTCAAGGCCATTTAAAGCTTAAACAATCCATTTCACCCCAATAACGAACACGTTCAGTTCCGTATTTCCCCTCTTCTTTTAACGCAAACAAAGCGTGCGCTGAGGATTGCAACACAAGTGTCCCCCGATTTCACCAGGTACAAACCAGCTGAGTGATGCAGATCAACGCTAACCCAAGGGATTTCCCCTTGCATTCCGTATGTTTAAAGAAAGTATTTTAAGGTACACACGCACAAAAACTACCGAACAGTCACAACTTGCTGGAAGAGAGATTCACTCCTGAGTCACACTGGCACTGCTCTTTATCCCATCCCAGATCCCCGCACCGACCGTGCACAACAGGGCAGCGACCGCTTCGCTGTATTGTCTCAACACCTCTAACAAAAGCCGAAAAAAAGACAGACAAAAGCGGGAAAAGGCCAAAACACGCTGAAGGCCTAACAAAAAGGACTTATTCAGACGGGGTATAACCTTTCATTACACGATTTAAGGGAGGTTCCGGGGGCAGTTTCGCGCTCTCTCCCGGAGCGCCGGTGGGAGACGATCGCGCTCGGCTTTGCTGCGCTTTTACGCGCAAACCTCGGGAACTTGAGAAGTAAAATAAATAAACAAACAGGCAGCGACCAAAAAAAAAAAAAAAAGAAAAAAAAAACTCTCGGGAGCTTTACGGAGGTATTTTTAACATGTTTTGTGGGGGTTCTTGTTTCTTCCCAGAACACTTCTTGGAGCGCTATTTCCCCCCGGCGCGGGCGGCGGGGCAGCCCCGGGCCCGCTCCCCGGGCCCTTTGTCGGGGCGGGCGGCGGGAGGTGCCGGGCCCGACCCTCCGCCCGCCCGCGGCCGTGGCGCCCGGCCCGGGACCCGCGGGGGTGTGCGGCGGGCCGGGGGGTGCGGGGGCGCCGGGGACGGCGGGAGGGGCTCGGCCGCACAATGGAGCCGCCTCTCGCCCTCACACGCCGCCGCCGCCGCCGCCGCCGCCTTCATGTGACTCGCGGAGGAGCGAAATGGCTGCTGGGTGCCGCCGGCTCCCGCCCCCGCGGCCGCCGCCGAGCCCCGACCCCGCGCGGGGCCGGCGCGGGGCGCGGGGAGGCGCGGGGGGGACGCGGGCGCGGGGGTCCTGAGCGGCGCGGCCCGCTCACCATTTGCGCACTTTCTCGATGGCCGCCATCACCCGCTTGATATCATCCTTCGCCCGGCTCCGGGTCTCGGCCCGCACCGACCGGCCCGACATGCTGCTGGGGAGGAGGGGAAGGGGGCGGCGGGCTCGGCGGGGAACGCGGCGCTCGGCGCGGCCGGCGGCTGCGGTGCGTGTGTCGAGGCTGCCGCCCGCACACGCCGGCGCTGCGCGGGGCTCGGCGCGGCTGCGCTCGGCGGCTCCGCTCGGCTCCGCCTGCCCGCCCGCCCGGCGGGCCGCGCACCGCGCACGCGCGGCGCCCACAGCGAGGGAGCGGGGCGGGGGGGGCGGTGAGGCCATCGCCGTGAGGGCACGGCGGGTGGCGGGAAGGGCGGGCGGCGGTGCGAGGGGACAGAGCCCGGGCTGCCCGCGGGGCTGGGGGGACACCGCGGACACGACGCCACGACCGGCGCAGGAGGCGCCCCGGCGGAAAGGAGCCCGCGCGGGCGGCGCTTCCAGAGCTTCCGTGGCTGGTTTTGAACTCCACGGTGTTCCCTTGGAGCGCAAGGCAAACGCTCCTTCCCCACTTCCACCGCGCCCAGGCAGTGACTTACCCCAGAATTTAAAAGTTTGTCCAATTTCAGGTCACCTCAGCACATCAGGGGTAGTTAGGTATTGGGACGGGCTGCCCAGGGAGGTGGTGGAATCACCGTCCTTGGAGGTGTTTAATTTAAGACTCGATGCGGTACTTGGTGATACGGTCTGGTTGACAAGGTGACGATCGGTCACAGGCTGGACTCGACGATCGCGGAGGTCTTTTCCAACCTACTGGATTCTGTGATAACCCGGTGCAGTCTAACAGCATCCTGGGCACAACTAAATTTTGCTGCGAAGCAGAACTGGAGGGGCTTTCAGAAAGCCCAAAGCACTTTACACAGAAATAATGCCTGTTTTCGTGCAGGGCAACCCCGGGCTCCAGCGATGACAGACACGCATCCTGCTCTTGTCCCAGTTGCTGTGGCAGACCCTGAGTGCAGGGATGGGTGATGCTCCCTGTTAGCAAAACATCCCTGCTTGAATGGGATAAATAAACCATCATAATAATACAAATCTATAATAAGCAGATTTTGATTTTTTTTCCCCCAGTGGTTATAACGTTTCTCAGCTGCCTTAAATAATTCCAGTAATTTCTGTGGAATTAGACTGCTTTTAAGCAGTGGAGGATCAGCTCCAACACAGATCCATGGAAGCACATGTGCATAAAGGGTAAATGGGCAGAGTTACATGTGAGGTGATGCTCTGCAGGACGTTTGTCACAGACCTGGTACTGTTACTGCTGGACTCTCTCATTAACTTCTCCCCAGTGCACACCTTGCTGCTCTTGCTAATTGTACAATCACAGATGTTCTCAGTACACAACAGCGATCTCTGTTTAAAAAACATTGCCTCTGAAAAGAACGCTTCTTAAGGGCCTACATTATTATTCAAATTGATGCCGAGGATGATGTAAAGAAGGAAGCATGTTCAACAGCACTTCACTGATCTTTCTACAGCAACTTGTATCAGCCTCATTATGCTGTTTATACACACACAGTGCGATGCCGTCCCATTGGTATTACACTGCTAATTGGAATTACTACTTTCAGAAAGAAAAAGTCAGTTTTAAAGGCCAAAAGGGAAACCTGATTTTAATGTACACCACGGTGTTCCTTTCTTTACCGAGGTCTGTTGGATTTATAATTACAAATCCATTCTAACCCGTCCAAGCATTTATCAATGTATTTAATCAATACAGTACTTTTACATCGCTCTTCTGCTGTCAGGTTTCACAAATGAACACTGTCTTAACATAATGAAAATAGACTGCATCTGGCATAAACCCACCTGAAATAAATTCAAGGAAGGTTCCAGCCAAGGCTCGGATGGCCACCTGCTTCATTCTACAACCACCCCAGTGTTTCCATACATAGGTGGGAAATTATAGGTTTGTGGCACATGCAACACTAGGGGTTTTATTCTAGAGTTTGACTGAAATGCAACTATGTGACCTTTACTTTGTAATAAACACAAAACACAAATTTTGCAGATATTTGAGGAGAGGGGTCTGGAAAGAAGAAACAAGCAGAAAACCTTGTGGCAGCTGTGATTCCGAGTCTTCATAGATCAGAGGTTCACCTCTCTCCTTCAGTTCTTTCTTTCTGGTGCAGCAATAGGTAAGCCAAGAATGTCAGCAGCAAATATCTCTGCTGTGACTTCTGCTGGAATTTCTTCTTCAATCAAAGCTGCTGCACCTGGAGAGCAGTAACAACACCACAAGACACAGAGCAGTGATGTAAAAATGGCTTTCCAAGTCAGTAAAATTTGTTAGTGAAGTAATCATGGAAAAATGATGGTTTACTCACCTAACACTTTATATGTTTATATCAGGAACCTGTCGAACCTGCAAGTCTCACCTTGCAGCAGGTCCCTGCCTGAGAGGGGTCATGGGACAACTTTTATACTCCAGCAGTGTGATGTGATTTTAGGACCTTAAGGAATCCAGGGATTTCAAAGTTGGTTTGCAGCACCAGGCAGTTCCCTTTGGGAGCTGCACCTTTGCTGTGTGCGGCCCATTCCAACAACCCTAAATAGATGCTGTTCCAAACTGGGGGGGGACCGGGACACAAATCATAGGAAAATGCAGTTCCAACTACAATGGGCAATTAAATACAGCCACTTGGCTGAAATCGATGCTGTAATTTGCTGTTCCAGACTGGTGTGGACTGGGACATAAACTGCAGACAAATGCGGTCGTTACCAGCAGCTCTGTTACAATGGGCACTGCTGCCTGGGTGAAACCAGCTCTGGGATTTCCCTGTGAGTTTCTAATTTCAGTTCCAGCCAGCAGATAAACAGCAATGTAATCTTGTCAGGCCCCAGTTATAGTTCATTGTCCATTTATTTTTAGATACACCCGTGTGATTGCTGCGTGGATGAAGGACAATCTGTAGCTCTGTGACTATTTTTGCAATCCTGTCTGAGCACTTTTGACAGCTCTTGGCCTAACGGGGTAAATGGGTTTGAAATTTAAATTGTTCCATTTGGGAATTGAAGCAGTCCTGCTTCTGTGCTGTGTGGAATGCTAATCCTGTACCTGAGGGATCAGAGGTGTCTGGTTCAGATCCTCGTCTCCCCGGTCGCCTGCCCAGCAGGGTGGTCAGACACTGGACCAGCTCGTCCTCGGTCATCTGCTCTCCTGTAACAACAGAGCAAGGCCAGCCCGTGGGTTATGGGGTCAAGAGCACAAAAACTAGAAAGGAACTCAAACAAGAACAGTGCACAAACAGAACAGGACAGTTTGAAAGGGGATTTGGCCTCTGTGATAGAGAGATGTACCAATACACGAGAAAATGTTGTTCCTAAGGAAAATTGTTCTTCCCTATTGCATTTTGGGAAAAAGCATTAATCAAAGGGAGAAATTCTGATGCAGACAGCTCTTTAGGCTACAGTGCACTTGCAAGGGCTTGAGCTTCTCTTCCCACTGGAGAATTCCTGGCACAGACCACAGTCCGTGTAGCCATTTTCACTCAGAGGAGGAAGAGGAAGGTGGAGAAGTCTTGATTTAGTATCTTGGAATAACGTGGACATGGCACTTGTTCCCAGTTAGCGATTGGCTCATGCCCTGCAGCATGAGGTTATAGATCTGTTATGAAACTGTTCTGTCTGATGTATCTATTTATGGATGTTCACACCATCCACATAAATAACTAACCTTTCTCACACTGGCTGAATCCTTGGTTTCCAAGGATCTTTGTGTCAAGGAGTCTTGCCAGGTGAGTCAACCAGCATTTCCCTTTACCTGTTTTAATGCTCAGCCGGAATTTTTTCGCCAGGAGTAAGTACAACAAAGGATTGTTATTTACCACTCTATGGCACTGGCCACAATTATATTTATACACACATTTACAATGTTCTTCCCGATTCAGCTCAGCTAAACCATCATATCTTTTCAGTCTTTCACACAGATTCAGTTCAGGACTGACTTAATTTCATCCCTCCTTTCTTGTGCCCTTTTTATCAGTTTTATACTACTTTGCCAAAGCCTGCCTGGCTGGAACAGAGAACAGTGACTCAGATAAGGGCATACTGGAAGAAGGATACATCTTACCAAGATCCATACTCATCATTTGACAGCCAAATCTCAGGCCAGCAGAGATTTCCAGAGCAGTAAAAGAAGAGCAGCTGAGACAATAGATGTGATTATTCAATTTAAAATCTTAAAACAAGTGGCTCCCCACGCCTGCCCTCATTACCAAACCATAGTTCCAGATTAATTTTTTGCTGCAGTGAATAAGTTCTGAAATTGCAGGCAGAACTAGCAAGCATAGAACTAATATTAGAAGAGAAATAACTCACCTCTGCACTGAAGCAGAGACAGTAAGTCTCCTCTGTCAATAACTTTGTCTCCCTTCTCGTTATCATAACCAAGAACCTGAAACGCTCGTTGTAGGCTTTTCATCGACAAGCCAAGCGCAGGTCGATGATTTATATAAAGTTTGATAAAATCCCCCAGATTGATTTCTGTCACTTGCTCTCCAGTGTCCACGTACTTGCTGAATTTTACCTCATTTATCATTTCTTCAATCTAAAGATCAAGACAAGAGAGATTGTTACACATTTTTTTGCAGAGCATCGGGCCGGTTTCCGACCTGGTGACTGCCAATGTACCATAACCGTGCACACACTGGTAGCACAGGTGCCGTGACCGGATCCCAGTGGGAAGCTGCACTCGGCAGCTGAGGACGGGCACGGCCAACAGTTACACACTTGCTGACATGATGACATTGGGTAAAGAGGGGGGTTGCACGTACGTTGTCATTTTGGATTTCCTCTCTCATGACGGGCACTCGGTGACTCCGCAGCTGTTACCGGTACCTTCGCCACAGCTGCATCTCCACTCTGGGGACAGCGGGCGGGCAAACCACACACCGGTAAACACACCATCCCTGCTGCAGGAGCACGTGCAGGAGAGTCCCCACGTAACCAGGCTGCACACCCTGGCTGGCACAAACAATCTTCCCCCACTCTGACACGTGTCTGGTGAGGTTCTGCCACCACACAAGCCAAATCCAAACGTGCTCAGTGCGGCTGAGAGCCTGCGCTCTCCTCCCGGACAAACAGGCAAGCCCTGGCCGTGCTGGGTGCTAGTGGTTTTCCTGAAGTCTGGTGCTGTGAGTCAGCCCCGTTGGCAGCTGTGCAGATGTGTGTCCAAAAGGCAGCATCCGCTCCGTGCCTTCATTGTACTCGCAGCCCTTTGGAGGTAGAGGGGCAGCAGAGAAACGCCGGGAGAATTCCCCGTGCCAACACGTACCAAGCCTGCTGCTCCCCGGGAAGGGAGGCTGATGCAAGATCTCCCCGGGGAGGACTTTGCATTCGGCCTTGGGCCTTTGTCCTGGTGTCACAAGTTTTTCCACTGAATGAAGCCTGGGGAAGAGGGAAATCTCAGCCTTATATTTTTCCTGTAGCGAATGTCATGCCAAGCAAGAACAGTCATTTTCACTCAGCCCTGGCTGAGCTGGGATTAGGTTTTATATCAATCCCACTGAACTACAAAAGAAAAACACCAATTCCCAAAAGCTTTGCTAGTCAGTCCAAGCTGCCTTTCCTCCCTCCTGCTTTTCCTATATTAAAACACTCTAGAGAGAGGAACTTTCTGGATTTTATTACTGTCCTGCCAGCCTCGAGGAGCAGATTGTAGGTTGCCTGATTTCGCAACAGCTTAGCACCTCTGTTTCCATGCCTGAAATGCTGTTTATATTTTAATTTGGGGTAGGAGGCAGAGAGGGGTTATCAATTATTCTTTCAGAGACATGTCCCAGGGGATTATATTCTCTCTGTCCCCAAGAGGCAAAAATGTAATAACCCAAGGAAAAGCTCTAACACAGCGTGAGGGGATAATGCCACAGCTTGACACCAGGGCAAAGCAGCCCTGGCTCAGACAAACATTTGCTGATTGTGGGGGCTCCAAAGCACGTCTGTTAGATGGTGGCTGTGACAAAGGTCCTGCCTCCCATCTGCTGGCTCTCCTGGCAGAGCATCCCTGGGCAGATGGGGTGGCACTGACTCACAGCGCCGCCTCAGCAGCCCATGGGTTCCTGTGCCATGGCAGAGACGAACAACCTCCCCCATGGGCAGACCAAGGGAGCTCAGTGATGCACCACTCCCCTGGGGAGAACTCCCTGCAGTGACAGGGCTGTGGCTGGTGCAAAGAGACCGTTATTTAAATCTCCTTGCATCAGATTCAGTAATTTTTTTTTGTATGTGCTTTAATTACCCTTTTGTCAGGTTACACATTACAAATGAGGTTTGTATACTATACAAACTGCCCTGGAGAAACAGCCACAAAAGGGGAAGGAGCAGCACCCTTATTAAATCAGTTGTGTCTGCTGTTGAATTTGAAGCTAAAAAGCTCTTGAGAAATGTCTGATAGGAAGCTCTGCTGTTGCAACCGTGAAGGCAACCTCAGAGAGAGCTTCTGCAGAGTTTATCAGTTTGTGGAAGAACTTTACGTTCCATGGGAGTAAATGCCACTGTCTCCATCTAAAATCATTCTTTCATCAGTCCCAAGCAGAACAAGAAAGAGAAGCTCTCTGTCAATGTCCAAGTGAGTGCTTGCATCAAGCTGGACATTCCCACCCACACTGGTAACTCCTATACAACACTCTGGTTGAGTCTCCATCCAAGCTGGAGGGACTCAACCACATCCTACCAACCACATGCTGCTCACCCACTAGTACAGGTCACAGAGGGATCAAAGCACTTTACCCACAGACACTGGAAGGTTGGAGGCTGCTGCCCTTGGGAGCCAAAGGAAGATTCATTCCTATACTTCCACCCTCCAAACAAACCCACCTCTGCAGTGGTGGCAGAGCCTCCAACCTCCAGAAGACTCTGAGGTTGTCCTGTTGAATGCTTCTGAACCACCAGGCTCCAGGTTTGCTCAGCCCCTGTGGTTTCCCAACTTGCTAGGAAGGAGTCATCATTTTTTGAGGAATTTGCTGCCGGGTTCTGACCACTACTGTAGTGATGCAGACCAGTTAAATACATTGAAAGCCAACAAATATGCCCTGGAGCCATCCAGCATGGCAATGGTCAGAATATGGCCTCTGGGACACCTGGTAAATGCAATCAGTCTTGCTCTTTTAAATTTTAATAACAACAATGAAAACAACTGACCAACCTGTTCCTCTGATGGATAAAATCCTATTGCTCTCATTACAGAAGGAATTTCCTCCAAGGGAATGTGCGTTGACACCTGTCTGTTCTCCAGTGTATTCATACCTTGGCTGCATATCTGTGCGTAGTAAAAATAGTCTTCCAGTTCCTGCCAGGGATTCAAAAGAAGTACTGTGAAGATCAGTTAACAACAGGCGTGGAAGATAAGGCTCCTTTTAGGATTTACTAACAGGCATATCAATGGGATTGCTGTTACAGGCGAGCTGGACAAAAAATAAAGGAATGGCAGGCCTGTATAAATGAATCTTAAACTCCAACCAGATGTGGCCAGGCAGTGTTCACCGTGAGCATAATTACCCTGAAGAATTCGCCTTCTCTGCCACCATCCAGGAGGTTGTAGAATGGGATCATGTCCTCCCCACCCAGGAAAGCAGCAGCATCCAAGGCACTGGCAGAAGTGGAGAAAAGAAGGTACAGGAAGGGTTCATGTGAGGAGAGTTTTCACGGTTCCCTTTCTAGTCATTGTTCACAGACACTTTCAATAAATAAAATCCCTGGGCCTCGGAACTCAGGAAAGAAAAGCACTGCCTTGAACCATGTGCTATTTTATCATCAGCTGCACTTCTACAGCATATTTCATACCCAGGTTTTACATACAATAGCACAGTGTGGGAATTAATTATTACTGAATGGTCCTCTTGTTTAGTGGAATGAGTACAGGGCCGGGAGCCAGGAGCTTTTCCATGGACTTGAACTTGGTGTCTGGCATTTAGCTTTTCTGCTTCCTTATAGAGACATTGAGGGAGATGAATTAGCTAGATCAGCATTTTGAACATGCAGAGAAGGCCGGGGCTTGGTGTTTGCAATAAACCACACAAACCCAAGCTCCCTGTTCCTTGATCTAACACATTTTTCCCCAGTAACTCAGCGCAATCCATTACCCCACTTCCTGAGCTGCGGCGGGTGACGGTGTCGCAGGTGCAGTCGGCATTAGACTGAAAGCGCCTCAGTAGCCACCTCTTTGTTTCAATTTCATAGGCAGTTGGAGCCAAAAGAATCCATTTGGCTTGTGCAGATGTAAAAAGAAACCAAGCCTGGAAGTGCAATCGTGGCGTAGCATTTTGCCACATGATACCCCACGCCTGGCAGCGGGGCTGCAGCTCTCACACACCTCGCCAGGGCTGCTTCCACTGGGGTTTTTTTTGCAGGCTTCATGCTTTTTTTTCATAATTAAGTTATTTGGGTATTAAACACAGTGGAGATGCACAAGATGCCAGAAGCAGCAATAAAATGATAATTAGCTCATCAAGAACTTCGCTCAAAAAACAAATTACACAGAAATTCAATGTTGCCTGGACCCTGGCCAACCATTATAAAGCAGGATCATTTATATTCTATTGCCTTCCTTAAAATGTCGCTTATCCTGACCCCCGACTGCTTAAGCCACACAAAGTGGAAAAGAAAATAAATAAACCCATTGCTTTCCCAACCAGGTTTCCTTTGTTCTGGCACATGAAGGTGAGCTGGCTCAGCACCCTTTGGGCTTTCCTCAGAGCGAGCGGTACCCGTAAGAAGTGTTTTATGCAGGACCAGCACATATCTTAAGCACAAAGCCTTTGTCCTAGGAAGGGGAGGGTTTCACAGGTGCACACCAAAAGGCAAACATAGGAGAGAGAGCTAAAAGCCAGCTCCCATGGGGTTGATTTGCCAGAAACCAGGAGATGTGCTCTGTGTTAGCAGGGTGATGTGCAGGATTTAAAAGAAACAAACCAGCACAGACTGACAGAGATCATGCCACCCTCTCCCAGCTCTGCCATGGACTAGGCTCCCTTTCCAGTCCCTGAAGTGTGAAGCCACTCCATGCTAGCCTGGAGTTTTCCTGTCATTCACAGCTCCCTTTCCATGTCTCGTGTATCTCCTGGGCCCCTGCAGCCACACTCACACAGGGGAGTCCTGTGCCCTGCACGGGCACTACAACGAGCAGCTTTGGTCCTTGACATGCAAAGAAACCAAAATATACATCCTGCCTTTGCTGCCACGTGGGAGCACACGTCTGGCACTGCTGCTGAGGGAGCTGGCAGAGGGAAACTTGCAGAGAACGGGGAGAGAAGCCTGGCAGGCTTCATCGGGGATGCTCCGGGCCAGAGCCTGGAGATCCTCGGTTTTTAGAGCTGTCTTTTGCTCTTCCAGCCACCCCATTTACTGCAGGCCATTTATTCATGTAAGCAAAGCTTTATAGGATTAAGGTGGCTTGTCTAAATCCAGTCTTCAAATGCAGGGGGGATTTCCCAGCAAATGCCTATCCCATTTGGAGAGCAGACACTTTTATGTGAGCAGTCACCCCATGCACTCCTCCTGCAGCCAGTGCTGCTGCTCTGGTCCTGGCCTAACCCTGACAATCCCCCATCACACTGGCCAGGCCCTCACAAGGACCACAGAATGCTGTGCCCAACTTCTTACCATTTGGGTACCACTTCCCAGATTGGAATATTTTATACCTTCTATGGCCACCCACTGCGAGGTTTGCTGGCTTAATCCCCCACTGTGACTATGCAGATGCATCACATGGAGGGGAACAAAACCCCCCAAAAATATGTCTCTCCTGTTTTAGCTGCCACCCCACACAGCTGTTTGGGGCCCAGCAGGTCGTTACAACGTAGGCTGACCCCACTGCCATGCCCCCATCCCCGGTGTGACACATGCCCACCATGCTGAACTCTCACTAAGCTATTAATGACCTCATGTGGGATCAGGTGTCTGGGAGCTGGCAGCCCACAGCACTGAGCAGAGATGCTGCCAGCCTTCACTCCTGCTCCCCTCAGCGAGTGGTGGGTCTGCTGCTTCCATGAGTGCTGGGACCTCTCCTCCACCTCATGATCCCCCTTGTCAATGCAGTTTGTTGGCCTGGTCGTGGGCATGTGCTGTGGAAGGAGAGAGAAGCTGCAGGGCTTTATCACCTGCCCCTAGATGACCCATGTTCAAGAGAGCCCTGCACAGAAACCTGGCACAAAAATGGGACAAAAGCCCCATTCTCAGTGTAAATGCTGGGGAGCATTTGCTTCAGCTGTGGAAAGTGGTAACAGGACTCCTTTCTCCTTCCTGCCACACTCACCTTAGGTTGACCTTCCATTTCATAACAGTGCAGTCGCTCCCCCCCGCTGTGAAGATGTGACGCCCGTCGTAGGAGCTGGCAAGGTCAGAGGCACCATCCGGGTGGCAAATGAAGGCTGAGGACTTGTGGGGGTTGCCATCAACAGGCAAAATCTGCAAGCCCACCTGTAGAGAGAGAGAGAGAGAGAGTCTGGGAGGGCTGGGGGTCCCACAGGAGGCCTGGGGCACTGCACACTGGGGTAGCGCTGCCTCCTCCTCCCAGGAGCTCGCTCAGCTCTCAGGCAGGACCAGCCTACACATGGTTTCGTCTCCAGTGAAATTCCTGAAGGACCACCAGCCCTGTAAATGGTGGCTGTTGTACAGCTGGGGCAGGTGGGGCTCCATACCTTGTCCTTTGTAATGTACACCAGGTAGTGCTGCTTGGGGTCCGCAGTGCTTGTCGTTGGGAGGATTTGTATCTTCTCCAACGGGGAGCCGTAGGTTGGTCCCAAAAGGGTCTTTCTAAAAGCAAACAACATATTTATCCATTCTAGGACTCACAAAAACATATTCCCTCTCTAAACAGCTGCTGGGTGGAAGGATGGGTAGATATGGGAGGTGTGGGGGTGCAAAGGCTTTGTACTGCTGGCTGAGAAAATGGGATAGGACAGGGTCCCTGGCTAGAAGGGACCACACTGAAGGCCAGAAATTACTTTAGTACTTAGGGACTATTGTGCTTTGCTCATCTGGACTCCTGTCTCTTTATCTGGTGTTGAACAGCCATGTCTCAAGTCCAGCATGCTGAGCAGACCAAGACCCACCTGAAGCCACAACCTTACTAGATGACATGGTAGTGAACAACAGAGTGGACACAGGTGACTGGGGGTCCCTAGAGTCAACCCAAGATCTGCGTCACGGATGTACAAACACATTCTCATGGTGGGAGTAGGGTGGTCATTAGATCAAGGATAACACGGACTCAGGATGGGGCTCCCGGGCAGCTGTGGGCCTGAGTCAATCCTCTACCTGCACATTTTGGTTGTCGTGTTGAGGAGCTTCATTTTGTAGCAGTTGTTGGCAGTGAGGATGAAGGACTCGGTGCTGAGCTGTGGGTACCAGGCCAAGCACAGGGGCACCGCACTCTGCTCCACCCGGTCCCTGTGTGTGACCACCAGGTGGTCCTTGATGCTGCTGCTCAGGTCATATTCAACCTGGAGGGAAGACAAGGACACAACTCCCCTGTGGTCTGCCAGCACTCTGGACCTTGTGGATTACCTGGATCTAGCATCTCTTGGAGAAGCCCACAGTAGCAGAGCCTCAGCCCTGAGACCAGGCTGAGAAACAACCTCCAGCAATGGAGCTGGTGGGGAGAGGGTTGGAAGCCACAGAACCACACGTGGGGTCTCCCTTGATGTCCTTGTCCAACCCCACCACTTTGACCACAAATCTTTATTGCCCATTAGATTTCCACATCCACCCACCAGCTGCCGGTCCTCCCCGAGGCTCAGGAGCCTGGGCTCGTTGCTGTCAGCCTGGACCCCAAAGAGGATGCCCCGGATGGGTTTGTAGTGGGAGTCCAGCCCTGCCAGGTGTTCCCAGCATCTGCGCCCGTTTTGCAGGACTTTCTTGTAAACGATCACTGAGTGTTTCTCATCCTGCAATGACAGCACAAAGGTCAACGAGCCACGATCCCCACGCTCATCCCCTGACTTGGTGCTTCCCCCCTGGACTTAGCTCAGCCCTTTCAGTTTTGGAGTCCTATGAGGAGGTTTAGAGTCACAGGCAGGATAAAACTCTGGGCCAGATTTGGGCATCTGCTCCCAGGGCCAGCACCACAGCAGTACCACAGCAGTCCTCAGCCTGGCTGGAGCATCCCCTGCTGTGTTCACACGAAGGGGCAGTAAATTGAGTTCTGTCACTCCCCAGAAATTCCAAGGAAGATGCTTCCCACTGCTGTGTCCTGGCATACGTGCAGGAAAGGGGAATCTTTCCTTTGAACAGATCGTCACCAGTTGCTACAACCTCTGTGCCAAACTGCCTCAACACTGCCTTGACACTGAGACACACCATGGAGGGAGCAGCTCCCCGCACAGAGCACCAGCCAGGAGGAAATCCCTGCTCCAGCCCTTCCTACAGATGGACTCAGAGCTAAGACTTGTCACTAAAGTTAGCGATGGGACGCTGCCAGCAGCGGCTCTGCGGAGCAGCTGGGACTGGTGACGTTTTTACAGAGTGACTCTTGGAGCCAGGAAAAGCATCTCAGAGTCACGAAGCCCCGGGGGAGGAACAGCCCTCCATGCCTTGCAGGACGGCCGGCAATTCCCAGTCCCTCCCAAAGCTGCAGGACGAGCAGCGCGTGCAAATCACCGAGCGGAAAAAACAAGCTTACAGCGGTTGCGAGGTACTGGGAATCGTGAGAGAAGCTGATGTGAGTCACGGGACCCTGCGAGAACCGGAGTTCCTTGCAGCTGGACTGCAGGGAAATCGCATCGAGGATGTGAACGCTTCCATCAGTGAAACCAGCGGCCAGAAAATAACCTGGAAAACACGCCAGAAAACTCTCACGGCACTGCGGCTCCTCCAGGGAAGCCCAGCGCTTGGCACACGGGGAGGTCACGAGGCCAGGATACCTTCAGGGTCGTAGGATAAGCACTGGATGCCGGCCTCAGGGAATATCCTGCTAGCCAGGTACTTGGTGTGCTGGTAGTCCCACACCTTCAGCAGCCCACAGTGACTCCCCACGGCCACCAGTGTCTGCTGCGGGTGACAGGCGATGGCACTCACAGCTTTCTTCGCCTCTTCCAGGACTTTTTCAAAGTCTGCGCTGTCTGTTGCAACATGGAACACGGTTGCATCAGAGGTTGAAAGGATAAAGTTCCTGTTTAGTGTGAGAGAAACAGAATTTGATGAATCAGACTCGCTGGCTCACGTCCCTCCAAGCTATATTACACATCAGCCTCTTTTTGCAACTGAGTTGGACAATCCCTTATATTTTGTGATATGCAATGTGCAAACGTTCCTTGACCTGGAGGGCAGGTGGTGCTTTGTATTCATGACCTGGGAAATTGCCACAGGAAGATTCTGGAGCCAGGTCCATTTTCTACTTGGCTGGGCAAGACAGAAGATGAATGACATCTGGGGAGCTTTTGCTGTTTGCAAGTTGCTGGTGTGTGAGACAGACAAATGAGCAATTGAAGATACTCTGAATAGTCTTTTCACGTCTCCACACCACCACTGTCACTGGTACCACGTTGACCACCCTGCCACGGACAAGGTCAGTGGACAATTTCAGTCCCACAGCGCAGACGGGGTGGTTCCTGCCTGCTCACCCAACACAGCAGAGAGGGTCTCACTGTGGGACTGGGCATGTGTGAAGCAGACATCTGAATAATTATGCACAAATATGTATAGTTTCAGTCTGGCTGAGGTCTGAGGGTCTGGACCCAGTTAAAGAGACAAGAGAGGACCACACAGAAATCCCAGACTGGTTTGGGTATGAAGGCGCCTTAAAGCTCATCTTGTTCCAACCCACTAGACCAAGTTGCTCCAAGCCCCATCCAACCTGGCCTGGAACGCTCCCAGGGATGGGGCAGCCACAGCTTCTCTGGACAACCTCTGCCAGTGCCTTACCACCCTCACAGTGAAGAATTTCTTCCTTATATACAACCTAACCCTGCCCTCTGTCAATACTAAGCCATTCCCCCTTGTCCTGTCATTCTGCACCCTGGTCCAAAGTCCCTCTCCAGCTCTCTTGGAGCCCTTGAGGTACTGGAAGGAGCTATAAGGTCTCCTTGGAGTCTTCTCCAGGCTGAATCCTGGAGCTGCACAGACAGACGTGTGGCTGCCCGAGTGGGCAAAAGCAGCCTCTTTGCCAGCTGGCCCGTGACAGCCATCACTTCATGCACATCTGGCCCAGGTACTGACGGACTCTGTGCCTCTTTTGTGCCTTAGCTGGGCTCTCCAGCCATTCCTGATCCCACCAGGCTGTTGAGACGAGCAGGCTCAAGGTTTCCCCTTTGATTTTCTGCCTTTTGTGCTGCCCAGAGCAGCTGCAAGCAGCAGGAGCTGCAGCAGCGACCCAGGAGGAGGGATGAGACAACAGAGACCAGAAACAGGGAAACCAAACCGTTCCCCAGGGCACTGCTCCAGGCTGGAGAGGAATCTGTCCCACATGGCTCTTTGGAAAACACGTGTGGCTGAGAAAAGGCATTGCCAGGAGAGCCTGAACAGGAGTGACAGACATATGGTTTGCGGGCTGGCTGGAGCCACACAACAGCTTCATCTGGCCTGCAGACTCCCTGTAAATCCTCAGGCACAGTTACATCACAGGGAGGGACAGAGAGGGGCTGGTGACCAGGCTGGGGCTGTCCCAAGCTCCTGAGTTGAGGTGGTGCAACCCAGCGCTGGTGCCACTGCCCTGATCAGCTTGGCAAGCCATGATAAAATCCAACTGGATATAGCCATCCATGGGAGGGGTTTAAGGGGGGGATTAAGGGGCCCAGAGAGAGCTGGAGGCTCGGCATTAGCACTGCCTGGTGTGCCGGGTACGTGACAGAGAAGCTGATCATCACCCTGCCTGCACTGACGCCGTGTCAGTGCCAAGGCATCACACCAAGTTCAGAATTTAGGATGTGCTGGAGCCCACCTGGAGTTTGCAGCTGCTGGGAGATGCCTGTGGTCTGCAGGCAGAGAGGGATGCCCAGGAGACACTCCCTGCTTCTCTCTGGTAGGCAGGTAGGATAAATATCCCAAATGAAAAGGGGAATAAAGGGGCACGTTCCTTTCCATCCTGCCTCCCTGTCCCTGTCCTACCCAAAAGCCAGGGCACAGGGTTGAAACCTGCTCCAGACCAGGCAGAAGCCCAGAGAGCAGCTTTCACTGACCACCTCCCCAGGTTTCACTGACACCTCCCCAGGTCTTTCAGCTGCAGGGCAAACACAGGAGAGGACCTGGGTTCGTAAAGAGGCACTCACCTGGCGAGGAAGGGCCGGCTCCTGGCTGGGAAGGCATCAGGAGGATCACGAAGGGTTGTGGAGAAGGAGAGGGACCGAATGGGCCCCACTTTGCTGTGGCTGTAGAGGCTGAGCAGCAGCAGCTCCTCATCGAAGAATTTAACCTGCCCTTTCACATCACCTGTTACTATACAGCTACAAGGAAGGGAAAGTTATTAACCAGCACACTGACTGACAACGGACAAATGTTTCTTGCCTAGCACCCTTAGGCAGAAGGAAATCTCTTCCCCGTTTCTCGGCACAAGCACAGGAGCAGAGCCCTGCACTGAGGTGTGGGGAAAGCCCAGGGCTGTGCAGAAACCAGCGGCTCTGCCGCGACCCTGCCGTGTCCCTGCCCTGTCCCCAGGGCTGTCGCGGTGTTTGGTGGCTGTCTGCTCCCTCTGCCGGTGATGGCCAGGAGGCTGAGCCAGCGTCTGAGCCACCGCAGCAGAGCTGGCCTCACATCAACGTGACTTTTCAACCTTATTTCCCCCCCCCCCAAGCCAAATCCATTGCTGGAAAATGACACGCAAACCACCATCACTTTCCTCCACAGTTTTCCTGATCCTCACACGCTGCTAAGTGAGTTAAAACCCCAACACTCGGCTGTAGTTCATCAACATTATCTCTGCCGTTGCTGTGGCTGAGATACACAAGGACTGTATCTGCTGTGAACGGCCTCCTTGTTACCTGTCCAACACCTGGAGCACGGTGAGACCCTCCTTCTGCACAGACACCATTTTGGTGGGGGTCATTCCGAGAGGCCTGGCCTGCTGCTCCTGGGGGTCAGTTTGGGGATCGACCGCATCCCACACCACCACCTTCCCGGCCGAGGTGCCCGTCAGAGCTTGGGAGTTGTTAAAGTGGAAAACCGACTGGCTGAAGCGTCCCACCGCACTCCTGAAGGTCTGCGGGGAGAGCAGCGAGGCCATGTGTTCATCCTGAGCGCTGGCTCTGCCCTCCCCAAGCAGAGATGCTTCTGCTTGGCTCTCACGTGACATTCCCTCCCTGTCCCACAGCAGGACCATCAGAGGCAAGAGCCCCAGGAGAAGATGCAGTGAAACATCCTGACCTCAGCTCAGGTACCCCTGGCTTGTCCCTTCAGGAGACCAAGGGGGACAGGCTGGGGACATGGCCAGTGGTTTTGGTTAGAGAGATAGAAAGGGGCAGGGCTGCTGCCAGGAGGAAAGCCAAGAGGGGGACATGCTGTGGTCCCCCTGTGCTCACCTTGTTGCTCAGGAAGGGTGCTCCGTACTGCAAACCAGCATCTCCCTGGGGAAAGGAGAAAACATCCAGGACAAGGATTGTCTGCAGTGCCAGCCTGTCCCCTCTCCATCTGGGCACTGGCACCGCACTGTGGTGATCAAAGCAGGGCTCTTGAGGCAGAAAGGCTCTCCAAGACCTTCCAGAGAGCACAAAAACACCCTCTCCCTCTACCTGCTCCTCCTCCAAAAGCTGCTGACCGGCATGAGGCACATGAAGGGCCCACAGGAAAGCAGGGTGGGAGAGGAGGAGAGCATCCCTGCCACAGCTTGGACTGACCCAGTGTGGGAGTAGAGGGAGGGTTACACTCTGCCAAGGCCACCCTGGAGTCTGGAGAGGGCAGGGAGTAGGGAGGGCAAGGTGGGTGAGGGCAGGGGCAGATCTGCACAGCAAAGTGTGACCCCAGTCATGGGCAGACACGTGGCCCCACAGGCCATGCTGCCTCTCCAGTGGGTTCCACCCTGCCACCTCCTTTCTGGCACCAGAAACACGACTGCCCATGTCCCTACTTACCCACAGGTAAAATATCACCTGGGTTTTGCTGTTGCTGACAAACTCATGGGGATCCTGAGGGTTAAAAATTACATAATCCTGAAATTCAAAGGTGAGAACCACATTAGCACCAAGCTGAGCGATGTTTTCTTCTTCTTCCACGCAAAACATCTGCTTTTATCCAAAACCCACTTCTTCACCTGCCCTGAACTGAAAACAGAGGCCAGATTTCCTGTGCTCCCTACTCTGGGAGTAGGGACACCCCCTCGGGGTCCCCTCTTCACCCTGTGTCTGTCAGGCAATCAGAGGAGCAGGAATAACCCCCTGGGATGCTCCACCACATTGGGTTACCCCAGGGATGGGGTGTGATCCTCCCTCCAGTACCCAGCAGCAGCCCCATACTGGATGGGAGCAGGTGGGGATGGGGCTGCCCAGTTCTGCCCAGTTCTGCCCCCCTCAGCCGTGGTCTCTCACCTGATAGCCAAACTCAGGCCTCAGCTCTGTGCTGCACAGGGGTTTCTCTGTGGGCAAAGTCCACCTCCAAACACAAACTCTCTAGGAGAGAAGGGAAGAAAAGCCCAAACAACACGTGTGGCTTTCTGGGGGCTTGGGGAGCCAGGTGAACCCCATATTTCCCCTGCTGCAGGAGATGATGGAGCATAAGGGACTGGAGCAGGGTAAAACCCAGCATGGCCTGGCAGCAGGGAGATTAATTTCAGGAAATGATGCTGGAAATTGCTTCCATGAAAGTGATGAAGTCAGAGGCTTTTATCCCAAATTAAGATGCATTTTCTCAACTCTGCAGCATTCACTTTAATGAAATCCAGGTCTGTCTTCCAGTGGCTCAGCAAAATCAAGCCTTCACTCTGCAAACCTGCTCTCCCCATCTGAATTCCCTCTTCCCCTGTGCTGCACTGGGAAAAACTTCCAGGGCTTTATCCTGGAAAGCTGTGGAAGAGGAGATGCTCTCTGTACCTGCACAGTGCCAGCACCAATGGTCACCAAATACTTCGCATCCTGGGAGATGGTGATAGCACAGACCCCGTCCTCTGGGTGGCTCTCGAAGATGGTGTGCACAGGGACCCTACGGAGCAAACACCTCCTGGGGGCTCAGGCAGCACAGGGGGTTCAAGGCAATCATTTGGCAAAATCTGTGGCACAGCCCACCCTGTGTGGAAGAAAGGATGTAGGAAGGGAGGGAAGGAGGGAGGAAGGGAAGGAGGCTACAAACACCAGTGCTGCCACAGGAGCAGCCGGTGCCGTGGCTGGTCCTCAGTGTCCCCTCCATCCCTTCCTCCCAAGTAAATGGTGCTGGGACACAACTCAACAGGGATTTTTTAAGAAAATACTACAGCTTGGAGATGTGATGTGCTTAGTCTGGGGGAGTTCAGCCCCGTCTCATTTTCCTGTGGGTGTGGGTGATACGAGGACGATGAAGCCCTCGGTTTGGTTTTGGTGCCTTCATTGCTTTAGTCTAACCTTGTGTTCTCCCATTTCACTCTTAGCTGAGAGTCAATCCTAACTGATTTACTGGACATAGGGGGTTTCCAAAGAGGAAGTTCCTGGGAGCTTACCCGGAGAAGGAGTCCCACACAATGATCAGAGCGTTTGGCCCTCGGTCAGCAGTCGCAACCCAGCGCTTGTCCTCGCTCACACACAGGCAAGAAATGACATTTGCATGGCCCTGGGAAAGGGAAGCAGCAAAGTGCCTTGGAGGCTCCAGAACTGGGGCTGTTTAAAGCATCCATCAAGCTGCTCTGCTCGTGAGATCACTGCTGCAAACCTCACACAAAGTGCCTTCCACCACCACGTGTTGGGAACTGCAACAACCCCGTGAGCAAACCAACGCACCCCTTTGCACGGGCAAAGTTGTAGGTGACCCCTGAGCACCAGGAGAAGAGGTGGAGGGAAAGAGTCTGGGAAAAGGGGAGGAGGAGGAGGAAGGAGACACATGGGTTGTGTGCCAGACCTGCAGGTGGTACTGCCTGTTCCTCAGGACATCGTGGATGACCACTGTGTGGGAGGAGACGTACAGGAGCACCCGGTCCTCCCCGTCCATCAGGCTGTGCACAGCCAGGCTGCTGTTGTAGCCAAACACCCAGGACAGGTTCTGCAGGGAAGATCCTGGCTCTTAGCAGACAGGACAAAAAAACCACACAAGGTCTGTGGGGTGATAGAAGAGAGCGAGGTGGGAGCACCGGGTGCCGTGTGGACCGTCACGGTGGCACTGTGCCTGCTGTACTCACAAGAGAGTGAGGGCTGCTCTCCCTGTCCTTCTGGAATAGCATCCCTGGCTTGGCTGCCCACACCAAGCTGGCAGAGCCGTCACGCTGGGCGTCCTTACTGCTCCTCTGGTGTGTGTCCTGCTTCCTGCAGCCTGAGTGAGGGCTGGAAATGGCCCCCTTGGGCTCCGAGAGTGCTGCGGGTGGTTTAGGGGGCCCAGCACCCTTCAGGCATGATGTCCTAGCAGTGTCTTCCCCCAGGGCATCCTGGTTCCCAGCCCAGGTGCTGGGCAGGGTGTCCAGAATTCCCATCCCTGAAGGAGATGATGGGGGACACAATGGTACATCTGCTCCAGCATCTTCTGGTGGTCCTTCCTTCTCCTGGGCAGCAGCAAGGGGATCCTTGGAAAGGGAGAGAGATTTTGGTGGGTGCTGGCTCCTGGGCTGGTTTGCCTGGGGACCAGGTAGTGGGAATGAACACCAGCATGTCTCAGATCCGACCTACACCATTCTCAGGGCAGGCTCCAGTAACAAGACACTCCTCTGTTCCTGTCCAAACTGTTTAAGGATTTGTACTAGCAGAAAAAAAATTCCATGGAAAGTTTCCCAACAGCTGCTGCTTCTCTTTCTGCACGTCTAAGCTCGGCCTCTTTGCACCTCCTCAGCATCCTGTGCCTCACATCAGAACCTCCTCAGGAAGCTCCTATCACCTGGGCTAAGATGCCAAGGTTTTCCTCCAAAACTAAGCTGTAGGTCCTGTAAACTCTGTCCTTTCTGATGGCCATCCCCTGATTATCCCCCAGCAATGGTTATTCATTGCTGCAACAGGGCACACATCATGGGTTGGAGAGGGAGCAATGGGAAATTAAAATGGGAAGTTAAAAGCAGAGGAATCGGGTCCTGGAACTGGGGCTGAGCTGGCTGTGAAGGGCTCTGCAGCAATCCCAGCCATGCTGCCCGGCCAGCAGACAGAAAGGCAGGCTAAAAATCCCACCACCACCTTCCTCAGCCCCTCACCAGCCTGTCAGTAAATGTATTAACCAGCCCTGGAGGGTCAGAGCTGGCAGCAGCCCTAGTCAAGGGTTCCCCAGTCTGACCACTGACCACTTGATCTTGTTCTTGGGATCCACACCAGCTTTTGCCTCTCTGCACTGGACTACTGCATTTCCCATAGCAATCTCTCCTGCAAGGTCTAAGCCCACCTTGGACAGTTCCTGGTTTGAGGGAGGTGAGATAACATTTCACTCAGCACAGGGAGGAGCCGGGTTCCCTCCTGCTCAGGTGGCTCCAGGCAGCTCAAGTGTCAGCAAATATTGACGGCTGGACTGAGACTACAGAGAAATGGTACCTCTGCCAAGCCCCTCTGACCCCTCCCCTGGGATGTCTTGGGGTAAACCACATCTGGAGACACTGCCCTGGAGCCAGAGGCTCTGTTTCCATCATATTTGGCTCCAGTGTCTTGGGCACTGCCCTCACCTGCTCACCCATCTCCTGAGCCGTCTGTCTGTCCTGGGACATCCTTGAGCTCACTGCTTATTCCTGTTCTTCCCTCAGTGGGCTCCTCTGGTGTAAATTCACAGGAACCATCCACCTGCACCTGTTCTCTCCTTCCAGGGAGCTGGGGTGTGGAGATGCTCTGGAATACTCTCACACACTCCCCCAGGGTCTGGTTGCACCACAGTGACCTGGAACTGGACATAGCAGGAGAAAAGGGCACCTGTGAGGATGGGAAATGGGTCCCAGAGGCCCTTTTCAGCTCCAGTAACACTCCCAGTGAGCACAAGCAAGCCCAGCACAGCTCCAGTTATTCCAGCTGAGCCCAGGGTCCCTCCCCATCCCCCCGAGCCGGGCGTGGACTTTTCCCTTTGGATGGGGTTTTGTCCCAGTCCCCATAAGCAGCCGGACAGCTCCTGGACGGCAGCTGCTTCATCTCCGGCTTCACAGGTCTGGGATTTGAGCCAACAACCAAAACCTTGTGCGCGGAAAACTTTCAGGGGAGCGGGAAGGCGCCCTGGGAAACCCCCCCTCTCCCCACCCCCCGGCCCCGGTGGGCAGGGCGGGTGCTCGGGAACAGCCGCTCGGGGACCCCCGCGGGTGTCACCGGGGTCACACAGAGCCGCTCCCGAGCCCCCTCCGGGCCTGCAGGCTCCGCCGGGACCCTCTCGCTCACCGACACCGCGATCCCCGCGTCCCTTCGGCCCCGGCCGCCGTTCCCAGGCAACGGCCGCACCGGCGGCACCGGCTGCGCCAGCGGCGGCTCCGGGACACAGCGGGGACAGCGGCTGGAAGGGGAGACAAGGGGGGCCCTCCTCACCCCCCTCCCGGCTGCAGGGAGAGCCGGCACTGAACCCCCCCCACACACACACCTGGAGGGGGGACACACCGAGACCTTCGCTCTGTCCGAGCCTAAAGCCCCTCTTGGCATCGCCAGAGCCTTTTGAGACCAAACCCTCGCCCCGCCCCGCCCCAGCAATGAGGGATCTTCACCCAATAACCCCCAGGGAGTTGTAGGCAGCTGTGCTCCCGCGGCTCCCCTGAGCAGGAAATTCGGAGTCAAAGCGAGAAAAATTATTCCCCATCCCCTGCCAGGTCCCCTCACCATCCCCAGCTCTCTGCCAGGATGGCACTTGCACGGGGTACCCCGATCCCAGGGATCCCTCCAAGCTCTGGCCTCACCTCCGCAGATAATCAGCTCCAAGCACTCCCAGCCTTGCTGTTAAGCTCAAATAACAACAATTTCTAAACTTAATGTTTTTCCTTCTGCCCAGCAAGAGCCTGGCACCCTGCTGAGAGCAGGAAGGACTTTTGTTATCAGCTCCCACTATCTCCCCGACCTGGAGAGGCTGTTCCAACCCCTCCTCTCTGGCACGATCAGGGAGTTCTGCAGCTTCAGGAGAAGGATTTGGTCCCTACCAAAGCAGATTTTGGTCCTTACCCCTCCCTGGGTGGGGGAGAGGAGGATGCACCACCACCACTCCCCATCTCTGCCATGTGCCAGGAGGCAGCGTGCTCAGTGCATCAGCCTTGTTCAGAGACGGAGCTTTTATTCTCACCTCTAATAGTCGGCTTTTGGGGTCTCTTTCTTTGTTAATCATTACAAAATTGCTCCTTACCTGTGATATGTTACTCATGCCCCAAGTTGTTCATGAAGCACTATTGCAGGACTTGCACCTTACCTGGGCTCTGCAAGGTCAGTTGTTATTCTGTGTCTGTGCAGGTTTGCATTTAACCCACCCAACTCTGCCCTAAATAATAACTTCTACGAGAACAGAGAGAGGCAACACTCACTTTTATTGTTTTGGGAGAGTATTTTGAAGTTCCACTGGAAACAAGCTTAAAAACAAACCCGTCATCCCCGAAATCCCCTCAAACCTGCCTTGGGTTAGGAATGGTATTCCCCAATTTAGCATTTCCACTGATAACACCCCAGGGCCAAGCACCACTCACTGCCCCTGTCCCCATGGAAGAAGAGGAGAATGGGAAGCATAAAAAGGTAATCCCTGTCCTGGCTGGAACCAGGACAACACCCCAAAGCCAACTCCCACAAATAAATACAAAAAATTTACAAAAAAAAAAGAGAGAAACCAGATGAGGAGCACTTTTATCCTAACTACATGAACTACTAAAAGTAAATAAAAGTAGAATTATAACCCCTATTCCTTATCTCACTGACTTAAAATAATTGGGCATTCCAAAAATCTTTTCAGTATGTTCAGTGACTTTAAAAAATTGTGGTAATGTGGGGAAGGTAAAGTATCAAGTATTCCTTACCTGTCATCTACTATGAGAGGCATCGAAAAGTGCTCCAGAAGTTTTTATCAAATATTACAAGACATTCAGTGAGGAATTTTTCCGGGGGGAAAAGGGAGTGTTCCATTATCACCACATAAGAGCATTTCAAGCTCTTCAGAGCCCGTATCAAGAGAAGTTTGGGTCCCTCTAGAGCCTTATCCCAAAGTGCTACAAGGTAGAAGAGTTGAGAAGCCACATCTTGCAACTCTACACTGACAGCCAGTGCAATTCTGAATTGCAGGCAGGCCCTGCTCTGCCAGAACCCCTTCAGGCTCTGGGACCAGAGGTCACAGCAACAACACGTGGGGAAGTTCTCAAACCAGATCAGAGTCCAGAAAGCAGGCACAAGCTTCAGCTTTATTGTTTTCCAAGCAATGGTCATCTTTGCAGGGGAATGATATTGCAGCTGAAAAAGAAAAGAGTAGAAGGAAACATGAAAATCTCAGTTCTCAAACAGGAGATCTGACATGGGATGAATCAGACCCTCCATAACCCTCCTCCATTGGTTTCCTCTACCAGACAAACCAGCTCCTGAGACCTCCCTCCCATGGAACTCGACTCCCTGCACTCCTGTGCAAAGCCTCCAGCTCCCAGTTTGTCATGGGGCACAGCATCACACTGAGGGTAGAGCCCAGAGCTGACCCTGCTCAGGAAACGTGTTCTGAGCTGCTGAAAGCCTCATCCCCTCTAGGAAGTGAAACATCAGCTCACCCCAGCAGGCCCTTCCCAGCCCAGCGCTTTGGAGTCAGCCCCACGTGCACCCTCCTGCCACCGCGGAGCACAGTCACGCTCAGGGGTCTCTGAAAGGGAGGGAAAAACCAAAAATTAAAAGAAATATTTCAATTTTCCATCAGCAAGTCAACTCTCTTCTTCCTTCTCTTCCTGAAGCGCCAGAATGTTAAGCCCAGGGAGCTGTTCTGCAGCAGCACCCATTCCCACTCCTGTGGCTGTAACTGGAAGAAGAGAGTGCTCTGTGTGGAGACATCTCCAGGAAATTTCTCACTTCCACTGTAAAGCACTTGAGGCTGTGGCAGATTCTTTGGCCAGTCCACAGGGGTGGTACAGCAGTTGCTGGCTGCTGCTGCAGGGACAACATGATGCTCACAGCCAGGAGCACACACCTCTCTGCTCTCCCATCCATCAGCAATGAGCTCAGTGCTGCGAGAGAACAAGGCTACAACAGCACAGACTGAATCTGACACTGTTTCTGATGTGGAAATGATGATTCCAGAGATCCAAGTTCCACAGAAAAAGCTGTGGCTAAAAGAGCCAGGCAGAGAATGCAGTCATGGCAGAAATGAGCTTACCCCCTCGCTGTGCTGCACCACTGTGGCAATGTTCTGCAGGTTCTGGAAGTTGTTTGCGTTGACAGAACCAAACTCCACGATCTCGTCATCAACCTGAAGTCCCTGGACAGAGAAAGAAGAGAGATGAGCATCTGCATTCTCCAAAGAGAGGTAATAAATAACACAGGGAGTAACACAGGAGCACCCCCTTCACCCAGCACAGAGATCTGTTACAACACTTCTCACCACTCGGGCAGCTGAATTACATCACCCCCTCCCCATGTCCATAGGAGGAGGGGAGTACTCATTCCTCTGTCCTGTTTTATGGGAAGAGAAACACCGAGGCTAGAATGGTCAGTGAGGCAGGCATGGGATGAGCTGTGTGATGCCACGATATAGCTGAGAGAGCACTTCCCTCATTCCTGTACAGCAACTAGTCTATTCACAGGACACCCCTGTGTGACCAAACAAAGTGGGGACATCCTAATCAACCCTGCAGCTTATCCCCACTTACTAACAAGAGACAGGCCAAGCCATCAGCTACATTTTCTCTCTGGCTCCAGACAAAGCCTTCCCCAGGAGTTGTCCCCAACCTACCGAGACACTGGCAGGGGATCCCGGGGTCACGGCGTTCACTTTGGCAAAGGGCTGTGGCAGGCTCTGGTTCTGGCTCATGGCCTCTGCCAAGGCCTCTGCCTCATCCCTGGCTTGCTTCTCCTTCTCCCGGGCGTGCAGCTGGTGCAGAGCCTCCTCCACCTGCTTCATCAAGGCCTTGTGATCGTTCTGCAGACCTGTGGGTGACAGACACTGTGAGCACACGGGGGAGCAGGAGTGGGTTCCACCCATGGCCTCTCAGTCCCTCTGCAGAGCCACGTTCTGGGTGTCTCTCTGAGCTCAGCAAGAACCTCTGCTGGTCCTGGTCTATCTGCTGGGGCCTCCTGCCAGCCCAGCAGATGTTTATCAGCCAAAATGAGGCGCTGAGAAAACCACTCTACAAATTTTGGTAAACAGGCGAGGGCAGCAGGGCCAGGAGTGCCACCATCCCTGAGAACACAGTGAAAGCTGAAGTTGTCTTTCTATCATGTCACCTACTTTTACATGTGAAGAACAAAATCCCTCCCCAAGGACAGGGCACAGGGATGAAACAAATGCCAGGCTGTTTCTCACTCAAAGTTTATCCTACAAACACCCCAGAGAAGCTTTGCTGTACTGCACAGATCCCAAAGGGCTCCACAGCAGAGGCAGAATTTCCACGCTGCTGCCGCAGCAACATGTGGACAAAAGCGTTCTACTGACTCAGCCTGATCCGGCAGCTCCGGGCACTGAGCAGAACCCCTGGGAAAGAGGCTCAGCGCAGGTAATTCTGAGGAATTACGAGGAGCAGGCTGGAGATGGAGGGGTTTGAGAAAATTAAAGGGTGTAGCCGCCGTTCCAGGGTGTTTACCCAGCGCAGGGGCCGGCACAGAGGCTGGGGCCCTCCCGGGTTCCCGCACACACACACAGGGTTCCCGCACACCCCCCGGGCTCCCGCACACCCCCCGGGTTCCCGCACACCCCCCGGGCTCCCGCACACCCCCCGGGCTCCCGCACACCCCCCGGGCTCCCGCACACCCCGCTCACAGATGATGTTGTGCCGCGCGGTGCGCACTTGGTACAGGTCGATGTCGCTGCGGGGGAAGCCCTCGGCGTCCACCAGCGGCTCGTGCATCCCGACGCCCTTTTGCTGCGAGGGAAGACAAGGTTGGGACGGGGCCGGGATGGGACCGGGATGGGGCCGGGAGCGCTGCCCGGCCCCTCGCCCCCCCACCCCGTCCCGCTGCGCCCCCGGCACCGACCCCCTCCAGCAGCTCGTAGCAGGCCTTGATCTGCGCCTCGATCTCGTCCTTCCTGCGCACCAGCTGCTGCACATCGCTGACGGTGACCGGGCGGCCCCCGCCGGGCTCCGCCATGGCCGGGACGGGCGGGGCGGGCGGGACCCGCAGCGATGGCGGCCGGGACGGGCCGCGGGGCGGGGCCTGAGCGCTGGGGGCGGGGCCTGAGCGCTGGGGGCGGGGCAATAGGTACGGGGTGGGCGTGGCACCCGCGGGGGGGGGGGGACAGCGGTGTCACCGTCACGGGGTCGCACAGCGAGGGTGGCGACACGGCGGGACACGGCAGTGTCACTGCCACAGGGCTACACAGCTCTGATGGTGGCACGTGGTGGCACAGCAGTGGTGGTGGCACAATGGCACAGTGGTATCAGTGTCGCTTGGATTACGCAGCTCTGGTGGTGGCGTTGGGCAGCACAGCGGTGTCACTCTCGTTGCGTCACACAGCTCTGATTGTGCCAGGGGGTGGCGCAGCGGTGGTGGTGACACAGCAGCGTCACTGCCGTAGGGTTACACGGCTGTGGCAGTGCCACGGGTGACACAGCAGTGGCAATAACACGGAGTGGCACAGCTGTGATGGTGTCCATCTGGTGGCACAGCAGTGTCACTGCCACTGAGTTACACAGCTCTGGTGGTGGTGACATGAAGTGGCAGAGCTGTGGTGGTGCCCTGTTGTGACCCTGTTCCTGCTGCTGGCCCTTCTCCAGCCGGTGCACACGTGCTGGGGTGGGACATGGCATCCATGTCCCCCAGGGAGCGTGGCAGCAGGGGACAGCCCCACCACTAAACCCCTCCACCTGTCCTCCACACCACTGGCACCCACCCAACTCCCCCATGCTCATCCTCTCTAGCCCTGCTGGTGGCCTGACTTGCCACCACTTCCAGCTGTGGGGTGTTAGTACACTGGTGTCTGCCCCAGCAGGGCCACCTCGTGTCTCCTCCTCCTGCTGCTCCCACGTTTTGGTGCCCCTGACAGTGCTGGGCTCACCGGAGATGCAAGTGGCACCACACACACAGCTGGGCTCTGCAGGCTGTCCTGGCTCAACGCTGGCCAGGATGACATGTCCCCACGATGGGGTGAATGTTCCCAGGGGCAGCGGGGGGGCAGGGGGATGTGCTGCTGTGGTTGCATCACCCACCACAGCCCAGCACCCATGGGGGCAGCAGGTTTGGCTGGGGGGTCAGCAGAGCCTCACGTGCTGCACACCCACACTCTGCACACCCACACTCTGAACACCCACACCCTGCACACTCACACCCTGAACACCCACACCCCTACACACTCACACCCTGCACGTTTAACCAGCTGTGCCACAGCCAGAGTCACACAGGACCCAGTGACATGGCCCTCGTGTGTCACCCACCACCCCCCGGCCGGTGCTGGCAGTTCCCAGCCCAAACCAAACACATGCCTGGGTTGGTGGTGGGAGAAGGTGGAGCCGAGGAGGAGCCTCCCCGTTCCCCCAGTATATTAAATGCCCTCCTGGACTCGGGCTCTCTCTGCTGCTGTCACATCGCCAGGTCACAAAAATGGTGAGGGGGCAGCAGATGGGAATTCAATTAAACACTCAGGGCTCTGTGGTGTGGGACGTCTCGTGAGCTTTAATCTCTGCTTGAACTGGGACTTTTCAGTGACTGTGCTGGAAGCAGAGCTGCTCCTCATCCCTGACCTTTGGATTCAGCTCCCCGGGGGCTGCAGTACATGACCTGTTAACGTCTCTCTTTTCTGATTCTCTTTCAGACGTCTTACACAGACAAGGGAGAAAAGGTAAGAGCCGAGTCGAGTCGTGCCCCTGTCCTGCCCCACTGCCTGGCATGTTAGAGCAGATTATACCCATTCATTACTCTTTGATTACCTGGTAAAATCAGAAGTAAAACTGCTCTGGCTGGGCCTCACAAGCTCCTCGTTGTAAATTAGTATTAATAATTGAAGCTTTTTTGTTTCCTTCTTGTTTGGGAGAAGAGTGACAAATGGGAGATGATGGGTATTTCGCAGTCAAATCAAAGCTTAAGCAGAATCCTCATTTCATGCAACGTTTATTTCCAAATGCATTGGCCTTTTCCTTGCCTTTTCCCCTCTAAAGGGCTTCCAACCACTGGTGACCATCATGGCTGGGTGGTGGTGAGCAGAGCAAAGGGGGATCTGTCCTGGCACTGGTGGTTGTTTAAGAGCTTTTGGGGCAGAATTAATCTTTGACACAGAGGGGTTCATGGGTGAGCAGCCCACTGGGATGGCCACTTGTGGGGAACACTGGGAGAACCGGGACCATGGCTGTAGTTCCAGGTGAGCTGGGGCTTTGTACCTTCTAACCTGCAGTGCAGGATCCTGTGGGACTTGACTGTAAAGCACTCGGGCAAAGGGCTGTTTGAGGGTTGTTCCACCCAGTTGATTCAGAGGCATTTGCAGGAGACACATTTGTAGGGTCTCAGCTGCCGCTTCTCCCTGCTCTGGAGCCAGGCAGTGCTGTGGGAAAGGCGGCAGCAGCAGCAGCAGCAGCAGCAGCAGCAGCAGCAGCAGCAGCAGCAGCTCTCAGCCCTGTTTCCCCTTCCTTTTAGCACGCACGAGGCCGCTTCATCCACTTCCACTCCATCACCTTCTGGGTCGGCAATGCCAAGCAGGTGAGAGGCGGTGGCTGCCGGGCACGTGTGGCGGGGGGCACCTGCCCGTCCGGGACGGGGCGGGCGCTCCGGTATTGGCTGTCGGGGGGGCGGATCGTCCCAGCAGCCCCTCGGGCCGGGATGTGCCGCTGTCCCGGGCCAGTCCCTGGCTCGGCGCCTGTGCCCGGGGCCCGTGGCCTTGGTGGCCCTTGCGCAAGGCGAGGGGCGGCTGCCGGGGGTGTGCGGGGCAGGACCTGGGATGTGCAAACCGGCACACGTGGCCAGGCACGGGCTGTGGGTTCCAGAGCCCACAGAGCTGTTCGGCCTTGTGGCGAGTTAAAAATCCCTCTGCTTCAAACCTGAACTGCGTTTCATCCAACCTTGCACAACGGGAGATGGGTAGAAATGTTTCCCGCTTGGTGGTGGCTCTTGGTTGGGTCAGGCCTTGGGTACAAGAGGCTCTGGAGGCAGTGCTTCCCCCTGAATTTGGGGTATTTCCTCAGTGTGGGCCCTTTCTTGCTTAGCTTGTTCCCCTTGGGCTGCTGGAGGGACGCAGAGAAGCTGGGCTGGTCCTGCACACACAGACACACACACACACGTGCACATGTGTGACCTGCACATGTGTGACCTGCACACGCTGCAGTTGCTGTTCCCCATGGGCTGTTGGCACTGCCCTAGCCATGAGGAGCCCTGTAGGAAGCAGGGGGTGCCCTGTGGGAACCTGGGGACCACCAGTGCCACAGCTTCACCTGAGGTGGCTCCCACCTGCCCACAGGCTGCATCCTACTACTGCAACAAGCTGGGGTTCGAGGAGCTGGCATACCGGGGGCTGGAGACCGGCAGCAGGGAGGTGGTGTCACATGTCATCAAGCAAGACAAGGTAAGGGTGCTGGTACACCTGGCAGAGGTGCCACTGCCAGGACAGGGGAAGATGAGGTGGCGTTGGGCACGTGGGTGCTGCTGAACCCTGTTTGCACCATGAAACCCATCACTTGTTGTATCTCAGCCCCAGGCTGGGGCTGCAGCCCCACCACTGCAGCTCCATCCTCACCTCTCCTCCTCTTCCTTGCTAGATCATCTTTGTTCTCTCCTCCGCTCTCAACCCAGGGAATGAGGGTAGGTGTCCTGAGGGGGGGGATGGAGTGGGAAGTGGACAAGGGGGAAGCAAAGCAGCCCTGCTCACCTGCAGCTGCTCTTGCTCCGGGCAGAGATGGGAGAGCACCTGGTGAAACACGGTGATGGGGTGAAGGACGTCGCCTTTGAAGTGGAGGACTGTGACTTCATCGTGCAGGTAGGCAGCCCCTCCACTCCCTCCCTGAAATGGTGAGGGGAGGCAGGGAAGAGCCTGGGGATGTCTCCCCCCAGCCCAGGGGAGCTGTGGCAGGAGTGGGTCTCTCTCCTTCTGTCCAGAAAGCCAAGGAGCGTGGAGCCGTGGTGGTGAAGGAGCCCTGGGTGGAGCAGGACAAATTTGGGAAGGTGAAGTTCGCAGTGATCCAGACGGTAAGTGGCAGGGGAGAGTGGGGCCCACGGAGCAGGCTGGACCTGAGAGGTCCCAAAATAAACAAGGCCACCACACAACCACTTTCCCCCCTTGCAGTACGGTGACACCACCCACACCTTGATAGAAAAGCTCGACTACAAGGGCCTGTTCCTACCTGGGTATCACCCGCCCCTCTTCAAGGACCCCCTGCTGGCCAAGCTGTGAGTACTTTCTAGAGGGTCCTGCCTGGCTCTTTGCCACCGTGTGCTGGTGGGATGGATATCCCACTGAGGAGCTGGACAGGTCCCCACTGCCTTGCCCTGGAGCCCCTCATGCTGTGGGGTGCCCCTGAGCTGGGCTGAGACCCCCCCGGGTTCCCCCCACAGACCGAGTGGCAAGCTCAGCTTTGTTGACCACGTTGTGGGGAACCAGCCTGACCTCCAGATGGTCCCAGTGGCGGACTGGTAAGAGTGGGGAGGGCTGGTGGGAGGTGAGATGGAACGACAGCACCGCTCTGCTGCTCTCACCACTTCCAGGGGGTGGCTGAGGCTAATTAAGCCAGAGAGAGCTTCGTTAGTGCAGGGATGGGGCGAGGGGTTGATTGTGCCCTTTGTGGCCTGGGCAGGTACCAGAAGAACCTGCTCTTCCACCGCTTCTGGTCAGTGGATGACAAGCAGCTGCACACCGAGTTCAGTGCCCTGCGCTCCATCGTGGTCACCAACTACGAGGAGACCATCAAGATGCCCATCAACGAGCCGGCGCCTGGCAAGAAGAAATCCCAGATTCAGGTGAGCAGATGCTGGTGGTTGATCCATCTGGATGCTTCCACCTCCAGCAGGGCTTTGGTGAAGGAAAAGAGACCAAGGGTCAGTGATTTGGAGCAGATCTGCCGTGCTAAGGTGGTTGCTGGAAAGCAATCCTGGCTCTGCCCAACCCTGGGGGAGCCACTGGGCAGAGCCAGTTTACCCCTGATCTCATCAGCAGCGTCTTGCTGTCATTTCATGGTCCCCCTGAGCTGATTTTGCCTTCGTGTTTTCGAGCCCACACCCATCCCTTTGCAGTTGCAGCTGCTCTGTCATTAAAATGTCATTAAAATCCTTTCCCTGTAGGAATACATCGACTACTATGGAGGGGCCGGAGTGCAGCACATCGCCCTGAACACCTCCGACATCATCTCGGCGGTGAGTGCCCCCAGGAACCCCCTGCCCCAGCCTGTCCTGCCCCAGCACCTCTGGGCACAGCCCTGTCACAGGGCAGGGGTGGACTGTGACCCCAGCAGGGTGTGAGGACAAGGGCAGAGCAAACGGGCTCTGTGCCGTGGTTGTTTTACAACCAGGATTAACTGCCCAGTGAGTCCCTGCAAAGGGACCTGAGTGCAGCTGTAAGCTGCTGGCAGACACCCATCCCTCCAGCTTAAAGCAGTCAGGGTCTGCAGGGCCCCCACTGGCATCTCCATCCCTGGGGTGGGGGGCCTGTGGGAGCTCAGGCAGCCAGGGCTGATGGGCTGAGCCCCCAGAGCTCAACACCCACCCTCAGCTGGGGCAGGGGCACATCTGGGTTGAGCTCTGCTGCTGCTGAGCTGGGTCTGGGCCCCTCTCCAGACCAAAGGGCCCCCAGAGGTACGGGGGGTCAGGTGGGATGAAGCACCTTTGCTTGCTGGTCAGCTCCCTGCATTGCCTGGAGAGGGCAGCTCGGGCCCTCACATTCCCGGTGCCTGAAGTGAGATGATGAGGTTGACTAAAATCATGGGAAAGCATCTGGCTCCAAACACTGCCTGTCCCAGACCATCCTCCAGGCACAGACCACTCCCAAAGTGACCCACGCCGGGTCTCCTGTGCCTTGCAGATCACCAACCTGAAGCAGCGGGGCATGCAGTTCATGGACGTGCCCTCCAGCTACTACCAGGTGCTGCGGGAGAGGCTCAAAACTGCCAAAATCAAAGTGAAGGAGAACATTGACAAGCTGGAGGTGAGTCAGAGCAGCCTGGGAGCGAAAAGGTCTGCTCAGGGCTGGACTGGATCCTCAGTGTGTTTTGCAGGGACACGAGTGATGCAGACACACCCCCTTGCTCCCCTGTGGGTCCTTGAGCTGTTGTCCTGTTCCTTTTCTGCAGGAACTGAAAATCCTGGTGGATTTTGATGAGAAAGGCTACTTGCTCCAGATCTTCACCAAACCAGTTCAAGACAGACCCACGGTGTTTCTGGAGGTGATCCAGAGGCACAACCACCAGGTGGGTGTGAGGATCTCACGATGATCCCGGCCGGGAGCCCTCAGGGCCATCAAGCCCCATTCCCAGCCAGCTCTCAGTGCTGCTCTTTCCCAGCCAGTTCCCACCCCCCTGGTCTGGAACACTGTCATCTCCACAGGGCTTCGGCGCCGGGAACTTCAAGTCTCTGTTTGAAGCAATAGAAATGGATCAAGATGCCAGAGGAAACCTGACCATCCTGGAGCCCAACGGGGAGACCAAGCGCATGTAGAGGGTGTCGAGCAGCGCTGCCCTCGTCCCCAACGAGCTGATTCCCAGGCAAACTGGGAAACAGCTCATGGTTTGGGAAACAGCCCAGACTGAAGTGTCACAAACCCAGGGAAGCCACTGCCAAGTTGGACATGAAAAAGGACTCAACGCCAACCCCGACCCAGCCCTGGCGCTGCCCTCCGGTGACTTCCTGGGAGACAGGGCGTGGGAAATAGTAAACACGCTCTGAAAAAGCAGCTTAATCTGATCCAAACCATCAAATTCTTAACAAAGGGCAGATTTAAGGCATGTGCCAAAGACACTCAGCTATGGAGGGAGACAGGAGAAACAACTGGGAGGGCTCAAATTTAGGCTATCCAAAGTTTTAATTTTAGCTACGCGGGAAGCTGGGAAAGCACAGAGGTGTCTGCCTTTCTCTGCATCTCCTTTTGTAACATTTTGTTTTAATTGCTTTTAGATTCAATCTTGAATTTGGAGAATAAACAGTTTTAGGGTAGCTACAACACTGTGGAATGAGAATTAATCTTAATTTACATATTTCAGCCTTCCCAAGGCAACAGACTTGCTCTAATACCTGCAAATTCCCAAATTAATGAAGGGTTGGGGTTTCTCCCACGTTTCAAGCAGTGATTGCTGGCATTGGCAGCAATTGCTTGGCTCAGATCATGGCTGCACATGCAAAGTGCCCTGTGGGCATCACTCTGGTGTCATCGCTGTCCTTCGCATGGGACTTCCCTCACTGACACAATAAACCCCTTTTCTGGCACAGCCCCTGGGGAGTCCACGTGAGGGGCTGGAGCCCCTTAACCCCTTAGCTGGGGCTGCAGGTCGAGTGCTCCCCAAGGATTCACAATCCTCAGCCCAGAGCTGCTGAACATCCCAGGGTCTCCAGGGCCCACAGGTCTGCCCACTGTTGGACATCCTCCCTCCAAAGCTCTGCTGCTCCCCGTTTCCCAGCAGGGAAGCTGCTCAAACCCCGAGCCCTCAGCTCAGAACGGGCTCCTCGGATGTGAATCCTTCCACCATCCCAATCCATGCCCTTCCAGGCTGAGCCCTGCTGCCTCCTGCCCCTCCAGCACCGGCCACCTACGGAGTCCAAGAGCTGAGCTGGGAAATCACCTACAGCCCAGGCTCTGTCCTATCTCCTCCATCTCCTCCCCCACCAGCCATTCCATTTGTCTGCTCCAGGCACCTGTTTTTGTAAAGCTCAGAGAGGTCACTGTGACCTCCTGTGCCCAAGCTCAGCAGCTGCCCCGGCTCCCCCCTCCCACAGACCCCAGGGAGCAGAATTCAGTTCAGATTTCCAGAATCATGGAATGTCCCGAGCGGGAAGGGACCCACAGGGATCATCGAAGTCCAACTCCTTGCAAATTGAATAAACTGATTTAAAAAGAAAGAAACCCCTGGCCCCAAGAGCCTTACAGCATCACCAACACCTTGCTCATGGTTAAGGGCTTTTGCCTTCATAAAGTTAAATAAATAAATAAATAATAAGGAGGGATATGAACTCAGAGAAATCCAAGGCAGAGGCTGGAGGAGCAGGGACCCCTCACCTGCCCTGAGGTCAGATGTGTCTGGCACTCCTGGCAGGGGGGCTGTGCTTCAGCTCTTCAGGGGTTGTAAGGATTTTTAATACTGGGACGTTTTTCTTTAAGTTTATACACTTGAATCACTCACATATTTCTTCCATGCAGTATAATGTTGCTTAAGTTCATTTCCTGCTCACCAGAATTGGTATTTTCAGTAAACTTTGCTGAAAACCAGTTCTTCTCACAGTTCTTGTTCTGGATCTGCCTCCTTGAGCTCTGACAGTTCCCAACACAGGTCTAAGAGCAAGAAGCTGCCCTGGCTATATATTAAGCACAACATGATTTTTCTGTAAGAAAAGTCAGTATATTTATGGTTTGCTTTATAAAAGTTACTATAATACAATGGTACATAGTATTCAATTCACAAAAATATGAACAAATATATACAGCATGACACATCCACAACAAAAACACTTTCTTCAAAACAAGATACATACTGGTGACAGATTCTATATGCACAAAACATCCCTAAATTCTTAAATTTGCTTAACGAAAGAAAAAGCAGAAATCCTAAATTTTCAAAGCAGAGTTGTTGTTTTGTTGTTGTGGATTTTTTTAAAGAAACTTAAAAAATTTTTTGTGGGTTTTTTTTTTTCCATTTATTGCAAACCATTTGACCTGCCTACTTTTAAAGGAGGCCCTTGATTTCCATGCTGGGAATTAAAACAACCAGAAAACTGCAAGGATTGGGAGCTGGGTGTTCTTCCACTTTTAAAACTGCCCCGTTGTTTTAGAGTGTCCGTCTCGATGTGTTTCTTTTCACTTGGACAAATCCTACAGTGGCAATTAAGGAGGAAACTCATAAAAACAAAACAAACATTAAACTGAAAAAAATCCAGTTGCAAACCTGCTTAAATACATTTTAGGGTGTCTATTAGACTGTACACATTTCCTCGCTTGAAATAAATAGATTTTGCACATTAGGTTTCAGACTGAGGGGTCAGGGGAAAGAAGAAGCCTTGACTTGGCAATTTTTTGACTTCAGTTTCTTAATGCTTCTAATTTCGTCTATTTATTTGACAAAAAACCCTCATATTTATACAGAATTTACATTATACAAAGCTTGACACAAGCTGTAAATGCCACCAGCTCCTTTGCTATACTCAGTCCTCCTTCCTCCCCACCTCGACATGATTTAGAGCTGGAATCTGTTTAAAAAGAACTCCAAATTACAATAGTCACTTTTAATAAACTATTTACATGCTCTTGAAGTACAAAGAAATCAGCAAAAAAATTTCAACATGTTTCTACAAGAAACAGTGTTTGAAGAGAAGATTCTTGAGTTTGCTTATGTACAGAGGATGCGAGGTGTTTTTTATACTTCAAAATCCTTTTTTTTTCCTTAAATTTTTATTTTATACAGAAATGCACTGAAATGATCCCTGAAAAAGGTCACAAAAACCGGAACTGAAACTACTGTATAATTTGTTGGAGTTTAAAAATGTTGGGTTTTTTTTTTCTTTTCCTTGTAGAAATAAGCTGCTCTATACAATATAAATAACTGCAAGATGAGCCCCTTCCCCTCCTGGACCCCTGAGAGTCAGAGACCAACTCTGGGACCAGCCTGGCACTGCAGGTGGGTGTGACCTGCACGGATCAACCGAGGTGCTGGGCAGCACTTCCTACGGATGCCAACGTGGAGGCACCTGCACCCTGAACTCACACCAGCTTCATGTTGGGAAACTAAAGGTTTAATTTAAGCTCTTTTTCCAAAATTTTGCACTGTTCTCCCGGGTGATTTCTCCAGGCGAGGTGGAATTTTGCAGGGAGTACAGTCGATGTCTCTCTCTCTCTCTCTCGTCATTGTCTTAGTCTTCAATTTAAGTGACAGTAAATTGGGGATGGGCCTTTCAGTGAACCAAACCACTCCAGGCTCTCTGAAAGCAGCACGTGCTGGTGAGGTTTCCCTTTAGTCCTCGGCTGGGTTTCCATGGGGTGCCTGTGCCGAGCGCAGGAAAACAACGCTGGGGGTGACCCAGGCTGTGCGTGCACCACACACCTCCTGCCCTCCTCTCATCTCAGTACAAGCCAAAGGACCTGGAGGGATTAGGGACATCTCCAGGGGTGCCTTCCCAAACCACACCTGTGGCTGCAGGGCTCCCCTGACCCAAGGAGACCCCGCAGGGACAGGGCAGCCACAGGCACCCATGGCGCTCATGGAAATCACTGCACCAAACTTGCAGCCCTCACTATAAAATGATCTGTTCTGGGGTTGGGGCAGCTTCCCAGTCCGAGACAAATATCCCAGGTAGGACTCTGCAAGCCAAGATTTACAGGGAAGAAAAGAGAAGCCTCAGGTTTGGCTTTGAGACCAGACCAACATGATTTTTCAGAAGTGCTATGGATCCGACAGCTCTGTTTCTGCCTGGGGAACTACTGGGAGCTCAGCTCTCACAAAAACTTACATTATCTGTCCAGGATCCTAAAAAGGGATGGATGACAGGCAGTTTCAGAAGTACCCAAGTGATTTAGGTGCTCAAGGACTTTGGCACCCAAATCCCTTTGGTGCTCCTGAAAACGCAGCGAAGGTCCTGAAGGTGACTGTGACCTTCCTCCCCACCTTCCTCACCAAAGATTAAGGCAAACTGCAGGGGCTTAATCCCACCCAGAGCACTCAGATATGCTGGGAAACACAGAACTGCCACCAGGTTCTTGGGGCTGGGCCATTTGGGGTGTCCTCACCCCCACAAATCCACCGTTACTGCACTGGTTGGATGGACCAGAGAGGGAGGAGGCCAAGCCCAGGGGACAAAATGCCACACACAGGACCTTCAGTTCTGAGACAAAGGAAACTTCTGTGCATTTCCAAAGCTTTGAAAGTCAAAGGCCAAGCTATAGAGATGCCAACTGGAGCTTCAACACAAGATGAACCTTATTAAAAACCCCAGAAACTAAACTAAACCGAGCAGCTGGTTTAACTCCCAAATGCCATCACTGCAGTTACAACCAACAGTCAGTGACAGAAACTAGTTGTGCTTCTCACAATTTTAGGTTCTGGGTCACCAATACCCAATTGCTGGAGAGATTTCTAAAGAAGTAGGAGAAACAACAAAACCAAACCAAACCAAAAGCAGAGATGAGACTACGGACTGTCCAATCTCAGCAACAATCTGCTCACCCTCAGACAGAAATACAGGAGGTATTAAGGCAGCTTGGAGCAGTCTGTGTGTTCCTGCTCTTTCAGGCCTTTAATCTGAAGAAGAAATTCAGATGCAGAGGTCTAACCTACATTACAAGCTCCACTCAGCAGTGCAGGCCTGGCAATTCCATGGAACAGCTGAAAAAACTTCCAGGAACCTCTTTTGCAAGGTTGTAACCTCTGCTCATGGAGGTTTGAAAGGCTACAAGAAAACAGCTGTGCAATTGGTTCTGTGGGGAGAAGATGTTTAGTTATGCAGATAATCTTCCCATTTCATTATGACATTGCAACTTCCCCTTATAAGCCAATTAAAAAGGGTTTAGTACGACTAATCTCTACTTTTAAAGCAGGAGAAATTCAATGCAAGTTGGAAAACTGATCCTGTCTATACCTGAACGGTCACACAACATTTCCAGATCACATCCAAAGAACTATTATTCTTTGGTGTTTTGCCCCGTTTTGAAATGGAACCCCTGGAAGAACTGCAACCTTCACCTCAGCACATCTACAAGGACAAAATATACCGAGAAACCACGTCAAGACATGCCTTCCAAATTTGGAGAAGCATTCATTTCCATGCTGTAGATGGGAAGGGGGGGAGGAACAGGATTGTTCTCAGGGACACTTTTACCATGATCTTACTGGAGGGATGGGACCACCCCCAGGCCAAGTTACTGAATAACAGAGGGAGGAGAGCGGCACAGCACAGCTTGCTCCTATCACAGGAGGATCTCCCACATTCAAGGACAGAGCAAATACTCCACGGAAAACACTGGAGAGGGCAGGGAAATGCAGATGAAAGGGAGAAAACTGAACACGAGACACACACACACCCCAGCCTGTTTCCCATCCTCAGGGAGAAAATCCTGTTCCAAACGTGGGCCATAGTCTTTGCTTACAAGCAGGGCAGGATTTCTACAGCTGACTTCTCCACTTAATCTCAGCCTCAGCCTCTTCTGCATGCAAGACAAACCCATCTCCAAGGAATGGGCATCCCCAAAGGCCACACGCTGTGCCACGGTGCTACAGCTACACAACTGACTGCAGCTCTCACTGTGGTTGCAGTACCCAAGTGTTTCCCACGCAGGGGTGCAGAGGTTTGGATCCCCCAGGACCAGCATGGCATAGAAAACGAGAGACGAGCCCAGGGCCCTGAATTGAGGTCTGTGCTGACCTGACTCTGCCCTGGGGAGGTCTGGCTGAGGGGACTTGTTCAGGCTCATCCCTAACAAAAAGGCAGGACAGTTCACCTCTAGTCTCATTGTGGACACATCTACACACACACACCCCCCAAGCACACTCACTCACTCATTCACACACCCTCAAGCCTCTGGCTTGCTCTGTAACATCAACCTTACATTTATTTACAGCTTACTCTGAGAAATCTGTGCAATTTCAGCCAATCAAGCTCCCAACAAACCCTATATGGCATTTTCAGTCTCTGCTTCACATTTAAACGTTGAATGTCTTTTTCAACCAACAAAACTGATGAGAAAAAGGTAGCAGCATTTATGAAAAGATGAAGGTTTATAACAACAAATAAAAAAAAAAAAAAAAAAAGGTACCATTATCCCATTACGGAGCATTACTGTGGGGACTGAACAGAGAAGCTAGTGTTTGGATAGACCATGCCACAAAATGGTTATCACCTTTTTGTGTGCGTGTTGGATCTGAAAAGGAAAGAGCACCTGAAACGTGAACAGTCCTCGTAAGCGTGTGCGCTTTTTGCTTTCGCTCGTGATCCGGCAGAAGTGCGAAACTTGCTTGGTTTTCTTCTTCTCTTTTTCCTCTCTTTTTTTTTTTTAAGTTTTTTTTTTATGCTTTGAAGTTTTTTTCTTCCTTTTTTTTTTTTCCTTTGTTTGTTGGTTTTTTTTTTATTTTTCCTCTTTTTTTGGCAAAGTGCAACCACACCTGGTTACCACAGTTTTGACATGGCCGAAGGTGCAAGTGTGACGAGAAACCTTGAGATCAGTTCAGGGTTCCCCTGCAGTTCTCAGAGCCACAGAGACATGGGATTTTTACATCCTCAATGGGAAACTTGTAGTCGTAGGTGATTTCCTCATTTACATTGATGTGCTGCTTGGAGTAGATGACGATCTTCTTTTGGGACTCCACTGTGATCACTTTAGCGTAACAATTTGGCTGCAAGGGTGACAGAACAGGTAAGGATTTAGGTTCCCAGCCCCCACGCAGTTATTCCAAGATAAAATAAAACAAGGCAGTCCTTCCCCTTGACAACCTCAGCCATGCTTCCAGAGCCTGGACCCAGGGGAAGCCTGGAGAGGGAGGCATGGAGCCAGACAACAGAGCAGCCCTCCTTGTGCTGCTCCAAAATATCCACATTCCACTCATTTGTGGAGCAAAGGAGCCTGGATGATGCTCCACCAAATCTGTCACAAGTTAAGAGCACCTCAGTGCCCTGCAATCAGGGCAGATTGCAGCACAAAGGAGAGGGGAAAGCAGTTTATCTGCCTGCCAAGGCAGGGAATACTTTTCCCAAGTGGACACTCTAAGGAGACTCTTCCCACAGAACAACAGTGGTAAAATTTGGTATGATTTAAGAAAATACTTGTTAGAGATGCTTCCTCAGCATCCAGCAGGGACAGGAGGACTCTCAGTGCTCTGTCTCCGCATCTCATCTCTTTACACTTCTTTAGACCCTGCTCTGATCTGCTGCAGCTCATTAACATTCAATCACAGCCCTGTGACCCCCAGCCAAAGGACTGCCCGGGTTTATCCCTGTGCCAGGGCACAGCCACAGGCAGGAACACGACACTCACGTTGCAGCTGTGATTGATGAACCGGGCGAAGTTTCCGCATTTCGTGGCATCGATGATGGTGTCGTGATCGACCCTGAACATGTAACTGCTGCCAATGCCCTCGTCCTCGTAGCGCTTCTCACGCATGTCAGCAATGACCTGCAGGGAACCCCGGGGGCAGGGTCAGGACATGCCACATAAGTGACCTGTGAGCACAACCCGAGCTGTGCCTGTGCCAGGCAACGGGTGTTTAATATGATCACAGTCACCCCAAGAGAACACAGACCTAAGTGGAAACACAGCTCAGGGTGGGCTTCTCAAGAAGGATTCTCCTGACTGCTTAGTTTTTATGGGCTGTTGAAAGTCCCACCCTTGTACCTCCAAACCGTACGTCAGCCTCTGTGGAGCCCAAGGAGTTGACACCTTACAGCAGAACTCCAACCCCCCATGGAATACACTTCTTCCAGGGCTGGTTCTTGTTCACATTTCACTCACAGTCCAGCTTACCTGCCTGATGTTCTGGCCCACGTACTCGATCACCATCTCATCAGCTGCAATGGGCTCCATAGCAAAAAGGCCCCAGTCGTGAATGTGGCTCTTACAGAATTTTAGTTTTTTCTTCCGGAACTGCATGAAGAAAACACCCCAAAAACCCAACCCTGCATTAGCCACAGCACAAAGAGGGAAAGGGTGCAAAATCTGCAGCATGGGGTGACCTACCTTGAGCTGGTTGAACTTGAGCAGGTCACTGTCACAGCTACCAGTGAAGGAGGAGAGGAGCCTGCGTTGCTCTGATCGCCTCTCGGAACCAGCCCGGGTGGAAGCATGAGGTTGGGCAGGGATGCTCATACCCTGAGAGGACAAATGGGTGATCAAAGCTGACCCAGCACCCTGCAGGCTCCCTGTGAGCAAACGCCTTGTGCTCCGACACATCACACGTGACATCAAACACCAACACCTCCCACGCAGCTCCCAGGGGACCAGCTTGACACAGGCGCAGCAACAGCTTCCCCCCCTCTCCCTGCCAAAAGGCAGGAAGCACCCACTTGATAAAGCCAAATCCCATTCACAGCCGGCACTGAGCGGAGGATTCCTCACCTGTGTGTCAGCTGGAGGCTCCTCTGCGAAAGCTCGGCTATTGTTGAGGTATTTAAGTTTGTCCTTCTTATCAATTTTGTAATAGCCTTCACTTCGTGCACAGCCCGTCACGTGCTCCCGCATCCCATCGTCCCGCTTCTTTTTCTTGGGGGTAGAAAAGCTAGTAGGTGGGAGGAAGTCAAGGAGGAACACAGCCAGGGGTGGACATCACACTAAACTCGTTACAGTTACATGGGGCTAAAGCTGGGAGCTTGGACAATTAGGAAGGGTTTGGAGGGGGTGGCAAAAATAACACTACTACTGAAAAATTAAAAAACCCATCACCGGAGCCCACGTGCCCACAGGAAAACCTAACACTGTCTTTCCTTCTTAGTCACGTGCCTTGGGAAACCAAAATAAAGAAACAGCGAAAAATTTAGCTTTTTAAGGTTAAGCTGTCAAGAGAAACCTGTTTGAGAAAGGATTTCCCCACAGCACCCACCAGGTACCCAGGCAGCAGTTGGATGTGCCATTTGCTCTAGTCTGAGTGACTTGCTTCTGTTCCACCTCCAGGAACTCCCTGCAGACACCCCAAACCCTGAGGACACCACAAGGACCCCACGGCAGCGACATTCCCCTCTGAGCGGGGCCAGAAGCCACACAGAGGGGCAAGAGATGCTCCTCAGCCCAAAGGGCTTGGAGAGATCTCAGTAAATCAGCTCCTTCAGACCCTGATGGGAAGGGCAAAACCCTCAGCACACGTTTCAAACCTTCAGGTTTGAAGGCACCCTCAGAGCTTTGGCTTCTGGAAGGACTATGGAGCAAAACTACTTCCAGCTCACCCCAAAAACACAGCCATGAACCCTACAATGACTGAGATTGACCCAAAAATGCTCCCTGTGAGGGAAAACATATCCTTTAACAGCACAAAATTGAAGCAGAGCGACCATAAAACGCAAGAGGTGATGGCCTCAAAACCAGAGTGCAGAGTGTGAGTTTGCTGCAAAGCAGGTGAAACCTGCAGGAACTTTCACACCTGTCACACAGTGTGGCACAGGATGAACCACCAACTGTCTGCACAGGATTTTTAAAAGGTTCAGAAGGTGACTGTAATTTTGCTGTTACAATAATCCCTATCAACAGGGAAACAGATTTAAAGTATTTTCACTGTGGGTTTTGTTAGTTATCACTGACTATTTTAAGGGGTTAGGGCTTTTTTGGTTTTGCTTTCCCGCCTTGCAGGGAGCAAGGGATGAAGAATTTGAACTCCACACAATCTCTAGCAACACATGGGGTGGTGTGTTTGTCTTCTCCAACACATAAACACATGTGTTTACTTCCTAAAAACAGTACTGGAGAGTTCTGAGGTTTTTAGGACAGCCTTTAGGCTCTGCTCTGGAGATCACTCCTGGTGGCTGCACACACAGAGTCTTGTTCTGACACAGCCTGTGTGTCCCAAAAATGCTCCCAAAGGTTCAAAGCTACAGTCCATGCTGCTGATTGCCAGACCAGGGATAGGGAGGGAGGGGATGGTGCCAGACCTTCCCCACCAGCACCAGCTGGTGCAACATGTGCTCCTCACTGCAGCACCAGCAGCACATTCCCCATCCATCCTGGACACGTGTCTGGTCCTAATGAGCCACTTAGAAACCACTGATTTTATCAGTATTTCAAACCCAGTGCAAGTTAAAGCTGCTAGAACCACTCTTAACACAGCACTGTGGGCACAGATGGTGAAGATTATTTTTACAAGTTTTAGCCCCAAGTTAAAGCTCTGTATGTGCAGACTAGAAATTCCACTGCCAAGCTGGAAAAAAAGTCTGGTTATGTGCAGACAGAAACCTCTCCAACTAGGAAGGAAACCTCCCCAGCAGAGGCGCCTACAGATTGCCCCTGCAGTCCCAGCCTGAACGTGCAGCAAGAACAGCCACTTCTGCAGTGCTTTTGTACTGCAGCTTCGCAGAATGAACTGCCCAAAATTCCCTTTGCTGTTCCTGCAAGCAAACTGCTTCTCCCACCAACAAACTCAGTCCTTCGCATCTGAAGTCCTACCCAGCGACCACCTCGCGCACCTCACACGTGCTGTGCGACGCTGAGAAAGGATATAAGGATGGAACACCCACAGGGTGTCGTTGAGCCAGTCCATGCCATTGTCCTGCTGCAACAGGCGGTCGTATGTGATACACATGAATTTGATGTCTTCCTCGTCTATGCCCCCGTTCCAAATGTCATACAGAATGGTCATCTCCTCGAACTCGGAGCGCGGCCGGAACTGAGGCCGGGGTGGGGAGTACTCAGGGGAAGGGATCACCGGGAGGTCCTCAGATGTTTTCTTCTGCCTTCGCCACTGTCTTTTAGGTTTAGCTTCTTCTTCCTTGAAGTCTTCGTTCCACTGGTTCTCCAGTTCCTTAAATGGCAGTTTCTCCGCAACTGTCTCAGCTGCTATTTTCTCATGGAAACCGTCATTCCTGAAGTCCAGGGGGACGGCTTCAGGGTCTTTCAGTCCATAGTAAGCATCAGGATGTCCACTCAACAGCTCCTTGCCCACAGGACCTTCCACCAAGGCCACTGGCACGGGAGGAGGTTCTATGGGTTTGCCTGAGTACACATCCAAGGAGAGGACAGAGGGTGGTGACCGTCTCGGCCGACCCGGCCTCCTTTTGGGAAGAACAGAAGGTGGTGGTGGGGGAGGAAGAATAGAAGCCCCAGGGGGTATTTCTGGTGAGAGCAAACCAGGTTTTACTTCTGCCTTGCATTCCTCAATGGGCATTCTTCCATCTCCATGCATGCAGGGCAGGGTTGCTACAGGTATTGGCTCATCAGGTGGCAAACCCATGTCCATGTGGAAATCTGCTTGGGGGGGGCTGGCAAAGGGGATGGGGGAAGGAACACTGTTCATGCTGATCGTAAGGGAAGCACCAAGAGGCTCTTTAAAGGGTTTCTCGTCCAGCTCATCCTCTGACTGTTTCTTGCCAGACAGAAGGCAAGGAATGGTAGCACCAGCCTCTGGGAAAGTGGGCGTGAAATTGAAATCTCTCCCAGGAGTCCGAGGAATGCCACTGTTAATGCCAGGAGATTGGGATGGGTAGGAAAAGGGGCTCCCTGGGACTTGAGGGGAACTGAGGGTCAAGCTGCTTCCTGTAAGGGGAGCATCACTTCCTGGCGTGGCTGGAACAGTGTCCGTGCTCTGCGACTTCGCGAGGGGGTGTGAAGACTTGGCCAAAATGTCCCGCCCAGGAGTCCTCGGAATCTCCTCTTCCACAGACGTTTTGGTCACCATTAATTGTTCAGGGAACTTTTCTGGAGGGACTAAAGATTCCTCCTTACCGGGAGTCGATGGCAAGGGAAGCATGGAGGATGGCACCTTGTGGGCTGGAAGCAGAAGAGTGTCAGTCTCCGAGTGGATCATCACCTCCCGCCCCGGCGTGCAGGGCAGCCGCTCGTCCTCCTCCGCTGCCGAGGGCAGCTTTGGTTTAGCACGAGCTTCTGAGCTGCTGTCGTCAGGTTTGCCGAAGAAGCTGCTTTTGTTGGGCAGAGGTTCTCCGAAGACTCCCCCGGGAGTGGAGATACAGAGCGTCGCCTCCTCATCTGGAGATTCCGGCTTCGGACCTTCCTGGACCTCTGGCTCCAGCATGGAAGTGGCTTCGGACTCTTCCTCTGAAAGGGGAAAAAGAGAGGAGAATCAAGAGCTTTGCCTCCACTTGCCAGTAAAGGCATGTTTAAGATGCCACAATTAGAGAACAGCTCAATTCCACCGGGAGGCTTAAAAACTCCAATGCTTTACATTTTGGAGGCACGGAGTGTGGAGTAATTAGACACTACCACGGGCAATCCTAATGGACCATAAAAAACCCGCACTATTAATTTGAGGATTAGCTACAACACAGACCAGAGCGAAGGTTTTCTGCTTTCAAAATCCCTGACAACCTTTTGTGCAGACATAAAAAGGATCAGTGGATTGTGGGGCGAGGACTTTGGAGGAGAGCTCCTGGAGCCCCGAGCTATCAGCTTGTCTGATGTGGGCAGGTAAACTCACTGCAAGGCCAAGGAGCACCCTCAGCTCTGCAAGGAGGGAGTGGTGAAGGGAGGAGCTGAACACTCTTGAACAACACACGAAGGAAACGGGAAGCCCTTGTGATGAATGAGGAGACACTCAGATGGTATCAATGAGGCAATTTATATGCTGCTCTCCCTGCAGCAGACTCATTTGTCTGGAGTTTATTTACCCACTTAGGGCCGGGTCCAAAAGGAATCAACGGTGAATCTTGTTAGGCAGCTCAAAATAACGTTTTCAAGTGGGAGAGCAAAAGGAGGTGAAAATGCCTAAAGAACTGGAAGGGAAGAATTTCTCATTTGAGCTGAACGCACCAGAGAGTGGCTGGAGAAGAGTCTGAGCCCTTCTCAGAAGGGTCTGGGCTGCTCAAGAACAATGTGGCAGTTTGAGCTTGTTCCCACAGCTTACCTGGAAAGCTCAGTCCACATGTCAAGGTGCCCCAGTGCAGGTGTTCCCAAATTTATGTCCTTTCTGGACACTGACCTGTTCTGGAAAGGGTTAGTGCAAAACCAGCCCCATAGCTTCCCAGTCACAAACTGCTTTGATATTGAACCCAAAAAAAAGCCAGTAGTGACACAGTAAGCACAGATTCCTGTTCTGTTTTAGCAGCCATGGCTTTTCTATCTTGAGCTTCAGCCACCACCTGATTCGTCACCCTCGGACGATGACAACTGCTCAGTTCCTGTAGGACACTAAACTGGCTCAGGATAAGAGTCTGGATACTGTAACCACAGTATTTTTAGTAGCAGATGGCTTGTGTAAAGCTCCTTACTAGGAAGGAAAGTTCAGCATAGACCTTTTTCCCTGTACAGATAATCCCAGCCTAGAGCCAAGAGGAAGAGAACAATGGAAATACAAACCCATGCATATTGGATACTGTGAGAAAATGTACTTGGAAATGTGGTAAAACGTGCCAAGGCACAAGGAAGGGCATACCTGGCCCACAGATGGGAGAGAGAGTGAGTTTTGTCTCCTGGTCTCTTTCCATAACCAAGTGTTTCAGAGTTTCAGCAGCAAGAGATGCCCCTGGGATTTGGCCACATTCGCTTTCCCTTGCCTTGATTTCTTCATGGCCTTCATCTTTCGCTGCCAACACTGGCTCGGCGAGTCCCAAGCCTGTTGCATCCATGTAGTCATCCACAGGATACAGCTCCAAAATAGTCTCCCTCTGGTCGTCAGGAATCTCAGGACCAGCAGGTTCATGCTCTGTCTCAGCAACCATGGCTTCTCTGTCTTGATCTTCAGCCACCTCTTCCTCCTCTTCCTCCTCCTCATCTTCATCGTCATCATCATCCTCATCATCATCATCTGAGTCTGAACTTGACTCAAATTCAGAGGAGTCCTCACTTTCATCGGATGATTCAACTTCAGCCTTGGAAGACGAGGGACTTGCTACATCTACAAGAACAAATTACCATTAGCTCTGCTTTCTGACCTAAACAATCAAGGGCAAATGTCCCTTCCACAGTCAGGGCATGGAAACAGCAACAACAGCAGCGTGTGGGTTTGAAGGAGTGGCCTCTCCATTTGTTATTTTTGCAGAGGTTTATAAATCCTGCCTTTGGATGCTTACAGCAATGACCACACAACAGGCAGTTCCACGAACAGTGCTGCCTGGCACCTTGCCCACATGGATTGTACCTTTTACTAAGATTTTCCGCTGCCTTTACACACAGATTTAAAAAGTAGAAACTACCACCTTGCAGAGCAGGAACTGATTGGTAGGACAGAAAATTATTAGTGGCCGAATTCCCCCTGTTTGAAATCCGGTCCCTTCTCCTCCCAGCCACTCATGTTTCATAACATAAGCACACCCTTAGCTGACTCTGAGACCTCTGCCCTCCTGCCAGGCTGGGCTGAAATCGCTCCAGGGCTGGAGAGCTACTGCAAAGGGACCCCCAGGCTGAGGGATCGTGGAAGCCTTGCAGGTAACAATCAAAATTACCTGTTATATCTTGTATAAAACTGCTGTCAGTGAAAGAAGGTGCACAAGTAACAGAATCAGCTCACAAGTGCAGAAGGGAGACCCCAGCTGACCCTGCTGCTTCCACTGGAACTGCTCACCCTCCTCGGAGTCCTGCTCCTCCTCCTTGTCACTTGTGTCGATGCCTGTCTCCTCCTCCTCATCTTCATCCTCGTCATCATCATCTTCATCCTCATCATCTTCATCCTCCTCCTCCTCCTCTTCCTCCTTTGCAAGAAAGCATTGCCAAAAATGAACAGTGCCTGACCCTGTGACCTGGCTGTCACTGCAGTAGCCCCCAGTGGCTCCCAGAGAGGTTGATCAGAGAACCTGAAGAGGGAATAACCTTTACAGAGGCTCTCTGAGGACAGACCCCAACAGGAGCACTCATCTCCTAGAGAGGGGAATTTTGGCATCTGGCATTACCAGGCCCCCTTTTAATGACAGACAGCATGGAAAGTGCAGTCACAAACCAACACACCTTGCCAGGTGCTGCTTTCACCAAGCCTCCCTCTTCTTCCTGCTCCTCTTCCTTCTCCGAGGAGGACTCTTCTTCCTTCCCTGATGTCTCATCTCCCTCTTCTCCCTCACTGTCGAGCTCCAACGGCCTTGCTGGTCGCCGCCTCAGCCCCACTGCTTCTCCATCCTTCTTGGACAGGTCAGATGTGGCATCGGAAGCATCCCTGTCCCTCTCCGACTCTGAGGAGCAAGAACAGGATGGAAATTGCCACCAAATACCTCACAAGGGAGGGAAAGAGTTAACTACACAAAGGAAACTTTTTCTCTGGGAAAGTGACAGCTCCCAGGCTTACAGGGACTTGCTAATGTGACAGTGCAGGGGTGCAGAGCACTGATGGAACCAGTTGTTAGTCTGAATCAACTTTAACTTGAATCCGTGCTTTTACGTAAAACAAAGGGTATTCAGAGTTTTATCTTCTCTCTACTCTTCTCTGGTTATAGGAAATAGTGTTAAGATATTTTCAAATAGGTTTTTCGGGCAAAAAACCTTTGTTTTCTTTTAAAATCAAATGCGGAGAAAACTGTTATGTGCCCCAAGCAGTTCATGAACCCACCTGAGCTCCCTCTGCTGGGGTTCAGCAGAGATAAAAAATGTTACAAGTTATTCTTAAAACGTGAGTCTTAAATTTCCTGCCAATGAATTTAAGGTAACTGAACACAGACGAGCCATCTCCCAGCTCTCAGAGCTTTGTGAGGAGCAGAGCTTGGCTCAGATCCCTGACTCTGTGTCAACTGTAAGCAAGGACACTGCTGTGAAGTTTAAAGGGATTCAGCCTGTGTGTGGTTTGCATCTGCTCTTGTGTTTCACACAAATGTGCTTTGCAAACCTTCATCTTCATCATCCACAGAAGTAGAAGGCCGGATTCTCTTCTGATCTCCCGCTGAGGCAGCTTCAGGTGGCTCCTTTCTTTTCACCTGAACAAAGGACACAATTAGCATTTCTGAAAGTTTAGAAACAGCAGAAATCAACTTCTTAAGCAAATTACCACTTCTTTGCTTTGCCATGGTCACTTACACTCACAAACCAAGGGCCACTTCCCAGCTCTTGATCCCTTTATTTGCTTGCAAACAGAATTTCACTGTGAATGAAATTCTACCCCTTCAATTTGCATCAAAACACTCTGGATACCAGCATGGGGCATGTCATCACCAGGTACTTTGAGGATGACAGAGAAAACTCCTGACAAATCCATGTGTCTGAGATGTAGCAGAACAGAAAGAGAGCCTAAGCCTAAGGCATCTTAAAGAACCTCAAAGCAAGTTTTATGCTAAATAAAGACTGCAGAACTTCTCATTCCAAATCTTTACTAGCACCTTCTGTGCATTCAAAACTCTAATTTCAGGGAAGCCCTCTACCCTCTCCCACCCCACACTTCTTTTTTAAGATACTTTGAATTTTTATGCAAACGCTCTTAAAAATAGGTGACTCCATGCTTGTGAGTCTCAGTCTGCAAACTCACAGGAGACAGAGTTTAACCAGCTTCAGGTGAGACTCAGCTGCCAAACTGCCACATGTTCCAAACAAAACAGTAACTGTGTAAAGCACCACAAGCATAAGTGTATTTTTACAACCACGTTGAAATGCTGTGCCCTAAACACAGGCAAATGTTTCCCTTGTAGAGCAGGGAAATCCTCCACAGACAATTCTCACAGGTGGAAGATGAAAAGCAAGGCTGGGACAGAAGGTCCTTGCTCTGGTGCTGGGGGGTTACGGGGATGTCAGAAGCAACCCTGTGAGTGAACACAGAGCAGCACGAACAGCCTGAGGGCTTTGGGGCACAAACCCAGCCAGGCCTGTCCTCCTAAGGCTCCTCTGGGGAATGTCAGCATAAGGATGCCAGGTCTCTGTGCTCACCTTGAAGGATGGCAGCCGGATGGCCCCTCGTAGCCCAATGCCCAAGCCGATCGCCTCGTATCCCAGGCCTTCTCCTTTGTTCCAGTTCTCCAAAAGGCAGGATGCGATTCGATCCTTCGGCTTTGGTTTTTCCTCCACTTCTCCTCCAGACTTCACTGGAGTGAGAGACGCCTGCAACAGAGAGAGCACACTTGAGAGGGGAGGTTTCCTGGGAAGGACACACACCCTTGGAAACTATTTAGACAGTGAAAGTTTGGGAAATAGCACTGCCTTGCTCAGGAATCCGTTTCTTTGAGGGTATCTGAATATGCCTCACATGGCCACACACATTTGAAAGGAAACAGAGCTGCACACACACCTCTTACAAGCAACTCCAGTGGTCTTTAGGCAAGTCAGCCCCATAGTGTGTTATCTACCTTCCTTTGATAACCCACACAGCTGAAAGCAACTCCAGACCTTCCAGTAGGGAAGTCCTTCCTTCTTTTGAATGTAAGGCAAAATATAGTGCGTCAAAAATCACACACATCCCTGTGTTTCCTTAGCAACCACAGCACAAGTCCACAAAACCTGCCAGAAGGCTCCAGTGCTGGGAACGGGAAAATCAAAACATTCGGGTGAAATACCTAAGGGTCTCCAAAATTTGGTCACTGGACACACAGCCTCAACAAATCCCACTTCACCAGAGCTGAGGTGTGAAGGAAGAGCAGGAATTCAGATCCCTGCAAGCTGTGGAGAGGCGGTCGAGCCGGGAGAGCGTCACACGTGGACACGTGGTGGCACATCACGCTCTGCCACGTCTTCTTGAGGGAAGGGCACTGGAGGTAACGCTCATTTGCATCAGCCCATGGCACAACACCATCTAAGAAGTCGGTTTCTCTTACACACTAGCAGAGCTCGTGTGCTGGAGTGGGCTGTAATCACCGAGGAGGCAGCCTGAGCTCAGCTCTCCCGCTAATAAGGGATAAGACCAATGGGAATACCAAGCGGAGAATCTGAGTGGTGGCACTCCGTGGCCAGGGATGACTGGTTATTCCTGGCACTCTGCTTAATGCGTTTGACTCAGGCTTTCAAACCCAAACCCATCACTACATTTGGGAACAGAGACAAGCTTTCCCTCTCTCAGGCAGACAAGGTCCATGGAATGTGCTGCCTTCCCTACCAATGTGCTCCTGCACAGCCTGCACCCCGTACATTTTCCATTCTGTCTGACACGGGACACCAGCTTTATCCTCGAGCCTTCCCACCTTTTACCTACGGCAGGATACCTCCTGGCAGTCAATGGAATGTAACAGCCAAAATCAGTGTGATGGCAAAGCACGTGGGGAACTGACCTCCAGCTGCCACCAAGGAGCCCAGCTGGCTCATCCTCACACGTACACAGCAAGAAGGGGGTACAGTTTAAGCTGAACACTCGTATTTCATTTTCTGCAGAAGCAGGCAGCTTATGGCTGAGAAGGAATCCTATCCCACTGCAATGCCAAGGGTGCCCAGTCCTAGAGAAAGGAGGCTTTGAAACCTGTGAGGTTTTTCTCCACACAACAGTAACATGTGGCCTGGCAGAAGCCTTTCCAGGCAGCATCCTGGGGCAGAAATGGTTCTGGCATCTCTGTTCCTGGACAGAAAGCACACGTGGTTTTCCATGCAGCAGTTTCCTATTTTCAATTACACTGCTCGCATCCAACATAACCTGTGGCAAGGACTGTGGTGAGTTGCTGTGGTACTGCCAGCTTCCCTTCCCAAAGTGGGTTACAAATTCCAGGTCAGGGAGGAACATGCCAAATCCAGCCATAGCTTGGGGTGTAAAAGAGCCTGAAGATCTGCCTTGACTTGCTTCTACTCCTTCACTGCAGATGTCTGGTTTAGAACAATTTCTTGAGTCTTTCAGTTGCTGCTTTTGCAACTATGTACTGGATCTGTTTCCTTCATCGCCCTGGAAACTCGGGGGCCTCCTCCAAAACTGCCAGCACACGCTCGCTGGCAGGGGGAGAAGCTCTGGGTATTAGTCAGGAGAGGGATGGGGTTTCTTGCTGCATGTCACACCAGCCAGCTCTGAGCCAGAGTGAATTACACTGTCATAAAACAGTTGTTAAGCAGCAGCATTACCAACCCTCCAGAAAGCCAAGGAGCTCTCCCAGGCACCAGAGTTAACGTGCAATTGGTTTACAAAAGCAGGTGGGGAAGATACTGCTCTGAAAACCGACATCTGAGACACGAGATTTATCTGCAGGCTCTGGCTTGGTTTGTTGTTATTTTTACAGTAATTCACTGTAACGGTGATTTTGAGGCTTGCATGAACCTTTCTGCAGTGTTACTTTTTTATGGGTGGTGACAAATTCACCACACATTAGATCACAGAGCTGTTTCCTGGCTGAGGTACACTTCAAATTGGGTGAGAAAGGATCAGATGATTCATGCAAAGCTGTTTTCTTAACTAATCCCTGGAACTCCTCACGTATTTGGCCAATGCTCAGCTTTTGAGTTAATTGCTGCCATGTACATGCACTGGGGAGGTGGAAGAACTGGAAATACCCACAGATCTCATCACACGAAGTGTGGAACACAAAACAGCAGCTTGGTGGTTTCAAACACTCCTCCTGCAACTGACTTTAGTTTTTTCGTGCTAAACCTGGTTCCGATGGCAAAGCAGCATTAAACACCTGCATATACAGAGTGACACCATGGAAATAAGCCAGGTTCAATACTCAGGCGCTAAGCTGTCCCCAGGCAGGTGCCTGTAGTGACTGAGCACCTTCCAGATACCTGCAGGCTGAGTCTGGTGCTGCTGCCTGCCCCAGCACGCAGACCAGCCCCACAGGCAGGAATGGAGCCAGGTGAGGGACAGGGACACGTGTGTCTCCCATTTAATTTCAGCAGCCTCCAGCAATGGGGTTTCTCACAGCAAAGCTACTCCGTGGCTTTGTTTTTTTCTTCCTGTTTTAGTTACCATAACAATTTAGGGTTGTGGGTTCTTTTAAAGTCAGTTGCAGACCCCTGCTGATGCCCTGGCCAAAAGCACTAAGAACAGCTCGGGATCCAGCAGAGAGCATGTAAAAGCCTACCTTTGCCAGACGTTCCTTCTTGTCCCACCAGTCATCAAATGCCCGAAACGCCACCACTTCAACCATCTTGCGGTTCAGGTCCCTTTTCATGATCGCCTTCAGTTCCTTCACTATGACCAGGAGGACTCCATCCACAGTGGCTTTGTGGGGATCTTCCTTCTTCGGCTCGTAGCCCGGTGGTGGGACCGAGGGGTCAAACTTGGGCAGTGGTGGCCACTGCTGCCCACGGCCGAGAGCAGCTCCCATGGAGAAAGGGCGGTAGGGAGGGAGGTTCACAAACTGCATCCGGCCCGTCACGAAAGGGGGATACTGGTACGTGTTCTGCGCCTGCATCATGCGGCTCAGCATCTGAGTTTGCATCTGGAAGGACATCGGCATGCCACCCCACTGGTTGCCCAGGACACTTATCATATCCACCTGCATGACGGGGAACATGCCGGGATGGAAGGGAGGGAGCGGAGGCAAGATGTGCGGCGGGGGGACCCCGGGAGGCGCCGGGAGTGGCGGCGGGGGCACGGTGACCGCGGGGTGGGTGGGCGGAGGTGGCGGAGGCAGCGGTGGAGGCATCGGGAAGCCTGGCTGGGGAGGAGGCGGGGGAGGAAGAGGAGGGAATCCCGGTGGTGGCAGCGGGGGGATCGACGGGGCCATCACAGCCGTGTTGCTGACGGAGGAGTTCACCACAATGGTTTTGGCACATTCCGCGCTGGTGATGGGCGCTGGGTTGGTCTCGTCGTCGGAGATCTCCATGTCCTCCCCTGAGGAATGCTGACCCTGCGACAAAAGAGAGAGGAAAGGTGACCAGCACGTTCCTTTTACGTTCAACACCACAGGGCGGGAATGCTTCAAACAAAAGCTAAGTTTAACACACAGTTTAATTGGGAATGGGGGAAAGCGAGCGATGCCCTGAAAAGACAGGCCCCCGAGCAGCTGGTGCCTATTGAAGCTTTTCTCTTCCATGTCAGACCTCAGGAATCAGTGAGGTAAAAGCTTTCTAAAAGAGCATCAGTACCAACTGAACAAAACCCTCAGCTTCTATGGAACAGGAGGAATTGCTCCCATGCTCAGCAAAATACACACAATCCAAATGTCTTTCACTGGAAGACACACGCTCTCTCATTTGCATCTAATATTGACAGGTACATTACACCGTGAGTTTTTATTCCTTGGTCCCTCCATGCACAAAAAATTACCCTGTTTTTTAATTATAATCCCTGGCTCATTTGCTGCCAACTCTTAATCTCTAATTGAGAGAAGACAATACTTCCACGTGGTTGCTGCTACTAAAAGTTGTCTTGACTGGGCCACAGCAACTCACGTGGGAAAAAAAGAGCCACAAATCTTGTAAAATTGCTATCAAAGTGATAAACGCTGGGATTCAAAGACATAGCATATGTTGTGTTTTGGGGTAAAAGGATTACTTTACTAGCCACAAGAAATACAAAGGTATAGAAAATGCTAAAACTGTGTCCCACCTCCTTTGCCAAAGGGATGGAAACTGGACTGAAACAGAGGGTTCCTGCTTGTTCTGAAGTCTCAGAGCTGCCTGACTAGGTCTTTTAAAACAGAAAAGCCTCAGGAGCCCAACAGCACATGGTCACACCTGCACTCTGTGTCCTCCAGGCACTTCAGTCCTCAAGGTGTCTCCAGCACCAAGAATCCACATGCACAACTGTCACATCCCTCAGGTACTGCTAAAACAAACCCCAGTAAGAAATATAGCAACCCAACACTGCTGGAACACATATCCACACACTGACAGTTTATTTAGGAAACAGGAATGGGGCTGCTCTCTCACTGGAGTGATGACAGCAGACAGGACAGGGTCCCAGTAACCTTCTCCAAAAACATTTCTCGCATTGTTGATCTCAGTAAAGACCATCTCCGTGTCGCCAGAGCCCTCCCACCTGCCCTGGGAGCTGCAGGCTCCAGCCCAGCTGAGCCAGGAAAAGATCACCATCAAGTGGTCTGCGAGTGTCACTCTCTCTCATAATCCTAGCAAGAGTTTTGGAACCTGCTGGCTGCCTTCACCCAAATCTGACTGTAGATCCCGAAGATATTTATTATTTCCTCCATGTTTTGTGCCAGCAGTGCCTCTTCTGTCTGCTCTCCTACCAGTCACCCCACTCTGAAAGGAAAGAGCTGTGTCAGACATCGGAGAACTTGGAAGTTCTGGGAAGAGCTGCTGGAGAAAAAGTCTTTACAGAATCATGGAATATGTTGAGCTGGAAGAGGACCCACAAGGATCGTCGAGTCCAACTCTGAGCCCTGCACAGGACACCCCAAGGGTCACACCACGTTCTTGAAGTCTGTCAGGTTCTGTTTGCAGTTCTCTCCCTGAAGCTGCTGTGATTTGTTTTTTAACCTGTGAATCTTGCACTGGGGTAGAGGAACAAAAGCAGAGCAGCTGAGATGACTCTGCTATGAACTGCCACTGGGTGAAGCTGAGCAACCACAACTATCCAAATCACACCAAACACTTCACGTTTTATCAAAGGTCATCTCTGCTACGGCAGCCACCACCAGAGAGCAGGCTGAGCACGGCGCTTGCAGCAGCAGCTGTGCAAATCCTCCGTCCTGGCACCTCCCCTCGCCTGCCTTCCCCGCATTCCTGTGCTGCGGCACCAACCCAGAGCCTCGGGGAACGCGTGGGGCATCCCCAAAAAGCCTCTCGTGGTTTTAGTGGTCTGAAAATGCCCAGCAAGGACACTCATTCACCTGGCCAGCCCCGAGCGAGTGCTGTCGACCCCCTGCTAATGGTGACAGAGAGGGGACTCTCCCACAGTCACGGAGTCACTTCAGTGCATCTTTACGTGCAGGGAGGACTCCAAGGGCTGTTTTGAAAACCCTGAAATGAACAGCTGAAAAAACGAAGTAGAAATAATAATCCCCTGCATTTCAGTGTTTCCAGAGCCTGTTTGTATCGTGCCCTGGAGGTGTCCACATCTGGCTAACCCTTCCCAGTGGGTGTCACACCCTGCATCCTCGCCCCAGTTGCTCTATGGCAGTCACGTCCCACGCTGAGGATGCCAGGGAATGAAAGGACATTCTGCAGTTCAAACTACTGCAGCTCCAGTGAAAGCAGCAAAGGAAGAGCAAAGACGACTGTGGCAGGTGTAAACAAGTCTCCTGTGAAACAGACCCCGTTTTTCAGTAAGTGAACACAAAAGGCCCTATTAAAAGCACTGGCTCCAACTGCAAAAGCTGGATGATGCTAAAGGTCAGCGTCGAACAGAAAGCCAGGAGTGTTCAGGCTACCAAACACAGACAAAATCAGCTTCAAATTCACATTCATCTCATCTGATGGGGTATGGAGGACAGTCACCTCATGAAGCCTCAGGGGAGCACCAGGCAGTGCCAGGTCACAAGTTCTCCCCAGTCCCTCGTGCGGGACCCTGCAACCTCCAGAGCCAGCCAACACCAATCAATCCTGCCTGATAAACGAGGTTGGTTTTCCCTCTTGAAGGAAACACCACATAGAAAAAGCCAATCCTGAAACTGCAGAGAGGTGGCAGGACTAGCAGGATTCCACGCTGTAGGGCACAGAGCTTCCTTCATTCATACAGGCATTTATTTTTACTTAAGCTGAAATGAGAACTGCTGAAGCGAAAACCAGCACGTTTGGAAAATTGAAAGGTTTTTTTTTTTTTAAATTCTTCTGTTGCTCAGATGGGTGTGCAGGAAGCAACACCAGATTCCCTGCTTCCTACAGTGTCGGGCTGACAACTCACCTGCGCTCGCACTCACACAGTCTGTGCTCCAGTTTTATCCCAGGCAAGATGGAAAGGGAGAGGGAAAGAGATTAAGTGACAGGGAGAAAAAGATCAGAAAAAGGCACAGGGGGGTGAGGGGAAGAATCACAAGGTTAGGAAAGAGGTCAAACCAAAAGAAGATCATCTACAAGGAAGTCTTTAAAGAAAGTTAAAGAGGAATGAATATTTAAAGAGGATGAGCAGTTACAGGAAAGTCATATCTAAGGGGGAAAACGTAGGCACCAAGTGAAAGAGATCAAGGTAGAGACAGAAAACCAAGGGGAGACATAGAAATAGCTTCTGTTATATGAATTTCTTTTCATTCACCTGTCTGAACCTGGATTTACTACAGTTACTACTGAATACCTCTCAGGGTAGAGCTCAAAAGTAGCTATGCTGTCCTCTCAAAGAAACCCCTTCTAGCTGGCCTCCCTCTTTGCTCTCACAAGCAGAAAAAAGTGAGCTGATAGATGACACATGTAGTGCCATGAGATGTCACGGGCATCACTGTCAGAAAAACTGTGTCAGTCAGTCCTGCAGTTCACCCGCCTGTTTCTGAGGTCAGCTGGTGCAATGCCACCAGAAAACCTCCTTCAGCCCACTGAGAGAAAAGCCATTTCCAGCTAAATTAATTTGTGCTGCCATCTTTGCTTTGCCTTAATTAAATTAAGAGTTAGCAAAACAGGTATTTAATTATACGCATGACACATTTTTCCAAAGGTGTTTTAATGATGCAAATTTGTTGGGAGAGATTCATGTCAGCGTAACTGGTTATAAATGGCCTCATTCACTGTTCACCCAAAATGCTAATTGCCACCTTTAACACCAGCACGGTGTGCAGAGCCTCTTGAATTAAATGAGGGAACATCCTGGGATGCCACTCCTGGATCAGCCTGCACAGTGAGAGGGTAGAGCCACTGCATGCAGGGTATTGATCTCACCTCAGAGCAGTACCCATTCTGCAAGCAAATGTTCATACCTGCAGAAAAAAGAAACTGCATCCTCACATTTGCAGGTGCACCTTCACTGTACACACTGTTCAGTGCCTTTCCTACATGCACAGGAACTTCACATGCTTCCATTTCCTTTTAAAAGGCCATCTGATAGAGAATTTACCCAGAGTTTCAGGACACATTTTGAATACCATCAGCTTACAGCCAATCTCGCTTTAAAATTCTGCTGGGTACCAAGTTACTTATATTTGAGGCAGGGTAGCAACTACTCTGACACTGCCTGGCTGAGCTGTGGTGCACCAAAATAATGAAATGCAGGATCAATGGCATTCAGCACAATACAAGGGCATTAGCTTTAATGTTTTTCAATAAAGCTAGAACTAAAATCAAAAGTGACTCTTGGACAAAAAGTTTTCATAACCTGGTTAAACACTCATCACTTGGCTTTGGATTGAGTCCATCTAAGGGTTGAAACAATTTACAAGTGAGCAAGTCTCACCCTGCATTCTTACCAAGAAAACTAAGGAAAGAAAAGCCTCCAGAGAAAACAACTGACCAAAGAGGGTCACGCACCAAGTCACTATCGGAGTCAAGAACAGACTCCAGGTCCCTCTGGATTCCTATTCCCCAGCTCCAGCTGCCTCCCTACACTGGGCTCACACCAGGCTCTGCATCTGACAAAGGAAATGGCACTACTGCCTTGATTTCTGGGTGAAAGTAGCCCAATAACACACAGTTCTCCCTTCCCAGAACTCCTTACAGAGAACGAGGCGTTTCAGACCTGACACATTTCTTATGCCACCAACCAGAACAAAAAGGAAGCCTGAGGACATCAACCAGCCACCTGCAACTCTTCCTCAAAGAGACAATTTCAATTAAAAACTCTTTCAAGAAACTACAAGCTCACACGAGATTGGCCCAAAGAATCTCACCATTCACTCTGATAACAGAGCAAATACCTCTTGGCCGCCCAAAATCTACAAGCCTGGTGAGGGCTTCAGAGAGTGTCGCTTTGCTCATTTTTAATCCGCTTTTAGCTTGCAGGTTCCATGTGTTCTCGGTAAAGCACATGAAGAGGAGCTGTGGCTCTGAGCTGCCCTCTTGGTTTGCTGGGAGAGCAGCACTGGGCAGGATGACATGGCAGAGGGACCGTGCTGAGCGCTCACAGCTCGCTGTGCCAGGTGTGAACGAGGCACACTCGGCTCTGCCAACCATAATTACAGCTCTGCCCCCGAAGGGACAACACATGGGCGGTGCTTTGCTGGGGGTTGCAGAGGTGGAGGGCAGGAGGGCAGAGCCATCCGAAGTGGTTTGCCAGCAGCTCAGCTACAGCAGCAATAAAAACACAGTGCAATCTGGTGCCTGCACCGCCCTGGGTGAGCTCCAAAGCTGCTCAGGTAGCTGTGCTGTCACCAGCACCCATGGGGGCTTGTGTTGGCCAGCCCACCACCACCACAGCCTGGACTGATGCTGGAGCTGGGTCACTGCCTCCTCCCCCTTGGTTAGTCAGGTCTTTCCACCTCCTCTGGGCAGCTGAGAGAGCTCCCATCCTCCTGCTGCTGTCAGAGCCCTCTGTGGCAACCGCAGCAGCTTTTAATTGGGACAAGACAGCTCTCAGATGTGTTTGCACTATAATAAAATGCCCAGCTCAGTAAAAGGCAAATGGAAAGATTTACATATTACAAATCAGTGATTATAAATATCTCCAGCAACATGCATTTCTGTCTGCAGAACAGAAGACTGCAAGGCTTTTATACTGCCATGTATTTATACAGTGCTTTGTAAATTAACTCACGGACAAAGGCTGCAAACACACAGGTCAGAGAGATGGACTCAGCACTGTGTCCCACAAAAAGGAGCACCAAAAAGGCTGCAATGGAGCAGGGATTTCTCACAGGACATTACTTGGGTGTTTTGGTTTATCTATTACCAATTGCAAAAGAACCTCCCCTTACCTGAAAAGAAGAATTCACCCTCTACCATGACTGTCCCACCTGACACACTCACTGTCTTGGCTCAGGTTGTGTTTTGGTCTGGAACTTACTTGCAGCACTTCTTTGGCACAGATGATCCTCCCCACACCTACAGGGCTGCCCAACGAGTAAAACGAGTGACAGTAATATCCGAGTGCTCACTGTAAACAAACAGCACTGTAAACACCAGGCCAGCTTACGCCACTCACCTTTCTTTCTAATGCCAAGAGGGAACTTTGAGTCGATACCTCAAACCACAGGACAGTGGGGGAATCCCCCCCCAAGTCTCTGTCAGTCCCAGAAGAGGGAGACAGGAGTGAGGAAATGCCAGCAAGATCCTGTGTTCGTGTCTCACAATGTGCTGCCTCAGGTGCTGGTCCCTAAGTAGACCATCCTGCATGTGGAGAGATGCCACAAGTTGGGATTTGGAAGGATGCAAGGAAGGAGCTCAGCTGGGCTTTCAGTGTACAGCAGGATGGGCTCTTGAGAGGGTGAAGCACATGGGGCTAAGTGCTCACAAAAAGGTCTCCTCACTCACTTCCAGCACTTCCTGACACCAGGAACAGCAGTAAATTGACTTGTGTTTTAAGGACAGCAGGAGAGCTGGAAGGCTGCCCAACAGTCCCATGCCATCACCAGAAAATCTAGTGAATTAGAATGACAAAATGAGCTAAAATGTACTCCTGCAGGATGGGCAGGAGTGCCAAACACAGCATCCCACACTCAGGCAAATCCACACCTCCAGCTTCCTGCAGGCCTTTGTGTGCATTGAGCAGCTGAGATGGGTCTTGACACTTCAAGGCCCTGTTTCAGACACCAGAGGGGATTATCCTCTGTCTCCTCACAGCACAGTGGAATAACATTAATGTCTCCAAGGGAAGGAATGGGGCAGTAGCTTAAATCAGTACTTCCCAAAGGGCATGAAATGGTCCACACCAACAAAACATGAAAAACAGGAGAAAATCAACACAATGATTGAACAGGAACAAGAAACACCCACTTAGGCAGGCTCTAGGCATTTCATGAGGCTAACAACCTCTCTCATTCAGCAAGCAATCCAGGGAAGGACAGACAACTCCAGGTGAAGCAAAGAGGACAGGGATGGGAAGCCCATGCAGTGTGGTCTGAGATAACCAGATCTTCACTAATCCAGAAACAAAACGACTTGAGAAATGTGATCAGAAGACTCATGTGTGAGAAGACCCAACCACCATTCAGTACTTTCAAAAATCCATTCTCTTGGCAAGACAGCACCATAGTTCAGTTTTCAACGTGAATTCCTGGGACAGCAATCCTCTGAGCCAGGAATTAAGCCAGGGGGAGAACACATCTGCCAGATCTGCCTCAGCAGAAAGCCTGAAGAGATGAACTGGCAAAGAGGGTAATAACTCACTGAGGGGGTTGCCCTGTTTGTTAGCAAGTGCACTGCCTTCCACAAAAGGGATGGCTTAATTCAGGAAAGGGGAAGGAGGCTCTGAACTGCAAACTTCATGGCACATGACGTGGTTACACTGTTCCTGTGGGCAAGGTCACCAAAGAAGGGATATTTGGAGAAGCCAGACGTTGCCCCTCGGCTTCCCACGCACAAGAGACGCTCTCTGGCGTCCGCATGGACAGGCCAACGTAACATCCTTTGGGTCCACATTCAAATGGAAACTTCCAGACCCCCGGACTGCACAGATCTGAGATGAGACCAACGTAAACATACAAGTGGGTAGATCACAAAATACAGTGAGAGTACGAGTGGGGAGTCAGTGGCCCCCAGCCTGGGCTCAGGCATGCCTGGGCAGCCCGGGTGTGCCCCGACGTGAGGCTGGACAGTCGCCCCTCCTGCATTATGTGAACAAATCCGAACTGGCAGGGCGAATGTGTGCCAATTCAGGGGCTGCGTCATGCGGCCGCTGTGTTTTTCATCACATATGAAACACCCTAAAATTGGATTTACCATCTCATGGAACCATGGCCTTTTCCCTCAAGTCTTAAGTAGATCTTATTAAGAGGGGGGAAAAAAAAGGTTTCTTTATGGGGGAGGTGGAGGGGGTAGGGAAAAGGAAGGAGGAAAAGAGGGGGGTGTTAACGTTGGGGAGCCATGTAACAAGGAAGGCTCTTCCCACAGCGATGGTTGTTCTGGTGTTCCTGTTTTAGATGGGGGGGGAAGGGATAGCTGAAGAGCTATTTGCAATCTAACTTCAAAGGCTTCAGTCGGCTGGGAAGCTAAGTCATGCATAAAAGGATGGTAGAGTGGCAAGAAAATACCCCCTACAGATAAATTAGTCAGGGAATGTTCTCTGCTTCTCCCAAAGACTTTCATACAGCCAGACTGGCTTTTACTCAGGTAAAGCCCCTTTCAGACACGAGGTTCAGTGATGCAGAGTCCTGGGAACAAACCAGCCAAATCCAACAGAGGAGCTGAACGGTCTCTCTGAAGAAGAGAAAGGCGATGGTAAGCATGCAATGGGCTTCCCTGTCATTTTCTGCCACCTCAGCTGTTATCCACAGATTTTATTCTAAGGTCTGTCCCCACACAAAAGATGAAGAGCTTGAGGTAGCATCTCCTTCTCTAAAGATGCAAAGAAAAGCAAGTAATTTATGAGAAATCACCCTGTATACAGAGAACTCATTTCCCAAACGATTCTGTAATGCTCTGTCTCGCTCCTGACGCTGGTGTGCAGAAATGTACCCACATTTCCAAAGAGCAGAAGGTACTTTGCAATCAAAGATAAAGGGAACTGGCAACATTAGATCAGAGTCCACCTATAAGTAAAAAAACACAAACCAACCCTGCAATAACTGCATGTGCAGAGTACACAGATACCTCACAGTTCAGTGCCAGGCAGGAGCTCAGATGCCACCCCCTGACCTCACCCTCATACTTAAACCTTAGGTCAAATGGAGCCATGAATTCAGATCTTTCTACCAAGAAGATGATAAGAAAGCAGATAAGCTTGGAAAACAGTCTAGCTTCCCAGCTGATAGCAGCCTGTTGAAGAATAGGTTGTACATATACTGTATTTAAACAAGTTCTAATCAGCAGAACTAGGCCAGTTTGACACTGTTCCCCTTTTACACAGTATTACTACACCCCTGAGTATGTGAAATCACGTGGCTATCACAGTTATGGCAGCATTTTCAGTGCCCTGTTCAGTGCTCTCTGCATTTCAGTGTTAGCACCAACAGCGGTTTCATCCGCGAGACCTGGGTGTCCACAACACAACCTGTGCAATGCTGAGTCTTCTCAGAAGGGAGGGTAGAAGTGAAGGAATTGAGGATTTGAAGGACAACGGGTTAAAAACCAGAGTTTTCGTCAGATCATTCATCAGTATCACCTTCTAATGCTCTTCTGCTCACTGCCATCCGCCCTCAGAGCCAGGTGCCATTAGTATATCCCGTGGCAGCAGTTCAGTCACCTGCCTTCCTTCTCCAGAGGCATCCCAAACGATGAGCCTGGCTTCTCTTTCCCCTCTCCATGAGCCTGAGCCACTCTTGCCCTGAATTTCTCAGGTGCAGTCCTGATCTGTCCATGTGGTTGGGAAGCAAAGAAGCCCAACTGGTTCTGGCACCTGCAAGAAAACCCAGGAGCCCAGAGCCCATGGAGGGAGCCCAGAAGAGCCCTTTCCAAACAAGTACAGCTTCACTCTCCAAAAAGTGTGTAACGAGCGAGGGGAAAGAGTTAAAGCCCTGATTTTTATGTGAACCTTTCCTGAGCACTTTTGGTGAGATTTCTTGAGCCCTCCACTGCTGGCCTGGTAGGTCACACAGACTCAGCACTTCTCTCCTTCCAGCAGCTCTTTTGTAGCCCAGTACCTGCTATTCGAAAAGAAATAAGGAAGCTCGAAAGAGGGAACATACTGTTAAATGAGGTCTACAGGACCTTGTTATCATCCTGACTGCAGCCATGGTGGCTACAAAGTACGGTTTCAAATAAGAAAACCTGTAGCTTTCTGTTCTGGAGATAGGCACTGCCATCATCCCAGACAGGACAATGGGACGTCTGCTGTGTTTCTGAAATTCCCAGAAAAACTGCTGCAGAGAAGCTGGTTCAGCCAGTCCACGTGATCTTGAGTGACAAAAAGCATTTACCCACTTTGGATGAGGCCCCCAGTGGAGGTGGTGGAGGCACTCCAGGTCTCTGGGACGCAGCCATAGAGTGAGAAAGGCACAAAACCTTTGTTTGGGGAACGGGAAGCTCGGGAGGCACAAACCCTCTCTGGCTGTGGCCAGACTGTCACAGTAGTGACCACAAACGATGACTGGCACCCTAATGAGCTTAGCAGGCTCCTCATTTTCTGAGCATTACTAACAAGTCCTTCCCAAAAGGCTGTGGATGCATTAAAATCCAGCCACACCACAGGAGACACTTCACTCCGAGGAGCCTATTTCCAGCAGCTGAGTGGGGAAGTTCTTCCTCAAAAGTAAGGGTGAGGCCAGCAGGAAACAGTTCCCCTTTGGTAACATTTCTCTTCTCTCTGGAGGCATCTTGAATTTTTCACTGCTTTATTTCCTGCTTAGATTTTGCCTCTCTTCTTGTACTCACATTTAACTAAGGGCAGTCAGAGGGGAGACAATCAGGCACATCAGCTGAGGAAGGTAACATATTAATTAAAACATTAAAAATCTTCCTTTTTCTAAGACGAAGCCTGGAGCAATATCCAGCCAGAAATACCTTCAAGTTGTCCCTGTCCAAAACCTGCTCAGTGAGGGAAACGCAAGTTTTTCCCCATACCACTCCTCTCAGGTGATGGAAACATAACCCTTGTGGCTGCCAACTGCTGACTGATCCCTTAACAAAAATAATCTCCGTGCAGTAGATGACATTTCTCATGGCCTTTTAGAAGATACCAAACTTTTACTATTAAACTATCCCCCCTATATGCAAAATAAATCCTGCAACCACAGCTGTTCTAAAGCACCAGAGTGGAAATACCCCCCCAGCTGGGCTGCATTCCCACTGCCATTTGTGCAGGCATAAAATATGCAAAGAAGAGAGGAGAGGTAAAGTATGCTGATTTCCCCACCTGCCCTCTAATTAGCAAGCAGGAGGTTTAAACAAACACATGGAAATACTTTGCACCTCAAACAAAACTGAGCTGTGCACCTCATTGCCACGGGACACTGCAGGATCACGAGCGCAGATGGGTTGAAAAATGGATTAGATGTTTGTGGAAGACAGGTCCACCAGCAACTACTGAACAAGATCACTGTTGATCTGCTGGTCATGAGCAGATGGGGGACCCCAGTGGAGCATCATCACACACAGCCTGGCTCTGGGGGGCTTGTGATGGCACCCACTGCCCTGACCTCCCACTGAAGGACATCAGTAACCCAGAGGAAATAACCCCCAACACAGACAACCAAGGAGAGATAAAGCCCTGCCTTTTCCTTGCTAACTCATGAGTTAGTCCAAAGTCTCTCCTGTTCTCTCTTGCAGCAGAGCTGTAATCAAGCTCTCCCATGGGTGACTACTCAAGTGAAATGACTGCGTGTACACAGGCAGAGCCTTTCAGCAGCAGCCAGTGCCAGGTGATCCATGTTCTGCTCCTCAGACCCACCACTCCAGCCCTCAGGCTCTTTCAGGCCTCCTCCCCATGTTGGTGACACTTACTCTACTCACTTCCTAACACCTGCCTTAAAGAGCTTTGTTAAAATACTGGAAATGAGAACGAAGCCCTGCAGAACAGCACCTCTACAGCCCATATCTGAGCAGACACATCTGAGCACACTCCTCTCAGTCCCACAGGTCTCACTTAAAACAGCCTTCCCATTAGATTGGTTCATTAGTTTGAAGTTACATATGAAGTCTCGAAAAGGGACGTTACTGATTTAAAGAGTTACGTGAAATAGTTGTGAGAAAGGCACAAAACCAGCCAAACACAGCTCTGTGCTCGTGCATTCCATGCCCTGCTCGCTGATCCAGGTGATCAGCTGGAAGGCACAGGCACCTTTTTACTCTTTAAGCAGTTGTGCAGGAACAGCTGGCTTGGTGGTTTGCAACTAATAATTATTACTTAGGACAGTTTGGTCTCAGCACCTTTTGAAGGACCAGAGCAGCACAGTGGTACTTACAGCTCAAATCATCATCAATACATCTCACTGGACGTGATTTTAAGGTTGTGCCTCACTAGAACAACTGCACTGTGCAATGCTCTTGATTCCAGAGCTCAGTTAAAACCAGCAAAAATACTGCAAAACCTGGGCCATAACCAGAGTCCAACATTCATCCTTCTTACAATTCTGTTTGTACATTTAGCCCCAAATTCACTTACAATAAAACCCAGTCCTCAGATAATCCAGCTCAAAATCAGTGCCCTTCAGAGTTTTGGATTTTTTTTTTTCTTTTAAGGTACAGTACCATCTAAAGCTCCACTTGGACACTGAAAGCAGTTCCACATAAACCCTTTCAGAGCAAGAACAGAAGCCATGTGGAAGCTTCATCTACTGTTCATTGACTGACCCCAAAAACCAGTGCAAACCCACGTTCCTCATGTTCCCTTGCCTGCCTCCCCCTCTCCAAGACCCCACAGGGATACACAACCAGCTGAGCTGGGCTGCAAAAGCCACTCAGGATCCTCCCAAAAGACTGTTCCCCAAAGCCACAGTGCCAAAAGCCACTTCCCTGCCTGCAGCACATGTGCCCCAGCAATGAGCCAAGACAAAGTCATGCAACAAGACCTCCTCAAGCTGAAGCCTGAGCCTCCAACCCAGCAGGGATCACAGCTTAATTCTGGTGCCTTGCAGCCAGGCTGGGTGCTCCTGGCACAATGCCAGCTCCCAGGGAATCTAAAAGCAATTCCAGCATCAGGACATTCCATCCAACAGGACTCTGCAAGGGCCAGGCTGCCCCTCGCCACCAAACCCACACCACCTACCTGCCTCTCATTGGCCTGGAACACACCTGCAAGACCCTCTGCTGTTAACGCTTTTCTGAGGTTATCTGGGAGATACACCCCACCTGACACTGTATAAACAAGCAGTAAATTTGTTGGGATTCCCTTGTCAAAGTGCATCCTTCCTGCACATCTCCATGGCATACATTCCACCAGTAGACTGGCCTTTATGTTTTCTTCTACTTTGAGTAATTTCATGCAGTACATAGGATTTTCGCATTTTCCAAGTGTTTTCTTTTTCCATGACAATACCAAAATGCTTGTAGCACCATGATAAGAGCTGCTCACATTTATCTGCATCCTTCAAAGACAATATTTCAGTTATCTGCACTGGAAACTCTAGGCCACATCTGCCAACCAAAATGCCACGTTTGGCGACTGCTTAGCAACAAGGACTGGACCGGGAAACAATCCCCAGAGCCATGTGCCAACATCACACCAGCTCCTGCTTCCACCAAACAACTGCTATCACCTGAAATGGATATGTTTTGTTTTGCCTGGGATACACAAGGCACCAAAAATAACAAGCTCCTTTGGGAACAGGGAAACCTGGAAAAAAGCCGCCTGCTTCAGCAATCCCTCCCCGGGCTCCAAAGGGAATGTCTCCCTGGTGCGTGCAACACATGTTAATCCTGCACTGCTGGAGGAGGACACACCACTTGGACACAGCACAAAACTCTATCTGCTCACTGCAAAGCACAGCTCTTTTGGGAAAAAAACCCCTGGATCTAAGAGAGCAACTCCCACTCCACATCACCCACAAAAGCAGCAGACATCCAATCCCTCGATCAGGCCAGCAAAAGGCCCAGGAAAAACAAAACTCCATCCGTCCTTCACCATGCTCAGCCCTCTTCTTCCCAAGGCTCCGTGCCATTGCACTCATTGACACGGGGAATCTGGGCAGTGGTGAGCCTGAGGACATCCCACCTGGAACGGATGAAGGTGCAAGGAAGGAGGAAAGATGGGAAGGACTGTTGAGACTATCTTTACTTCTCCTCTTCCTCCCCTCTTCACCATCCTCAGAGCCTTTTTCCTAACTGTGCCCCTGACTTACTGCCTGATATGGAGAGAGAGAGAGATTGGGCAAAGCACAGGCGAGCTGGTCAAAGGTGTGTGATAATTGCACCTGGTAAACAGTTATCAGCTCCCCACAAACACAGACTCCAAACACAGCCGTCTGGAGCAGCCGGCGACTCCAAGCGCCGCTGAAAAGCGCCGAAGTCGGAACACCCAAGTTCTGACGAGTGAAAACTGGAAGTTGAGCTCCAGCTCTCTGACCCTTCTGCAATCAACCCTCCCAACCATAGAGCTGCTGCCAGCCCCGTGTTTGAGCAGTTTCGGTTCCCCCCCAGGGCCGTGCTGCGCAGGCTCCCGATGCCCCCCCTGCACAGGGCGATTGCCGGAGCCCAAGCCACCAACAACTTCCTTTACTCAAACTGCTCCTGGAGCAACACTTTTGCAACAGCCAGAAGAGCAAACCTATTCCACCTACTCAGACCTGGAGAGAAATGAGAAACCCCAATGTGCCGTCTTGCTATTTTATATATTTATATATCTTGACCTCTCACGGCCTGTCTGCACCACTGGAAATGTGTAAAAGCAGACATAAGACTGACTTTATTTCAGTACTATGCAAATAAAAAAATATTTTAGAATACTTTTTTCTCCTTTACCATTTCTTTTCTGTGTTTTTTTTTTTTGTTTTTTTTTTTTTTTTTTTTTAATACTTTGTTTTTAGGAGCACAAAATCTGAGCAATCTTTCATGCCTATGATGAATGGGCATTTCCAAAAGCAAGCACTGCAAATTTCATATAAATCCTGAGACAGCAGTAACACGTCTGCGTCAGAGGAGCCCTCGTGGGCAGGTACCTGATGCGCAGAGTTAACGAACTCACGAGTTTCATTTTGAGTTTTGCCCCGTCTTCAGTAGGTACAAACAAGTCCCCCCAAACCGAAAATTAAAATTAATACAAGGGTGGCGGCAAAGTCGCGGGACTCAAAATCGGTGCCAAATGGAAAAAACATTCTCCTGCTGAACTGCACCTATTGAGAGGACTCCAGGAAAGGCACCAGCCAGCAGAAATTTGAATAAGCGCTCGTCTGCTCAGTGCTCTGTGTCAGACACAGACACATATAGAACACGGCGGCTGCTCCGGCTTCTGCAAAACCAGACCCAGAAATTAGTGCTGTTCTGGCGGCTGCCAGCACAATATGTTAACAGCAATTATCTCCTCAATATTTCTACTGATTACCTAACACACTGGCACGTTTTCTCAGTGTCACTGCATGTTGCAACACACGCCGCCATCCAGCAACTTGTCTGCATTCCCTTGGTCACTTTTTCACGACCATCAGATGCGAAACACAACTGGAATGATAATGGGTTGGAGAAACCGTGAGGAAAATGTGTCACTTCAATGGGAGGCTTCACAGCCCGCATTTATGACATCTGAACATTCAATATCATCACTGCTAAAACCTGAGTGCTGGAAAGAATAGGAAGAACTCTGCAAGCAGCAAAAGGAAGATGCCAAGGGCTCTCTAACTGTGGAGGGTGTGCAGAGCTCAGATTTGCAGATATTATTTCCAGCTCTATGCTATGGTTAAACAGTGTAACTTGGATCTAAGTTTCCAGTGCAGCAGAGCATCTACAGATTACACAAACACAAAACAAGCAGTGCTCTGCCTATTAACAAGCAATTCAAGTGTACACAGCCAGCCCACCAGGAACCGAAAATTTACAGAAAGTAACTGGTGGCAAAACAGAACAAGCTGAGGTAGTGGTGAGAGCATTGTCAGCAACAGTGATTTATATAAAGGAATGGCAATGTCATTTCTATCAGGTATGCAAAATGCAAAAGCCTCAAAGCCTTGGCCTGGTGTGAGAGTAAAGGAAGAACCACTCAGCCTCCCAACCACAGCCTGCTTTCTATTTTTCAGTTACACTCCAGAGCATTTCACCATTTTCAGCTCTGTTATCAACAAGAGACATGTTCTCTCACTCTACTGAAGTTGTTAAGTATCCAAAAAAAACCAAACCACAAACAGTCAAATATTTTTCCATTCAGGTTTTCCCCCCTCCCAACAAGCAGACATGTATGAGTGGGTGTATCACTAGGAACACCAGGGGAATCCTATGCAATCCTGGTCTGAAAAAGTGACTTCAAAACTCCTGCTTCCTCAGCTGAACACATTTGGCTGGTCAAGCCCTCTGCTCTGCTAACCACTCTGCAAGCACTCCAAGAATTGAATCTGAGCCAAATAAAAAAAAATCAAAAGTGAGACAACTTAGCAAACACAACGGACTTCTCTACTTTCTATAAAATTCTGCAGGAGCAGTAGGCTGTCATGGGGTAAATGAACCACTGAACAAGGAAGCAGTCCCTGCCTGGGGTCTTCCAGTATCAGCTCTGAAAAAAAAAGGTAAGATAACAACACCTTGCACTTCCAGGAGCCTGGATGTCCCTACCTCGTCCAGGTTATAGAGGAACTGACCCTCAGCTCCGAGCACCCCGGGAGGACACAGGGCTGCAGTCCTGCCCCAGTCTGCTCCCTCCTCTGGACACAGGGGCTGAACAGATCTCTGAGCTCTCAAAGGGACCAGTGTCAGTGTAGTGTCACATTTAAATCACCTTTTGAGGGATTTGTGTGCTGTCTTTCTTTTCTGAACAAGCTTAAACTCTGCAAGATCCCCTGAAGTCCCTGTGGCTTCTCGCTGCTGCTGTGCAGTGGGTCAGGGAGGGCAGAACCAAACCCACAAGCTTAAGTAGTTCACTCTCATTTTAATTTCACAGGTTGAGCATGGCTGGTGTAATTCACATGTAAAACCACAGCAGTCATCCAAATCTCTGCTGCCTGGGCATTGGCTGGCTGCATTTCTGGAAAGTCATGGTCATAACATACACCTATTTTTTGAGTTTCCATTAGGAACCGGTTCTGTCAGGCATGATCGCATTCGCAAGAGCTCAGGAGGCAGGAAAATTTGAAAAAGTGTTTATGAGACTGGGCATAAATCACAGCTCTCAGGATTTTCTCCCTTCTTCAATTAAAAAAACTACATTGAGAGCAACCATTAGCCACATCTACTCCCCCCCCATCTCCCTCTAGGAATGATGAATCCCACTCCAGCTGTAAATTGGATCCCAGGTGTACCCATATATATTATACATACATAACAGCTACTTATGGGCATAAGGGTTCTTGCACAGTTACTGTGGAAACGAAGGTATCGAATTTCCTGGCTCTTAAGGATCTACCTTCACAACCTTAATGTGCATTTACCTTGAATAAATTACTTCTGCGCCATCCAGCCCAGAAACATCCCTCAGAAGGGTGCTACTGTGTTCATCTTTAGGAGGCTCCATGTAAGCCATCACCAACGTCCCAGGAACACAGGGCTGCCTCTGACCCACACAACCCATGGGTGAGAGCAGGGTACAGAGGAGAACATCCTTCTGCAGGCACAGACAGATGTGCTCCTGCACAGCTCAGCTCCAAGGGGCATCAATCACTGCTGAGGCAACCACTGCAAGCACTGCTGGCAGTGAAATCCCAGCAGCTCCTCTCGCTGCCCAGATGGCACTGGGGCACTGGTTTGTCTCACAAGTGTTCACGACAACTAAAGGTTGAATTTGGCCCTGCAGGAAAGAGGAATCATTTACCAGCTACTGAAATACTGCCCAGTCTGGATGGGGAGGCAGCAGCAAGGAGCTACACAAGACACGAGGCAGTGTCTTGAGGAGAATGTCATCACATCCTGCTACGGCTCCGGAGGGACAATGTGACACTTCAACATAAATTTCTTCCAATTCTGGCTGTGACCACACAAGAACCCAAAGACACTTTTACAACAAGTGCAAATTTAGCCCAGATGTAACCTCAGGGACTTCAGCAGAGCTTCCTGTAGGGCTGAGCCTGACCCACCTCATCTGTGTGTAAGCCCAGCTCAGAAATTCTCCCTGGGTAACCATGAGAGGACCCTGTTCGTCACAGGGATGCTGACACTGTCCTGCAACAGGCACCTCAGCACCCAGCACGGCATTAAAAGCATTCACAACAGCCGGCTGAGACAGCTGGTGACAGCAGTGGCTTTCGGGGTCTCCAGGGCTGCTGTGCACTGAGTGACTTTCAGTTCACTCCCCAACCCATTTGCTAAAATTCACAGCAAACAGCAGAACTGCTCTCGCCTCATTCACGTTTCAGGATCTTAATTTTTATGATGATCTTTGGCGTTTTTAAGGTGCCCCTCCCTCCACAGTAACTCAGTGCTTAGCCAAACCACCAGGAAGACAAGAGACTGCTTATCCCTCAATTAAAAAGTACTTTTGTACTTATACATCTAGAAAAACACCACTGTCAACCATGCAGTCTTCCTATTACACGCTGGCTATGCACACAGACTGATACATTCATAAGCCGAAACATGAAAGACATCACCAATATACAACAAAGTGACTCGCTGCAATCCTGTCACCCTCCCCAGCACAAAGGCAGGGCCTCTTCCTGTCACAAGCCAAGCCAAAACAAGACCTGGCTCAGATGGGATGTCAAAACGTCAAACTGTACGTACTTAACCTTTGCACTTCTGAAACAGCCAAGATCCTGTGAAGAAAAATTATTACAATTCTTTCCTTTTTATCTTTTCAAGCACACAGGAAGGTAAGTTTGGACATTGCTATCCTCAAAAATTCTCCTGATATGACAATGCAGCTCAGTTTTTCTTCTTTCCTTTTTTTTCTTTGCCACCTTCTAGTTTCTTGAAAAAGCCCTCTCTGCCCTGTCTCCCTGGCTGGCAGGTTGTGCTGTTTGGAAATGATCCTTTTCCTCCCCTCACTTCGTACTGCCCACATCCCGCTCAGTTCCGCACCTCGGCCTCGTCCCTTGGCTAAGCTGAGCAGGACTTTCTCTGCAGACCTTAATCACTGCTCCCAGATTAGTTGGGGTAGGTGTTGCAGACAGATGCACAGCCCTTCCTCTCCCACACCCAAACTCCCTGCCAAACTCTGGCTTAGGAGTATCATACCGGATCTTGAAATCAAACTCCGGGGTCTTGCAGGATAAATCAGAGCAATTGCTGGGGCTGGGCTGTACCTCCTTTACTTATGGCAAGTCTGGGGAGGTTAATTTGCCTGATGATTCGACAGCACTTCACCTCCAGAGCAGATGTTACTGTATTAGCAATCACTGACAAAAATCATGCGTGTTTGATGGGAAACAGGATGAGGACCTCAAGAAAAACTTCTCTGCAACTTTGCTGGCACCCTTATGAGTCCTGAGATTTTCCCAGTTAGAGCACCCGCCCAAAGAGAGCTGGCCTGGGGCTGCTCCGACCCCTGAAGAGCCAGATATGAAGTAAATAAGAAGTTCAAACTCTCTGCCCTTTATTGCTTCCTTATGATACTTAATGAGCCCTCCCCACACTACTATGTCATTCCTGCTCCACTCCCCAAGCCACATAGTCACTAGAAATATTCGGGTCTGCCTTCCCTCTGCTTTGCTGGAGGATTCTCTGAAGGACTGGAGTTGAATAGTGGTATCACAATAGGCTGAAGCCGGAGGTTCAGCTTTCCAGCCCTTAGACAGACTCAATGCCCCTCTCTAACTCCGTTGGAAAGCTGCAGCTCAAATTTCAGCCTATGTTAAGACACTGCTCAGCTCTGCTCCTTCAGCAAAAGAGAGGAAAGCCAGGAGAGCCGTTTTCTAAAGCAAAGAGCTGTGGGGGAGAAGGGCAGGCGAAGGAAGCAAAAACACATGGAGATTGTTTTTTGTGCATCGCAAGGAGCAATGAAAGGCACAGGCAACTTTTCAAACACGCCAGAATAGCTTACTGTGATTTGTAACCAAGAGGAGGTTTGAATAAACATCTCAAACATCAAACATCAACTTTTTTTTGGGGGGGGGAAGAGACCATTAAGGCAGCAATGATCTGTATGGACTCCCTGTTATCACCCTTCTGACTTCTGCAGAGGATTGAGGCATTTACATCATTTTGTATCACAGAACCAGAGATGTGAACTTCTGACACCAGCATCTCATTAAGGAGAAACAAAGACTTAACGAGGGCTTCAACATCAGCACGCTGCTGCCCCACATCACAGCCTACAACATCCCACCCCAGCCGGTCCCCCAACACCAGTGTCAGCTACAGAAAGTGCCTGACCCCACACACCAGCCTGGCATCCACCCACCTTCCTAAACACACCCAGAATTGGCTCCAACCCACTTGCACCAGAGCAAGGACAGCAAATACAAACCCAGAAGGGCAGCAGATGAGGGGTGTCTTCTTATTGTTTTTTAGGCAAACCAACAGTAACCCCTCTCACGCCTGCCAGATCGAGCTCAAGGAATCAAAACTCCATTCCTAATTAACACATCATCAGGCCCCACTGCCAGGGACTTGCCTCCCAAGAGGGGAGCCTGGGCCAGCCCCGATGATGAATGAGAACTCAAGCAGCTGAATTGTTTCAAAGGCTAAACTGGCAAGTGCGAGGACAAGAAGGTTTGGAAAGGCCCGCAGAAAAAAAACAAAATATCCAGCGCGGTCACACTGTTTTCACCGTGTAGCACCAAGACCTGCCCTCTGTTACTGCTGCAGAGCTTTCCCTCCCGTCTCTGCAAAGCCCACAGCTATGGGAGCAGCTCCTCCTCTCCCAAAATGCAGCTGCTTCTCGGGTGAAAACCTCACAACTGCAAACCACTGGAGGGCAATCCATTCTGCCAGCTTAACCCCGGCAAACTTCCACGAGTAAATTAAATTGATCTACCACGCTCGGGACATTTAAACGAGACCAGCCCTCTTGACTGCAGCGTTCTTGCACGCCAGGGACAGCAGTTTCATTCGCTTGCATGACCACTATAAACGCTGAGGAGAAAGGGCCTGGCATTTGCAAAGATCTGTATTTTGACTGTTCCTTGACACAGCAGAATAGGACCCACACGTCCACTGCAGTGATAGTCACATTTGTTGCAACAGACTTCCCAAACAGACAGGCCATGCAACATAATTCCTCTGTCTGCTGGCACCACTCCACACTGTTCAGCTCTCGCTCTCCCTTCAGCCACAAATGCCCCGGCAGAGGCAGCAAGCTCTGCTCTATTATTGGAAGACTCAGTGGAGCACATCCCCCACAAGTCAACTACCTCCCCCTTCCAACCGAGCAAAGGGAGTATTAAAACCCAACAACTGTCTCCCGTTTGAACCAGATGGCAGAAATAGCTGGAGAGCTTTCAAACATCGTATGCACTCAATACTTCAGTGCAACATGAAAGCCCCGTTAAGCAAGAGCGTGGCTACATACACACCCCTGCTCAGGGACCACAGCAATGGCAGAAAGTGCTTCATTAACTCCTCTAGTGGCTTAAGTGTCTGTCAACACTCAGGACATTCACACAGCAGGGGCACTGGCCAAACTTTGGGGGCTCGTGCAGTCCTTGAGCTCTCCTGAAGCTATAAATTGCAGCAGGCTGATACTATAAACATGGAAAGCTAGAGACTGGCAAGTTGATTAAGACCATCACTTTGTGTCACGTCTAACTCATTTCCAGCTGCCTTGAGCAAAAGAAAGAGCCACCAGAAACCTCATGCTCTGACGACACAAAGCCGAGCTCAATCCCCTGCCCTGTCCAGCTCCAGGGACAAGCACAGAGCTCCACGGAGCTCCACAACTCAGTTCCAGCTCACTCACCTCGTCCATTTTTTCTGACGTTGGAGTCTGGTCACCAGGCACCATCTCTTTAGCCTCCGAGGTCTCAATTTTGGAGGTCCTGCTCAGCTGATCAATGGGAGTCATGCTGGCCTCCGATGTCCCCCGGGAATTCTGACTCAGGGAAGCTGTCCCAGGGATGGGCTCGTCGTCGTCGGAGTCAGGTAACGGCGTGGGGCTGATGTCCTCCAAGCCCGTGCTGGAAGGCCGTGAGGAAGGCGTCTGCCCCCTGAAACCGGGCTGAGAGTTCGAACCGTACGTTGGGATGGGAGAGAGCTGGGAAGAAGAGGAGGAAATAGGGCTACCTTCCATTCGGATCTCGTTATCCGAGTCGTGCTCGTTAAGAAAGGGTAACTTTGTTCTCTGCTCTTTTAAGAGCATCTCAATCCTTGAGTCTAAACTGTTATGCTGCATTTCAGACTCCATGGTGGGGGTGCCAGGGGTCTCGCTCCTCTCTGGAGTCTGAGAGAAGGACGCTGTGCTGGGTTCGGGAACAGAGTTCGAGTCGGGCAAGGGTGGAGGCTCCTCTGGTTTCTCCTTCACTGGGACAAAATCGATGCTAGGGGCAGCACTGCTTTCCACAACCATCTCAGTGGGAGGAGGGGCAGGTCTCCGGTACTCTGTTTCCCTGGAAGTCTGGGGAAACTGCTGCTCGTCGGACTGGGGAAATACAGCTGGTGGTTGGTAGGGAGAGAAGGCAGATTTGTAGCTCGAAGAACTAGAGTGGCTCAGGGGAGGAGTGTGAGAGAACTGAACTGGCTCCTGCTGATGGGATTTGTACGTGCTGAACTGATGCTCCGTGCCTCGGAACACGCCCGCCGAGTTGTGCACGTAGTGATGTTGATGTCCCGGGCGGCGGTTGTACGCATCCGTAAATTTTGTTTCGTGTCTCCTGGGTTTGTACCCACTGTCCTGCCCAAAATGGTACACAGGCGTTGTCTGGCGGCTGGAATAGGTGGAATCCTGGGAAAAGGGCGTCCCTAGCCGTGGGGTGTGAGGTGTTCCTTGGGACTGCGGGGTGAATTGGCTGTACGAGTTCGGGGTGTCCTGCCGACAGCTGGAATAGGCTGTGTCGTGGGAGAAGGGCGTGCTGCTGTTTGGGGTCACAGAGGAGCCCGTGGAAGAAAGGTTACTGTCTTTCAGGCGCTTCAGGGAATCCGTCAACTGTGAAAACAGAACAGAGAAAAGCACCTAAACACACACTTTGACAAAGATATTTGTTTAATCCGTTTGGTTTTCAGAGGAGCTGAGTACCCGAGAGTTCGCAGTGATTTCCACAACCAAAAAAATAAATAGGTTACAGCATCCCTGAAAACACAAACCATTATCCATTATTAACAGTTCCTTTTGATTTAAAAGAAAAAGGCAAGGAGGAACTTGTCTGCAAGAGGAGGAAAAAGAAAGCAGACAGTTTTCCTCATAAGCTACACCCAAGTGCATCAGGTGAACAGGAGACTTGCACACCACTTTTATCTGAAAGAGTTCCAATTTCTATCAACTATGTCAGGCTTGTCTAAATTGCATATAGGAAAGAAATTGAAAAAAGTCTGAGATGCGAAATTACCAATTTATCTTATTTTGGGAACAAATCAAAACACACAAAGCAGCAAAATGCCAGCCTGCAGCCAAAGCTCCGCAGCAGAGCTGCCCCACCACCCTCTCTCCCAAACATTCACCCGTAACAAGGGAGAAGGCTACACATATAAAAGGCACAAAAAGTTCTCAACTGCCAAAAGCACCTTTTTAAAACCCTTCCCAAAGATGAATGCTCAGGTAGAGCACTGCTGATTATGGCATTTGAAACTGAAACCCTACAAACCTACAGAGCAGCCAAGGAACTGCTCTGCAACTCACTCCACAGGCACGTTCAGGGGGTTTCTAGGAGCAGCCCTGCTCCAACTCAGACTCTGCTGAGTCATAACAGTGCCACACTAATCATCAGCTCAGGAATCAATTTTCCATAATGCAAAGCAGGAGTTCAGTGAGAATCCCCCTGGCAGCAAGAGAGGCAGGACTGAGCTGCAGCTCCCCAAAAATCACACCAGGATAGCAAACTGGTGAGGCTACAGGCTGGCTGCTGCTCCCTCAAGCACAGGCAGGTAGAGAGACCTGTAAAATGACCTGCTTGGAACATGCCAGCAGCAAACTCCAGCTGAGCCCTCACCTGCCTGCTATGCTCACACACGTCTCACCCACTCAACAGTGTGGACTTGCTCTCGGTGTGACCCCCTAGAGACCATGGCCACAGGGACACCAGGAAAGTTTTTTCCTCAGCTGTTCTAAAACCCACAGAAAGGAGCAGGAAGCACGTGGCTGGTTCTTGACAACACCCACATCTCAGCACCTCTGGTGTAGATGTGCTGTGGACTGACTGTCAGTGGGGTTTGTACATGGCCTGGAGGCAGGGACTCCAGAACTGCCAGTCTCTGCCACTCTGCATGAGGGGGAAAGTAATTGTCAGGAGTATTTTACTAAACTACAACAGCAAACAAGTTTGTTGGCGGATTCTAGAGTCAAAAAAATGATGCAGAACAGCTAAAGCTACCCACAAAGCAATAATTTTGGTGATAATTGAGAAAAAAATCAATTCAGGATAATAATATAATACACAAGCACAGCATCTAGAGGAACAATCTGAAAGATAACTACAGCAGGGACTGCTTTGGGGGATACCATCAATTTGCTGCTAACCCTGAAAAAAGAGTAAGAACAAATCTGTCTATTTTCATCTGAGACACGGAACCAGCAGAAATGAGCAGCCAGGCCCTGCTCATAGCAGGGCTCCCAGCAAAATCATTACTTACCTCCCTCCTGCCTTTAAAAGCACCTTGCTGGGAGGTAAGGAAGAACCAACCCCTTTATGATTTTATTAAAAAGATACTGAGATTTTGCCTTGGTGATGGTTGGGATGGTTGGTGGGAGAAGAGGAGAAATTTATTTTTTCAGATCAATGGAATTTCCATGTTCAAGGTACAGCTCTCACCTGTCCTGAGAGTGCCTGATCTCAGAATTAATGAAATCATGACATTTTAAGAGCGCAGAGAAGTAGAGAAAAAAAAAATCCCTGCCAAATCTCTTTCAAATTTGATGTCTTAAAGTGGGTTCTTAAGTCACAATGAGGAGGCAAAGTACATTTAGACAAGTCAAAGAGGCTGACAACTTCACACAAACAGGCTTCCCTTCCCCCTCGCCCTCTCATCCCAGCGGGGTTTGCAGGGAAGCAGGTAATCGTACAAAGCCACGCAGAGAACTGTGCCCTAAATATCGAGGGACCCCTGGAAACCCTTGGGAATTCTGCCCACTGCTTTTATTAACAGCTGATTCCAGCAACTAATTAAGATTCTGGAAAATTGATGCCACTATTGAAGCTCAGTCCCCTTCCACCTTTTAGCCTTTAAGCAAGGCTGAAGTCCGTGAGCGCTGAGATTACACACCACAGACACCAGGCCAAATGTACCACTGTAAATCATTCCCCTGACTTCAAGGGAATAATCTCATCTCAGGGACAGATCTGATCCAGTCCTAACTGCAGGAATTTCTGATGTTAATAGGGCACATTCTGTCGGTTTTGGAGGCATTTTTCACTCAGAAAGACAAAAAGCACTTCCCGTGCTATGGAGACACAGATCAGCCACATGCTCTGATTCAGAGGTACATTTGCTAAGGCAATTATGAGCAAGTTATATTTAAATGTGAATTAGCAACATCTACTGGAACCACGGCAAGACACGAAAAAGAAGCTAAATTCAAAGTGTTCAAACGCTGATGTTGATGTTTGGAGTTTCCCAGAAAGTTATTCTTAAAAAAAAAAACCAAAAAGCCAAGCACTCCTACCTGGAGAGCTTCATTCCCAGTTGGGGACACATCCTGTTCGGTGCCTACAGGGAGGGTCTGAGGAGTGTAAAGACCATTAACAAGCAGTTCGTAGAATCGCATGCGGGTTTCACCTGCACAGACCACAATGCAAGAGTTAATTAAACACAAATAACATAATCTTTGTGAAAATACACATTCTTGACACCCACATGACCCTGCTACCGCTCCCAGCCCGCTGTATCCAGGCAAGAAAGGAGCAGTTATCACCTCTGAGCTCCCAGGGATCATTTTTAAATAATCTGCTGGGCAAGAGAAGTCAGACACTCCCTTCTCCAGCCAAAACAAGGAGGCTTCTAAATCCTTTTTCCTCTTCTCAGCCTGCTTGGCAGCTCTGCTCCTTACCATGCTCTCTGGAGCGCAGCCGTTTCCCTCCTCTCCAAAGTGCCAAGCAAATAGCTTGCAGATTTGAGAAGTGAAACTCTCACCCAAGGGAGAAGCCTCTGCCAACACCCAGAGCCTCTTCAGAAAGCTCTCTCTGCACACCTTGCTCGTAGAAACTGCCTGTTACTAATGCAAACACGGTGCATGGGAATGCTGAGGACAAAACCATTGATGCTGCCTTTCCAAAACACACCAATGAATCCTTCCCCCCCCCCCCATAGTTTAAGGAATACTCAGTAACATCCTTGGAAGAATAAAGCCAGAGAAGCAAACTGTCCCATGCAGTGTTACTGACCCTCAGCCTTTTCATTCCCAAAGTCTACAAAGACCCAGTTTCTTGATACTGAATTTTTCGTTACTACAAAAACTTAATCCTACTTGTTCTGCAGTCTGTAAGAAATCTGTCATCAGCTTCAAAGGCAACCGAATCAAACCCTGAAACTGTCTGAATTTTGCACTGAAAGATAAAGAATAGGCAGAAAAACGGACAGACCCAGCACCTGAGCCCAGAAAATGAATTCAGGCAGTATCTCCCCAAAACCAGGACTACTTTCAGGCAAAAGTCCTGTAGGATCAAATCCCAAACTCCCTGTGAATCACCCCATGCAATTCAGAAGCAAATCACCCCTTAGCACAATTCTATGTACTGACTTATTTATCTTGAACAAATGTTGCAGATGAGGTTATTTGGGTATCAAATCTCATTTCACTAAAGTCCTGAGCCATCCTCAACTACATAAAGTATTTTACTTCAACTAAAGTCGTGACAAAATAGATCTTTTCCCTGCAAGAGCTTAAAGATATGCATGAAATATTAACACACACCACCCACACATAACACTACAATGCCATGCATATGGAAGTGTTAGGCTTATTCTCATTGGTTTTTGAAAAAATATACAGCAATTGTTACAGAGTTTCCTCATTCTTTCCGAATCCCCAATATAAGGCAGCAAAAGTTACAGTTTCAAAGACGTTTATGAATGTGAAATGAGTTTGTCTGTTTCTCTAAGACAGGCAATTATTAATTGTATCCAGCCCATAAATGGATAAACTGAAGCAAAGAAGTTGCTTTAAACAAGCCTGTCTTAGATGAGGAGACTGGATTTATTAGTTTCAGATTCCCAGGCCTATGCTCATCCCAGACAGATAAAAATGACACTTTCACTCCTAATATTTATTTTTCTACACTATGAAAACAAAGTTTTTAACCAACTTTTCCTTCTCTTGAAGAGTGAAATACTAGAGGGAAATGTTAAAACCAATATATATATATATATATATTTTAAGTATGCCCTAACCTACTGATGCTATTTTAGGAATTCCATTTTTACTTGATTCTGACAGATTATAGCACACTGACAGTCCTACTCTTTTAGAATGAAAGAGAAGCAACTGTGTGAAAAAAATACATCAGAAGCACAGAGCTGGCAAAAAAACCCAGAAATGCAATTTAAAACAGACTTCAGTGTTTTCTCCCAGGAAACAGAAGACCAAACCCCCCTCATTTTCCTGATGTGCTGCAAACTTTCTGGAACAGCTGCCTGGTCAAGACTTGCAGAGTAGTTTATAAATGCAGGAGAACAAGGAGGAAGGTAGTACAATCAGCTTGTTTAAAAAAATTACTCTCATTAAGACATCCCCCACTTATGAGCCAGCTTTAGCTTACATTACTAAATCTGCAAATGGTTAATTTGTTCTCAAATGTGATTTTTACCTTCAAATTTCAAAGCAGGGGAAGGAGCCTGTCTGTAAAAATTAATGATACTAGAATTTCAAAGTATACACATGTAAGGTCAAGCTCACAATAGAAAATATTATACCACTGCTGTGATTTTTCTTCTAACAGTGGTCAGTAATGTCAATAAGCATCCTGCTCTATTCTATCACATGTGGCACACCGACTGCTGTGCTGGTCTTGCACTAAACTGTTGAAACCTTTTATTACAGAACAAAAATAACAGCATTTTTAGGAAAATGGTGTTAGCAGTGTCCTCTTCCCAAGAAGGAGTGCAGCGAGTCAGTTTTAAACTAGAAATGCCACCTTTAGAAGGAAGAAGTACAAGCAGCAACTGCTCTACACCTCCTCAGCTTTAGACATTTTCTAAAATTCAGGCAGATTTCAGCAAAGCCCTTCCCTAACACGCTCGGAGGAGAGAGAACAGACAAAACACAGCGCCTTCACACTCCCAGAAACTTTATTGGGCTCCTGAGGGCTCGGGTGCGGGGTTGGGAGCCGGTTACTCCAGGACAGGGAGCTCCTGTCGCTTTAAGAGCCAGTCTCACACTTACACACTCGCACACCCTGACAAGTGCTGCGTGTGCACTCTGCTGCCCCAGCCTCCAGTGTGCTCTAAGTATCAATGAAATGCCAGGCACGCAGAGGACAGCACCCAGCCCTGCTGCCGCTGCCAGAACCCAGAGATTCGGGTCCCAGCATCCACCAGGACCTGCCCAGAAAGCCCAGGTTTGCAAAAGGCAGGTGCCCCGGGGTCCGGCAGCCCCGGCAGGTGGCCAGCCTGGAGCAGGGAGATGGGGGACATGGGAGAGCAGTGAGTGGGGACAGGGACGGGCAGGAGACAGGCAGGATGGCAGCATTTTGCAAATTACAGGGCTGTCTCTTAGCAACAGACAACACATTTGGCTCCACGTGACTCGCCCGGGCCCCAGACACCAGACCTTGCCGGCTCCCTTCGTATTTTTAATCACCAGGTTCCTGCCCTCTGCAACAGCCTCCGTGGTGGGAGCGGGATGGGAAGGGGCTCTGCAGACCCCAAACGCGTGGGGCCGGAATGTGCCCCCTCACCTTTCGTATCCAGCTCCACGTGGATGATGTTGCCCATGACGGAGGTGTTGTGAAGGTGCTGGACAGCCTCCCGGGCACCCTTGACAGTGGCAAAGATGACTTTGGCGATGCCCAGGTGCTTCTTGTTCTTGGGGTTGTAGAGAATCTCCACCTCTTCCACTTCGCCGTATTTCTTGCACATGTCGGCCAAAAAGTTTTCGCGGATGTTGTCGTTCAGCTTGGCAAAGGTGACCTGCTTGGGAGGCACTGGCCCCACGTAAAATTCATCAATCTGGAATGGGCACAAGGTGGGAAGTGATAAAAACAATCATCGTTGTTTAGTGAGTGTGGGGGAGGGCCTAAGCATGGCACGGGAGGGAGAGGGTTAAAACATCCTGCAAAGTTTGGTGGGGGGGAAAAACGCTTCTGAGGCTCTGGGATGAAGCTCAGAGCTGAGCAGAGGATCTGCTGCTGCAGCCATTCATTGGAACCGGCTCCTTTCTGGGCTACAAAGATGTATTTTGAGCAGCACTGTGAGTGGAGAGCCCCCTTCCACCGCCCCCTGCCCAAGAAGCCCCAGCTCCAAAACCTTCAAGCGATCTTGTTAGACAGAAGCATTGATTTCTCCTTATCCTTATAGGAGAGGATTATTGTTAAACAGTTTGCTAAATAACAGTGTTAATAGGAATATGACTGTCATTTAAACGGTCCATTAAACTACTTGGAACTGAGGCTTCACTCCCAGATAAATAAGAATACAGAGCTAAAGCCAAAATTCAGGGCAGTACCTTGAATTTGGGGACAGACAGCTCCAACTCCTTAGTTTTGGTCCATATTCGCCCTATTCTGGGATCCCTGACACAATCCACAGGAGCGATTCCCGAGTTCTGGGAGGAAAAGGAGGAGGAGGAGAGAAAACACAGGAACAGCAATAATAAGGCTTGAAATTTAAGACACAAATAAAAGAAAAAATAAACCCCAAGGAAGCACGGGCTGTCTCAAGGGAAGAAGAAAGCGTGCACACACACACACACACGTGTCAAATTGCAATACTGCTGGGAAATGCACACAGATTAGAAACACAGGAAAAAGCCGCAGGTTTGGGCTCCTGACAGTTGAATACACAGTGTCAGGTGGCGGTAACTTTGGTGGCTGTGCGTGTCCCCCCAAGACCCCCCTCCCGCACACAGCGGGGATTACCACGACCCGGAGAGACCCCCAGCCCCCAAAACGCCGGTAAGACAGAGGCTGGGGGGGAGACACAACACAATGAGGGAAACCCGGGAGCCCCCCACTCACAGGCATGCTGAAATGTTGCCCATCGTAACGGTAGAGTTTGTGCTGTCCTTTTTTCAGAGCCGGGTCAATAATCAACTTGTAACTTCTCCAATGGTGATTTCTTTTCTCGACAGAAGTGCTGGCTTGCGTGCTGTTCTCCATTCCGTTGATCCAACCTGGACGGTGGGGGGGGGGGAGAGAAAGGAAGGGGGAATTGGAAAAGAGAGAAAAAACCCACACGGAAAACCATAAAGTTAAAAAAAATATTCAACAAAGACCTCTTCGTTTCGGTGTGGTTTTTTTTTTTTTTTAACGAGCCGCCCGCTCTACACACCCAGGCAGGGAGGAAATCCACCGCGAAACGAGCCCCAAAATGGGGGAATTGCCAGCCGGGTCCCCCCTCCACCCCAGCCAGACAAGAGGCAGAGAGGGAAGGGGAGGAGAGGAGGAAGGGGAAAAAAAAAAAAAGAAAGAAAGAGAAAAAAAAAAAGACCCAATCTCACTTGAACTCTGCTTTTTGCCATGATCTTCAGGGTGCTTGGCTTTTTCCCCCGCCTTGGTCTCTCGGAAAGACATCGCGCTGGGCGGCCGATCGTCTCCGGGCGGCGAAAGGCGAGCTCCCGTCTCACATGGGGCCGGTTACCGGCGCGGGCTGCCCGCCAGGCTCCTGCCTCCCGTTTTCGCGAGCCACCACATATTGTGTGTGCTCGCTGCTGGCGGCGGCCGGGATCCCACAATACACCGCTGCGAGCGCCGCGAACGCCTCTACCCGCGCTCCGCCGCCTGCACATTCACGGCGGCCGCGCCGCGGCTCCGGCCCGCGGCCGCCCGCCGCCGCCCCGCCGCCGCCGAGCGCCGCCGCATGGGCCGCCGCCGGGACGCGCGGGTTTTTTTCCCCTCCCCGCCGCGGGGCTAACGGCATGCGGGGGGGCGAGTGGAATCTGCCCGCTGCATTTACCTTAGCGCAAACTGTTTCTAAACAAGATGGACCTATAGGTGGGACAAGTTGGTCGGAATTTTTTTTTTTTTTGCTTTGCTTTCTATCTTTCTTTTTTTTTTTTTTTTGGAGGGGAAGACTTCAGCGAGCCCGGGGAGACCGCGGGGGCGGGCGGAGCGCGGACCCGCCGCGCTGCTGCGGCGGAGGGGTGGCGACACACTCAAGGCGGGGAGGAGGGGGTGTGATGCAGGATGAGGAGGAGGTGTGGGGGGGGAGAGCAGTTTTGCTTATTAAAGGTCCGGAGCCGTCGGCAGCCAATCAGCGGGGAGGTTCCATTTTGTTTTCGGTGCGAGAGGCGGGCGGGCGGGCGGCGCGGTGCCCCCGGCGCTCGGCGGGCGCGGGGCCGGGCGGAGCGCGGCGGGCGCATGGCGCGGCCGTCCCGGGGCGCGGGGCCGCGGCGGCTCCGCGAGCGGCCGCGCCATTGGCTGCGGCCGGGGCAGCGCGGCGGGCGCAGCCAATGGGAGCGCGGCTTCCATGGGGCCCGAGCTATTAGACGGCGGGGTAAAAGCGCCGCGCGGCAGACGCGGCCAAGGAAGGGCCGCGGGACCCGCAGCCATTTTTCTGCAGTGGAGCGAAATGGCCAAACCGGGCTCTTCCTTTGTTCCACAAAGAGGGGGAATCCGCCATGTGAATCCGCACCGCGCGAGGTGCTGGGAGCCTCCATAGCGCGGGTGCCAGACGACCCACTGAAGAAGGAAGATTTATAAAAATAATGCCAAGCCCTTAACCAAAAAAAAAAAAAAAAATTTAATGCGGACTTTTTTTTTTTTCCTCTCTCCTCCCTTATGATTCGGGATCCATCTTTGTCTTGTGTAACTAGGTCACGGCACACCCTATGTCAGCAGTTAACAAATTCGATTGCCAACCAAAAAAGAAAAGTAAATACATGATTTTTATTTTTTTTTCGTTGTTTTGGGGGTTTTTAAGCTTTAAGCAGCTCTGATGGCTGAACAATAAATTTGAGAGCTTGATCTCCTGTGTTAAAACACTTGATTCCTGGCCATTTCTATTAACTCCTTTGGTGCTTAAAAGGTAACGTTTTAAATATAGGTATAGGAATGGTAAATTCTGACAAAAAGTAAGGCAATTTTACTATGATAAGCTTTTTTTTCCTTTTCTCTTATGTTGTAAGTACCCAATCCATTCTGTCCTTGCTAAGTGTAGTTTTCATGTTAATGTTACTGGAGTGGTCCTTATTGCTAAGCCTTCATTTGCATGTCTTATGTTTTTGTCTGTTTAAACCAATTTATGCTTTTTTGAAATATTTGACTTATAAAGCAAACTATCTAGCTAAGCTATGCTTAAAAGCTGTTTAGAATCAGTAAATGTTAACTAGGTGTTTTCACACTGACATGTGCAGCCTAAATCTATTGAGGAGAATATTTTTAGTGTCTGCGTGCTCTGTGGAAAAACACTGAACGTCTTTTTTATGTACAGAGTAAATCTGCCACAGGAAGGTAGATTTAAGCCTTGAGCAGGAGTCCTTGCTGCGTACAGTCAGTCAACATAGCTGGACAACTTTTTCTATAGATTTTTTTTCCCCCTTTTTTTCCGTTTTTTTGATGCTAGACCACTGCCACACAAAGATCCGTAACTTATCTTAACAAGATCCGCTTTGGCTTGCAAACTTACGAGAGAAGTGGTGATACAGATCATATATATTTATAGCCGTTATTTTAAAAAAGAGTAACAACTTCACCTTCAGAGCTGCATTCAACTATGGTGCGCGGGTAAGTAAGTAAAACCCTTTTGCCCTTGCAGAGGAACATATAGCCCAGGCCTGTGGCTAATGGTATTGTCCTGGGTGGAAAGATCCCAATGGTCGTCTGAAAGCGGTGGCGATCTCCTTCTCCTCAGAAACATCTAACAGTGCCTCTGAAACGTCTGTTCTCAGGGAGGGATTTGATTTCTCTTTTCTGCACAAAGCTCTTGGTCCGTCCTCAGCCCTGGGTGGTTGGGTTTTTTTATGCGGAGAAACGCTGTGGATCCATTGCAGGCGTTACGTGGCTGTTAACTTGAAAGCACCAAAAAAATAAAAAATCTGCCTGTGAACAGTAAGATGTTAGTGAGGTTGACGTTAAAAAAGGCGAGAAGGCGGTGGTGGTGGTGGTAGGGATCCCTTACATGTTTTATCCGTCTAATTACAGAAGCTCGACAAAAAACAGGCAACAAAATGGGAGGGGGTGTTTTTCACGACGGTGAGTCTTAATGGCGGATGTCTCACTAGAAAGCACTGTAAAATCCTTCATACCGAGAGGCAGTGACTTGGAGAGAGGGGGCAAAAAGGAGGTCTGGAAGTAAATCCAAAATGAGGGAGTTTCCTTCCAAGTGAGGGACCCTTTGCAGCCTGAGTGTTACAGACGGAGGAGCCGTGACGCAGTTGATATTCACAAGCAGTTGTGCTTTAGTGCCGCCACCCAGCCCACGAAATGGCCTCCCCGCCGAAGTCTGGTGGGTTTATTATGTGAGAGGCTGCGGCAGCACCGTGTCCCGGGCGGCGGGAGGGGCGGCCGGCGGGCGGGCACGGCGCTCCCGGGTCGCGCTCCGTGCTGTGTGGGGACAGCCGCCATCATGGCTTCTCCTTCCCTTCGGCGTCCTCCTCAGCGCGGCGCGGCGGGCTCTCCCCCGCTGCCTGGCGGCGTCCCGAGCGCTGCAGGGAAATGGTGGGTTTGGGGTGGTTGTTGTTGTTGTTGTTTTGTTTTTTATCCTTTCTCTCCCCTTTCCCGCCCCCCCCCTCCCCTTCCCCCAGCGCTTTGTGAGGGGCTGTGGAAGGCGAAGCCGGGGAGGGAGCGGCGGCTCTTTCTCCCCGCGCACAACATGGCGGGAGCGCCCTGCGGCAGCGGCGCTGGCGGCGCTCCAGCCGGGCCGGGCGGGGGGGCGGCCGGCCGGGAGGACAAAGGCAGCTCCGATAAAGCCGGCGCAGCCCCGGTGCTATAAATAACGCCGCCCTTCCCCCGCTGCAGCCTCCCGCTCGCTTTATAAACAGCAAAAGATGGAAGTCGCCTAGTGCAGAGGGGAGGGAGGGGGGGAGTTAAAGAGGAACAAACAGCGGCTTCCCCACACGCAGAAAAGATAAAATACCCAAAAAAAAGCCACCAAATTCAAAGCCTGGGCAGTGTGGGGGGACGGGGGGCAGCAGAAGCGCTGGCCGCGGGAGGGGCCGGGCGGCGCCGCCGCCTCCCCGCCCGGAGCGGGTGCGCCGGGGGAGCGCGGCCGGCGCTGCCGTCACATGGCTCTTTGTTGTTCTCCTTCTCTGCCCCTCCTGGGCTGTTCCCCCCCCGGCTCCGCCATCGCCGAGCCGGGGCAGCCGCTGCCCTGCCTCCTCCGGCCTGCAGCGCCGAGCTCAGGGGCCCGGCTGTGCTGCAGTGGAGCCGCCATGGCCCGCCGAGGTGTTACATGTGCCGTCTTTTTTTTTTTTTTTTTTCCTTTTTTTTTTTTTTTTTTTTTCGTCTCCTGAGCAGATTCTGCTGCAGCTCAGCTTTGGGTGGAGGCTGGGGGGTTATCTCGGAGCTTCACAAGCCTCGCTGTGCTCTGCGGGGAGTTGCAGCTCGTGCTCACTGCAGACCCAGAGTAGGTGAGCCAGGAAAGCCTGGCTCGAGCAACCACTTCAGAGGGCAGGACAGGGAGGAAAAGCAAACACTGTAGAGAGGTGGCCTCCCTGGTAAGGCTAGAGCAGGACCGTCCTGCGGACCCTAAGGGAGGGAGAAGGTAAGTGGCTGCTTGGCAGAGGCTGCCTGCGGGAGCGGCATGTGCCGGGCAGGGCGCGCCCTGCCCGCAGTTCCTGCGGCTCAGCACCAGCCGCTCCGTGGGTTTGTACAGCCTGTGCTGTGGTATGTGCCGAGACTCAGGGCTGTTCCCCTGCGAGGGAGAGCACTGGGTGCTGCCGCGAAGGAGGCACCGCAGCCCGCGCCTTTCGCAACGACTGCGCTCATCGCTGCATTCCTCGCTCCCCCTCTCGCTCCTCACCGGGTCAGGCTCTGTCGAGAACAAGCGACAAACCGTCCGCACAAAACAGAACACGTTTCCATGGAGGGGAAAAAAAAATACCAACAAAAACAACCAACAAAAGCGTTTCCGCAGTGCCAGGCTGGCTCTGAAGCGCTGCCTCAGCGCTGTGAGCCCCGTCGGGGGCGCCGGGGCCGGGGCTGCCCGAGCCGCCGCCCGGTCCCTGCCCGGCCGCTGGAGCCAGCGCTGAGCCTGGGTCACAGCGGCTCTCAGTGACCATCTGCCAGCAAAATCGGAAGGAACGGTGACGTTATTCTTAGCAGAACACCATTGAAATGCTCCTCTGGTATTTCTCAGTAGAGGTGAAAAGCATTTCAGCTTCCTCGAAATGGCCGAAGCTGGCGACGTGTAGATCAAAAGTACGGCGCAGAGCTGGGCTCGGGTTTGCAGGGGGATTTGAACTGTAGTGAAAACGTTTCTGCATCTTGCGTCGTAGTGAGTTAAGTCAGCACGTGAAGCGATTAAAAAAAAAGCAATTTTTGAACAGCATCGGGCTGTTAACTTTCCTGGGATTTAAAATTTATGTTTAAATATATATTTGGCTGTTAGCAATACCTGCATTTACGAGTAACATTGGTCTGTTTAACCCTGAAGCAGACCAGCTCTGCAAGGCTTTGAAGCAACACAGCCAGACCATAATACTGTGGGAGCTTAGACAGCTTTGTCTGTACTTGCATCTCTCTGCATATTTTTCCAGGACTCTGATCTTTGTCTGCGATTAATCATTGTCCAGGACGGCTGTTCCCGATGGTAGGATCCATGAAGTGCTCCAGCTGGGAGAGGTCCTAACGCCTGTGCCTGGCTCTGCGTACGTGCAAACCAGGGCCAGAAATTGCTGGGGCAGCAGGGGCCGGACAGCGAGCCCGCCGTGCCCCCCCAGTGAATTGTGTGGGTCCTCAGCACTTCTGGAAATGGTTTTTGTAAGTCTGAGCTGAAAATTTCTTTCCGTTTTTTAGAGTTTCTGAATGACTATAATGTTCAATGTAGTTTAAAAGTCGCCAAGGCAGTTGAGACCGGTTGTGCTCTCAGAGTGGGTGGTTTCATGGCTGCTGAACCTCGTATCTCAAAAGCAAAATGTTCTGGTACAGCGTGTTTAAATCCCAGAAAGGTCAAACCAGACTTTCATACTTGGGTTAGACTGACCCTGGTGTGCTGCATGAGACTCTTTAGATAAAGAAAGAAATCTTTCAGGGAGAAGGAGAAAAAAAAAAAAAAAAAAGGTTGTTTTTTTTTTTTCTAAACAGCTTGTGGTGACTCTATGCACAGTCTTGAAGCAAAGGGGTTTATTCTTGCCCACAGTGTCCCTCCCCGGCATTGTTGAGTGGAAAACTCTTATGCTAATTATATCACTGTCTGTTATCAATAAGAAGTGATTTAATTTCTTTGGCAAAGTGTTGCAACAAGAGCAAATTAGATTGAGAGGCAAAGTGAAATAAAAAATATGCAGCTGTTCTGCCAAACAATGATCCTGACTGTTTACAACATTTTGTTTTAGACTGCCTTGTACACAGAATCCTTTATATTGAAGCTATTCAAGTCACAATCCATTGCTTGTGCAAGGAAACTAGATTAATAGATTATGAAAGACAAAAGAGACCAAGGTTCATCTGGTTCAACTTCCTGCATTATGTAGGTCTCAGGATTTTTGTGAATTTGTTGCTTTTCCTCATTTGAAAAAAATTTAACTGCAGCATGCCTGCATCTTAGATGAAGGTCAGATTTTCATTTTAAAATGGGCTGTGAGAGGGAGTAAAATAAGAGTAAATTTTTTTCCATCAAAATCTACCTGCCAGACTAGAAATCAAAGTACCTTTTTAAACTTGTCTAGTTTCTGTTTTCAGTTTCTGGATGTCTCTGCCCCTCAGTCTGCTTGGTGGAGGAATACTCCATGGCCAGATTTTCATCCCTGTGTAGCCGTGCTCAGGCTGAGCATTTAATACTCCATTGCAGACTGCAGAGCTCCCCCTCGGGTCCATCTTTACTAATCCTGGAATTGTTCCTGCCTGTGAATGCTCCAGTTTGTCACCATTTTGATCTGGGCAGAAGGGGACGGAGCCCTCGGCAGGGATCAGACCCGAGCCAGCAGCGCTCCTGGCTGAGCTGTCTCTGTCGGGAATCCAGGGATTACACCAGCCCATGTTCAGCTGGTTTCCCAGCACGGCTCCTAAAATACTCTCAGATCTGCTCCTTCTTAGGATGACAACCCTGTGCTGTAGGTTTGTGCTCTTTGTTCTGCATGTATGGCTTTGCACTTGTTCCTCCTGAAAAGGACAAGCCCTTAGCGTTGTTGCTTGCAGTGGAGGGGTTTTTTTAATTATTATTTTTATTTATTACCCCCTCTTCCCCGTGCTACTGCTAAGTGTCACCTACAAAGTTGGTTGGTCGTGATTTTGTATTTTCTCCAGATAAACAACTGGTTCTGTCTCCACTGTGGGTGTTTCCTGGTTCCGGGTGCGTGTACACACACCTCAGCCGTGTCAATATTGTGTCAGGAGGAGGGCTGGTTGTACAACATCCCTTGCCACACCCCAGTTTCATGGGAAGAAAGCCCAGCTTAGGAGCTGGAAGGGAGCCAGGAAGCACACTGCAACATTTACTTGCTGTGGTGTCTATTATGTAGCCATTAAATAACCTAAGGCCCAAATCAGGTGGACTCGTCAAGGAAGGAGGACAGGTCTAGGACACAGTGGTTACAAAGTGCATTTTGAGACCTTCCTGTTAGATGGGATTTTCAGAGGTGGTGCCTCTACTATGTATTCTCTACTCAGCTGTTCCTTCAAGACCTAAATACGTTTAGGACTCCTTCCCCACTGCCAAATTTGATTGAGATTGGAGGGGGGAAATGACATAGAACTACACAGTCACATTAGACAGTTTTATTTTTAGGAAACCAGGCTAAGAATATCGAAGGAATATTGAGTAGGAATATGGACATGGTATTTGCCTGTTCAGTTTTTCTTGCCATAAAATTTTCCATTTTTTCCCGAGAACAGCAGATGATCTGTCTAGGGAATTGTCAGCCCAAATAAGCAACCTCTTGACAGATTTCACCTGTGTCCCAGCATGCTCTAAGGGTACATGGGATGTGAGCCTTGAACAATGACAGGGAATCACTAGCTGGCTGTGTTGTTTGGCTGCTGGGGTGCAGAGGTACATGCTGATACCCAGTAGTGGAACAAACATCTACTTTTTTTTAATATCCAGACAAATTTTGATGGGTATGTTGGATATTTGCCAGAGATGGGGTTTTTTTGGTTACTCTTTAAGCTGTATCTGTTCATTCTATACCTGCTAGTATTATGACAAAGCCACCTCTGTAAGGTAGGGAGTGAGTGCTTTCAGAGATCTAATCATTCTTGAGGTATAAAGGAATAAAGAAGCTGTTTCAACACCTGACTTGCAGAATGTTTTGTGTTGCTTCTTGCCCATTGAAATGCAGCTGCTATTGAAACACCGTGATCCCATCGGGATGTAGAACCGGTTATTTTTTTAGAATGCTTTCAAGCTTATAAAAATCATGAAATAAATCAAGAAGGTTGGCAATTCTAATCAGCATTCTAAAGCCATCAAATTACAAAACAGTTCAGTGCTTCGTGGCCTCTGAACAGTACAGTTTTACAAAAAAAAAAAAAAAAAAAAAAAGGAAAAGAATGAAAGAATGTACCATTTAGAGAAGCTGGGCGCTTACAAAGCTTGCATCAAAAGGAAATGAAGATACAAATAAGTAATCTAAAAGGATATTTAAGCATTAAATTACTTGTGTCTCTGGACACATCATTAAACAGTCTGGATGCAATGGTAGCTGGGGACCTGGAAGCCTTTTTAACACATGCAGCACATACAGGGAATGTTCTGATTCCGAGTGATGAAGTATAAAACGTTTTAGCCAGAAAGCGATGACAAAGATCAAATGGAATGAGTTGAGCTTACAGATCAGAGCAGTTCCTTGTCGCTGGTGCAGCGTGACACAAGAGCAAGGCTGTTTTGCCCTTGACATTGTCACCATTGCTCTCAAACCTGCAGTTAAGGATTTACATGTTGATTTATTGTCTGACAGGGCAGTTGGGAGTGCCCCAGCTGCTCCCCAAGCCCTGGTTTGCAGCCGAGTGGGCCAGGACCGGCAGGATCGGGGAAGGCTGTGCCATCTATCGCCTTTCTGTGCTGCTGCATCACAGCAGCTCCCAGTTGCTAAGCAGCTGCAGAGCTGTCTCTGTGCAAGGGGAGCAACGTGGGTTCCCCTTGATCGGTGGAGAGGAGCCGGCAGCATGGAAACAGGAGCAGCGGCCGTAGGAAAATCATTCCTTTCCTGGCTGGCCTCTACGCCGGAGTGAAACGAAGGGACACTCGGTGGCCCAGGAGCAGGGGGGGGCAGGAGGGGAGGGCAGAGCCAGCATATGTGCACAGCAGAGGTTACAAAGACAGCAGATCCTGGCAGAGCAGGGGGCACACACCGAGGAGAAAGGAATGGGAGAGAGGCCAAATGCACAGTTCGGAATAAAAAAAACCCCAGGAGGAGAGTGTGGCATATGGAGGGGGGAAATAAAGCAGAACTCACACAGCCTGTGAATAATTGAATAGAAAATACAGGAAGAGGGAAGGAGCTTGATTCATTACTGCCCTTCACCTTGTGGAGACAGCTACACCCAGGAAGAGGAGGTGTGGAATACAACAGCGTCCTTCATGTTTCACAGTGAACTGTAGGTTTTACATTTCAACCCCTGCCATTTGTGGTTTTCGCCTTTCACAGCCCCTGCCTTTTGTTCAGACTTGATTCCTGCAGGCTCCGTTCTTATCTTTGTCTACTTTCTGATTTATTTTTGTACTTGCTTTAGCTTTTTTTGGGGGGGGGGGTTGTTTTTTTTTTTAAGGTAAGTTTTAAAGTCAAATACTTTTCCCAGATATTTCTGTTGTTTTTGCCTCCAAGAGGGCAGGCTGTTGCTAGCTCTCCACTGAAGTTAGTTCCCACTAAATCCACAAAGCCATCACTCCTTTTCTCCCCCTCTCTCTCCTGGGAGCTGCTGATGGAAGACAGGGTTCTCTTTGCTTCCCGACACCTTCCCCTGCTCGTTGTCTTTCCCTTTCCCAGCTCGGTGCCTGCCAGCAGTCCGGAAAGGCTCGTGGCTCGCAGCGTGCAGGAAGCGGTTCCTGTGGCTGTAAATTATCACAAACGCCTGACGTGCTGCAGAAAGGGGAGTACAAAAGTGTCACGAACGTCTGGGGGAGGGGGTTGTGACCAAAAGAGAGCCTTGGTTCCACCACAGCTCCGCTGCCCACGTGAAAAAGCACTTTGTGGTGTCGGCGCCTCACGTGCAATTGGTGTGTAATAGGAAATGCCAGTGGAGCTGGCAGGGAAGGAGGGGAGCTGGACATTCCTCCCTCTGGCTCCTCCAGGCAGAGGACTGAGGGGCACGTTTGGGAGGGTGGGGAGAGGAATTTAAACTCCTGCAGCTGTTGCTCTCCTCTGTGACCAGCCCTGGCTCGCTTGGAGGCCTTTTGACTGAGAACACTTTTCCCCAGGTCCAAAATTGAGTCCTAAAAGGAAAACGGAGATGCCCAGCCAGATGTACAGTGGAAAGGACTTGCTGTGAGCTCTCTGTGTGTGTGTGAAGTTCAAGCCAATAAAATACTTGACAAATACACAGCCAGATACGTTTTGTACTTGGAATATTCTTGTCTAAGATGTCTGATTTGGGGGAATGTTATGTTTGCTTCCTTCTTCCATTTGCCTGGAGCCCTTATCTTTGAACAGACACTGTCTATACTATTGTTAGACTCCAAGACCATTAAAGGTCTTTGGGCACTGATGTTTTACGAGCAGAGCAGATTCAGCTGCCTTTCACGCGGGGGCATTTTTAGCATTGTGAGAGATGTAAGTTTAATTAAAACAGTTTTAACCAGGAAATCTCCCCACCTTAAGAAATCAGAGCCACTGTGTTAATCCCAGCAGGCAACTGGGAACTTGACAATGTGCCTGTTGTTAGGATGAGAGTCAGGAAGGGTGAAATGTGTGTAGGAAGGGAGAAGCGCACAGGAAATGTGCCATCAAGGACAGCGGTGTGGGGCTGTGCAGGGCAGGGTGCCAGACCCGTGGGCTGGAGCTGCCCTGTCAGGTTGCTGCTCTCTCTGTTCCTGCCCTCACCACCCCAAACCACTGCTGTGATTGCTCCAACACCTCCCTGAGCCGCTCTGGTGGCTCACAGCGAGGACATCCAGCCAGGCCACTCTGCACGGTCAGCCTGTCCAGCTCCCACAGCTCGGGCACAGGCCAAAAATCTCAGCTCTCAAGCAAACATGACACAGTTACAAGCATTTCCAGTGCCTCTAGTTATTAATTAGCCTGCTCTGAACATCGCTCTTCCTGTGCAGGGTTTGCTCTGGCCGGGTTATGGCTGCTCTCGGGTCTGAGGGAAACTCAGTCTGGGCCTGTCCTTTGCCTGGCAATGCTCTGACAAGCCACAGATCCCTCTGGCTCCTGCCAAAACTCCGTCTCTAGGTATGAGCTGCTTCCCAGCCAGATAACAGCAAAGCAAGCTTAGCTTAGCTCTCCTCATACATCTAACACTCCACAAAAACCAGGCAGAAATTATGGTGTGTCCTATTGGGATAGAAACAGAGGATTTTATCACCTCTTCAGTCTGCCCTTGCTGCCTTCCTGTGGGAAGTTTGCACAAATATCGAGGGGAGGATGCACACTTCATATGTTAACTGCCTTTTAATGTCAGTGCCATGCAGTGCTCAGCAAAAACCTGCCCCTATTTCGTCCACGGTCCCTTTGCCATTCTTTTTTCTCCTCCGATGAATATTCCCAGTTTCTCCACATTCTTGTCCAAAAGATTTGAGAGCTTCCTGCCTGAGTCAGGGGCAAGAGTGATGACCATTGCATAGCCAGTGCAGGAACGAGGTGTTGATCAAAGCCTGACTCTTCCAATGGCTCTGAAAAACACACACTTGTTCAGGCTGCCCTGTAATTCACATGGTGGAAAGCATGTTTAGGGAGCCAAGCCTGGGTTCACTTAAACTTGATGTTCTCAAAGCCTCACAAAAAAAGTACAACTCCACATATTTCATGTCTAGTGGAATCCTCCAGCTGATTTTTGGGAGCGTAACCCAGATTTGGCCATCCACAGTTGACTCACCTACTCCATATTAATCCCTGCCGTGTAAATTAAAGAAGCTGAATGCAACTCCTGCCCTGGTGCTGTTGTCATCTTAACTAACATACACTCCTCTTGGATTCAGTCCTCCCTTGACTCTGAATCAGCAAGAACATTAAAAGAAAATATCTCTCTCTACAAGGGATTACATAATTTGGGAATGGAAGAAGAAGGGCAAAGTGATCTGAAGAAAGGAGATACTGTGGGGAGCACTCCAGTCTTGAAAAAAATAACATCTCAGTGCTTGCTGGGTCAGGTGGAGTGTTGGGTAAGGAAAACACAGGAAGGCACAAGCCAGAGGAATTTTAGGGGTATACACTAAAGGGAGTGGTCAGATAGTGGGTAAGAATGCACTGTGTTGCAACAGCCCCTTTCCCTAAATTTCCCAAAATTACTTCCTGATGGGATTTATTCTCTGCTGCAGATCTGGATGCAGAAGAGCACCCAGTGGTGACTGATTTCCTGCAGATCTGTAGCAGAGAACACTGCTCTCTCTCAGCCACGACCAAGGCTTTGTCTCACTCCTGAACCCGCTGCCTCTGCCTGTTCCCATGGTAAAACCAACCCCAGCTACCAACACAAACAACTGCAGATCTCACCTGAGTAAAGGTCTCTGAGTAAATCCCTCTGTCAAACCTCCAGATTCAGTTCTCAGCACAGAGGTAGAGGATGAGATCCAGCAACTCTGCAATGGCTCTGCCAGCTTGTGTTGTCAAAATCCTCCCCATGGCTCAGGGAAGCTGTGCCAGCACATCTGGGAGGCACACATCGCCCAGCTCCGCGGGGGCAGAGCCAGGGAGGTGTTGGCAGGCACTGGCGTGTTCATTTCATGCTTTTCAGAGATCAGTCATTGTGTTTGATGTTCCAGAAAAGCATGGGATGATCTTAACCTTGTGTTACCCATTTTTCACAACAGAATCTGGCTTGAGAGTTCACACTTTAGTGAGCAACAGAAACTTGAAACTGCCCCTAAGCCCCTACAGTATCAGGCCAAGGCTTTACCACGTTGATTTGCACACACTTCACCTTGTAAAGTGGGGTGGTTTTTTTTCCCCCACAGCTGCAAAGCCAAGAACTCAGTTTCAAGTGAAAGGTGAGACTCTAAATGCAGCACGTTGGCCATGCCTGTATCAGGTAGGCCATGTTTGGCCCACGTAGTTGGCACCCCTGATTTAAAGCACACCAGAGAGAAAACAACCCAAGAAACAGTCTGTGTTCCTTATAAATAGCTGCTCTCTAGGTAGTCATCAGTGTGTGGTTTATGAATAAAACCTGTCCAAACTACATCAAAGTGCCTGAATATTTGCTGCCTGATTTTGCTGAGTTGTGTGTCTTAATTCAGCTCACACCTCCCTTTGCAGACCCTTGTCCTGTTTTGTTTCACAGCTCTCTGAACTCTCTGGTAGCATTTGGACAGATTTTATGTAGTTTATCGAAAGATTTTTGCACTGATTTAGTGCAGGGTCTACTTGAGCCAAGTGAAACAGGAACTATTTCAGAGGCATAAAAAGGCAGAAAGGAAATTTTCTTATTGAAATATCATTTTTCCATATTACTTAATAGTCTAGAAAGTTAATGCCTTTCTGGCAGCACTTCCCACTGGGAAAAAAATATAGTTCCTACTCAGCCAAACAACACTGTAATAATGTTTTGGGTTGGGTTAAACGTCTTGGAAACTGGCAGGTGTCACAGCCACCTTGCCTTCAGTGAAAAAAGCAATTGAGAGCCCTTATGGAACAAGGGATTTACATCAGTAGGGGCTACTACACAAAAAAAAACCAGGCACATGGCAAGCTTTGAATAGATGGTGAATCATGTGGCCCAAGGGATTTTTCGGGGTGGGGGCGTGTGTGTAAAATATCAGGCCGTGAGGACCAGATGGTAGAGCTCTGCATGTGCGAGGGGAACAGCAAGAAGCTGCAGAAATGGAGACAGGGAAGCAGCTGAAAGTGAAGGAGGCTGGGAGCTTTGGTTTTGAAAGCTGCATATCCAGGGTTTACCGAGGGTCAAAGCAGTGCTGGCACTGCGAGGAAAAGCACAGCTGAAAAACAATTTTTGTACATTTGTTCTGTAAACAAAGTGAATCACCTTGAGTGTACACCTGCTTTGTCATGGCCCTCTCTGACACTGGCGCTGCCACCATAACTTTGTGTGTGCAGGTGCAGTTCAGCTCTCTTATATCACACTTTCCTCTTCCCTCCCTGCCCTGCCCAGGCTGAACTCTGTGGGGCAGACCCTCAGGAAGGCCTTGTGCAACATCTGAAATTCATCACTCTACTTACACGGTAAGTCCCACTCCTTAGGGTCTGTCTTTCCTACTGTAAATTTTTCAAGGCATTGCCTCTTGCTCTGTGTGTACATGCTGCAGTGGGAATTCTTAGCTGAAAACACAAATAATTCATATCACTCCTAATGTTAAAAAATAAATATTTCAGGCTCTGTCTTGTTATTTACACTCTTAACTAAGTTCATGAATATTTCCTTGGACATAAATGGGGCTACTTGTTCTTCTTGTCAAGTTTATATTGAAGTCTTTGTGACTGGGGTCTGTGTTACCAAGAAAAAATTAAGTGTATTTCAAAAACATGGTTGTGAAGATATTTAGGAAGAACAGGTGCCCATTCTTGTCCAGTTTATATGACCAAAGAAGAGTATGCAGCAGATGGCCTGTGCAAACTGTGGCTACAAGAAGTACCAGAAGTGAGACCTTGCTGGTGAGCTAAAATACTTGTATTTTCCATTAGAAATATTACTGCAAACCATGCTGCTTAGCCTAAGGGCTTGCACTGTGCTACAGCTTAATTGATTGGAAACTTAAAACTTCTACAGTATTCAGAGTTTCTCTAAACAGAAGGATGTTGCTAACCAGAATATTTTGTCAATGTTTATTATTTAACGTATTTGTTGTTAAGATATTTATAATTTAAAAGTGTTTTTTTAGCAGAAAGGTTTACATTTATGGTTCTACTCCCTCACCTGACTCTCTGTAGTTGCAAAACTCACAAGCCTTTAATATTATTAAATCTCAGTTTCATTTCCTTCTTCAAGAACATCACAAGGGACAAGGAGAGAGGCAGCACAGGGCATTGGTGCTGTTTCCTTAGGTCAGACTAAGGATGTGGCTGAGATTCTTCCATGGTACCAGAAGCAGTCCAAGAGGTGGCAAGCACTTTTTCCCCAGGCTTGGTATTTTGAAAAATGGGATTATCAACATCTTTGATCACCCTATTTTGTAAGAAAGCTTCAATATTAAACCTAATCTGTGAATCTTTTTTGGGTGTTCTCATAACTAACCTGAGTTACCCATCAATACCATCTAAAAAAATTCTTAAAAATCATAAACTCCCAGCAGTTTTCCTGAGCAGTGTGCTAACCTTTCACTCCTGCCTGATTTTTTCCCTGGCAATCATCAAGCAACAAATTGGTACCAAGACTGGAACACGGATATTTGCCATAGCCCATTAAAGCCTTGATTTTGTTGTGCTCTCTGTGAAGCTCCACACAGACGTTATCGTGTAAGGTTTTGACGAAATAACTTGTGCCAAAATCAATATACAGGCCAAAACAGAAGCAGGAGAAGGACACTTGCAATTAATAATGATTAGATTTGAGTTTTACTAATAGGAGGCTGAATCTTCTTCCATTTAAATCAGTGGCACAATTCCTAATTAGACTTTGCTTTTTCGGAGTCAGCAAATTACCTGTAGCTTTTACATAGTACTGGATATGCCCAAAGCACTGCACACCTGGTAATTGAAAATAAGTAAATGAGACACTGAAATGTTATATTTCATCAATAATAAGTTGACTTGTTACAAATAGAACATCCATTACTTAAAAACAGTCTTTGGAGTGTTCACAGTTGATTTTATCATCTGCTCGTTTCATACTGAATCTAAAGGTGTACAAATCTCAGTTTCCTTAACAATAAATTGGAAAAGGAGACAAAGCTGAGAGAAATGTAAAGATTGTTTTGTGAGAATTGGGGGAAAAAACCAAAACAAACCCAAACTCAAAAAAAGCCTAACAATGTCCCTCAATTACTTTTATCCCCCGAAAAACCCCTTTTATTGTTATAACGGACTTGAAAAAAAACCAAACCTGAATTACAGTCCTCAGTTACAGAAAGGCTACTAACTCTGCCTCCTGATTGTGTCATACATAGTGTGATGCTGGTTTTGAGCCAGGTCCAAATAAATCATTTCAGGATACAACAAATTCTTCCCTGGCCCATCCATTCCTGCGCCGTCGGAAAGCCCTCAGCCATTACAGCCCACAGGAGCTGATGGCTTTTACTGTGTTCCGTACAAGATTTATAACACTGTGCTCCATAAAGCATCTTTTTGACAGATTCTACATGATTGCATCAACTTTTTCCTCAGTAAAATGGCGAGTTTTGAACGGGTGTGACTTTAACCGCCTTTTTATTATTGTAATTTGAATTATATGACATTTTGTTAGCTTTTTACGGGTCGCTTGCTCTTCTCTATTGCCGAAATATCCTCTTCTAGCTTTTTTGTTTGCCCTCTGCACAAAGACGGGTCTCCCTTGCCCGAGCTTTGGAGCGCGGTGATGTTTGCGTTGGGTCTGGAAGGCCATCTAGTGACACAACCGTGCAGGGGAAACGCAAAACCCTGTTCGAATTGTGGTGTTGGGTTTTTTTCCCTTAGTTGAATTAAACGATCTTGCCACACTCGAGCAGTGCCCTTGGGGGGTTGTTGCAGTTCCCACAGGTGGTATTTCAAAAAGAAATTTAGAGGAAATTTTGATTTCTTAAGAACTGTGTATTGGAACCAAACGTATCCAGCGGTTGTGATCCCCTCTCAGAGCCAAACTTACCCAGCCATTGTGATCTCTGGCTTTCCACGGTACAAAACCCCACCATGTGGGTGCCTGAGGCCACCACATCTCTGCAATTAAAAGGTGAAATTCCTGTTGTTTTCATCGAAGCTCACCTTGGATGGTGAGAAGGTGAGGAGCAGATGATGAGCAGAGCTGTCAGTCTCCTGCATCAGCAATAAATACAGCAGAAATCAAGCAGTGAGTCACTGCCAGCACCGAGGCACCTTTCAGAGGATACCTCAGGGGTCTCTGCCTTCCCCACCGTGGCTGTCACCGCCCTCCCCTCGGCCCTGGAGACTGGACAGACATCGGGGCTGGACTGGCAGCATCCTCTCAGCGCTGGCAGCTCGGGGGGAACCAGCACGGCACGGGGGGCTGAAGGCGGAATAAATGGGGATGGGAGTGAGCACCAAGTGAGCGTGGATGGCAGGGCAGAGGGGACAGGGCCTGATGGCTCTGACGGATGGCAGGGCAGAGGGGACAGAGCCCGACGGCGCTGGAGGATGGAAGGGCAGAGGGGACAGGCGCCTCGGGACTCTCTGAGTGCACAGTGTGGGAGCAGCCCCAGTGGGTCTGGGGGTAGACGGTGCTGAGGGGGCTCCCGTGGCGCCCACCGGGGCCGTGCCCGTGGTGACCCCTCACGCCTGAGGGCGGCTCCGGACGGGCGTGGGGGGACTCCGAAACCCGGGAGAGGCCCCACAGGCGCCCCGGGGGGACCCGGGCGGGGCCCGGCGGCACCTGAGGCGGCGGCGCGGCCAATCCCCGCTGGGGCGCGGGCGGCTCTGCCCGCCCCGGGCGCTGAGGGGCGAGAGGAGCCGCGTCCCGGCCGCGCCGCGCCCGCTCCCCGTCCCCGTCCCGTCCCCGTCCCGCTCCATGGAAGCGGCCAACGGGGCCGTGCCCGAGGGCGCGGCCGGGGAGCCCCGCGGCAGCGCGGCCGCCCCGTCGGGAGCGAAGGAGGTGAAGGTGGTGATCGTGGGGGACGGGGGCTGCGGGAAGACGTCGCTGCTCATGGTGTACGCCAAGGGCTCCTTCCCCGAGGTGAGGGGCGGCCACCCCCGCGGGGCTGGGGGGCCGCGGCCCGGGCCGGCCCCGGCTCCTGGAGCCCGCCAGAACCGCTCCTCGGAGCCACGGGATCAGCGAGGTGGGAAAAGGCCTTTGAGATCACCGCGGTCCTTCTCCTCCCTTTGCAGCAATACGCGCCCTCTGTCTTCGAGAAGTACACGACGAGCGTGACGGTGGGGAAGAAGGAGGTGACTCTGAACCTGTACGACACCGCAGGTAAGGGGCTTTCACCTTGTCCCTTCCATTTCCCCAGTCCCGGTCTGGCTGCCGGGGGCGGTTCCTGTGCGGCCCCGGGATGGGACCACTGGGGCACCGGCCTGGGACTGAGCCCAAACCCGGCCCCGGCCTTTCGTAACTGTAGGCAAATAACCAGAAACTGCGTTTAGTACTGTAAAATGTTGCTCCAGTGAGTGAGCCTCCATTTCTTTGCTTCTTCCTCTCCAGCAGACTTTGCTGTGTCAACTTAAACCAGACCGACATTTAAGGATTGTAAAGCTGGACAGATTTTCAGACTGCTTCTCTACCAGTGTGCTTTTAACATAATATCACAGTTTAGACTGGTGGAGATTAAAGTACAAACAAAACAACCACCGCTACCTGTTGCACACAAAAATGTGCCTTCCAGAAAAAAAAAGGGTCGCTGATGACAGCTCTGGTCATGGACTCATTCATTATCTTAACAACTCAGTTAATTCAGAAACACACATCAAATAGCAAACATATCTGAGGGTATTAAAACCCAGTTCCCAGATGCAAAGCATAATACAATCAACCAGGAAAATATTTTAATCTGCTGCCATGTGTGACTGAATAGGGAAGGAGAAAAAGGGCTGGTTTGTGTTCAAAATAAAAAGGCCGTGACAGTAAAAGTTATTTGAAAATGCTGATAGTCTGTTCAGGTTCATTTGAGGAACTTGTGAAATGGTTTGTGTTCAACTTCACTCAAAGTTCCCAGACTCTGTTATCCAGCTGCGCTCCTAAATGATCCCTAAAATTGACACGTGCTCCGTTTCAGCTCAGTGTAAATCATCTGTTTCAGTTCAAGCCTGTGGAATTGTTCCAAATTTACACCAAGACAAATAAGAACTGAATGCAGTCCAGTCAATTCAATAATAGTAAAACACACTTGCCATCCTGTATACTGCATGTGGTATCTGAAAAGATAATTTTAAAGGCTTTTCATCTAAAAGTGAATTTTATTGCTAATTTTTACTACAGGACAGTAAGATGCTGAGCACCCAGTTTGCTGTTGTATCTTCTTGTGTCAACATGATTGTTCTTGAGTGCAGTAGCTTCTGTTGAATGGCCAGGGGATTGTTTTTAAGTCCTAAAGGAAAAGAGGAGGGCTGAAATCTGGTGTGAGGAACCAAAGAGGGATTTCCTTAATACAGTGTGTTGGCACAAAGAACTTTTCGAGTTTTGTTTGCTGTCGGTGTGGAGTGTTTGCCTGTCACACAGTTCCTGGCTCTCATTTAAAATCACCATGCTGCAAATTCCAACATGTGCCTTTGGAGCTGGATCTGGAGAAGGCAGTGGGTAGGGCAGGTCCAGGATTGCAGCACTGAACTCCCTCCTGACCTAAGGGCCCGCTCCGTGCGTCACACAGAGCCCAGCTCTGCGCAAGACCCGCAGCCACCAGCAGCCCAGGGAGTGCTCCCTGAGCCTGGTGCTGGTGGCTTATCACAGAATCAGGATAGTTTGGGTGGAAAAGAGACCTTTAAAGGTCATCTAATCCAGCCCCCTTGCAATGGACAAGGACAACTTTATCTAGATCAGGCTGCTCAGAGCCCCGTCCAACCTGACCTTGAGTGTTTCCAGGGATGGGGCAACCTGTGCCTCGTTGTAAAAATTCTTCTTTTTATCTACTGTAAATCTACCCTCTGTTAGTTTAAAACCATTACCTTATGTCCTAGAATTTCCCTGTTCATGCATGTAATCAGCAGGCAGTGTGTGCCTTCCACATTTGGTTCACAGCCCTAAAAATTGTCCTGGACCAAAGCACTGCCCTGCTGGAGAACAGAGGGGTGTATTTTGTGTCTGGTGAGACACTTTAGGAAGTGGAGCTGCCACTGTTGCCATGAAAGAGCAATTGCTTTCCGTTTCTCACTTGGAAACCTTGAAACCGAACATGTTTCACCTTCCAAAACAGCACTGTGGCCACAAGGCTACAAGTTTCTAGAGGTTGCTGACACTTGTCTCCTCCCTTCCTGTTACATTTCTTTCGCTTTTCATGAGACACAGCAAGATAATCAGATGCAAAGAAAGCAGAGAGATTGTCACCTTGGTTAAGGCATTTGATTGGGAGGGGGAAATTTGGTTCCGTGTCAAGCTGTTTACATAGTTTAATGTTACATATCTGTGTCATATTCTAATTCAAGCAGCTTTTCATCCTCTTTCTGTAACTGGAAGTTATGCTAGAGGAAGGACTCACTTGAGCACACATTTTAATCCCATCCTGTTTTTAAATAATACAAAACTGGTGTTGAGTTTCTTAAGGGTTAGACTAAGACCAAGGCTTGTGTCCTGTCCTCCAAGTTCAAATAGTGCAGTGAGAGAAGAGGAAAGGGAGGGGAAGGCAAAGCTGTTCTTCTAAAAAGTGACACTGGATCTTCGTGATTCCCCCACTGCAGAAAAGACTTCAGTATTTATAGGATCTTGCTCAGAGCAACGCTAAATAGAGCTGTGTGTTCTTCAGCATCACGGGAAGGTAAAAGATGGGTTCAGCTCAGTTTAAAGTTAGAAGGGTTCTTTGTATTGTCAAGCCCTGTGCAGCCTGAGCCTTTGAGCTTGTCCTACTTTCTGAAGGAGAAGGACACAAACAGAGTGCCTAAGAATCAAACATTTCAAGCCGCTTTTTGTTGACGAGAAGTTTGGTAACAAGCGGAGCGAAGGAGTTAGTCTAAAATATCACAGACTAACAATTTTTGGCGAGACTTTTCTACTGTGCTGCTCTGTCTTCCTCCTCAGGCACCGCTCGCTGTTGCAGGAAGTTGGTGGTACCCACACGCAATGGGTAAAGGCTTTGTAACATCACTTGCCTCGTCTGCAAACAGGCTTTGCAGCTGCTTGCTCAGTTAAAAGCTTCCATTTCAAGCTGTGCTCCTCAGAGCCAAAGGCGCTGAGAAGTAAACGAACTCTAATTTTTGCATCCTAGGGGAGCAGTGTCAATGCTGTAGCTGCAGTTCAGACACAGGGCTCAGTTCCTGGCGCTGCTCGGTGCAGGACTTTCTCACTTTTTTCACGGGGCTGTGCTGGGCTGGGAGAGGCTGGGGAGGAAGTAATGCCTCATCATTGTGGGTGCTCGCTCTGCCTGACAGGAAGCACAGGCAAAGCCGCCAGCGGGGTTTTTCAGGTCTGGGATGACAGATGCACGACAGTCTCAGGCCTTCAGAGGAATTCTGAAAGCCAGTGAATGCAAGAATAAATTTTTATAACTTTGAAAGGGAAGTCATGCCTGAATAAGAAAAAAAACCTCAACTTTTTGATTGCAGTGTGCCCCTCCTGCCCTATCTGTCCTCTTCTGCTGGTTTTCTTCCTGCCAACAATGTCTGTTACCCAATTTTTTTTTTTTTAACTGAGTAGTGAAAAAACGCAACTGGTAACCTACTAACCATGGCATTCCCATGGAGCCCATGGAAGAACAAACCAAAGAGCACTGGGTGCATTTCTGTGTGCCTGTGAGGGCTCACCATTGCAGGGTTCCATGTGGATCCCAATGAATGGGGGATAGTACAGACAATGCGTGGCCGTGTGTAGGAAGTGCTTGTCTGGGCTGGGCTGGGAGCAGGATGTGACATTATTCCTGACCCTCCAGAGCTGGACAGCACTGCTGGACATGAGGGCAGCACGTACTGGACACTCCTGGGCTGTCAGGTCTTGACTCTCTCATTTACCCTCTCCTGGCAATGGGTGCTGAGCTCCTTTATGGACTGAGCAACATCCAGGCTGGAGCTTCCTTGGTGTTGAATTAGCAAAGGGTTGAGGAAGAGCAGACAGAGGTGAATGTGTATGTGAGACCAAGACCTGTGGTTTCACTTCTGCTCACTCTCACCCACCCCCTGAGCTCCCACCCCACTGCAGGGCCCCACTGCAGTGATGTGTGCTATGCAGCACCTCCCAGAGGAATACAGGAGTGGGAGCTTTGCAAAGAATTAGCAAATTTTAGGTGAATTCAGCTAGGTGGAGTTTTTTCTTTAAAAAAACCCCAAAGTCTCTGATGCTACAATGAATTGACAAAGGCAGAGGAGTTCACAGATGTGCTCACACATATGCAGATATTTAACCAACTCCTCTACAGTGTGCTTTTTGTTACTTGGGGAAAGAAAACAGGTACCAGTGTTTGAGGAAACACACACAGGGGCTTTGCATATACATTAAATTACTGTTTATTTTCAGCCCTGTTCCTTCTTTCTGGAACTATTCTAGTAGAAGACCTAAATCTGTGCCAAATTAACTCTGACCACAGTCTGAGCAGCTTTAGAGAGAAAAAGTCTCCCAGGCCCTTTCTTGCATTTCAGCAGCAGCACTTGAGGACAGGGGGTGGAAGGGATTGTTTTCAGGGAGAGGGATGTCTATGTTTAGGCACAGCTTGATCTGGGTCCCGTTACATCCTCAGAACTGAAGAGCTGCATCTGAGCTCTTAAAGAGCAGCTTCCTCTCCATCCGCGTGAGCTGCAACCGCCTGACCGTGACACGGGGGAAGCAACTGCCACCTCACCTTCCCCTCTGCTCCCTGCACTCTGCCTTGCTCTGTATCCAGCAGTCCAAATCCACACGGAGGTGTGTTTTGTGCAGCAGCATTTTTCCAATGCATTTGTTGTCTCAGTCTGCTTCATAACCCCTGTAACTGCACAGCTGCATTTGTAGGTGGAGGAGCAGTTCATCAGAGCATGTCTATAGTTTTTCACTTGCAATGCAACATAAATCACATAACTGAAGGTGCTTTTTCAGCTGTCCCATCCAGGAGAGTATGAATTTAGCTGTGTGTTCTGATTCCAAGCCAATGAGTGTGTTTCTCCCAAGGGGACAGTCCTGTCTGCCTCACGAATTGCCAACAACAACTTGGAGGACCTTTTGATTTTACAAGCTACGTTGGTAGAAGCTGAGACACCTGAACTTGAACAGGGAAAACCATACACAGCACTTGAGAAAGTTAGGAGAGGGAGAAAAGTTTGGCACATGATGTGTTTAATGCATTTAGAGGATTATCTCAGCAGTAAAATGGTAAATCAGTTGCAAACAAGTAGATGGATTGGGAGAATAAGAAGGGATAAGCAGTATGGTCTTTGCTCTGTTTATACAACATGCATAATTTTGTCAATTATTTCTGGATTAAACCTTGAGGAATCAAACCCTCTTTGTTCTGCACCTCTCCATGGAACACACTGCTCTTGCAGAAGCTCAAATACAAAGTGGTCCAAACCCAAGATTCCCGTTTCACAAACTTATCAGGCAAACTGGGTAACAGCTTATCCAGCAGGGATTGCCTTGGAATAACCTGCATCTCAACTGATCATTTAAATTAAGGAAAGGAGGAAAATATTGTGGAATCATTGGCCTTCTGGTATCTGCAGTTCTTCAGACTGGAGACAAACATGCTGGTAGTGATGAGTGGCTTGGGACTGAGACAGGTGCCAGGGCAGGAATCGTTGCTGTAAAGTTGGGGCACGCCGAAATTTTCCACATCCCTTCATTTGAAATATCAGTGTGAAGATTTGAGATGTGTAACTTGCCTGTAGGGCAGTTTCTCGGCTGTGTGTGGATTGTGGTGATCGTGAGAAGGGACAGAATTCCCAGTTCTCCTTTTGGAAATTCAGTACAACACAGAGACACACCTGAATCCAGCAGCAGCATTCAGGTGGCAAATACATCTTCTTACACACTTTCTTCCTTATTAAATGAAAAAGATTAGGGTTTTCCCCTGAGCTGCCAACCATACCTGGGAATTACTGCTTTCCTGAGCTTAATCTCTCAAGGCAAGGCACCTCCAGACCCCGGCACAGCGATTATTGCACGTTCATATGTACAGCAAGGGGAAGAGCACAGGTCTGAAGCAAATCAGCTTCCTCTTGTCACATCACGTGCTAGAATATCCCTAATCAGAAGTATGGCAAATCCCCTGCTTTTCCAGACTGCAGCAGAATTCCCTAAGATCTGCTGGGGAGTCCTGCTTCAAAGGCCAGTTAAGCCTGGCTTATGCTGCAGCATGGCTTGTACAAGCACGGCTTGTGCAACCCTGTGCGTGCTGCTGCAGCTGAAGGCACCGTGTGTAATCTCTGCTTCCTCTCATCCCACCAGCCTGGGAAAAGCAGGTTTGCCACTTTTTTTCTACTTCAGCATTTCTGTCTAGCAAATACAGTGTTTCCTCCCCTCACAGCGTCACATGCGCAAATGTATTTGGGAGAATGCAGCCACTGCCACACCGCAAATGTTTTAATCCATAACTGTCAGATTCCTCTTGATGACTTTGCTTTTGAGCAGCAGCTTGGCAATCAGTGTTTAGAACTGCTTCTAAGTCCTTAGCAGTGGATAAAGCAGGCCTTTTTTATTAAAGCCTGCCAAGGTTTAGTATTACTGTGATGTGTTTCATATCATAAACCATCAGCTTTGTCAGTGAAGCTCCTGTACTTAAGGGAAGGAATTTTAAAAGTATGAAAAAGTTGCAGTCTGTGCAATTATAGTGCCATTGTTCTCGGTCTCAGGTATGTGTCTGTGCATATTCCCATCATACTGCTCGTTCAGGACAGAGATTTCTTTTATCCAAACTGTTTTCTGTGTCTCAGGGCAGGAGGACTACGATCGGCTGCGACCTCTTTCTTACCAGAACACAAATGTCGTGTTAATTTGTTACGATGTCATGAACCCCACTAGCTATGACAATGTAGCAGCCAAGGTAAGAGCCTCTCCTAATTGCTTCAACCTTCTAAATGAATTACAGACGCCTGATATATGACAAGATGTCAGATTAAAAATGCTGATGCTTTTAGTGTCCTGTACCCTGGGTGTGTGGATGCACAGATCACTCATGGTGTGCTGAGCTGCAGGTCACAGACCTTAGACCTGGAGCTCAGCTCTCCACGGCTCAGAAGTGCTCAGAACTGGGGTTGACACACACTAAAAAGATCAAACAGCAGTGGTGAAATCACTGCTTTATCTGTAGTGATGTCACACAACCAACATTGCACACCAGCATTTTAGAGTCAAGTCTACTTCCATCACATGCATATTTAACACAGGAGAGAGACGAGAGCAACCAGCTGTCCCTACTGGGATTTCTGTAATGCTTCAAAGCTCTTGTACACAGTACCAGCAAAACAAAGCAAGACTTGGTCCAAATTCTGGTTTAAATATGACTTTAGAGGATCTTGTCTGAATTTAAACAGATGTTAAATAGGGGTTTTGGCCCAGTGACAGATGCCACTGTGTTTTTATACAGCAGCTGACTTTGGGTAGGACTTGTAAACATTTCTGTAATGTAAATAGTGCATCTTGGGCCCTCACCAGATAAACCACTCCGAAACCCTGAAATTGCAGCTTGTGTTAAATGCTGGCTCTGCTCTTTGGCTTTACTGTTTTGATTTCAGGAAACAAACCCAAAAGCCAGACGTAAAAGTTTTGTTTCTGTACCCCCAGTGGTACCCCGAAGTGAATCACTTCTGCCGGGGGGTCCCGCTCGTGCTCATCGGCTGCAAGACGGACCTGCGGAAGGACAAGGAGCAGCTGCGCAAGCTCAGGGCTTCCAAGCAGGAACCCATCACTTACAGCCAGGTGAATGCAGGGGGATTTAAAGGGGTGGCCCCTTAGCAGGAGGTAAAGCACACAGTAGTGGCACTGCTCCTCACCAGGACAATCCCAGACACTCCAAAATTAGGTGATCACAGTGCCCAGCTAAAGGAACCATTGACAGCCAGCACCAACAGGAGGTTCTATAAGTCCTTCTTGGAAGTGGCCAAATCACCATTTTTGCTTTGCCAAAGTGAAGAGAAATAACAGCATTTTGCATATTGTGGGGTGTCTGAAAGGACACTACTGTCTGCATATTTTATTCCTGTTACATGTCGTTCTTATTTCCTTTCACGGCTGGGTTATTACTCTTACCAATTTGTAAGCCTTAACAAGTTTGCTGGACTCTCTTTATAATTTTTATTAGCCTGCATTGCAGCCATCACTGGTGCTTTGATCAGGGTTGGGATAAAAACTGGAGACGGTAGAATACACATTACAGGATTAAATATACTGACTGTTCTGGAATAAATGTGGTTTGCAAACCACATTATTTAAAAATAAATCCTTGCAAGGAAAATAGCAAGAACATCTGCAAGGCTTCTCTAACACGAGAGGCTTCTTTGAAGTCTCTAAAGTAATATTAAAAAACCAGCGTGTTATCAAATGTTTTTAAGTATTTTGAAGCAGTGAGACTAATAACTAATGTTACATCACCAGTATAGTTATTCTAGGTACAGGAGAAAGTGATGGAACAGCTTGTCCCATGTCACACAAGACCTTTCTGCTCTGGTCTTCCACTTTTTCTTTTTTTTGTTGTTGTTTTTTTGCTTTTAAGACTACAAAGCCATCCTTCTCCTTTCACCTCAGAGCAGCAGCTCTTGGTCTGTTTGAGACACACGTCCAGGGAACAAGGTCAAGTGCACTCCGACCTTGGATGAATCACCACTTTTGCTAAAGAGCATGAAAATAAACTGCTACTGCATCACCACAAAACCATGCTGGGCCTTTTAGTTCTGTCTGCCTCGCACACAAGATGAGATCCCAGCCTGTCACTGTGAACAGCTGCACATTGTCCCTCATTTGCACGAGTAACTCCCTCCATCACCCTCACACGTGAGGCTCGGGGCAAACAGCAGACACTTCTGGCGAGTCTGCTGAGGCTTCATGCAGTTAAATTCAAGGGCCCACACGATGTACAGACTTTGTCTCCACCGTGAGCCCTCCCACTTGGTTCTTCTCCCCTGAAAGATGCACTACCTCAGTCTTTTACAGCTGGTGGCATCTTGAGTCACACAACACGATGCTTCCAATGCCAGGCACAGAGGAGCTGAACAGTCTCTGCCAGCACTGCAGCTTGCAAACAACTGGAAGGAGACAAACTGCTTAAATATGAAGACAATTCCCCCTATAGAAGCCCAAGTGCTCAAGTGACTCCACTCCCAGGGCTTATAATGAATAAATGCAGTCTGTGAGTCGTGAGGTGCAGACCTGGAATTCACAGTGAAAGGCTCTCAAGCATTCAAACCTGGGGGCTGGCTCTGCACTGACAATAAAAGGATCACAAGCAAAGTAAGAAATCGCTGTGTTTTGTCTGTAGTGATTTCACACAGCCAGGATTGCATGGAAACGTTTTAGATTGGAGTCTGTTCCCGTTGCATGCATTTGGGTGAGGCTGGGAAACACAGGCTCCCATTTGTGTACATGAGGATTTTGGCTGAGCCCTTGTGATGCCTCAGAGCAAAAGTCATGGTTCCTGCATGTTCACCAGCAAAACAAGGCAAGGCATCAGTCCAGACTCTGTTCTTGCATGTGACATTCATTACTCAAGGTGACATCACAGAGTAGTTAAGGTCAGGCCTGAAAAAAAATATCGCCATGTAGACATCTTATCCTCACTGAAGTATCTACCTCAGCAATTAGTTTAAAGAAATTCAATACTGAGAATATTTTTGTGCTATCAGGACTCTGCATCTTAAGAGTCTCCAGTGCTCTGAACTCTTAGCCCAAGCTCTGGATCAGCACAGTGGAAAAACCCCAAGTTTATTTACAGTGCTTCAGTATATTACTAATACCACTCACTCTGGCACTGCACTCAGAGGAAGCTTCTTTCTTCCTGACCCTGAGATACAAAGATGTGCAAAATAATTCCCATTTCTTCCCATCTCATCTTCCTTCTCTCACCCACCAGGTTTACATCTTTTCTTACCTTTTTTTGTTTGTTTGTTCTTTCCAGGGAGAGGCAGCTTGTCAGGAGATTAATGCAGAGGTTTATCTGGAATGCTCAGCAAAATGCCGTGAAAACATAGAAAATGTTTTTAAAGAAGCAACAACCATTGCACTGAATGCCATGAAAAAAGCCAAGCGCCACAGGAAAAGGAAAGTGTGCTCAGTGTTATGATCTGGACTGCACAAGAGCCAAGAGATTCAGGTTTTATAAATAGTTTAACTTTGAAGACTTTTTTTTTTATTATTATATGTTTGTATTCCTAGAACAATTTGTATTTTAAAATTTTAATTATTTTTAGTATTTTGCACTTTTGTTACGTTGTTCTCCAAGTTTTGGAAGCTCTTTGTCACAGTTAACTGATGCTGTGTGCCTCTGCCCATCTGGCTTTTGCTTCTAACTGCAAACAACTCCCTATTTAAATTGCAATGAACAGCAACTGCTACTGTATGACTTAGTGGCTTTTTTATTCCTCTGCAAAATAATTGTGGCACGTTATAGCTACAATTTGCTGTCATTTTCAAGCAGAAAAGCTGAAAACCCACATATTTTAGAAGTAGTAATATTTAAAGCAGTTTATCAGGCACCTTTGAAGAGACAGAAATGAAGTTTTGTTTAACTGTAACTGTACCTTTGTACAGATTTTGTGCAACTTTATCCTCTGCTGGTTACACGAGCAGCTGGTGAAGAACTCTCTTTTGGAGCAAGCCATCATTTCTGCTTTACATGCAGGGTAAAGACATCTTGATCCTTGAAAAATCTTTTGTTTGTTCTTCTCTTAACTTGATTTAATTAAGGCTTGTGAATCCCTAAGAGCTTAAAATGGAAAATTAAAAAAAAAAATAATTGCAAGTTTGTGCACGTTTGACTACAGAAAAATCTTGAATTGTGCAGCCTTTTCTCCACAAGAAGAAATCTGTCAGTAAAGAAACACAGCCACCCCTCACCTTCCCCAGTACAAAACTGAAACACCAACGCACAGGAAGTGACCACATTTACCATCAGCTCCCGTGGAAATCTCTCAGAGTTTTTAATCTGAGTTTCTCATGCTGCAGAACTCACGTTACTGATCCCTGCAGAACCAGCTCCACGCCTCAACATACAGCAGGTTCCAGCATCGCTCTCAAAATAAAGCAATTCTCATTTCATAAACTGGGAGTTCAAAGGCTTTAAAAACCTCACAGGGTGTGCAAAATTCAACATAACAAGATACAGCCCAGCCGGTGGGAAAGCTGTTGAAAATATTCAAATTGCAATTCACTGCTCATGCCCACAGGACAGTGACATGGCAAAGGTAATCTCGCTTGTTTGCAGCAACAGCACTGACAGAACCACTTCCATCTGTGCTGTGTCCCTGTTTCCTCACAAACACGGTTAGGGGGAGAAGGGCACCGTGTTCAGACGCTGCCCAAGGATGTGCCCAGTCTGGGCTTCGTGCTGGCTCAGAGGGAGCCTTCCCCTCTGAGAAAGGCACAGCCTAAGGCAGCTCAGGGCTGCAGCTGGCTGAGGATGCACAGACCTTACAGCACCCAAAACAAGGCTGTTTTCATGAGCAAGTTTAGGTTCAAGCAGCACAAGTTTAGCAGGAGGGCAGGCTGTTTGTCCCCTGCCACCCTCCTGAACCAGTGCTTACAAGGGCAGCATCTGAAGACAGCATTTAATATTTCTGTCCTCCCCTTTCCAGAATGCTGTTTCAAAAACCAACCCAAGGGCAGTGTGTGTGTTACTAAAAAGGGGCTGAAGCAGTTGCATATTGAATGGTTTATTTTAGGTCCTTTCAGGCCTGGACAGATGACTCGGTCTCCCTGGAAAAGGGATAGCAGACTTCCCTGCCATTTAAAAACCACTTTTGCTTGGCTTGATTTTGTTTTCTAAAGAGGATTTCTCTTCTTTAAACAGCTTTTTAAAAGTGTATATAGCAGCAGTATGGTACAAAGATGAGCACTTTCTTTTCACAGTACACACAGGTTTAGTATTGCCACTGAAAATATGCCTTAAACAAATGCCTTGAAAAACAGCATTCGCTCTGTACTCCTGATCCACCCAGAGTGTTCAGAACCCTTTGCAAATTCAATTACCAGAATTTAAATAATAAAACTGGAAAGTGTTAAATATCATTCCAGAATTGGAATTACAGTAGATCCCACATTCTTCCAGCGCTGGCGCTTTGCCAGGCAGGTGCATGCTGCTCTATATACAGAAAAAAAAAACCCAGAAGCAAACATGTTTTATATTAAATATACATAAATAGCAGGACTGCAGACTGGTGAGCCATGCTTGAGATAATACTGAGTCTGTGCTGGCAGAGTCCTTTGCCAAACACGGGGACAGACGAGTCCTCCTGAGCCCATCCATCCGAGCTGGGCTTTAGCAGGATCTGTCCCAAACCCAGCCCTGCTGCAGGCAGAGGGATGCACACTATGAATGGGGGGGGTTCACAGCTTCTTCACTTTGTCTTTGTTTTTCTGGAGTTTAGTGTGCACCACCTTGAGAGTAGTGAGGAAGTTCCCGAGGAAGAGCAGCAGGAATGTGAAAGCCAACACAAAAACCTGAGAGGGGAGAAGCAGCTGCATTTACTACTTTTTACTATTGGATTACATTCAACACTGCTGGACACAGAACAGGCCCTGTGCTGCGTTATCCTCAAATATTTAATTGGGGTCAGATGCCCAAATGTCTTTCAGGATGTGGTTAAACACCCCCTCTCCCCCCGCTCCGTGCTTTTTCCGAGCAGAGCCAACACGCACCTGCCATTCTTTGCACTCCTCGTGCCTTGACAATCCAAAAAGCGTGATTGCATTATACAGCTGCCAGAACTGCAAAGGCATAAAGAAAAAAAGGCAATTTCATTAATAGCAAAAAAAAAAAAAAAAAAGAAAGCCTGGAAACATTTGTGGTGGGTTTGTGTAACCCAAAGCACCTTCACGCGGTGCTGCGACGCTGCACCCAGGGGAAAATGGGACTGCCCGACTTACATGCCCGAAGAACAAGAAGGGAAGGAGAAACGTCAGCCCCCGCCACATCCAGGACTGAAATCCTTCTGGAAAAGGTTGACAGACGAGGCAGAGTGTGAGCACAGAAGAGCCAGGACTGGAGCTGCAGCTCTTCCCCACCCAGACCACCCCATAAGAGCTGTTCCCGTCCTGCTCTGCAACAACTAACCCAGTTGAAGGTGTGATAATGGAAGGAGGATGAAGATGGGGATGACCAAAACCTCCCTCTTGACCCCTCAAAAGCTGACAGAAATCAGATCCCTTGGCTCCCAACCCTCTGAGGGTTTATCCCAACTCCCTGAGGAGAGGGATAAAAACCTTGACCCCTTCAGGCCTTGGGCCACAGGCAGCAAGGCAGGGGGGCAGCTCTGCAGAGCTCACTCTCAAAGGCCACACAGCCCTCTCCCTCCCTATCACTGCATCCAAAACTTGTGCCAAAACAGTGCAAAGAAGGTATTGCAGCAAACCTCACCTACTGTAAGGTCCAAGTGGTTTCTCTCCCCCAAAGCCCGGAGCCTATAGAGGCAGCCCCTTTGGTAATAATACTGTAGGAACTGAACACAGCCTGGAGAAGGAGAGAGAAAACATCACTGCTTTGGCTATTCTGAAGTATGATAAACATCAAACTACTTTAATAATGTTTAATCCAAGAGCATTTAATTATTGCTTATAGTTGTAGATTGCATATTTGTACACTATCTTTATATTCCTGCAGTTTAACACTCCAGTATCTACCAAACGGAAGTGTTTTCTTCTAAGCATGTAAGACACAAAGTTACTTTATCCTGTGAATTAACAAGGTAAGAAATACTCACTCTGAAATATTGAAAATGCTAAAAACTGACTGCGAAACATCTGATACATGAGTCCATCCGGCCTGGAAGCAAAACCCAGGGGAGGTGCATTAGTTTGCTAAAAGCACATGACACGGTGCCCTTCCCCTTCACCACCAAGCCCCATCCCATTAGCAAACGAACCAGCAGCTGGTACCCAGCCCATTCCACCCCACTGGGAGCCTAGAAAGGTGCTACAGCCACACAGGAGACACTCTCAGTTGATTAGGAATTTGGAGCCTTAGAGGCTTTGCTACCACCACCCCAACTACATTGTAGGGTTTGTGTTTCTTTCTTTCCTTTTTTTTAAACCAGCAATGTAAATACAAACTTGCAGCGTTGTATTTATCACTGGAAACATCTGTAACATCAAACAAATATTAATTCTGACGCTCTGCCATGAGCCCAAGTGGCCACAGCTTCCCAAGTCACGCTGCATTTGAATGCTCAGATGACATAAACACCGTGAAACAGGCTTGAAGCACCTCGAGCAGGCGAGAGCAGACTCACCACGTCAACATCACTCCAGACAGGAACGTGGAAACGTAGTGATGGGACACCCACCAGCCTTTGATCCTGAGAACAAAAAGCCAAATGTGGCAGTCAAGACAAGAAACGTGGATTTCAGCACTGAAGCCCAGCTTGATGGACAAAAACGATCCTGCCTTGGGGAGGAGGGACAGGGAACAGAACAGTCAGCCCAACTCAAGCACGAGGGATGCTGTGAGAACACCGTCCTGGCAGTGTGGCTTAGTTGGGGACACAAATCCACGGAACTAGAGGGAGGCTCAGGACCAGGGCACGTCTCCCATGCTCCCATGGGCTCTCCAGCACATCCAGCAGCAGCAGTCCCTGCAGCACGAGGCACCTCCATGGCTAATGACACACAAATGTCAGCCCACACAGACTTTTTTCCCTGCTGTGGAATTAAGAGACATTTCCAAGGCCTTCCTATGAGTGGCTGGTTCTTTCAGACACGAGCACTAAAGGGAGCTCAGGAAACAACAGTAAAGTGAGCGAGGGCTGTGGTGGAGCAGAATCAAGAGGTGAAGAGCTGCTCCAGAGCCAGAGTTGCTTTGGAAACTAAGCCAACATGAGTTGATTTGGGGCATTTGGCCATGGATTGATTTGGGGTGTTTCTGACCAGAAGTGTGTGACCTCTGACACAAGGCAGCACACTTAACACCCCAGGCCATACCTACAAAACCCACAGCCACCACAGATATCCAACACTTAGGACCAAGAAATTAGGGACTTCTAAGAACTGCAACTTCTCTCTCCCCAAACTTCAGGTGGCCACATCTGCCCTTGGAAGCAACAAGGGGAGGGGGATGGAGACAAGACCCTGCAGGGAGGCATCAGCATCTCATATTTGCTGGGCTTCAGTGCCAAGCTGAATCCCCTTTTGTCTCTTGTTTTTGTTTTAAGGACATTTCATGCTCTCCCTGGGTTTTGCAGGTGGCACTGTACCTTGATCCATTGCTAATGAGAATGCTTTCCCGTATCGTCAGCGTGCAGTAATACCACACTAACAGGAAGTTAAACACTTCATCTGTCACCCTGTTAAACAGAGAAAAACACAGAGTTATAAAAAAAGAAATCCTGTCCGTTGCAAAGATACATTTTAAAAAGCCCTATTTTTCCTTCCTCCCCCTGGGGGAAGGAAAACCTGCCCGAGTGAGGCCACAGACACAAAGCCCCAGTCCTGAACGTCTCTAACCTGCAGGCAGAACTGCACACACACAGCACTTGAAGGGTTCAGGGCCTTTCCCCGCCCCGGGAAGTGCCCTGTGATATAACACTGCAGATCCTGAGCTGATAAGCAGGTATGCAGGGATGACATTAAGTCCTTCTGAAGGAGAGAAAGCACCATGGAGGCAGAGGATGATCCAATTTGGAAAGGCATTTCCAGGCTAATTCAGTGAGGAGATTTCCATGAGATCTATACAAATCCAATCAACTAAAAGAACGAAGAGCATTACGCTCTGAGGGGGAAAAAAACAACCCACCAGAACTTTATTTTGCCATTTGCAAACTCCTTGAAGCCAAGGGGACTTGGGGCAGTCTCTGTACAGGGCAGCACCGTTCCTGGTACAATCCTGCATTCACCCAGACTCACAGAGACCTCAGGGAAGCTCCTGGCTCCAACATCTTCCTGGCTTTTAAGCAACACTGAATACTGGAAGTTTGTTGGTGCTCAGACACTTATCACAACCTGGAGATCACGTTTCAGGTCTCATTATTTCATGCAAATCCTCTCTCACTGCCTTTGCAAACCCAAAGCTGCAGCACAGGGCCTGGGACTACCCATGAGCAAAAGCAACTGCTTGTTCCCAAGCACAGCATCATGCCAGAAAAAAAATCAGGAAACATGTTGTTGGACTCCTCTCAGTTACAAAAGACTCCCAAAAGAGTTTAAAAAGGCAAAACAAGTACCTAAAATACAGACCCTGCCAGAGTTGAAGAGGTGCAAAAGGTGTCCTGCTGTCCAACTGCCCAAAGCCTGAACACCATCAGAGCCCCTCTCACCGTCCTCAACAGGACATGTTAGTTCCAACCCAGCACGTTTTTATTCAAAATACTTGATTAAAAGTAAAAATGCAGCTTACCTATAGTGCAGAAAAAACCTGCAGGCGACAGCCCCAAGTAACAAGATTATTGTCAGATAAAGTTTGAACTTCTCGTACTCGTCCTTGTAGGCAAACCTGGAAGGGAACAGACACCGCTTATGGACACAAATGGGCGTTTGACCACAATGGGGCTCCACTTTTTTCAAACCAGACACAAATCCACATGCCAAGCCCAGAGACAGAGATTTTGCTGAAACACTTAGAAAAGCAGCAGAAAGGCAGAGTTCTGCCTGCAGGGAGGGTCTGTTCTGCTGCAGGACAATGGCTTAACTCCACCAGCTGGTTTCTGGGTTTAAAATGTATACAGATTTAAAATATATACATCTCCATTTTCTGCAACACTGTATGCCTAGAAGTCACAATACCATTTTTCATTTCAAAAAGACCCACCCCCCTTACAATCAGACCACAGGCTGGGCTGGGCTTAAAAGCAAGTGATGGACAAATTCAATTGTAGCTACATGAAGCCTTAGCTTGTCAACATGTCATGGTCCAACTTGCCCACCCCTGACATTTCACTTCTCAGATCTGAGAGAAACCCATTCCCCTCTCTGGACTTCAGTGCAGACCCCCAGCTGGCCCCAGGGAACCCAAATCACACGTGTGGGAACACTCACTCACTTTGCTTGGTTACTCAGGAGAGTTACATTCACGTTTCCCAGCACTAGATTCAAGTACAGGCTGGAAGACAAAAACCAAGAGCAGACCCAAGTAAGTTGTTTTATTTGAACGCCCCAGGATGACCCAGACTGAGTTGATGAGACAACTTCTCATCCAAAGCCACGTTTGCTGGAGGTTTTTAATTAAGGCAAACTGGAGGGATGAACCACAGAAGAGGATTTAAACATGGAAAGATCAGTCAGCATTTCCAAGAAGTTAAAGAAGAGGTTTATTTTCCTGGTCCCTTTTCTGCTCTACAGTCTAAGGGTGAGATACATAAAGTGCACTCTCCAAATCCAAAAATAACAGGGAGGAACTGGAAGAAAAGTTTCTGATAGAAACTTCTGAGGGGCTGCAGCATCACACAACGCTTGACAACTGCCACAGATCTGTCCTGGCAACCCCACCTGAAGGAAAGTATAAATGTAAAGTTGGTTGAAAATTTTATTTAAAAAAGAGAAAATTCTTGTGCTGATTCATTCCTAAAAAAAATCAGCCCGGGAAAACATCAGTGTGGACCAGAGAACTGCACAATCCCTCACCAATGCAGGTAACTTTCATTTTAACAGAAAACCTGCACTGCCCACGCACACAGTGCATTTACATACACTCGCAGCTCACGAATTCTGTGTACCACTGACACAGCAGCTCAGCAAGAGATTTATGACTAATCCAATTTTACATGTCTGTCTTCAACATGCACCTTCTCCTTCAGGAACAAACCGCTGAGAACCCTTGAAAAATCAGCCTTCCTGGAGCGTGCGCCTCCCCGGGGAGCACGTACCCGTTCTTCTTTGGCAGGTAGGCTTCCATGTCAAAGAAGGCATTCTGCCTCTCCTTGATCTGGCTGCTGATCTCCTGAATGAGAGCAAACTCCTCGGGACTCGCTCTGGGCTTGCACCTGCAAGAGCACAGAAACGAGATATTCCTGTTCACGCTCTCACCTCCTTTTTATTTAAAGGGGAAATAATGTTGTCATAAAATCCTCGCTGTTAAAAGAGCTGACTGTGTGAGGTGATGCCATCGTGCACTTTGCTCCTGTGTTTCTGCAGCACCATTTGGTTCGCCACGACTTTATTTCACTGCCAGGTTTATGCTACTGAAAGTTACTTCAAGCAGCTGGTTTATAAATCAGCTCAGTGACAGGACTGTGTGCTCTTCCCAAACAGAGCGCTTCGGGAATTTTGTGCTTCTTTGCAGAAACTCCTTCCCCCTTGGGAACTTGGGGAGTGGTTTCACACACTGCCCTTGCCGAGGCTGCAGCTCTTCAGGTATGAAATACTGCAGGATGTAACAGGACACAGAGCTGATGATTTACTGGCAAACTGTGGTTTTAGCAATTAATGTAAAACAGAGAGCAATGTGCAGCAGAGCCAGCAGCCCGGGGTGTTGGAGGTGCTGTACTGAGACCTGCACACCAGGAATTCAGCCTGTGGTTCCTGGGGATCAGCCAAGCAGCCAGAGACAGCTCCCTCCTGCAAATCCACCCAGGGGTTAAGTTACACCTCCAGGTTCGAGGATTGATGTTGCTCCTCCAGTTGCAGCCTATGGAGCAAAGCTTTGCTCACCTGGCAAAACCCACAGACCAAGAGCTGCAAGGACACACTGTAAGGATAAAACCCACACTGGCTCCCTCAAAATCCTTTGTTTACAGGACTCCATCTCTCATGCAGTTATTAATGTTTTACCTGGCTATATGGAACAACTTTAGCACTGCAACACATAGTGTACATTAAAATGCTAAAAATCCAGCCATTTGAGCCCTTTGGGAAGGAGAAACACACCATCCCAGCCTCCTCCACCCTCCAGGTCTCCCGTTACCTTTGCAGGCTGTGCTTCAGATCTTTCAGTGTCTTCTTCTGCCTGTGTATGGAGCTGCTGCAGGCTGTCTGCAAGCTGGTGACTTCTTCCAGTTTCTGCCTGTAAACTTTGTGTGTTTCCTGCAGGAGAAGAGGAGACAGGTGGTAGGAAGAGCCCTTCTAGGTTACTTACAGCATTTGGTCCTCCCCTCCGAGGGAAGCAAGCAAAGCCCTGGTTTTTGGCAGTCAACAGGCACCCCTGCACACAAGCAAGGCGGGGGCAATGCCAAGCCAGCACAGATCCAACAGGGCTTAAATGGACACTGATGAAATTCCTGCAAGAGGAAAAGCATCTACACTCATCTAATTTCCTCTTTCTAATGAGCTTTCCCACTCAGGAGCTCCTCACTCCCGTCCCACCCTGCAATGAAGCCCCTAATCCTTGAATCTCCTAATCCTCCAATCTCCTAATCTTCCATTTGATCCTGATCCATCCCCATCAAATGGGTGGCTAAATCACAGAGCAGGCACTCCAATTTCACAGCCAGATTAAATCTGGAGGGAAAAAGATGATGTTTACCTAAAGGGGAGGAAAAGAAGACACAAATCCAGGCCAGGGGGTTTAGGCACCTCGTGGCCACCACTGCCATCCCAACCCTATGGATGTTCCAAGCAACCTACTGCCCCATATTCTGGTTTAAGAAGTCTCAAGAAGGGCTCACCAGGCACCAAGCAATGACCTCTGGGCCAACTTTAAGATCTATAATGAGTTGGAAATCAGAGTTTGCAGAGTTAGTGCCAAGAGACAGCATGGGTAACATGGCTGTTGACAGGGCTGCTTCATCTATCAACACATCAATGACCACAGAAAATTCCCACTGCTTTTCCCAGAGCATAAACATGGTGGTAAAACCACACAAACCAAATCTTTGCTCTCCTTTGTCAGGACCCAGCTGGAAGATGCTTGTTATTTACAAGAACAAACCAAAACAAGCTCCTGTATCCGATTTAAAGACCTTAATAACCAAACTAACCACGTGCAGGCACTGCAGCTCTCATGGTTTGTGGTTCACTTTGGCTTTTCTTGGCATGGGCAGGACTTCAGGGCTCCCTGGATTGCAGAGTAACTCATCTTGCTTCTCTAGATACCAGGCAACAACATCTTACAAAAGGCTGATTCAAAGGACGTAAAAAGCCCTTTGCCAAAAAAGGGTTCAAGTATTTATTGAAAACACAAACAGGCGAGTTGAGAGCTGGTAAAGTCTACCCCCAGCCAAAAACATCAGGATAATGGTTTGAAAATGACACTGTTGTTTAGAAGAACATAACATTTGCTACCAGTGGCGTTATTTATTTGCCAAGAGAGATGAGTGCTTACAAGGAGACTCACCGACTGCAGGGTCTTAATCCAAATCTGGTGACATGTTCATACTCAGGGTTTAAATTAACAAACTGTTGCAGGGCAACTTGCATTTTTTCCCATGCCCCTGCCCCAAAAGTGAAACACCCCACGACCCTGAGCTCTGTCTCAGAGATGAGGCGCTGCCCTGGCAACCCAAACAACAAAAACCTGCAGATGTGGCTGGTTAGAAGAGCTTTGCAAAGCTGGATGTCCACAAGCCAGTGCTCAGTGCTGCTGTACAGCAGCATCAGCTCCTTCAAAGCGCCCCAAGCAGGAGGAAGACGCAGCCCCTGAGCCAGAACTTACAACGCAACTATAAAATACGGGACAAGGCAGGAGCGCAAAGAAACACAGATCATTCTGCCCCATGGGGATCAGCACTGCTCCCAACACCCCCAAAAAAAAAAATCTGACCACCACAATTTATTTTCCCTGCTGGCATTGCAAGGGAGACGCTTTTAGTGGGGGTGACCAGAGTACTTTGGGAAATACCCACAGAGAGCTCCTTCAAGCCATGAAGAGCAGCTCCTGTGCGGCCCTGGACCAGCATTTCCAGCTGGAGAGGAGAGTCAGGGCAGCCAAAAAGGGTGCTGACAGGAGGAGATGCAAGCATGGAGGGGGGTCAAGCTGCTGCCGGGGAAAACAGGCTCCTCAGGAGCAAGAGATGCTGCAAGTGCATCCAGAAAGCCACATGCAAGGGTAAGTAGGAGCGGACACCCAGATGGAAGTACTTTCTTACTCCAGAGTTGAGGTTTGACTTGAAGCTGATTCAGGAGTACAGGACCTTCCTCCAAAGCACATCTAAGCACCACCAGCATCTCGTGGAGCTGGAGCAGAGCCATGACCTCTCTGTTCCCCTCTTTTGCAACACATAAGAACTCTCTGATTGTGGATGTTATTCCAGCTTTTCAACTCTATGGTGCTAAATCACTGGCCAACTACACCTTGTGCCACCAGCAGCTGCCACCCCACTGAGAGGCATTTCTACTTTCCTTTCACAGGTGAGGAAACTGAGGCAGGGACAAGTTACTGACATTTTGCTGTGGTTTAGGTCAGACTCGGGTGATTGGTGAGGACAGTCAGCACACACAGAAAACAAGTGACCAACTAAACCACGCCAGCTGGTCTCCCCCAGCACCCAGCCTTTCCTTCTGCTAACAGACATGCAACCTGAACTGACTTTTAACTAAGACAGCAAGCTAAATCTGGAAATCACACTTTTTTCTTGTGTGCACGTTCTGTTTAACAGCCTAAAAGAGGCTAAAACAGCCTCCAGAGCGAGAACAGCCGGTCGTACTTCAAAACAGGCTTTAAGATTTAAAGCACGTGTACAGGTGCAGTACTGATGACATGCAGGGAAAGGAAGGCTTCTGGAGGTAAAAACATCTTGCAGAACAGCTCTTGCCCCTGCTCTGAGGCCCTTCTGTCCCTTAGTGCACTTTTGCGAGATGCAAAAACATCACTTGAATCCCTTGTACCCCATCACGGGAAATCAACTGTGCAAGAAGCTGGCAGAGCAAGCGCTGCTTCGGCTGTTCTTTGTGCCGTGCCGTGGGTGCACAGCCACACCAGGTCCCCCTTTTCCATCCTCGTTCCGGCCGTGGGAAGCGCGGCACCACGACCCCTCGGTGCATCCTCGGAGGTAGCTGAGGCATGGCCATGTTTCGGTCCGGGATGTCCCAGATGTACTCGTAGTACCTGCCTGGGGTACCGGGTGTTTCTGCCCCGCAGGGATGCGCATCCCCGCACCGCTGGGCACCGCGCGGGTACCCCGCGGCCAAGCCCCGAGCACGCGTGGCCGCCCCGGGCGTGGCGGGGGCGACCCTGCGGGGCTGCCCCGGGGCTGGGGGGGGACCCCCGGCCCCGCTCCTGCCGGGCCCCCTTCCCAGCCTGGGAGCCGGGGGGTAGAGCCGGGGCGGGCCCCGCGCCAGGATGCGGAGCAGAGCCGGGGAAGGGCAGTGCGGGAGAAGCCGCAGACGCGCGGCCGGGGCGAGGCATCGCGATGCCCCCCGCATCCCGGCGCCCGGGAGCCGCGCCCCCGCGGCGCCCCGCTCACCTGGAGCTGCCGGAACTCCTCCTCCAGCTCCCGCCACTCTTCCCGGCCCCGCTCCAGCTGGTCCCTCATGGCGCGGGGCCGCGCCAGCTCCGCCGGCCCGCGCCGGCGCGCGCCCCCCGGCCCGCGGGCCGCGTGCGCCGCTGACGTCATCGCGCGCGCGTTCACGGGCGCGGCCCCGCGGCGGCGCGCGCCACGGCCCCGCCCCCACCCGCGCGCGCCCGCCCCGGGGGGAGGGAACGGCAGGTGAGGAGAGAGCGGGACCCGAGGAGAGGGGAAACCCACGGCTGGGGCTCCCTCTGGCCAGGCATCTGCTCAGGTGGGGGCTTCCCTCTGGCCAGGCATCTCCTCGGGTGGGGCTCCCTCAGGTCAGGGATCCCCTCAGCCAGGGCTCCCCTCAGGTGAGCGACCCCTCAAGGGAGGGATCCTCTCCATGAGGGTGCGCCTCAGCCAGGGATCCCCTCAGGTGAGGGCTCCCCTCAGTTGCTGCCACCCCTTCCCCTGCTCCCCTCCTGGGGACCCTGCGCCTCTCCCATGTCCCTTCATGCTGTGGCAGCGCCTGAAGTGCTCCATGAAGCATCTTCCTTCCCCTTCCTTCCCCTTAGGGGTGAGTTGTCACACATGGGGCTGAGAATGGAGACAAACCCCTCCACGCACAGGGATGGCCCTCTCTGAGGGACCTGCTGGCTGAGGTGACCACCCAGCCCTGCAGCTGCCTGGGGCCCACCCACGGGTCCTTAATATCAGAGAAAAAGGCAAGAATATTCCTGATCTCTTCATTATTACAATAATAGCCCACTTAGGGGCTGGGCTGGCCAACTGGGAGCATGGACACGGTGCTTCTTGTCCTGTGGGTTGGTTGTGAAAGGGTGGAAATAGGCGAAGAGGAAGAAAAAGGGAAGAGGAAGGAAGCAATTAAAAAAAAATGGTACAAGGGGGAGGGGAGGAGTGAAGCCAAAGTAAAAATACAAGTGCAATGCTGTCTTTTCATGGAGAGTGTATGTGGGATCCCGTTTCCTTGGATTTGGTGTAAACAACCAAAAACATTGGGTGTAGAGACACTCCTCAGTGTTCCTGCTGTCCCTGGTTCTTCTCTAGGTCTGTATTCACACTCTTTGCTTGTTTTGTGTCCTTTATGCATGTTCTTTTCATACATGTGTGCGTAGACACCTGAAATGCGGTCCATGACCTGTTCCCTTGTTTCCAGAGAAACCTGCTCAGAGCTTGCAGTGGTTGGGGATTTCTATTGGTTTAGGAACCACCAAGGCCAGGGATGTTCCGTTGTCCCTGCTGCTCCTCCGGTGAGGCCGTGATCATCCACGGATCAAGCACGTGTGTTGTGGCTGTGATAATCCTGAAGTAGAATAAACAACTAATCAACGCAGTAAAAATGTCACAGGAGTGTGCCATGCCTGCATTAAATTTTCCCAGATTCTAGCATTTGTCCACAACCCCACGTAACAAGAGTTTGTGTTACAGGAAGCCTGGATTTTGGATTACACAATTTAGAAGGGAAAGGATCACATCTCGGATCGCAGCTTTGATTCCATGCTGGATATGTGACGAAACTTTCCAGTTCACCTCAAGGTTAGAGTACTCCCTACCAGCCAAATTATTTCTCCTTCCCTCATGAAAATATTCCCTCCTCCTTTGCAGTTACTTTGTCAGTTCAGCTTATGACAAGGTCACCCCAAAGATGTAGCTGCATCTTACTCCTGGCTGTTGAGGGGGTTTGGGGTGCTGACACCCTCATGAAGAGCTGGAGGAATCCAGACTGGACCTTATTTTCTTTAAGTAAAAACATTTAAGTAGAAACACTAACAGTTCAACTGCTTGTGTCAGTCCTAACATTCAGGGAAAGTTACTTCTAGGATACATCATAAATTGTAAATAACCCTTAAAACTCTTCCTTTCATTGCTGAGCTATAAGCCTCAAAAGGGCTGAAGAAAGCTCTTCGTATCAGCCATGAATGTTTGCCCTGGGTTTAATTCTGCAGCCTGATGACATTTCTTTAGGGCTGTGGCAGGTGCTGTGTATACAAAGGCAGGAAATGTTGAGCATTTCCCACTCCGAGCTGTGCTGGCCCTGGAGCTCTCCCAGAACACCAAGGGATCACCAGACCTTTATTCCAAACTTTCCTGCCTCTCCCCTACACCTCTTGACAAGGAACAATTCTTATCCGTGTCGTGGCTGTGTATGATTATAACCTCAAAAGATTTCCTTCAACTTTTTAATTAAGACACGCTAGTTAATATTGATTCGGGAGATGTGTATTTTCTTTAACGCAGAAAACATGAAAGAATTTCACTAAACACCAGCAATGTGAGTGTAGCACAGTTGGCCTTGCAGCTGGTTCTACATTATTTAATGCTGCACCATGACAAAAGATTTCAGAATTACCTGTAATCTCTCTCCACCTCCTGGGAGATTGTAGTTGTTTGTTTAATCTCCTTATTTCAATCACATCTTTGTGAGTAAAACCAAAGCAAGATAAGGTAACAATGAGCTTTTTTTAACTGGATCTAGATAAGTTGTTTATTATAGTGCATATAATTTTACTCAGTAGGAACGGAAACTACAGATTGTAATTAAATTGCAGACCTAAGTCATATCTTCCCAATCCCAAGGCTGGGGACATGGGGAAGGAATGCTGGAAGGGCAGCAGGGGTTGTGTCTCATCAGGCTGTGCTGGACAATGTCCCTCTCTGCCTACAGCAGCAGCTCCTGCAGAAAAGCCATTTTAAAAAGTTCAGTCTTTGGGCATTACATTTCCTATCTGAATTAAATGTTTATTTTGGGGAAAAAATAATTTAAACTCTCTCCTTATGGAAAGATAGGAACAATAGAGTCTGAGGTTTTATTTTTTATCTGACTAAAATGCACCCCTAAATATCTGCACCCATGGCACTCAGTGGGCAACCCAAGACCTTACTGGACTATGATAAAAGTGCATCTAGGTATCTTTTTCTAGGTATCTTGGCACCTTTTAGTGGCTGTTTGCTGCTGCCAGAGATCATGTAAGGCCATTGCACGGCAGATCTACAGACACGAAATCTCTGCTTTGCCTTTACCTTAATTAATCCCCAGCTCATCAACCATTCACTGCCAGAGAACATATCAAAGAAATTGAGTTAATAAATTGAGTTAAGGATCACAGTGAAACTGTGACTGTTTGTTCTTTTGGTGTTAGACTTGGTTGAGTACACGTAGTTATGTATGTACAGTCACATGTGAGCTCCTTCCCCTCACCTTCCTCCACCCTGAACGCAAATTCCATTCATTCTTTTCTCTTAAGATAACTGAGGATGTTTCCTTTGATGCTTTTTCCCTGTCCTAGAAATGCAGATTCTTTCCAGCACAGCAAATGGGAAAGGACAAAACATAAATGCAGACGAGTCCCTGTTCTACCATCAGGTGACAATAAACCATGATAAATAAAATACTTGGCTCATGTTTCAGCTGGAAATTGATACTGCTGATTCATCTTGTATTCATCTGGAGTTATTTGTCACTTAAGGAACAAATTAAGGACTTCAAGTGAAGCAGTAGCTCAAGTATGGCCAAATTTATCTGCCTCCAACAGTACTGAGAGTCCTGCAAACTGCTCCACAGCTGCACAGTAAATAATTCTCAGCTTTGTGTGACTTCACTAATTAACATCATAACTCTACCTTTGAACCTCTATCTTGCTGCAGGTAGTTAAGTAGAGACCATTAGCTGTAAACCTGCAGCAACAGAAACTCCTGGGGAGAGGGTATCTGATGTCAGCTCCAAGGACTTCAGCCTTTCACTTTGCATGACTATCTAAGTGCCCCAACATTCCAGATAACCCAGGGCTCTTACTTGGGGTTGTTTTGCTGTAAAACCAGCATGATTTTTATCTTGAGAGAGCTGCTGCCAGCAAAAGGGAGGGAAGAGTTTTAAAGAAACACTTCCCCGCAAGGCTGCCTCTTAAGCCAGAGTCAACCAGTGAAGTTTGCACCTCCACCCTTTCACTTCAGTCCCTCCTAAATCCTGCTGATAACAATTCTTAAAAGCAGAGTGGTGGGGAAGCTCCTTCAGCGCTGCACCCACTCCGTGCTCATCCGGCTACACCCGACACAAGCTTGGTTGGAGTCCCAAACCCTCCCACCTCTTCCTCTGGCTTTTCTATTGAATGTAGCAGCAATAAAACAGGCATCTGAGCATCCTACTTCCACAGTATGTTGTTGTCACATTCTTCACCTTTAAAGAATTCCAGCATATGTTTCTCTACATGCTTTTTCTCTATTTATTCTACAAAGTTCCCAGAATAAATTTAAATTATTGATTCTGACAGTTTTCAGTTGGTTTGGGCATTTCACTTGGGTGATTCCCCAAGCTTTGTGAGAGCAAACTCAGCTCAGAGCAGCTGTCTCCTTTCAGTGCAAAAATGATTGGTTTCTGATGTAGAATACTGAGGGCCTTTAGTTTTATAGGGTTTTTTTAAATCTTACTCTTTAGAATGAAAAAAATGAAGGTTCATCATGTGTCCATCAGGTGTCACAGGGCCCTGCTCCAGAAAGGCGTGTTTCCAGGAGTGTTTCCACACACATCCTCCCAGTGCTTGGTTTGCTCTTCACTATATCCATCCTGAAAGGAAGTGGAGAGCTGAAAGCCCATGGCCACAAACTGTGTTGGCAGAATAATGGACTGAGTTAGAGCATAATTCACATGGATGGATTTAACAGCTTCCTTTCAGTCTTAATAAATGTAAGGTTTAATCAACTGCCAGACAACTGGAGCAACAACAGTGCCAACAGTAACAGAACTGAAGCCCTGTCACACCCTGGTGAAGGAGTTTACTGGTGCTCCTTGGTGTCAGTGACCAAAGTCTCTGAGAGTGAAACAAGAAAAAAAAACAACACACACACAAAAAATAGCCAAGAAGGGGATTTGGGGCTAGATTTTGCTGGAAAAGCCAGAACAAGGGGAATTGGATAAAGGAAAACCCAAATTCTCCTCCTAGTACATTATAACTTGGATTTTGACCCTACTTATCATAGTGACCACAGTGTTGTGCTTGGAAAGGACTGCTCCTGGGAGAGGGAGAGGTTTGGTTAGGGTATTTCAGGGGCAGTTCAGGTTTATATCTCACTGTCTGACTGAATTATATATTCTAGATATCTGGCACCCCTCATGAAAATTATGCCCACTCCCTACTTACTAATGGGGTTCCTTCTCTCATAATGGAATGACATTTTCTAAGTGAATTTTCTCCTCAGTGAGTCAAAAGAACCTTCTGATAAAGCTTCAAATATCACCACCTTCTCTTCAAGCTGGTCTAATTTTGCCTTTTTTTAATGAGAAGAATACCCTTACATTTCCCCACTCTGTACCCTCATAATACAAAAAGGTACAGAATGATATTAACAAGTGACAAAATAATTAAGTGTGATTCAGATGTTCCTACCTGGACTAAGAAAATGGGAATCACACACAGCCTTTTCCCAGATAAATGTCTCTGTGAAGCCTCCTTGGTGGGAGCAGGAGGGTCTGTGATAACCCACTCTGGGACCATGGAACTAAAATAACAAACACACAGAGACCTGGAGCAGAAGGATTTAAAATAAGTGACCCAGAAATTGAGGCATCACCAACCATTTCCCTCCATCATATCCAGACACAGGGGCAGTTTTTTGATCCCAATTTGTGCATTTTAATTTTGTTGCTAAAGTGTTTTAATTTTTTAAAAGCCTTTATTGGTTTCAAATGTATATTGAGTTTCAAATATGTCTATCACTTCTGGTTAGTAAAAGCCGTGGTTCAGTGAGGCACAGTTTGGACTTGCAGTTCAAAAACCTCAGGCAGCCTGTACTGTTTAAAAATAAACAAGTGAAATGGTCTGAATTAGCTAATTATCTTAATTGCCAAATTCTCAGTTAAGTGCAGTGAAATATAGGGGCTGAAATATTAAAAATAATTAATACTTTTCCAAGAAGGGCTATTTTTGGTTGTAATTTAAGGCTGTAGCTTTTGGGCTGCAATAAGCATTTTTTCTTCTCCCTAATGGATTTTCCTCATTTCCTCCCCAAATCCCTGTTCCCCACACCAGCCCTTACAACTGGCCACACTCAAACACAGGAATGATTGTCTTCAGTAATTCTTGGGCTTTGCCCCAAACCAGAATGTGTTCACGTGAATGAGTGGCAATAAATCCTTCCTGAACATCTTCATCTCCTTTTTAAAAACAGGAAACATTTTCTCATGTATAAGTGTTTCCTAACTTGGTCAACTTCCATAGTTTTCTTTCTGGTTCTCCTGCTGTAAGTTCCACCTCTCCTACATCCCTGGATGGCAGCTGCCATCTTCCCAGTTCACCAGAAATTCCATGCTTGTCTTTTTCCGTGGTGCAGATCTCCCTCCATCATTTCCACACCAGCTCCTCTGTTGGCTGTGGATCACCTTTTCCCTCCAGCCTCTTCATTTTCCTTCTCCACCTGATTTCCCAGGCAGTGGCATTGTCTCCTCTGGCTCCATGGCCCTCACATGTGTCGTGGGAAATGGAATATTTCAGTCACACTCACATTTGGGATAAGCCCATCCCTCTGTCCTGTCTGGGCATGGACACAACATTCAAGCCACATTCAATTCACTGAAGATGGCAAACAAACACCCATCAGGGCAGACCAGGCTGTGTCTCACCTCCACGGAGGCGGCTGCTTTGTTTTCATCACAAGATTTCCCACCTACCTCAATATTTTAACCATCCAGCCTGCCGAGCTGTGCACGAAAAATGTGCCAAAAGGATGAAAATCAAATGCATTTGGCTCATGGGAGTCATAGGAGACCTTTGGTTTTATAGTAGAAATGTGCACAGTTAATTACCCATTAGGGAAGATTATTACAGACACCCACAAGGCCATGATGGCAATCGCTGCTCGCTGTGGCTGTGGAAGAAATGTAATGGATGAGGGAATTAGTGTCAGCTTTATTCAAATTTCTCCTTCAAGACCTCTGATGTGCATTTTCAGGGGGTTTCTCCTTTCCTCTGACATTTTCAAGGCTGATTTATTAGTTACCCATCAGTGCTGTAATCAGTGCTCTCGTTCCCAGCCTTCTGCTGCCGGGCTTACGAAAAACCAACCGGAGGTGAGACACTCGTTGCTTATCAGCACTTTGTGTTCTGCTGGAAAATCCCGATCTCAAGACACGTAGCTCCATCCGTGGGGAGCACGGTGTGATCGCTCGTGTCCCGCCGCCCTCCCTGCCCGCCCGCAGCCGCTCCGCTCGCTCCCCGGCCCTGCTCCCTGCTCCAGCTCCGCAGGAGTTTGGCACGTTGCTATGACGACCCCGCCGCTGCAACAGGCAGCACCCAGCGGGCTCCAGCACAGGTCGGTGCCCGCGGTTTGGCCCTCGCGGTGGGGGCGGCCGGACAGCGAGGGCCGAACGCGGCTGGCAAAGGGACCCCGGCGCAGGGCAGTGCCGTGGGGCCGGCTCACCGCCAGGGCTGAGCTCAGCCGCGACATTCTCGGGGCGGGGTGCGCAAGGGGACACGGTGCGGTGGCAGGCAGGGTGCTGCCAGGGACAGTCAGCAGCCGCTTCGCTGCAGCAAGGTGTATTTTCCTCTTGCTTTTCGTTAAGATGTAAGGCGGGGAAAAAAAAAAATATTTGTAGCTCAGTCGCACTGCTCTGAAGTTCTGCGAAGAGCCAAGGGAGAAAATAGGCTTCCTGTAGGGCCGTGCAAACTAAAGGTCCATTTTAGCAGAAACCAGACAAAACTGGCAGAGCAGGGTCTGGAGGAGGATGCGGGGGTCTGTAAGAGCCTCAGCCCCAAGCGCAGCGGCAGAGCCCCTGACCCCCGGCACCGAGAGCTGCAGCCGGAGCGGCTCCGCAGCGCCTGCCTCTCGCTGCCTGGCCGCGCCCTCGGAGTAGGTGGCTAAAACATCCAGGGCGGCGAATACCGACTGCGTTATCACTTACGCAAAACTGGCATAGCTGACGTAAATTTGGAAGGGGATTCAACAAATAAGGGGGGGTCCCGGCAGCCCACATTACCCCGGGTGCTCTGCGCGGGCTGTGCCTCGGAGAGCCTGGCGAGCAGATGGAGGGGTGCTGGGACTGCCCCCGCAGCTGGGAATCCTCCCTGGAGTCTGTAAATCCCAAGCTTTGAGCTGAAGAAATGGTTGGATGCGGTGGTGGGAGAGCGATGCTCCCATCTGGCAGGGGTAGTGAAAAGACTTTTCATCAGAGCCGGTGTCGGGGTGGGTGCAAGTAGCTGTATCTTGGCTCTTCTCCCCCAGCAAGGGGAGGACAGATACAAACAGGCAACGTGTGGCTCTGTGTCCTGTAAACCCTCAGCCCTTGGCAAATACCGCCAAGAACCCCCCTCTCTAGGGGCTGCAGCACCCAAAGGCAAGGGAGGACTCAGCAGTTGTGCTGTATCCTTGTTTGTATTGCTGATAAACCATCCTCTACAGTGGGCTGGTGTCACACCAAGTGACAGATCCTGTCCTCGGTGGCCTCAAAACAAGATGCTCCTCAGCTCCTCTCCTCCCACGGCACCCTGCTTGGAACCTTTCCCCCTCCCAGGTCTGAGCTCACCGTGCGGTGCCCGGGCAGGTTCCCCAGCCCTGCCTGCGCTCCCCACAGCCCCACGGTGAGGAGCCACGTGGGATGGGCACTGCACAACTCAGCTGCATTTTGGGTGGGAAGGCTCATCCTGGACACGTAAAGCACTTTCTTCAGCAATGATATCCCCCCATTTAGCTATGGAATGATCATTTCCCACAACGGTGTGAAGAGCTGATGATGGACGCTAATGTATTTTCTTAGTTATAATTTCTAGCTTTTATTCCCTAGCAGTGACCTGAAGTACCTTCCTTTCCCCTCTCCTCCCAGCTTCCACACTTTTCCCCACGCCGAGGTCCTCGCAACCCCCAGCACAGCAGGAACCAGAGCTTTGCTCTGCCGAGAAGGGAGAGACGCAGCGAAATCACTCCATATGGCTCAGTCCAGCGGATCAGGACAGAAGGGGGAGCCCAGGAGACAAACTCGGAGAGCATCCCAACCTGCCGGGCCCCAGCAGAGCTCTGGATGTTGACGGCATTCCTAGAAACTTGCTTTTGTTTCTACAGCCCCCATTTGGCATTTGTTTATGGTTTATAGGAGACCACTTTCACCTCTGAGTCTGTTCCCGAATTCCCACTGTGCTGAACAGTGCCCAGAAATCACCACCGTGCTGCACTCCAGCATTCTCCTTCCTCTCTGTATTGATAGGCCAATACATCTTCTCCCTCCTCTTCCCACATGCTGACCTTCCCCTCTGGACCTCTGACACCTGAATCCCCTCCCTCTGTACCCGTCATCCCCTGCCTGCTGTTCATGCTTTAACCCCATGTCAAACTCAGAAGTCCCCTCCTTGGCAGCCTGATCAGCTGGCGAGCGCTTGGCCTGCCCTGGGCGAGTCTGCAGCCTCCTGGGAGACAGAAACGTTGTGGTTTCAACCCCTTTTAACAGACCCCTGCAGGACAGTTATTTTTAGCAGTAAAGGAGCCTGAGCTGCATTGCTGGGGGTATGAAGCGTCCCAGCTCCAGGTGGGCCTCTCCCTGATCCATTCTGTCCGTTCTATGGAGGAGGAGATGCCTTTCCCTGCACTCCCCAAGACCTCTGGCAGGTGCAGAGACCAATGCCCACCACAAACCTGACCTGCCTGAGCCTTATTTAACATTTCCTAACAGGCCAGGCAATGCTCCAAGCCCATTGTCACATAGTGCTGGTTTGTACTTCAGTATTTTTAGCTCTCTCCTGTTGTATCTCTGTTTTACCCCTCCAAAGCCAGGCATCAGTTAGTGACTCATCTGCATCTTAAGGCATAGCTCACATATACTCTTCTGCCCATACCTGCCTTAGTAATTTCTCTCTAATTTATTTCTGATAATCATTTGGTTTTTTTCTCCAGACACCAGCAATATGCCCATTGTGAAGTACCCCAGGGCTAGAGAGCCCCTCTATTATGAATGGGACAGGAAGGCCCAGAAATGTGGGTTAAGACACACAGTTTTTGCTGTAAATGGGGATCAGTATACTGGAGAATGGCTGAACAACCTGAAACATGGTAAGACACATAATTCTGAGGAAAGGTACTGATTTAGATGTCCTTAGAAAGGTTCCTAGGGGCAGGGAGCAGTCAGTGGTTCTATATGCTCCTGGAAGAGTATTCATTCTTGTATGACTATATATATATATATATCTTTGATATATGTAATGTAAAAATGCACTCAGAGACATTTCTAACTTCAAGAGCTTTTGCATGCACTCAGGGCAATTACCCAAAATAACTCTCTTATAGATATTTAAAAATCCTCTCCAAACACAGCAAACTGCAATGCGCTCCATGCACTGGGATGTGCCCTGGCTGCACAGTCCCTGCAGCTTCTCAGCTCCTGACTTGGCTTCAGGAATCTCAGTTTATCCTCAAGCTGTGGTGGGTGCTGCAGGAGACAGAGCAGGGGAAGGAGACCCTGACCGAGCCCTGAGCAGCCGGAGCAGGACAGACTTGTTTACAAGCAGTAAAACGAAGTTTGGAAAGATTAAAGTGCATTCAGCAAAGGCCACACAGGAAGCCCCCGATCAAGATTAACGATGGTTCTGACTTGGGAAGCTAAACTGAATCCCAGACATGAGCCTGACCCAGTGCAGGGATGGAACAGGAAGGCAGCCCTGGACACCCTTCTCCTAAACTCCCCAGCATTCCTCTTGTCTGTTAAACAGGTAAAGGCACCCAGATATGGAAAAGCACTGGAGCTATTTACAGTGGTGACTGGAAGTTTGGGAAGCAGGATGGTTATGGCTCATACAGCATTCCTGACCCTGTAACCAAGGAATACAAGAGGATGTACACAGGCTGGTGGAAAAACGGCCAGAAAACTGTAAGTGAGATTTCCTGCATGTGCCAGCAGTGAGGCAGCGTGACCCAAAACACGGGGAAGGGTTGGGTGCACCTGTGCAAAAAGATCACTTCAAATCCTAATTTGCCCAATACTGAGGCTGAATTGAATGGTCAGGAGTAAAAATCCATGATTTTTACGGGAGTGCCATTTCCCTGCTGGACTGATCCCACTCATACCCTGGTTATCGGGCTACAGCCCCAACCAGCTGCTGCAGAGCAGTGGTTACTGCTCAGACTCACCTGCAGCTTGGCCAAGCAGGATGAGAGGCTTCATATCCCACCTCTTAATCCTCCCTACCCATCCCTTCCATTCCTCTTATCCTTGAAGTAATTGGAGGAACCTGTATTATAAGCACTGCAGGAAAATGTACCTTATTCTGTGAGTTTTACAGCATGTTAGACAAATAACATGAGTTCTTTTAGAAATTAAGCCTGTCACGTAAATCACTGGTTTTTCTAGAAGGAATACAATGAGAAAGTCATCTGGTACAAATGACTGCAATCTCATGTGCAAAATCCTTGTAGGAACGTTTTTGGATCTGCCAATGGAAACCTTGTGCTTGCCTTTGTCTGCTCTTCAATTAAACTAATCACCACCAATGCCTGTAATTGGTGTGTGGCTCCAGTCTCTCGGAGGGAGCTTCTCCTCCTCTTCTTTCAGGTTATATTTTGGATAATTGAGCTTGGGTGAAATGACATCCAAGTATCTCTAGGGTTGGCTTTTCTTCTACCAAAGTTTTTCCTGTACCTTCATGCAGTTTAGTAAAATCAACACTCAAAATCAGTTATTTCCAGAGCTGATTTTATTGTTTGCTCAGAGATAAATTAACGCTTTATTCCTATGGGAAAACTCACTAGTGATATGGAAATATTTCTTACTGGTATAACTCCCTGGTATAGGGGGTAACTCTGGACTTCTCTTAATGCCAAGCCCACATGTAAGATAAACAAGGGATGGAGTTGCTCAGGTGGGACACTTTGGGCTGTAGGAAGGAAGTGTCATCAACGTTGAAAGGGATGAAATCCCCATGTTGAGAGACACATCCTTTAATGCTGCCTCTATCCCCAGGCAGGTTTATATACTAGTAAAACCCGCTTTTAGCTAAATATTAGCAGCAATCATGCCAATAAAAACACACTGAGATATAAACCCAAGAGTTTGTCATGGGAATAAAACCATTTGCCAAAAAGAATCCCACACTACCACCTCTGGTTTCCTTCAGCACACAAACAGCCACTGAGCTGGGCTGCCACATGTGTAAGAGCAATAAACAAAGGAACAGTGTGTTCAAGAGATGTCCCAAAACTGGGACACTGACCCCTTTCAACAGCACAGCTCCTCACCAGCCATCTCTGTGCTGCTGTCCAGGGCCAGGGGGTGTGGTTTTACCCCAACGGGGAGCGCTACGAGGGCGAGTGGAGTGGTGGAGTGCGGGGCGGCTGGGGACGGATGTACTACCGGGATGGATCCAGCTACGAGGGACAGTGGGAGGCGGATCAGCCCAACGGGCAGGGGATGCTGCGGCTCGGTAAGTACCGACCGCCCTCACCCCGGGCACCCGCCTGCCCCCTTCCAGCTCTTTGGTGTCGTGCTGCTCCCCAGGTGTCTCTGCCATCCAGATTTCTGGATGCTCCATGCATTGCAGCAGGGCTGTGGCTGCTCCATGCCATCCCTCCCCTCCTGGTCTGGGGTTGGAGGCAGCACAGGCTGTGTGAGGGCCAGCGTTGCTCAGGCCCACACAGAGGAAAGCTTATTTTTGCTGTGATTTACATTTAAATGACTGGGATGGTTCGGGTTAGAGATAATATACTGTTGGGTCAGAGAAGAGCAAATCTCTCTTTTCAAGCCAGGCACTTTGCCAGACAGACTTTTTAGCTCTGCATACCAAAGAGGAGTCCAGTTTCCAGCACAGGAAAAAAAAACCAGCAGAGAATTTTCTTGTTGAGTTCACTCCATCCCCTCTCTTACTTCCGACAGCAGCTCACGTTGAGTGATCACAGGGGTTTCATTAGTACACAATTCTTTTCCATAAATAACACCAGGCACATCATGGATTTGGAATGTTAGGGGCAATCTCAGCGTAAATACAGAAATTTGAAATTTTTTTCCCCATAATTTCCATGGAGTTCAACACATTTTTCCCTGAAACCAAGAATCCCAGTCCTTTGCAATACAAGGCATGGCATTCCAAGAACATTTGAAGAAATATTATCTCCATGTTAGTATTCATCTATTCTATTTTTTTTGCTTGAAAGTGATCTCAAGGCTAGTAATTAGCAAAGCAAAGCAGCTGGGGGAAATGGGCATGACCTTCACTGCACATCACAGGCACTTTGGACCAATGGCCCATCTGGATGAAATCAGCACCTGCTTCCAGGGAGAAACCTTCCACTGATCTGCTGCTCTCCCATCCAATTCCATGTTAGTTACAAACCAGCAGTTACAAACCGGCTGATGCACCATTTCAGAGCCCCGTTGCCTCCAGCGTTGCCTGCAACTGACTGTGAGCTGGATTCCTTTTGGTTAAAATTAGCCGGAGCAATTCTTTCATACCCACAAGCCTAATGCATTCAGCTCCGTGCTGGAAGGGTGCCCATGTGCCGGCAGCTCTGCGATCTGAAAGAAAAGGAGTTCTCCAGTGGAGGTCACGATGAGCTGCAGCTCAAGATTAAATTGCTTGTAGTGGCAGCGTGCCCGGTGAGGGTGAGCTCGGCTGGGAGCACCGCGCTGCTCTGCCGCCTCCACCACGGCCATTCCCGAATGGAGCATGTCCGCTGGGATCAGCAGGGAGCGCACGACTCAGAGAGGGGATGGGAGCAGCTGGACACCACGGTGCAGCCTGGGCATTCCCTACCCCCTCCATTAGAGCCAGGGCTGTGATTTTGGTGATTTTTTGGTGCTCCTACCAGTGGGCAGGGTGGGCTGGCGCTGCAGATAAGCACAAAACCAGATCAAAGTTGCAGATAACCACCACTGCAGCTCCAGACTGTAAACCAGACCCTGCCTGAGCAGCCCGGCAGCCATGTGCCCCAGAGACGTTTTTGGTTTTTCCTCCTCACAGCATTCTGGCAGGCCCCAGCTACCTCTGCAGCACCAGGCAGGGTGCCCTGGTATTTCAGCCACTTCTTGTCATGAAGAATGGCAGAGTTCAGCTGAGACTCAAAGGTACTTTCACTAATTTGATCAGAAATCCCCATGGTTTGGGGCTTAGAAACACTATATGCAGGCAAAGGGGAGAGCAGAGGATTCTCCCAGTGAGTCAGGATGGCCTTGAGGTATCCCAGCATCACTGTGGTTATGATGCCCCTTCTCAACCAGGATGAGGCTTCTCTCCTCTCCTTGCAGCTCTGCTTTCCCTGTTGGTGATGGATGGCTGGATTCCTGGAGAGCAGCACAGAGCCCAAAAATAACTTCTCTCAACTTGCAGAAAAACGCCAGGAGAAGCAGCACAGCTGGAAAAACAGTAACTGCTGAACTGCTCAGACACTCACAGCAATTCTCAGCCTTAATTCATTGAGGAAAAACTAACTGCAAGTATTCTTTGAAATCAAGATTATTTTGACTGGACAGCAGTCAGTGCTCTGTTCCTTGCCCAGACAAGCAAACCTCTCTCTTCAAGCCAGAGATCCTGTGTGATTTGTTGCAGTGACAAATCTGAAACTTGTGTCCTGTAATTTTTCACGTTGTGAGGATTGACTCAGTGACCAGTCCCTTACCCTCAGCTCACCTGCTCAGTGTGTCAGCAAAAAATGAGTATTCCTGTAAGAACAAAGCAGGTGGACACAGTTCTTGTTCCAGGTGGGCAAATATGGGCTCCTTCCACAGCCTCTTCTCCCTCTGTAGCGCAGCAAACAGAGCGCTGCAGAAGCAAAATGTGCTGTGCTGTGCTGCAGTCCCCTGGAAATTACTGAGAGAAACCAAATACATCATCTCCTCTCTGTCTGTTTGCTCTTTTGATTGTTTTCATTTGTAGCCCCTTCATGAAATGGTCACGTATTTAATTGCAGCAAACGGAAATCGGTACGAAGGAGGTTGGAAAGATGGAAAGAAGCATGGCCCTGGGAGATACTTCTACGTGGATAAGGGACAGTTGTTAGAAGGCACCTGGGCAGAAGATATAGCTAAGTGTGGAATTCTGGTTGACTTCGACAGAGACAAAGCTCCGGCCCCTACTAAGTATCCAATTCCAAAGGTAATTGCTTGGAAATGTCAGTGTTTGCATCCATCAGAACTTGGGTCAGCTCTCCAGGTAGCATTTCACTTCTCCCGTGATTGCCCCCGTGGGATTCCCCACTCACAGGGTGTGTGCTCAGTGTCTTTTGGCCAGCAGTGTCCTCAAGGGCCCCATAGGGACTAACAGCTCATCCAGCCTCTGCTGGAGCCTCCTAATGACCTACATCTGAAAAAATGCAGTTTTCATGCACCAGAACTGCTCAGAGACCTGAGGCAGCACAAAGGAAACGGGGACAATAGAGGCAGAGACAATTGTGGGATTTGCGTCAAACCCAGATGATTTCCCCAAGCCCAACTGCTGAAGCTGAGCAGACCCTGCAGAACCCCGGGCAGCTGCAGGGCTCACAGCAGCTCTTTCCTCTGCCTGGGTACTCCAAGTCAGGAGCTCACCGTGTCCAGCAGCCCCAGAGGCAGAGGGGTGTGTGCAGCTTCCCACCTGGTCCCAAGGTGGGCAGATGGTGTCCCAGAGCCAACATCCTCTGCTCCCCTTTCCCATGACTGAGGGGAATGACCTTTCCCACTGCTGAGGAAGAGTCAGTGCCTGTCCCCATGAAACACAAAGGCATCGCATTTCCAGGGGATGGTTACTGCAGGAAGGGGTGGGGAAGCTCCTCTTTGCGTGGAGCCAAGCAGAACCACCCTGGGTAACCACAGCACACTGCTTTGCTCCAGGAACACTGGGAATAGCACAGCCCTACACGCAGGTAAAGCCACCTGCCCTCCTCTGCCCTGGGGACAAGGTCATTGCAAATGACACCTGGTACCTGCAGCCTTCCAAAGCTCACAGCTGCTACACCTTCACTGCCCCTATTTTTTCAAATCTGGTTTCTGTAGCAAAGGGCCCTTTGAGCAGAGATGGTTTTGACAAGCCAGTTAATCCTGTAAGTACCAGGCACACCCACAGCAGTGCAGAGTAATAAACCCCAAATACCCACCAGGGAAAAACAATCTCTATTTTTCAAAAAGAGTGAAAGGAGCAGCACTTCTGTAGCTAAAAATATTTACCTTATGTGGTTTGTCAAAGGTCACCCAGAACAGCCTCAACAACCCATCAGTCTGGGATGAACTGCGCCGGTAGGCTAAGGCAGGATGTTCAAGTCTGACTGTTTATTTAACTCCCTGAAGACCAAGTGATGACCCAATTCTCTTCTGCTCTAGGGGCAAAAAGAAAGCATCAACTTTCATTGCTGTTATTGTGCTTTCAATCGCCAGAGATGCGTTGATCTCAGAGTATGAGAGAAGTTAACGGATATTCATAAACATTTTCACGCACACTCTTTAAAAATTACGAGCTCCAACAGGCTACAAATCAAAGACATTCTTGTTTTGTCCAAGAATGTGTTTAGTTAAAGGAGACTCAGCCACTCCACACAGAGCTATTTCAAGATGAAGGGATGTTCAACACACTAATAAAATTAAGGAAGTGTAGCAGTGTTTCTAAAACAATAACTGAAAGGCTGCTGTATGAACTAAGTCTTGATACATGGGAGACTCTCCGTTAATGCTCGAGTAATCAAGATCTATAAAACCTTAAGCTTCTTCAATTACACTGCATAACTGATTTGTATTCTTTTTATTTAGATTGAACTAGATGATCCAGCTGGTGTTTTAGCAGCGGCCCAGGCACTGCTTGATGACAGCAATAATTAATAACTGGATGCTGAAGAAAAAGACGTAAGATAAGAGCAGTCCTGAGTTATGTATTCATTCCAGTGTCAAATCCACACTGGTGTATGTGGTCTGCTTCACTCTTCCCTCAAGGCTGTTCAGGTACACTTCACTCTGCAGGTGGCTTTGCTCAGTAGCCTCCTCCTACCCCCATTATTTTGGAAAAGAAAGGAAAAAAATTGAAGGGAAAAATAAAAAAGAAAAACCACGAGCAGCAAAATGCTGGCAGACAGGCAGGGGAACTCAGCTCAGCTCCTCTAACTTACTCCTGCTGTAAAATCACACTCCTGTTGGTTTCAAGGTCTCTGCCTTAGAGTATGAGGGATTTTAGTATCTGCTATAAAAACAAGGCCCTAGAAAAGTACAATCAAATAACTGTGTCTCCCCCCACTCCCCCCCAAACTTATCCCAATACATACCCGTGACCCAAAATGGCTTCTGAAGCTCCACCAGACCATGTTTCAATTAATAAGTACACTTTAGGCCTCTAGATAACAATCAATCAGCAACAATTAAGCAGATTTTATTTCATGAAAGTATTTTATATCTAAACAAGTGATATACAATAACCAATGTTTAAAATGCTTGAGGTAAATGCCTCCTAACACCGTTAGTATAAATAAGGGATAAAAAAACATTTTTAAGTGCACTCTTAACATTTAGACCCACGTGTTTGTGTCTCGTTACTGCCTGGGCACAAGTGACAGAGGTACCCAAGGTGTAACTTTCATGACCATTTCCACAGGTGAAAAATGAGAGAAACATACTCGGTATCATGGCTTAAAGTGCAGCAAATAGTCAGAAAAGCAGCTGTAACAACAGCGCCATTAGCTCAGAGCCTACCAGTTTGGGAAAGTTAAAAATAAGATTGTCTCCCTAGCTTTTAAGTCTGTATCTTTTAAACAAAAAAACCACAACCCACACTTCTCTGTCACTTTGCAAAAGATTAACAAAACAATGGGAAATTCAGCTACTTATCCTGGACAGCAAGTAATTTTACAAAATAAACTCGGAAAATTGATGTTCTGGACTTCATTCAGAACTGTGTCACTTTTACATACACAATTTACTGACAGAAGTACAATTTTGAAGCCTGACAGCACCCTTTGCTCAAGTGTGAATACTGAGTCAGGTTGTCAGAGTTTTTCCCCAAGACAGGACTAGTATTCCAGTAAAGGATGGGAAAACATATTTTGTGCCTACTACCAAGACTTTCTGTTTTGGAATGCTGCTTCCTTAATGCCTTTACTAGCATAATCCTTCCAGTGCTCCATGAATGAGCACCTGTGGGACTGTAGCTACAATCCTCACCATCAGATTTTCATCAGGAATAGGACATCTTTGAAGCACAACATAATGGCGGAGCTGAGAAAATCCAGTTTGGCCTCCTTATGCCAGAAGGACTTTTGAAAACAGCAAGTGCAAAGCTGTTTGCTGCTTGTGAACAGAGACTGCTGCTGAAAAGAACAGCCCAGCAGGTTTTTTTTTTATAGTTGTTTGTGACAATACAAAGGCACCACGGGTGACCTTGTCAACACGTTGCACTGCGGTGCTGCTGACAGGAGAGATCAGCCCCATCTGCTTCAGAGGCTCCTGCAGCAGCAACCACGCAGCACCCAAACCCCACAGGCACATCCTGCAGTTTGGAAATCTGTTGGGATAACCCCAGATGGAGGTTGGTGAGACCACGTTCAGCCCAGGCTGTCAGGTACAAATCCACTGTCCCGTCACAGTCATTCCTGTCTCAGGTCAAAATCCCAGGTTTCCACTCCACAGTGACAGCTACGACAGGGAGGTCAAGTTTTTTCCCTTAGACTTGAAACCTGTCTCAGTGTGTATGTTCAAAAAACCAGCTTTTACCTATTAAATCCCAGAGCTACTCCCTAGAAGAACTGTGTTCCCAAAATCCCACTCCTAGACACAGCCACAGTTACTGAAGCAGCCCAGGAAAACTGCTGCAAACTTTCTTGGACAAACCTCTTATCTAGGAGACCAAATGGAAGTTTTTGCCTTAAGAGGAAATAAAGAATGACACAGCAGCTTTGCTGTCACAGACGTGTCTGAAAGTAAGCAGCCAATATTAATTACAAACAATCTACTTTCATAAATAAATATACATCCACAAAAGTTGCCTTCCAGATCCTCTGGAATCAAAAAATTTATAAGGAGCTATTAAATATACAACACTTCAGCAAGAAGACTTTTCTAAACAAGGAAGACCAAGGCATAGTTAATTACTTGGGAATCCAACGCAGAGAAAGCACCTTTTGCTGCTTGTATCTGAGGATTTATTAAAAATATATTTTCAATATAAAAGTATAAAATAATTAGTACTTTGGCTTGGAAAAAAACCAGCAGTGGTTCTGATTTTCAAGCAAAAAAAAAAAAATTATCCAGTGATAATTTCCATCTAGTTCCTTCTTTTTAAAAAAAGATTCCTAAATGAGAAACAGGCAGATCTATCTCTCCAGATAATACCTGCCACGTCATGAGAACTTTAAAAACAGTTATTGCTCTTATTTTCTTCCACGGAAGAGTCGAGTCTCATTCCTACTCATGTGGCCACACCACATCACAGTTAAGACTAGTCAGGGGTGTTTAGCAAGTTACAAAACGTGTAAGTGCCACGGGAAAAAGGCGCCGGAGAAATCAGTAAAGTAATAATTACTTGGCAGCAAAACATCCTGGGGAAAGTGGTGGGAAAGCTCTCGCTCCTACCATCTGTCAGGCTTTCCAGGGAGAGCAGCACTAGCACCGAAACCAAGTGCTAATTGCTGCATGTCCCAAGTAATTTGTATCATGCCATGCAATATGGATCGGACAAGCAGTATCTTCTAGTAAATGCCAACATCAAATAAACAGAGAAAAAAAAAACCAACAAACCAAGAACTTCTCTATCCATTCCTAGCAAATACCCAAATGTACAGTGCTATTTTTCCATGGATTTATACAGCCACCATTCAGCACTAATGAGAAAATAAGCGAGACAGTGTTCACAGGAGGAGGGCTGCACGCACAGGGCAATCACACCCCACCACCCCTTCCTTCAGACAGCAAAAACTGCGTGAAAGGAACATTTTTTTTTTCCTTCTCTAAAGGGTTAAAACAATATTTATAATATTTCTCGAAACAGTGATCAGCAGTTCAACCCGTTCATCCACAGCGGCATCAACGTAAGGCAGAAGCGGAACAGTGGGGTCACCTTCCTTCAGCACAGGTTTACGCAAAATTGGTAACGGCTGAGGACACGGTATCGCCTCTGTGATCCAGCTGATCCTGGAGCCGTGCAAATTCAGCAAGTTCGTTCAGCTCCTGGAACTGCCTGTCTGTTTTATGGCTCACCAGCGACCGGTAGAAGTGGACTGCAAACACAATGAAAATCAATCCAAAGGGCACCATGATAGATGTGGACGCAATGGCTGCCGCCTGTCCCGATGTGATGGTAGAACTGTTGCCCTGCGGGGTATTATCAGTTTTCTTCTTTAAAGGAAGAAACTTCACCCAGCACAGTAACACCACCTCAGCAAGGAAGAGCAAAGTCCCAATGACAGTGGAAAACGCCCAGGCGAGCTCGATGTGCCGGTGCATTCGATCGTGAGGAGATTCCTTGACAGAGTTGAGATTGTGCACATTGCTGACAGCCTCTATGTTTGGAAGAATGCAGGTGCTTATCATGAGTGCAAACAGGTGAACTGCAACAAGGACAGTAGTGCAGGCACTGAAGGCTATCAAGAGCCCTTGAGGGTAGTCGTGTTCTGCGTCGAGCTGAACTTCCACCATGGCCACCTGAAAAGGAAGGGAGAGAGGGATGCAGTTACCTACATTATATACTATTTGACTACAGATTATTTTGAGTTTAAACCAAAATAAGTCTGCATTTACGTTTCTCTCCATGTCATCTGCACCCTTTTCCTCAGGTTCAAATTGAGGTCTGAGCAAAGGCCACCATTTTCATACTTACTGTTGTGTTGTAGAGCAAACCTTCAATATGCAGAAAAACTATTACAGCACAACCACCTTGCCACCTCCAGCTAATCCCACCAAAACAGCTGAACTTTGTGAATAACACTCCTGGACTCCTTAAGTGAAACATTTCTTCTTTCATGTTATACGGTTGAGGCAGCTTTTGATCTTTCACTATAGATTATAAATTTTGCTTGGTATTAGGAAATATTTTGTGTTCCATACATATGCAGAATGAACACCACATAAAGTCTTCTAAATATCTATAGCATAAAAGCCTGTAAAGGCAGCAGGCTGCCCATCACAACCTTGGTGGTTCCCTTCTCCTTGGATATTTGGGTTTAAGCCTTTCATGAGAAAAGATCACCTTTCCGTGGGGCTCTCAGCTATATTCTTTCACTCAAGCATTTAAGCAGACTGTAGAACACAAATTGAAAACATGACAGTCCCCACAATGCCCATGGCAGCCAAACAGGCCTGTCAGAGGCTGAAGAAAGACAATGTCTTGACAAAAGACAATACAGTGGTCCCAGGACTCACAAGCTCCTCACTCTGGAGGCCACGTCACTGCTCATCCAAAGATGAGGCTACTCATGAAGATACTCCACTATTGTATGAGCCATCCCCTTTTATAACCTTAGATGTCCCAGCATCCTGTGCTTCAGGAGCAGAAATCAGAATAAATAACATCACTAGGAAACTCATAAACCCAGCTCAGAATAAGGAAAATGAACTAGAATGCCTTTTAACAGGTTTGGAAACTGTCAGGTGGTTTTATGCATGTGTGATTGATGAGTGGCATTAATCCCAGCAGCTCTCCTGAATAATCTTTACTGATCAATTTGACTTTCAGACAAAGCACTGTTCCAAAGAGGGAACACTGCACCAGGTCTCTATGTTCTTTCTCAAATGAATTAATTAAGCAGACAAAATACATTTAAAGTGGTAATCTGAAATATAAGCACATCAAGCTGATAGGAAGAAAAATTCTTGGAGCGTGGGTAACGTGGATGCAGGGAGGCATGGAAACCAGGACCCAAAGACAGCTGCAAAAGCAGCAAGAACATTTCAAACCTCACTACTGTGCAAGAGCTGAGCCAAGTGACACCTAGTCCTGGATCCCACCTTCCTACGCATGTTCCAGGACACCAGAGCTCCTGATCACTAATGCACCAAATATATTAAGGCAACCAAGGGTTCTGCTCAGACATGTTTCAACAGGCATTCAAGGCCATTTGCCAATGTTTTAATTCCTTCACTGAAAGCTTTTATTCTCATAAGCCTCACCACTCAGTCAACCAGCGAACAGTTTCCAAGTGTTACAAGAAACTCAACGTGAAATCATATTAATGCATATAAGATTCTTGCTCAAAGATTTAAAAATACCATTTTTTTTAGTCGTGGGAAACTTCACATTTGAGAGGATAAACATTTGGTTGTCAGGATTGCTTGTTAAGTCCCAACGTACTCGTGGGATGCTGGGCTTCCTGTGTTTTTCACAGAACAATTGCAATCCTTCACCACCGAGGATTCATTTTCATACTTATCAAATATTTTTCTTGTAAGTCTTCTGGTGTGTCTAGACTCAAAATCATCCAGCATGGTAAGGCTCTTTAATTCTTCATCCTAGTAGTATGTTAACATAACCATGACACTAAAGAGATTCATTAGATAAAGACTTCATTTTCTTTTAAGAATTGATGTATTTAATTTGCCAAACATCGAAGACACATTTCCATTAATCAATGCCTCCATATCAGGCATCTGATTTTGAACTCCTCGTGTTCACGTCTGGCAGAGAAACCCCAGCTTGACCTGTAAGTGAAAAGTCAGTTCATGTTTTCTGTCTCCTCAAACTCTCAAGAAAGCTAATTTGGGAACTCTTTCACTGTAAACAAGCAGAGAAACTGCCAACTCTTTTCAATTGCAAGTTTACTTCCTGGGCCAAGCTTGAGCCAGGCACCTAAAACAAAAAGCTCCATTTTTCATCATAAGGCCCTGTGCCTGTTTTCTAACAGCGATGCGAAGAGGCAGAAGTTCTTTCCTCCTTTGCTCACGCTGCAATGCCAAAATAAACAGCTCCCAACTGCTCCTGTAAGGTAACACCTGCAAGAACAGGGCCCCAGTGAGGTCATCTGACACGATCCCAATCCACGCAAAGCCTCAGCTCACAGGTACACGCTGATGTTCCAGGCAGGATATTTTCCTGTTCACAAGACCTGCTCGGGGCAGGGCTGCACAGTTTCCAACACAGCACGTTCAGCACCTTTTCCTTCAGCACTTTTAAAGCTCCTCTGAGCGCTCGCTGCATGGTCTGCACTGCGCAGCTGCCCTGCTGCGTAATCACGGTGTAACATGGGTTGGAAGACTCCTCAAGAGGTCATCTGGTCTAATCCCTGGTTCAAAGAAGAGCTAACTTTAACTTCAGATCATCCTACAGATATGACTGGCAGATTTACTACAGCTCTTGACAAAATTAAAGGACTCCCATGACATTAAGACTCAAGACCAAAGCTCTCATAAGCCTACAAATGGTGGGCATTCAGATGTTTTCAGAAGATAACTGAATTTTAGCACACAACCATGTTAAACCTTCCACAGTCTGGGATTTCAGAGTCATGGCAGCCTGATTACTACCATATTGCAGGAAATTTAACAACTTGCCCTCTAAAAGAATCTGCTTTTTTTTTTTTTTCAGTTTAATATCCTGACCAAGTTCATTTCACTTATTTAAAATGCTCCCCTGTCTAATAAGACCAGAGGGGCTTAAATAAAGCTCCTGCTTTTAAATTAAAATCACATGCTTACATATCTTCTGAAATCAGTAGCCAGGGCTGTAAAGGAAAGTCAAGAATGAAATGGGTGTCACAGCATCAGTGGAAATCAGCACTCCTGGCTGGCTCCCTGTTTCCCTGACAGGACTGTTCACCCCAGAGACAGAGGCTCAGAGCCAGGCTCTCACAGACTGTCTGCACCATTCACGAAGAGTTATAAACAACTCAGAGTTGTTGTGCATGAGCCAGAATAACTCACCGGAAATTAAAAACAGATAAGTCAAAATAATGATCTTATTTCTGGTTTTATACAGAAGGGAAACTAAGCATCATTTATCCTTTAGTCCAGGATCTCAGCTCTGTAATTATTGTTATGCTGCAGAACAACAAAACACATTAATATTTGCTGACACCAACAATGGAATACAAATAAGGATTTCATTTCATTTTGCTAGCAAACATGAAAAGGCAATACCCAGATGACTGGAGTAAATGCATCTTGAGGAGGCAGTACCTCTGCACAGTGTAACTTCTGTTCAATAAGCACAGGGGCAGATCAGCCAGAGGCTCACTGTCACCTTTACATCCTCCAAACTAGGACAGAACAGCAAGAGTCCCAAGTGCCTCACACTGCCTGCCTTGCTCATCTATAGCCCCGAGACAGGAACCTTCAAAGGAGCCACAAAACATTGTTTCCGTGGCTGGAATAGAAGGAACATTTCGCGTGGGGGAAGATTCTTCAGCACAGCTCCGACCTGTGAGTGCAACAGGGATGTAAAAGTAAGTGGTGGCAGAAGCCACAAAGCCGGGCCTGTAATGCCTTCCTGCAGGTTACAAAATGCTGCTGTTTCATGTTATGCTACAGCAATCCAGTTAAATACAGATAGCAAACTTCTACAGAGACCATTTTAGTATTTAAAACTGCTGAGTGACCTGTACTAGACAAGGGCTGTGCTGCCTCGAGCACTTGAACAGCTCTGACAGCAGCGGGTCAGGTCCTACCCTGCAGTACCTCAACACCAACTGTTGTTATGGAAATCACTTTCATAAATATTTATCACTGCAGTCAATCTTCTACAGAATATAACTGGAGCTGCTTTCAGAAGACCATTCTGGGTATATTTCAAAGACAAGAGTTGACAGTTCTTTGATGACATTCAATATTTGAAGTGTATACATTCCCATCTAGACAAAGCCCAGCCAGCTTGAAGCACTCGAAGTATTAAAAAGAAATCTGTGGTGTCTGGTAAATAACTTCCTCCAAATCCTACTTATAACGAAGCCAACCACTGTATAATTCAGACCCCTAGTTTTGACTCAGCTATTTCCACAAAGCTGTTAATTGGTGGCAGGAGGTGACGCTGAGTTTTCCACTTTGATGACTATCGGGACCTAACAACTTCCCTATGATTCCTGACACCCATATCATGCCATTGTCATACTACTGTCTGATGCATCCCTGGTGACAAAATTACACCAACAAGTCAGATTAATTGTTCAAACAAAAATAACAGGTGAGCAGCCTGTCTCCTCTGGAGCTCTTGATTCTGCTGCTGTAGGTGTGGATGAGCCAGTGCTTGCAGTGTTGGATAAAATCTGCAAAGTATTTCCAGCATTCAAATAAACAGGACTGGGAAATAAAAACAGATAAAGCCAGGCATGAGGGGGAAAAAGATCATACATCAGTATCTGGGGTGAAAAATACCTGATGCCCCCAACAGCGCATGGAAGGAATACTCTGTTCTTCCATGGACTGCATACACCCTACAATCTCCTTACCTTTAACAGTTTGGGGGGTTGATATTATTTGCTGGTCCCAATTTGCTGGGAAATTGTACTAAATGAAGATAAGCCTCATGGATTTTCCCTCAGACATATGGCACTGGATGATAGCATCCATGGAAACCCGCACGGAGGAAATGCTCGGGCTCACCAGCAGGAGCTCCGCTCTCACATCACTTGCCAACACCTGACCCTGCAACTGCTTAAGTCACACAAGGTGGCAAATCCTCATGCACAGCTCTGAAACAAAATTAACTGTAAAACAGGTTTTTAATCTTCTCTGAGGAAACGTGACACTTCAGGGTTTGAAACCTGGCTGAGCACTTCATCCTCCACTCCAGTGACCCAGGCAATCCCGCGCCTTTGGCAGGGTTCATTTCCCCACGGCAGGAGGAACCAATCCCGAGGGAATGACCTGTGCGAAATGGCTGCAGTTATACACAAAAAGGGAACTGTTTAGTGGGGATAAACTCAGCTCATACTACAGGATGCAAGCACTGTTTAATCAAAGAGCAAGGATCAATAGGGCTAGCTTGGAAAGCAGCACGTTCCACTCCTGACAATTCCCATCAATTCACTGGGTGGTCCTGGATCTGTCATTTAAGCTCTTTCTTCCTTGTGTGATAGGGAAAATAGAGGAACAGTGAGGCTTCCTTGCTGTTGTAGCTTTGATCCAAGACTAGATTGTACTTCAGCAGCATTTTATCCAAGTATCAGGTGCAAAGAACCCGTTGCAGTCAGGAAACAAGGCAGGTGCGACAGCAGAACAGCTTTTCAAGGCAGAAAGACTACTCTAAAAGATAAGGAAAGTTTTTAAAAAGAAATCTAAAAATACTTGAAAGTTAACTCAGCTCTTCTGAAAACAGACTAGGAAGTCTCGGCTAGAGGACTGTCCATCAGAGCAAAACCAAAGAGGCTGCAGGTGGATTTTCAGTGAGATCTTGTAGAAGGAAGAAAAAAAATGATTTTTTTTTTTTAAAGGGGGAACTTCATTAAAATTAAAGCATTAACGTTCACACGTAACATTCCTGGACACTGGAGATTCTGCTAATGGGAACAAAATGGCTTTTTCCTGAAATACCCTAAACAGCAAACGGAAAAGCAGCAGTTTTCAACAGAACTAGAATAATTCTAGAGAATCAAAAAGGAAGTAAAAGAAGCCTTACCTCATACATCTGTGGACTTCGAGAGTCCACATAACATATAACTAGAGAAAACCCAAAGGAATTTAAGACATTAAGTATAACTTTAAAACAGTAGCATTTACATTGAGGTGCAACCTCACTTAAATGAAAATTCGTAAAAACCAACAAACCACAGGGTTTTTTTCCTTGTTCTCTCTGACTCGAGCAGCCACCCTGACAAAGTGCTCTGACACAGGAGAAGGGATGTACAAGGAAAACTCATTAGGAAGGAGCGGCGCGTGAGCTCCCGGCCGGATGCGTTTCCCAAAGAGAAGCAACTCAAACACGCCACACGAACACAGCCGCCTGTCACTCAAACCAGAGCAGTTCCACCACCTCCCCGAAGAGCTGTGGTCTGTTTTTAGCCATTGAAGGAGGACAGTGACATTTATTTGACCGTCAGCGGGCTGCTGTGTTTCCCGACAGCATCACTGGAACAATGGCTCTGGAGCGGAGTAAATCCTACGGCTGAAAATACTCACTTTGTTAAAAGCGGGGCAAAAAATTAAGACAAAGCAAGTCAGAGCAGCGCAATTCGGCATTTATAAACCATGAGGCGTTTTTAACAGATGCATGAAGGGGCTGAGGGCAGAGTTTGCAGCTTGGTACGTCAGAGTACTGGACAGATGAGGAAGTCTGTAAGTAACAGTATTTCGACCTATATGGAGCTTTCATCTGAGACAATTCGGGTTATTACACTGGGCTACTTCACATCAAACCCGAAAGCAAAACACACAAAAAAACCCCGTCACTAAACCACGCACAAAACTGCAAAGTAAGCAACACTCTGATCTGCTTAACTAAAAAATGAGAAAGCTCGAAACTGCAAAGGGTTGATAATGGATGCAACGAGTCGGAGGGAGACCGTCAACTTTAATCAGTTGTTTTCCTAATTTATCTAAAAGCAGCTCCAGCGCAGCTGCTGCACAAGGCGTGCGGTCCGGGAAGCGGAGCGGGAAGGGAAGCACCGCGGTCCGGGCAGCGCTGCGGGGCTCCGTGCCCGGCCCTGCGCACCTGACACCGGAGTGAACCGCAACCCCGAAACACACCCCGGTGACCCCGCGCTCACCGCCCTGCGGGGCTGCACACGCGGCTTCTCCCCGAGCATCCTCCGCGGGGAGGATCCGCTACGATCCAACAAACCCTGCACTGTCCGGTGCAGGTAAAAGCAGAGAGGCAGCTCCTAATTCATCGCGTGGAACTCTCCAGAGCAAACGAACCCCGCCCGGGCACCCGGGCACCCCGCCCGGCCCCGCTGCTCCCGGGGAAGGGGCTGCAGCGCCCACCCCGCTCCCCAGGGAGCACCCACCGCCGGGGGGGCAGCGCCCAGCCCCGCCACAGCCGCGGGCAGGCGGCGAGCCCCGGCCGGCACCAGGAGAAGCGGCGGCAACGCTCCCCGTCCCGATCCCGAGCCGTCCCCCCGCCCGCCGGGCCAGGCCGGGCGCTCACCATGGCGAAGCCGGAGAGCAGCGCGGAGGTGCGGCTGGAGGCTTTCAGCTTGGCGCGGCTCAGGTAGAGCTTCCGCCAGGACAGCGCCTGCATCGAGTGCTCGTTCAGGCTCATGGGCTCGGGGCGGCGGGCGGAGGGGCGCGGCGGAGCGGGGTGGAGCGGGGTGGAGCGGGGCGGCGGGCGCGGCTGGTAGGAACGGAGCGGAGCGGGCCGGGCCGCGCTAACAGCCCATGGCGGCGCCGCGCTCTGCCGGGCCGGGACGGGGCCGCGCCCGCCGCGCGCGCCTGCGCGCCTCGCCCTCGGCCCCGCCCCCGCCGCGCCATTGGGTGGCGCGTCCGACCCCGCCCTTCGGACCCGCCCCGCCAACATCTCACTGGCCCGCGCCGAGGGGCCCGGCCCCGCCCCCGCCGCTTCCCGGCAGCCTCGCGGGACACGCCGAGGGCGGGCGGCGCGCGCCGGGGGCGCTGAGCGCTGCGGCCGCCAGGGGGCGCCACGGGCAGGGGACACCGCCCCTGCCCCTGAGGGACCCCCGGCCCTGAGGGACCCCCGGCCTTGAGGGACCCCCGGCCATGAGGGAGCCCCGGCCATGAGGGACCCCCGGCCCCTCAGCGGGTCTCACGGTCGAACCCCCGCGCGTTCTCCCGGTGAGCAGCTCGGTAGAAGCCGGAGTTAGAAATCTGAGGGGTAGGGTTGAATTTGTAGCTCTCGGGGCGGGGTTCGAGCCCCCCAGCCCCGTGCGGGGCCCCTGCACTCGGGGCGGACAGGACGGGGTGTCCTCCCCTCAGAACAACCACAAACCCGGGTCTCAACCCCCTCCTGCTCCAGACTACCCTCCTGAAAAGCTGAAGCATTTAACCTACGTCTGTCCTGGGCTGACAGTCCACCCTCAATTCCAGTTATCACTGATCCACCTAATCCTTTGTCATGTAGTTCAGGTCTTCACGTTTTGTAGGCCCAAAGCTCCCGATAAACCCCTTTTTATCAGCAAGTGGTTGATAAGGTTGATTAAGCAGAACATTTCAACAGATACACATGCCTGTGTTGAAAGATGTTTTATTACCATGCTCACATAAACCCTCTCACCCCCAATTTATTTTTTCTGTGTTTTACAGAGGGTAAAAGGAGGTGTAGAGCAGAACTCCCCAGCTAACATATGGCATAGTTATGAAGATGATTCCTGAAAAAGTGAGTCCATACAGTGCTTCAGCCACACTAAATTTGTGAGTCAGGAGTCAGAAACAAACCTGTTGCTATCGATTTCCAGTAAGAAAAATACAATTCTAACAATAGAAATAATACTGGACCAGTTACAGGCACATGGATGGTCACATAGAGCTGAATCCATGCTAGTTCCACTAGCGACCAAACGCACTGGTTATTTTGTATTGCCTTGACATTTAAAACAGTGCAGATTGTCGTTAACATTTTTGCTTTGTTCCTCTCTTCACACCTTCCTGATTTGCAAGGTCGTTCATTTACTTAAGCACAGCAAAGGGAAGAACAATCTGTTCCAACAAGGTCACTGAATACTTTTCATTTACAAGGCATTCTTTCAAAAAGATGTAGTTGAAGCATCCAAGAAGAACAGTCTTAACGATTTGAAGTCTTCAGAGGCATTCTGAAACTACCATTTATTACCACTTAGATTTGATCTCGTTCCCTTCTCAGGAAATAAACACAGTCGTCTTCTTGTTATAAACAACTTTGGGTGAGATTTTTATCTACAGAGGCTTTAAAACACCTCTGTAGAAGAAGGAGCCTTTGCTCTTGTATCACTGACTCCGTGGAGTGAGGCCACCTTCCTTCTCCTTTAGGCTGACAATTCTGCTGTGTAGGATCCATTGCAGTGGAAGTCCAGCATAAGTTGGTATTTAGGGGTGGATTTTGGCACCGTTAGGTTTGTGGTTGGACTTCATGATCTTGGAGGTTTTTTCCAACCTGAATGATTCTAGGATCATAAAATACTGCCGTTTCTTCGGTGTGCTTTAATTCTTAAATGACAAACAAACAAAAAACACCCCCAGAAGACCTCACCCCACAATCAGCATTTTCTGTGTCCCCCACTGGTGCCTGAGGCTGTCTGAGCACCACAGTGCAAAGTGATGAGTAACAAACCGATTGTGTTTTCTTTATGGCTTTTTCTTGGGAGACATGATAACTGTCAAAAAACAGTAAGGTACAACTCCACATCTCAAACAAACATTTAAGTCTCTGTCATTTAGTTCCCAAGAATCACCAATTTAAAAATATTTCACATTGCTGCTCATAAGCCATGGCATGTTTATGTACATGTACATAAACAACATGGATATTTCACTATTTCTTCTTGTTTCTGCACAAAATTGTGGTTGAACTGTTACGTCACGGGCCAGTACTTCTGCACTAATAACACCTGGGTCTTGATCTGTTCCATAAAAACAGATTTCTCTAAAGAAAAACAAACCAAAACAGAACACCTGCAAAGAGACATAAATCTGAGGACTTCAAGTGTCTTTCTAAATAATTGTATTAAAATGGGCTCTTTGAACCCACTGTTCCACTATTTTTCTGTCCATTATTCTTATTCCTGTTTACTGGGAAAGCTTTTGAAAGATACAGCAGTACTGCACACTGATGTACTGCTGGGTTCATATTTCATTCAAAGAAATGGTATGGAAAAGGATTTACAGAATCAGTAAAGAAATCTCACCTCATCTCCTTTCCCAAACGAAACCCATGTGTCATTTTAAGCTTCAAGCCCCAGTGCTGTAGCTTTGAAATGAGCATTTCCTTTCCTATATGAAATTTAAAACTGGAAAACACAAGTAAAGGGTCAAGCCTTCCTCTGCAACTAAAACACAAGGGCTGTAGCAGTGCACCCTTTTCCCACTTTCTGTTCCATTTCACAGCTCCACTCTGAGGTACAAACTACACAGGAGACATGATTTTATTCCCAGCTCTATTACTCATTATTACACACCTCTCCACTGCCACTCTAGAGTTAGCTGAAACTAAGAGTCAGCCATGCCTAATTAACTCCTAGAAATGCATCAGTGAGTCCTTCTGAAGCCATGCTGGGGCTCAGAGCCGGGCTCTGCTGTCACCTGTGACCCGTGCAATTGCAGAAGGCCACCAAAAGGGTGTAGTCCTGCCCTCTCCCTTCATCTCGCCCCTCTCCAGCCTGTGGATTGCACTCAAATGGCTACTGAGCTTCAGTGAATTGACCTAATGAAAGAAACATATATATTTTTTTTTCCTTAATGGCTGAGTTTTCTGCTGGATCAGGTCACTGAACTGACTTGCCTCGTGGCTCCACGAAGGAAAGCAGGAGGAGTGAGGGATGTACATGCAAGAGAAAGGGAACGGGCCCTTTCAGCAGCAGGCTGTTATTACCCCTAATTAGAGGTAATGTCAACCCATTCTCTGGATCATTTATGCATGAACACAATCGGAGCAGGTGGCAGAAGTCCAAGTTTCTTTCCAGAGAGCCCTGAGAAATCTGTACAGTGTCACAAGGGTACTCATAGTTCTTTGCTTTTCCTGCTAAAAATGTACTTCTGTATTTTCTGTAGGAGGCTGAATAGGTTCTCTGAGCACCCTGTGATTAATGTGATCCGGTGCTGAGCACGCCGCGGTGCTGCCCCCGGCAGAGCAGCTTTTCTGAAACCTATCTCCAGCTTCACAGGCAAATCAGCACTTCCATTTGTTCCTGTTTCTGTACCCAAACCGAATCAGGGCACCCCGAAGTGGAAATCATGGTAGTTCTGCATTAAAAACGACACATTTGAAGTTGCAAAAGGCAAATAAAAGGTTTGTCAGCAATCCCGAGGAGGTTAAGGCAAACATCTCTGCAAATCTCATCCGAGCCAGAGCTTAAAGTTCAGTTAATGGAATTTCTGCAGGGGAAAGATTTGGATTTGTCATATCTAGACAAAATTGTCTTTTAACTTCCTTCATAAACCAGTGAAATAGTTAAATATCTCATCTTCCATCTCAACCCAAGGTAAGGTATTGAATGGTAGGTTTTACAGGATAAAAAATATTTTAAAAAATGTTTTAAGATTAGTTCAGTCTATCCAATGGGAAGTAACTATGTTTTAGAGGTCAGTGGGGTGAAATGAACCCATTTCTTCATCCAGCCTTCCCAAGCACAGCACTTCAGTTCTGGTTTTAGCAAGAGCTCTGCAGTACAAGATTAATTAAATGACAGCTCCTAGTTTCACAATAACAAGGTTAGGATCCAGGCCTTAGCGTGATTAGATCTTAAATAATTTAAGTTACGGTTAATATCCAGCAAAAAAAGTTTTATTGCTCTTTTTCAGAGTTCAGCCCAGCCCTTTTCCCAACAAGCACCGCTCCCTTTCCACAGGATCGATCCTGTGGTCTTCATACTGCATCACAGTGTTGATAAGAGTGGTTTTCCCATAGTTTTGACTGTGAAGAAGGCCAGGTTTGTATCAGCCCTGGGCTGTCCCATTCCAAGTGCTGCCTGATGGGGCCCAGCTCTGGGCACTGCAGGAAAACTCTGGCATGATCTGCTCAGAGGGGAGACCAGCCCCCAGCGCTCATCAGCTAGCACTTGAATCTGGGTCCTGCAGCACAGGGGTTTAATGGTGCTTCTAAATGCTTTTATCCTATCTAATGCAGCTGTGGATATGGATATTCTCATCATCCACAACCTACCTCCTCCCTTTTTTTCCCTAGATCTTTTGAGGCATTTTTTTGGTAATTAATACACAGATTATTTCCATGGTATAATGACCTGTAGTTGACTAGGAATCATTTCTGTCTTAAAGCAAGGTTAAACAAGTGTTTTCTATTTTCGGAGATCTATAGATAGAAATTGTGGTATTTCTGAAACATTTACTTCCACACTTCCATAATGTGCTCTGGTGTTTCCAGGTGTATGTGATGGATACAGTCCTTGATGGGTTTGCTTGATTCACCAAGAGTCTAAGATTGTTCATGTCCAAAAAGGAATATTTAGAAAAATGAGTTGATTTTCTTTTATGTCTCTGTTCTGTCTCTTTTGGTGTACTTTTGTGGAATGGATGGATGATGTGTTTTTTGCTGATGATTCTCTAGAAACATCCATTTATCTTGTACTCTGGCCTCAATCCTACAGATGTACACGTGTATTTAATTTTAAGTTCGAGTAATCTTGGCTGAAAGGTCGAGATATGTATATATCTCCTCAGGATTATGGATTAATAATGCACTTGCTCCAACAGACATCTGGAATCCACACTTCAATATATAGCCTATAAAACACTTCCATACGATAATAAAGTTCAATCATCTGCAAATAGGGAGATGTTAGAGAAAGATTACATGATTTTTCAAGATTCTGCAAACAGTTCTTGGCAGAAGCAGGAGGAGAAGCTCATTCCCTTAAGTTCTGTTAGAACTCTGTCCTCTCCTGCCTTTATCCACATCATGGATCATTAAAATAGGGATCTCTGCAGAGGGATGAACGACAAGGCCTGCAAAGTTGAATTTTAATGTGCTTTACATTTTGCATCATACTCAATGTATTTCATACAGCACCTAGGACGTTTAACTGATTGCAAAAAGCAAACCAGAGGAGCACTGCCAAAGCCATCAGCCCCGGCCCTGGGCTTGGGTACCCTTTGATGTTCCCTTTCTTGGGGGGTGTGGAGGGGAGGTAAAGGATGTCACTTCAGAGAGGAGCCACGCTGTGGAACCTGGAGGCTGTTCAAAACCTGCACTCTGACCCTGCTATTGCAATCAGATGGCCCCAATATTTGCTCAGCATCAATTTGGAGTAGCTGTGAGTGGGTGCTGCAGAAATGAGACCCGCCGATACTTTTAGGAACTGCAGCATCTCCATCCTGCAGACTTTTTGTATCAGCAGCTACTTCATAGCGTTTTTACCTAGTTTTTCAGGGGATTTCTAACTACCTGTTGTACATGCTTATTACAAAGGCAATTTTGCTTTATTTAAGACCTATTTAACACCACCTCTAACCCATTACAGGTTTTATGGCCGGTTCTCACCAGACACGTGGGTGCAGCGCTGGGAGCGGTGCCGGGGCGCGTTACCGCCGAGCCGCACGTGCGGCAGAGACACAGAGCGAGGCCACCGCCACAATAACCCCAGGTCTGCGTATTATAAGATTATTTTCAAGCGTTTGCTACATTCACTCGCCACTCTCTACCCCGGGTTTACGCCGCTGGGGCCGGACACCGGCGCGGAGCCCAAATTCTCCCCGGTTAAGCGGAACCGCTCAACTCTTGGGGCACGTCCCGGGCGCTGCGGTACCAACCCCGGGACCATCCGCGCCTTTGTGGGGCCCCGTCCCCGTCCCCCCGCGGCCGCTCAGCGCCTGCGTGCCGAGCACTCGTGACCGAGCCCCGCACGGCGGGGCCGGCGGCCAGACCAGGGCTGGTACCGCCCCGGTGCCCCGGGCATTCCCCCCCTATCCCAGCCAGCCCAGCGCCGGTACGGCCCCGGTACCCCAGGCATTCCCCCCATATCCCAGCCAGCCCAGCGCCGGTACCGCCCCGGTACCCCCGGCAACCCCCCCATCCCGGCCAGCCCAGCGCCGGTACCGCCCCGGTCCCCCAGCCAGCCCTGAGTCGGTACCGCCCCGGTACCTCGGCCAGCCCCCCATCCCGACCAGCCCCCCGCCGGTCCTGTGCGGTGCCCCCGGCCATCAAAGCCCGCAGCGCCGGTACCGAGCCGTGTCCCCGGTCCGCCCCCCGTCACCCCCGGCCCCGCCGCTGTTTACGTTCCGGGCACTGCGACGCCTGCGCCCCCGCTCCGCACGCAGCGCCTGAACATGGTTCCTTAGGACTTTGCAAAAGGCATCGCCGCCGCCCCCTCCCCTTCCCTCCCCCTCCTCCCCCGAAAAAAAAAAAAAAGTGCTGGTGCAAAATTGCAAAACTTTAGCGAGCCCTGGATGGCTTTTGTTTTGCCTCCTCCCCATTTGGGCCAAAAATGCAGGACAGGAACTGTTGACAAATAAGTGATGAAACTCTCAAAAAAAATGGAGGCAAAGAAAGACTCTGGAAGAAGATTGGTGTGTAGCTGGCTTCGGTCTCTTTCCTATTCGTGCCTTTTAATTGATTTTGCTTAATTGTTTGCAAAGGGAGCAATGCATGCGGGACGTAGGCAGCGGAGCGACTTAGTTTGCAAGCGCGCGGCTGAGGCAGCGGGGAAGGGGCGGAATGGAACCGAGGGAAGGGCAGGGTGGGACGATCACGGATTATTTTTTTTTTTTTTTCCGGTGGGTGCGGGTTTGTGCTGATCCACCGCGCGTGTCCGCGGGGCTGAGCGGGGCGGGAGAGCTGCCGGGAGAGCTGCCGGGAGAGGGGGCAGAGCCGCCGGCGGCAGCCGGTGCACCGGGGTCCCCCCGCTCCAGCGGGGACCTACCTTGTGCGCGGCCGGTCCCCGCCGCCTCCAGCCGCGGCTCCGCGCCCGCCGCAGCTTCCCCGGGGCAGCGGCACCGGCCTCGGCCGGGCCTACCCCGCCATCCCCCGCATTGCTCTCGCTGCAGCCCCTCGCCCGCGGACCCCCGCGCTGTCGGGCGTGCGGGGCGGCGGGGGGGAGCGGGCGGGGGCTGCGCATCCATCGCGGCGTTACATAAAGCGATCTGGTTTTTAAATCGCCGCTTCCGGTGTGACTATGGAAACACTCGGATTATGTAAATACCGAAACCTGGATGCTGGGCATCATCAGATACGATGATTCGCCCCCCTTTCCTTCCCCGGGGAATTAGCTTGTGCTCACGTGCAAAAATAATAATCATAATAAAAATGATCCGCTTGCTAACGAGCGTCGGCCGCCGTTCACGGTTTTTTACGGGATTGCAAAACGCATCGGTGCTGTAGCTTGTGAATTGTCGGCGAGTTACGTGTCCCCCGCTCGCCTTTCAGCGTCAGCCCCTGCTCAGCAGCCCAAGTTTGAGTTTTCCTGCAGCCAAGCACCTGTTATTCCTGCCGAGTTCCGTGTCACGAGATGGAAAAGGTTGTGCATGCAGCTGTGTTGGAGCTTGTTTGGGTTCAGGTTTTGTTCAGTTTGTGTCTTGCCATCTTAATTATTTCCCCCAGAGCGTGTTTATCAAACCCTTTTGCACGATCCGTGCGCTTTCCTCGCTTTTTTTCTTTTCCGGACAATGTGTTTTATTTTGGGGTTTTGTGTGTCTTTTCTAGCGCTGCATCGGCCGGAGGCGGTACGATGAGAACGAGGACCTCTCGGACGTGGAGGAAATTGTGAGCATCAGGAGTTTCAATTTGGAAGAGAAATTAAAGAGTAAAATGTACCACGGGGATTTCGTGCACGCCATGGACGGCAAAGGTAACTCAGCCGGGCCGCGCTCGCCGCTGCCTCCACGTGCAGCTCCGCGCCGGCTTCGGATTTCGCGCCCGTGCCCCTGCCCGGGGATCCGGTGACGCCGCCGGCCCGAGGGGAAGCACGGGGAGGCTGCTGTGCGGGGCCCTGCAGCCCGCACCGCCCCGAGGGGGCTGCCCCGGCCCGTCCACCCCGCACCCGGAGGGCGGCTTTAGCCCCGCCGCGGTGCCGGGATGAGCGCGGTGATCCATGGCAGCTCCCCCCGCCCTGCCCCGCCACCGTGACCCCAGCGCACCACCGGGATCTTCAGGAATTAGGTCCTGGCACGGGAGAGGCCGAAACCCCAGCCCCCACTTAGCCGGAGGTGATTCCTGCTCCCCTTCCGCCCCCTCTTGAATCCAGGACCCCTTTTGCGAAAGGGTGCGACTGATGAGTCTGTTGGCCAGGCTCGGAGACTTTAAAGTCAATAACTTCTTTGTGAGCCTATCATATATTAAATTACAGCGCTGCCCTCCCAAAGTGACTTGCTTTGCTGAGGTGACTTGAATTCCGGAGCGGTAAGCAGAGCCAGACAGCCCAGCTCTGCCGCACGGCTCCCTGGCAGGAAGGCAAACGGGAGAGCCCGGGAACCAAACAGGCCGGGGGGGTTGCAGGTCACCTTTATTTACCGCTGCACTGTTGACACGGATCCCCATCCCAGATGGCTATCGCTGAAACTCGGCCGGACCGAGGACGCCTGTCTGAGCTGGCTTTCTCAGCAAAGAGAAGTTTGGGCTGTAATCCTCCTGAAATTGCTCTGAGTGCGGAGCCACTAATCGAGTTTAGAAAATTTCCTTTTCTCCCCTAGGCTTAGTTTTGCATGAGCATTTTAAGCTCCTTTTAGAAAAGTTGATGTGGTGGAGAAATTAAATACCTATCTTACTTAGGAAGATATTTGTTTAGGAGATAAGCTCGACCCTGACCTACCTCTTCCTCCAAACAAAACACAAACACCTATTTTTTAGCTGGTAAATGTTAATTAATTTTCCAGAAAATGATTGCATTCTCCCCTCAGCTTCCAAAGAGCCCAGTGGTTACCATTGCTCCATGCTAAGGATAATACAATCCACAGCTTTCCTGGCTGGGCAGCTCCAAAATCTTTGAGCAGCTTTCTCCTTTCTAGGGAACTTGAAAATAAATGAGTGTCTTTTGTTATTTTGTTGTGGTCTGTGTCGGCTTTGTTCAACCCCACAAGGGATTTAAATGCTTTGTTGGGGCATTATGAAGAAAAGATCTGCCTTCCTATTTGCTCTGGTTTTATTTTTACTATTGGTTTAATTTTTTTTCTTTATAAACCCAAGAGCTGAATTGAATCTGGGCAAAACAATGACAGGCGTTGGTAAGAATAAAAAAGTCAGTTTGTATGAACACATGGAATTAGTTGAGCGGTATATTTATTTATTTTTATTTCCCATGTCCTTGGTTTTATTTTTATTGATAAGTCTTCTTGCAGTGGTGTGATTTTTGGCTTGAATGCAGTTTGTCATAGCTACTAGTCTGCAAGGCTATACAGCTGCCTCTGCTTCTTCCACCCATATTACTCCTGATGTTTGTTGACTTTCTGACTTGGGTCAGTGTCCATAAAAAAATCTCTGTGGTTTATTTATTTGCTTACCTTAAGCCCTGAGCTTTAATGGGAATGCCTATGGGAAAGGAAGACTTCTCTAGTACACAAATATTTACTTGGTAACCTTAGTTAAATGGAGTATTCATTACACTTATTTTAAGACTAGTAGCAATAAAGTGTCTGTAATTGTAATGTTTCTGTAAATGGATAATTACAGTGCTCTGATTTGGTAACTCTAAGTAGGAACATTATATCCCTACTTGTCATAATTGCTAACTGAATACAGCAAAGAAAAAGTTGTACAAATAGAGAGAAGTACACGTGCAGGCGTGGGAGCTTGGCCTCAAGGTCCCCTTTTACTTTCAGTGTGGGTTTTAGAGTGGAGAAGGATCAGGGATAGAAGCTTGGGCTGAGGTGCTCCTGCTCTCCCAGGATCACGGGTGGACATTGCTGGATGAATCCTGCAGTTAAATTGCTCCTGTGTACCCGAATATAATGCAGGGTACAGTGTTTGGCAGTGCAGTGCATTTTGTAGTCTGAAGAGTCAAGCGATATTTTCCATTTTAAGGCAGCGTATGGACACTCTATAAAAGTCACTTTTTCCTGTAAGGAAGGGGGAATAGCAGAGCCATAGAAACAGTGGTCGCTGCAGGAATTCCTCTACTCTCTGTGGCAGAAGGCTCCAAATGGAGTGTGGGGTTTTGGAGGCACAGCTCACCCAAACCGCTGCCTTGTAACTTCCTCTCTAATCCCCAAATCACTGCTATTGTGCCAGACAGCACACAGAGAAACCCCCAGGAAAGGCCAGTCCTGCATAATCCTTGGAGTGAAGCAACAGGGTGATGCTGGCCAGGGGTAACATGACAAATTTATGTTTGATTTTCAGTTTGATTGTGTGTTATATTGTGACTTCCTGACTTCCCACAAAAACTATTAATTTTTCACAGATTTACTAGGTGCCAGGAGCTGTATAAATTTCCTGACTATCAGCTCCTAAAGTTACATTTCTGATTAATTAAAAGTTTCTCTGTTGAAATTAGAAAAGAAATTACGTTTTCACAGAATCAGGGCTTTTTCTGTTAGAACCAGACAATCCTCACAAGAAAACATGTAGAAATGCATAGCTGAAATTACCTAAACTTACACATACAGTTTAAACTACACATTTGCCCCAAAAGTAGTAGACTGATTCACAGTAAGTTAGTCAGGATTATCTTTTAACTGTTAATTTGGTATTTCATTACAGCCTGGGTGTTTCAACCCAGACCTTAATTGACAAACTGACTGGATTCTATTTTATGTGCATCAGTGAACAGGAAAAATGGAGAGCAGCTGGGAGAGCATTGTCTGTCAGGGGGTTTCCGGTTTAGACTAAAATATGCATTCTCTTTCTGTTTCTCTTTAGGTGATAGTGGAGTTCTTTGGTGAGAAAAGGGAAATGAGGAGCGTTTGAGAGAATGTAACCTGAGGTGCCAATGCCATTGTAATTGATTTGGGACTTTTTTTTTAATTCATTTTCACAGATTTTACTTTTGAGTATGTGCAAAGAGAAGCTCTCAGAGTTCCCCTCATCTTCAGAAATAAGGATGGACTGGGAATTAAGTAAGTTACAAGCAAATCTTGATGATTAATAAATGCTTTTATAAAATAACCGTAATGCTTTCTACTTGTATCTGATATTTCTTTTGATGATCTCAAAATGGATTGCAATTAGTCTGACTGTCAGCACCCTTGAGAAGAGGAATGATTATTTTCCGCTTATAAACAAGCAGATAATGAGGTCTATAAAAGTTAAGTGCATCCAGTGTGGTGCTGCACAATCAAAAATAAGTCAGCAGTGAAAGTTAGGAATATAATCCAAAGGTTTCTGCGCCCAGTCCATGCTGTAAGGACAGAACAAACTCCCTTCAATTTTTGACCTCTCAATTGTTCTCTGCATTACAGGTGGAATGTCTAATGATGCCTGTCATTTTCCATTATAATCATGGCTCTTCAGAATGTTTCAGCTTTGTAAATATTTAATAATGTCTGGTTAAATGTGGGATTACTGGAGTCTTCTTGAGGTTGCATTTTGTTAATATCCAGTCACAAAGGATTCGGTATTTTAATAAGAGAATCCCGCAGGTTTGTTTGTGAAAGTGACAGTGTCTAAGAGAGAAATATTAAAAGGATAAACTTTATCAGCCACATAATCCGTAGTTTAGATAAATGTTTCTTGATACTTCTGGAAATTAGGACTGTGTAACTGATTATAGCTGAAAAACAGATGAATAATTTTTTGAAAGCATCATTACTTACTTTGCTCAGTTTCAGCTGGAACACCTCACAGTTCAGGGGACCAAGGGGTCCCAATTACTAATTAAAAAGAATCAAGCCACCCCAATATAATTTAAAGAGAGAAAGAGAAGAAGCAGTGTTTTGGGGTATTTGACAACCACATGTGCCTTTACTATCAGAGCAAACAGGAGCTGCTGTGATGGCTCTGATGACAAAGTAAAATAGGTTTATGTGTTGAACTTTGAACAAGAGGTGCTTAGTGGACTCTCTCTGTCTGCATTGGTTTTAAACTGCTGCTCCTAAAGGGCAAGTCATAAAATCTTGGAGTATTGTTCCTGAAGAAATTGGGAGCCAGAGGTGTTACTGCACCTTCCCAGCAGCCACATCCTCCTCCTGTGTGTGAGGAAGTTCATGCGAAATTCCTCACAGTTCAAGAAGGAAAGTGGGGAGATGTTTCAGCTCCTGCTGTGCCAACGGTCCCAGTTCAGCTTGTGCTCCAGCAGGGGAGAAGTGTGGAGGTGAGAGCTCATCCCAGACACAAACATTCCTGGGCTTCAGATCCACAGCTGCAAATGGCCAGGCATTATCCAGGATGGAAAACCAGTCTCCCAGCCTGGGTCAGTGCTTCCTGTGGCCACCTGTACCCACGGTGATGCCTCCAGGCCTCAGGCTGCCTGATGTGCTGTGGGTGCTGCACAAGATCCTTCCCACAGATGCCTTGCTTCTTCGCGTCCTGACCACTGGATGTAACGTCCCTTTCTCCTTGATGCTCACGATTCAGGATTCTGTAACGAGGCAGTTTCAGTGAGACATTTCAACACTCAAATCTCAGCTCACACATCATCGTTGGCTTCCGTGTTGGTCCTGTGCCCAAAATCTGGAGAGCTGCAACTTGGCACTCCCCTCCACTTTGGGTTGGCCATGTGCTTTCCCTGGAGACTCCTGGGGGAATTCTGCCTGTGGAGAGGGCGCTTTGGTCTCTCTTGGTCCAGGGGTTCAGAGACTCCTCAAGGCACGGGATCATGTAAAGAGGAACCTGGATTTTGTGTCATGTGTTGGCTTGTTTTTCTTCAAGACAGGTAACCACACCTCAAAGAGACCATTGAACATCAGGTGCCTTGCTTTGTCAGCATTATCAGAGCAGTCAAATCAACAGCAGTTTTGGAACATGTGTTGGAAGTGAAGAAGTAGCAGGCTGAGTGCTGCATGCTTTTGTCTTCAGCTGGCGTTGTGCAGCTCTGGCAGTTGGGTTACTGCATCCTCTGAGTTCTGAACTGGACTGGGGAGAGGTGGAAGAGGAGTAAATCCACAGCAAAAGTTTTACCTGGAGTCACTGACCTGCTGCTCTGTCACACACCCACACTTTGGACAGTGAGGAAAAATATGTGTTCCAGTTTGCTGTGATGAGTTTAAAATAGACTCAGCAGCCAGGCTTGACCAGCCAGCTTTTCAGATCCCCACCAACTTAATATCACTTAATAACTCTAATACTATCCTGACATCTTTCCTCCTTCCTAGGGCTATTTCCCTTTCTCCCTTTTGTGACCTATCCACATATCACATGCAATTTCTTTCTCTAGCTGGAATTCATGGTCAGAGAAGAGCTTTGTTTTTTTTCCTTTGAGGATATTTTTACTGAATTAGTGTGCTGAGAAAAATAAGAGCAAGTTATCTGATACGTGAATTTTGGATGGTTTTTGCGTGGAATCAGTTGAATTCTCCATTTCACAGTTAGCTGGGTGAATTGTTTTTATATTTCCATTCTCTGCTGAATCACTGAATACTGACTGCTTTGGGGGATTAAGTACTAGAATTTGTAGATCAGTAATCTCTTATGGGACACTCAACATTCCTGTATTTTTTATTTAAATGAGCATGATTTATTAGCTTGAAATGATGTTGCAAAGGAATGGCACACCCTTGGGCATAAGTGCCAGTAGAGTGAGAGGAGGTTGGAAACACAGTTTATGTGTATTTTAGGTGACAGAAGTGAAGTGCATGAGCGAACTTTCCTATTTGGCACTCTGCAGGATAACGGGATTTAATTTTATTTACATTTCCGCTTCTTACGTATATCCATCACAAGTCGCTGGCTTGCAATGCCTGAGGTTTGGGGATGTGTAGATACCAAAATGCTGTGTGCACTGTACTCCAGCAAGATGGAAATAGGATTGGCAGCTGCCTAACTGATCCACAATGGGGGGAACTTCAGTCTCTGGGTGGTTTCTGGCACCACTGTCTCTTGTCCTGAGCAGGCTCTGTGCATCATGACATAGCAGACTGTGTGACCCACAAGTGTGTAGGGGGACTTTTGAGATACAGTGGTCTACAAAATACATGGTATAAGATGATTTTTTGAATAACTGCTGATACATGCTTCCCCTTGTGCTTGCTGCTAAGCAGTCAGCTGGCATGTCTGTGCCTGGCAGATGCACAACACAGAGCTGAACAGTTTGGTTACTGTGCTTGAAGGTGCTCTGAAATAGCAAGGAATGAGAGGAATGAGGAAAAATCATTATGATCAAACTCTGAAAATTGCTCTCCTCTGTGTCTCTGACCGTCATGAGCTGCTACTCCTATGGCTGGAAGCAGGAAGGCCCACCTGTGATCTCTCAGCAGAATGGAAACTTTTTCCTGGAGGGCTGTTTGACTGTTTCCAGGATTGTAACTGGGAGAGGGAATGCTGTTTGGAGAGATGTTGTCTCTTATCTGAGCAATGGCCATCTTGCATTGTAATGTGGTTAATCACATACCTGTGCTGGCCAGAGCTCATCCTCATTAGCTTTTGAATAGATTCTCTAGCACATCTTTAAACCTTTACCAGAAGGCACCCAGTGCACACTGAGGTGTTTGCATTTCTTTTCCGTTTGAGGCAACAGACATGGCTTGCATATTCCAGACTGCTTAAAAACCTCAGATGCAGTCAGTCATATTTTGGAGTTAAGTCACCCCCCCTATACTATTATTCACTTATTTTTTGATGATATTTGAAATCTTTAGAAGCATTCAGAGTGGTTTTACACAAGATGCATTGTCTGAAAATTGCATGACAGCAAGGAAAAAAAAGTATTTCTGGGCTGTTCTTGCATCATTGCTGTCCTGGGTTTATGTGCAGAAAAACCAACCAACCAACACTGAGTGAGTGGTACAGGACTGGTGATATCCAAGAAAACAATATTTGTGGGTTTTTTCCTATCCTAACGCTGTAGCAAACCAGCCCTGATTGTATAAGAGTGAGTGTACAGGATTGTATGGGAGCTGTGTGGTGGGGCTGGAGCTGAAGAAGTACAGTCACCTACGGCAGCACAACGAGTTGGAATTAAAGCTGGACCTCCCAGGGCAACCCAAATACAAAATGGGTTCCTGTACTTGAAACCTGCTGTTTTCAAGCCTGAAATTATTCTGTGTTCTCCTTCTTTATTGTGTCACACAACCTGAGAGTGCAGAGAAAAAACCCCAAGGATTTGCCAGGTGTACTCTCCAAAGAGCTAAACGTGCAATTCCATTGCCAGGGAGGGTTGTATCCTTCCAGTCTGAGTAATGCTTATTGTCAGCTGCTGCTGCAGCCCTTAGAAAGGCTGGAATTGCTCGTATCCATCGGGGTTAGGATTGTTCTCTATCTTGGTGGTTGATTTTCATTTTGATTTATAGGAATGTGAAAAGCTTACCCATCTAATTGTTCTGCATTTCTGACATCAAATACAGGCAAGCTGTGCATTTGCAGGCAAACCTGGCATATTCTTGTCACCCACAAATAGTTCCTCCTTCCCCTCCTTCTGACTTTCTAGTGCTTGGAAAAAAAGATGGGCTCTGAGTGAACCCTGAAGGTCAGTAGATTCAGGCTGTTTCATTCCGGAGAGGGAGTGAATTCCAAAGCTGTGGGGCCCTCACAGCTAAATGCAAAGATGTGAGGGTTGGCAGAGAACTAACAAAAGATATTGTCCAGCCTCTGCATCCCACCAGAGGAAGGTGATAAGGGTAAAAGAAAGTGGACCAGCAGAATTTGGCAAGTGGTTCTCAAGATACGTGCATGCCAACAAATGCATTTTTTAACTTTGCCTATTAGTGTTTTCTTAATAGTAAAAATTATTGCTCTGAACGTTTGCCCATGGGCTGGATCGCTCTGATTTCTAACTAAATTGTGTCAGAAGTCCAGAAATAAGTTGTTTATCTTCAACCTGGGGCAGTACAAGAGGGGCAGAGCACTGAGCTGGCAGGTCCCACTGGGCTGCTTTTCATTCCAATTCCTTAGTCAGCTTTTGTGCAATGTGCAGTGTGAAATATTGTCAGTAAGATGAAGTCAATCAGCTTTAAACCCCCACTACTGTTTTTGTTTTCTTTTTCTATCCAGTCTATGTGCTGCAGAATTTTAGTCTCTCTTTTACACACAGAACATGCTCACTTGCTATACCAGGCTACTGTCTAATTACATTAAACCCTAAAACATTGCCTGTGTTAGGAGTGATCCTATAAATGCATCAACATCCCAGAACCAATTATGCTACCATTTAATTTAGCTCTGAATTAGCCCAAATTGAATTGAACAATTTCCCAACCCACCAAGTACAGCCAGGTTGTCTTCTGCCAGACAGGGAGGTTGGAATAGTCAGTAACACAAAGGGGCTTTAATTCATCCTTTTTTTTATGTTTTATTTCCAAGCAACAAATCCAACCTGTGATGGTGTGACTGTGCACAGATTGTTTTACTGCTCTATCCCTCAGTTTGGCAAGTGTGATGTTCACCTTGGGGAGTACACAGGAGGCACCACCAGTTGCAAACCCCCAGGAGTTACTTAGAACAAGCCACAAAGATTTAGGATTTTATTGAAATCACCCCCAATCCCTTCCCTCCCTTCCCCTCCCCTCCCACTCTACTGCTGATAAGAAGTGCTCGGAAAAGACACCTCTTTTCTTTCATTGTGAATAGAGAAACTGTTGTACACTTGTCAAGGCAAAGATGTCCTGTGTGTCTTTAGAACTTGCACTGTCCACACTTCAGAGAGGCCTTGCTTGATTCTACCTCCTGCACTCGGGACAAAGAGCACTCTACATTTATTTCTCTTTTATTATGGTAACCAAAGTGTACACATACTTATCTTGACAGTATTTAACGTTGCCTTCTTTGCTAATTACAGAATGCCTGACCCGGATTTCACTGTCAGAGATGTGAAGCTATTAGTGGGTAAGTTATTTTGAATGCACTGGATTAGCTCTTTACAGAACAGAATTGCTTTGAAATACTTGTCCAGTTGTGTTTGTAGACATTTGTGGTAACTCTCAGAATCTCGGAGAAGGCAATGGAGAAGCAATTTGTAAATTAAAAAGGCTGGGAGAACCCTAATTAGTAGTTGTGCTGACCAGACTCCGATCTCATGCTGGATAATTGGCCATTTGGAAGGGAGGGAATGCTTTTGCCCTTAACAGGTGTTCTACACACACTTTTGTGATCCTGGAAAGCAGCAGCTCTATTGATCGAGTTCCTTTTTTTTTTTTTTTTTTTAATCTGTTGTAGAGCATCTGTTTGTGAAAGGTGAGATTGGAGCTGTATCACCTCTTGCCTGTGCTCTCCCCACAGTATTTATCAGTGTCAGGCCAGGTCAGGGCTTTGAGGGAAGGTTGTGAAGAGAGGCTGAGCACAAAGCCTTGCAAACTGCCTGGCTTTTGATAAGACACAAACCAGAGAAGTGGTGACTGTCATCATCAAATGTTTCCTAGCAATCTTTGCAAAGTAAATGTTTTTTAACTCTAAGAAAAGCTACATTTTGAGTAGGAGATTATACTGTGTGTTTCTTTGAAATCTGCTTTTATTGCAGATGGGTGTGTTATTTATTGTTATCTGAAATTGTTGCTGAACAGTGATCCTGCTGTCCATGGAACAAGCTGGGTGTTGGTTGCATTGGCTGCAGTCCTTCATGAAGATTTTAACTGCATTCCTGCTAGTTAGAATTTACTGGGTTTATTTACCTGTGCTGTGGCAGGAATTAATCTTTCAAATTAGCTCAAATGCTGCGTTCTGAAAGACCGATTTTTAAAGAAATTATGCTTTGAGTTTAATGATCAATAGGAACATCAGGTCTGGAAAAGATGTAGCTAAGAAAAACAAAGGAGAGGAACTTGTGCCTCATTTCTGCTCACTTGAGGTTATCAGTGAGAGAAGGGGTTATCTCTGATAACCTTCCTTCACAAACAGAACTCAGCAATGTTGTTTAATTTATGACCATTTATAAATTCAGGAAAAAAGCCCCGAACCTCTGGCAGAAGATACTGGGGAAGCGGTGTGGGAAGTGATATTTGGTAACATTTCTCTTGGTCACTCTGAGTATTTGAAGTCCTAAATGTTGTGGATTTCCTAAATACCTGCCTGTGACATTTGTAGGTACAGAATCTCTCTCTTTGCTGCAGAGGAGCCTCATGCAGAAACCTTGTAATCACCTGGACCTGTTTGCAGTTTTCTGTGAATTTGTTCCATGGCTGATAAACTCCATTTCTGTCTCTGAAGCTGAAGCTGAGGGTCTGACGTTGAGATGTTTTGGAACAGCGTAGTGTTGCATAACAACATTGTTTTTCCTGTATAACAGTCAAAGTGTGGGAGTTGCATTTCCTCAAGATTGATGTCCTTTGAAGTATTAGGGGGTGGAGATTCCTGTGTACATGGTGAGCAAAGCAGGAGGATATTTATAAATAAAATCACCTTTACGAAACAATGGAGCAGAAATAACATTTGTAATTAACCTGGAGATTGAGTTTAATGTAAAAGTGTGCAGTTCCTCACAGCTGGACCAGCAATCCCTGGATGTGCTCTTGGCCAGACACCACATCATGGGGCTTTTTTTATCATGTTTGGGCAAACTCCCTTTGGAGTCATTGTACTGAGCCCGTGACCTGCTCAAGAACATTGTCACCTGCTCTTTTTGTAATACAGTTGATGACTTTTGGCACCACAGGTGGAAACTTTGGTTCAAAAGATCTAAAATGTTTGGGAAATGGGCTGTAGGTTCTACTGAAAAATCACAGGCAAACTGTTTTTGTGGCTGTGGAATTTGTGCTGGATGGAACGGCCCCGCTGACAGTGAGAGCACACGGGGGCAGTTCCTGTCTCCAGGCCAGGTTTCTAAATTATCTACTAATGACCTCAGGAAGCACCAGAGAGCAATTTTTCTATTGCATATCACTGCTGATGATTTTTTTCTGGTTTTAGGTTAACACATATGTCACACTCACAATCTAATGCTCAAATAAAGCAGATGAAAAGTCTCGTTTTATTAAGATCCCCTCTTGCTGGAGATGTTAATTTGTCATCATCCCTGCACTTTTTTAGCAGACCCCTCTGATATCCTGAACATCCAGGTTTGTGTTTCTGACGTGTGGTATTTTCAAAACTTATTCAGTCCCTTGCTGAACCTGGGAGGGAAGGATGTTTGGGAATGTGAAATGGAATGATCATAACTCTCTGATTCTGATCGTGCGTGGGAGTCGACAGAGAGAGAACATGGCTTGAAAAATGTTGTGTTCTCTGGAAACTTGTTGGGTTTTTAAGTGCTCATCATTGTAGCGTGCTGGTGCTATTTAAGCCTATCATTTGTTCTCTCTTCTCCTCTGAATCAGGGGAAACACATTAGTTATAGAGCACTTTAAAGACATGATGCTGGGTTTTTCCAAAGCACATAAATTCCATGGGAGGTTACTGAGTCTTTGGTCTGTGAAATCTTACTTTCTATGTCTAACATGACGGTTGTACCACCTCCAGAGTGGAGCACCTGTAAGTCACAGGGAAATAACAACAAGCTTTTAAATCTCCCTTTGAAAACTCTGGTCTGTGGCAATAATAAGGAGCCAAAAAAGAGATGGGTTTTTTGATCTTTGTTTGTGTTTACTTGAGCTTAGATGTCTTTTTTTTTAGTGCTTTGTCAGACTCCCAAAGAAATGTTGCCGTTGCTTTATGGATTTTTTAAATTTTCCTTGTTTAAGAAATGCAGCTACCAGCTGTAATTTAGTGTGGTGATGTTCATGACCCCCTGTTTCTGATTCCACCTTAGTGTGCCTGAGTGTGCACCCATGTGTGTGTGGAACACTCTTCCCTACAGCACCTTTAGAGCCATCCCTTTAAACTGCACAGTTGGGATAATGGTTATAACCAGACTCCCACCTCCACTCCAATGATATCCTGGATGCTCTTTAAAACCTGAGACAATGCATTAATTTCAGCAGTTGGAAATTGTCTGATCTCTGGAAATGGCTGTGAGCCAAGAATACAAATGGAGAAGTGGAGAGGAATTCCTGGCCTGCTTAGGAACTTGAGACAACTCTTGAAAGAAGTAAAGCTCTGTTGTAATTTAATAACTCTTAAGCTTTGTCATCTCCTTGCGTAAGGTAGATTTGACCGCCAGCTCTGAAGGGCAGAGTGTCACTGTCATCTCTTCATAAGCTGATTTAAAATTTGATTGAGGGTCGTTGGCCCTCTTAAAGTGTCCTTAAACATCTGCCACATCTGCACTAAAAGTTTGGTGTTATTTCTGCAGGGGTGTCGTACCTGGGTGAGTGTTTTGTGCCCACTGCTCTGCAGAACAAGTGAAGTGACTTGCCCAGGGCAAGGGAGAAAAGTGACTGCCTTGCTCAGCAGGCTGCTGACAACCAGGGCTCCCACGGTCCCTGTGCATCATCTCCAGCCTTTGCCACTCCTGAACTCAAGGACCAAATGCAATCATTTGCTTCGGTCTTTGATGTCAGAAAGCCAAAGCTTCAGTTTTGTCATTTGTTTGATTTCTTTCTTTATATTATCCTTCATGGACATCACACAATCTGAAGTCGTAGTAGTACTACAAAACACTGAGTAGTTTTGGGAGCTGTGAACCATGTAAAGGAGAAAGAAAGAGGGAGCACACGTGGATACGTGCCTCAGTCTGGCAGTCTGAGCTCCTTTCTCTTTCTTTGATTACTTTTTTTATGTTTGTTTTTTTTTTAGTAGGTTGCCTGGGTTGGCACTGATTGAATTTAGAAGCATATCTGCTTTTGTGGCATCTGCGGTGCCTGTGACTGGTCTGCACTGCCTTTGTCTCCCTGGGTCATCACAGTCTGCCCAGTGCAGTCCCTGCACAACCAGTGTCTCTCTCTAAACAGTAATGGCCAGTCTGGATGTATTTGCTTTTATTTTTAACTTCTAGCTGACCTCTCTTCAATTTGCTTGCAACAGGCTGCCAGTCTGTGGCTGTTGGCCAGTTTTTGCACTCATACCCAAATAAACTAAATAATCCACTAAACAAATCAAAGTGGTGCTGCTGGGTCTGTGATGTGCTTCACCTCCTCCCTCTCTGGGCTGGTGTAGCTTTGTGTGCCAGGGTAGGTATTTATTGGACATCCCCACACAGTGGAACTTGCAATCCCAGCCAGTGGCAAAAGGGGAGATTTCAAACATGCTGAGGATTGTAAGAAAGAAAAGAGACTTTGGGTTATTGTGATCCCTGGGCTGAAGAGGTTAAAGTTGTGACCACAGCGGTCACTTCTGTAGGATCAGCAGCATTGTCCTATGGAATTCACCGTGCCCAGCCAGGCATTGTATCAGTGGGAACAGTGCAAGTACAGGACTTAGACTATTCATGGGGTGGTCGAACAACTGACATCAACTCACTGATTGATTTTATTTAACCAACTCACTAAGGGTTTATTTATAGAATTCAAAAAATAAGTGTAGGAGCAGTGAGGAATGTATCATCTGTCATGGAATTTGCCATTATAATCTGATGCTGCAGACTGGACTGGGCCATGATGCTTACATGGGTGGGAAGTGATTGGTTCCCTTCATTTAGTTGCTGTGTTCACAAACTGTGTTGAAAGGCTTTGGTGTTCCTTGTACAAAGAATCCAAGTGAAGTTGAAAGCAGCAAAGCTTTTAATTGTGCTAAAATGTGTGCATTGAGGTATGGCAGTAAAAAGCAGACACCACCAAGCTCCAGTAACTGTTGCAGAGAGCAACTTCATCTGGCACAAGAAGACGATGCACAAGATGGGACCTGATAGATCATTTCAATATTTGATTTCTGAGATTCTGTCAAATCTTTAAAGACCTGGCAGCAGGCTTTGATCTCCAAGACAAAGGGTGAAAGGAAAACCCAGGCTCTACATATCCTGTTGCTTTCTTTGGTGGGAGTAGCTGAGGAGATACCCAATTATTGCTGGTTTGCCTTTTTGTTAGAAACACCACAAGAACAGGAGCTGAGCCAGAAATTTCAGTTGCAAATTGAGTGTTTAAAGAAATACGTGTGAAGGTCTGTGCCTCAGCTCTGAGTTTATAATCACGGTGTCAGTGGAGAAAGATAATAGAATAAATTACATCATTAAATCCCAGACATTTTCAAGGGAAAAGTCCCATAAATAGTGGGGGTTGGCCCTGCAAGTGCAGGTCAGCCTTCCCTCGTGCTGCTGACATGTTCTGGGGGAGATGCTGTGTGTGCTCTTACACATCTGCTCATGGTTTATTCACTAAGTGAATAAGCGATTAAGGACTTCATCATAGTGCACTGAAGTGAACAGCTGAACTTCCTTTAACTGCAGTGGGTGAAATCAGAGCTGCAGATGAGTATTTCCCTGGCTGCTCAGGTTTTTTCACAGGGGAGAGCCCCGAGGAAGCTTTGTGAAGTTTGGTGTCGCAACATTTTGCTCGTTCCAGGAGCAGCGGCAATTGCACAGTGTAACGGTGCACAGTAAATAATGTGACCTTCTTTTCCCATATGGAAACCAGGATGACAGGAGAAATGATCTGCCCCAGGTGCAACAGACAGAATTTGGGGAGTCTCAGTTTCCAGTTTTCCTGTAAAGTGTAAATGATGTAGGGAATGTGGTGAGCTGTGGCCTCTTCTGTGCAGGGACTGCAGTGGGGAGGAACAAGTTCCCTGCCTGGTTAATGTAAGGCTGATGTAAATAATTTAAATTCAGCTGGGACAGAAAGGATTACTGCCCATCAAGGGTACCTAACAGCTATAAGCTGTGTGGGGCTCTGCATCTTTCATCCAGCCATTTTTGTTCTGTTAAATACATACACTGCTGTAGTGCCCAGCAATTCCAGGTAAAATGAGAATAAAAGTGCCAGGCACTCTACAGAAATGCAAGAACCACCCTAAACCATGCTTCTGCAAGTAGGTGATATTGAAAGGGGAACGGAAAGAGATGCAAAGTTTGTAGATAATGATTAGTCTGGGTTTATAAAATGTGGTTCACCTATCTGTTAAAAGCTGTGCACACATTTATAGATGTATACATATATACAGATGGATAAATTTCATTCAGTACTGGATCAAGAGTCATAAGTGGTGTCTCCAAGGAAGAGCAAGTCGTGGTGGTGGTGACTGCAGGTCAGGTGGGTAAAGGCAGGAGGGAGGGCAGAGACTGTGTAAAACACTCCTTTGGCATTAGCATACATTTCTTCTGGTGTGCCAGCACAATGGTCCCCAAGCTGGCTGTGCAAATGCTCAGCTTTTTTTAGTAGCTACTCAAAAACTCTGAAAGCAAAGCAGAGAAGTGTCCCTGAGTAGCTGCTTTCTAGTGATTTTTTTTTTTTTTTGGTTCATTCCTCCTGCGTGTTTGCTGCCCCTCTCAAATTGATCTGTTCTGAAAATTGTATCATGGTTGAATTCACATCCAACTACAAAGCAAGTCGAGAGGCTCGTAGTGTGGTCTGTGGGCAAGTAGGGGAAATTTTGTCTTAATCAATGTACAGTTCTCCATCCTGTGAAAGAAAATTAGCCATGTAGATACAAAAGAAGGACAAAGCAGCCACACACTGCAGCTCAGAAAACTTTCCATCATTTCTGCTGAATAGGGACCCAGTGTGGCTTTTTCTATAGAGCAACGCTCCATTTGTTTCAAGGAAGTTGTGAAATTGGAGAAGGAGAGGAGTTAGGAGGGAGCTCATTAGAGAGCCTCTGTTGTAAGGAGCACTTCCCAAAATTAAAGTGGCTGCTCAAAGGAAGTGCAAAAGTCTGCCCCCAGACTTGCATGTAAGTCGTGATTAAGATGTATGGTCCTCCCCCGGTGTGGGGATTTGTCCTGTGAATGGCAGTGCCACGTTGGGGAGAGCAGAAGAGCTGAGTCAGGAGTCATTAAGCTGCTGTGTCTCCAGGAGCCTTGTGTGGAGGGATAAGGAGGAAGCAGTGAGGGCTGTGCTCTGTTCCTAGTGCCCAAATAATGCATTTTTTCAAGACACAGTGGACCAGGCTCTTCTAGGGGAGAGGAGTCTCATGGGAGGGGAGGCACTTGGATGAAATATTTCCGTTCCCTGTAAGATTTTTGCTTATTTCTCATGGGGGTTTTGTGCCCCACGGTGTGATCTGTGCCTGGCCTGCTTTTTGGATTCTGCTTTTGCTCTCTGGGTTCTGCTTTTTTCATTTTTGTGTAAATGGGACTGTTGGAATATTAACCAAAACTGAGTTAATGAAACATCCTCATTGTTCTTGTGCTTGGGAAGGCCAATGTCTGTGTAGTTTCATAAGGAACAACTTGTGAACACATTCTTCAGGCTGTGAGGATTCAGACTGAGGGTATCTCAGCCTCTGGACCCTGCAGGTCACCCCCTAAATTCCTCAAGGGACTCAGATCCACAGGAGGTACATCTCTCCAATAGCTGAGAGGAGCAGGGGATCCAGGAGCACTTGGAAGGCAGGAGATAAGGGTGACTCCTTGCAGGAGGAGGCTGAACTTGGATGTACCTCACAAGGGACTGTGAAATAATTGCATGTCACTGCTATTCCCATTGATCTGAGGATACAAACCCAAACCCTGTGCTTTAAGGGAGCTGAGTTATGTACCTGCCTACAGACTTTTTCAAGGGGAAAAATGAAGAGTCAGAAAGCAGCTTATGTCAGGGCCCAGTGATTTGTCTCAGATGTTACACAGCAACACGTGTCTGAGATCCAGTCCATACCAACAGATTGTTCCTCCACCATATTGTTTTGTGACTAAAACTTGTTTTAAAAACTCCCACTACTTTTTAAAAAACACTTTGTTTTTAGAATCAAGTTCCAAATGTCCTCACAGTCATGCTGCTGGGACTGTCAACGTGCTTCATGCTCTGAATGGGGAAATCTGCAAAGTCAGACCTCGACTAAAATCAGCAGACAAATATTACCACTGAAAACGATAATTTCCCAGTGCCTGTAAGGTCAGATGGAGTCAAACCAATGGTCTGTCAGCAGAGGAGTTCATGTGTACTGGTGGTGTGAGCTGGCCAGGCTTCTAGCTGCTGCACTGATTTTCAAATTTGAGCACTACAAAGAGGAAACATCTGAAAAATAAAATAAAATAATTTAAAAAAATAAAATATGCTGATTTATAGAAGTGATAGATTGCAGTTCTGTCCAGCAGGTTCCTCTTTCCCAGGTACAGCACCGAAGATTTATTGGCTCATCCTTTTGTTTTTGTCCTTTCTTCCTTTCTTTTCCCTTGAGCGACCTCTCCTGTTTTCCTGTCTCCCTCTCTCTTTGATGAGGCTGTTCTACTGTACAGAACTCATTTTACTCCCTAATCCCATAGCAGCTTGTGAGGAAGTACAGATAAATCCTTCCAGACCTGAGCAAGTGCTGTTAGGATAGGATACTCGTGCTGATCATGAATCAGTAAAGATAGAGGGGTGAACACACTTTGCTTTAAGCAGAACGGGTAGGACTTGACAGGTGGGTTTTTGTTTGGTTATTGTGGGATCTGTCCCTTCTTTTGGGACACCAGCAGTCCTGTCTGTCAGTCAGACAAGGTAATGTCATGTCTGACCTGCTCCACCTTTGCTCAGGGCTCGGAAGAATTACAAAGCTGCACTGTGTTCTCTCCTGGGCAGAATTAAAATTAGTGACTAGACTTCAGGGTTTCTGAATGGATTTTTTTTTCAAGTTAAGGTTCCATTACTAATTTTCCTCCTGAGTCTGAGGGCTCTGCCTAATTTGTTGAAAATTGAGGCTGTTTGTAGCAGCTCTGGAGGAAGCCTTTGGGACATTGGCATCCAGTGGTGTTAAGGTGGAGCAGCCAGTGCACCTTAAAGTGGAAATCTCTTGTCTAATAACGTACTGTGTTGCAGACTTTCCGAAGATGTCGCTTCTTTTAACACTCACCGAGTTTGTACCTCTTAAATAGCTGATTGTGGAAGAAGAAAAGCTCCAGTCTGTGGTAGCTGGAGGGGGCTGGGGCTGTGGTTGGTGTCACTGTGGGATTTCCCACAGCGCTGGTGCTGCTGCACATCCTTCCCCTGAAGTTTGTGGAGCTGTGCTGGGAAGAGGCAGGGAGCCGACCCTGCTTAAAAACATTATTTAAGCCTCATTGGTTTCTTGACTATTGGTGAACAGTTTGTATCATGAAACCAGGACCTGGGGCAGACAGAGGTTAAAACTTACCCAGTGTTCCTGAGAGACTGGAAATAGAAACTTCTCCCTCTAATTCCAGTTCTGGGCTCTGGTGCCAGACCATCTTTTTGTCATCTAAACTGGCATTTGGTTTTTGCTGTTGCTGCCTATTAAGTGCCCAGGGATAGTGTCTGTGTTCCCTGTGCTGCCCATTGCATCCAACAACTTGCTTTTTTTGCCATAGCAATTAAGCAAGTCTGAATTGATGTCCTGCTCCTTCTCTTCCTTCTCTCCCCACTTCTGGCATTGCTCTCCCATCCCTTGCATTTATGCTGGCAATGAGGTGGTTCAGAAAGTTGAACTGGCAGAAAACTCATCCTCCCTCACAGAGAGGGGGAGGAATATATATATATATTTATTATTTTTATATTTCTTTAATGTTTCGCTCTCAGCACTAACCATCTCAGCACTTCCATCTCCGTCACGAGTTTCCTCTGGGGCTCTGTGCACCAGAAGTGCCTGGTGAGTGAGCCTTGAGCCATGATTAGGGCTTCTGTGCAATAAAGGTATTTGATGCTCCCTCTTTATGCCTTTTTTTTTTTGCTCTTAGAAGTAAAAATGAAATGTTATAACACTCGCCTATGTTTAGCATGTCCGCTGACTTGCCATTTTGGAAGTAGAACCAGTTCTATTTTTAGAGCTCAGCTTCCTGTTTGAGCTCTCTTTAAGTTTGTCCTTTGCACAGTCAAACTCTTTAAAAAAGTCTTAGTTAAACTGGGACAGTTTTGCTAAAAACAGTCATGTTCATGTCCGGATATAAACAGCAATAAACCCCCTCTGAATGAACGTTACAATGAAAATACAACCTCTCAAAAGAACGTTGTTTCCGTGATGTCAGAACATGAAAGTGAGATTGAACTGATGTGTTATGTGGTCACGGGCCCCCCCAGAGCCTCTGTCTACAGGTGGATTTAAAGATGAATTGCCCATATGGGAAAATTAAGCAGAACAGATATTTTAGAATAACTGTTCTTGTGCAATAACCATCCTCTGCTTTAGCCCACCCAAACTAGAAACGAGCTGTCTTATTCTGGAGGAATAGCACCCAAAATCCTAAATATTTTATGGTAGTTGTTATGCTTTAGTGTTATAATTTACCTTAGTCCAAAATGACCTTCAAGTTTAGGGCTTTTGCCTAAAAATATATATTAATATCAGCATGTTTTGGACCTGGGAACTTTGGAATCATCTCAGGCATCTTCCCAGGCATCCCCTGGATGGAGAGGAGTGCTCCAGCCCTGGGAGCTGGGCTCTGTCCCCCTTGCCAGGTGCCCCAGGCACAGCCAAGCTCTTCTTCCCACCGTTTGATGTTGCTGGTGGGACAGAAACAGGCAAGTATGGCTTGAAAGTACGGTGTCAGTGAGGCCATAAAAAACTAAACTGGCCTTTCCTTGTGGGGTGTGGTGCTGCCAGAGGCACTCTCCTAAAAATAAAAGGAGAATGGATTGCACTGATCCAATCAATGCTCCTTTGTACTTGTGTTTGGGAAAATTAAGAACTCAGCCATTGCCAGATTAACAGGTCGCTTGACAAAATCGTTTAATTCCTGTAGGATTCTCAGGATGCAAAGATGGTCTTAATAGTGTAGAATACAAAGACACCAAAAATGTTTTAAACATGAAATTATTTCATTTTTATTAACGGCTCCTAACACGGGTTATTGCACTTTGGCAGCTTTGTACCAAATGACAGAACTGCAGAGGGGAAGGTACCGGTAGTTTTCCGTCTCCATAAGGAGGAGATTCTCTGAACCCACTGAGAAGGCTCCTGCTGGAAAGACCTGGCCGAGGGGGAAAGAAGGAAAGGCTCAGAGCACTGCAGAGCAGGGGGGATGCCTTGGGGATCCTTGTTTTCCTGCTGGACCAGGCTGTGCTGGGTGAGGTGTGGGGAGAGCTGTGAGCCATGTCCGAGCTGGGCTCCTTTCCCTTTGTTCTTCTGTGCCCTCTGGTGGCACTGGGAGCGATGGGATCGGGTTGTGTCTCTTAAGCTGTTCTAACCCTGGCTCTGAAATGCAGGGAATGTCGGGAATAGCTCCACTTGAGCAAGGACTTTCTGCTTGGATTCACATCCCTCCCAGTTAGCAGGGGATATCATAATAGTCTCCTGTGGGTAAGCAGGAGAATACACGCTTTCCATCTCCGGGAGCTCCGGGGGGATTAACTGGGATGCAAGTTAAAGCTTTAGTCTTTAGGTACAATTAACCCACTAGTGAAGCAAGCAGATTTTCTGAGGCTCTGCCAAAAATCCTGCTTTATAAACCAAGGAATTTTTTTTCCTAGTAAGAAGCATAAAGATTAGAAAGGAGCAGTCCCTTGGCATTTGGGGTTGGTTTCTGGTTGTTGATGCTATACTGTACCTTGAGCACAGACCTCGGTTCAGTCACAAAGGGTTAAAATAATTCCCCAAGGTAGCTTTATCCTCTTAATGGACAGGCTTGGTAATCATTCTTACAGAAAGGACATTTCCTCTTTCCTCTGCCGTGGGGGAGTTGCACCTTTTCCTGCCGGTGCTGTGCTGGAGGAGAGACCACAGCCTAGAAAACACTGGTGTCATTTGCAGCTCTGATTCACACCTTCTGTGCATTTCTCATATTCCACTGCGTGGTTCATGTTTGCTTTGCTTCCACTGCTCCTAATATCCATGCTAAATCCACCTCAGGACAAGGATGGGCTAGTCTGGCAGCTGGGATAACCTGAAGCTGTTTGAGGTCAGGGCAGGGGAAGGCAGTGCTTCACCTGGTTAGAAACGGGAAATGGCAGCTGTTGTGCCCCAGAGGAGATGATGAATGTCCCAGCATTTCCCATTCACTGATCCCTCTCTGGCAAATTGTTACAATATTCCATAGGTGAAGGAGAGTGTGGGTGCAAACTCTGCAGGGGAGATCATCAAGAGTTTTGCGGAATGATTTGGGAGCTGGAGCCCAACACTCCTGGAGTCTCTGGGGTGGGATGGGCAACTGTGATTTGTGGAAGTGTTTGCTGGTGCAGGGAAGGTGCCTGTGTAACCTGCATTCATGAAGCAGAGTTCTGTCTCTGATGAGGGAACAAGGTTTGCCTCAATGTTGTTCTTGAGGTATTTTTACCAAGAAGCCTGGAACAGAAAGGAGCAAATCTCTGAACCAAACCAACTTGGCCAGGATGGGCAGTGGCAGGCAGGGACTCTGCACAGGTTGTTTTCCCCCAAGGTGTTCATTTCTATGTAAAAAGTTAATGATATTGCAGCATATAGGAATGTTGAACAATTCAATCTATTAGGATCTTCACAGCATCTTGGTCACTAGGCCTCCAAATAAAGGGAACAGATACTATATATGCTTTTCTCCCCTTTAATTTTAATATGGATTTTACTAATACATGGTCTAGAGTTACTTGGTATGTTTTTAAGGTTTTAAGTGAAGCACAGCTCTTCCTGGTGGATTTTACATTCCTAGATCTTACATCCCTGCAGCTGATTCTTCCCTCTCCTCCTTGCTGTCGTCTGTTCCCCTTGTCAAAGATGGCACTAGCTTGTTTCTTAGTTACTGTCTTTGTGATCCTTTGGGAATCCTGTGCTCCATGAGCAAGCAGCTGTAGAGGAAGATGCTTCCTTAGGCTGTAAAATCCCTTCCAGTGTACCCCAGCATCACCACTTTGCCTCTGAGTCACATCCTCTGCCAGAGAGGAAGCCTTGCCTCTAAATCCCATACTGTGGGATTATGTTGGAACTCACACCAAGCTGCTTGGGAAAAACATGCAGGGAAGGCCAAGGGTGAGGTGATGCAGGGTGCACATGGTCAGCAGGAGGAGGTGCTCTCTGCCAGCGAGGGATACACGTGCCTGTTAATCCATGTGCAGCTGAAATCAGGGATAGGATTGGTACCAGGGCAAGAGGCTGCCAGGGTCGCTGAGATCCTGCTGGGACCTGGAGGGCTGCACCAGGCCTCAGTGAGCGGGGTCCCTTCTCAGAGGGACAGGCTTAGAGGATACCTAAGAACTGTTAAAGAGAAATGGTAAAATGTGCGTTGGAGCTGTTCAGAAATCCGGCCTGACCTCAGATCTCTCAGCCTGCCACCGCTTTTTGGAGCCTCTGTGTGCTTCTTTCCCTTGCTCTGGGTGATATTTTTTAACCTTGTCCCAGGAACAGGGGATAGAAGAAAGAGCTGAGTCTTTTTAGGCCAGAAGAGATAAAGCTGGCAGGAAGCCAGAGCCGCTCTGCAGTGGGCAGTGAACACCAGGCTGTGAACCTGTAATTATACATCTCAAATTTTGTGAGCAGTACTCCAGGAATCGTTATGTATGGGCTTGTGGCTTAAGAGAAAAACATCCCCTCAAATTACTCTTTAATTTGGAAGTCAAGAGGCTGTCAATTCAAATCTTAAGCTCTTCTGCCTGTAATTGATAATCGTGTACATTTAACAAACCTGCTGTTGAACTGGGCCTCATACTCTTAATTCATCAGGTAACTGCTGATTTTTCTTTGGGAAAGGATAATTGAGAGGCTGTACAAGGTCGCTTCCTGCAAAGCTGAGATCAAACCTAGACTATAATATGGCAGATCCCAGGCTCTGCCACACAGCCCTTCAAATTCAATTTTTCAGTATCTGTGTCCTTAACCCCTCTGGGCTGGAGCCATTCCTTTGATCCCCAGGCTCTGGAAGCAGAGATGAGGATGGCTTTTATTCAGGGCATGTTCTGCAGGACTTCACCCCAGTTGCTCACCTGTGGAGTTGAAAACAAGACCATTCCCTTAGAGAGTCAAGTTAACCCTTAAAGAAACAACAAAACCGAACCAAATCTACCAGCCAACCAACTAAAAAAACACCCAACCCAAAACTAGATTTCACATGTGCTGTTTCAAACGTGCAAATGCCAATTTTAAGGGTTCTTGTGCTTTTTGACACATAACTAAACTCTCCCCATCCTGCCTCAAGGTGGCAACACTCCGTACAGTCCCGAGCCCAGCCTAAGGATGGGATCCTGTTCCCTGGCCTTGGAGTGAGGAGTTTGATGGGCTGGAGGGACTATTGCAGATTTACACTGTATACATTTTTATCTTTGATTTCAGAGCTTTATGGTCCCGAGTTCCTCTGCAGAACCATTATCACATCTGTCACTGTCACTGCTAGCAGGGGCTAAGGAGGGTTTTAGAGGAACAAGGCAATCCAGGCTATCACTCTTGCTGAAATACTGCTCCCAAGCCCACGATAGGCCAGGTGCTGTAATTATTAATAATTCCCTCTGATGGTGCCTATCAGCCTCCATTTTGTTTTAATGCAATTTATTTCGAGTCATTTCTTCGGCGGTGAAAATGGGTTTGGAGTGATTTTTTGGAAACGTTGCAAATTTGTTTGCTGGAATCCTTCTCTCCTGGAAATGAGACATGTCTCTCATGGGCTCCCGTCCGCTCACACGCAAATGAACTGCTAATTAGGATGATGAAATTGCTGGGAGAGGTGAAACCTTCCAGTTGGCCGAAGAGAAGATTGTGGATTAATCTGTGTAAAGCTGAAGGCTCGACTAAAACTGCTGTTCAACATTCTGGTGCTAATGAGACTTGTATGTCTGCCACTTGAGGAGCTGAAAGTATGTCCTGTAGTTTTTGTTGAGACATCCAAAGTGGGGGCTCACTCCTCTGTGGCATTTAGTGCTTTCATCTCCACTGGTGGGGACTGGAATTGGGAATATTCAGCAATCTGTATAAGGTGTTCAGTAATTTACAGTATCCAGTGATGCAAGGCAGTTTGCTCTTTATAGATAATTTTGGTACATGAGTAAAAGCATCTTGAGAGACATATGGATATTTAGAAAATTGCAGTATGATTTGGAGAGCTATTTGTCTTGCCTGCCCCCTGCTACCATATTATATCACTTCTTCATAATTTTTAATGTACTTCTGCTCATGTCAATTCGTGTAAAGGAGCAAACTGCTCTCTCCATCTTTGAGAAGCAAAGAGACACCAGGTGACCTGTTCGGTGTCACACTGGGGGAAAAGTCCACTTCCAAGTTAGTTCCTTGCTCGATGTGCTTGCTCAGGACCTGTGCAGGGGCTCATACTGGTCTCTCGTGCTCTAATACCAGTTTCCCTGCAGCTACTGAAAATTTATACATATATATATATAAAAATATACATATATATAATATACATATATATGGGTGTGTATATATGCATATCTATAAAAACAAAACCCAGGCAGCTGTTCTGAGGCTCCTCTGTGTTCGCAGGAAGCCGCAGGATCGTGGATGTGATGGATGTGAACACGCAGAGGGGGTTGAGATGAGCATGTCCCAGTTCGTGAGGTACTACGAGACCCCAGAGGCCCAGCGGGAGAAGCTCTACAACGTCATCAGCCTGGAGTTCAGCCACACCAAGCTGGAGAACATTGTCAAGCGCCCCAACGTGGTAAGGGATGCTCTGTGATGGGGGCTGCTTTCAGCTTCTCCCCAGAAATAAGCCGTGGAGTGGTTTATTTCATCACCAAGGTGATGTGAAGTGCCTGGAACTCCTGTCCCTTTAGTGTCAGGAGCTCGTTTTTAGCCAAGTAGAACGCTGGGCTCCTTGACAGTGGAACTTAATTTAATGGAATTAGGTACCTGATGAGCTGTTAATCATGCAATTTGCACAGATACACAGTTCCTCTCAAGGTATTTAGGGGAAATTCCATCCAAAATTAAGTACCTATCTATTGTTTTTCCTCCTCTTTAAGGAAGCTTAAACTATCAGGAAGCTTGAGTTCATTATTTATGAACCCTCCTACTAACTAAGAAATGTTCAGAGGGCTCCAAAGGGAAAAAGTTGAAAACACCATTATAAAATGTAGAAATCCAGACATAATTAAATCAGCATAATCACTGCTATGTCAGAATTGGCAGTAAAGGGGGTAGATTTGTCCATAGTTTTTAAAGGTAGAAGACTCCTGTGATTTTATTACCAATAGAGTCACTGGCAGTGAAACTGTGCCCTTATTGGTAAAGATGGTTTCATATATCCCTGAAATGTAGCCATGTGTAGGTGAGGGGTAGAGCATCGATTCAGTCACACACAGGGATGGAGGAAATGGCACTGGGGGTTTCCAGGTGTCCATCAGGACACTCAGCAGAGAGTCTGGGCATCAGTGCTGGCTGATCAGGGAACAGAGGGACCCCTCAAAGCACAACACTGCTGGGTGCCCTATGATGTTTTATTTTCAGACACTTTTCTCCTGATTTTTAAGTCCTTTTCTAGTTACAACAGCAGCTTTTTTTTTGCTGAGGACATCTCTTGCCTATGCAGGCAATATAAACACCACACTGCTGCCTGAACAGATCAAAAACAGGTGGCAGCTCTAACTGCTGATTTGTCAAAGTAATTCTTAACTTTTGTATTCTGTTACACACAGATCACAGATTGAATATTAAACACATATTTAGATGTTTATTCAGATTTTTGCTGTTGTTCACTCCCATGGGACAAGAAGAGAGGGTGTTAGGGAAGTCCAGCACATAAAGTCAGCTCCTAGTTGAATGCTGTATTTGTCTAAGTGGTTCTCTTGAATTCTGCACAGCTCTTTGAGCCCACTTAAGGCAGAAACACTTGATTCAGGTTCCCTGTTGTGTAAACTCTGGGTTGCAATATCCAGATGTGGGAATTATTTCAGAATCAGGGCAGTAACCATCAGTTTTGTTTTCACATACAGTTGTGGTATTCATGGAATGGGACCTGTTTCTCCTGGCTACATGATCTTACTCCTCTTCTCAAAGTACCTTGTGTTATCAGCAGTCCCTGGTGCAGAAGGAGAGAAAGGGCTCAGCCCCAGAGTGCAGGAATTACATGTGTTAATTGCCCTATTGTGAAAATCCTCAGGGAATAGGAACAGTTGAGTTGACTCACACAAATAACATTTTTGGGTAGGCCTTCAAACAGAATTAGCAGTCAGGAGGCTAAAGGTCTGAATTGGATCTCTCTGGTCTTGCTGCACACAGTCAGGGGACAGCTCTGTCACCAAGGCCTAGGACAGGTCTTGAGTCCTGTCTGACCCCAGACTGGAGGTTCAGTCCCACACGAGGCGTTTCTGAGCCACGCTGTGGCTGAGCACAAGCACTGCAGCCTGCCAAGGGCTTCCCAAGGCGCCTGGTGTTTTCCCCTGTTTTGAAACCTGGCACATGTGACCCCCTTGCATAACCAGCAGGGAGTGTTACAGATATGTAGCACAGGCTCCATCACAAACAGAGCGAGGAGTGAGTCACAGGCTTGTCCTTGCTGTGGCTGTGATGGACACATTGCTGTCTGTGCTCCCACCCAGCTGTGCTTCCATGGCCCTGAGCTACATTTGCTTTCCAGCTCTTCCTCATCTTGCAGGATGTTTCCAATTGCTTGGCTTCACTGTTTTCTCCTGCCCACACTCCCTAAAAGTTTGGCTTTTGAACAAAAACTTCTCGAACAAGAACTTCTTTGGGTCAATTTTATACCCCAGCAGAAGGATGAAGGAGTTCACAGTAGGAGTTCATATAATTACTCAAACCAGAATTTGGCCAGAACAAGGGTGTTAATGTTCCTTGCAATGTAAGGTGTTGGGATACTATAATCTCTTTTATGTTTGCATTTTAAAGTTTATAAATGCAATTCCTAGGCTGTTGGCTACAACAGTGCATTTGCATACAGACAGAATAGGAGAGAAGGTGCTCACAGGTGCCTGTGGGACAGAATTTGCACCCAGGTAAATTGACTGCAAATCTCTCCTTCCTCTGGGTTGCAAAGGGCTGAGTTGTGGTGATGAAGCAAGTTGGGTGCATGGGACTTCTGCTTAACAGCAAGGCTCTCCCTGTCTGTGAGCATCTGCTGCTGTCATGGCAGGAGTTTTAGCCAGCAGGAGTATGTCCTACTACATGTGCAGTAACTAACAGCTGATTCTGGTGGGCTTTCAGGTGGACTTGGTCGACTGGGTGGATAATATGTGGCCACAGCATTTGAAGGAGAGACAGACGGATGCTACCAATGCTATTTCAGAGATGAAGTACCCCAAAGTGAAAAAGTAAGTCTATTTAAGTCTTCAAAAAAAGTCTTGAAGTCTTCAAAAATCTTTGCCCTTGACTGCCTTGATTAATTCCTTTTACAGTCTTTAACCAAATCTCTTTGAAAAGTGCATTTTTGTTGTTCAGTTTTGAGCAACTCGGTTTTGAAAATGGCAGACTGACCTTAAATAGTGAATTCTCTGAAAGTGCTGCCCAAAGAAATCACTTCACAGGATGCAGAGATGTCACACAGTTGTTGGCTGGGCTCAGATCCTTCCCAGGTCCTAAGCCACTAATGGCTGAGAAGTTATTAGCTGAGAGATGTTTTATGAAATGAACTTGATGACTGTTTTCAATCAGGTGTGTGACTCCCCAGAAACTCTGCCACTGCTCTTCATGACAGTTTACTTTTCTGTTGATTTTTTTCAACAGCAAGATCAGATATTGGACTGACTGCACAGGCTTTGTCTCATTTCAGAGGACCCACTCAGGGCCTGTTTGAGACCAAAAATGAGCAGTGTGTCCTGATTCTGCCTATCTCAGTTCCAGCTTTTGGGCAAGCATAACCTCACCTCACTCTTTCTTCTGTTTGAGTGTCTTTCTTGAAACTTTTCATATGATGATTGGAAAAAGGAATTATTTGGGGGCCTCAAAATGTGCACTGTAAACTCCATAGGAGTTAGTGCAGCTGAGACAGGGGTTCCTGTTGATGATGTAATGACCTGTATGGCTGATGAACTGCAGGTAATCCTGGAAGCCCTTCACTGCTGTTTCTGGTTTAGAGGCATTTTCTATTGGCCAGACAAATGCTGGCAGCATCCCAGGCTCTGCTGTTGAACCGACCTCTGGTGTTCTGAAAATTGCTCAGGACTCTTTCCAAACTGCAAAATACACTAGTAGTAACAGATACAAAGGAGTGTGCAGTCAGCAAGTGATACACAGCATTTACTCCTGTTCTATGAAAATAAACATTCTGGAAGGTAAAGGTCTCCACAACAGAAGACATTGTGGGAAGCCTCCTCCTACAATATGGTCCAGTGCCTGGTCCAATGCTCAGCACCTCTGATTTCATTGGAAGCTAAAGATACTCCATTATTTTGAAAGGATCAAACTGCTTGTTAGGGTAACTAGATATGGATTGGAGTGCCCCGTTTCACATGTGCATTTGGAAATGTCCTCAGTGACTTGCCTGAGGTCACAAAATAAACAAAGTGGCAGAGCAGCACTTGCTTCCCAAGTGGTTAGTCAGCTAAACAACTTTATTTATAATCTGCTAGAGCTAAGAAACTGAATCGTGATTCAGGGCTTCAGGACTCATGGATTGTACAAGGTAAGAAGTAAAGAAAAAAATACCTTTCCTAGAGCAGGCACACTCTGGATGCTGAGAAAGATGGAGCAAGTAAACAAAGCAAGGCAGAAGTGGTTTAAAGGATAAAGTAGCAACATGACTAACAGAATTTAGCAGAAAAAGCAGAGTATGTGCTTGCAGTTCACTGCTTGCATCATGAAATGCCAGATGGTAGGTTTCAAAGAGATTTTAGAGATGTAGCAATTCAACAGATTTTGATGTGGAGTTTTTCCCGTGTGTGGAGGGTGGCCTGGGAGAGAGGAAGGAGGTGCCTGATGAAGAAGCAGACACGGAGCCACTGAGGCTGCTGTCACTGGCAAAGGGAAGGTGGAGGTTGACAGCTTGATAAACTGGTAGCTGTGATAGGTACAGGAAAGCTAAACAGTGAAGGATTGTGAGCACTTGAAATGTGACAATAGAGTTTGATGTGGGAAAAGGAGTTACCAGGCGTGAGTGCTAAAGGCGAGGGTGATGCAGCTGGAGTGATGAGGATGTTGCTAGTGAGCACCATCTCACATAAAGACTAGAGAAGGATGATTTATAGCACTGTTGGCACAAACCCCTCATCAGTCTGAAGAAGCCACAAAGATAAAACCAGTAACAAACAGTGATAGTCTGGGAGCACAACAGAAGCTGTACCACATCAGGACAAAGATCTGTGGCTCTCAGTAACCTGTCTGCTCTTGGGTGCTGGCATTGATGCCCTGGGAGGAGTGTAAGAACAGTGTGAGCATAAAATGATGTCACCCCTAAAAATTACCTTCTGAGCTTCCACTGTCTGCAGGTCAGGCAGGGGCCGTCCTGAGGTGGACGTGGTTTCTGTGTGCTTGGTGACTCTCAAGAGATTTCTCTTACATGAACTTGTCCAGTTTAAAGGTGAACTCCTCGATATCAGCTTCCTCCATCTTTGGGAATTCAGATTGGCCCTTTCCTGTAGAGATACCGGTCCCAGCTATTGCTGTGAGTACCCGCAGGATACAAGCTGCTATTAAGGAGATCACGTTCAGTTGTGGAGCTGCCACTTGTTCCACGCTGCCCATCCTTTTATGTGAACTGTCAGTATCCTTATGCTTTATTAATGAGTGTTGTTGCTCGGGAATGGGATGGTTCCATTTCACTCTTGCTCTCCGCATTCCCACAATGCCGCGAGTTCGCAGCGTGCCATCCCCACCATTAACGTGTTCCCTACAAACACAAAGCACTCCAGCGAGAGCGCTGCGGTTTCGCAGACACAGATGGCACTACCAGACACAAATGTCTGTCTTGGCTCCTGCACGTCGAGTTCCGTGCTGGGAGTGAAGTTAGAGAACGCTCCATCTGCTGCGCTGCCTCGGTTACCAGGAGCCCTGTGTGCGCTGGAGACCGCCCTGCCTTCCACTTGGACCCGCACCATTAACTTTCAAAAAAAACACCTCTGGGTAACGAGGTTATCTCTTCTGTCTGTAGGTAAGTGACTGCTTACCTCGCAGGAGCCTGAATTAAGTGGAAAAGCAGTTTATGTCAAAAAAACTTTCCAAGTGCTACCTCACAAGCAGTAAGGCAACGTGAGAAATGAAGGGGATGGCTTGCTGAGGCGGGAGTGTGGCAAACTTCAAACTGGTATAAGCTGGCACTGCCCCTGCAATAACAGTCCCCTGCCCACACCGTCCCATCCTTGTTGCTAAAACACATCATGCAGCTGCAGAGCAAACTGGACTGGGGACTGCTCTGGCTGAAAACTGGCTCAGATATACACAAAAATTGGTTAGTTTTCAGGCCACCCAAACCACCACATGGCTGCATAAATGCTTATGCCAACAGAAGGGCAGTGCAGAGGTGTGAAAACAACATAGTAGTGGGATCACTCCGCCAGGTGACACCGGGTGAGCAGAGCGAGCAGCTCACTGCTGCCAAGAAAACCTGTTCCTTCCTCCCCTCTCTCACATTCTGGGGTGCAAGTTGCTGAGAAAAGCCTTGCAGACACGGGACTCTGGATGAGAGTGGGAACATGCCATGTAACCAGGAGCCGAGGCAGCGGGAAAAGGCAGTGCTGTTGTAACATCAGCTTTTAGGTGCAGAAGCTTGTGTAGCACCATAACCATTCTCAGGTAGCTCAAAACAAGGTCAGATTTAGTTTTCTGTTTAAATTCACCCAGGACTGAAGCAATCTGGATACAACTGAACCCAAACCCACCAAAAAAAAAAAAAAGTACTAGTTTGATTTTTTGTTTATCAAAAGAAATAGCCCTGCTGAAATTATTATCCTCTTTGTTAGGTTTTGTGTTTGTAGCCTTGCAAGATTATTTGCAATACAGTGGCAGTGAAAATAGCTACAGCACAGGACTTGATGGCTGTAAAAACAGTAACAGGCACTTCTAAGAACCTGATGTTTGTGCCAGGGAATGAATGAAAGTGAAAGCTTTTGTCACTACAACATGCTTTTTGCCTTCAAAATTCTTATTATTACTTGAAATATCTAAGCACTTTTATAATAGGTCTTTATATTGCTGCTGTCCTTCAACTGAGGATGGTGTATCTTGTGTGAAACATCTACCTGTTCTCAGAAGGATGCTGCTGCTCAGTTAGCATGTCCTCAGCCCTATTTTCCCTCTCCCAGGCTGTTATTCAGCCACCCATTCCTTTCTATTCATTCCTTTACTGAGCAGGGATGGATTTAAACAGATGCTAAAATGCTCTGCTGAGCTGTGGTCTAATTAGAAGCTGAGGGTGTGCCTCTGGAGACAGCGATTGCCATTTGAATCCAGGGAGCTCACAGGTCCCCCAACACTCTGGTTTATGCTTGTGAGAGACTGGTGTGCACTTTGTATGTCATTTGTGAACTGCTTTTGATACAAAACTGCTCTATAAGTACAGTTCAGTGCAAAAAATCAGACCAACAAGTGCGAGTTCTCATTAAGACTTTCCGAGCTCGCAAAATATATAAAATGTGATGTCTTCACATCATTGCATTAGTCTCAAATCCTCCTTTGTGTAGAGACTGGAGGACTTGCAGCACCACACATGTAACTCAAATAAGCACCAGTGTCTGTGTGTGAGTTTGTGGTGACCCTGGATCTGAACAGCCACCTACCCTGGTAGTCAGTGCCAAAATCTGGGGGCTGGAGGTCAGTCTGGCCCTGTGAGCCCACCCCACACACTCTTGGTGTCCCACCTGTGCTGGGACCGGGCAAGGGCGGGACGAGGCAAGTGTTGTCAGGTACTTCGGCCCCGGTGTGGTCTCTCAGTGTGATTTGCAGTCGCTTCACAAACTCCTCGGTGCATGGCAGAAAACAAACTTCTCTTATCTCGGGTGTTGTTTCTGTGTGACTGGTCGGATCGTAACCCCCTCGGGGCAGGGGCTGGGCCTTTCATGTGCGTTTGAAGTGCCCGGTGCGCGCACGGGGTGTGGTGATCACGGTGAGGGGCGGAGGGGGGTGTTTTCCCCCGGGCGGGGAGCGCTGGGTATCGCTGCCCGGGAGGGCACGGCACGGGTCCCAGGGGCCTTCCACGGGCAGGGCCGGCCCGGCGGCCACGGGTGGGTGCTTGGGGGGCCTCTGTGAGGGGGGAGCTGGGGTTCTTCATCCCTGACGGGTGAGCCGGGGGGCTCGTCGCTGAAGGAGATGCTGGGGCTCGTCCCCGCTGGGGTGCATCCCAGAGGAGAAGCCGGGTTCATCCCCGAGGAGATGCTGGGGCTCCTCCCCGCGGGAGCAGCCGGGGCTCATCGCAAAGAAGCCGGGTTCATCCCTGAGGAGCAGCCTGGCCCTCCTGGCAGCGGCGGGGCCGGGTTTCTCCCCGGTGAGCCGGGGGTGTGGGGGCGGCAGCCGGGCCGGTGCCTCCCGGGTGACAATGGTTTCTTTTGTCTTGCGGCGCAATTTGTGGCTTCCAGTTGCAGGGCCCCAGTGTGGGAGCGCTGTCGGTGCGGGCCGAGGCGCCCCGAGGTAGCTTTTGTTCCTGCCGTCTCCTTCCAGCTCCTGCTCCCAGGCCCGGGAGAAGGGGCCCCGCGGTGCCGGGATGCTGCCGGGGCCGCCCTCCTCCCACGGCCGGGAGCGTCTCTCCCGCGCGGGGATGGGGAGCCAGGCCCGCGCCTTTCCCCGCGCTGGCACTTGCAGTTGGCTCATGGGTCTGTGGTATTCGGTTTCAGGCTCAGGGATTTCAACCAGCCGGCGCTGCTCCTGGGAGGAAGGAAGAGTGAGCTATACTTTTCTCATTGGCCCGAACAAAAAACAGAAGCCTCTGCTGGGGTTTGGGAGTGGTTTATGGGCTGAGCTCAGTGGCAGGGGAGCCCTCGCAATGCCAGAGGGAATAGAGCCGTATGGTGCGCGGTGCCTATTGCGGGAGAGAAGGAGCTGAGCTCAGGGTAATGCTGCTGCCTGTGCGTCCGCTCGCGTCTCCCCGAGCCCATGTGCATGATCGCTGCCCGCCCTGCCCGGCCGTGCCTTCGCATCCCGGCGCGGCTCTCGCTGTCTTTGTTTCTCTGTTTGCTTGCGGGTTTGTAGCGATGCGTGGCGAGTGCATTGTGGGTTTGCCTGGGAGTGTGGTCTCTGCGCTGGCTTATGGAGCGGTGTCTGTGTTGTTTCTGTGTTCCCAGCTCGCTGTGTTTGCTTAGTGGTTTAGCTTCATTTGTATCATCTCCCTCTCTCTCTCTCTTTTTTTTTTTTTCCCTGATCTCTGTGTTTGTTCTTCCCCGTGAGTTTGCAGGTTACTCCATATTTCTTCGCATCATTGCTCTAACAAATTTCCCCAGATGTTTGGTTTTGGTTTTTTTTTTTGGGGGGGGGGGCGAGGGGGAAAGTTCTCCATTTCCCCGCACCACAAATCCTTCCTTCAGAATAACAATACATTAAATCAAACAAATTCAGCCTTGTGGAGAGCATAAACCAAACTCTTCAGTGGGGAAGGGAAGCTCCCCCACAACAGATTACAAGCAGCTGCATGTTTTAAAACCCTGACTGAGGCTGTGCAGGGAGATAAAGTGGAGTGGGCAGGGATTGGATGTGGTAGCAGTTGTGAAAATATTAAAGTTGGGGCATCTTTTGCATCGCCTGTGTTTTCAGGGTGTAACTCTGGTCAGGTTGTATCCCCATGCCCGATGTGGGATTGCCTTCCTGTACCCACTGTACCTGCTTGGCCCAGAGCTCTGCGACCACAGCACGCAGTGGGATGTAGTTCCTAGATTTCTTTCAACATGGATGCTGTGTTATGGCTTTTTTTTTTCTTTCCCCTTTTTTTTTTTTTAAATCGTTTTTATGGAGAACCCGAAAAAGTTGAGTGGTTCCCCCCAAATCAGCAGCTGCTGGTGATGAGGAGCCGCTGGCCGAGGCTGGAGCAGAGCGGTGTCTGAGATTAGCTGTGGCATGGAGCTGTGCTGGGACCATGTGACTGCGGTGTACATTGGAAGAGGAAGCTGTAGAGGTCAATGCAAAGGCATTGTGCCAGACTCTGGCAACCAGGGGAGTGCTGGATGGCGGAAGATCCTCCCGCAGGCTCCTGAGCCGCCCGGGAGCTGCTGGGCTGGGACAAAAGCAGGCCCGGGGAGATTAACAGCAGAATCAAGGCATGGCTCGTGTGTGGATGGAAGGAAAAACTGGTTTATTTTCCAAAGGCTTTGTAGGTTTTTCTTAATCACCATATGTGGCTCTTTTCACTAAAACCATCTTTAATGGAATGGTGATTGTGTTTAGAGGAGTTTCAAGAAAACAGAGGGAAAATGGGGGAAAACATGGGCAAGAAAGAGTTGCGTGTTCACACTTATACCTGCCTTGGTGTTTTCTCACAAAACTAAATTTCAAGCGCTTTGATTTGATGAGATTCAATCCTGTTATTTCCTCTCTGAACACAAGCAGATTGACTGCTTCAGGTTTAGATTGTTGACTGCTGAGGAATAACTAAAACCAGCTAATGCTCAGGCCACGTTTGCTCTTTCAGAATATCTTAATTCAACGGGTGATTGTTGGTAGGTAGCACTGTCTAGGAAATTTTTGTTGGTGTGATGTATTTTACATGTGACCTTTTGGAAACTGAAAATAATTGACTCCATGAGGATTTCATTTTTTAACTTTAGAACAACATGAACCTCTAACACTCAGCACTGCCCACAAACTGAGAATTTCCATGTTGATTTTTTTTTTTTTTTTAATGAGCAATAATTATTCAATCTGTGACTTTTTGCAGTTTGACTGGAAGAAAGGCAACTTCCTTTCTGGGCTTCTTTTATTGTTTTTAAATTCTATCTGACTTGTAATCAACAACATCTTGGTAGAGAAAACATAAAAGGAGAAATTAAAAAAAAAAAAGTGTTTGGGAGGGAAGGACTCATATTTTGAAATGGAGCATATTGAGAGTGTAGACAGCTTCTTGGCTAGCTGTGATTTTTGAAGCATCTGAAATACCCCAGGGGCAGCAAAAGCTTCTTCCTGCTTCTGAAGGATTAGAAAAAAAAAAAAAAATTAAAAAAATTCCAGAGTGGGCAAGAGGAGAGACGTGTAATTGCACAAGGAGAGGTTTTAATTGTGAGATGAAGGCGCAGGACCTTTTTTGAAGCGCACAAATTGACTGTCTTCATGACAGCATTGCGTATCATTCTGTCAACTCCGGCTCGGGATGTGGTTGCTAGGCAGCGGCTCTTATGGACCCAGAGTGGCTCTGATTTGCCAGCCTTCTGCAGACACATGGTAAGGTCCTTCCCAGCCTATCATCTACAGGGACTTCTGCACGCCGGCTGCATACTGCTGAGCTTCTCCTACCTGCCTGTGAGCAGAAAAAGACACACTTAAATGAAACCCTCTTTTTTTTTTTTTTTCCCTTTTTTTTTTTTTTTCGTTTTGTTCCAAATCCCCTTCCGGTGGTGTTTCCATAACTCCCCTTAAAAACCAAAGCAAAGCAAAGCAAAAACAAACAAACAAACAAACAAAAAAAAGCCATGAAACGGAGACCGGAACAAGGAAAAGAGGTTAGTGGGTTAAGTGGTGTGTGTTTCCTGCGTTTGCAAAGGTGCCTACAGTGAGGAGGGCGGCTGTGATTCGGCCATTAGTTACAGATGGTGGCTGGAGGCTGGAGATTCCTGCAGCCAGAACACGGCTCTTGTGTCTTTTTTTCCAGCAGTGCCGACTTTAAACGGCTCAAAACCTGTATCCAGACGGCATAAAAAATAGTGGATTTGATCCTTAGCGTTGCTGCCAGCTGGGTCCTTTTGCATATTTTGATGCAGAAATGCCTAGAAATGTGAACAAAAAGGAGTTAGTTTGCCAAACGAGGTTTCTGTCCCCCAGTCCTTGCAAAAATGGCATGAGTGGCAAGTAGGTAAAGAACATTCAGGAGGATTTGTAGGCAAATTAAGATTTTTGAAAACTTCGCTCTTTGAAGCAATTTGTGTACAACTCTTGGTGCAGGTCGTGTCTCTCGAGTGGGGATGGAGAGCATTAAAACAGATCACCCCGGGGACTGGCAGGGGCATTAGAAATATTTCTGAACAGCCTCACTTTTAATGTTTTTCCATTCCTTAACTCTGAAGGTTTTCATTCCTCTTGCGTGAACAGCAAACTCAGATGGGGAGATTCGCGTTTTTCAGCAGAAACCTTGTTATATTCACGAGACAAATCACTGTACTAGAGACAAATCACTGTGCTAGAAATGCAGAAACTTAATTGGTGGAAGCAGCACTGCACACACAGTTAACCTCTGCAAATTAAGACGTGAAAAATACTGTTTCAGACTGATTCATTTTTGCCCTTCACTCTGCTTGCAGGTACTGTTTGATGAGTGTGAAAGGATGCTTCACTGATTTTCATATTGATTTTGGTGGCACTTCAGTGTGGTATCACGTTTTCCGTGGGGGGAAGGTAGGTGAACCTTATTTGATATTTGTTTTTATTTGTCTGTGCCTCTTATGGAGGGGAGGGGTTGCTTTCTCTCTTTTTTCTTCTTTTTTTTCTCAGTCTGTTTCAGCAGCTTTGTTGATACTGATACAGAGTTTCCTGAACTAGAAGGACATCACTCACCGTTACAAAACAAATGAGTGATTTATTTGAAATACCAAATGTGTTATTTGTGTTGGTGGTGCTTTTGCTGTGTGGTCCAGAAGTGTCTTGCAGCGAGATGTGGCTGCGTGTACCCTTGCTGGGTCAGAGTGCCCTCACAGGACTCCTTCTGTAGCTAGAGCTTCTGTTCCTTTCAGAATTCCATGTTCCCGTAGCGTGCACAGGCACAATATGCCAGACCTGAAATATTACAGGATGCAGAGGAGTTAAAATACACCGTGTGTATGGCTGCATTCACACCTTCCCTGGTTTAGGATGTTTTCCCCAACTGAAGTATAGACAGTGTATGGTGGGAACTGAAATGAATCTGTGGTGCAGGTGCTGTAGTCCAGTGAAGTAGAATCTCTGTAGCCCAGGGAAGCTGTAGGGTACCAATACACTGGTCTGACCTGCAGGTAAACCCCAGGCATCTTCTGAGTGAGATGTTTCTGGAAGAAGGATGACAGCTGACAGTTACCCAGCCACTTCCAGCACATGGACTAATTGCTGCTGCTGTGTCTGTGTGTGTGGCTCTGTGTACAACACCTGGAAAACCAGGGTTTTATGCAGAAAGCTGCTCGTTTGTCTAACACAGGATAACCTTGGTGGAATCTCTCAGCTGTTTGTTTTTGTTGACTGTTGGTAATAGTTAAAATTTTCGTTTTATTTTTAGATCTTCTGGCTGATTCCGCCTACTCTGCAGAACCTAGAACTTTATGAAGAATGGGTTCTCTCAGGAAAGCAAAGTGATATCTTTCTGGGAGACAGGGTGGAACGGTGCCAAAGAATTGAGCTGAAACAAGGCTACACGTTCTTCATTCCTTCAGGTATCACTTGTTAACTAACCTTCTGGAATCACTGGGGGGGTGTTTGACTAACAGTTCTCTATAAAGCAATTCTTCACACCTAAACCCCGTACCGACCTCCTTATTAGCTGTGGCAGAAGGAGGGCTAAGGACTGAATGCACTTAATTTTCCAGATATTAAGGCTTACGGAAAATGTGCTGTGAGGAATCTGTGCAGTGATCACTTGTGCAGTACTGGGGGAGAGAGAACTTGGGCCCTGGGGGCTTTCAGTCCACCACTCCTCCCCAGAGTCGTACTGACTGCTGTTGTAGGCTTGCTGGGGAAGATATTTTCCTCTTTTTGTGGTGTCTTCTGGTAGGTTTCACCTGCAGTTCAGTAACTGGCTTCTCTGCCTCTCTCTGTAACCAGAGGTGGGTCTCGATTCCCTGATGGAACTCTAGGGAGATTCCAGTCCATGGAGGAGCAGGCACTGTGCTCCCTCAGGGTTGCTTCTTGGAGAAACAGTTTTATTGTTATAACTCTTCAGATTTCTGTCGATGGAGATTGTGCTGAACCTGGAAATCTTCCAGCAGCCCAGCCACCCTCAGAGTTACACTCCTGCCCACCTCAGTAGCTGCGTTGCATGATCCAGGCTCGTCTTGCAAAGCCACCAGATAGTTGCTGCTTTGAAGGCTGGTGATTTCAGCCCTTTCTGCTCCTGCCTAAATTGTAACACTCCTCACTTAAGGTGATATCAGACTTTGCTTTCCTTGACTGTTATGGGACCATAAGTTTGTTTATAATGATTTAACCCATTGCCTCTGTCCAGTGGCTCTTACAGGGAGATAAGTATAGGTAGACTTTCTACGTGAAAGAAAGATAGGTTGGTAGTTTTTCAGCTGTAGAATTAATTACTCTGTGGAGATAGGATTATTATTTTTTAGCCCTGGAGACAATGCAGGTCATGCAGAGACAGTGACAATGTTCTTCCCAGCTGGGGAGCAATGCTGGGATCAGTTGAAGGCCACAGATGTGCACATTTGTAAGTATTTGGTAAGAACCAGCCTGGGACTGACAGGCAGAATGACTTTGAGGGTAGAGGAGTTAATCCATTAAAGGAATTAGATCTTCCCTTGAAACAGGTCAGAATGTGCTGTTACTGTTTGAACTGGGTGTTTGAGAGTGGCTGTGCTGTTTGCTCAGATCCCATTACTGCATCTTCGTATTTATCTTCATCCTCCCGTGAAAAGCCTCCTCCAAATAAGACTTTCTGCATGTCAGTTTAGTCATGCTCAGCAGCTGGAATACTGCAGGTTGTGGGAGCTTGGACAGGACACAGCTGTGACATGGTGGCTGACACAAAGTGATTCCAAATGGGTTTTTGACTGTAGTTTCTGTTTTCTTCAAGTACAGAAATGCCAATACCTCAGACATTTTAGGCTCTGTGCCACATTTGAAAAGCATTTATGAATAATTTCTCTCTAAGCACCTCATAGACTCAAGGGTTTTTGCTCTGCTGTATTTTGTTCAGAAAACTTACTTGCAAATCTCGTATTTATGTGAAAGAGCATTATTTCGGCCTCTGTTTTAAGAGTATGGAAATGCCTAATTAAAGGCTGTTCCAGGTCAGTGAATTGAGCACAGCTGTGTAAAACAGGTCAATTCCTATGACCTCTTTGCTCTGGTTTGTGCACATACCATGTTAGTTAATGTTTGGAAGTGTTTTTTATGTGCTTTAGAAGTGTTCACAGTGTTTAGGTTCTGTTTATTGGTGTCTGTAAAACCGGTGTGTCCCATATTTTCAGTTGAGCCTGATAAACTCTTGACCAGCCTCAACTCATCCACAAGGAAATACCTTCTAATTGCAGGTTTAGTCACAGGAAGTGGAGAGGAATTAGTGCTCAGCTGGACTGTGAATGGAGAACATTTCAGCAAAGGACTGAAGTGTATCCTGCTCTGCTCCTGCTCTCAAGTAATTTTTGGGAGTGGTCCTAGAAATGATATTATACCATAGCAGTGTGAGGATGGAGTAGTTAGAGAAGACTGTAAGAAGGACCTGTGAGGGAATGAGAGGTCACAGGCTCGTGGGAAATGGAAGGTTTCTCTGAGAATCTGGGATCAGCAGTAGATCCAGTAAATCCCTGAAACTACAAACCACTTGGCCAAGAGTGGGAATCGTTCTTACAGAAGGCATAATTACAGTGCTCACCAGGGCCTCAGGGTATTTTCCTCTCCATCACTGCCATCATCCTTTCAGGATTAAGTTTAAACCTGTGCTTCTAACCCTGCAAGGCACTGAGAGGCACGATCTGAACTGTGGGATCAGGGAGGAATTGAGCCCAGTATTGTCAGCACAGTGAGCTGTTACGGGCCAAGGTGCTTCTTGAAGCATTTGAGGAGTTCTTCCTAAAGATGAGGAGGGGGGAAGTAAGCCGGGATTCTGAGGGGTACCATGTGAGGGGCCTCATGTAGTGCCCTGGTGGCCCCCTAGGATGGCTCCACACGAGCTGTGCACCGTTACAAGCTCTCACCACCCACTTTACTGGTTCCCACTGGTGAGTAAAGGATCATAACTCTGGTAAAGTCTGTGGCAAAGTGATAAAATCAACCAGGAGCCAGGCCTTTATCATTAATATAACGGGTGTCAGCCTAATTGTTGATTGAGAAATACACCATGTTGTGCCATGCTGAGGTTTATGGCCAGATTAGATTCAAGGTGTTAGACCAGCTGAAGGTTCAAGAGGGCAGGAAGCCATGGTTGCTACCAGTGTCAGTGAAATCTGGTCCGGGTAACACATCTCATTCTGGCACAGTGGACAGTGGATGCTCCACATCTGACTCACATTCCAGATGGAAGGGAAATGCTTTAAAGGGGCTGCTTTTCTTCAGGTGGAAACTGTGATGATCTGTAAGAGGAAAAGCAGCATCTCAGTGCTCAGTTACTGTCTCAAATTTTATCAGTCACAGTCAAATCTAGAGCTTGTCCAGTATTATTTGTGCTGTATCTTGCTTCTGCACCATGTGATGGCTTGCAGGGAGAAGGTGTGAAGTGTTGGGAGTCTGTGGTGGTGGTGTTATGGAGAAGCAGTTTAGGCATCTTTCATCACTGTGCTAGGGACACACAGACCCATGGATAAACTTGGGTTTTCTCTCTTTTTGTGAAGACCAGTCTTGCTGATGTCCAAGGTCGTTGCCACACTGACTGTGGACACAAGTTGATTCCAGGGTTTTGTGAGTTGGTCTCAGAAAGTTTGCAAGCATCCTGGTTTTGGTTCCTCTGGGAGGAGGCAGTTGATGCTACCAAGGGTTGTTCTAATCATCTTCTATTTCTTACAGCCCTTTTCTGAGCCTCTGCCACTGGTCAGAGGCAGTGGGATCATGAGCAGGTGCGGGTTTGGGTTGACTCTGCTGATCTTAACGTAGGATTTTCAAATATGTGGCTTTAAGTACATGGAAGAGATGAGATGTTGGACTGCCATTAGATATTGTAGAAGACTTTTGCAGTGCTGATTTATTCAACATTCCTATGATCAAAATCCAGACAGGATAGCTGGCTGTCAGCTGGATGATGTTCCTTTCTGGTTCCTCCTCCAACTTCTCCCTCACGTTGCTGCAATTTCACAGCAGTTGTGTTTCACCTCAGAGCCAGCAGCATTCCACTGAGGAGTAACTGTTTGGTTTACTTTAGTTTTCTTATGTTCTTTATACTGCACTTTGGGGCCTTTGGCATGGGAACATGCTGTTGGAGTCTCTCTTAATTTCTCGAGAGCTGAAGGATGAGCCGCAGTCTAACAAAATGCCCTGGCTGGTCCGTGGCGATGGTTGTGGTAACCTGAGAGTGCTCCACAGTTCTTATTTCCAGTCAAAGGCAGAAATAATGACCTTTCTCAGATGAACGTTTTTGGGAAGAAGAGCGGACAGAAAGAGATGTTCTGTGTGGACTGCAGGCAGCTGTTTGCAAGGATTCAAAGTGTTTCAGGTGCTGTCTCAGTGGATATCAGTGGGATTCTACCTATTACCAGTGTGTGGTCTTAGGGTCACCTCTGCTGTGCCAGTGAGAGTTTGATGGATTATTGTGTGATGGGGCCAGAAGGTGGCACATAGTCTTTGTAGCAAGGAGAGTGACAGGCTATTAAAATCTGACTGGTAAATTTTGTGCAGGGTGTTGTGCTGGGGCTGCAGAGCTGCCTGGCTGTTTCTGGTTGCTGTTCAGCTTTTCCCATCTTGTGAGCTTCCACTGACACTCATGGAAGCTCCATGCCTGGAACCTTAGTGAGGATCAAGTGATGAAGATCTGGAGAGGATCAAAGAGGAGAGGTTTTTTTAAGGTGACAGCGTAATGTTGGATTTTTGGTTCTATACCTGGTGCAGTGCTCTACCTAATTCTTACAAATGATTTAAGATTGAGAGTGCTGTATTACTTATACTATTAGGCAAAATCAGTAGTTTTTTAACTTTAAAAATGTAAACATGATCTTTCCTTGGTGTATTGGGCTGTGGGCACTGTTATGATGCAGTCATTCTTCTCTGGAGATGAGTGAAATAACGTTTCATTTACTCACAGTGCCCACTCTCAGGTTATCTCTTTAGTCACTTTTTATTTTTGAGGTGTACATATTTCATCTTTTCCACCCCAAGTTGTTGTAGAATTGCAGGAAAATGTGTGTGACTTCTGTATCACAGAGGAAAATATCTGCTAGTTACTAATGGAAACAGATTCACCATGGTTTTGGCTTGGAGCTCGTAGGCTGTTTGCCCCATAGCTTTGTAAGTTAATATTCTTTTTCATTATTCTCAGATGGATGATTGCATCCTTGAGTAGGAATTTGCAGCCCACTGAAATCTTCTAACAAGTTTGCAATGTTTAATAATAGTTGTTTTATAAAATTCAAACGATAATGAGATCATGTCTTTTAACTGTTCAGAAAAACGTTTGTTACTGTTAATTTTACCTTCTTGATTTACTAGAGATGATAACATCTAAATATTCAAGTATCTTAGGAGTGGTGGAATAATTCATAACTGTAAATCAGCTGAGAGCATTTCTGAGCCTCCTGAATAGAATTCCTGCTCAGTGTTGGCTTGGCTTCACAAACTAAGATTGTTTTGGGAAGGAAGAAGCACTTACGGATCACCAAGAACTGAAACAAAAAAAATCAGCTTCAGAAAGCCATAAGTGGATGGGCTTCTTGTCGAGGCTTGGCATGAGGGCTGTGAGCTGTGAGTGTGCAGTGTCTGCACTCCCAAATCCACTTCCCCCCTCTGGCTGAGCCTGGTGCTGGGGTGTGGTGTGGAGAGCTCTGCTCCAGGGCAGCTCTAGCAGGAAGGACAGGCTGGTTCCACCTTGCCTCCCTCGTCACTGATAGCAGCACAGGCTGGTTTGAGGCTGGTCATCCATGAACCAGAGTTTTCTAATTCATGGCTAGTCCTTGAAGCCACAGTGCACATCTTTCATCTGCAGGATTTAATTGTAGCTTTAGGTGATGTTTTAGCAGGTGCTTTTGTTAGGGGCTTTCAGCCAAAAATTAACAATATCTTATTCCACTGACTTTTGACTTTTTCAGTCCTTAATCCATTTGTTCTGATATTGCTCCAGTGCTTCTTTTTGTTTTAGCATGAAGGATAAAATTGAATTTGTGGCATTTTACTCTGAGTTGCTTTCCTTTTTCTCTTTTTGTTTTTGAGAATGTTACAGTTTTTGAGACAATTACCAAGAGGTGAGGTGTTATCTCCCCTCAACACAGAGGGTTGTGCAGCAGTGCCAGGGTTTGTGTGAGCAGCACAAAGCGGTCACTGAGCAGAGAACTGAGGAACTCGGTGCAGAGGTGTCTGTGTTGGAGGCTCTGTGGTGAGGTGCTGCTGTGAGAGCTGGAACTCAGGCACACCTGAACAGACATGACAGGCTGTTCAGCACAGAGTGATGTGACCACACATGTCAACAGAGCTGTCAGTTCATCTGATGAAAAGCAGTGGCATAGGTGAAGGTGAGGCAGGGGATGTGGTGGTGGGGATGATACCAAAGCAAACCCCTTGGCTGCTCTTTTGTCTGACACATTTGTGCAGCTTTCTCCTGTTCTGGAGGTTTATCTTCCTCTTTAAAAACCTTGGCAGTTGGGGAGCTGAGAAGATGGGTGTTCTGGTTTGCAAATGGTCACAATGAACATTCATCCTGCTCAGTTTATTTCTGAGTCGTGCTGTATCTAAGCTGTGGGGATGGATTGAATGTGCCATCCAAGCTCCTCTGTTCTCAGAGCTCATTTCCACAATATATTACCCTGATGGAAACTGTTTCCTGTTTTCTGCTCATCTCTGTTTCCTCCCACTTCGACTTTTCTGGTGCTGGCTCCTGGTTTTCCTCTGTACACAGCCTTGTTAATATTAGAACAGGAGATTTTAATGTTTGTTTTTTCCTTTGTAACGCCTGTGCCAGTCTTCCTGGGATTTTTCTGCCTTGTCAATTCTCCCATCATTTCTGTCTAACCTTGCCCATTCTGTCCTGTGTCCCTGGAATTCACCTCCTGGCGCTTGTGCCTCTGCAGTTTCAATTATGCACGGACGTTCCTCAGGCAAGTGGAAGCTATTTTGGGATACAGTGTGACTGAAACACCCTGTACAGCTGAGTGGCCAAAATCTATTTTGTGTGCAGGTGACTCCTGTGACAGGGCTGTGTCCTGGAGCTGGCAGAGGGGCTGTGAGCTGGATCCTGCCTGTGGGAGCACATGAACTGCTGGAGATCTGGGATTCCCCGGGACTGAGCTCTGTGCCCACAGGCAGCATCCATACCCATCTCTGAGCTGTGCCTGGAAATCATCCTATTCCTTGCTTTGGCAGGGGTAGGAACTTGACTTACCAGGACTTTACAGTTAATGATTTTGAGTTTGTTGCTTGGTCTCTGGTTTATTTTAATTTTCCCAGCTCTGGTGGATTTTAGAGCTGTGTTACTGCAGGGTCTTTTTATTGAGAACTGTGTCATTAAGAGCAGTACTTTCAGTCTTGTTGTTAGAAATACTTGCATCTTGAAGGACCTTGTGTTTAGTTAGTTCAGAAGCTGTCAGTTGAAGGCACTAATTGTTTGTGAGATGTTTAGTCCTGTATTATAAATGCAGGCAGAGAATTAAAGATATTATCCACGGAACCAGAGGTTGTCTCACATAATTTAAAGGAGACTTTCATTTTGCACCTGTACCAGCTCTGGGTAACAATAGATGTTCAAAACTATATTTGTGTTTGTTAATCTTTCTGCTGAGGGCTTGTCAGGGATGGAACAACATTTGCTGGAGCAGTGGCTCAAACCAGTGATAGATCCTTTCACATTTCTCCCAGAAATATTGGGACTAGTGCCAAGAAAGTCTAGCAGTTATTAACACAAAGATCCTTGGCATCTGGTGGGGGCAGAGTCGAGAGGTCAGGGAAGGTGTGATGAGAGTGAAGCCCAGAGAGCAGGAGACAATGAAACCAGCTGCACTCCAGTGTGACATTTTCACTGAGAAAATACAACTTGTAGGAGGAGGCCACTGTGTGATTGCAGTAGAAGCACCCACTCAAAGAACAACTGCATTGATGGGATTTCATTTTATTGGTTATAAAATGAAGGGATATCTCCTTTTAACCTTTCATACTGGACTAGAAACCCGGATTTCTGCTCAGCTACTCCTTTTATTTACGTTGTAAATATTAGGTATCAAATTGTATCTTGAATGGTGTCGATCGTTCCATTAAAATAACTTGTTGCATCTGTCGGTTCCAGTGGGGTTGGACATCGACTCCCAGTGGGAGGTGGTGCTGGGGGCTCTCCAGTGTTCTGATAATTGACTGTTCCTGAGCTGTCTTCTGCCACCACTCACGTGTGTGGCCATGGACCAGTCATTGCACTTTTTCGAGCTTCGTTTTGTTCATCTTTAAACCTGACAATTGAGGTGAATTGTCACACAGACCTACCCTGCGTTTCAGCACCGAGCCAATAAATTGCTTTGGGGACCCAGCAAGAGATTTGTTTCAGCACGTGGCTTCCATTCTTTCCCCCAGGCACAGAAATCTTTGATTACCCAGTGGAAGCAGTGGCTCCAACTTCTTTGACCTTGGATCTGCTTTCCTTCCCAAAGACTAGATGATCAGGAAGATAATTTGTTTTTCTAGTAGCTTGCTCTTAGTACAGACAGTATGTATTTCATGGGAGGTGCTGAACTCCTTCAGCTGTGAAGCTTTTATAGTGTTGATGTGTGTAGTTGCCATCCCTACCCTTACATGAAAACAGAAATTCCTCTCTAGTTGGTTGTTCTTGATTTGGAAGTAACAAACAGGCTGGATCACTGTGAGTGACTCTGCAGCTGAAATGATCCTGACTGGAGCAGGAGAGATGCAATAATTCCATGAGCTGCCAGAGCCATGAGCCACCCGCTGGTTTTATATGCGTCACATGGAGCGTGTGGAATCAGACCTGGGAATCGACTGAGCCCTGGAACAGGTTGCCCAGAGGGGCTGTGGAGTCTCCATCCGAGGAGATACTGAAGAGCCATCTGGACATAGTTCTGTGCAGCTGGCTCTGGGTAGTCCTGCTCAAGCAGGGGGCTGGACCTCCAGAGGTCCCTTCCAAACCTCTGCCACTCTGTGATTCTGAAATTCAGAAAAATAATGCACCCAGAGGGATGGGCTTGTGTTTCCAGGGGGAAAATTCTAGTGCTGGTTTTTTTCTCCTTCCTATTTCTCTCCTACCGACATGCCCTTAAACGAAAGCCCCAGTCCTGCCATCTGCTCTGGACTTCTCAGGTAGAGCCTTGCAGGCCTTTATGGTCGAAATATTGTTGTGGAGGAGCACTTTTGTGGCTGCTAGCTGGAGAACCCTCTAGGCTGAATGGCATTTCCCTGCTCCCTCACTGATTTGGAAGTGAAGGAAAGCTGCCACAGCTTTAATGGAAAGTACTGCACAGTCAGGAGAAAATTGACTGCCCCCCATGTTGCTTTGCTGTCTGCTGGTTTATAAATGGTAATGCTTTTCATTAAAAAAAAAAGAAGAAGGGGGAAAAAAAGTGTCAGGTCTCTGTGGGTCCCAGATCATTAGCAGGATCAATTCCTTTTTCACTGCAGAGATCAGAGGCTACAGTCTTGCATAGCCAGAGCTTCAGCTCCTGACAGACCAAGCAAACAATGCAGAGGCAGAAGAGCTCATGTGTGGCTGCCTGAATTGCTGTGCCTGGATTTTCGTTGTGATAGAAGATTCTTTGGAGCCTGTGGAACGAATTCAGTCCCTGGCAGGACTGGATCAGAACAGCCTTATCAGCTCCAGTAACAGAAATGTTAAATCCCTTAACTTGGGGTTTCCAGTCAAAAAGATTTCTCAGTTACTTCAGGAAGTTGATCACAGGAGGTGAAACTTTCACTTCTGAGGGAAGGCTGGCAGTTTGACATTCCGGACATCTGAAGTTGTGTGTTCTGGTGCTGGTGTGAAGGAAGTTTGCTGTGCTTCAGTCCAGTTCCACAGCCCTTGCCCCCACGACGCTGCTGACATGGTTTGCAGCCCTGCTTGGAGGTGCCAGGAGATACGTCTGAGAGCCTGAGTGTATCAAACAGACTGAATTTACTTCTTAGTCATGGATGTGGTTGAGTCATAAGCTTGAGTGTGCTCAGTAAACACTGTAACTGTTCGGTGAATAAATAGAAGAACCCGATTTACAGAGGGTTGTACGTCACAAGATGCTTTTCTGCTGTGACTGGCCCTGAAGTGGGGCTATGAGCATCCCATTTAACCTTTCACTGCTTTACCCTCTCATCTCCTGCACAGTGGGGCTCAGGGGGTTGTTAAAATTTGATGATAAATTGCTCTGTAACACTGCGTAGCACGAGGCATTCTCAGTTCTTTGCTTTCCCTCTCTAGGGTGGATACACGCGGTTTACACTCCAGTAGATTCTCTGGTGTTTGGTGGAAATATCCTGCATAGCTTTAATGTTCCCATGCAGCTTCGCATCTATGAGATTGAGGACAGAACAAGGGTAAGGACACTTGATTCTCTTTTTAACTGAGCAGTTCTTTGTGACTGTGATCTGTCATAGTCTCTCTCTCTCTCGTATTCCCTCCTGACAAACAACAACTGACGGGATCTCCGTGTCAGAGCCGTTGAAACAAGAGGTAAACACGAAGTAATGAGACTTTCAAAACTGTTGGTTTATTTTTAGTGGGATTTACTCATCTGTTTTTCCCTACTTCCCGCAGATGTGTCCCTTCTGTGTCTTTTGTCTGCCTGTTAAACTTTCATAAAGCACCTTCCCTCTTGCACAAAAACACACACCGCGCTTCACAGACCTCGGTACCAGGATTTCTGGTGACCCCCTGCTTGTCATCTCTCTGTGCACACCTGGGATAGCACAGCCTGGAGAACCAATGGCACTGGGATGGTTCTGCTGTCCACAGCTGAACTGACAAAGCTGCACAGAAGTTGTGTCTGTGGTTGGCAGGATTTGCTTCTCCAGTGACTTGATAAAGTGCAAGATTTTCTTGGAATAAAGAGTCTGGGGTGGGACATTAATCTGAGCATTGTAATGTTCATGTGGCCGTAGCATCTACCTGATGGAGAGGTTGGAGGTTACTGTGCCCCCTCTTTGTTGGGAGTGAAAATTTTATCCTTGGTTAGAAAACAGGGCACAGAGTCATCATATGCAGGAAATTGTAATTCTTCTTCACTAAAAAGTCTTAACACAGTGGACATCAGCGCAGTTCACTGTTGTGCACCTCTAAAGAGGGCACAGTTCTGACTCCAAGTGGGTTTTCACCCCAAACTGCTTTCTTTGCAGTGAGAGCACAAAGGCCTGAAGCAAGTAGGTGTTATTCTGAAGTACATCTCTGAGTCAGTGGGAGGAAGGGGGTCCTCCCTCCAGCCTCCCTGACTTTGCAGGGGGTACAAGGCCTGGTAATCTTCACACTGCAAAACAGTGGTGGGAGCAGTTGGTTTACTGGAGTGACTTTAATGAAGAGAAGAAATGTTAAGCAGAAAAATGGATTCTTAGTAGAAGAGACATGAAGACAAAAGCTGAAATTTAGGGGAATTAGAAGACAGGGAGAGCAGAGAGCAGAAGTAGAGACCAGAGTGGATTCAGCCTGGCTTTGAATAGGTGTTGTCCCAAGAAAGAGCATCAAGATCTAAGGAAAATGTAAAGGACCTGGATAGGGAAAAGTTATGGTGGCAGAAGCAGGAAGGGGCTCACTGTGGCCTGGCAGAGGTGCTGGGCACAGGGAGGTTTTCAGAGTGACTGTAAATAAGAACCAGCAATACCTGCTGGAAATACCCACTGCAGGTGTTCAGGGAAGGGTCTGTTGGTGCTGGGAAGGTTGGGCACACAGGAAACTCAGATGGAGTAGTCTGGGAGGAAGGATCAATGCCAGAAATTAGTTAATTCCATTGATGTCTGTGGGGAAGATGGGAGGGAAACGCCCTTTTTCCTGATGTTGTATAACAGCTGACATTTTGTTCCCACAAGACTTGAGCAAGCCAAGATCCCCCACTTTGAGTTGTAACTGCTCAGTTGTGCCTCATGTCAGGCCCCTCTCCTTGGGAAGTTGGGTGCAGCTTTGATCTTCAAAGCTTTTTACACCAGGAGGCAAAATTCCCTGTACAGTCAAATATTTTGGTAACTTTTAGTAACTTTCCAGCCAGGTCCACTGAAATGCCTTTTAAAATTTGCTGGCATCCTGATCCTGGGGGGAGGTTCTGGGAGTTGGGTATCTGCATCTTTAAAATGTCCTGTCACAGTTTGTTTGGAAAGGGATACTGCAACGTTTGGAAATCCCAAATCAGACCTTTACCCTTGTGAGTTTTGGTTTAGATTTTTCTTTGAAGCCTGTGTAGTTCTTTATAATTTTCCTTGCAAAAATACTTCAAAAAAGACCAATGAAAGCCAAAAGCCCAGAGGTTCCATGACTTCACAGAAGCAATGTCAGCACTTGGGTGTTGATGTGTGCTGGCAACACGTTACACACAGCCTGTACCTGTGCTCAAAAACTTGTGTTCATAGGCAGGTGTATAATAACTGAGCTGTGTCAACAGCTGAAGAATAGCAAGAATTTCTGGACAGAAACAAAATAGCAGCTGTTCATCTAAGGCAAACAGAAGTTTGATAAAAGAGGGGAAAATCAATACTGTTATTTAGAAATAATAACACCCTTCTGCCACCCCCCAAAAAAAATGTCATGCAGGAATCTTGAGGGGGTTTCAAAACAGGATTCTGGTTTGTACTACATTATTTGCTTTGCCAATCAAATTTTGTCATTTCTTTGTTGAAATAATTCCATTCAGCCACTGGCTGCTCTGGCAGACTCAGTACCACGCAGCTCACACGAATTTGCCAGTGTGAACGTTCTGCAAATGAGTTTCTCATCAGTATTGATCTTTCCATTGTGTATAGCACAGAAGTAAATTACATGATGTGATTGACAAAGTAATTTGCCACACTCAAATCAAAGTGTAATACAGGTGTGCTTCCCCTCTTCGTTTTGCACAGAGCAATTTTATGGAGGTTTCGCTGTGTTTAAACCTGCTGTGTAATGCTTAATCATCTCTGATTGCTGATATTCAAAGTAATTTTTATGCTAGGTGTAGTTATTGTCTTAGCGGCTCAGACAAGAATAAATACATGGTTGAAATGGTAATGCTGATTTACAGCCTGATAAAATTGCTTAGTTTATATACTTGTCATGCTTATTCTAGCTTAATTCCTCATACCCCTGGGAGACTTTTTAAGAGGCTTGTAGCCATTTAAAAATAGTTTTAAGGAGTAATAAAAAACGTGTCTGTTGTCGGAAACAGCTCCTAATGTGCAGTTGAGGTAAACAAATATTCTCCAGCCTTACAGTTCGTGGAGACTCTCATTTTGCAGCCTGGCTTTCCTGGAGGCCAATTAACAGGCAGTCAAACAGGCCAAGCTGTTCAGCTCTGCAAGCCCAGCTTGAGGAAGCGCAGAGCAGGGGTTCGTCCTTCAGCACAGGGGGGATACAGCTCCGTGGTACTGAAGAGGAGGAATGTGTCAAACTTCCTCCCAGCTCCTCTAAATTTAACTGCCTTCAAATATTGGAACATGAGCAGGGACAAGGGCACTCCAAATACATACGTAAGGTGGTCACTCACAGATGAGGGTGTTTGCTGTTCGTTGTGATTCCTGGCATGGAAGATAACAACATTTCGAGTGGATGGATTCATAGTTTCGTAAATAATCATAAACTGTGCTTCAATATTGTGATTAGATTGATTAAACACAAGTGGAGTTTGTAATGATTTTAATGGGCATTGTGGAAGAGACTAATACTTCCTTCAGGAAAGCCTGTGTCTTTCTTGCTTAGGATTTTTTGTTTTGGTTTTGGAGGAGGATATAAGTCTCTAAAATAATTTCGCTTTGAACTGAAGAAATGGATCATATTCCAGGGAGGATTTTTTCTTGCTGTACAGGAATAATTAATTTTTTTTTTTTCAGTGGATTGTAAATTATTAATCACAGAAGTTAGAGCTGGAAATGCCTATTAGATGATCCAGTGTATTTCCCTGCTGGTGGGGAATTTAGTCCTCTGGCAGTGTCTGTATCAGATATTACACTTCAAACTCATCACAGAACATTTTTAATTTCTTCCTTCTTTCTTTTATTCCTCCCCCCCTCCCCATAAGGATTCATTCGAGTATCAATGTACAATGGAAAGAGGATGGACATGCACATAATGCAGTTCACATCCATTATAATTAATAAATGTCCAAGAATATCATAGAGAGCACACTCCTCTATACTCTTCCATAAGGCAAACCTTAAAAGTTTTTAAAGCACTGTAAAAGTTGCTTTACTGGCAGAAGGCCCTGTAGATCTTTGCACCAGCACCTCTCTCTCTGCAGAAGCTCTTCCTTCTGAAGGTTGGTAAAAGCAGAGCCTTCTCGGGCAGCCCGTGGATTCCAGAGGCATGGAGGGATTTGCTGTGGGTTGGAACATTGATAGCGAGGCAATTAGGAACTCAAATTGAATATTAAAGATTGATATACATAATGGGAGCACTGCATGCATTACTGCCTTGTCTTTCACATTGAATTAACATTGGTAACAACTAAATTTGGTGAAGCTCAGAATCTTGTCAACAAATGTTGAGCAATGATGTCTTTAATATTCCCAGGCATGTGGCTGAAAACCTTTTGAAGGCTGAGGGGTGGAAGGCGGCTTCCTGTTTGTAAGTCAATTCTTTGCAAATTTTGTTTCCTGCAGTGCTCTCTTGGAAAAATTTGAGTTCCTTTATTAGCATATATTTTAGCATGGCTAATTTCCCCTGTGTTCCCTAATAGTGATAAGTGACTTGATCTCTTCTTTATGACAAGTAACTAAACCAAAGGAAAAAATTTTCCCCCATGCAAAAAGGCCCTGGGGTTAAATGTTCTCACATTTAGGGGGTTGTTGGTGGTTGTTTGGGGATTTTTTTTTCCTTCTTTTTTTTTTTTGTGTGTGTGATTTGTACCAAACAGCGCAGGGAAGCATTTGGAAAGGTGCAGCGTTGCTGGATGCATGATCCATAGCAACACACACAGGCTTGCCAGCTGTGTTTGTGTTGAATTGAAAAGATCTTAACTTTTGGGAATTGCCATGGAGTATTTAAATCCTACACTGTGATACATTTAGTGGGACAGTACAGCATATTTTCCCCCTGTTACACTGCTAAAAGTGTTTGTACTTCCTGTGGGCAGAGGCAAGTTCTTTGGCTGTCCACCTCGGGCACAGCTTTCAAATATGGGCATTCCAGTAAGTCATTGATCTGCTCAGGTGGATGCTTTGATCACCACACAGATGTTTGGACAGGGCTGAATCTGAACTTCTGTGGTTCTTTTTAGACTTTAGGCTTTTGGGTGTTCTGGGGTGGAGTGGTGTTTTGGGTTTGCTTTGTTTTTTTCTAAGGTAATGCTCCTTTCTGGTGCAGTCCAGGTTTTCACTAAAGGTGGCTGCACAGCTCTGGGCTAGGGCAGAGTGAACGTGCAGAGAATGTTTTAAAGCAGCTCCTGTAATCCCAGGGCAGTGCATGCATGTGAGCCTGCAAAATGCAGATTTCTGTGCCACCAGGGGAAAGAGGTGTACAGTGTAAGTACAAGTGCATGCAGGATGCGTGGCATCCATTTTTAACAAATCACAAGAAAAACACTCATCTGTCCTGCATTTTAGGAGCTTCCCAGATGCTTCTTTGGTACAGTGACCTCCCACAGATAGAAAACTATGTTGGAAAAGTAGGAAACCCACTTTGTTTTCTTTACAATCTGCAATACTCTCACAAATACCTAGTGTTGGAGAAATAAGCTTTTTGTGTGAGTACAACAGGTCTGAGATGTAAGAAACAGTGCACATCTTGACAGGATCTTTTGTCAAAATCCTGCTTTTCTCTCCTTATTCTGTTTGTGGCAAAACCTAACTTGTTATCAAAATACTCAGTGTGAACCACATAAGGGATTTTTACTACATTGTACAGTTATCAATAATCAAGAATTGATGTGTTCATTTGTTTAATCGAATTGTTGTGATGACCACAATTGCAAAAGAGGTATTTCCTGCTTGACTCATTTAGGTAATGTTGCCATTTTGATAAGAATCCTGTGCTAGTGTTCAGGGGATGGAACCCCCCGCCTTTACTTTGAGTTTTAGTGACTAACATCTGTATGTGACCACCCTATGTTTATACAGCAGGTAAATAATTCCGTAGGGGCCATCCATCAGCCTCCTGATTTCACAAGAACACAAACCCTCTCCTCTCCCACCACCCCAAGAGGATACAAATTAGTGAACCAAGAAATGATGCTGTCATGGCAGGCAGGCAGGCTCGCTCCTCATTCCGTATGCTGGAGGCATTCAGCTCCCTGCTCCCACCCTCTCCCCTCCCCCTCCTGCACACTGTTTGTGCTCTTGATAACACGATGGCAATGATGGACTGGCTCTCTTGTGCTGCAAACTTCTCTCCCTTCCCCACGGGCTGACAGTGTTGCTCTTGCTTGCAGGTGCACGCCAAATTCCGGTATCCTTTCTACTATGAAATGTGCTGGTATGTTCTGGAGAGATACGTGTCCTGTGTGACCCAGCGCTGCCACCTCAGCAAAGAGTACCAGAAAGAATCAATGTTAATTGGTGAGTGAATCCTTTGAGTGCATATTCACCACTGGTGCTGCCACCTCGGGCTAGTTGCTGCTTTGGTTTCTGCAAAGCAGATTATAAACTGAACTGGGGAACTGTAGTAATTCTGATGAACTGCTGCTTTTATTTTGGGGTGAGGAAGATTTTTGACTCTTCAAGCCTTTCCAGGAAGTACCAGCCTACTTGGAATCAGATTAGTTAAGCATTCCCTTAGCAAGCGGATCCTAGAAAAATAGTTTTTGGATGCGTTTGTTCCTTGGTTTCAGTAATGTTTGTGTTGAGATGATCTGCCAAACAGTTGAGGATTTACTGCCATGTTTGGCACAGTAGCTCAGTAGCCAGAAATGTGTGTATTGCAAATGTGCTCTGGTGGGGTGGATATTTAGTCCTTTTATAGAGTGTCTCCTCTACAGAATGTGTTGTGGTCACTAAACCTGCCTTCTTTCTCCTCTCTTTTCCTTGAACTCTACTGTAATTCTCTCTGGTGACTGACTTCTAGTTCTGCAGAATAACAAACCCCAGAAAACACCTGCACAAATCTCCATGATCTATAACCCCAGTGCAGGGAGGTCGAAGAAACCTTTACAACAAGACCTGAAAAGGGACCAGAGCAGAGACAGATAGATGTGCCTGAAGCAGGAGGGCATTACCTTGGCACTGATGTGAGCTTTGCATCAATGTGTGACAATTCCAGTTGCTGCCTTGCTGAACTGCCCTCTTTTTCCTCCCTTCTGTGGAACAAGGCCGTGGGCCATGCTGCCTCCCCGCTTTTAAGCACAGAATAGCTGAAAATAGCACAAGCACCAGCTAAATCTTAACTGATATGTGTTAAGTGTGGAGGAGGACTGAAGTATTTCTGTGCCTCCTGCTCCCTGAGGTGTCACTTGGAGTGAACCTGGCATGGTTGGCACTGCCCTGAGCACTGGGCAGAGGAGGGAAATGTTCACTTATGAGCATAATTCTTGGTAGAAGGGACTGAAGAAGTTATGGGCAGATGTCACCCTCCAGTGAGTTTTACTGACCAAGAATAACTAGAGGAAGCTTAATAGTTTGTGTGGATAGGCCAGGGAAATTTCTTGAGGTCACTGGGAATTTGGGTGCTTCACATTTAACTCTGTGAGACCTTGCTCAAGAAGGGTTAGTTAGGCAGCAACTCTGTGTGGAGGAATTTTTCTCATAAGATCATCTTAGAGGAAAGGAGGAATTAGCCCTTTGGATCACCTAAAGCAGTGACAAAACTCTGATAACTGCATTCATTGGAACACAAGGAACAATCTCCTGTTGTCTGAAGCACTGGCACGAAAAGAGGCCAGTCCTGCAGGCAGGGCAGGGGTGCCAGATCAGTGAGGTGTAATTTCAGAACAAACGGGATGTGGAGAGTGGATGGTTCAGGATATTGAGATGGGACCTTTTCCAGCTGAATCACCAGCCTGAGTTTCAGCTCTGTAATTACTGATAATGGTTTGGTGATCCCCTCGAAATGTGCCTCAGTCCAGTCAGTAGCTGAGAGATATTCCAATCCTATAAAAGCTCATCTGGAACTATAGAGGTCCAATGTCTAGAGGGAACAGGATTGTTCTGCATGACCAAAGAGTCCTGGTAAAATCTCTGGCACTGACATCCAGGGCCTTTCTCTCCAGGACAGACAGATGAATACCTTTGTTTTGTCAGAAACTTGGGTTCTTTTTATTTCTTGGAAGAATCTTAACCTTAAAATAATTATTTAACTGAGGTTGTGACCAGATCTAATGTATCTACTGGATCTTTCACTTTGGCATTTGTCATATTCAAAGGAGTAAAGGTATATTATTTACCTTCCACAAAGCTGCACTGCTTTGTTCTGCATGAGTAATACTGTTTTCAATACCTGCTTGTCTTTTAACTGGTCTGTGTCCAGGCTCTTGACTCAAATAAATCTCTATGAACTGTAATCCTTGAGTTAAACTGGTTTGTTCTGTGGTGTCTGTATCTTAATATTCACCTGCTGAGGGATAGGATATCCAAATGAGGTCAGTGTTCCAAACCCTGCCTCTTTGTTTTTAAGCTTTTCTTCAGAGCTGTTAAGGTCCTTAAATTGTCTCTTCCTTAGGGACTTCTCTATCTGCAAGCAATTTCTTGATTTCCCGTGAGGGAGTATCCCTTGATGAAGAATTTCCCATTATTCTCCTTAAAGAGTAATGAAGCAAAATACTTAACTTCCCTCAAACCTCTCAGTAGATTTAATTGTCTTCTGTCCCTCTTGCTTTAAGAAAAAAAATTCTTCACATCCTTGTATTCATTTTCAGAAATTTCCCTTGATGGTCTTAATGTTTCTCCTACTTCGTAAAAATAATTTCCTTGACACAATTTGGTCTAAATGTCCACTTTCTACCTTTCCTTTTGGGTGCTAGAAGTGGCTATTTTTCACCCTTGAGTTGTGCTGCTTTCTTTTCTCGTGTAGCTTCTGGATCTCAGAAGCTGAGCAGCTGATGATGAGTTGAGGAGGACATGGAGCAGAGTGCAGGGATGCTGCCCATGGTCTCTGGGATTCACCAGGGACTAGTTTGCATAGAATTGGTAGAGATTCTCTTCTCCTGCTTAAAAAAAAAATCACTATGTTGATAAAGAACATCTTTGGAGAACACAGAAAGCCGAGTTCATCAGCAGCTGCGTTGTAAGGATATCTTTAGACCTTTCCTACTGTGTTTTTATTGCAGAGCATTAATTTGCTTTGACGTGAAGGTTGGTGAATTCAGAGTGACTCTTCCAATTCGTTGCCTACTCATGAAAATGTGTTGCTGTGATTGTGCTGTGATACCTCTGTCCCTATATTTGTAAGCTACTGTAGCAGTTTATATTGCTCTCTGTGTTTCTGGTTTCTAAATGTCTCCACTCACAAAACTTCAGACGGGGTAAAAAAAAACCCCACCTCTGTGGAGGCAGGGCTGAAACCCTGACTCTTCCCACTCCCTAAATAAAAATGTAAGTCCAACTGTAAATGAGCTGGAGGACAATGGCCGTGGCTTCCTTCCCCATTCTCCAGGCCCAGGATGAATTTTCAGGCCGTGTCCTCCTAGTTAGTGTGTGAGGCTGTTCTTTTTCAGATCTCTCCCAGAAGGGCAAACACTCAGGGGAATGTCGACATGACAGCAATCACAGGCTGCTGCAAAAACACACCATCTCTCTCTCTTTTTTCTTTCCCTTGTCCCTCTCAACTGTGACATTTGTCCTGCCAGCTGAAATCAGAAGGGACCCTATTTGGGTTTTGAACATGCGCTGTTTCGGGGTGGATATGTCTTCATTATTTTTACTCTTATCATGAATGAGTCTGTGCTGGATGTTTTCAACCACAATTGACCTTCAGTGAGATACAGATCTTGAGAGTGAGCTGACAAAGAGTAATTGGGAGAAGATCCTGGGCTATCAGAGACATGATTTCTCTGTAGCCTGCAGCTTTTAAGATTCCCATTGCTAAAATTTTAACAGGGTGCCTCTAACTGTATATTAAGCCTGATGGATATAGAAAATATGCCCTCTGGCACAGTGAAGGAGCCATGTCTTTTTTTTTTTTTCCCCCTTACTCTTCTCAGGGGATAGAATAGATTTGCTTATGATAGACAGGTACTAGAGTACACTGAGTGATTCCTGTGTGGGGTGCTCCATGCAGTGATACATTTCCAGTATGCTCAGGGTTTTTTCTGCTAATGAAAATGTCATTGCTGTCTTTAGCAGACTGATAGCAACTGCTGCTCCCAAGTCACAGTGTCAGGGATTGGAGCTGGGAATGGCAGGGTAGATATTGCACACTGGACTGTTCTAAAGAGTTCAGAAAGATTTCATAATTATACCTCACCCCCATCCCTTTCTTTTAAGTGATGTAATACAGCAAGTTGTTTTTCAGCAAGGAAAGAAACTGTGTATAATTATTCTTCTTGTACAAGTGGATAACTGTGGGGAGAGTTAAGTGATTTGCCCAGAACCAGAGGGAAGTGAACTGCTGTAGAAAAAAAAAGGTATTTCTAACTCTCTGTCCTGTGGTCAAGCCTGTGCTGCTCCTCCTCTTCACTGAGCCAGGTCACTGACTGGTTTGTATGAGCTGGGTTTATTTGCTTTGAGATGAAGGGGGTGAAGGTCTTTTTGCACTAAGGTACGTGGGAGCCCAGACTGGATAACCCCTCGGAAACTGGGGTTCTGAACTGGTACTGGCTGGAGCATTTACATTACTCAGAAGAAGAAATCACAGCTGAGCTTCACAGGAGGGACTTGATAAGCCAAAAACCTCCAAGTCAGTGGAGCCCTGGTAATACAGTGCTTAAAATACACTTCTCAACAAAGTAAATGCAGATCATGCTTATGCAGGGCCCCAGCTCACAGCACAGTAACTCTGTCAGACAGTGTTTTCATTGAAATGAATAAATAAAAATCGTGGCATGTTACATTACAACAAAACACTTGAAAACACAAAATTGAATCTCCCTCACCTTGAAGTTCTCCTTCCATTATTGATTCCCTTGGTGCCTTTTTTTTTTTTTTTTTTTCCCAGATTAGCAGCAGTAGCAGACAGTTGTGCTTTGAAAGCAGCCTGCTCTTAATCTGCTGGTGCACCAGCACTGTAATCCCCTGGTGCTCCAGAATAGCCTGGTACACTCCAGGTTAACAGCAAGCCCTGTCCCCAGAGGTGAAATCAGCCAAGGCATCAGGTAGCTGCCAGGCTGGCAGAGAGCAGGGCACTGGCTCGTTCTGGGGCTGGATTGCAGTGGTCTGTGTGCCCATCCCCAGGTGTAGCTGGCACAGCAGGGCTGCCTCGTGCAGACAGCCGGTGGCAGGGAAGTGGTGGCAGCTGGCAGGATGGAATTGCAGGCCCCCCTCCGTGGGCTTGCTTCTCATGGGAATAGGCCCCCAGTATGCCTTGGTGTTCCCTCCTCTCCTGCCTTTTGTTTCCACAGATTAGAGCAAGAGACAAAAAGTGGAGATCTCTCTTGAAAGCCGTTTTCTCGTAGCGCCAGAGCATTGCTTGGAGTAAATTATTCACACCTCCATAACGTGATCTCCCTCGCTTTCTTTAGGCCTTATTTATGCTCCTGATTTGCCCCAGTTACAGCCATTAGTTCCTGTTCAGCAGAGCCACAGCACAGGAGGACAGAAACATGATTTTCTTTGTGCAGATTTATACCAATTTCTGTTAATGACACTGTCCTGGTAGCAGAGGGTTTGTGTATCTGCTTTCACCCTCTTCTGTTTGGTGCCAGATCATGGCATTTTCTTCTGTCTAGGCTGGGCTTTGTGCTTCAGTCAGTTGTAAAACAGCTCACCAAGGCAGTGTGGCTTAGAGAAGGGGCTCCAGCCCTGGATCCGAGAGCCTGGATTCTGATTCCTGGTTTTTCCCTAGATTTGATGTGTGACAATGAGCAAATCGTGCTTTCTCCCAAGCATCTGTTTCCTCAGTTGTAAAATGGGAGAATGACATAAGCTGATTATGTAGCCTTTGAGGTGGGTCCGTGTGCTTGCTACTGTGGACAAAGGAAAAAACAGTGTGAAATAAAAGTTGGATAACAGAGTGGGTTTTAAATGTTCTGGTTAAGATATTTTCTAATCCTGTTTATTTTTCTAAGAGAAGCACGGGGGTGTATTAGCACAGAGCAGAGAGGAGGAGCTGCTTTGGAGTGTTGATGCCACCACCTCGGCACACAAAATAATCTGTTCTGTACTTCACGAGGAGGCTCTTTTGGAGGGTGGCAGGGAGGAAGTTCCCCTGCCCTGTGGATGGAGCTGGATTAGGCTGCAGTCAGCCTTGCTGGTAGCTGGGCTTTTCTGTGGCTGCCATTTCAGCTTAAACTTGCCTTTCAGGAGTCATTTTGTGGCCGTTTTGGTTCTGAGGAAAAATGCAAATGTGAAGTGGCCAGCTCGGATCTCTGAGGCAGCAACACACGGAGCTGACCTGGCCTTGCAGGGTCCTTATTTGCAGCTGCAGAGCTGAGCAGCCAGGCAGGCTGGGCAAACTGCCCTCAGACACCCTGCCTGTTGCATCCCTGCTACCCACTTGACTAATAACGTGTATGTTTTGTAACGTGATGGTACCGACTCTGCACGAGACAAGGAGTTCTCTGCGATCAGAGAACTTCCAGCTCGGAACTGGGCTCCAGCATTTGTTTTGAACCTCCCTGTTAAACTACCGGATGCTGAGCTTTCTCGTTAATGTCCAGTTAATCCTTCCTTAAGCGTGATTCACATTGCCCTAATCCAAAGCTACTGCACTGCAGAGCGTGGAAGCTGTGAAAGGAACTTTTCATTAATTGTTCTCTCACTCTTTCTGTGTGACTTCTGTTTCCTTCGCAGAGTGTTTTCGTTTGCAGCTTGATCTCGTACCCATTTCAGCCAGCAATAAAATTCACGTTGGTTTAACTGGGTGTTGCCAGTGTTAACTGTATTTTCCACAGAAATTCCTGCTGTTGCTAGCCTGCATTCAGTGTTGTTCGCTTAGTGGAGGAAATTGTGCCTAATAAATAAGAAAAGATGTGTGCTTGAGGGAACTGTGGCCATGAGTTTCTTACATTGCTTTCACTGCTTGATTACACAGAGTTGGGTAACAATTGGGATTCTTAGGGGGAAATTAAGATTAATAGTACTTTAGACTCAGAAACTTGCCTTTAAATTTTCCTGGGAAGTACCTACAGTGTATCAGGGATGGCGTTAAGAAAACCAGTGGCACGTAATTGTGACAGTCTTAGTGTGTTTTGTCTCGTTGTCTGTAAAATAAGCGCAATTGAAACCCTGTCTCAGAAGAGCAATGAGTATTCATGCACTAACAACTGGGGGGTTCTTGTTTTATCAACAGTTAGTTGCTTGCAGAGAGGAAGAGTATTGAGGAGTTGATTTTGTGCTGTGCAGGGTTCCTGGAAGAATGATGATGTACAGCCTTTTAACGTGCTCTCTCCCATCATTTCCCCCTCCTCCTTCTGTGCTCACTCTCCTCTTAAAGCTGCAAAGCTGCCGAATCTGGTCTCTTTCGGATTTGTGGGAAAATTAATTGTGTGTGACTTAAGAGCTCTGCCTACTCTTAATTGAAGGCATAGAGGACTGAAGCTTTGAAGAAAGCATAATTTTTCCCTAAATGTTTCCCAGTCATTTGAACTGAGTAGATGTTAATGAAAACCAGCATTAAAACAGACAAACAAACACATCCCCCCCAAGAAAAAAAAATAAAAATCAGCTGAATAAAGCCCATTCCTGTCACATACTCACTAGACCATTCTCCAGTGCCCTTTGAAATAGGCAGCACCTGGCCCCAGTGGTACAGAAGTGTTTCAGCTGCGAGTTACAGTGGGTAAAAACTCAGCATTCTTTTTCCAACTTTCAGATGCAAAAAGAAAACGCAGCACAGACAGCTATTCATCAGATTCGTGGTTAGACATGGATGAAGAATCTTGCGATGCCCATCTCCAGGAGGAGAAGGATGACAGCTTGGATAAGAACTCCAAATCCTTGGTGGATGGCTCCTCCTCACCCAACAGCACGCACTCGGAAGGGAAGGAGGCAGCAGGAAGGAAACAAAAAGCCACAGTAATGAGGTACCTAAAAAGAACTTTGTCCAATGAGTCAGACGACAGCGTAAAGTCAACGACCCCCACGGACTATCCCAAAACACCCACGGGGTCCCCAGCTACGGAAGTTTCAACCAAATGGACTCACCTCACAGAATTTGAACTGAAGGGTTTAAAAGCCCTGGTGGAAAAGCTTGAATCTCTCCCAGAGAACAAGAAGTGTGTTCCGGAAGGCATCGAAGACCCGCAGGCTCTCCTGGAGGACATGAAGGTGGGTGTCATGGCTTGCAGAGCCACACAAACTCTCTTCTGTGGGCACAGGAGTCAGCAGGAGAGCAGAAAGCAAAGTTCTGCCTCAGAGGGGTGGCAGCTGGTGCTGGTGACCAGCTCCTGTCAGGCTGCTGTGCCACGGAGAGGGAAATCATTGCTCTCCCCAAAGCCGTCTCTGCTCGGGAGGTGGCTGCTTGCAGCCTGATTTCAGTGACAGTCCTTTCTGCCTGTCAGAGCAGGGGCCAGAAGTTTAAATCCGCTCGTAGTTCAGCACTTGTTGCGTCCCATGTGTAAATATTATACCTCAAAAAGTCTGTTTATCATTATAGTCATAATCTGCCCTCTTTGGTCTACTGTCTTCCTGGCTTACACCTCGTTAGCTGACACATGCACAATGTAAATACTTGATTGCAGTGCAGAAGAATGATTGTCTAACACTCCCTGTTGCCTTTTTTTACTTTCACCTTTTTCATTTTCCTTTCCTCCATTGCCCTCTATAGGTTGATAATTATTCTCCACTGGTACAATATGCAGCTTTTGGAGATGGTGTGAGGAGGGAGTGCTCACTAGTGACACAACTTCTCTTTACATTTTAGTCTGTGTACAGTAGGGGTCTTCAGCTACATATCTTCTGTACAGAAATGCTCTGTGAGATGCAATCTGAGGGGGAAAATACATGTTTATGTGGTAAATGGGGAGCTTGTACTTTTTTAGTGCAAGTAGTGTAACAGCTGCTTAGAAAGGCTCAAAGCCAGTTAGAGAAAGCTGAACATATGCAGTGAAACCATATTCCATGGTCTTGGAGCTTGGAAATGGGGTACATGGCACTCACTTTGGGAAGCCACAGAAGCTCAGAAATTACCTTCTTGTCAGCTCAGCCACTTTGTACGTGAAAGTGGACACACATGCCCAAAGTTGTGGCCTGTGGATTCACTGGCTTGCTTTGGGATCGGTCATCTTCTGACAGGAAATCAAAATGAAGCTTCGAGACCAGGAGCTGAGTTTGTGGTGAAGCAGAAAGAGTGGTAGTGTTGCTTCTCCAAGCTCAATGCACAGACCAATTTTCATTTAAAACTAAGTGAAATCCAGGGAGGGATAGAACACATAATAACTGGTGCAGATGTTCAGTGTGCTCCTGCTCCCTCTTTTGATGACATACTCCAGTGTGCTGAGACATCTTCCTAGAGCACAGCAAGGTACCATATGGGAGTCTGGTTTAAAGCTCCGTGTGGGAGTATCTGTTTTCTTACTCCTCTCCGGAGCAGTGGAGTCACTGACTACAGAAACGGAGAACTGCAAATGGACATTTAAAAAAAGGCCCATATCACCTTTTGGGTGATATTGGGTGATAATATCACCTTTTGGGTGATACTGTGCTTTAGCTGGTGTAAGTGGGCACCTGCCAGTTTATTCTGTGCATCTTGCAGAGTTACAGCCTTGATGTTCCATCTCCTTTGATAACTTCCTGCTTCTAAACTTTCTCCCCTTGCCAGCGCACACTGTAACCATCAGGATGTATCCCAGCATCTGGATATTGATGGTTCCCTGCTGGTTAAAGAGCCCATGACCACATCTAAACACCGTGAATGCTGCAGAGTTGTTTTCCCTGGAATCACCTCTGTGTGTTTGGCGAGTCTGTGACAGATTAGTCAGAGCGAGACCTTTCTAAAACCTTCTTAACTCAAACATCTTCTTGAACAGTGTCTAAAGAATGGTGAAAGAACTTTCTTACCCATCTTTTTACAGTATTGGCCCACATTTAAGGCAGCCCCTGAGCTGAACATGGGGGTTCCCAGGGATCCTCATCCCGTGCTTCACACGTGGTAATGGATGAGCTGCTGTTGTCACAGGGAGGGAACTGGGGTGCAAAGAGATTAGGATAAAAGCGACCATAATTTTGGCTACTGGCTTTACAGGCCAGGGATGGGATTTTCAGAAAAGTGAGTGTTATTTAACAATGATACCTGCAAAAGATAAGTGTAATTATAGTGAAACTTTAATTGCTTAACGTTTATGTAGAGAAGTGCTGATCTTTAGCACCCAGATCCCAAGCCAGGCGTGAGGAAGAGCAGGAACACACGATTCATGACTGTCTGTGGAAACCTGATTTAAAAGATTTTGCCCTGTGCCACACAGAGACATAATGGCAGAGGAAGAAATACAGTCCATTTTTCCAGAATGGCATTCATCTCCTTGACCACTGAATCATGTTCCCTCTTACTTTGCTACTAGTTTTCCAAGCTGTACAGATAATAACGAGGGGGTTTTGCTGATAGCATCAGCCGTGGAGTGAGCAAAAGCCTGACCCCTTTACCTCACCCTGATGAATATCCAGAGCATCAGTCATCTGTGGGACTGAGTGGAGGTAGGAATCCTGCAGTGGCTGTGCAGATGAGCCATGCTGGGACTGTATTTGGCTGTGCTCACAAGGTTTATTTCATGGGCAACCCGACTTTCGGGCATGTGATGTATTAATAATGCATCCTATTAAAAGTACCCTTTTAGTGCACCCATTTGAGAGTTATTTTTAACAAATGCATAGCAAGAACATGCTCTGACAAAGTCTGAAAGCTCTCGGTCTGCTTGGAAACTCTTAAACAAGTTTCTTCCTGAAGAAAATAAATCTGTGTTTATTGTAGCACTTCTATTTCTTAATGAAATACACTCAGGAACTTTTCTGTATGACATTCAAGTCTGTCTTTGTGCTTCAGGAAGATAATTAATGTTTTCAGAAAACAGGATATGGGTAGTTAAGCTGGAGAAAGGAAACCATTTTATTCAGTGATGTGAAGTTTCACAGAACTAATCGGGGTAGCTCACAAAGAATCTATGCTTTGCCAGCTGAGCCAGAATATAGGAAAGGATGGGTGACTGGATTACTGCTCTTAGTGGTAAATACAACTACAGCTATTTAATGTCAAGTAGGGGAGACTTTTTTGCAGGAAAGTAATTTATTTTCCTTATGAGAAGGGAGACTGAAAACTAAACTAAGCCTGTGTAAATTCCTTGCACATCATCTGAGCTCCAAACTAACTGCAGCTGTCTGGTGGGGACACAGCAATCCAGAAGTGCCAGCTGCTGCCTCTGCAGATTGAGAACCCATTTATCACCGTGATCGATGGAGTGCAGCAGCACCAGGGAGCCTTCTGGGCAGAGAGTAACAGCCTGACTTGGGGAGCAGGTCAGTCCTTCCCTCAGCTCAAACGAGGAATTAAATCCCTGCTGGCGCTGCATCGCCTGAGTCCTGCATTAGGCACCTCAGGATCTTCTGAGAGGCCTCCACAGAGGTTCCCAAAGCAGTGCTCACTCCACGGCTGATGCATCCGAGCGATCGGCCGAGGAGGTGCAGCGCTCTGTATCCAAGTGTCTGTGGAGCCACTGTGTGAGCAGGAGTGTGAGGGGAAGGTGAAGATTCCCTCCCTGGGAGCGCTCAGCTGACCCAGCTGCAGAAGGACAGAGGGCCTGGCACTGCAGCTGTGGGCAGGGTGAGCAGCCAGAGGTCACTGGTGCCGTTGTCCTCAGTGCTGTTACAGCTGGAGGCACGTGCAGCCTCAGTCACACCTTGTTTGCCAAATATTCGTGCCCTGAAATGAAGTATAAATAGTGCAACAACTCCAGCTCCCAGATTAAAAATTAAATCTCAGGTGACCTGTTAGAAAAGTACCTACTGAGGTACTTTTGAGAAGGATGAGAAAGAGAGGCAGGAAAAAAAGTCACTGAGAGATAATTGTACTTAGATGGTGGCCTGGGGGATTGGAAGAGTTTCATCATGTGGCTTCTCCACTTCATATTTAGCTACCAGCCAGTATTTCAGTCTATCAAAGATGCAGCTGGGGTGGGCTTAGGCATGGAGAAGAGACTGGAGAGGCAACCATCGTACTCCTTGGTGTAGTTTGCACCCCACATCACAGGGCAGGTAAGGCTGAGCAGACCTTTGATCGTGGCAGTGTGCAGCCCACACTAAACACCCTGCCAGGGATCCCTGCCCGTGTGCAGCCTCTGATTTCCGCACACAACGTTTCTGTGTGTTGCCAGCAGGATGGGAATTCCTTTGTGCTTGTTGGGGAACGGGATTGTGAGATCTGCCTCCTAATAACGCCACAGACCTTCCCCACTTCAAAGCAAAAATGCCGCCCTTCTCCAGCAGGGCCTGTGGAAGTCCATTAGGGCAGAAGAAACTCAGTTTGAAGAACAGAGTTTGTCAAATATCCGCAACTCCTTGGCAGCAGGAGAAGATTCTTGTGCAAGACAGATGATATCTACTGAAATATGTTCTTACTTTTTCTTGCCAAGAAATCTTACCCCCTTCTCATTCTGATGACAGGAAAAAAACTCCCTCTACTGAATGCATTTCAGGGGAATCGTTCCTTGCTGTGCTTTTGAAATTAATGGCTAAGCTGAATTCTTACATAGTTAATCAGCTTCTTTCCTCCATACCTGCTGTTGTCACCACAGCCCTCAAGTGTAATGAATCGGGCTGCCTTGTGCTGGAGGAGCATCATGTTGTTTCTCTAACTGGAGCCCCATGGCTTTTCTTTATCTTCTTTTTTTTCCCCTTGTTTTTAAGCAGGTGAACAAAAATCTGCCTCCTCCAGCCTGTTGTGCTCTGACACTTGACGCTCCAGTCAGTGCAACTGTGGCTCTGCTGCGCAGACAGCCGTTGTTTTCAGCTGCCTGAGATGATAAGCTGCCATAGTTTTACATTTCTCCTTGGATAATATTTTCACGTGATACATATGATAACAAGAAACCTTCATTACCTTGCCAAGTTCTTGGAATATACTCTGCTTTCTATTGAACTCTGAGTCTCTGACAGTCGTCAGTGGAAACGCTAAGGATTTCTGTCTTACAGGCTTTCAAATCTAGGAGTAGCAAAATCAAAAGGGAATTAATTTGTCCTTTGTTTATGTGGCTCTCAAGCGCTGCCTTGTTCTGGAGATTTTTGGTTTTGCAATGAGATTACAAAACAGGTACATCACAGGCTCTGCATCAAAACCAGGGTTGGGCAAGCTGGGTTTTACTCCTGACCTTTGCAAACCCCTGAGTGCAGCCGCAGCACCGACAACCTGGACTTGTACTGGTACTGCTGATTTTGGTGCTGCTGATGGTGCTGCTTTCAGCCTAACCGGTGTCCAGAACAGCCCTCCTGGCGCGCTGTGTCTGGGGGAGCAGTGCTGTGCTGGTGCTGTGCCGTTCATTAGGAACACAGCTCTCGTTTAAGCACAGGCTGGGGAATTGGGCTGAGTGTGACAGGTTGTCTGAGCTCCAGGGAGAAAGCCAGCCCCAGGGACACTCATCCGAACGCGGGCTCTTGGGGACTGGAACATGCCGTCGTACCCCGGGCTTTAGCTGGATGATTACAGATGAATTCAAGTGCACTTCCTATTAAAACAATTACTGTATTTTAAGCTCTTTTTGTATAGTGTGTGAAATTTCTAATTACTAGAGCTCTGCACTGGGGACTGACAGAGCCTGGTGCCTGTTGTTGGCTAATTAAGCTTTTTTCATGTACTTGGGAGTAGCACCGTTGAACTTCATTGGGGTTATCTCCTAAATATTCTGTTGAGGTAATTTCCAACCTGCAGTTCTTGTTTGTTCTATTGGAGCATTTTTTTCCTTTGCCTTTAACCTGTTAGTGCTGATTTGGGCTCCAGTTTTCAGCAGCACAGCAGAATCCTCCTTTCTGTTTTCATTTCTTCTTTTTTTCAGCCACCAAATGAAGAGCTGTGTAGTTAAGTTAGTGAGCACGTAGGGAGTCATGGGAAGTGAGCATGGACTGTTCCCAGCTGCACAACTGAGTACACTTAAACAGAGTGTTTTACCACCTCTGTGTTGAGTTACTGGTCATGGGAGTGATTCACAGTGGGAGCTGTGTCAGCCAATGCAGCCCACTCACGAGATTTCTAGAACAGCACAGCAAAGCAAAAGGGTTTGATGGGGGTGGAAGGGAGGGCAGACCAATCCTTTTTCCCTTAATACTGCACTGTCTGGAGCCAGATCCTTTCCCAGTGAACACTGAGGAACCTCAGTGCCTCACCTGATCACATAAAGGGGACTGGATTCCAGCAGCTCTGGCCTGCCCATCAGTGGGGAAGGAAGGGCTGCGGGAATGACGGTGCTCTCAGATTGTCACGTGCAGAAAGATGAAAGGTTACAGAGCACACTGTGTGTATCTTGGCTTACCTGAATGTTCAGGCATCTGAGGATTGCTCTAAACTACACACCTGATGCCCTGTGACTGCTGAAATCACGGTGGCAGAGCCCTGGGGATTCTTGGGCCTTTTGCAGACCTGAGAAGGTGTCAGTTGTGGGTTTGGTTGGGATTTAGTGAGCTGGAGTTTAAAGAGAGAGGTGATAGTGGTAAGACACTGGATTAGGATGCACCAGTATTAAAGAAGTCTGTAACATCTGAGGTGGCTGATGGATGATTTTGCTCCATTTTGCAAGAAGTTTCACATCTCGGATGTTAACGACAGGTGCGAGAGTTTCAGTGTGAGTTGGAAGTTTGGAAGCAAAAGTAACTTGCAGAGATCTCCTCAGTCTGTCATCAGAGTGGAGCGTTGTCTTCCGTAGGCCTCTGCACTCTCTCCAGTTGTTTCTCTGGTTAATAAAGGCCTTTTCATTTCCAACAGAATATACTGAAGGAACATGCTGATGATGACCAAAATCTCGCCATTTCGGGTGTCCCTGTGGTCAGCTGGCCCAAGAAGACCCCAAAGGTAATGAGATAACAATTACTTACTAATTACTGTTGTGGTCTGGTGTTTATTGATCTATAATCTGACAAAGTGCTGTCTATGATCCATTGGCAGTTTCTAGCATTTTTAACAAAAAATGTTAATTTTTAATGGGTTTATGATTAGGTCTTGAAGCAGAACAAGAAAGTGACTCAGCAGGGAGAAATCATTAGAGTTTCCATTTAAAAAGAGTTTGTTTGGGCCTTACTTGTCAGTATAAAACTTTGAGCATTGGTCATTTACTAGTTATGGTGAAATCTAAAAACGTGGATGCATTTTGTGTAAAATTAAATGGTGTGGAAATGCTACAAACCAGTCATTTAGTGAACAGTTTCTTCTGAATGAGAGGATGGTTTTTGCCTTACACTATGAGACTTCCTGAATTCTCTGTACAATGTGCCACTGTAACTTTGAAGGATTGTTCTCTGTCCTTATATCTTAATTTTTCCTCCTGTATATACGGGAGTAATTGTTTTCACTTTGCAGGTCGACCCTCAGGTTTGCTTTGTTAATGCCTATAAAGAATTTGAAATAATTAACTAAAGAATAATGTCAAAAGGCTGGATGTTATTTATAACAGTGGTATGTTTACCACACTCCAGTTATTCAGCATGCTGTAAAAGCAGCTTTGCTTATTTAGAAGATGTCTCATCGCTTCTATTTTTGCTTTCATTTTTCACTGAATTAGTTTTATAATCCATTATTTCTTTAGAAACGCTGAAAGGGTCGGTCAGCTTAAATCAGGCTTCAAACTGCAAATCTGTTGTTGTTTTCATTGCAGATACCTTTCAAATAATTACCAGGGGAAATAATTCTCCCGGTTCTCGCCTTCTGTGCTGGTGCACTTCTCATGGCTTTGCATCTGAGCCACACGCAGCCACGAGAATTTGCTGCTCTCACATGGGAAGTAGGAGACCATAAACATGCAACTGCCAGAGCAGAGCGGGGCAGGATGAGCACGTCATGTTCCTTCTTGGTTTCTTGTTGGGTTTTAGCTCAGCACATTTCAGATAACTTGTATCTTGTTCAAGACATGTTTACCATTTAGCCTGTAGTAAATCCCATGGGAACATGCTCCGTGTTTAAAACATTTATTTGCTTAGAAACAGCAGTGGAGAACCTTGAGAAACAGGTGTGGGATTCTCCACTGCACTGTTTTGATGGCTGCTGTTCATTCCTCAGTCAGCACATCCAGGCATGGAATAAAGCAAAATCTCTGTGACCAGAGGAAAGGTTCTTTTATAATAAAACCAGGAAACAACTGACTTGCTTTTGAGCTTGTGATGGAAGGGAGGATCTTGGTGCTTTGAGGCTTTTATAAGCTTTGGCATTTGCTAATGTTCTTGTTCACTTTATTTTGGAATCCTTGATAAATGCTTCATTTCTTCTATTTTATTTCTGTGTACTGGCAACATAACTGCAACTGTAAAAGATTTGTAATTTTTGTGACTTAAATCTTATCCCTCTTTGCAAAATCCCTCTTGCTGGCTGCAAGAGGGTTTTTTTTTTAACTTTCCTTTAGCCTTTCTGAAAGCAAAAGCTTTTAGAAGGCGTCATTTCCAGTGGTAAGACAATGATAAACACATCAGTTAATAACAAATGAGAGGAAAACTTTCACAGAAAGTCAGGCTTTGGGTTGAAGTTTGGAAGTAAAAAAAAAATTATACCAGAAGAAATCCTTTCACCATTCTCTTCACATTTGCCTTGCTTGGTCTGTGATCAGTTCGTGTTATGTCTTACATTTTAGTGGAAAGGTACCCGTGCAGATAGGGCTGGTGTTATCAAAGAGGAATTTGTTGTTGTGCTTCTGATTGGCAAATGTCCTTGTCATCTCCCATGTTGCAGCTATTTCCTTTCCTGGGAACAGAGGCCAAGTGAACAGGCTGGGAAAAGATGTCTTAGAGTTGAGCCTTTGAGTCCCAAATTAAAATCTGTGGGCAAGACAATGTAGGGGAGATTTGTCTAAAAGCAGTGTTAGTAGTTAAGCTTGGTTATTTCTCCTTTGTTCCCTGTAAGCCCTGATAATTAAATAGAAGATTTTACAGAGAAGAAAAACCCATAGGGAGGGGGAAACTCCCTTGAAAAGTGGATTGTAGCTGGTGGAGCAAGTCTCCATGGCCAGAAGATTCCACAAGCGCAAGGCAGGGGACTAAAACCTACCAGTAATTTTGCTTTCTGCAGTCTTTTGTAGTTTATAGGAGAAATGGCAGATACTTCCCAGTGCCTTCCCTGAGATCCTTGTGTTCAAAGAGGGCAGGAGATCCAACACAGCACAGTACCAGCTCCTGGGGGGCTTCCAGGGGAGAGGGGGATTGTCTGATTCCAGGATAGAGAAAAAGAAGGGAATTGAAATCCAGAAAGAAGAGGCAATAAAGGGAAAACATGGTTCTTGCTTTCGCCCAAGAGAAGGCTCCAGAAGAGATTTAGAAAGATAAGAGCAGCAGATGGAGAAGGAAGAATAAAGCCAGCATTAAATGCCAAAACATTTCAAAGAAAATGGAAATGACTGTAAAGAAAGGAGGGGAAGAGACTAGAAATGGTGAGAGAGCAGGATTAGGAGAGAGACAAGTACTGAGAAAAGCAGAGGGAGAGAACTCTGACTGAAGCCAGAGATCCCTGGAACAGGGACAGGGAGTGACTGTGTGAATAACCCAAGTTGTGGAAGGGTGAGCTTAGTTATGTTGACTTGCTTTTGAAAGGACGTGCCTTTGATAATCTGAATGATTTTTGAAGCAGCAAATAATATTTCCCTTTAAAACTGAGTTACAGTTTCCTTAACGTGTGATGTGCCAGCAGCAGGCACAGCTCTGGGCTAGAGAACAGCTGCTTGAAGCCTGGGACATGCTGGGGTTTAGGGAAGAAATGTGTCCATTCCCCTCAAACCCCACTGCACAGAGGAGAAGGTGTGATGGGCAGGACATTTAACTCGGGTCAGGGAAGGCCCATCCGTGTGTGCGGCCCCTCCGTGCTGTGTCACTCCTGCCCGCCTTTTCCAAAGGCATTTGGGGCTGTCAGTTATCCTGCAGTGCCCTGACAAAGGAAATCACACCCTGGGAAAAGAAACAGAAGTAATAATCAGCCATGGTGTGGTGAGGAGATGAAATAAGTGGGTGACATTTGATGATGGTTGTGGTTAGTGCACAAAATGGGAGGCCGGGGTCTGCGTCTGCTCCCAGCTCTGCTGCAGCACCTGGTGTCGCAGGAGGTGAATGGCACGTTGCTGCTCCCTGAGCTCTTCCAGATGGAGATGGGGCTTCCCATCTGGGGGGCTGGAAGGTGAAATTAATGTTTGCAAAGACCTGTGGCATCTTCCGCGCGAAGTTTTTTAGTAAAGTGCGTGAACCATTATTATTTTATGGTAATAGAGATGTGGTGTGTGATTCATAGGCACCTCTTCAGATCATATTTACTCATCTTTATGGAGCTATTTTGAGCCGTTTGTGCTTCTAATGTATTGATAATTATTTACCATAATAATTACATTCCTTTAGGCACCTCAGGGATTTTTTTCCCCTTTTTAAAAATCTCTTTCAGAAGAAGCAAGAATCTGCCTTTTTCTTTTAGCTATAGAGTAAGAGAAAACAGTGCCAGGGATCTTAGGGTATGTTCAACGGTCCTAATCTAGGCCTGTTCAAGGAATCAGGAATGTGGGACCGAGTGGATATTTGAAACCTGCCTGTCCTGCTGGCTGAGTGACAGTTTCTGTACCTTCAGACTGGACAGCAGACTTGATGTTCCCAGCGATTCCCAGCTGGCTGCCAGCACGGATGCAGCTGTGGATCCCACTCCTGAGCTGGGGGCCGTGCAGCAGTGGATGTCCCCTCTTGGTGCAGGGCTCAGTGTTACCAGGGGGAGTTACAATCACTAAGGTTGGCAAAGACCTGCGGGATCACGTCCAGGCTTTGACCGAATCCTGCCATGTGATGGTTGTCCACTGTCCGACGGGAAGGGCTCCGTAGGGTGTGATGCCTTGAAATGCTGGGTTCTTAAGCAACCAAAGAGGAGTAAGAAAACATCCTAACTAACTTCTCCCCCATCCCTGGGACATGAACTTTTGGATGGTGTGAACAGAGGGCAGGGCCTAAACCTGATCTTCCACTGTGGCGACTCATGGCCGATGGATCAGCGCTGTGGGAAGCTGGCGACCGCCAAGCCCAATCTTGAAGCCCACTCTCAGGAGTTGCCAGTGTTCCAGAGTTCCCATTTTTCTGCCCAGGGATTAGGCATAGCATTTCATTTAAGTAACTCAGGGTATGGCCCGAGCAGAAACTGCATTTTTCAACCCATTTCCTATTTCTGGAGGACAACAGTCAACTCCAGCAGCGTGTAATTACACTCTGTGGCAGTGCCTTCTGTTTTTATTGTGATAAAGATCTTAAGTTGTCTATGAAGAGCAGCTATAAAGAACTAAAATATGTTTGGACTCTCTTGTTCTGTGAAGAGTTAGAAATGCAGACTGTGAGCTGGATTCTCATCTTTCTTACCTGGCACAAACCTAAAGCCACTGCATTTGTAATGATAGTGAGTGTCCAAACATATATAGGTCTGGCTGTGAGCAGGAGATGGAGCTGTAATTTTCAGTAGCTGGTAGAAAGTGCTGTAATAGGGGGCTTTTTCTCTGATGCCTGTTCATACCATTTCTCTGTGTAATTTTTTTACCTGTTGATTTTAAGAGAAGAGACTTAAGAGACATAATAAGGAAATGGTAATATTCTTATTTAAAGGAGTACTATTAATTAGTAAAGACCACAAACTGAAATTTTAATTGGATTATGGTTTTTTTTAAACACAACCTTCCTTGTAATTGGCAACGTAAATAACATTTATAGCTCTGTATCAGGGCATGAAGACTAGGCAGAAAAAGTGATAATTGGGGGAAAATAAAAATAAAAAAAAAGACATTCCTCAGGCTGAGTGTTTTGCTGTTGTGCTTTTGAGTTGGGGAGTGGTCACTGAAAGGAACCTTCTGGGGTGGCAGCATGTGATTCCAGTCATTAGTGAGTTCTGTCCCACAGCACTTTAGTTTTCACCCCTTTATTTTTGCTAGAAGTCTTTTTGTGGAGTTCTACAGATACATCCATGGATCTGAAAAGGAAGGATAACCCATAAGAATAATCTGTGAGGGGCAGAGCAAGAGCCTGGTCACTGTGGCTGAGGAAAGTTGTGCCCCATCAGCCCCCAGTCCCTGTAGCACAAAGCCCAGTTTTGCTGGTGCTCACTCACAGCAATTTCAAGAGGTGTGGGAACAAAGCAAAATACAGAGCTCTTCCCTTTGCTTATCTTCCCGTTAAGCTGGAAGATTGTATCTTCATCTTTTCTGCTTAGTGTCCCCTGGTAGAATTTTTTTTCCCTCTGCGAATTTACCTAATAATTTGTGGAACCTGTTGATCTTTTTGATCTGCACAGCATCCTGTGGCAGCGTCCCCCGCGGTTTAATAAAGCTCTGTGTAGATAAGTACTTCCTTATGTTGTTTCAGATGTGTCCTTTAATATCATAAATACACTTCATGCCCTCTGTATCGTGCGTTTTGAGAAATTTGAATGAGGTCTCTGTTCATCTCCGTGCTGTCAAGGATTTTTTATGTCCCTGTTACAGTGTCTCAGCATTTTTTTTCCTCACTCCCAAGGTGAAAACCCCAAGTAAGTTCAATCTTTCCTGGTACACAAACCATATCATTTGTTGGAGCGTTTTTCTCCCTCTATTCTAGTTCCATTACAGGTAGTTTTGAGGTGAGGGTGAATCTGGGATTCCACAACCACACATAGCACTCAGGATGTGATGTTTAAGAGCAGAGACCAGAAGGACATGCGTGGCTCAGCCTGGCACAGTGAAGTTGGAGGGGGAGATGATTGTTGTGTGAGTACTTCAGGGAGTGTAAACATCGGGGCAGGAAAAGAGTTATTTAAGCTAATGGACAATGTTGGCATGGGAAGAAGGGAACATAAACATACCATAAATAGGTTTAGGCTGGAAATAAGGTTTCTGATCATTGTTCAGAGTCTGAACCAAGCAGCACACAAGGAAACCAGCAGACAGCTGTGGCGAAAAGGGTGGCAGATTGTTAGAAATAACTTGTGTTTTAAATAATAAAAGGCAGTTGGATTAGCCACCATCTCCAGATACGGAGCCCATGGGTATCCTTGTTCACTTTCATTTGCTGCCATTTTCCAGCAAGGAACCTTTTTCCCTTTTCATGGTATTTCACATTAAAAATGCTGGGAAGAGAAGTTTTACCAGTTTTTGATAACAGAGCTCCTTTATGTCTCCAATTTTATGCAACATTATGCATCAGATCAAACTTAAGAAATAGTAAGTAAATGGACTAAAAATCAGTGGACACAATAAATCTGATTGTGTGCAGAAATTAGGGGGGGAAAGCATAGAACGCAGTATTTGGATTAACTTGAAACCAATGTGATTTTTCCGAAGTGTTGAGCCTCGTTTTGCATCAGATTTGCCTTCAATTCAGGGGGAGAGGTGCGAGGTGGACAAAGAACATTCCTGAAAACCTTTGAATAAGTACTTCCAGTTTTTACTTGCTTGCTTACTAAGAATTCCTGCCATAGCTATCGCTGGGCCAGCTCCACCCAGAGAGGCAGGAGCAGTGAGGGACTCGTTACGGCAATTAGTGTTTTAACCAGAGCAGTGTCTGAAACAGATCTGAGCACGTAGAAATGGCACAACATCAAACCAGCATCAGCTTCAGGAGCCTGCCCAGGGGCTACCACCAGGAAAGCAACATTCCTTACAGCAGCAGTGGGAAAACTCTGCCAGATTCCCTAGGACAGACCAGTCCTTGGAGATCTGCTCAGGGTACTTCCTGTGGGAATACAAATGTATTAGAAAGCAAATACTGGCAATTAAAAACAAGCACTTGAGATTTAAAGTAAAAATGGAGTCTAGCTGGTGCTGAAAAAATATCTGGGAAGGATAAAAAAAGATATAGGTAGATAGAGAGCAAAACAATTCTGTGTAAATTGTTGTAGGATGCATTTTTCTGGTTGAGATTCAAATAAGTTTTCCATCAGTCATTCCAAGTGGGGCAGGAGCAAAAAGGGGATTTAAACTGTCACATTTCATTCTTGCCAGGCACCAGCTTAAAGGTGTTTGATGTGATCTCACACAGCACAGCCTGAACTCTGCTTGGTGTCAACAACAATTTTAAATGCCAGTAGTCTGTAAGGAGATTTGCATATACAAATATGTGTGTATTGTGAATCCTTTTTGTTGATAAAAAGTCCTGATTATAAAGTTCATAATCAACTGCAAATCAGACATTTCTTGGTAGTTATCAGATGCTAATAATTATTTTTCTCCCAGAAAATAACTTAAGTACAAAAGAAAATGAGGATTTAAATCAATTTAAATTTGTTTTTCTCTTTACTGATTTAAATTGTGATTGGAATCGGTGATTTAAATAATTTTGAATAATTTGTGTTCTTTTACACTGTAGGATAGTAGATGCCATGTGGTAGGAGAGAGCTGAAATGTATTCAGAAAGATACCCCAGTTCTGGCTCCTGACAAGTCTATTAAGAAACAAAACCACACAGCTGAGGTTCGGGGGATATTTTTTGTAGGGGACTTCCCACAGTAACTCTGTGCCTGTGAAACCAAGGCCTTTCCCTGCTGACTACACTTGGGAGCAGGAAGAAAACCTGATGCACCAGAGCCCAAGACGACTCGGGGCGCTGTGCAGAGGAGGGGAAGCTGTTGAAGCCACTGGGAGTTCCTGTCAAGCGTCTGCTTTCCTGGGGCAGCGCTGCCGAGGAGAGCAGCTCCTTGCCTGACCTGTTTATTTTTCTGAGCGCTGTTTCAGTCTCTCACAAACATTAGTCCTCCAGACAAATTCGTTCTGTGGTAATTCCTGCAGACCCGAGGAGTTTCAGGCTTTGCTGGATGGGTATCACATATAACGTGCCCGGGGGGGCTGGAACTACAGTCTAGAAGGTCCCTTCCAACCCAGCCCATTCTGTGATTCTACGAAAGAGCTTCTGCCTATTACCTCAGTATTTTTCTAAAAGCTTTGCCTGGTGACTTGACAGATTATTTCTCACCTCAAGAGGCAGTACTTGAAATATTGTGTCCCTTCAGGGAGTAATTATAAATAGCAAGGACTTGAATGAGCACCTTCTTAATCTTCCATCTTTGACTTAATATTTTCACTTCTTATCAGCTCTCAGCCACTTGCTTTGAAATCTGACCAATGCCTTTATGTGATTAATACATCAAACAGGTAAATTAGAGCCATTTTGACTCTGAGTAGAAATCTAAATGGATTGGAAAAAAAATGAGCAGACATCTCTGTTTTCCAACTGTTGTGCTCCAAGTATCACACGACAAGATTTATGTTTTCTTCCCCACTGTCATTCTTCTTCCATAGGCACGAATATTCAGTTACACAAATTTTTCCCAACTACGTTTTGACTGCCATTTTTCAAGACAGCAGCTTTCTCTTTATTTCATGACAGCGAAAGTGCTGATGAGAACTACCGGAGTCTTAAGACCTTTGTCATAGATAATGGATGTGAAATGAGTTGACAGATCTCAAGTTTTATCCCCAGGAGCTTGCCTGCCCTGGCCAACAAAACCAGACAAAACACCAAGGTTTGAACCTGGCTTAAGAATTCCAGCATCCTTGTGTTGTCCCCCACCCCAACATGAAAACCATCCGAGCTCTGAGTTACGTATCCAAAACTTAATCGTTTTGTTTCTGGATCGAAGCACATTGGCAGAGCGGCAGGGAAGGCGTTTGTCATCCCACAGTATGTGCCGTGCAATTATGGACATTAATCCTGTGTGCACTTTTCAGAACAAAATTGAATTGTATGTTCTGTCCCCGAGAAGATGGTTTCCTTTAGTTCCACAGCACACTGAAATTAAACTCTGCTGAGAATATAAATGAGGGCTTGTTTCAACTTCACGACTTTCCTGCAAGCACTGGACCAGATAGAAGAGGGACAGGAGTGCTCTCCTTTTCAAAAACAACAAATAAAACAAAATATATGGATAAATTCCAATAAAATCAAAGCAGCTGTGAGTCTTAGCCTAGTGTGGTTTGGTTGTTAGTCCTGGATGTTTCCCTACAAATCCAAGTCAAGTTCGCAGGTGACAGCAGTGAGCCCTCACGAGGCAAACTGCACTTCAGCTTTTCCTTTGCTCACCCTCTGTTTGGGTTTGGTCTCTGGATTTTCAGGCTGCTGCCCACACATTGGACACAACTGACTCTCCCAGCGTTCTGTGCCGTGTGCCAGAGCACTCTGAGCCACTGGCAGCAAAGCAGGTTACGTATTCCGGTTAATCCACTCTCTCAGCCACATCTATTTGCATGTTCCTCCAGAGCACAGCAGTCACTGCTCTTATCTTCTTAGGAACCTCCTTCACTGGTTCTTGCATTTACTGACAGAGCGTGGCTCTTGGAGACACAAGCTGGGCTGTGGAAACACTCTGTGCCATAATACGGTTCTGTGGGAGAAGGAAGCATGGCAGAATTTCCCTAATTTCCCGGTGGATCGTCTCAGTCATGCCACGGCTCTTCCTGCAGAGAAGAACCTGTCTTGTGTGGTAGATGGAGTCCATGTTTCACCCTTCTGCAGTCTTATTACTTTTTGAAGACTACAGGGTGTTGGGGTTTGGAGGGGGTTGTTTTGTTTTTAAGGTATATGGGAGGTGGAGTGGGTGTGTTACTCACCTGTTTTGGGTGCTGCTCCTCTACTGCCCTGGAGTAACCCATGGCTGTCATCCTTCAGGAGGAGGCTGCACAACCCTCACTGCCTTTGCTGCTCCTGGATACTGGTTAAGGAAAGCATGAGCTGGAGGCATGGCATGGAGGGAGCAATCAATATTATTTCATCTTGAGTTGCTTTATTTGATCTGAGGTTGATCAATCAGACCGTTTATTGATGAGAATGTGATGGATACTCAGTGCATCTGATGACAACTCTTATGTCATAGTTCAGATAAAGTAGACAGCAGGAAGTGGTAAGATCATGGATATTTAGGTTGTCAGATTGTCACTGCTAGTGTTGAGAATACAACTGAAATATTGGCTAGAACTCTTGAGAAGAGTGTCATGAAATTTGCCCAGGCCCAACAGTTAAGATCATATTTCATGTGAATGGACACTTACACCAAAACAATGAACCTTAGAAAGCTACTGGGTAACTCTCTTATTCTGATACAGGTCAATAATCGTGATTCATAAACATCACAGTGGGTTTCCCTTTCAAAAACATGTGTGCTGGCCTGCAGAAAGCTGCAGCAGCTCAAATCACAAGATCTTTTTTCAAGGACCTGCATATAAACCAGTTTGAGGTTGGTTGTCTGACTGTTTCCACGTAAATATTTTTTTCTAATACCAGCTAAATATAATATTCCGTAAAGGTGCACAAAAAGTTTCAAGGGAAGGTGAAATCAAAGGTGTGTTTGTGCCACATAAAAAACTTTTATTTCACTTCATAGTGTGAATCATAAACTCCAGTGTGTAATATGAAAACAGATCCTGTTTAGCACTGGAAGCAGCAGCTGAAGTCTGTTGGTACAGGAGATGCTCAGGAGTGAGTGAGTACAGCACAGGGGTTGTAGTCGTCCTCCCCCATCTTGGTTTTACTACTTAAGGATATTTGCATGAGAATAAAATCTGGTTCTTTGGCACTCATCTGCTCCTGCTGTTTATTCTTCGCTTGAGGTTATTGTCTCAGTTTGTGACAACATAATTGGTTTCTGTGGAGAAGATTATGATATTGATGAGACTTATATATGACTTCAGGTGAGGTGCAATCAAAGCAACAGTTCAAAATAGAAGGTACTGTCTGTTTTCATGCAGTTTTCACTACGGCTCATTCAGCAGGGTAATTAAGGATGTTATTTATTACTGAACTGCATCACGCAAAGCTGAAGTATGGACACAGTTCTGCTACTACAGGCAGGACTGGGGGCACTGCTGCTTATTTTGTGTTCAGAGCTGTTGTAAACTCCACCAGGCTGGGCACCTAGACGCTGTTCACACAAGGGTTGCTCACTATTTGTTGTAATTTAGTGTTCTCTAGTGTAGACAAGCTGAAAGAATTGAGCTGGAAAATGCTCTCTTAATAGTTCTCTCTGCGTATTAAATATTCCTTTGAATGGTTAGCTGCTCTTATACAGGATGAGGTTTTTTGAGAGCAATTATAATCAGAAAAGTTTATTCTATTGTGTTGTTTCCCCCACACTGATTCCCAATTTGCTATTTTATATCATATCCTCTCCCATTTTTTTTAAACACCATCTCAGCAAAGTTTACCTAGCGTTCGGAAATCATTCCAGGATATTCTTGGCGTGTGCGTGTCTTCCCTCCTAACGCAGGCTTTGTAATTAGAGCTCATTTGTCACTTGTGGTGCTGCTGCAAGTGGCAGCCTGGACACGCAGGGCTGGCTGTGGGGCGAGGGCTGGGGTGGGATACACCTGGGGAGCTGCTGCAGCCCAGAGAGGCCAGTGCAAACATCAGGAGTGCTGGGACGCGCCGCAGATGAGAGGAGTAGGATGATCTCTGTCATGATTTAATTTGCTGTGAATGGCATTTCACTGTGGTGTGACTGCTGGATTGTCCTTGGGGGATGTCACAAGTTATTTTTTTCTCCTGTCTGGATTACGGAGCCAAAAGGCCGGAGGGACAAACAAGTGTGAGCCAGGTTACACATGGAACTGGGCTAGTGGAGACTTGGTCTGCCCACGGGCAGGTGTGGGACCAGGCGTCTTCCTTCCGGATGTCACCTGTTCTCCTGCCGCTGCTGGAGGCCAAGTGTATCACGGCTGTAGTCGTGTCAGCTATCCTTGCTTCGCAGTTAAAAGCTCTCCTTTGTAGGCCTGTCATGGGACATGCATCCCCCCCTTCTTCTCTCCTCCAGAAAACATTGGATTCTGATGTTACCTTGTGATTCTGAAAGCCAAGGCCTTAGGCACATGCCTTTCGTGCCTCAGCTTTCGTCTGCTCCCGCTCCCGGTTGTGTACGAACACAATGAGGGGAGAGAGAAACCTGAGGAGACAGGCTGAGCACACCCCATCGCCTTCTGGGGAGCCCCACTGTGTGCTGCAAGGAAATGCTTCGCTCCTGGCGTGGTGGATGAGCAGGATGGGGGGAATACCATCACCTACCCATCATCTGAGTTGGGAAGAGGACAGGAGTACAAACAAGGAATGGATATTTACTATGTTAAAAATAAGGAAGGGGCATAATCAGCCGATTCACGTGGCTTTATCAGCAGTCGCCTGTAAATACGTTTGAAGTTTGACTGTATTTTGTTACTTAAACTTGAATGACCAGTCTCAGTGTGTGGATCCTGGTGTCACAAGGGCTGTGTTGCTGTTTGCTCCCGTGCCAGTTCCTGCCTGTTGCTGGCTCTTCTCCTGAACTACCTGGACTGTTTATGCCATGTAGTAATTCGGACCAGGGAACTGAGCTGAAACTAGTTTGGCAAAAATCCTGATGCAAGGACCATTAGATGTGCTTCTTTATGGCTTCTTGGTTGCTCAGCACATGCAAATATTTAATCTCATGTTTAATTCTGTGTTGTGGGCGTAGGAGCCGGAGGCAAAATCCTAACAACTTGAGTGGAATCGGGATTTCCCCTGAAAGCAGGCCCATAAATCCAATGGGAAATTTAGTTCTCCAGCACTCAAATTCAGGCCTGTGACCCTCAGCTGCAGGCTCTGGAGGGCAAAGGCAGTGTCCCTGGGACACTGGCAGGACCCTTGGGACAAAAGGCAGGACCCTGGGACCTTTGGATCCAGAACGGGTCCCCGACTGACCGATGTGTAACATGTCACACTGCGGGGAGGGCATTTAATTTTAAAGCCCCAGCAGCGGGTCAGGATGATCGGAGCGGGGCTGGAAATGGTTCCTTGGGAGCAAGCAGAAGAAGGGGTGGGTGCCCGCACGGGGAGCAGCGCGAGGCCAGCAGCACAAGCCGGGTCCCCTCGTATCCCATCTCATCCCAGCGCAGGTTCTGCCGCTCGCAATCCCGAAGTTTGCTCGGTGCCTTCCTCCTCCCGAGGGATGGAGGCTCCCTGCTCCCGGCCCGGCCCGAGCGGCGGGCGAGGAGCCGCAGGTATCGCGGTGCAGGGTGTGTTGTGTGTGTGTGTGTGTGTGTGTGTGTGTGTGTCTGTGCGCGTCTCCTTTGTCTGAGCAGCCCGAGCAGCGCCGAGCGCCCCGCGGGCGGCCGCGCATCCTCCCCGCCCAGCGCCGCTCGGCACGGCCGCGCCCGGCCCGCCCCGCCGGCCCCGCCGCGGCGCGGGGCCCGTTCCCGCGGGGTGATCGCCGGCGGAACCCCCGCCCCCGGTGTGCGGGGCTCGGCCGCGGTGCCCCGGCCGCGCCGTGCCCGCTGTCCCCGCAGGCCGGCGGTGTGGAAGCGGCCCGCGATTGGCCGTGCCGGCAGGGCCAGCCCCTTCCTGGCTGCCTGGCATGAATATGCACGGCCCCCTTCCTCCTCCTCCTCCTCCTCCTCCTGCATGTGTGTGTGTGTGTGCGGGGAGCGGGGCTCCGCCAGCAGCGCCGCTCCAGCCATGTCAGCTCGGCTCCGCCTGGGCCCACCATGAGCCATGGCCATGTCTGCGAGCGCCGACGAGGAGGACTTCGAGTCGGAGCCGGAGCCCGAGCCGGGGCCGGGGCCCGAGCTGGGGCCGGAGCAGGTCCGGGGCGGGCGGCGAAGTTTGCAGCGGGAAGGGAGGGGAGGAGGCCGGGCCGGGCAGCGCCGCGCCGGCCGCGGGGACGGGAACAATGTGGGGTCGGGAGCGGCCCCGAGGCAGCGCCGCCCGCCCGGGGACCGCGCCGGGCGGGGCCGCGGAGCCTCCGCGGGGCCGGCCCGGGGCGCTCGGCCTCGCCCGCCGCGGGCGCCCCGGGCACCGCGAGTTCGGCACCTCCCAGGGCCCCCAGCGCGCCGGGAGCGGGGCGTTTGTGCCTCTCGGAGGCTGCCCTGTCCTCGGCAGAATTGGTTGGGTTTTTTTCCTTTTTTTTTTTTTTTTTTTTTTTTCTATTAAGATTCCTCAAATAGCTGAGAGGGCTGCGGGACTTGGGGAGAGAGTCTTGATGCTGAGCCTGGTTACCTTGTCTTGGTTTGATTTATAGCTAAAGCCTCCTTTCCATTCCCAGGGACGAGGGATGTAGAATAAAGAGAAGGATGTGTGCCGAAATGAAAAGAGAACTTTTATTAATACTTGCAGGGTTTATTCTCTGAAGGCTTTTTTTTTCCCTGTGGGGGAAGAGAATAAACTTTTCGAATTTATGAAGTAATCCGTGAAAAATAATCCAGAACATATGTTCTAGATTGCGTATTTTACTCTCTAAGAACTGCCTAAGCAATTAAAAATGCACCAGGAATAGTATTAAACATGTGTACGCAATTTGAACGTAAACTTGATCGTTTTGTTTGTAACTCAAGGTGTTTTGCTCTTTAAAATAGCCCAATATTTTGTTTTAAGACACAAGTTTCTAGTAGGTCGGGTGTTGAGTCTCTCCTTCCAAACCCATCTTGTTTCTAATAACTTTACCTTGTTTGGCTTCAGAATTGCACATAAAAAACAGGGCCGAAAGAGAGTTTGGGGGATGGTGGTTGTGGTGTGCTTTGAGTGCTTCCCCCGGGATGGCAGATCTGGTGTGGAAACCTTGGGAGAGGCATTAATGTACTGCACTGGCCTGGTGTGGTGTCAGTCCAAGAACCTTAGCTGAGGTTTGGATGAGTAACTTTATTAAGCCTTTACTTAGTTCTGGGGATTGTGTGAATGTTCAGGCCTGTTCTGCTGCTCAGTTCACTGCTCTGTGCCCAGACCAGGTCGTTAAAATGTCCCAGCCCCCTTCCTTTTCTTAAATTTTGTCCCATGCCAGGCCTTTTCCATTTGGATCTGTGTCTTGGTGCAATCACTGCAAACTTTTAAAAAAGAGCTAATGGTTGGGCGAGCAGATTGGTCTCAGCTGTATTGTACCAGCTGTGAAATTGCTACTTGGTGGTGCTGGTTCTTGCTGGATGAATCTGGAAAGTTGGTTATGTTCTGGGATTCTTCAACTCTTCTAAAACCTGAGGCTTTCGTAGCGTTTTTTATATCTTAAAAGTTTAAAACAAAAATCAGTGCAAGAAAGGGGAAATCTCTCAGAGTTTCTCAGGAGTCTTGGTCTGATCCGAAACTATAACACTGTGACCTATGTACCAAAGACCTGTGGAATGTTTTCCTTTTTGTTCAGAACTGTTCCAGTGGTAAAACACCGCTTGTAGCTCCAGCTGTATTTTCATGTAAGTCTACTTTAATGTCTAGTTACTCTGTTTTTCTACACAGGACGTGTCAAATCCGTATTATGTCACTTTTTCTACTGCGACAGTCCTTGGTGTGTAACAGGTGAAAGCCTTCAGCTCTACAGGTGTAGTTGAACAGCACAGCTTCAGCGCTTGGGGAGAAGCTGCAGGTTTTGTCACTCAGCCTTTCTCCCGACTTTCATTCCTCTTTCTCTCGTTCGTGCCCGAACTAAGAAGGCAAAAGAACTGTTGTTTTTCCCAGCACAGAGCCGACAGGATTTACTGCACTTGTGGTAGTCGCAGGCAGCACTGGGGGCTTGGAAGCATGTGGATGCCAGGGCACGTGTCCTGCCTGGTGCTGGCCCTGCCCCAGCCCACCAAGTTGCTTGTGGTAGGAAGAAATTCTGACTGTGGCATTTGAGTGTGTGTAAACAGAGCAAACTGCTCCTGGCTGGGGCAGGGGGATGTGTAAGAAAAGCTGTGTTTTCCACAGCGTGCCCCAAGTCTGTCTAACTTACTGGTGTCTTTAAGAGCTTCTACTTTGGATGCAGCTTATCTCCAAAAGCATGTTTTTGCCAATATATCTTATTTCACCCTCCAGGCCTAACTTCTGCCTCCTCACCACCAGAGGAAAATAAACGGGGGCACTGGTGTTGGCACTGATGTGCCAGTTTATCACTCTCTAAACAACATAGCTGTGTTGGCAGAAAAGCTGCTGGAATGTCACTTATGTCCAGATGAACTTGGGGAGTATAAACTTTTATTTTGTGGGAAATTAGCTGTAGTGTCGATTCGGTAGTGGAGCTCTGTGGTCACCTGGCAGGGGTCGTTAGGAGCCACATTGCTTTTTGTAGAAGAGGACGAGGAACTTCGTAGGTATGAACTGAAGGAGATGGTGGCAGTGAACATCTGGAGAGGATTAATCCTTATTGGGGATGGCTGGGCTTGGAAAAGTTCCAGCACCTTCCCTTTCCCTCTGATGCCGCCTGCTTAATGAGGGACCTTGGACTTGTCTTGTGGGACATATTCTGATGGAGGGTGATGTCCCTGTAAATAGTCACTGCTGGAGGAAAACAGCTCTCCTGGAGTTTGTGTGTGCAGACATTTGGGCAGATAGGCTTTAGTCAGACATAATAGATCCATGATGTTGGCATGTGCTCTTCAATTAATACAACTTTTAAGGATGTTATTGGCATCAGTGTGGTTTTTTTTTTTTTCCCTGTCTCAATTGAGCTTCTTCCTCATCCCCACTGAATTCCTGCAGTTACGTCATCCTGTCCTTCCTTCTTTCTCATAAGTTCTTCCTTTGACAAGGGTTTCTGTTAATTGCTAAGGAGCTGTAAGGGTTTGGAAGCTGTTTAGTAGCAGTGCCAAAGATCTGTTGACTTGGTTGTGATTATCAATTCACAGGCTACCCGGGAAGTGGTATCCCTGGAGGTGTTCAAAAAACATCTGGTATGGCACTTGGGGACATGGCTTAGGGATGAACATGGCAGTGCTGAGTTAACAGTTGGACTGGATTATCTTGGAGGTCTTTTCCAACATTAATGGTTCCATACAGTGCCTGGCAGGGGGTAACAGGCCATCCCTGCCAGGCAGCCAAGGCCAGTCCCCATGTTTTGGAGTTAATGTAGAGTTAATCATGGGGTGTTTTGGACACCTGATAAAATGACTTTGGTGTCTCTCAGTCCAGTGTGTCGGTGTGTGTCCTTGGTCAGCACCAGTGCAGGTAATTGTCAATTTGATTGGGTTTCTTATCAGGAAGGCCAAAGTTACGTGCCTGGGAGTCTGGGAGAGAGGCACAGCAATGGGACAGCAGAGGACAGTGCTGTCACTGCCTTGGGCAGCAAACAGGGAGTCTTGACCTCCAGAACTTCCACCTGTTAGAATGGAAAAATGTCCCTCTGATGCAGTGGGAAGATACTAGGAAATAACTGACCAGAAGCCTTTGCTCCAGTGCCCAGTGTCACCCCGTGACCCACCATGTCTAGGGTAGTGTTTTAGTTATGAATTGTGGGTTGATGTGTGTGGCTTGTTTTGTTTTTTTTGGTTTTTTTTGATGGGGGTTTTTCTATTTTATTCTCCCTAGGGTTTATTTATCAGATCTTATAAAGATCTGGTAATTAAATTTGGCTACTCTAATTCTGTTAAAACAATTGCATTGGGATGCTGGGCCGTATAAAGCTCTAAAGTGTGGGACTGGTACCCGGCAAGTCCTGGATCCTCTCACCTTTAGGTGCTCATGTGGTTGTGTAGACACGGTCAAACTACAGTAAATGAGAATAATCAGAATTTGTCCACATGATACAGAAGGAAATCACCAGCCTTGCAAGTGAAAGGGGTATATTTGTGTGGCACAGCACCTCGAGGCAGTGAACACCACGCACGTAAGATGTCTTGTCTCGGGGAGGTTTACGCAGTGGTTACTGCGGGAGCTGTTCAGATTGTACTTGGTTAAAGTGAAGTGCTTCAGGGTCTCACTGAGCTGGCCACGTGAGCAGCTCTTCAGAAGGGCCCTGTGCGTGTCCCTGTGTTTTTCTCAGAGATAGAGTCTGAAGGAATGGTTTGGTGCTGCTGGCAGCAGTTTAAGCAGGTCATGGAAACTGAGTGGTGGAATAAGACCCGTGCTCAGGTAAAGGCCACTCGCAGAAGAGCTTGTTTCTAAGCTGAAGACTTTGTCAGCCTTGCTTTGAGGGCCAGGACCTCCTTCCTCCTGGACTTGGTTTCAAGGTCAGCTGATTTTCCTCTCCAGGGCAGGAGAGTTTTGTATGTGAAGTTGCCTGGTGACATGTCCAACAAAGGCCAGTTGTTGGGACAGCAGCTGGGGGGCATCAGCACCTACTTAATGATGCTTTTAACAGCTGATATCTCTTGGAGCGTGATCTTCAAAACTTGATGTTCTTGGTATTTTTGTTTGGCCAGGTCTTTTGAGTTGTTCTTTGTAAGTGTGAATGTTAGAAATCTGTTGCTGTAAACATCAGGGTTGTGTTTCTGTTGCAGTAAGGGTTATGCTCAGAGTAGAGGCCCTTTCTTAGTGCCTCTGGTCCTTCTGACCCGGGTGTGATGGTCGGTGGGTTTTCAGTGACAGCCAAGCAGCCTGTGATGCGTGGTAAAAGTGTGCTGAGGTACCTGTAAGCAGGCAGTGGAAACTTCCCAGCAGCCAACTGTTTACCCACAGCCAAGATAAACTAATGTTTTGAGCAGTGACTTCCAGGTAGCATTTCCTAGGGGTTGATTTAGAGTTGGAAGTGTTGTACCTGGACTTATTCCCAGGTCTGCACAACCCCGTTGAAAGACTGGAGTTGCTGATGACCACCCCACTCAGTCCGCCTGGAGCATACTGAATTTGGTGGGGTCTGTAGGAGCTCAGCACTTCAGAAAATAAGTGTAAATGAGTTTGCTACTTTGTCTCCTTTCCTGTGTCAGGAGTTGGGTGTGTTTAAGTACTGTGGTGTGGGAGGATGACCCCAAGTTCATGATTTGTAAATGGCTTTGTAGTTCATGGTGTATTACATTTGATGGCCCAAGTTTACTCCCACTTACCCAAATGCTGTGTCTGCTTCAGGGACAGGAGCAAGCTACCTTTGTGTGTCACAGCAGTAATCTAGGGAGGACAAGAGAAAGAACCCCCCAGCAGGGTGTCCTGTTCAGGTGTCTAGAAGGCAGAGCAAGTCCACCAGCTTTCTAGGTTTCAGTGTAATAGAGATAGGGATTTAGGATATTAATCCTAATATGTTTCAGCAGCTGCCTGCACAGCCTTTGGGAGCTTGGCAGAGCGGCTGTCATCACTTCAGCATGCTCCTGCCTCTCTTTTGAAGACTTACCGTGGCCATAGTTTTGTGGAGGTGCTGGAGAATGTAGGGGATGGCTGGTGATGGTGTTTCAGGCAGGCCCCATCTCAGCTTCCTGGCTTCTAATACTAGGTTTAAGAAAAAAAAAACCCTCTTCAAGTTTGGTACAGTCTTTTTCTTGGCAGTTCTTAGAAGTGGCTGCTTGGGGCTAGAGAACCAGCAGGCACAGGCTGTGCTTCAGAGTGTCACCTCCTTGGGAAAGGACATGGTGGGATCTGCCACACAGGAGGAGACTCTGTTGGCCTAGAACCCAGGTTAGGGCTTGCTGAGCCTGAGGCCGTGGAGCTGCTGTTTGCTGGTCACCATGGTCAACCCCGGGTGAGGAGTCCTGCCATCCCCTACCACTTGCTCTTCATTTGCAAGACAAACTCTTGGAGTTGTGCTGGGAGGGTGGCAAGTTGCAGTACAGAGATGAGGACGTGAGCTGGGAAGGAAATCTACCTCAACTCTTCTACCCGGGGCTGGTACACTGTAACACTGCAGTCTGAGCTGGAAACCCTGCAGCATCTCCTCACTAGCATCGACCTGGAATTTATCTGGCTGTCTGCCACGTGCTAAATAAACCCCAAGCCATGTTGGAGGCTCCTTCTACCCCCTTGAATCCCAGCCCCTTTCTGGGATAGCAACCCACAGACCAGATTTTCTTCTGTGGAGGTTTTTAAGCGCCCACTTTGGAGCCCCTTGAAACTGGATACTAGTGGGAATTCCTGCAAGGCCTCTCTAGCCTTGCTGGCTTCGACATCCTGGAGTGAAAACGTGGCTTGGATTGAGGATTGGTAGGTTGGTAAATTAGTACAATTGCTTGAACATGCTAACGAGCAGTGAAGGAGGTCTGGGTAGTTAAGAAGTGTTGGATACAGTGAGATCCAGGCCTGCACCTCTGCCCCTTGCTGGTGATCTGTAAGGAAATCTGTGGTGTGTGCTGTGGTCTGGCTTCAGATTTGTTCTTGTACCTTCACTTTCCTGCTTCCATGGGGTTTTTTAGGATTCTCAGATTCTGCGTTCAAGCAATGCCTTTTTACCTCTTGCATCTTTGTAGTGTCCTGGCACTTAGACTGCTGTCCTCAGGATTAGGACTTGGCTCGTTTTACCGTGACAGAAGCAGGAGTTGTGTTTCAGCTGGAAAAGTACCGAGTTTGATTTTTCCTTGAAAGCAATTGCATTTAAAAACGCCATTCTGACGGTGTCAGAGCTGTTGTTTGCCTCCCTAAACTTAATCATATCCCATCCCAGCGGGAAGGAGTCAGGTGCTCATACTATCTTCCATGTGCTGATGGCCGAGGGGAACTTGCCCAAGTTGTTGTACATGTTTTGGTTTAACTTGTTCCCGCTGATATCCAGCCCTTGGTTCGTGGCGTCCCTTCCTAGTGGAAGGAGACTAATAAAGAGAACGGAGGAGTGATTCATGCCGAGGAAGAAAATTATCTCTTATCTAGGTTGCCTCTAAGCCAGCCCTGGCAGAGACGACTTTATCCTTGAGAGGCTGGCAAGTTGGTCTAGGAGGTAAATATTTATTCTTTAGAGTGTCTGACATTGATCTGAAATCCAGGCGGCCAGTGTGGTTGGGGATGGGAAGGAAGCTGTGCTGTCTGTGTTCACACAGCACAGGGAGGCTCAACCTGCACACAGAGCAAAATCTGCTCCCCAGAAGTGGAATTAAAAACTTGCCGAAATCTGTGTAACCTCATGGACTTCATTTTCTCCCACCTACAGCAGGTCTGTAGGAGGGAAAGCTTAAGGGGTCTAACTCCTGGCTCCTTTGTGCTCCCATCACTGAGATTCCTGGGATGGAGGCTGTTAAAATATCAGCACTCTTCTGCAGCTTAGGGAGAGTCACTGGAGCTTTGCTAAGTCAGCTGGGAGGAAGATCAAATACTCAGCAGTGTGGCTTTTCTGCAGGGTTGTGTAGCAGGACACTTAGGGAGGCTTTTGTGGAACCAAGTGGAAATATTTCCACACCTCTTCTTTTAAAATCTGTGGTGGAATTTCTTCATGGCTTCCTACAGCCAACCTGCCCCTGCCTTGGTGACGGCCCAGAATTCAGCTGGAACAGAAAGTGAAACTGGCTGGTCTGCTGGTCATATGCTGAGATGTGCAGAAAGTGGAAAAGTTTGTATAAATGGTAAACCAGATGAACTCTGCAGTCCTGTTATTATCATCTTTATGGAGAAAGCTGTCAGTGGTCAGAATGAGCCAAGCCAATTCTTGCATAATTAGCCCCATACAATTACATGGTATTTAGTGAAGTTTGGCTTGAGCTGCAAGTTCTTGTGAATAACAGGGAGTTTCTGATGAGAACATGAAATCTGAATGTCCAGAGTGAACATGTTGCAGTTAACCTAATCATTTCAAATCTTTTCATGCTCCTTTAGCTTCTCTCTTAAAGGTCATTGAAATCTAGACCTGGGATGCCCTTTTTAGCCTTTGCACAGCATCAGTTGGTGTTCTATTTTTGAGCACTTGCTGGTGCTGGATGTGAGGGGAGCTACTTTGGAAGGGTTTTGTAGCATTTGTGGTTTATTTCGTCCTTAATCACTTGGCAGTCGTTGGGGGTGTCCTGGTTTTTTAGGGAGATCGATGGGGCTTGAGCCATTGCTGGGTGTTTCACTGCTGTAACCTCAAAATCACTTTGGATTCTTCCACTTCCAATGGAGGAAAGCAGACCTGCTGACTTAACCTGAGCACAAATCTGAGACCTCAGTGTTGGCACAGATAATCTCTTGACATAAGCCAAGCACATTGTTTGGGACTTGGTCCTGCACTGAGCTGTGTGTAAGTGGATTCTCCCTGCCCTCCTCCTGGAGTGGGCTTGCTCTGGGTCTGGGATCTCTCATTTATGTCCTGATTTCTTTGTCTTTTCACAGTTCATCTCTTAGTGGGAAGTTAACAGCACTCCTTGAGCTCTAAGAGCGCTGGAGTGACTGCCGGCTGTTGATGACCCGTGTGCGTTAATTCCGATACACCTGTGGGTTCTCTGCCCGCGGTGCCCACAGCTCCTGCCCGGGAAGGTTCTGTGGTTCAGCTGGGGAGCGGGACGTGCCACTGACCTTGTGTGTGTCTGGCTCTTGCAGAACAGGGCAGTCGGGCGGCCCAAGGGGAAGCTGGGCCCGGCCTCTGCGGTGAAGCTCGCGGCCAACCGGACGACTGCGGGCGCCCGGCGGAGGAGGACGCGATGCCGCAAGTGCGAGGCCTGTCTGCGGACGGAGTGCGGCGAGTGCCACTTCTGCAAGGACATGAAGAAGTTCGGGGGCCCCGGCAGGATGAAGCAGTCCTGCATCATGAGGCAGTGCATCGCGGTGAGTGCCTGGGCCTGCTCCTCACTGAGCTGACACCTCTGCTCCACAGAGTCCTGAAGGGCATCAGGCGATGTGTAATCCCTGCCCTCTCGGCTCAGATCCCTTCTTCCCAGCCCTTCTCATCTCCCCCAAATCCGAAACCACAATGCTACTAAAAACTTTATAGCACAGCTTTCCTTCTCTGCAGCAGAGAAGTGGAGATGATCAGTACATCAGGAATTGTCCCTCAGATCACACTGGAACACTGGGGCTGGGGGAGAAGGGGCAGAGTGGGAAGTTCTGATTCAAATGGAGAAGAAGCATATTTGGATCTCAGAATTTCCTGGGGAAAACTTCCTTACAGCCATTTTTACCATCTTAACTACATAACCAGATTAAGATGTGGAGAAATCTTTGACCGGCATCCTCCAAGATGTTGGTGTTGGTGACCCCAGCCCCAGGCTACCTGAGATCTGAATTTCAGTTTGGTTGCTGTTACCCAGGCATAGAGCAGGGGGTTTGATCCAAATGAGACATCAATCCAGGGTCTTGTCTTCCTCAGGGACTGGAAATGGCTGTCAGGGAAAGAGCATCAGAACAGGGCAAGCAGGGAGTCTGTTTCCTGGGCTCCTGTGATACATTACTTAGAAGCTTCTTGAGTCACAGGTGATAGCTTTCTATTTAACAAATATTGACAGATTAATCTTCCATTAAGTTGTTCAAGCGGCTTTTGAATCCGTTGCTGCCGTGCTGACTGTTGTGGAGCTTCTCCTCCAGTCTCATGTCTGCAGTGCCTCCGTTCAAGGCTAAAAAACAGCTCTAGCTTTTATCTTAATTCTTTGGAAGGTCTTGTTAGTGCTGTTGTTTAGGGTTTCAGGTTCCTTTTGTTGTTGTTTTTCTCAAGGAAGGAATGTTGTTTATTCATAACTGAAATATCACCCTATCTCTACTGATTTCTCTTGTTCCAGTTCCTTCCACTTAGTATTTGGGTTTTTTTCCTTTAATTCTGAGGAGATGATTGAAGTGGAGGCTTTAAATGACTTTGCCTGACACTGATAAGAAACTGATAAGTGCTGAAGGTTTCCAGTAGTCGCTTCTGGTGGCTCACTCCATGTCCTGTTCTAAGCCCTGCACTGTTCCTGACATAGAGGATTGGGTTCAGCACTGCTGGATCATTCAGTAAAGTACACAGAATATCCACCTTTCCTCAGAGTGCTTTTGCAGCTCCAGTGTCTTTTCTTTGAACACTTGATTTCCTGGAGTGTGGCGTGAATTGAACAGCATGGATGAAGAATTTATTATTCTCCAGGGGCAAGAAGTAGTGAAATCATGCTGCCTTTTTAGTGGAAGGATTAAATTAGGGCTGCAGTGAGCTTTCTCATCCTCACTGATGAAGGAAACTTTCATACTAAGCTGTTCCACTCTTGATAGCACAGGCTGAGCCTTTTGGACATAATCTGGGTTCTCTTCTAGCTGAGTGTAGTCACCCTCTTTCTTCCAATGAAGGTTTATTTTTCTTCTTGGTGCCTGGAGTTTTATTTCCAGAAGCTGTGGTTAGAGCACAGGGCTTGCTAGCCAGGAGACTCTTGATTATTTGTCCTGCCCTCACATGCATTGAAAATAACATCTCTGCCCTTTTTAGCAAATATCAGGGGGATTATTAAAAACTCTCTTAGAGCAGCAGAGGCCCAGAAAATTAGCAAGTTGAACTGTTGTAACTTTTAAGGAGCTTTACATTTCTACAAACAATCCTGTTGTCTTTGCTCTTGTTCTCTAACAGTTCACTGGCAATAAATGTATTGTGGTACCCATCAAACAGCTTCCAGCCAAAAAAAAAAGCCTGCTGAAAAGATGGTGGAAGCAAGGCTCTGTGGAAGTAATGATCCCTACAGTTCTGGGATTGTGTTTTCCTCTGGTTAATAACGTTGACAATATTAACTAGACACAGGCTTTCATTAAACTCAGAAGCCTTAAGAGAGCTGACTGTACTGCTGTTCAGAGAGCAGGAACCTCCTCTGCATCCCCAGTTCAGTCAGGAAGGGAAGCAGGAGTGCCTGGGACACACTTTGCTGCATGGAATGGGTCTGAAGGGAATGTGGGGCTCTGGGAGGATGAGCTGTTACAGCACAGCTGCTGTTCCAGCCCTTCAGTGGGGCACAGAGGAGGTTCCCTGGACACACTTGCTCCCAGCAAGAAAAACTGTCCTGCTCCTGGGATGTTTGCTCTTGGGTGTGGATGTAAATACTTGTGTGGGAGATCAGACAAAACAAGTGGACAGAGCCCTGGACAGCTTGGCTTTTCTCTGGTTTAGCTGCTGGTGATGCTGGGGATTCCTATTTTGTGCTTGGAGGAAGGGTGGGAATTGAATAGTATTTGCAAAATGCTTTTAAAGTGGAGCGTGGGTAAGTCCTGGCACGAGAAGGCAGGGAAGTGTTCCAGAGCTAATGGATCAGGTGCTGGGGTGTGGGGCAGAGCGCTGTGCCCTGTAATGCCTTTCTGCAGCTGGGCTTCTCCCGAGCTGAAACGTGCTGAAGGATGCTCTGCTGCTGCCAGAATTTGGGTTGGTGTGCAGGTATCCACTTAGAGACTTTATCCACTCCATCTACAAGAGATCTTGCCATGAAAAGCCGCATCTCTGCCTCTGGCTGTGTAATGGTTAAGGACTTGCAGCCTAATCGATTGCACTTCCCATTATGGCCAGTTTAGGATCTTCCTTTTCCTTTTTGTAATGAGGTTTATACCTTATTGCTGCAAACCAGAAGTTTGTTAATCATTACCAGAAAGATGGCTTCTTAATTAGAGTGACATTCAGTGCTTTGACACGGGTGGCAGATCTGTGAGATGCTGCAGTTCCCTTTCTGCCTCAGCAGAAGAGAAGAAGAAAAATCAGTGTGATCCCACTTGTGACACTTGCAGGAGAGAATCCTCTTCCTAAGTGTGCAGAGGTTTTTGCAGTGCTCTGGTTGGGAGCAGGGCCCTGGATAATGGACTGTCAGTCAGGAAGGGGTCTGCTCTTGGTTCTGCTGTGGGCTTGCTGTGAGACCTGGATCAGGTCCCATAACATCTGTCTGCCCTGCCTGTAAAAGAGGGGAGCTGCCAAAGCGCTGCTCGGATTGCGGAGCTAATGGATGTGGATAGTGATGTTCTGGGTTGCTTCTTTCCCCTCCCTTTGTACACTGGTGAAGTGACTTGCATGCCAATGCCTGTGTCAGCTCACAGATTCAAGGAACCCACCAAAAATGCGTTTTCATCCATCCCTGCAATGCTCCATGAATCTGTGTTGCTACAGGGAGGGCACTTTGAAACGTTCCCTGTGGTGCTTGGTCTGGGTACCCAGCCCCAATTTGTCACCAGTTTTTCCTGCCTTCATGAGAGTTTGCACAATTAATCCCTATTTATCTCCTCTTTGAAATGAGGATACTGTAAATGCACATTGAGTTCTTTTGTTTCCATGTCCTGATCAATTCTTTCTGCTACGTAAACAGCCGGTGTTGCCTCATACTGCTGTGTGTCTGGTGTGTGGAGAAGCTGGGAAGGAGGACACGGTGGAAGAGGAGGAGAGCAAGTTTAATCTCATGCTAATGGAATGCTCCATTTGTAATGAAATCATACACCCAGGATGCCTTAAGGTGAGTACAAGGATGTGATACATGTTGGAAACAAAAGCTGAATCAGTTATCACCTTCATGTGAATGTAGCGCACAGAAAATGAGAAGGTTTTAGGTTTTTGGCTTTGGACACCTAAGTGAGCAGAAGAGTCAGTGTGAGGAGCAGGGTGAGACCCAGCCCTGACTGGCAGGTGGGGTCCTTGAGGCAGCAGCGTTCCCTGTGAACAGAGACTGGCTTTGGATGGCCCTGAGAGGGAGGGTGTGCATGCAAAGGTCTTGTGGGTTTTGTTTTGGTTTTCTTTCTTTTTACCCCTTGTGTAAGGAAGTGAGTTGTTCCAGTCAGGATGGGGCGGACAGAGCAATCTGCCTGTCCTTCTGGATGAGGCAGCCCCAGCTCTGTGCCAGCAGCTCCTTCCCGTGTCCCACAGTACAGAGGAGCAGTTTGCTGCTCGTGGTGGCCCAGGCACAGATGTGCCTTTGGGTGGCAGCTGGCTCCAAAGATGTTATGAGCAAGTGTTGGAGTGTGAAGAGAGCAGCTCTGGAGAGCAGCCTGAGCGAGTGTCAGGCTGCAGGAGTGCTCACCCTTGGCTGACTCGAGCCCTGTGAGCAGCTGTATTCTTTGCTGCTAACAGAAGTGTCATTTTGGGCATAACTTCGTGCATTAGCATTTAGAAGCCGCCTTTCTCCAGAGCTGGTTTCTTTCAGCTGATCAGCCATTTCCTGTTGCTGATTTGTTTATGGTTAAAGTGATTTGCCAAAGCAAATGTGTTCTGACACACCATGCCCCAGAAAGCAGCTTTTGGGCCCTTCTGGGATCTCGGGGAGGAGAGGTATGTCTGTTCCTTCTGCAGGCCTGGGGTGAAGCTGTCCTGGTCTCTCCTTTCCCTGGCTCTGTACATGGTGTTGCACCAAGCTCTGTGCTGTCATTTATTAGAGCAGAACACGGGGAGCTGGCAAACCAGAGCTGTGCCTGTCTGCCTGATTCATGGAACTGGTGCTCACAGCTCCTGCCACAGATGGGCTCTGAAAGGGAGCTTTGCTTGCTTGGCTCTGACTAAAACAAGGCTTTGGGGGCTGCTGAAGGAGGGGAAGGAGCTGCTTGTTTTCAGAGGTATCTTAATTTTGACTGCTTTGCTGTTCCTGTCCTTGCTGGAAGTGCCCTGTGCTCCCCCATTTCAGGCTTTGCAGTGTCAGTGACACTTCAGGGCTGAGTCCAGAGGACACACTTGTTGTCTCGTGGCAGCTCAAGTGTTGTTTCCTCTCCTCATACTATGTTTGGGACAAGGTGTACAGGATGTGGGTCAGGTCTGTGAAATCAGGCAAGTGCTGTTTGTTCTCTTACACCTGCATGGTGTTCTGAGTGCTCTTTTGGTAACTAGGAACAGTGTTGCTTTGGGTGTTTCTGACAATTAAGCAGTGGGAGATTTACTATATGCCTGGTGTGTCTTGTATTTTGATTTCTCAGTGCTTCTGCTGAGCTGAAATTGTAGGTAACTGGGGCTCTTTGTTTGCTCAGGCAAAAGGGCACTGGTAGGACTTGAGAGTTGTCTTGGAAGGAGAGATGAGGCTGCTCAGGGGAACAGCAAAAGGAAAATGGAGTCTTTCCCTTGGATCCCTCCTTGCTCTTTATTCCCAGGTTCTATGATTTCCTGCAAGACAGAAATCTGTTGCCATGTTTACATGTTGCTCGAGCCCTGAGGATGGAGCGGATGGAGCCCATAAATAGCCTTTGATGCAGCCCCAGCCCCAGGGCAGCTGCTCTGGCTGCCCACAAGGGAAAGTCCCTTCCTGTCCCACTTGGGAAATAGCAGTACCATGTGAACTGTTGGTCATCTCCAGCTACATATCTTGCAAATGTACATGTCACTGAATATTTCACAGAATATTCCAAGTTGGAAGGGACCCACAAGGATCATCGAGTCCAACTCTTAAGTGAGTGGCCCACAAAGGGACCGAACCCATGATCTTGGTGTTATTGGCACCGTGTTCTAACCAGCTGAGCTGATCTCAGGGTCAGGGAGACTGGAATAAACTGGATCAGTGAAGAGAGGATGTCCTTTCCTGGCTTATTCCCACATGGAGTGAACTCCCTCCAGGATGCATCTCCAGAGCTTGTGGAGTGGTTTGGCACATACAGTGGGAGATTTGTTCTCCTGGGCAGGTTGTTCCTGGTTTGAAGTCCATCCTCCTCCAGCTTCCCGATTTGGCTGTCCATGTTTTGTGCTGGGTTTTCTCCATGAATCAGCAGTGTCAGAGGATGACTCTTTGAGGAGTTAAATTCAGGGGTAACTCAGGTACATCCGGGTAGCCAGGTTGTTCCATGTGCTGAGCCGTGTCCTGGGAAGTTTTGACATGCTTCTTTCCTTGAAAATACACCACCAACACAAATGCTTGTTTTGCTGAACGAGTTTCTTATGAAAATGAGCTGGGGGAGTGTTTCACAAGCACAGAACTGTTTCCAGGGGAGCTCCTAAGATTTTGGGCTGAACGTTGCCTTTCATTGTTATGGAGTGTTCGAGCTGAACCACAAGTGGTGAATTTTTAATTCCCACATTCCAAATTGCTGGTACTGGTTAGCACATGTGAGTGCAGCACCTGATGCTGTTTCCTTAAGGAGAAGGAGCCTGTTCTTTTCCATCTTAGGTGGATATAGTGACTATGGTGAAGGAGAATATTTAGGTGCCTTGTCAGAACAGCAGGAATACCAAGGCCTTTTCCAGCACAGCTTCAGCCCAGGTGTCTCACTGCCGGTTTCAGTCTTGGCACTGTCAGAATTCCTGGCTGTCCCTCAGCAGTGCCAGATCAGCATCCTGGGGTCTCCATATCCCTGACAAGAAGACCAGAGCAGTGAGGTCTCCACAGAGCAGTTCAGGCTCTGTGAGTTGCTGACCTGGTGCTGCAGGGGGTTTTCTGTGACGCCTCTCGCTGCGGCTCCGACACCCCCCTGCTGTTTGCAACAAACACTCGGAACTGGCTCCCACCCAGCCTGAAAGGCTTGGGACAGATTCAGTGGCAGGTTTGTGTGTGTCTAATTAGTTTGCTTACAGTTCCCCACATCTGTTCAGTTCCTTAAACTTCACAGGAGGGACAGAGCTGTAATGCTTTCCCTTCAGCAGCACTTGTTCTATATTCAGTGCGGGAAATAACTTGTTCCCAACTTGGGCTCGGGCCAGGCATTGTTCCCCTGAGGCAGAGATGTATACAACAACTCCTGGAGTATCTTACACCTACCATGGGAAAGAAGGTTCAAAGGCACACAGTTGTGATAAAACCAGTATTTAAATTCTGCCCACTTCATTTACTCATTTATTAACTCCGGGAGACTTGCTGAGAGACTGACATGTCATCGCTCTCACTGGATGGTGAAACTAGAATGACTGCTGTCTGGCTCAGAGACTTGAGGAAGCAGTTCCTGAATCCAAGGGCTTGCTCCTTCACAGCCAGTGCCTTTTCCCTGAGCTGGGAGGAGAGGAGGAAATGTTTCAGAAACATGAAAAATCTGCAGGTCCCTGCCTCTGCCTGTTCCTGTCTCCTGCTACTGCGCTGCTGCTGCCAGTGCCCAGCTGTTAGTCTGGACAGCAGCATGGTTTTGTTGTCTACAGTAGCAATAAATATTTTTCTCTTTTTTTTCACCCCAAAGTTTTTTTTCTGAATATGTAACTAAACCCTTAAATGGGAATGTGCCATCAGTGAGCGTGTGTTTGTGTGGAGGCTGCATCTTATGTCTTTTCTGAAACACCTGTCTCCTGTTTGGGAAGCAATCCAGGCTCCTGTGTGGAAATTCAGAAACCAGCAGCTTTCCAGCTGCGTGGGGCAGGACTCTGCTTTTATTGGAGTGTGACAACACTGAGCTTTCCTTCAGAAAGCAAAATGTCAGTCTCAGAGGTAGTGGAGTTGTCAGCCTCTCTCCCTTCCACTGGCTGAGGATCTGGGGGTGTGAGAAACCCTAAAAATGCCTCCATGTGTCCAGTCTTGTGAACAAACGCGCCTGTTGTCGAGCTGACTTGGCAGCCACCGTTCCCACTGGCACATGGGCTTAAGGGCTGCAGGCCTGGGACTGCTAGTTCTGATCCAGAAAGAAAAGTATTTTAAGGAACACTTGATTACAGTGCAGGGAGCTTTGCTGCTAAAAATGCCCAACGGGATTAATGTATGTGGGAACGTGTATGGGAGAAATCCTGCCTGTGGAAGGATCAGGCTGCGCCTCACCGGGAGGGGACGCGGGATTGGGATGTGCAAACACACGGTGTGGGAGGACGTGTGGAGATGCTGTGACTGCAGTGCTGGGGTCCGGGGGGTTGGTTTGGGCTGTTGGGGTGTTTTCTGGTGTTTTTCCAAGAGCGGAATGTGTTAATTGGGGTTGGCACTGACCTCCATAAAAAGCCCAGAGCTGAACCCTTGGTCAGGTACCCCTTTGGGCAGAGTGCCTTCCTCCCCAGCAGCAGGGGGGCTGTGCAGGACACAGGGCTGGTGCAGCACCTGCACTGCTCTGGGTGTCTGTGTCCAGCCCTTGGGAGGGAGGGCAGCAGCTGATCCAAGAAAACATGAGCTGTACAAAATGCCTCGGGATGGTCGTGATCCGCCTGCAGACTTGGGCAGCGTTTCCAGCACGACTGTGAATGGAGTTGTGTCTCTCCCACAGGTGAAGGAATCGGATGGTGTGGTTAACGATGAGCTGCCGAACTGCTGGGAGTGTCCAAAGTGCAACCACGCAGGGAAAACTGGAAAAGTGAGTTTAATGGGAATAAGTGGTGCCGGAATAAGATACAAAGTCTCAAACGTTCCCTCTGGCTTGTAGATACAATTTTGCCCAATACCAGCTTTTGGTTTTGTGCTTAACTCAGGTTTTGCGCTTAATTACATATAGTGGGGGGTTGGAACTAGGTGATCCTTAAGGTCCCCTCCAGCCCAAAGCATTCCAGGATTCTGTGATGATCCCATGATGATTCTGGTTTTGTATGCTTGTTCCATGTGGCAAAGCTTCTCCCAGAGCCCGGGGAATATTTAGGTTACTTCTGTGCACTGCTGCACGTTAATTTCGACAAGGAAAATTCTTTACAGCAGATTAAAAATTCAGAAGCAATTATGCAAAACCTGGAGTGTCTGTTGGAATTAGTGAAACTTTATTTCCTTGCAAACTGAGACAGACACTTGCAAGTGCGTAGTTAGAAAAATAACTGTAGGAAGGTTGAAACTTTTAACTCCCTGATAATCGTTCTGCGTGTTACAAAGAGGTCAACCCACCAGAGTGCTGGTGGCAGCTTGAGGGGCTGGGAGATGCATAAGGTATAAAGTTGGCTTGTGTTTTGTGTCTCTCTGGCGTACAAGCAAAAGCGCGGACCGGGATTCAAATACGCATCAAATCTCCCGGGCTCGCTGCTGAAGGAGCAGAAAATTAACAGAGACAACAAGGAAGTGACAGACGCTGCGAAACGGAAAGGGGACTGCGAGGAGACTCCCAGGCGGAAATCGGAGGAACATTCCAAAAAGACTCCAGTTGACTCAATCCTGAGGAGAAAGTCCGACGAGGTGCACCTGTGGAGGAAAAGGAAATTTGAGAAGTCCCAGGAACCCACCATGAGGAAGCGGGTAAGGCACAGCGCCCTTTCCGTGGGCTCGCACGGAGCGTGGGGCTGGCTGGGGCTTAGAGCTCATCCTGAAATCCCAGCTTTTTCCCAAAGGAACAGCGATGTTTTACCTTCCTTTGTGAAATCTGCTGGTCTGACAGGACAGTGGCTGGAGCAGTGACTCTTGGGTTGATGATCAGAGGTTGTTGTTTTATTCAGAATACTAGAAAACCCACTTTAACCGAGAAGTCTTTACAAGGTGCTCAGAGTAGGAACAAAGTGAAAATGAATTTTTCATGGAAGCCTTTCTCGTCTCTCTCCACGTGGTGGCGCCTGGCAGCTGTTTTGGGGCTGATTCGGGAATGTGCCGCACCAGGAACTTTGGAAGTGACACCTTCTGGTGCCTGCAGGGAGCAGGGGCCACTCCCAGCAGCCCTGTGAAGCTCGTCCCTGGATGTGACAGTCCGGGCTCTTGGGCCAGGCGGGGACACTCTGAATGTCATATGGATTCCAAAATGTGGTACCTGGGATGTGCAGAAATGCTGTTTGCAGAGGCTCAGGTTCATCTCGTGGCTGGTGGCTGTACAGTCAGAATCAGGCTGGATTTGTGTTGCATGTGGAGCCCACCAGGAGTGGGAGTCACAGTCCTGCAAAGCCAGACAGTGGGAATGCTGCAGGATGGCAAGTGCAGGGATTGGGGCAGCTTTGGTGGAGTGAGAGAGCAAAATTCACAGTACCAGTTCATGCATTACTGCCTGCTGGCCATGCTTTCCTTTTCCCATCCCTTTGGACTCCCAAACCTTCTCAGGCAGCACAACAGATGTTTGTGTTGGGGATTTTACTTTTCTTTCTTCCAACAGCTAAAATGACAAACTCTTTGGGTAGAAGGTACTTTGCCTTTTTAATAGATGGATTCTCAATCCCTTTTAGTCCCTTCTCACATGAGCTCAGCGGTGAGCCAGTCATGTCCTTGTGTCACTGCAGGCACTCTGTTATCCCATTTTCATATTGAAATCACAGAATCTCTTTCACATAAACCTTTAAGTCCAGGGTAATTTAGCTGCGTGTCTTGTTTTATATTTTCTCTTCTGGTGTCCCATGTTAAAATACAGCAGCCAGTTGTGTTTTGATGACCCAGGGAATAAAATTCTGTTTCTGTACTGATGTTTGGCCCTTCCTGTGTGGTTGAATACTGCCCCTGGCACACAGGCACTGCTCCCCTCTCACAGCCTGGCAGGATCAGAACCCCAGTGCCTTTAAGCAGAGTGCTCACCAGCACCCTGTGTGAGGGCTCCTGCAAACTGCCACTGGGCTGATGTTGTAATGTTTTTATTCTAACCTGTCATTAACTTACTGTGACCTCTGCCTTTATCATATGTTAATTTAAAGGCAGGGTGATCAACTTTCTCTGCTGGCTGAAGCACAGGAGGGAGCACAGCCACTGACCTGATCCAATTAATTTATTGGGAAGGTGAAAACAGGAGCCTTCTGACACAACAAATGTGTTCACAGCACTTCCCCTCTTCTTGCCAGCCCAGATCTCTTATTAGAGCTGCTTCATTTTTAACAGCTCGTGGCTTCTTTCTTGCTTGGAGGGATCAGATTAGACTTGAAGCCTTCCCAGGTCTGGGCTCCTGTGTGTTAAACACTGCCTGGTGTGCATGGAAGGGAGATGGGATTCATGGGAGCACGTGCAGAGCAGTTGGGTGTTGTGAGCAGGGTCTGGGGCAGGAGGAAGGTGCCAGCAGAGCCCTGTGGGGGCAGCCCAAGGTGCATCAGGACTGACAGTCACATTCCCTGTCCTGCAGGCATTGGAGGTGGGGGCACGTGAGGATGGGCAGATTTTGGTAAGGGTGTAAGGGAGCAGCTAAAGGTCCCTGAAGGAGGCTGTGCAGGCCCAGCCACACTGTGGGTCAGGAACTGCAATTCCACGGGTTTCAGAAATGGCCCTTTGGAGTGAGGGCACTGGGGCACAATTTGAATTGGGTGCCCAGGGAGTGTCTGCCAGGCCTGGGTGGTTCTGGCCTGCTGGGGACAAAGCTGCTGATCTTCAGTGTATCAATGGTCCACTGGGTAATGGGAGAGGCCCTGGAATCTGCAGGATTCTACAGGGTGAATGAATCCATTTATCACTCCTGGAGCCCAGCGAGCCAATAGCTGGACTGCTCATCCATGTTGGCACTTGAACTTGATCCCTCTGGCCAGTGGATGTTCCTGGTGCTGGGATGGGTGGGGCTGGCACTGGCAGGCGGCCCAGCCCCCCCGGGCAGGGCTCCCTGCACGGAGCATCCGCACGGGAGGGGAAGGGAAGGGAAGTGCTGCTGGGAACGTTCTCGCTCCAATAGTCAGCCCTTGTCTCTTCCCTTCCAGCGGCGATCGTGGAAGGCTCCAGATGACCGAACTGCCATGATCAAGCCCCTGCGGCGCCTCAAGCAGGAGCCCGAGGATGAGCTGCCCGAGGCGCCGCCCCGCTCCAAGGACAGCGACCAGTCGCGGTCCAGCTCGCCCACCGCGGGGCCCAGCACGGAGGGCGCCGAGCCCAGGGACAAGAAGAAGTTCAAGATGAGGAGGAAAAGGCGGCTTCCCAACAAGGAACTGAGCAAGGAGCTCAGCAAGGAGCTTAACCAGGAGATCCAAAAAACCGAGAACAGCCTTGCCAATGAGAACCACCAACCCATCAAATCTGAACCCGAGAGCGAGAACGAGGAGCCCAAGCGCGCGTTGAACAACAGCGAGAGACTCCACAGGTTCAGCAAAGGCCTGAACGGGACCCCCCGGGAGCTGAGGCACCAGCTCATCCCCAGCCTGCGCAGCACTCCCCGGGGGATCACCCGGCCCCCGCCCTCGCTCTCGCCCCCCAAATGCATCCAGATGGAGCGGCACGTCATCCGGCCTCCTCCCATCAGCCCCCCTCCGGACTCGCTCCCCCTGGATGATGGGGCAGCCCACGTGATGCAGAGGGAAGTCTGGATGGCTGTCTTTAGCTACCTCAGTCATAGAGACTTGTGCATCTGTATGAGAGTTTGCAAGACCTGGAACAGATGGTAAGGAGGGCGGGGAAGGAGCTGGGTCGTGTGTGTGGTGGGATGGGCAGGGCAGCGGGTGAGGGAGCCACTGCTGTCTCCTGGAGAGAGGTGTGCAGGCTGTCCCTGGAGCTCTGGTGAGCCCAAGGAGAAGGGGTGACAGCAGTGGCTGGAGAAGCAGCATGTCTCATGTCCCATGGTGCTTTCTCAGAGCAGTTCCCAGGATTTCTGATGGGAGCTGTGTCAGCCTCGGCATCAGCGTGCCGGGCTGCAGCACTCGGGAGCAGCCTGTCCTGCAGTCAGACACCACGGTGTTCCTGCTGCTGGAACAGCCAGTCTGGTGTCATTCTGCCCCAGGACTTGCTGATGGCCAACGTTTGTTCAGTTCAGCTATTAAATATCTGTTGAGATGGTGAGGATCCTGCCGTGTCCCCGGTGTGCTCCTCACGAGGGCCGTGCTCATTGTCTGCCTGTGGAGGGTACATGGAGAACAAACCTGTTCCCTGTGTTCTGAGCCAGCAGAGCGTGTCATGGAGGGATCCTTTGTTCATGGTGCTTACTCACAGCGTGTCCCCTGTGCTCGGGGTACCTGTGTGAGCCCTGGCTCGGTCGGTGGCTGCTCGGCAGCAGCAGCTTCAGTGCTCAGATGTTCAGGTTTCACTGAACCTGCAGTGAAGCCTCATGGCTGTTGTGACTCGTCCCAGGTTCCTGCACGTGCTCACATGGACAGACTGCAACAGGCTCCTTTCTGGCACAACAAAAACGTGTCCAGACCAAGTCGAGAGGTTGATAATTCAGTGCGAGGGGATGTTTGTGGAGCGTCTCCTCCATGGGCTTCTTGGTGTCACTGAAAACTGTAAATGCATTTTCCACTTAAATATGGTATCTGCTAATGGAAAAAAACCTGAGAAAATGCAGATTCCTGCACGCACGTCAGGACTTGATGTTGTTGCCCTTAGAGAACCATAAAGAGTGGAAAAAATGCATAAGCCACGTGGATAGAAATAACACAAACACACAGAACAGGAGAGGGGGGATCTGTTTTGCCAAATCCACTGGTTTTAAGCAAGGAAAGCCCAGGGGAAATCATGAGGGTATTATTTAAAACCAGGCTTCATAGTCAGAAGGTAAGGAAGAAGCAGTGACTTGTCTTCAAGCTAGGAAATGGATTTCAGTTAAGTGCTGGGATGACTTAAAATGGGATCTGAAGTTGTTGACACTTGTAATTCTCTGGAAATAATTCCATGCTTTATTGCAGGATGTATTTGATGGAGAAACTTGAAACTTATGTAACATTGTGTGGGGTTGTGTTTATCTTAACATCACTAGGCCTTATTTTTGCTATTTTCAGTTAAGTGCTGTCGTTTTTCCTACTGTTTAATGACACCTTTTAAAGCCCTGTGGAAATCCAAACAAGTGCCAAATAAAGTGCTGTTGGCTTTTTTTCTTTCTGGGTAGGTGCTGTGACAAAAGATTATGGACCAAAATAGATTTAAACCATTGTAAATCCATCACTCCACTTATGCTTAGTGGCATTATTAGGAGACAGCCTGTAACCCTTGATCTTAGCTGGACAAATATATCTAAAAAGCAGCTGAGTTGGCTTATCAACAGACTGCCAGGTAAGTGATGTGTTTTGATCACCAAATTTAGCAAACCTGTTAGTATGTAAACTGCAGCCTCTGGGGAAGGTCTGCAGGGATTGGGTGTTGTAGGAGAGGAGTAGATTCTCCTGGGTGGGGTGTAGATGTGTAAAAACAATGGGTTAAAATGGGCCCAAAATTATTTTTTGTGACTACTTGACGTGTTTGCTTAAAATAATTTGAGGCAGGTCTTGGCCAAGAGGTGGAAAGGGGGTGGTGATGGTCACCCACAGCTGGGGAGTTCCAGGTGGGGGAGAGATGGAGAGCTGGGTGGGATGAGGCTCACAGGGTCCCTGCTTGTCCTGGAGTGCTGGGAGTGTTGTGGAGCCTTCGTGTGGCAGCAGAGATGGCTGGGATGTCTCTGGGAAGGTCACACACTCCCTCCTCTTCTGTCTCTGCAGGTCTGCGGGACCTGCTGTTATCAGGGTGCTCATGGATAGCAGTGTCGGCACTTTGCAGCTCCAGCTGTCCTTTGCTGCGGACTCTGGACGTGCAGTGGGCAGAGGGACTGAAAGACGCACAAATGAGAGACCTCCTGTCGCCGCCCACGGACAACCGGCCAGGTAAGGGAGAGGAGAGTGTGGGAGCCCCATCCCAGCCCCTGGGGCGTGTCCTGCTGCTGCGTCCCCTCGGAGCAATCGGGCAGGAGCCCCCGGAGCCGGGGCTGGGGCTGTGCTGACCCACGGGGTGTTCGAGGCAGTGACTTGCAGCACCTCCTGGCCGGAGCCCCGGGGTGACAGGGATGTTCTCTGGCTGCTGAACCATCGTCTGAGCCACTGTGCTGGTTTTCTGTCTGACTTTCTTCTCTTCAGGCTGCAACGGGTGTACTTTAGAGAGTATGGAAACACTTTCTTCCAGTTCAGGGAAGGAGCAGTTCTGTGGGTCATGCCCCATTCGCCCGGATTTCAGCTCAGGTGAAATTTTGAGCAAATCAGATCTGCTTTCTGGCATGCACTGCACAGCCTACTGCTTATTCCCGACTTGTAATTCTGCTGGGCCCCTGCAGTTACTTCCATCCCTTTTGTTTTGAAGTCAGGGGGTGGCTTTGTCCACGTGCCTGTTCCAAAAATAGACAAGTGTTCCTGCTGATGTCCCCTCCAAAGCTCCAGACAGGCAGAAGGGTGTGAAGTTGACCTAGGGCAGCAGTGTCGTGTGTCACGGTGCATTTCATAGGCCTGCAGATGTCGGCAGCGCGGGTGGGACTCGGGGGACTGACCCGCTGCCTCCGCTCCCCAGGTCAGATCGACAACCGGAGCAAGCTACGGAACATCGTGGAGCTGCGCCTGGCGGGGCTGGATATCACCGACGCCTCTCTGCGGCTGATCATCAGGCACATGCCTCTGCTCTCCAAACTCAATCTCAGTTACTGTAACCACGTGACAGATCAGTCTATTAACCTGCTGACCGCGGTCGGAACCACCACGCGGGATTCGTTAACGGAAATTAATTTATCAGGTGAGGGACGCGCGGGGGGAGGGGAAGTGCCTGTGGTGTTGGGATTGGGTGAGGGGTTTGATCCAGCTTTTCCTGCCCCGGTGTAACTGCCCCACCCCGGGCAGCAGCTGGATGTGCTGCTGGTAGAAGTGGCCTCTGCCCGGGCTCCCCCCCAGCTGCCAGGGCAGTCGCCCCCTCTGTGGCAGCTGCGAGTGGCACCGTGCGTGTTTTGAGCCAGGGGATTGTCTCTGCTCTGCACATCTGGCTGCTTGGCTTTATCCCACGGTTACACAACAGCCGGGGGGATTGACATGGGCGATGGAGCAGCCTGGGATTCCGTGGGAGGGGCACAAAGGACTGACTGGTCAGGATGCGGGATAAGCCGTCCTCGTGTCTGAGAAGGAACCAAGCCGGGCTGTTAATTCCTGCCCTTTGTTCTCCCCCCAGACTGCAATAAGGTCACTGACCAGTGCCTGTCCTACTTCAAACGTTGTGGGAACATCTGCCAGATCGACCTGAGGTACTGCAAGCAAGTGACGAAGGAGGGCTGCGAGCAGTTCATAGCGGAAATGTCCGTAAGTGTCCAGTTCGGGCAAGTGGAAGAAAAACTTCTGCAAAAACTGAGTTAGTTAAAGGACTCGTGTAAATACTGGGGCGAGGGGGGGAAGGGACTAAGAACACGTAGGGATTTTATTTTCAATTGGGAACTTGGAATATCAGAAAATGCCGCGATTGGATTTTACAACTCTTGTCGAGGAGAGAACAACGTGAAACTACCCATGTTAAGAATTTCAACTTGTGCCACTAATTCAGTCCACCTGGGATGTCCTGCACTGGCTCTTATGCAAATTCATAAGGCGACTGTTACTGATGATAATTGTTCACACCCGGAAGAGGACTGAGCTCCAAGAAATACTGTTATTTAAAGTACCACAGCATGTGCTTGGTAGTGTAAATTTGATTTCTGCTTTTCATTTCTTAAAACAAGAAAAAAAAAAAAAGTTGGTGTCATTCAAGTGGACCACGCACTGCATTTCTGCCTTCTTAACACGTTTTGTTTTGTTACATCTTACATTATGCAGAACTATTTTTGTACAAAAATTGTTTAAAAATTATTTATGCAATGTTTGAATGCATTACCAGTGTTTCGGTTTTGATTGCCAATTTTTATCTTTACTTATGGTAGGCGAGAACTTAACCTATACTTCGTAGACAGTATCTATCTACAAACGTGCCCAGGTCAGGAAAAGTAGGTTCATACTTTCAACTTAAAGCATGTTTTAATGGAAGTTTATATCCTGCTTTGTATACTTCAGAAGTGACATAAGCATGTTGTGGAAATAAGGTGTAAATTATAGTTGAAGTAAAACACTTTTATCTGTATAGAAATCACCTTTTTCTCAAAATTTTAAAAAAAATTCCAATTTCAGCTTTTGCACATAGGAGGGTTTCACTCTGTAGCATGAGCTCTTGTACTCAATATAAAATTAATTTATACAGTGAGTCCAGCAGTAGAATAAATGGTCAAACGTAGTCTCTCTTTCTTTGAAGTGTGAGTTGAGTTCTCATTTAAGGTTTATAACATGGTTATTTCCTGATTGTAAAATTCTGCATTCATAAGTGCCATTGTTGTACGGTGTTGTTTTCGTAGACCTTCCTGATGCAGTTTTACCTTTGTTGAATTTGTATAAACAATTGTACAAAAAGAGGTGCTGGTTCTGCGCATTTCTATTGCCCTGTGGGGCTGGGGGAAGGTGAGTTGGGGCTGTCCAGGGAGGGGGGCAGTGGCTGCAGTGAGTGTGTGGTCTTTGTCCCATTTTCTAAGTGAGAATATTGCAAATCTTTTTTACTGAGGAAGCAGCAAAACATCCACTTCTGCATTCCCCCAGCAGGGATCTGCCCCGCGTGAGCTTGAGGAGCACTGACATCTCAAGCATTAAAGCCTGAGCAGAGTAATCACCACTTCCAGGGCTGCTTAAAAAAAAAAAGAGACAGAGGCTGGTGGAGCCCATCACCAATCTTTATTAAGCTTGAGTGGCTAATGAGCAGCATGGAAATAACACTGAGGGCATGTCTGTCTTCATTAGCCGCCCTGCTGGACAGACTCCAGGAATTAAGTACCATTAAAAAGTTACTTCTAAAAAATAAAGCCATTGAGAGGTTTGCTCCCTTCTGAAAAATACCCAGCAGAGCTCGGAGCTGTGTTTTAGGGTGAGGAGGAGCAACTTTCTCTCTTTCAGGGCAACTTAACTGTTCACAAAAAGGAGAGCCAGTGCCAGCACAGCAGAGGGACAATCCTCAGGTCCTGGACCTTTAGCAAAGCCCAGCCCTGACTCTGGTACTTTGCTGGCACGTGGCAAAGCAAAACAGAAACTGTACCTTTGTTAACAATCAACTCAAAGAGTAACTGTACTGGAGAGACAGGGTCCTTCTTCACCTCTTTTTTTTTAACAGAGAACTTAAACAATCTGTGTTAACCAAGCTCAGCCACAGGGATCCTCCCAGATCCCCAACAAGTGACCCTTGCCCCTCTCTTCCCCAGGTCATCACTCACAGGTATCCTGCAATTCCTGCTCCAAGAGGACCTACCTGTGCCTGTGCTGATGGCACAAAGCCCAGCTCAGCCCTGGGCCAAGGGCTGGCAGCGACGCAGGGGCCCCAGCAGCCCCTGGGAAGCTGGTTTTGGTGACTCAGCCTTGGGTGAAAGTCTCTGAACAAGAGGTTTTTAAACAAAACCTGTGTTTCCTTTCCCTGCTCCCACCTGCCCCCTCCCCAGTTAAGGTTAGTAATGCCACACATTCCACGTTAGCAGCAGGAGGTGGTGACCCTGATCAGTGTTCACAGTAACATCAGGCTGTCGGCACATGGAGTACAATCATCGCAGAGTAATAGCTACAACAGGCATGAGCGGATTAAGGACCACACTAATATGGTTTGCTAGAATACCCCTTTTTAAAAAAATACTTTCTTCCTAAACCCAAAACCACCCAGTAACTGGTTTTTGGAGCCCACCTGGCAGAGCCCTGTGCAGCCCCAGAGCCCTGCAAAGTGACGGAGTGTTTTGTACAGTGACAGAGAACAGCCAAGACAGCACATTGTGTCATGACAGACATTCAGAAGGAGCAATCAGCACAAAGCCAGATTGCTTAAGGGCTTCTGTGCAGGTACAGTTCATGGCAGTGCTTCCTACAGCTGTGCCCGACCCCGTGTCGGGACAGGTACATTCTAGAGTAAGGGAAAAGCTGAATATTCAACTGATATATTCATTGCTTCTAATGCACTAAGAACGCCACAGGCTATCACGGGCTCAAGCAGAGGTGTTTGCTGACCACTCGCCGAGTGCTGAACGCATAAGGAGATTCTTCAGAAGAGAGCAAGAACTGCTGTAAACAGTTTGACTCCAGCAGTCCCCAACAGGGTGATCAGCTCAGCGGGGCAGCGCCAGCCCTGCACACGCAGGCCTGGCCTCGGCCTGCCCAGCCCTGCCCTGCAGGAGGGGGTGGGTAGAAAAACCTTTCACAAACTCCAAAACCCGGCACTCAAGGGCCGTGTGTAACCGAGAACTGACGGGCTGAGGGGCTGCAGGGGCTCAGCGCTGCCGCCCCCCGCCAGCCGGGGCCGGCCTAGGACTTGAAGACGTGCACGGCGCGCACGACGTACTGGCGGCAGATGGGGCACTCGCTCATGCGCTTCCCGCACTTGGTGCAGGTGACCATGTGGCCGCACTCCAGCAGCACGCAGTCGATCACCGCGTCCATGCAGATCCGGCACAGGTTGTCGTCGTCCTCGTTCAGCTGCATCTTCTCACCCTCTGAAACCCAAAAGAGACGGGTCAGGCCCCAGGGCGGTTCCAGCCCAGCCACGCTCCACTCCTGTGCTGCTCCCTTCTCACAAGAGTTTTTCTAACCCCCAGCTCAGAATTAATCTCTATTCCTCCAAAAGCACTAGAAAGTCCCTCAGTGAACAGCCCCATATTTAGCTCCATTCTTTAAACTCAGAAAACCATTTTCAACTCAGAATATAATGGCTGTGAAATAACGTGCTGGATTAAAATTCAGAGCGTGTTGGTTTTCCGTCCCAGAGCTCAGTGTTTGGCAGAACATTTTCCTCAGAAGATTAAACACAATAATAATAAAGTAGACTAAGAAGTGGAAGCCCTAAGTAGGCCATAAAGGTGGTAGAACTGAACAGGTTTTGTTGCAAATAGCCAACATCCTCATCAATAATTGAATGTTCCATCAGACCATGGTGAAAAAACTAAAAATCCTAAGTTTAAAGCTTTTTTTTTTCAAGCTTTGTTTGTGTGAGCAGGAGTTGGTCTGTGGATATTCTGTAACCACACTCCAGCTGCTGAGGGCAACAGAGGTAGAACAACCCCAGTCACTGAGCTGCAGCCACAGAACCACCTCACCATGAAAACATGGACTGAGACCAAACCACTTGGACTTTTGCCACTGTAGCTTTTAATTCTGCTCTGCAGTGACAGAGCTGAAGTGCCCTGGCCTGCACAGCCGAGGAGCAGCTCTGGCCAATGCCCTGTGAAACCCAGCAAAGCACGTGGAGGTGCCAAGTTTCATGTTCTCTGAGGAACCGGTTCTCAGTTGTGCAATTTTACCTTCCCTGTGAAAGCTGAGCTCTCCAAGCTTTGGAAAAGAGTCTCAGAAAAACCAGCACAACCCTGGAAAGCTTCATTTAATCACTCAGGCCACGGTCAGCTGCTCTAGGGCCACCTTGCATTGCTAAAACCCACTTCCCAAGTGTTCCAAGTCAGACACCAAGTCCTGCTGGCAGAACCAAACACCGGAAACCAGAAAATGCACAGTCATAAAAAAATGAGAACAAAGTATAAACCTACGTGTCTTGTGGTTTTCCTCGCTCTCTCTGTACAGTCTGCTCACTTTTTCCACAAGTTCCCATTTCTCACAGCATCCTGAGTAGTTGACAAAGTTACAGGCCAGTATTTCCTTCAGCTGCCGAACACTCAACCCTTCGATGTCTTCCAGGCTTGAGATGTCGGACAGCGACGCCCTCGCTCGCTTCCTGGACAGTCCAGGGGTCTGAAACACATCAGTTGCATGGTTTGAGTGTCCTGCTAAGCTCAGGGCCCCAAATCTGGAGCTACACGAAGCTGCAGCAGCTTGGCTGAAGTTTAATTATTTTTAAAGTGAGCATGTGCAGACATTCATTGCCTGACACGGCGAACTCTGGAAGAACCAGAGCATGAGGCCAAATGCTGAGAGATCTAAACACTTCATGGTGTCACACACCAAAAACCTATTCCTTGGCTAGTTCATCTCTCACCTGCTCTTCTGCACTTTCTTCTTCTTCATTATTTACAGATGTTTCCGTTTGGCCCTGTGTACAAGATGAAACTAATCAGAATAAAAACCACGTTATTCCCTTATAAAACACTTCTCTTCAAAACAAGGTGATCACAGGTGACAACGACATTTAGAAGTTTCAATTGCTTTTAAATCATTACTTTTAAGAGGTTTAAGTCACCTCTAACCTAAACTAGGAGTCTTTGCTAATAGTCTCCTGGTTTCAAGTGTGGGATACAAAAGGTGTTTTTCCTGCCCCTCCAAACTGTACCAATTGATGTTTTATCTTAAAGTGAAGCAGAACTTCAAAAACAAACCAACAAAACCTCCCGGTGCTACACCATAAAACATGTCAATTACTGTACCCGTGAAGATGTTCCACTTCCTGTGCTTCCCCTTCTGTTTGCGAGTTCACCTGGATTGGACGTGGATACAGACATGGGAAAGGGATGAGTGAAAAACCCCGAGGTCTGTGAGCGTGACGAGCGCAAGCTGCCAGCGTCCATGTCCTGCTCCGACCCCAATCCGTGGTGGCACAGCACCAGATCCACCAGGTCTTCCTTCTCTCTGCAGGTGTCTGTTGGGATGTTCCTGAGAATCAGGTACTGACGCAGATCCTTCACTTTCAATCTCATTAGCTGAGGTCGCTGGAAGGCTGTTTCTTGCAGCAAGTGACAAGTGGAACATCTCCGGAGATTCTCTTGTGAGACTGAACAAACGGAGCAAAAATCCTTCTTGCAGTCACAGCACACGTGCTAAAGGGAAAGAAAACAACCATTCAGCTGTTTGTCACACCAAACAGATGCGGGCCCTGCTCCTTCCTTCTCCAGGCTATGGAATGTACTGTTAGTTTTTCCACTGTCAGCTGTGACGTATGGAATTTTTAAGGTTTAACTCCGCAAAGCTGCCCTGCCAGACGGTTTTGCGGGTGCTCCAAGGCAGTCCCTCGCTTCTGTGGCAATACTGAAGCTGAAGTCTCAGTGAAAAACATTAGGAATAAATAAATTAATAAAGTACTCAAGTTGTACTTTAACCAACAAACAAAACTGAAACTAATTTTACGGTCTGTTAAAACACTTGTGCATTTACTGTTGCTGCTCTTTTTGTGTGTAAAAACCCAGTATAACCCTCAAACTTTGAAGAACTTCTCAACTTCTTCCTCAACTGATTCCCAGAATGCAAAGCAGGCCTCGGATGAGATGAATCACATGGCAGGGAAATACTCCCCAATGCCCAGATGTCATTTCTGAAGAGAGCTTTGTTCAAAAGACTCACAATACACAAAAGCTGGACAATGGACCAGGCTGTGAGCATTTCATCTGCTGTCAACAAACCCAAACTCTTTGAGGCTTTCAGGATTTTAGGAAATTATTATCAGCTTCAGAAAACATCCCTACACACACTCGATTCAACAAAGAGCCTGCCATGTGATCAACAGGACACACAGGAAGGGGAAGCAACACACAGAAGGAGGGAAGAGGCTACACAATCATCTGAAAGAGCTGCGAGGGTTAAGTCACTGAGGGGACAAAATAACAAGCCTGGACAGTTGTGGTACACAGAAATAATAATAATAACAATCTCATTTATCTGCATTAACCCACCTGCCTGTCTCCCAAAGAAGCAACAGGCTGTTGGACCACAACAGCTTTTAGCAGGACTAAGGCTGGCTAGGAAACAATCAGAACTGCACTAGGAATTCCCCTAAAGAGGTTGTGATACTGCATTGTGAGTTTTTACCTTTCCCACCGTGCAGTTTGTTCTTTCCAGTACTCAACCACTGCGTTTGGTGCCATCTTCAAAAACAGACCTGCTTTAATGTTTAAGATCCTGAAGCCAACACGTTTGTATCTCACAAATGAGAGTCCGTTAATTTCCAGGTCAGCCCAGATCCAACGTGTCCCTGACTAATGAACACGAGACCTCTTAACTTCTAATCCTGGCTGACAGTAATTTCCTGTGACCTCAGAACAAGGCACTTCCTCCCTCCCTGGATTTCTGCCTTGGTTTTCTGAGAAGCACACACTCATCTCCCAGTGTGCCACAGATTAGTTCACAGGGTAAATATACCGTGTCATAGGGAATATACTCACTTTTTTCCTGAAAACTGAGAAGGAAAGTCCACAGGCTTTGCAGACAATGTTAGTGCTGGCTGCAGCTGGAGCTGGATACGCTGAGAAGTCTGTACTTGGTGTAAACCTGAATGGGCCGGCACCTCCCCCAAACCCAGCCTGCTGGCCACGCACTGCTCCCGTCCCCATGACTTCATTCAGCAATCCGCAGCAGGAAGCCCACATGGAAGTAGCTCCCGCCTGAAAGCGTCAAGAAGCAAGAGCAGAAAATTAATATCTGAAGGCCCCCATCAGATGTGACTTTGCTACCGAGGAGCTGCTTCACTCCCATCTGTCGTCATCCCAGAAGCATGTGGTGTGAATTCCCAGAGCACCAGGAATCCTGTGACAGCCCCGCCAGCTCCGCTCCAGCTGAAATCCGAAGTGGGAAAGATTTGCCTCCGAGAGGCCAACGCAGGCCCAGGGAGCTCACATTCACAACTCCTTTTCCAGCAGAATTCCCCACAAGAAGAGTCAGGAATTTGAGGAGGTGACACAGAGCAAGGAAGGAGGAGACTGACAGGCTGTTGTAGGTGAGGGGCAAAACCCGAGAGGATGACAGGCAGGAACAGCAATTTCTCATGATTAATGCAGAGCTGTCCCTGCAGGATCTGCTCCAGAACTAATCCAGCTCCTGTATGACTCACAACAAAACTCTCTCCAAAAAAACATTCCTGGGTTTCAAACTTGAAAACCAATCTTCGTTAGAAGCTCATTACAGTCTGGTTTCACTGAGAGGGAAACGCTGTTCAAAACCTCCCTGAATCCCCTTGTTTTGTTGCCTTACAAAACGTCTAACAAGAATTAAAACAACTTTTATTCTCTCTTGACTGGATTTCAGTTTTGAGTCACACAGTCTTAAAACACTACAAAAAATCCTAGACACATTAAAAATGCTACTTTTTATCCCTGAAAGCCTTTAGTGCTGGATTCTCTATCAAAAGTGCATATTCTACTCAGAGGTGGAATTTGGACTCCAAGCTGTTCAGGTCACATGTTTAATCACTGTCAGGTGGCTCCCTGAAACCTGCTCAAAAAAAAAGTGGGGTAAAACAATCCCATCAGGTTCTCTCTGGAAGGAAGCTGAGGGGTACAACTTCCTATAAACATAATTACTTTTTCATACTTTTTTTCCTTCACAGCTGTTCTCTTTTTCATTCCAGAGGATCCTCTTTTTGTTTCCCCAAAGCACAAAGACAGAAAATAACTGCTTTTGAGACTTGTAATTCTTGCTGTGAAACCCAAACCAACCAGTACAGGCACGTCAGCTCAGTGACATGGTGCTGTAACTCCTGAAGTAACTAATTTCTCCATGAAATCCAATCCTCAAACTAAGCCTTGTTTTCTACTTCTTAATCCAACATAGCTCCAAGTTTTAAAACTTGGGACTTCTGAAAAATACTTTTTCTCATCTTAAGGGGAAGCAAATATCAGAAATATATATATCAGAAATATACATGTACAAATACCAGAAAAATAAAACGATGAGCCAAAAGAGCCTGTCAAAATTCAACTCGTTTCCTTACACAACTACGGTCTTTTCGTGATATTTGCTACCGCAGCCCCTGCCTGAGGGTTTAACACCTGCTTCTTAGACCTATTTTACTCCAGAGCCTGTAGCAACTGCTCAGACATCACTGTCAACACTAAATAAATGTATTTTTAGGAACTTTTCATTACCCACTTTGGACACATGACTGCTGTTAGTATGAAACAGAGAATCTCTTTATCTTACTGCCAACCACTCAGTCATTTCAAGGTTTAGGATAGGGCTACCTGGGCACCATTAATTTTCTCCTTAACCTACCCTACGCCACCTGTGGATTCCTCCTATGCCCTCGGGTCATTAACTGCTAATTGAATTACAGAGTCTAGACTCTCCATATTGCTCTGCAAAAGAAACCAGACCGTGCTGAAAGGCACCAACACAGCACACAAGCGAGACACGGTAAAACAAAAAAGTCCCTCCCTTGGGAATCAGCTAAAACGCTGCCAACTTCTGCACCAAAACCACCGCTCTCCACTTCCATGTTCTCTCCTCGCCAGCTGCCATCGAGTATCCTCTCTCTCCACGCCTTATGCGCGTCCTACGGGGGCAAAACACTGCGCTGCAACTTCTCTGCGGCTGCTTTTGGCTGTGAGGGGGGCACCTGAGGAGGATTCCAGCTGAGAAACGCAGCCGAGCTGCTGCTCCCCACACATCTGTGCGAGGGGGTGCTACCAGAACAGCGGGACAGCAGCGGAGGGCACACGTATTTTTAATTATTTTTAACTGGAACTTCCTCTTTTGACCCTCCCTTAGACCGAGCAAAGCTTTTTCCCCCGACCGCACAACGACAGCCCCGGGAGCCTCAGGGGCGCCCCGGGGTCCGGCAGACCCCGCTGCGCCCCTCACAGGCCCAGCCCGGGCCCTGCCCGGCTGCTGACTCAGCACGGGGCGCGGGGCCCCTCAGCTCGGCCGCGGCCGCCCCTCACAGCGGGACGGCGCCCGCGGCCTGAGGGGAGGCCCGGCCCGGACACCCCAGGGGGGCCCAGCCCCGTCACCCTCCGCCGTTCGCCCCTCTCTCTCCCCCCAGAAGGAAAAGCGCTCTCCCGGCCGGACAAAACCCCTCACCCTCGCGGCTCTCCCCTCACCTTCATGGCCGCTCCCGCCGCTCCGGCGCCGCCGCCGCCCCCGCCCCTCCCGGACCCGCCGCCGGCCCGCTCGGAGGGCGGGCTCTGCCGCCGCGCCGCGCGACCATTGGCTGCCGCGCCGCCGCACCGAGCGACCATTGGCTGCACCGCCCCGACGGCGAGCGGGAACGGCCAATGGGAGCGGGGAACGAGGGGATGATGGGCGGGGCAAAGAAATGCCCCGAGCGGGGCCGGGACGGGAGGGAGGAACGGGGTGGGTGACGGTGGCACTGAGGGGTGATGGTGGCACTGAGGGGACCGGGGGGTGACGGTGGCACTGTGGGGACCGGGGGGGTGACGGTGGCACTGTGGGGATCGGGGGGGTGATGGTGGCACTGTGGGGACCGGGGGGTGACGGTGGCACTGGGGGGTGACGGTGGCACTGTGGGGACCGGGGGACACCGACAGTGTCACTGACAGGGGGAACGACGGTGCCAGTCACAAGTGGGACTGGTGGTGGCACCGATGGTGTCACACACAGTGGCACTGATGGTGGCACCAAGGTGATCCTGCCCTTCCGCTCAACTCCTGGAGTGCTGTGTCCAGTTCTGGGCTCCTCGGGATGAGCTGCTGGAAAGGGTCCAGCAAAGGTCACGGAGATGCTGAAGGGACTGGAGCATCTCTCCTGTGAGGAGAGACTGGGGCAGCTGGGCCTGGTTAGTCTGGAGAAGGCTGGGGGGGGATCCCATCAATCCATATCAATCCCTCCAAAGGGTGTCAGGGGATGATGCCAGACCCTTTCCAGTGGTGCCCACTGATGGGATGAGGAGCAATGGCCATAAACTGAAACACAAGACATTTCACCTCAACATGAGGAAGAACTTCTTTCTGAGGAGGTGACAGAACCCTGGAGCTGCCCAGGGAGGGCACGGATTCTCCCTCTCTGGAGACATTCCAAACCCACCTGGACACGTTCCAGTGTCACCAGGTGACCCTGCCTTGGCAGGGGGGTTGGACTGGATGATCTCCAGAGGTTCCTTCCAACCCTAATGACCTTCCCTTATCCAAGGTTGCTCCAAGCCCTGTCCAACCTGGCCTTGAACACTTCCAGGGATGGGGCAGCCACAGCTTCTCTGGGCAACCTGTGCCAGGGCCTCCCCACCCTCTGAGTAAGGAATTTCCTCCTAATATCTAACCTAAATACAGCTCTTTTAGTTTTATTTTACCAAGCCCTTTGGTGATAATCTTTAAATACGAGAATAGAAGGTTTATTATGTAAAAATCCACTTCCAGCGAGCTTCTAGATGCCATTATTTTTTTTCCCTAGGCTGTGAATGGGATATATATAAAAATAATAATCATAGGTTGTAGGAACAAAAAGCTTTTAACCAGAAGATTACATTAAAGAAACCCCAGAGGCACAAACCCCACCAAGGCTTTGGGAACGCTTTACATAAGAACACCCAGGGCCAAGAACAAGGGAGGCCTTTGCCAAAAAGAGGAACAGACAAAAGTGGCTGAAAATAAAAATGGCCCACAGATCAAATTTACCCCTACAAAGGGTTGGATACAACTTGCTGATTTCTGCAGAAAGGATCTATTTTTGGAGCAAGTCAGATACAAGAACTGAGTCCAAAAAATCAGTGTGTAATTGCCACGTGAAGGGCACAGTCCTGGCAGCTTTGGGAGTAGGAGCAGGTACTTCACACAGTCCAACTTCTGGATTTGCACTGACACCATGTTTTATTTCAAAATCAGGTCACCTTTTTTTGGAAATTCTTATGCTCCTCAGCAAGCTTTAGATATGCTCTGAACTTTTACACATGACTTAATAAAAATGTCATTTTTTTCCAGTAATAGCTTGCAATTTTAGTCAAAGCAACTGAAAAAAAATAGAAAAGCCTTGTGAATACAATGTTGGAACAAGATATGGCACATTCCCCACGTTTCTCATGCAAGAGATTGCTTGAAGACACCTTCAGAAATACCGGTGCAGTTTGGTTTTAAAAACTTCTGTGTCATCTAAACTCTGTCAATTCGGATTCACCCTTGAAGCACCAAACTACACACATATCTGGGTTAATAATCTTACATTAAAGCACGAGAGCTCCATGCAGTAACAAGGCAAAAGCTGTCCCACAGATGACCCAAACCAAGCAGAAACCGACATTTTCCCTTTCTCTCTGTCAAGGATCTGCCTAAAAACAATCCTCCCAAGCACAGATGTTTTAGGGAGTAACGTGGGCCTGACAGAGCTGAGATCTGGTGACTGTGCTGGCAGCTGCACTTGCCACTCCTGCCTTAATTTGGGCAGATCTTGATGAATCACACCCTTAACATGTGATCTGAGATCACTTTTACTGCCTTTGCCTGAATTGTAACCACCTCGATGGTTTTTAAACGGGGATCTTTTTAACTCCGTGGGTGAAAAGGAGCGCTTGGAGAGGTTCTATTAATAAAAGATTTGCCCTCGCTGAGCCTCCTGGCTCGTGCCAAAGCAGCATTAAAAGATTTCAATCTGTTCCTGCGAGATGTCCCACTTACTTCTGCCACCAAGTAACAAGTGGTGGTGACTTGGCTGCGGGTCCGTAACCCCCCTGGGGTTTTACACGTCACCAGAGAGAGAGGTGCAGAAGGGATTCCTCCCAGGAACGTTAATTAGGGTTTAATTTAACAATCTGCAAAATTTAAGAGCAAAGTTAAAAAAGACAAGCCTAATCCCTGGGCTTTATCTGGGAATTTCAGGTTGGACGTTAATGCCCATAGGAGGAGTCACAGAATGGTTTGGGTTGCAAGGGACCTTAAAGGTCATTTAGTTCCAAATCCCTCTAGTGGAAGGGACACCTTCTGCTGCCCCAGGTTGCTCCAAGCCCTGTCCAACCTGGCCTTGGACACTGCCAGGGACAGGGCAGCCACAGCTTTTCTGGGCAACCAGCAGTTTGGAACCACCTGTGAGAAGGTTTTTAGGCCACAGAGAGCTGGTTCAACAGATCCAGCACAGAAATGGAAGGATCCCCAATCCCAGACAGAGGCCATTTCCTGCTTGATGAGCTCAGGGATGTTACTCAGGGGCTATTTTAGGTGAGATAAAAGATGACTTTTTCAACCCTGTTACCTAATCTTGAATTTAATGTAACCAACATCATCTCTCACTGCTTATTTGGAATTTGGAGGGCTGGTTTTTAGGCGTTTGAGCTCACTTAAATAGACTTTAAAAGTGTATCCTGAGTGTTCTCTGTACCACGCACTGAAGGATTGTCAGCAGAGTTCACACTTCGGCTTCAGAGCCTTGCACAGAAACATCAGAACCAGATGTTTGCCATTTCCTTTTTCCTCCCAGCTCTGCACGAGCTGCTGCAGCCCAGCCTTTATCTCATCTCCCTCCCCTCCCTGCCCAGCCACGCCACCAGTTCCGTGTTTCCACCCAAAGCCATCGTGCTTTAGTTCCAGGAAATGTCAGCAAATTGACCTTTGTATGACATGATAGCTGGAGTTACTTCCCAGGTTTTATATTCAGATATGGTTCAATGAGTTCATTGAGGGCTGGGAAACGATCATTAATTATGCCAGCAGCAACTAACTACAATGTTAAGTTCCTTAAATGTAAATGTATTCTAGAAAATTACTCCCCACTTGATTTGCCTCCTCCTCCCCCTCTCACCACCCCCAGGCATGAATCAGGAGCAGAGCAACGAAATCCCCAGAGACATGCAGATGTATAATAACACTGAGTTTTGTTTTGCTCTCACTTACAAAAATGAGAACTATTATAATAATTGGAGGATTTTCTTTGGGAATACGATGCCTTAATGAAGTGCTTTAACAACTTACTGAGAAAATAAAAACTTGCATGTGGAAACGTCTTTGTTGCATCACAATTAACTTGCAAATCCAAACGGAAGTGAATTCACTCCATGGTGTTCTCTGTCTGTAACATGGAAACACTCCTATTAGAGCAGAGAGAATATGTATTGAACAGGCAGGTTCATGTAAATTTTACTGTATAAAAGACGTCACTTTTTTTTTTTTTTTTTTTTTTTTTTACCCCTTGGGGTAGGAGCCCCTGGTGGTCTACCGGTAAAGGCGCCGCGCTGTCACCGTGGAGACCCGGGTTCGATTCCCGGTCAGGGCCACTCCCGGGCAGGTGGGGCTCGTTAGCCCTTAAAGGCAACCCACCTACGTCCTAAGGACCTCGCTGCCACCGTCCAAGCTCGCTTGGCCCCGGCAGATGAACCTTAGGATTAAAGGGTGGGCTCAGTTCCGCGCACACTGTGTCTCACCTAAAAAATCCAATGCGCAGGCTGGAAGGTGGAAAGACCTTCCCCGGATCTTCGCTCGCGAAGACTGGCCATTATTTATTATTACCCCTTGGGGTGCTTGATTTGTGGAAAACTCCACCTTGCACCCTGTGTAGAATAAACAATGTTTCTGTTCAAAATTCAGACTCTGTGTCTGTGTTTAGAGAGCTCCTAAAATCTGCAGCAGCCCCACCAAGCCACTGCCTGTGGTCACCTCTGCCTCACCTGGTACAAGTGTGGCCACCTCTGGTAATCACAGGATCATGGAGTCATTACAGCTGGAAAAGACCTCAAAGATCATCGAGTCCAACCTTTGACTGATCACCACCTTATAAACTCAACCGTGTTGCAAAGTGCCACATCCACTTGTTGTATCCCAGGGTCCAGTTGCTCACTGCCAGCTCACATAAGAGTTTTCCATCACCCCCAAGTGCTTCTCCACAAGGACACCCCACACCCTCTCCAGGCAGCCTGTTCCAGTGCGCAGTCACTCCTGACAGGCTGTGGCCGCCTCACAGCCCTTGGTCACGGCTCCCCACGGGCAGGGACCACAGCTCCCCACAGCCCATCCCCATGGCTCCTCACAGCTTGTGGCCATACCTCCTCACAGCTTGTGGCCATATCTCCCCACAGCCCGTCCCACGGCTCCCCACAGCCCGTCCCACGGCTCCCCACAGCCCGTCCCACGGCTCCCCACAGCCCGTCCCACGGCTCCCCACAGCCCGTCCCACGGCTCCCACAGCCCGTCCCACGGCTCCCCACAGCCCGTCCCAGAGCTCCCCACAGCCCGTCCCAGAGCTCCCCACAGCCCGTCCCAGAGCTCCCCACAGCCCGTCCCAGAGCTCCCCACAGCCCGTCCCAGAGCTCCCCACAGCCCGTCCCAGAGCTCCCCACAGCCCGTCCCAGGGCTCCCCACAGCCCGGGGCAGTCCTGGGGAAGGAGCCCCAGAGCGACCCCTCGAGCCCTTCTCTCCCCGGCCGCTTCTCTCCCCGGAACGTCACTCCCGCGCTCCGCGCTCCGAGCCGTCCCCGCGGTGCCGTCGCACAGCCCCTCCCCACCCACCTTTGATTGGCCGCAGCTCCGCGCGCGCGCCACCGGCGGCGCCGGCGATTGGGCGGCGGGGCGGGGCGCGCGCGGTCTCCCTGGCGACGGCGCGCCCGTGCCGCCGGTTCCCCCGCGGGCGCCGCCATGGCGAGCGTGCACGAGAGCCTGTACTTCAACCCGATGCTGAGCAACGGCGTGGTGCACGCGAGCGTGTTCGGCGCCCGCGACTGGGTCACCCCGCACAAGATGGCCCTGCTCGTGCTCCTCAGCGAGCTGGGCCGCGCCGGCGCGCAGCTCGGGCTGCTGGAGCGCCGCCGCCTCAACCGCCTGCTGCTGCCGCTGCTGCAGGTCGGGGGTGGGCCTGGGGGGCGGGTGGGAGCCCAGGGTGTCGTGGCCTCGTTGTCGCGACGTGTCGCTGTGCTCCGCAGGGTCCCGACATGGCGCTGTCGCGGCTGCGCGCGGCCATCGAGGAGTGCTGCCCGCAGCTCGCCAGCTCCGTCCACATCAGGTGCGGGAAACGCCTCGGGCGGGGCCGGGCGGGGCGGGAGGAGCTGCCGGGGCCGCGAGTGCATCCCCCGCTCTGGCTGGGCCTGGCACCTCAGAACTGCTCCGAAACGTGCGAACGACCGGTTTTAAAAGTCACGCATTCGGGGCAAAACTGCGCTCCTGCAGTTTCTCTTGCTTATCGGCAGTTAGTTCTGAAAGGCACAAACCAGATGTGGAAGGCATCGGGTTTAAAGTTGATGTGGTGCAGGAGGTCTGTTCTCACACATGACCCGCTGAAACAGCAACAGTTCCAAAACTCTGGTCAAAGGTTTTCAATTTTTAAAATCTAAAAATTAAAAATCAAAATGTTGGGTTCCTATTAGTTCTGTTGCAATAGCCATATTTTCTAGTTATTCTTTTTATTAAAAGAGCTATTTTAAAAGGAAAAAATTATTGATATTATTATCATAATCATTATCATTACTTTTATAGTTATCACAATTATATTGAATATTTATCTCAGGAGTATAAAAGCCTTCTGCCCCCGGTGAAGAGTTACCACTTGGTTCTGTCTGTGTTTATTCATTTTTGCCTGAAACAGAAGAGTCTTTTATTTAATGTCTGTATGAATACCCTAAAAAAAAATGTCGTTTTCTCTCCCTGTTTAGGTTAAAACTTATGGTAGAAGGAGAACTGAAAGATATGGAGCAGTTTTTTGATGACCTTTCAGACTCACTTACAGGGACAGAGCCAGAAGTTCATAAAACAAGTGTAGTAGGTAAATAATTGCTATCCATAAGTTATTTTTGCTGTGATATCTGTAATTGCTGTAGTTTAGTCAGGACACAGCTTTGTTTTTCTTTTTGGGGAGGTGTAAGAATTTTTCTCTTGCTCAGATATTTCATATTAACCAATAATTTTGCATATTGTCAGGTTGTTACCGATTTTAACAGTTTTTCTGTGATCAGATTATTTCTGAGATTTGCACCAAAATTAAGACCAGATTTGTACCCTGAAAAAATGGCTTTTATCACTTGGTGGGCTGAGATGAGGCTCATTCATTTCTATTAAATTTCTCATTGATTTCTCATTAATTGCAGTTAAATGAGAAATGAGATGATGTGGTTTAAGCTCCTGGTCACAATGCTTCCCTTCCCAGGTCTGTTCCTGCGCCACATGATCCTGGCATACAACAAACTCTCCTTCAGCCAGGTCTATAAACTTTACACAGCCCTTCAGCAGTACTTCCAAAGGGATGAGAAGAAGAATGGAGCTGATGAGAGTGACATGGAACTCACAAATCCGGAGGAGCTGGATGGGAAAATGGAGAAGGAAGAACTCGACGGGCCATTGAGGTGATCTATTCACATTAAAGCCTTTTCTGCCTCTAAAAGAAATCAGTCCTGGATTTTTTTTTAAAGCCTCTTAAACCCGGGCTGAGCTCTGTGGCTACTTCTTAGTGCCACCATGTGGTAACTCTTGTCAGTGGCTCATGGAAGGTGGCAGTGCCTCATCCTCACTTAGGCAATCACAGGCTGAAGGGCACTTGCTGCCCACACTTTCCCCACTGCTGGTTGACTTCTCTGGTTGTCATGTGCTAAAGCTGTTGGGTCACCTCCAGCAAAGGGTGTTGCTCAATAAGAAGTTAAGCTTAATGTTTTTTGGGTTCTCTCTCCACCCCTCTCCTAATAAAAGAACTCACCCTTCGTACTTGCTGTTTTTCCTTGGAATAAACTTCTGGCAGAAGAGCTGTTTCCTGGAGTGATGTGTGAGGCCAGAGTGCCAGTTCATTTCACTGGGACAATCTGCAGAAGAAATTTAAAACAGAGCGAATCCATTTGAATGTGCCAACCCTGAATCTTCTCTCTGTTCTTCAGATGGCTTTGGTGTAGTAAATTTTACTCTTTGTTTTCTCAGTTTTCAGCCCTGCTTTGAGCATTAATATCTCATAAAACTTTATAAAGCAAAAAAAAACTATGGAGTGTCTGATAAATTGTATTTCCTTATTCTATTTCCTTAGCCCTGTTTGTAACCAGAGTGTTTCTTACCAGGGAAGAAGAGATATCCTGCAGTGGCCCTCTTTCCCAGAAACAAGCAGAGTATTTCCTGTCTCAGCAGGTATTTTAATTCTGAATAAAGTGGGGTAGATGTTCCATAACGTGAATTTCACCTTGACTTTTATCCACAGTGCCAGACACGATGCTGGATCTGTTAAAGGTTTGTTGATAATCTTGCATGTTGTTGCTCAGTGTGAGCACTTGGGGCTCAAAGTGTTTTATCCAGACACCACCATATGCTGATATTTGGTTCTGGGAAGGTCCTTCCGCTCTCCCTGCTCGCCTCAGATCTGATGTCTGTGAAATGTGCAGTTTTGTTGATTATTCCAGCTGGTAAATACAAAATGGAGCAGAAATACACGTGGGCACAAATGTCAGGAATTCAGTACTCAGTAATGCTCATTCTAGTAACTGGATTATTGGAGTTTTTTTAATTAATTGAACTACTTGCCAAAGCAAACTGTGGATTTAGTTGTATTTATTTTCCTGATTTTTTTTTTTTATTTTTTTGGTGAGAAGATACATGTAATTCCAGTGAGAAATGTGTTTGTTGTGTTAATTATTCAAGGGGAAATTTCACCAGAATTCTTTAAGTACCTTTAAACAGTCCTTTGAAAAAGCTTTTATTTGACTTGGTCTCTCTGATCTCTGGAAAGTGAACACTGTAATTTAATGCAGAATAAAACTGACACTGATGTTTCAGTGTCACAGTAGACAGAGCTGTTACAAAATCTCCTTTAATGTTCTCTCCAAGCAGATAACAACCTGACAGTCCTGTATCACAATGCACTTATAACCCTCCTGATCGAGTTACATATCTTGCTTTTCAAATTTTTATTCCAGGCTTCTTTATTAAAGAATGATGAGACAAAGGCTCTTACTCCAGCATTGTTACAAAAGGAACTGAACAACTTGTTAAAATTTAATCCAGACATTGCTGAAGCAGTAAGTACCATTTTCTTCATCCAGAATGGTTGTAAAGGGATTTCTTATCTCTAGGCTGGGATTATTTTGGAGCAATTTATTCTCTATTGAAATATAAGCAGATGATAAAAATGGGAGCAAGTTGCATGTAAATTTTTAGTAATTCAGACTGAAACTCCTGAAGGCCCAGAAACCTTAATTAAGCTTCCCTGCATGTCTGGCTTCATGCATAGATATAAGCCTCTTAATTTTGGTGGGACTGAGTGCATTCTTGTTTAACTAAACCTAAAGCTTACTTCTCTTACCCACATTTTCTAAGGAATTTCAGGACTCATATTCCCATAGTTTAAAAATCAGTATTAGGTGCAATATCTGTGCTTAATAACAATTTATACTGAAAACCCTGACAATTCCCACTGAGGGTCATTTCCAGACCTGTGCTGTGAGCACTTGCCTTGTTCCTGAACAGCTTGTTCTTGAGCAAATTCCATGAGTTCCCAGTCATCCCTTTCCTGCTTTCCTGTCTAATTCTTCCTCCCTGGGCTGAAGCAGACAGGATTTTTTGCTCCTGTTTGGACACATATCCTTGAAAGGGCTGCCACAGTCCTGGGCTGGGCTTCACAGCTCCATAAGTCCTCTCCAGTGTTAGGTCTGTCTCACATAAAGGAATTGCCCTGCCTGGGTCTCAAGAAGAAAACACATAATTTTAGCATCTCCTTTCTACCTGCACAGCATTTGGAAGCAGTGCTGATGTTTCTGAGTGTCTTCCCGAGCGCAGACACGGTGGGAGTTGTTCCTCCATTCCCCCTCTCACGTCACACATAAATGCAGGGATTCTGCTTTGGTGATTCTACCTATGCAGAGATCTCAGGCTGGGTGGGATCGTTCTGACTGCCAGAGCTTGGCCTATGGGACACCAACTGCTGGGGACAACAACCAGTTTTGTCTAGAAATTCTGCACAAGGGAGTATCAGTGTTGTTGTAGCTTTCTGACCATGCAGTATTTCATGGCTGACCAACTTTTCTCCCTAAGAAAATAGATGGTAATTATAAACACAAACCATGTTTTAATATCTGTATTGTTAAAGCTGGGTTTTCTCTGTTTTTTTTTTTTTTTAGCATTATTTGAGCTACTTGAACAGTCTCAGAGTGCAGGATGTCTTCAGTTCCACTCACAGCCTCCTCCACTACTTCGACCGGCTGATCCTGACGGGGGCAGAGAGCAAAAGCAACGGGGACGAGGGCTACGGGCGGAGCCTGCGCTACGCGGCCCTCAACCTGGCGGCCCTGCACTGCCGCTTCGGCCACTAGTGAGGGCTTCCCTGTGCCACCCTGGGGTGCTCACACACACACCCTTTCCTCCGAAAATCCCTTTAGGAGAAGGGGCTTTCTCTGGTTCGGCAGTTGGGCTGGGATTTTCTTGGGGTCTCGGTTTGTTTTTGTTTTGGCGTTCGTTTGGTTTCCATAAGAACTGAGCCATCTGACATTTGTCTGTGTCCTGCCCCCTGGTTCCTGGGTGTTTAAGTTCTCAGTCACTGCGTTTCCATGACCTCAGTGGACATGGGTGTGCCTATTTTCAGCCATATTCTCAAAAAGTATGCTTGGTTTTCTGTTAACATTCGAGCCAACGTAGAGCTGATGAACCGGAAAAAGGAATAATTAAAAAAAAGCCATCTGAGCTTTTAAAAATGCCACAGGGGTGGCATTTATTTTGTTGATAAAGCTGGCCTTCCTGTCTCCGTGTATGGTTTGCATTTATTGATTGCTGCCTGGAGGCATCATGTGAAAGGAGTGGAGAGGGGAAGAGCACTGCAAAATTGAGAGCAACAACAATTTCTACCCAGGCAGATACTAAATGCTGTCCCTGTTCAAACAACAACTTGGCACACTGGCATGTATAGGGTTTGAAAGCCCACACAGGGGTTCCAGTTGGCATTTTGGCCTCACAAGTAGAACATGTTGCTGAGTGCCAGGAGGAATACACAGGCCTTCTCAGCAGTCTGTTAAATCAGAGTTATCTTCTGAGTGCAATATGCATAATTTAGATCAATATTCCTCTGTCTCGGAATGCTGTATCTTAAGCACTGTGGGAATTCTAACTGTCCTCCCTCTCTGTCTGCTCACAGCCAGCAGGCTGAACTTGCCCTCCAGGAAGCCATCCGGATTGCCCAGGAGTCCAACGACCACGTCTGCTTGCAGCACTGCCTGGTGAGAGCTGTCCTGAAACAGGGCTGATGGCGTCATTCTGCTCAGGGAACTGCTGCAGAACTCCTCTTACAGCAGGATCTCAGCCAGGGCAGCAGTAATTTGGCTGTCCTGCAGTGAGGTGACATTGTTTCTGGCAGGTGGGGCACCCAGGGCAGCAAACTTCAGGGTCGTGGGATGGTTTTGTTGCAGCTCAGGGTTAATTTCTTAAACAGGAGTTGTGATCCCAGAGATCTCAGTACTGAGCTCAAAGTTTAGTCTTAGGTGTTTTAAACAACAGTTTCATAAGCTTCCTTCTTCCTGTCTGTTGAGTTCTCAAAGAGTAACCAACTGCCTCTTGAGCAAATGACAAGTTAGAGGGAAAGGCTTGGATTTCTCTGTATTTTTTTCCTGTAATCAACATTATACTGAACTGACATCAATGGTTCAAACTCCTGAGGTACTGCATTCCACAGTTACCTGGGTAGTGGGATTTCTGTGCATCACTGACCCTCCAGCACTGGCTGCTGCCACACCAGTGTCCCACCCTGCACTCCTGATGTATTTTGCTGTGCAGCATTTAGTGAAGTTTCCTTAGAATCGTTAATTCTGAAGTGGTTTGTATTTCCAGAGGGTTTTTGTGCATTCTGTAACAGTAAGCCAAGCTTAAAAGTGCTGCAGCCGCTGGCTATTTGCAATGAGATTTTAATTTTTTCCCTTGCTAGAGCTGGTTGTACATCCTGGAGCAGAAGATCTTCGATAGCTGTGTCCTGCTGGAGCACTCTGTGAACAAATCTTTGCACTTTGGGTTGCCGGTGAGTCCATTTCCTCCATCCTTTACTTCATTCTGGGACAAACCCATGTGGTGATGGGAATGTGTCATTGGAGATTTGGGGCTTGTGGCTGGTCTGTTCAAAATGTGTAACTGAATTCCAACAAATCTATTTTAACACTCCGAAATGTGACTGTTTCTATGAGTTTTGCCCTTCATGTTAACAAAGCAGAGTTCAGTTGCTTTAATGCCACAGCACTGCTTTTCCTCCTAACTTGTTTGATTTTCAGGCAGAAAAATTCTGTGGCTACTGGCCCCAGGCACCATTTTGGCACAGTGTGGTGCTCTGGGGAGATTCTTATGCCTCCACCTTCTCTGAAACCCAGTGCTGATGCCTCTGGCAGGGCTTTGAACACATGCTTACTTGTCCCAGCTGTGAAATCTTCCAAGGCTGCCCTCCCCGTTGGTGGTTTGTGCCCTGAATCTGTTGGCTGTTAATGTTTAGTTCTGTCTTTCCCAAATCTCTGATTACTTTGTTAAGAGAATTGTTCTAAAATGGACTAAACTGCTGTTTCTGGGAGATGGGAACAGATGTGGCTGCTTGGTGGGGAAGGGGAGGTGAAGGCTCTGTGTTTTCACAGCTGTTCCATCACTGGAGAAATCCAGGTACTGGTCCTGTCCTCCTCTGTAAGATTTCTGTGTGGGGGAGTGGAAATTACCTTTCACATCCAACAAAATGACATTCACATAAGTGTGGGTGTGCATAAGTGGGTATTTAAAGAAATGCCTGGAGCAGTGTTCCTTTGTCTGTGCTGAGTAACATCACGTCTTTTTGGGATTTTTTTATTAGTTTAGAACTCTGCTCCAGTGTGATTTGCAAGCCTGGTGTACTGTGTTGTCTCCCAACGCTGTTGGTATGGTTTTTTTTTCCTTCTTCCCAGTATCTCGCTTCCTTGGGAATACAGTCCTTGGTTCAGCAAAGAGCTTTTGCAGGAAAGGCTGCCAACAAACTAATGGATGCCTTGAAAGATTCTGATCTGCTGCATTGGAAGCACAGCCTGTCAGAGCTCATTGACATCAGCACAGCACAGAAAACAGCCATTTGGAGATTATACGGCCGCAGGTATTTGGGATGTTTGGAACCCCTGGGTTACCTCACCACACTTGTTAGCACATAATGCACTTACACAGGTGTAACAAGTGTCTGTGTCTCTGCAGTGCACTAAAATGAAGCAGTCAGACTGTGATTCAGTACAGGCTCAGTGCAGTTATTTCCGTTCTCTTGTCTTCCTTTAAAACTCGTGCTGAAGAAAAGATTGAGCTTCCATTTAGCAGTGGCAAATAGATCATAAATTTTTCCTAACCCCCCCCTTTTTAGAATCTGTTTGCTTAGACTGTGTGCAGCTTTCAGTCTGTAGTACATGATGTGCCTGCACAGTCCAGAATCCCTGGATAGCAGTTGTTTTACAAGTTTTCCTTCATCCCGAGGCCCCTGGCTCACCAGAAAATGCAGCCTGTTGCCATAACAAAACCGTAGATTAAAAACGGTTGTTGTTTGCTCCTTGAAAACTAAAAGCTGTTTCTCTTGCACAAGCACCATGGCACTTCAACAAGCCCAGACACTGCTGAGCATGAACAGTCTGGAGGCTGTGAACGTGGGTGTGCAGCAGAACAACACCGAGTCCTTTGCCGTGGTGTTGTGTCACCTGGCTGAGCTCCACGCAGAGCAGGTGAGTTCTGGGGCTACTTGCACAAAATGTCATCTGCTGAGAGGACCTGTGGGTGTTACTGACAGAGGGTGCAAGACTTGGCTGATGTTATTTGCTGCCTTTCGTGTCTGCATTGTGGGCAAAGACAATGCAGGGTGTTTGCTTGGCAAGTTGTTTCCCTGCGGGTTGTTCAGAAGGGAGGGGAGTGGTACCCGTTAATCAAATTGTTGTTCTGTGTTCCAGGGGTACTTTGCAGCTGCTGCTGAAATACTGAAACACCTGAAGGAAAGATTCCCTCCCAACAGTCAGCATGCACAGGTAGAATATTTATAATTTAGCCTGTAAGTTATGTAACCATTATACAATAGGATCTGAATCCCATTGCTCTGGAATTCTTCCCTCTGCATGCCTTGGGCTATATGTTGTCTCATTTCCCTCGGCTCCTGTCCTTGTGGGAGGCTGTGCAGCATCAGCTTTTCTACAAAACCGTGGAAAAGCTGCCTCTGTTGTTTTCAGACTGGTGAGACATTTCTCCCATTGCAGCCTCCGAAGATAAAGCTGTTTAAATAGAAATTTCATTAGCAGAGGAATACACATCTGCTTCATGAGCACATATAGGGATTAAATGCTCTGCATTGATTCGGAGCTTCAAAGTTCTGTCTAATTAGTGCTCCTTATTTTGATATATTACAATCCAGAAATAACTGAGAGAATAGGCTAGTGGGCTGGGGTTTGTGTGACTCTGGGAAACACGTTACCACAGGAGTCTGTAAGGTAGGATTTACATTGAGGTGTTCAAGATCCCATTAAATACAGTCTGGTCCTTCTCTTTTCACCACAGAACAAATCAAAGCATTAGTAACGATTTAAAAGGGCCTATTTACTTAAAATGCAGTCCAGTAGGTGAGCTTCCATATTGAAACATTAATCCAGACCTGAGCACTTCTGTCGAGGACAGTAATTTAGTAAATCCAATAATTGGACAGTGGAGTTGGTGTGTCTAGACATAAATACCCACAGGGGAAAAGAAAAAGTGAATTCTGCCTTGGGATGAGAAAATGAGCAGGCACAGCTTCTAAAACTTGTTCCTGGATGTTCTTTGTTTAGCTTTGGATGCTGTTTGATCAGAAAATACAGTTTGAGCGAGCCATGAACGATGGCAGATATCATGCAGCAGATTCTCTTGTAGCAGGAATTACAGCACTTAACAGCATTGAAGGTGTGTACAGGTAAGAAATGATGGATCTTCATACACTTGCAGGTGTGTCCTGTGAAGATAATGAAGAATTTAGCAGAATGATTGCTGGCAGTCATGTGTTCTTACATGGTTTTCCCTTTCCAGAACTAATACACTCATGCTGTCTGACCTGTAGAGCTCATTCTCTTGAAGCATGTCCTGCAATAATAATTTCTTCTTGTTTCTCTGGACATTTTAAGAACTGGAATAGCTGAAGGTGCTCTTATTGTAGAGTTGTAGATCTGTTGTGAGAACAATTTAAAATCTGCTGTGGTAGCTGTACTCAAACCTGAGCACAAAGCAGATTTTCATGTCAAATAGCTGGGGAAGGAGCTCAGGCCTTGAGCATCTTCCTCTGTGTCCTGGTTTTTACAAAATGGAACAATGTGATTTTTTTTCTCTCACCTTAATGGGTTCTTGTTTCTAGATGAGAACGACATGTTAAAAATAGAGTTAAAACTTGTTGTTTGGTGAGTATGAAAACCAACTTACTGCTAAAAGCAGTTCCTTGTTGATTTTCAATGAGGCAAAACACATAAAAGCAGCCGGTGCCAGTCAGCCAGGAGATCAGTATTCAAGCTGTGGGACCTGATGCTTGTCCTTCTGGAATTGGACTGATCATGAATTCCCTGATCTTTAAATATTCTGCTCAGTGTCTGGTTCAGGGTGTTTGTACCATCCCCTGCTGCTGTGCAGTTGGCCCTGACTTCCCAGTTCTTGTGTTTTCCTGTTGCTCCATATCCTTGTTACCTCAAGCCAATTTTAGCTGCTTTACCTCATACGTGTTTTTCTCACAGATAATGACTTGTGCTTTCTAGCTTGCACGGCCTCCCACTTCTGCTGCCTCTTTGGCCTTTGTTTTTGGCAATCCCTGGTTTCTATCTAAAGCAGTTTTATGAGTTTGATCCTTTCTGTCTGGGAGTTGTCCAGTTGGCACCAGAGAGATCTGTTTTTGCTCCTGCCTGTGTGTGCAGCAGGCGTGCACTTTGTCAAGGTGCCAGTCTGCAGTTACAAGAAACAGAGGTCACAAAACAGAGACCTGTTTTACCATGTTCTGAAGAGCAGAATTGTATCTAAAATACAAAAAAATAGAGTGATGTTTTCTTTCTACCACGGCAGAAAAGCCCTTGTATTGAAAGCCCAAAATCAAATGTCAGAGGCACACAAACTTCTGCAGAAATTGTTGATCCACTGCCAGAAAACCAAGAACACCGAGATGGTGATTAGGTAAGAATGTTTCATTTTCAGAGTATTAAAGCCACTTTGCAGTGATTAGAATCAGCCATTTCAATTTGTCTGTGTTCAGACTTCACTAGTCTTCAGATTACCTGCTGTGATTTTGAGATTACAGAATCATTTCAGTTATTAATGGAGTAATCCTCAAAATATAATGGCATTGAAACCTACATATTTTCAATATGTAAACTATAAGGTGGTAAACTTAAAGTTCCACAAAGATTTATGGAAAAAGGGAACAGTGCATCTAAAATAAATAGGAAATAGAAATGTGTGTGTGGTTGTACCTTAGTGCAAACCTTCAGGGTAGTTACAGTGTTACTTAATCTCTTGTATCTCAGTGGCATCTCCTCTTAGGGGTGTAATTCAAGTTTACAGTATGTGCAGTAACATAATTAATAATAAAACCAATACTGTGACGGAGAGGACAAAATTCCTCGGGAAACAAGTTGTCAGCGATGTTTGTAATTCCTTCCCCCTGTTCTGTCAGGGTGCTGCTGTCAATAGCAGAGCTGTACTGGAGGTCCTCGTGTCACACCATAGCCCTGCCCGTGCTGCTGCAGGCCCTCGCCCTGGCTCGGGAGTACAGCCTGCAGTACTTGGCTTCTGAAACTGTGCTCAACTTGGCTTTCTCCCAGGTAGGTCTGATCTGTGTTTTCACAGGGCTGCAGGGCAACGTTTATTCCAGGGTTCTGGATGCCGTTTTTTTTTACTCCTGTGAGATTTAAGAGCTTTCGAGGAAGTTAATAAAAGTTGCGTTCCATGTGTATCAGTGAAATTATACTTATTGCATACAATTAAGCAGCATAAATTTGCCCTGCCCTAATTTCTTTGGTTATTCTTTATGCTGGTATTTTGGCTTTCTAGGAGTACAGGTTGCCTCGTGTATTAAAAATAATGCTGGCAAAGAGTTGAGTTACACTGTTTGTTCTGAGAGATGTGGCTGTCAGCACTGACTCAGTGGAGAAACCATTCCCAATCATTTCAGATAGCAGCTCATTTCTACTGACGAGTTTAGTCTGAAAGAGGATTGTGGGGGAAAAAGTTGACAAAAACAGTAATAATTGTTCTACACCCTTGTCTGTAGTGCATTGTATTATTAGACACAGATGTGACTTACATTGGTCTTCCCTGAAGAAGCTCCTACCAGTGGATTCCAGTGTGACACTAGCAAGTATTTCTCTTCCAGCTGATCCTTGGCATTCCTGAACAAGCCCTGAATATCCTGCACATGGCAATAGAACCCATCTTGGCCCATGGAGCTGTCCTGGACAAAGGCTGTGCCATGTTCTTGGTGGCCAAATGTCAGGTGGCTTCTGCAGCTTCCTACACTCCACAAAAGAAGATTGAAGGTAGGGTGAAGAGTAATTCTCCTCACTGAAACTGTGCTCAGAAGGGCAAACCAGTGTAGATACTGGTGTCCTGCTACACCATCACCCTTAAAAAAGTGTTACCTGGTTATCAGATATAAAATTGGAATTAGTTATTCACCAGTTGTTTACACTGGAACCTTGTTTATCTGCATACTTTCACACCATATTTTGCAGCAAAGGCTGAGTAACAGAAACCAGCTAGAAGACCATGTTGCTAAGACACAAATGGTTTTGAAAAGCTGAGGAATTTATAATTGGGCTCCTTAGAACTGAGCTGTATTGCTTGGAGTTGTTATTGTGCTATTGTCTTAAATATGACTGTCCCCCTTTTGCCCACAGCTTTGGAATCTGCTATCTTGAATCTGAATGAAGCCAAGACTTACTTTGCCAAGGTGGACTGCAAAGAGCAGCTCAGAGACGTTCTCTACTTCCAGGCCCGGCTGTTCCACACCCTCGGCAAGACCCAGGAAAGGAACAAATGTGCCATGTTGTTCCGGCAGTTGCACCAGGAACTGCCAGCACACGGTGTCCCCTTAATCAATTCCTTCAAGTGATGCATTTCAAGATGAGACTTGTTTGTTTTCCTGGAGGTTTTTTTTGTTTGGTTTTTTTTTTTTTTACAAACATCTTTATTATATTCAATCATCCCTGTTTCAGAATAACTGCCAATAAATCATGGTCTGGCATTGAACAAACCTGTGTTTTGTTTGTAGTGACAAGGGAAAGTGTTGCTTTCAACCCATTTCCCCTTTCATTCTGTACCTGAAATTAAGAACTGAATGGGGAAAAAAGAGAAAAGACCCTCTTGACTGTGTTATAAACACACAGTCATGATAAAACAGTGTTCTTAGCAGTGACATTTCCAGAATCAGTGCTGGCTTTATGAACACTGAGGCACAAAAAATAGTGGGAAATGGAAGCAGAGCTCCTTTGTGCTCCTTTGAAGTGGTGTGGAACGGGGAGTCTGATTTAAAACGCGTCCTTGCTTTTAACCTGTCTGCAGTCGCTGTTCGCGCTGTAGAAACAGATGGAGCTGCCAGAAGGGTTCAGTCAGTTCAGTCAGAGGTGGAACTGTGCAAAGTCCCAGCATTGTGGTTGCACGTGTCCTCGTGCAGAGGGAGGAACAAAAGCCCCCAGCTCAGCTGAAATGTTTTTATTTTGTGCGTATCATTCACCTGCTCTGCTTTTAGGGGTGAATAGATGGAGATCACAACTAAATGCCTGGAGGGGCCCACAAGAAATCTGGAGAGGGACTTCGGGCAATGCGACAGGACAAGGGGAATGGCTTCCCACTGCCAGAGGGGGCAGGGTTAGATGGGATACTGGGAAGAAATTCTTCCCTGTGAGGGTGGTGAGGCCCTGGCACAGGTTGCCGAGAGAAGCTGTGGCTGCCCCATCCCTGGAAGTGTCCAAGTCCAGGTTGGACAGGAGCTTGGAGCAACCTGGGATAGTGGAAGGTGTCCCTGCCTGTGGCAGTGGAGATGTTGGAACAAGATGGTCTTTAAGGTCCCCTCTAACCCAAACCATTCCATGATTCTGTAACCGAATGTCCAATATGCTGTCATTGTCTTCTAGCAATTAGATGCTCCCTTTGGAAGAAAATTTCCTGTTGGCTGTAATGTGGGATTTCAGGGCAGATGGGATTGCACTTTTGTGAGTGTGAGCCTTGGGGAGGGGGGTGCCAGTCACCTTGTGACTGTATAAAAGCTGAACATCATTTAACACCTGGAGATCCCCTGCCTGGAAGCAATAGATTTAACTGTGGCATTGTCAGCAAGAGAAAGCAAGACCAGACCTAAACCTGGATCTGCTGGAGCCCTGCCAGGTAAGGAGGAAAAGAGAAGTGGTTGAGACAAGGGTAGTCCAGTGTTAGTTTACACATCCTGCTAATTAGACTACATCGTGGCTGTTGGCAGATCATCAGGGCCTTGATTTTAAACAGTGACTCTTCCCAAGAGCAAAGAGGAGGCCAGCATTGTGGGAATGCTGGTGCTGGTGGCTCATTCCCTCTCAGCTATGTTTTAATCACTGTCAAGGGGTTCAGTCCTTAAAATGTTTGGAGCACCTACTATGTTACAGCAAGTGCATAAGCTTGATTTCTAGAGTGGCTTTCAAGATCCTGGTCAAAATAGCAGCGTTTATCAACAAAGCTGGCATGGGAGCCTGGCTCTACTCCGGGAGCTCTACAAAGTGGTGCCCACAGACAGGTCTCAAAGAAAAAAGAGGAAGAGGGTGGCTGTGGAAGAAGCTGTGGCTTTTGTATCTGCTCGAGGCTGAAACTGTTGCTTCATGAAAAGAAGAGTCCATGAGAAAACCACAGGCGAGCTCTGTGCTGGATGGGAAGGTGCTCCAGAAGAAAAGCCAAATGATTTGCATGGACAGAGTAAGGAGGCTGTTTCCTCAGGGCTGGTGCAAGCCGGGGTGGTATAAAGGGTTCTGTCCCACCACTGCAGACCTGCAACCTGCGTGGGGGCTGTGTTTGGTGGCGGCAAAGGCCTGGCTGTGGCAGCTTTGACATTCCCAAACAACTGATTTCCAAAGCTTCCCTTCAGGTGATCATTTGGGCAACCGCTCAGCGAAGGTGCGGGGGAGCTGGCACAGGTAACCAACCCAGCCCGCGCCCAGCCGCTGGAAACGCGGTGTTCGCACAAGGGCCGGGGGGGAAGGGGCGGCGGGGGATGGCGGGGTTCGTGTGCCCCCAGGCAGGGCAGGGGAGCCCGCAGCGGGAGCGGGACCGCGGGAGCTCCGCGCTGCATCCCGCGGGGAGGTGAGGCGGGGCCCGAGGGGGGATAAAACACCGGAAAATAATAATTATGCATAAACGAAAGAACAAAACCCACCCCAAGAGAAGCTTGCGGCGAGGGTGGGCGGGCAGGATGCGGCTGCCCGGGGGGGAAACCTGCCCTTCCCCGGGGCGGAGCGGGGCCTCCTCCCCTCCCTCCCTCCCTCCTTCCATCGCTCCCTCCCTCCCTCCTTCCCTCCCTCCTTCCCTCGCTCGCTGCCGCCGCCGGAGCGGAACCGAAAGCAAAGGCGTCGCCGGGCGGCCGCGCTCCGGCCCAGGGCTGCGGGGGCTGCGGGGCTGCGGGGCCGCTCCCCCGGCGGAGCGGCGCGTCCCGCCAGGTCGGTGCTGCGGGAGCGGGCGGGGAGGCCGGGCGGGCCCGCGCGGGGGACGCGCCCGCGGCCGCGGAGACAAAGCCGCGCCTGGAGGGACCGCGCGGGCGGGGGCCGGGATGGAGCAGAGGATGGAGCCGGGGATGGAGCCGGGATGGAGCAGGGGATGGAGCCGGGATGGAGCCGGGGCTGCGGGCGGCGAGCGGCATCGCCTCCGGACGGGGCTCTCCGCAGGTTCGGGGCCGGCCTGTGCGGGCACTCGGGGCTGTAATTTCCCCATCCCGATCCCGGGAGCTGCGCCGTGGCCCCGCACATATCCCGCGCCCGCCGGCCCCGGCGGCATCCCAGGAGCAGGGATGGGACACGGCGGGAGCGTCCCACAAACCACACGGGGCTCCTGCCCGCAGGGGGCTGAGCGCTGGGACCAGGGGTGCCAGGGAAAGATAGGCCATGAGGTTGGGAAAAGGGGGTGATTTTTAAGGTCAAGGGGCAAATGAGAGGCCAGGAGAAGATGTAGCTGGTGGAGCAACTGCGTAGAAACAGCCACAGGTTGGGTTGCTGCGAGTCACCGAGTGCGGATGGGAGGTGGGATGCAGCCCTGTGGCCACGTGCACGGCACGGGAGCATCGGGAGCGTGGAGGTGACAGTAAAGACCAAAAGCAGAAGCGAGATGACCACAGGATGCTGGTGTGATGGAAGTCTGGGCTGTTTGTGGGGCTGTGCGATGCTATAGGGGCAGAAAACAGCCCTGGGGACAGGACCAGGTGGTCCTTGGGGCCAGGGGGACCGTGCTGGGGAGAGGGTAGCTGTGGGCACTGAAGTTCCCTTCATGGCCCCAGCTGAAGAGACAGCCCCTTTCCTGGGAGACGGAGCCCTGTCCTTCTCCTGGCCCCTTTCCATCAGCACTTTGTTTTGGGAGAAATAACCAACAAACCCCAGGAGCCCATACCTGAGTGTGCCACGAGGGGTGTCTGATGGACCAGCACCGTTCCACGGATGTAATCTGGGGGAGGCTTTGCTTTCAACTCAGCCCTAATGTCTTTTAAGTGGCATTCAGAGAGTGCAGAGCTGCTCTCCTTTCCTCTCTTGTGGCCATTGCAGGCTGGAGCTGATGTTTCCAGGAAAGCTGGGAGCCGCTTGACAATGCTGGACAAAGTGATGGTGGTGGCCTGAACTCATCCCAGCCTGTGCTCAAATGCAATGTCTGGAGCTCACACTCTTGTTTTGGGATACTCATTACATATTGTTTAATCCTCAAGATTATAAAATACCTTGGTAAAGATGTTTTTGTGACTGCTACTGAAACCTGCCTCTGGGTTTCACCCCACTACAATGCTCTCAGCCTGCTTTTCCATTTTTTCCCAGTTCTTTCCCTGGTGTTGGATGGGCCAGGCAGCAAAAGAGGCTCTTCTGTTTGCCCCTGGGATGATGAAAAGCTTCTCTGCTTTGGCACAGGGACTGAGCATAGATGGGGGCTGGTGCCTGTCTCCAATATCTCATAATTTGGGGTGTCCTCTGACTTCTAGAGAAGCAGCTGAGAGATTTTTTTCCCATTAAAAGTCAGGTGGGGATGCATATGGCCTTTGTATACTACAGTGACTAATATATTTCTGGCAAGGTCTGCACTCACCCGTAGGAAGGGAAACTGTGATCGATGCCCCCGTTGCTGCAGATGACACCACTCTTGGCACGGGCACTTTCACCGCTGACTGTGACCAGGGAAAGCAAAATAGCCACTGGACTCGGCCCAGGGAGACCAATAACTGCCCCAGGCTGGCCCCAGCTGGCTTTTAACCACAGACCTTCAGTGGCAGCAGGGGAGGATCCCCTGTGAGTGAAACCGCCCTGGTTTAGGTGGTTTGAGTTCAGTTTTGTTGTGAGCAGCTTGTTTTGCAGTGTGGGAGCTGACCCCCAAATGAGGGTGGATGGAGGTGTCACTGCTGAGCTGTCACCAAGTCTTGCTGCCTTGGGAGAGTCTGATCCTGACTCTGTGTCTGACCTTGCCACAGGGAAGCGCATGGAGGGGGGAAGGCGAGTGTGTGGCAGCACCACCCCATCGCCTGCCCTGCATCTGGGTAGAGAAGCAGCTCCAGGGAGGGAAGGGCAGGCTGAGGCATCCGTATGCTCCCCTTTAAACCTTGTGCTGGCTGCAAGGTGTCATCCTCTGCACTCGCCCAAAATCGGTCGGTGTGTTCCCATCTGGGGGTGGCTGCATCCTGGCAGGAACCAGGCAGGATCCAGGCAGGGACCAAGCGCTCACAGCAGAGCTGGGGTGGCCCGAGGGGGCTGTGGAATCGCTTCCCTCTCGTGGGGGCCGATTTCACTCCCATTCGTTTCCGCTTAAGCCACGTGGACACTGAGCGAGAGGCAGAGCTGCTGCCAGGGCTTCACAGACCTCTTTTCATTTTAATATCCCTCTCCTTGCTGAATTAGATGCGAGACTGATTGCTTCGATAATCCTGCTGCAGCCGCTATGGGTTATATATGGATTGCAGCCAAGAGCTGTGCCGATAAATCATTCCTATACACCAGGCTGTTATATTTCCTGAGGATTTTGTGGGCATGTGCTGCTCCCTTTTACATAAGGATCTGCTGGAGTTCATACCAGAATGTGCTGCTTTTCCCCAGGAAAGGACCCGGATGGGTTAGTGAAGCTGGAGCCTCCAGGCTGTATTTCCCCTCTTTGGGTTTATGCCCCCCCATCCCAGCTATTTCACTTTTCCCTTTGGCTGGGAATACGGTTGTTTTCTTCCACCTTCTCCTCCTCAGCCTCCTGATGTGCTTATTAAGGATAACAGGGCTGTGTTCAACCGTGTGATCCCACTTTTGGGTTTTTCCTGGGGAGAGTGTCATCTCACAGGACAATTTCATCAAAACCCCGTCCTCTGACCCTCTGCACACATGCAAAGGGAAAACCCCTCAGATTTTCCACTCCAGACAATGTTATGATGGGGCTTGGATGACTTTTAGCCTGTTTACAGAGCCTGGGGAAGCCTGCTTGAATTAATCAGACTTGATATGTTTATCCTGGTCAAGCCAATTAACTCCCGCCGGCCAGGACACGCTCAGCTCTTAAGTATGACGAGACTTCATAGCTCAGTTTTGCTCCAGCCTGGCAAAGTTTTGCAGGAACCCTTGGAAATTTGGATGTTCTGGGGACAGGATGGGATGCCCAGTCATGCTGTGCCACTGCTGGGGACCGGTGCTGCTGCCAGTGATGTTCCTGAGATGGCTTCATCCTGGGGAGGCCGTGATGAGCTGCCTTTTTTGGTGTGGCGGTGGCACCCGGCGAGGGTACAGGGCACAGCATTCGGGATCGGCTCCGGCTTCAGGGGCAGCTATTTATATGTGCCCGCTGGAGGGGTGCCCACAGCAAACCAGGCGAATGGCAACCGGCCTCGAGATGCATCCCTGTGGATTCAGGATGAATGGGGGGGGCTGCCTGTTTGTTTTAATCCATTTGGGAGTGCATTAAAACACTCTGCCATGGGCTGCCAGCAGCGCCGAGGGGGAATTCGGCTTGGCTGGTGGCTCCCGGCTCTCTCACCCAGCAAAATCCTGTCCAGGAGCGGATTCAGCCCCACCAAACGCGGCGTTTCTGAAATAGTTTGTCCTTGTTGCTGTTCGTTGGCTTATTTATAGCCTCCCCATCCCTGTGCTTCTCCGTGCCTCGAAGCAGCCAAGCAGTGCCGGGCTGGCTTTAGCTCCAGGCCGATCCCACTTGGGCAAAGAGGCTCCGGTTTATAGATTGGTGTTGAAAACAGCAATTAGGCCATTGTGAAGCCTCGAGGACGGGGGAGACGATTTGATTTCTGTACTTGACCCATAATTTCTGCTGGGCTGATTCACAGTGGTTGTGGTGCGGGTGCATCACGGAAACTTCAATGGAGATGAGTGGAGCTAATTTTATCCGGCCGCCTCGTCAAGGTGTGGGAACCAGGCAGAAAAACGCCTCAGACCCTGTTCCTGCTTCAGGGCTGGTTGTTTCAGGATATTTTTTTCCTCTTCCTTCTGTGGCAACTTGTTAACCTAGAAATTAAAAACAGCACCAATGCTGCAGCAGGGAAGAGCGATGGTTTACAGCCAATCGCCCATCAAACTGCCCTGGCTGCTGCAGCACGTGTCAGTTAAGACCATTTTCCCCCTTTTAAAATTATTATTTAATTATTTGATTTTTTAAAATTCTTTGTTGCTAACAGTTTTCTTATTTATCTCAAGGTCCAGGGATCTAAGTTTTGCACAGAAGGCCATAAGGGAACCCGAGGCGAGGAAGAGAAATCACTGGCAATGACGAGCTGTGGGAAGAGGCAGTGAGCTGGGGGGGCTGATCCTGCACCCCATGATTGGTAAGTGGGTCCCTGTGCCCCTGAACTGCTTCCTTTGGGGGGTGTTTGGCAGAGATGTGCCTGCTCTGAGCACTAAAGTAGGGAACTCAGCAATATTTATGCCACTATAGTGCAAGGCTGGATCCTGCCTCTGTAAAACAACACCTTGGGGTATTTCTGTAGTGGAGATGATGGAATTGTTATTTCCTGGGTGTTTAAATAAAAAGGGTGGAAGGAGCAGTGGCAGCAGCCTTAGCGCTGAGGCTGACTCCAGCCTGGGGTCTGCCCCGTGGCAGGGTGGGTGCACATCCCCAGTGCCATCGTGTGCCACTGCCCTTGGCTTTACCATTCTCCACGGAATGAATAGATCAATCTGTAGAGCAATGACCGGCGGGAGGAAATCCTGCTTTCCAGAGAAGCCTGGCTGACCCACCCTGTGTTCGCAGGGACACCTCCCCGTGGCAGCATGGCCAGGACGAGGCCGTCGCTCACCCCGCACCGCCACGTGTCCCCGGGATCTCGCCCGCCCCGCGGCCCCTCTGCCGTGCCGGAGGCTGCGGCCAAGCCCTGGCGCTGAGCCCCCGCCCCGCCGGCATGGCCTCGCTCATCGTGGTGACCGAGCACGACGCCACGGCGAGCGCGAGCGAGGAGGAGATGGACGTGCCCGGCAGCGGTGGCTTTGGGGACGGCCGCAAGCTGCACCTCTCCGGCCGAAAGCTGTCCCTGCAGGAGCGGCCGCAGCCGGCGCGCTCGCCCGGCAACGGCGACGGCGCCAACGAGCGCTTCATCTACCCGTCCCTGCCCTACTCCCCGGTGACGTCCCCGCACTCCTCCCCGCGGCTGCCACGGCGGCCCACGGTGGAGTCCAACCGCGTGTCCATCACGGGACTGCAGGTGAGGGGGTGAACGCTGCTGCTGTGCTTCTCCTGCCCCTGCCCTCCTGGATTTCCCCGCCGTGGCGTTGCTTCCCGCTTGGTTTTTTGTCTGCATATGTGTGGTGGGAGGTGGTGGGACATCCCAGTCCATCCTGGGCCATGGGGATATCCTTTAGGAAGTTGAGACCTCCAACTCACTGTTTCTGGTGCCTTTTGCTGATGCCACCAGCTCTCACGGCTGCATTTTGGGGAAGCCAGGAGTGTACCGCGCTTCTCTTTCTCTCCTCCTTAAAAATAAAAAACAGAGAGATCCACTGAGACCTAAAGAAAAAACAGCCCTGCCTGCCCCCAGCCTGACAGAAAACAGGCAGCAAGCGGCTGCTCTGTCCAGAAGAAATAAAATTACTCGGCGCCAAGTCACCAGCATTAAACCCCCGGGCTCTCCCAGCCCGTCGCGCACTCTCGTTCTGCCTGAGTGGTCAGCATCATTAACGTTAGCAATTAAACATCTATAAACACACCAACGTGTGTGGCTCATGAATCAAAGTGGCCCGGCCCCACGTGGGTGCCCAGGCAGAGCAGGAGGAGGGGTGAGTTTGCAGAGAAAGTTTTGCTGGAGATTTAAAGGGAGGAGAGCAAACCCGAGTGGTTTGGTGGCTCCTGTCTGACCCACCCTCTCTCCCCACAGGACTGTGTGCAGCTCAACCAGTACAAGCTGAAGGATGAGATTGGGAAGGTGAATATTGGCTGGGTTTGGGGTGGGACGGGGGAATTTGGGGTGGGAGGGTGTTGGGCTCACTTTCATTTTCCAACCAGTGAGGTGGTAAATTCAGCCACTCACCACAGCAGCTCTTTGTTGCCCCTGTTCTGTTCTGAGTGGTGCTGGTTGAATTGTGTATTTTTAAAATTGTTATTAATTTTCCCCATTCCCCCTCTCTCCAAAGAAATGGGGCATTTGAAGCTTTTCTTTGCTGTTGGTGTGATGTCAGAGCGCACACCCCACTCCTCCCAGCATTGCTCTGTGATCCCAGTGGGGGTGGGTTTGCAGGGCAGTGCAGAGCCTGGTTTGGTGATGTGGGATTTTTTGAATTGTCCCTAACTGGTGCCCCACGGCTGTGCCCTTCTCCAGGGCTCCTATGGGGTGGTGAAGCTGGCCTACAATGAGGACGATAACACCTACTATGTGAGTAGTGCATGGCCCTGGAGCAGGGCAGATGGGATTGGGATGGATCCCCTCCAGCTGACCCCCTGTGCCAGCCCCATCTTGTCCTTGATTTGCCCCAAATTCCACATCTGTTCCCCTCTTGCAGGCAATGAAGGTTCTCTCCAAAAAGAAGCTGATGAGGCAGGCGGGCTTCCCCCGTAAGTGGCACAAAACCTTTAGGGTGGGGGACGTTTTGGGGGCCCCGGGGATCGATCCCGACCAGACACCCCATCTTTGCCTTTCCCACAGGCCGCCCTCCGCCCCGCGGGGCCAAAGCGGCCTCCGAGGGCTGCCTGCAGCCCAGAGGGCCCATCGAGCAGGTCTACCAGGAGATTGCCATCCTCAAGAAGCTGGACCACCCCAATGTGGTGAAGCTGGTGGAGGTAAGTGCTGACCAGCCCCTTCCCAAAACTCATCCTGAGCGGGTGGAAGGAAGCGATCACAGAGGAGCTGGGATGGTCATGGCAAGCTCTGCCTTTGGAAGACTCGTCTTTTCCTTGGTTTGAAAGGTTTTTTTTGGTCATCTCCCAAAAGAGGATTTTTTTTCTTCCCTGCCTGGAAAGGGAAACGCAGAAAAAATGTTGCTTCCTTGGAGGAAACAAGTGCTCAGATGGGTTTGGGGGAAGAACTGGTGTTTCTGTGGGTTCAACAGTGCAGCTGCCTTGCCCTCCGCCCACTGCCTGTATGAAATGGTCCAGAAAATCAAGAATTAGGGATGTGCAGGCTGGAGTTTATTTGGCTCATGAGTCAGATGATGCTTCCTGTGTGTTTTAAATATTTGCTTCCTTGAAGTACAGCTACATCTCTGTCCTCCTTTTTTTCCCCCCACCCTTGTGGGTAGAAGCTCGGAGACGAGCAGACCGTGCTGATGGTGCAGATGGTGCAGAACTGAGATGGCTGCTAAATAAAATATCACAATGTTTAATTTGAAAGGGGTTTTTTTGGCGCTGTTTAATTGCCTTTCTCCTTCTTTCGGCAGGTCCTGGATGACCCCAGCGAGGACCACCTGTACATGGGTAACTGCCCACTGCCCTGGGGGGTCAGAGGGACAGGGCAAAACATTCCTGCTGTCTTTTGGGGTGGCTGCGTGTGGGGTTGGGTCTCTCCTTCACTGTGGGTATAGCCTGGATGTGCTGGAGGAGCAAAATGGATGCAGTCTGGGTTGTGAAGGGAGACAGGACAGCACTTTACTGGTTTTACTTTGCCATGAAAGGCACAGCACTGATTACTGTCAGCTTTGAAGCCGGGCTGATAGAAAGTAGTTTTATTTTCTTGGCTTCAAGAACAAGGCACAAGTTAATTATCCACAGTACGAATGAGCCCCTTCCCACCCTGTCTGGCAGACCACAGTGATTTGCTTGATGCAAATATACACTTTTGGAGGAATTATTTCTATTTCATCGTTTATGTTCAGCCTGTACTAGTGGAGGAGTGTGTGATGCCTTTAAGGCCAAGTGCAGAGGTTTGCTCAGGGCATGGGCTGGGACTTTTTGGTTGCCAACTGAGTGTTTTAGTGTGCCATGGAGGGCACTTCACGATGCTGAGGCTGCAGCACTGAGAAGGCAGTTGGCAGTATCCCCTTAACTGAAAATGGGAGCAACCCAAATGCCACGTGCCTTGCATAAGACGGCATCTCCTTTTCAAAAATAACACATTATTTTTAGAATTTTTGTCATTAAAATAATTGCTTTTGTGCTGAGACTGTGCTCGGAGGAGCTCTCCCCTGTAAGCGATCCGTAATCACCTTCTCTTTTGTGTTGCAGTGTTTGAACTGGTGAAGCAGGGGTGAGTACTGAGTTCCAGATTTAAACCTACTAATGCATGAACATGAGATGGGTTTGTGGGTGGCACAGCTCAGCCACCCCTGGGTGTGGGTGCAGAGGTGATAGGGAGGTTCATGGTGGGGCTCCTGCAGGTTGGGGTAGTGTCTCCCCAAGGTAGTTACAGCTGTGTACATCCTGCATGTGCCCGTGTTTGGTGTTGTGTGCTGTCACCAGGCAGTGGCAAAGCCCCCAGGATCTGTTTCAGCACATCCAGATGGAGGATGAACTCCATTCTCTGTTTCCTTTGCAGCCCTGTGATGGAAATCCCAACCCTGAAACCTCTCAGCGAGGACCAGGCTCGGTTCTACTTCCAGGATCTGATCAAGGGCATTGAATACTGTAAGTGTCTCTGCAAAAAGGGTGGGATTTCTGGAGCTGGACTGCTGCATCACCTGTTTTCCCTCTGGCTGCAGTGCACTATCAGAAGATAATCCATCGGGATATTAAACCTTCCAACCTCCTCGTGGGGGAAGATGGGCACGTCAAGATCGCCGACTTCGGAGTGAGCAATGAGTTCAAGGGAGCCGACGCCCTCTTAACCAACACAGTGGGCACCCCTGCCTTCATGGCCCCAGAGACGCTCTCAGAAACCAGGAAAATCTTCTCTGGAAAGGTATTTAACAGCAATTTCGGGGGTTTGGGACTAATCTTCCTCTCACACAGTGTCTGTTCTGGATCTAACTGGGCTTTCTTTGCTCTGCAGGCTTTGGATGTCTGGGCCATGGGGATCACGCTGTACTGCTTCGTGTTTGGGCAGGTAATGACATGGATTTTTCAGTGCTGTTGGTGTTCTGGGGGCTTTGGCAAGTGCCTCCCATGTTCCAGGAACGTGGTGGGATGGGCACCCCCCATCCCTGTTTGAGCCAAGTGGAGATGGGGATATGTGGTGGAAATGAGGAACCTCTGGCTGTCCCTGGGATGGGTGCAGCCAAAAGGGCTGTGTTCTCTTTTTCCCCAAGGGAATAAATCCTGTGCCTGGGCAGATTTTTTAGGAAAGAAGCTCTTGTAGTGATTAGTAATTTTTGTTCAAATGTTATTTTTGCTGCATTTAAAAGTAGACAATGATATAATAGGAATTCTGGAATTTCCCTATAACTGGATCCTTGCTGTCCTTCAAACCCCACAAGATCCTGGTGCTCCCCTGGCTGCCCCACTGCTGCCTCTTAACAGAGGTCGTTGCTTTCCTCATTGCATTTTTTCTTCAATAGTGCCCTTTTATGGATGAAAGGATCCTGAGTTTACACAATAAAATCAAGACCCAAACGTTGGAGTTCCCAGACCAGTAAGTACTCAAAAATAAAAACAACCCATCAATCCTTACTTTACAACTCACATGAGTTGTTTCTCAGGCGGTGCCTGGGTAGGGCTGGGCCTGCTCTGCTGTGGTTTTGCAAAACTCAGGCTCTGAGCCCTTCTGTTGGCCTTGGCTCTGGAAAACGTCCTTGGCATTAAACATGAAGGCAACAGCTCCTGGTTTGCAGTTGCTGAAGAAGAAGCAATTGAAGTTGCAGAGGCGTTTGAGGGAACGGATTAACCTCTGCAGTTACTGCCTGTTGGGTTTTAGCCTGGGTGGAGCTGCTGTTGGGCTCTCCCAGCCCTGTACATGTGGGATCATTTTTCAGATTGCCTCAAAAGGAGATGTTTTGCTTCCCTGGGGGATCTGGGGAGGAGGGACTGCTTGGCACCTGGGTGCACAAGGACCTGGAGCTGCATCGCTGCCAGGGCTGGGGTTCAGCCCCAATCTGCCCAGAAAGGCCCACAGTGGCGCTGAGGTGAAGAGCAGAGGCAGCATCCATCCCCTTCCCCATCTCACCTCTCTCTTCTTCCCACAGGCCAGAAGTTACGGACTTCCTGAAGGATTTGATTACACGGATGTTGGATAAAAATCCCGAATCTCGGATTTCGGTCCCGGAAATCAAGGTACTGACCCAATCCCCTGGTGCTGGCTGTGGCTTCACTTCTGTTGGGTTCTCCTTGCTCAGCTTTTATTCGGGAGTCAGTTTGATCGTGCCAGGCTAGGTCCTCCCCCTGTGCCCAGGGCTCCTGGGCAGGTAAGTCCCAGCACCTTCCCCTGCTCCGGGACCTGCTCAGCTTTGGGACCTTTGGTGCCTAGAGAAGCCACAGGCAAAAGGAAATCCCCTGAGCACAGTATTTCCTCTGCTACCAGGAAAGTACTGTGCAACAGCCTTTCGCAGGAGATTTCTGGTCCTTCGCCCCTGCAGGAGCCTGGAAGGGGCGAGAAGCTGAGAGGATGGAGGAGACTCAGGTAGGGGGAAAGGATTGTGGGGGAATTGCTGAACCGTTTTGTGCTCCTCCTGCAGCCGTCCAAGTCACCAGGTGTGTGGGCAAGGACAAAGAGGGGTTCTGCCTTCCATCGTGGATTAATCCAGGTCCAAGACTAGGGCTCGGTGGGTCTCCCCATCACTGCTGCTCATCTGGAATAAGTAATTCCTGCCTCTTGGTGCTGCCTCATCCATAAAATGAGATCGCAAATAGGTCCTCTTCCCTAAAACCCACTGAGATGCCCAGGGCTGTAGGTCACCAAGGTTATGGCTTGGTTGTGTGGATGGGGCCAGCGCTGGCTCCGGATGAGCTGCACCATGGACTGAGCTGTTCCTGGCGGTGCCGGGGTGAGCTGGCTCACCAGGGGGATGGCACATCCCTCCCCTGCTCCCTGGTGTTTCAGGAGCACGTAGGGGCCATAGCTTGGGCAAGGAGATGCGTTTGCCAGGCTTGTGCTGTTTGAGTTGTGAAAAAGAGGAAATCATTCCTGACAGGCTGTGTTATTAATTGAAGTTGCACCCTTGGGTCACCAAGAACGGAGCGGAGCTGCTGCCCACGGAGGATGAGAACTGCACCCTCGTCGAGGTGACGGAAGAGGAGGTGGAGAATTCAGTCAAGCACATCCCCAGCCTGGCCACCGTGGTGAGTATGAAGGGGTTGATGGTCTGTGGATGCACACCCAGCTCCTTGCTGCCTGCTGGGGTGGTCCTGAGCAGCTGGAGGTTGCTGCTGAGGAGCAATAGCATTGGGCAGGATTAGAGCAAATCCCTTCCCTCTTTCAGAAAGAAGTGCTACAAGACATTTCAGCATCTCAGGGTCTCAGCATTTTGCTGGAGGTGGCTGTACCATATGCAGGGGAATATTCCAGAACAGTCCCAAAGGGAACTGTCAGTGGGTTGCCAGTCTTCACGCTTGAGCTGGCTGTCCAAATATCACTGTATTTGCTCAGGGCAAAAGTGCATCTGGTCCAGAACCTGCCTGCAGCCAGGAGCAGGTGTTTTGGCCAGGCATGAGGAGCTCCTGCCCTGTTCTACCTGTCCAGCCATAGGGGCTGTGGGAGCTTCCCAGGATGGAGATTTTATCTGGGCCACATCGTGCGCCAGACCCCGCCTGGAGCTATTCTTGGTGACTTCATCTCATCTCTTTTCAAGCTCATATTTTTATTCTCTGCAACCCCCTGTGGTGGTGAGAAAGACAGTGTAACCCTGCCCTGTGTGGAAAGTGAAATTCTTGTGGGTTTTGAACCTAGTGATGTCTTTGGGTGCCGCCAGCCCTTGTGAGGAGAAACAGCGAGCGACCATTCACAGTTCCCTGGCACGGCGCTATCACACCCAGGTTGTGATATTTTGAAGTACAGGTCTCTCTTTGAAGCCCCTTTTCCATCTCACAGCTGTGCCCACATCTGACCCCATTTCTGGAGCATTTTCCACTTCAGTATCCTGCAGAAGTCTCGTTGACTGCAGATATGTTACTATGCAAATATGCCTTGTACAGCTCAGGCTGAAAAAGCAGATGTTGCTCTAATGAGATCACCACTGATGAGGGATTTCCCCCTTTTTTCTGTTCAGAGGTGACTTGTTCAGTGGGCTCAGTGCTCCCAGCCCCGCTGAAATCCAGGTGGTTTTAGCACAGCTCAAGGCAAGTGAGATTTAATGAGGCTCTTGCCTCTTAAATATCGCTGCCTCCAGGCAGATCTTGTATTCTCACATTTGCATTTGTTCTTCAAAATTACCCTCCGGTGCCTGATCTTTGTGCAGCCAAGTGCAGGCATTAACACTCCAGTACGAGATTCACTCATGTGGCTTCAACTCTCCCATAAAATGCCTTCCCCTTCGGACACCCGAGGGCTCTTAGGCTGCCGTGATGAGCAGAGGCAGAAGGCACAGAGGGATGAGAATCAACACCAAATGAAGCCAGGGGTCCCCAGAGCAGGATGAATGTGCTGAGGCAGCGTCCAGCACTGCTCACCTTGTTGTCTGCTCCCACCAGCAAAACGAGCTGGGGGATGCCTGGGAAGAACCCTGACACTTCAGTGTGCCCAGCAGTCTCTAGTGCTGGGTAACTTTGTGTTTTGCAGCCAGAGACAGACAAATGGCCAGCTTTTCAGTTTGAGTTTGCTGAATGTTAAGGCAGAATCATGCTGGGTCCTTCCTTCCTTCCCCTCTCCTTTTCCAATGATTTTTTGTGCCAGGTAATTCATGGGGAACTGGGGATTTGCAGTAATCAGTAAAACCTTCTGAGGGAAAAGAACTTCCCAGACTCGGCTTTGTTCTCTTTCAGCCTCTCACACCTAATGGGGCTTCATCTGCATGGGTGTCAGATGAGGATACAGCCCCTGTATTAAGCAGCTGGAGACTTGCAGACATGCTTCCTTCTGGTTTTGGTTTGTTGGGGGTTTTTTAAAAAGAGAATTTTGACTTGTTCTCACTGGTTTTCATAACTACTTGGTCATGAGGGTTGGATGTTCCTGTTGCTCTTGAATGGAGCGAAAGCATCCCTGGTGAACTCGGTTCTGGTTTTGCAGATCTTGGTTAAGACGATGATCCGGAAGCGATCCTTTGGGAACCCATTTGAAGGGAGCAAGAGGGAGGAGCGGTCGTTGTCTTCCCCTGGGAACCTGCTGCCGTAAGTGTCATCGGCCTAAAATGACATTTCCAGCTTGTCTCACTGCTCTGGAGGAGAAATTGAATAGTTGGGCTTTGAATCTTTCATGGGAGCCATGACTGGGACATTCACACCCCTTCTGTCTGATCTGTAACTGCTTTATGGGATTTTTGTGGCATGGAATATCTTGCTCTTCTGATGGGATGAAAAGCATCTTTTTATCACATTTCCAGCCTGTTATGTGGGAGCTGGGGGGAGATGACACGGGCTCAGGGTCCCAAAGGTCCCACGGCAGGGAAGGGGCACACACTGGTGTCCCACTGCCTGCTTTGCCTTCCTCTGTGTCACCCAGCAGCCCTTTTATTTCCTTTGAAAACAGGAAACAAGGCAGCGAAGATAATCTGAAATGCAACGACTTGCCCAACGTGGGAGAGGAGGAACTTCTTTCGTGAACATCGACCTTCCGGTTCTGTTGAGCGACTCAACCCAGGGCACGTCACAAAAGCGTGCAGCTGGGACTGAGCAACGTTGACAGAGCCCACGCCAAACACAGCATGACACGGCGCTATCTCAGTATAAAGCTGGATGTAGAGCTCACATAGCAGCATGTTATCAGACATCCGACTGTTTGTCATAAACATGGAGCATCTCCGACCACTTGGGACCGCTGACTTCTCGTGGGAGAGGCGCTGGCTGGCGCCGCAGAGGTGAGCTGGTCGTGCTGAGCAGCGACAGAGCTTTGCAAAAAAAACCCCAACAAAACACAAAACCCAAAGCAGTCCAACAAAAATGCATGTTTGGAACTGCTTTTAGCTGGTTTTAATGCCAGGTAATTTCCAGGGACTTAAGGCCAGCGTCCCAGAGGTCTGTGTGCCCACCGTGGGCACGCTCAGAAGGGTGAAGCTTTCGCCAAGTGGATCCACGGCAGTAAAACCACGCGCGTGCACTTTGAGAGTTCACGACCTACCGGGAATGTTGTTGCATCTATTTCTTGTCCTTCTGGTTTGTTTTTAATCGACACCTTTTTAGCTGCATGGGAACAAAGCAAAAAGCCACCCTTTCAGCTTTTTAAAGAATGCCTACCTTTGTGAGCCAAGTTGTGTTAAGCAGCATCTTCAGGACGTTCAGAAAGTGAGGTTAATTACCTCCTCCACGGGTAATTAGCACCTTTCCAAAGGCCTTGGTGTGACCAGGACTTGGTAAGTTAGGTATTCAGTGTATGAAAGGAAAAGGTATTTAAGGGCTTAAGTTCAGTTTGAACTATTTTTGCTGCAGAAATATGAGTGAAAGGTGGTGTTTAGCTGAATGTTTGGAACAATAGAGGAAGCACTAACAGTTTGTTTCTAAATCTTTTACTTGATCTAGGTAGATATATTATTAAATATAAAATTCAGGGTAAAATCCTTCACTTCCATGTACATTACATGGTTTACTACAATTAAAAATAATACAACTTATGCTGTTTTTTAAGTATAGACTTAGGGCTTGCTTAGAATTTAAGATCTTAATGAAATACTCAGATTAGCTAGTGATTTTCAAAGAAACTTTTGTTTTCCAAACTCTTAATCTGGATTCTGGGGCCAATGCTATGTATTTTTGCCAGTTCGTTACCAGTAATTTGTGAATGCCTGTGGATCAGAGGCTTGTTAGTAAATTAAGTGTATACCTAATTCATGGATTGTTTCTTATGAAGAACTCTTTCACCTTCAGTCAGATTACTCTGATTATTTGTGGTGCTTGTAAAAAAATTAATAATCTATGATGTGGTGGGAGAGACTCTGGTGTCCAGACACGCTTCCCCAAGTTCTCTGTGCTTGGACAAAGCTGGAGAATGGCAGAGTGCGGATGAGCTGGAGAGGAGTCAGGGTTTGCCTGAGGAAAGGGGTCACGGTAAGTACAGTTGTTTAGTGGATGGAGTGTGGGGCTGGGAGGGGGGAAAAGTCTGATTTCTTCTCTTCTCAGTCTGATGTGGTTGTGTGACCTTGAATGAGGCATTTAAAGTGACGGTGTGCCTGACAGAGGGGGAGGATTCGAGTCTCCCAAGCTTGGAAGGGACTGCTAAGGCTTAGTTCCTTGCCCTCAGGAAGAAGGCACCAGGAGACACCCAAGTATTGTGATTGATGGCCTGCTAACCCTGGCCATGGATGCCCTGCCTTTAGGAAGTGACTGTCCCCTTGTCTTCCTTGACCCTGGGCAGCACAAGCAGCAGTGCTCTGAGGTCCTTGGCCCCACTGCAGTCAGACCTGGCCTGGTAATTCCTGGTTAGGACAGGTGTTTGTTAAAGCCAGGACAGTGTTAGCAAGGGCACAGGTGCCTACACAAACTGTCCCTTACGCCTTTTGATCACTAGAAGTGATGTTCCCCCTACACTGCAATTTATCATGGAAACATTGTGCTGCTGGCCTGTCTCCAGAGCCAGTGAAGACAGTTTGTGGTTTAGGAGCAATACTATGGAGTTTGGAGCCATAAGACACGCACTGTTTTCCTCCCATTTTAGTCCAAGGCTACGCCAAAGCCCTGCAGCTTCAGCTATGGGAAAACCAAACAGGTAACCTGGGGGCCAGCACTGCTCCAGCTGCCTGCTCCCCCTTTCCTAAACAGGACTTTCCATTGTGGAAACGCGTGTGAGTGGGCAGCCTGGTTCCCTAACCCTGCAAATGGACTTGATCTGCCAAAAAAAAAAAAAAATTGCAAAACTAGGGGATCTGAGTCTCTGTAGTTAGTGCATAGCAATGTGTGGTGTGTTTGCTAGAGGTGTGTTGTAGAGATCTCTGTGCTGCCCATCTCTGGTTGTGATCTGCTGGGTGCCTCCTGGGACAGTTTACATTGACCACACAGGTTTGCCTGGTGCAACCACAGCTTCTCAACAGACTGAGCTGTACTAGCTCCTTCCTCAGTGCCCCCCCACACACAGGGGCCTCAGATACTCCCCCAGATCAGTGTCTTAGGGCCAGCATGGGCTCGGTTCTGAAGGATGTAAAGCTCAGCACTTCCCCAAACCGAGTGTCCCTGAGTGCCAGATCCCCTGGGGCTGCAGCCAAAGGCACCTTTCTGAAGGAAATGTGATGTAGATTTTCCTTGTTGGTCAGCTCTGTTGAAAGCACAAAGCCTTGACCGTGTGAGGAAGAGCCCTCTAAATGCATGAGCTGTAGAGAAGCTGTCCTGTGTACATAAACCTGCTCAGTTCCCCAGCTGCTGTTCCTTAGTAGTAACGCTGGCTTTCTTCTTATAGTGAACATTTTGCTTGTGCCTTGGAACTGGGCTGTAGCTTGATTTCCCCACCTCCCTTCCTTTCAAACAAGCCCAGTGCTGGCTGGGACCTTATTGACTGGGTACTAAGCCTTTTTGGCTCTGAAAGCACACAGGAAAGTGCTGAGGGGAAACCAGGCCTCTTGTCTGAGTAGTTTTTCATGGTGGTCCCCTCTTACCTATCAGGCAATTGATCTGTTTCTTTTCTAAGGTCCTGAACTATTGCTGATTTTTTATACTGTTTGTTTAATGACCAAGGCTTGTGTTTCATTCCTACCCCTTTATTATGCATTTAACTTTATCAGGTGTATCAAGTTTAAATACTGTGTATTTACCACTTTTAAATTATATTACCTAAGAAGAAAGAAAAAACAAACCAACAACTAAGTGTTTTTCCACACAGCTGTTCAAGCTTCACTGTACAATACTGAAATAAATGACATGCAATCAAACCCAGAGTTAGTTGATCGAGTGGAACCATTATCCTGTTTGACTGGTCTTTATCAAGCTGTGAGAGTTTGGTTGTTGGAAGAGGAATCTGAAAGCACTTTCCTATGTTAGTGAAGTCTGGTGCTCTACCATTACTGGGGATCTTGGGGATCTAGGATGAGTCCACAGTGGCTCAAGACACTGCATAATCCTAACTGAGCATTCACAGGCACAGACTGGAGCGCTGACTCTTGGAAGGGCACTGTTTGAGTTGGGACACAACTTAGTGCTCAGCAGCAGCAGGCAAATAAAGACAACAAGATGGTAATGCTGTGGTGTGCACACTGTGCTGCTGGAACATGGCAGCAAAGCCCCAGCTAGGGTGATGGAGGTATGGGATAGATCCCAGGGCTCTGTAGCACTAGAAAAGGCTCAGAGAAAGGGAAGAGCTTTGTGAGCCAGTTGTGATCACTAGAGATGCTCAAGGCCACGTGAACATAAAAGCCCAAAAAACACACTTTAATCAAATTGTGTAAACCCATTAAATGCAGCAGATACAGCCCAGATACACGGTTGGTGTGGTGGCAAAAAGCTTGGGAGGTGTGCTGGGGAACGACAGGTCTGTTCTTCCAAACCCAGGCCTCTAATTTACAAGTCTTTTCCCTTGGAGAGGGTTTTAATGCAACAGACACAGAGAAGGTGTCAGGAAAACCAAGGTGGAGCAGAAGCTGTAGTTGCAGCATTTCTGCTGGGAGAATCAAAGGGCAAAGCCCACAGAGCCCTGGCTTTGATAGCCCTCCACTAAAAGTTGGTGTCTGGGGAGACACGAATAAGCAAAACCCAGCCTGCAGGACTCTAAAGGGCTGAGACAGGGTAATATTTTATTGAACTAAAATTTAAAGTAGTACCACAAAAAGTAGACAAAACAGAAAAAAAATTTCTGTAATCAGTAAGCCACTTCTCAGAGCACAATGGAGCCAGACACTGCCTTGTCTTGGTCTGTGGCCACTGGAGCTTGGAGACACAGTTAAATAGTAGGTGCAGGCTCAGCTAAGCTTCACAGTCCTTCAGAACAAGGAAAATGACTTGACAACAGCAAGGAGCTGCTTTCCCAAGGTTAGGCAACACCTGGCAGGGGCCATGTTCACTTAAGGAAGAATCCATGCCTGTTACCCTGTGCTCTCTGCACAGGGAGCTCAGGGATAGAAGGACACTCAAAATGACAATGTCCCTGTCCCAGGCATAGCCAGAGCAGAGGCCTGCATGTCATAAAGCACAATTCTCCCTCTGTGCTTAGTGCAAGTAACCTGGAAAGATCAGCAGGCAGGGAGCAGACCCAGTTCTTCTCCCTGGGGCTTGGCTCCAGCCAGGAAAAGTAGTGAAGAGTAGCAAAGATGGTCCCTTTCTCAGTTTGGTTCCCCACTTCCTTCCAGCGAAGAGGGGGTGGTCTCATGGCAGGGACAAGTAACGTTCACAGCAGCAGTTCAGGGCAGCAGTTGGTGCTGCAGCAGCAGGAGCTCAGGAGTTGGTTCCGTATGTCTCACCGACTCCCTGCAAGGATCAGAGATTACAGCTCTCTGCCAGAAAACTCTTCTTACTCCCTCTTCCTCTCACACAAAGCCCCCTGCACAGGCAAGCTACTGTTACTCAGACTTTACTCTTCCAGTGCCACAAGGATTCAGAAATCCACCCTCAGCAGCAACACTTGCCCCCAAGCACAGGGCTGTAGGGCTGAGCTCCACCCTCAGCACCAGTAAAGCAACTCCCTAAGTCCTTCTATTAACCAAGCAGAGCATTTGGACCCTGGAGGGAACCAGAGCTGTGGCTGGCCTCAGAAAATACCAACTCACTGAGTGGGTTTGTTCACAGCCACAGGAACCCCAAAAGCCAAGAATGAAGGGTTTGAGATGGGAACAGAGCCGTTCCCCACAGCTCTCAGAAGGCAACTGCCAATGACTGCAACCCAAAAAGGAGGTGCAGCAGGAGCATGACAAGTTGAACATGTATTTTTCTCTCCAAGAGTGGTTGCCCAGGAAACATGACAATATTTGTTTCTAGTGCACTTCCCTGCAACAGCCTTGAGGTAAAAATTAGCTTCTCTGACAAAGAGAAAGTTTCCTATAAACTGTGGTTCAGAATCCCTATTTGATGTGAACTTTCTACATCCTGTTTCAGAATCTCTCTGGAGTCAGAGGAGGAAGCAACTCTGCCTTTCCCCTGCCTCCGTTGATGCTTACCAGTTCATAATCCTCCACGTATTTGTATTTCTTTTCCCGATAGTAGTACCTCTTCTTCATGCAGTACAGAACAAAAATGTCACACAGCACTGTTGCCTAGTGGAGATTGAAAGAGTTTAGGACAGTGATCCTCACAACTGAGGCACTCATCCAGAACTGCGCCCCAGTGCAGACAGTGTCACTTACCACGCCAAACAGCGCTAGGCCAGAGCCGATGTTAATCATGGTAGGAATTACATCAAATTTTCCTGCCTAGAAGACAGTTACAAGGCTGAATATATTTTTCAGCATCTCGGAAAGTCCTCACTACAACAGCTCCAGGAACTGTCACCCTACCTTTCCAAACACTACGATATGAAAGCGGATGCCATAAGCTTTGACAAGCGTCCGTGATTCAGTGCCATCGCTATTCCTGTAGTATTTTGCAAACCTGGGAGAAAAGATAGGTCAGAGCTTAGCTGCAAATTCTGAGGTTGCTTATGTGATCATGCAACATCCAGGTGTGTTCCACGTCCCAAGAGGATGGGCTCAACATTGGTACTCCCGGGCACAAACCCCAAATGATGATTTCATGCAGGTAAAGCACTTGGTAGGAGAAAAGCCCAAAACAGGTGAATGTAAGACAACAGTTTTCACAAGCCAAATCAAGGAACTTGCAAAGGAAAGGGAGAAAGTTGGCTTTAGTAGGGGAGCAGAAGGACAAATGGGAAGAAATTCAGCTACACGAGAGAGGTGAGCAGGTGGTTGCAAGGGACGAGGCAGCCACGAGAGGGCAGGGCCGGGAGCAGCAGCGCCGCTGGCCCGTGTCCTGCACAGCGTGGCCCGCAGGCTGGGAAAAGGGATGAGAACAAATAAGTGAGATCAGACTTACTCTGCCACGTGGTTGACTAAGCCATGAGGAAGCAGAGAAGAGGGTGGAAGAGAAGAGAAGAGAAAGGATTGGTAAGGGACTGCACCAAGGTCTGGAATTACCAAGAGCACTACAGATCTGGCTGTAATATCCTCCAGCCGGTCTCGCCTGACACCCCAACACCTGCAGGCCTGGCACCTCCCAAACACACCTTCTGCTGTCTGCATGGCACCAGCTCCTCAGTGAATTCATCCAAGGTCCACCAAAAGATCCCCATGCTAAGTGAGATTTTGTGATTCTAGAAACAAGTTGTGTTTCCTCACAAGCAGGAATCCTGCAAGGACCTTGGCAAGGTGGCCAATCCATACTGTTACAGTCTGAGTCTGGATGCAACAGCTGCCTGGCTCTGCACTGGTGTTTTACTGGAGGTGCTGGACTGTAATGGTCAGAATGTGTATGTGGTGGTGTATGCCATTAAATATGATCCTCAACTGACAGAGACACTTTTAGAGGTTAGTTTTTCCTCAAGCACAATGAAGGAGATGGTCTGGTCTCCCACCCCCACCTCTCAGACCCCTCAAATTCTGCCCTATCAGCACACCCTGAAACAGTCAGTCCTCCCATTGCCATGCCATGGCCCAAACAGCCACCCAAAAGCTGATGGAAACATGACTCAAGACACACTGACGCAATCAGTGGTGCTTCACTGACCTCCCCTCTGCTGTGGTTTGCACACAGTGAGGATCCCACCCACTCTGTCTTACAGCATCAGCACAACTCTCCAAGTTTTCTGGTGCTCTCCAAGCACCACGGAAATCCCCAGACTACCCACAGCTGCCAGTGGCAGACTGAGCTAGAGGTGCCCTCCCAGCCACGTTACCTGAAGTTGTAGCCAGGTGAGACGGTGTGGGCAGTGTCCTTGCTGTCGAGGCGCCGGAAGGAGTATTTTGGCACACAGTGGGAAGCATCTCTGTCAAGGTTGCAGTCCCAGTTGATCTGCAGTGCCATGACTCCACCCTGCCAAGTGGAGGAGAGAAGGTCTCTGCTAGAAGGCTCTCTGCTGACCAGGACTCTCATTTACTGGCTCTTGTCCCAGTCCCAGTTAAATACCCTTTCCCCTTGCTACAGAAGGGTCTTGCACACAACCCCACCCAAACCATCCAAGGCCAATGATTTGTATTAGAATTGACTCCAGTCCCCCTGGCCAGAGCAGCTCTCCGTCCTGCAGCTACTCTGTGTTCTGCCACCTACCACTCCTCTTCTACACAACTGAAGCCCAAGAGAAGGGTCTGTCAAATACCTCCACAGCCATTTCCTGGAAGTTCTGCCCTGCAGCTTCAACTATTTGCCTTAAACGAAAGATGGGGCAGAAGGGATCTGTGTGGGCATCATAGATGCAGTTCTTGAGGTAGGTGGAGTTGATAGAGGGGAGGATGTTTCGCCTACAGGGGAACAGAGAGAGAAGAGCTGTTGCATCTTCTTCCACCCATCCAGCTTCCCTTTACAGTCCACAAGATCAGACAACACGATGCTCCCCCCACTGCTTACTTGCTGAAGTTGAACTTGCGGTACCAAATGTTGTTCTTCACCAGAAGGGTAAAGTTCTCAGCTGCTTGTAGGAACGCTGGCCTACAAAACAGGAGGAAGGGTAAATAAGTACAACGTATTTTCACAAACAGGTCCCTTACTGCTCATCTCTTCAGTTTTTCCCAACAGCACCTCAAGGGAGAAGCATCAGCTGCACACCACCAGCCTCATCCCAGGAGGGCCACCACGGAGCAGGGAGACAGAGCACTCACTTGGGTATGTGATTGTCATCCTCCACAGGGCACCATGCAAAAACTTCACAGGTCATAACGCTGCTGTTGTATGAAACACACTCCCCAGTCTGGATGCCTGAAAAGAAATGTGCATGGAGGTACTCCTAAGCAAAACCAGAGGCAGTGTTTGTCCCATGACATCTCTCTCCATATGGTGAAAACAATTTTCTCAGAGGCAAAGTGCCACTACCAAGACCCCCATTATCTTCCAGTGCACTTTGTAGTGCAATTTCAGAGAAAGAAGCATCAGGTCCTTTTCCTGAGCCAAATTCTCATCTATGTGAAATACTGCTCCAGGGACTCAAGGCCTTGAAAAAGCTCTCACACTGTTTGCTAACCCACAAAGCCCACATCTACCCAGCATCCACCCAACACAGTCCATCTGCTCTCCCCAAGCAGAAAAATCTGAGCTTCCCTTTCAGTTCTCCTATCTGTGAGCTAAGGAGAACAAGGAGACTGAAGGGAAATGCTGCTTCCTTCACAGCAGGGAAGGCACAGCCCAGAGGTAACACAACACAGACTCAAAGACCTTTGCAGCAGGTTTCTTACCATTGCTGTGGGTGCTGACATATCCTGATTTACAGCTGTTGTTCTTCACCTGGCACTCCGTTTTATCATCTGGCACCTGGAGAGGAACAGTAATTTCACTAAGCTCTGTGAACCCTCTCCCTCAAACTCCCACCCACACGAGGCAGGATTAAAGCAGATCCTGCACCTACCTCTGGGCAGTGGCCTTGGCTCTGGTTCAGCGTCAGTATCACATTGGTCATGACAAAAACAGTGTTCTCACCCTGAACAAGCAAAACAAGAGGGCAACTTAAAGAGTGACAGTCTGCAAAAAGCATCCAAAGCACCACACCAAATACCTTTGTTGACAGAGCCCAGGTGGCTCTGCAGAGGGGACCTGCTTTGGACAGTGCTGGCGCAGCACTAAAGGAGCATATTCTCACATGGATTGCTTGATGCTGTTGTGTTTAGCCAGAGGAAGGACTGTGGGACTAGAAACTCTTTCTGTCCTCCCACTCAGACCAAATTTCTTCATTCCCATTATGAAAACAGATCACACAGCTCCTCAGGGGAGTTGCAAGGCAGGAGCAGAAATAGAGCTCCAGCTGCAAGTCCAAGGACAACTCCCACTCTTTCTTTTTGCAATATATCAATTAGAAATTTTGACCAGTCCTGGTTTATTTCTTCAGGGAGCACAATTTTTGTTACTTTCCTTTCATTACTTTCAGGTCTGTACGATCTGTTGTTTGCTTCTGCTCCACTGATATGCAAATACGAACACTCAGCCAAAATCTGGCTAAATCTGTCTCTTTTGCTGCATCACATGTCATGCAGACAGAGGGACCCACAACCAGCAGCTTGGCTGTGCCTGCCCATCCCAAAGGCCACCACATATGGCCCACAGAGTGCAGATTTCCACAGACACAGTCAATCAGTAACTACAGCAGGGCTTCCTGTTCAGTTCCGGATCAAGTGACTCGCAGGCTATTCCTGGTGTTTCTGCCAACAATCTAACTTGGGTCTCTTTGCTTTGGAGCAGTAAGATCTGTGGTTATTGCTAAGCAGTAAGAACATGTGGTCATTACTGTTGAGCAGTAAGAACACGTGGCTATTGTTGCAACTTTTTCCTGAAGCCTACAAAGTTCTTCATCCTCTGCACTGTTGATTCCAGCTCTGGGGCCACCAGAGCGAGTCCAGAAGAGGCCACAGAGATGCTCCAAGGGCTGGAATAACTCTGCTGTGGAGACAGGCTGAGAGAAGTTGGGTTGTTCAGCCTGGAGAAGAGAAGGCTCCAAGGAGACCTTAGAGCCCCTTCCAGTACTTAAAGGGGGCTTATAAAAAGCAGGGAGAGGGACTTTTTACATGGGTAGGTAGTGCCAGGACAAAGGAGAACAGTTTTAAACTAAAAGAGGAGAGATTCAGATGAAATTCTTCCCTGTGAGGGTGGTGAGGCCCTGGCACAGGTTACCCAGAGAAGCTGTGGCTGCCTCATCCCTGGAAGTGTTCAGGGCCAGGGTGGACAGGGCTTTGAGCAACATGGGATAGTGGAAGGTGTTCCTGCCCACGGCAGGGGGTTGGAACTAGATTATCTTTAAGGTCCTTTCCAACCCAAACCATTCTGTGATTCTACACAAGCACACACACAGATACACTTTTCTTTAAACAAACTTCCCCAGGGCTCGTGGTGCAGGTGCTCAGCATGATCTGTAACAAAGCAAAGCTGCTTCATTCTCTCATATCAAGGCCATGCTGGAGCTGAAGCTGCCCTGCCCTCAGTGGACTTTAGCAAAGCAGTAGTTGATTGCTAGAAAACCTTCCCTTTCCGTGTGAAAGTGACTGATACCTGAGGGGGGATGACATAGTCAGCTACATCCCAGATCCTGGCTCCCAGGGAGGATGTGTTTGTCAGTGTTACTCCTTTCACCTTTGTGGTTACAGAACTGACCACATCGTCTGTTTCCTGGTAGCCCTTCTGCCACAGAAAGACCCACCTGCAAGAAACAACAGATTAAACACTATAAACAAGCATAGATGGTCGGAATTTCTCCTTTTCCCATACGTCACCTGAAAGGGCCAGTCCAGACAGTTTCACAGCATTTCCCTACAAAAGGGTCACAGGACAGACAATCTCCCTTGCGGTTTTTTTGGGGGTATTTTTTATTTTCAGAGTGGTCTGCAGGGTGTAGTTTGCTTTTATGCCCAGCCCCGCTGGGTGAGTGACAATCACCCCCCCCGGGGACGGTCCCGCTCCTGAGGGGTCCTGTCCTGTGTGCAGCCCCACACCCCCAGGGAAGTCTGCCCATGAAGCGGTGCCACCACCTCCGTGTCACCCTTCGGCGAGCTCCGGGCTCCCGGCTCCCCTCAGCCCTCACAGAACCGAGGTACCGGGGCCCCTGAGGGAGGGGCGGCTCCAGCCCCTCAGCCCCGGGGGCTCCCAGCGCCTCCTCCCTCCCGGCGGCCGCCCCGGGCCCCCCGCACTGCCCCCGCCCGCTCACCCGATCACGTATGCGAGGATGGCGAGCTGCACCCCGCGGTTGATGAGCCCCACTTTGCGGCTGCGGATCAGCACGATGCGGGGGGTGTCGTACTCGAAGAGGAAGCTGTGCAGAGCCCCGCACGACGCCATGGCGGTGGCCGGGAAGGGCGGGAGGCCGGGAAGGGCGGGCAGGAGGGACGGAGCCCTCAGGGGCCCCGCGGTGCCACAGCGCCCCGAGCCGCCCGCAGGGCGCTCCCGCAGCCCGGGGCCGCCACCGCCATCGCTGTGGGAGGCCAGCGGCGGCAGGGGCTGCCCGAGGCTGTTTGCACAGAATCACAGAATCCGTTCGGTTGGAAAAGACCTCTGAGATCATCCAGACCAACCGGTGACCCAACACCACCGTGTCAACAATAAGTGCCACGTCCAGTCCTTCCCTAAACACCTCCAGGGACGGCGACTCCACCACCTCACTGGGCAGCCCGTTCCAGCGTCTAATCATCCTTGCTGAGAATAAATTCTTCCTGATGTCCAGTCTAAACCTCCCTTGGTGCAGTTTAAGACCATGTCCCTCTTGTCCTGTGGCTTGTTATTTAGAACAACCCAACCCCATCTGGCTACAACCTCCTGTCAGGGAGTTGGGGAGAACGAGAAGGTCCTCCCTGAGCCTCCTTTTCTCCAGGCTGAGCCTCCTCAGCTGCTCCTCATCAGACTTTTGCTCCAGACCCTTCCCCAGCTCCATTGCCCTTCTCTGGACTCCCTCCAGCACCTCAGTGTCCTTCCTGAACTGAGGGGCCCAGAACCCAACACAGTTTTGGGAGGAACGGGGATCTCCCTAACACCAACTCGTGTCTTGCATCCAGCTCAGGGCAAGGCCAAGCACCTGCCTCCAAAAGAGAGCAGAGCATATTGAAGACCATCATGCTCCCATCCACAAGGAGCAAATCCTTTATTTATCCTCTTGCAGAATTAAAATTTACTATTAAAGCAGGGATCTGCCACCTAATTCAGGCACCTTCCACCTGGCGCTGAGATACCCAACACAGTGCTTGTATTAGAAACACCACCATAACCCTCATAAGAACGAGTAAATCATTAGGAAGAGATGAAGTGATGACAAAGTGGCAGTGGGAATTTCACAGAGTACAAAACAATTAAAGAGCTTTAAGTAACCTATATATTAGTAAACTGCTTTATTTTTTATAAAACCAGTCAAAACTGAAAGGACCGAAAAAAGTGGGGAAAGGGTAAGGAAGAACTTTTGTGCAAATGTGAAAGATCAAAATCACAGTCTTGGGTGAATATTCAGTGTAATTATTTTCAAAAGGAGAACTGGTTCATATGCTAGAACAGAAATGCACTAATGCCTATGGTAATATTTTCCCACTCTAGATATATAAGATGCTGCAATATGAATGTTAACACAATTAATGAAGATATAAATACAGCTGGTATAATCTGCCAGCAATACATCTTCAAATACATGTGGGAAATGGAAATGGCAAACTGCTGGGTTAGCTCAGAGAGAGCAAAGCTTCGTTGAAAGGAGTGCAGAACATACCTGTTACAATCCTTCTTACCCTGGTTCTACAAAAATAGAGCATGCCTAAATATAACAAAAATAGAGAATGGAAAAGGTGCTGGAGCACAGATTAATCTACCCTAAATTCGCTGCTCCTCAGCTGTACTCTGACCTTACACACCATATCACAGAGCTATTCTCACGAGTTCAGAAGGAGGAGGTGTAGGAAGCAAGGCCTGCTTGAAGATAAGAGCAAACAGTCCAACATTACAATTCCAATGAGTGTGAATGAAATGCCCAAAAATATTACAGAAAGACGGTAAAAGTACTAATCCCTGACTTCAAGCTAAAAAGAACAATACAAAGAGAAGAGCTGGGCTTTTCAGAAAATGCTTTGTCTGTGTCACTGGAACCATCTAAAATGAGTGTGTTTAATCTGGCCAGACCGTGAGACCTTCAGTGACGAGTTATGAAACTTGTTCTGTGGCCTCTTTCTAGAGCCTCTTGATCCAGGGCTTCAGAAAGCTGGGGAAGATGGGGTAGAAAAATGCTCAGCACCACATTTCCACCACCAATCCCTCTTTTGGGATTGCTTCATTCAGGGTCATGCTTTGAGGTGACTCTTGGCTTTCTTTAGGGTGTGACCAGACAGCACCAGCTGCTGAAATCACTGGAAGGTTGTGATGTGCTATCTTTTTTTCCTTCAGCAAGAGCTGCTCATGGTACTTCTGTGTTGGTTGGCATTTGACACAACAGCACCACTTTTGGCAGCCTGGTGAAGAGGCCCCTTCTTTCTGGGTTGCCCCAGCTCATATTCTTCATAATCATGGTTCTCGTTGGGCTGGCTGGTGCAGCAGCTGCCAGCATCACAAACTTTCACAGGGTGGCTCTGCAACAACAATTCCCAACATAAATTAAAGAAAACAGCATTTGCTGCTTCATCCAACCACACAGAGAATTTTGAACAGGGATCCTCACCATTGGGGTTTTTTGTTTGACACAGCACAATAGGGATAATGACGATAGATCAGCAGATCTGGAGGAGGATTGTCTTTCTGTGTTGCCATCACCCACCCGAGCAAAACCGAATCGACACCTCACGAGTTGCTGGAACACCGACGCACTCCTGCGGGCACACACCCACCACAGGGCAGCAGCAATTTTTAACTGACTCCAGAAAATACATCCTCTGGTCACAGGACTTGTTACCTTGAAGTGGACAATAGGAATCTAGTTTTAGCCCCTCTGAATCTAATCTGGAAGTATGGGGGGGTGGCAGAAACCCAGATCAGTTTGGGAGGACAAACACAGCATAGATCTTCCTCGTGCAGCCCTTTCAGCCTTCTGAAAAGAAGGTGCTGAGCCCAGCTTGATGAAGGGAATTTGCCAGGCACCTGACCTGGCAATCTAAACTAAATTAACACACGTAGAGAGACTTAAACAAACTAATAGTCCAACTAATGTCCAATGAGTGTTTTGCTGTCTCATTTCAAATAGGAACCCAAAGCTGTAGAAAGAAGCTCAATTAAAAGCAGATAGAAAACCCTGGCAAGGACATATGGGGAGCTGGCAAATCAAGACTGCCCATGCTCTGAAGGTTTTAATATCGTGTTATCCAGGACCACCTCTGAACTCCCGAGCACACTTCAGCATTTTCCATTCTTTGATCAGTAAAGAGTGACAAGAATCACAAGAGCCTGTCCTAACTTCCAGCTTCTTATTCTATCATAAACTTTCCTGATGCACAGCTCACATCAGCTTATGGATCAATAAGCAGTCACAGAGCATGGAACAAAGAGATCTTTTAAATCTGGCAATGAAAAGCTGGCAGTGCAGACAAAAATCATTACATTAAACTGAAAGACATCCTAAACCACACAACGGTATTAATATCCAACCTCTGATAACAACACCCAGATGCCTTCTTTCCCAAACACGTTGGGAGGATTCAAAGTGCTTTATTCTTCTTGACTGGTTTATTTGAATGATCTCTAAGTCCTGTTCTCCTTTGTTTAGATAACTAATCTGAATGGCAATTTGCTTAGCTGAAGAGACAGAAGGTCAGTTCCAAGGGTGGCAGATATTCATAGATCACTCTGTCACTGCTGTTCAAAATTTGTTCTATAGTTGGTTGCCTGTTCAAGTACTAAAAGAGGAAAGTGTTTAAGAGGATATATCTGGTTGGTGTAAAAGCCATCAGCTCAGCCCTCTGCTTGTTGCCATCTCCAGGTCCTCATTCAGATTAGAGAGATCTAAGGAAAAAATAATTTTCCTCCTTTCCTTTCTCTTTGGGTTCAGCCCCCATTGCTCTGCTTTACCATCTTGATGCCAACAAACCAGCCCAAAGCAAGCTTTTAAATGATTCCACTCTCTCCTGCACATCCCACTGCAAGCTAAGTTTGGCAGACTCCGAGTGCCTTTAATCAGAGTTCCCGAGATCATGCGATCATTTGCTTCCCATTCACCACAGTCTGATTTGTATGCTCTGAAGGCAGTGAGTCACTCAGAAAAACACACTGGGATGTGTTCTGCTTTCTCCTTGCTTTGCACAGACACGAAATGCCCATTTTCCTGTGCTGAACAGTTCCATGGTCTGTGGCCAGGGCGTGTTTTAGTGGCCAGCTCAGCCTCTGACACCTGCAGGTCAGCTGGGTTTTCTTTGAGAGTTTTATTCCTAATTCTTTCCAGGATCAGAGGTTTTTCCTAGCCCTTGGGATAGAGGTTATTTTACATCTGCTCTTGGTGGCATAGAAACTCTGTGACAGCTTTGTGCTCAGAGTTGTCTTGATTTCCGTCTACAACCTGGGTTACATGTGCTCAGTTTTTAAGTATGGGATCTTTTATGTTTGTAGCTTCCAGGTCAATATGCCCCTAAGTGGGATCTGGGGATCAAAATGAATTCTTTACTCTTTGGATATTACCACCTCCAAAATTTCACCTGTGTAAACTAAACACTTTCACTTCATGATTTGAATTGCACATCTGTTGTGCTATAACGATTTTACCCCAGTATAAACCAGCATAGCTGAATAGACAGTTCTGTTGTCCAGTGCATGAGAGAAATAGTCATTCTGGGAGGCTCTGTTCCCAAGCTTTCCTTATTTCTCTTAGTTCCTGAAGGATTAATAAGGCTAAAATATTATTGAAACTTGCCATTTGTCTCTCAGGCAGATACAGGCCTGAATGCACAACCTTTTTGAGTAAAGAATACCAGTTTAGACTTTTTTTTTTTTTTTTCAGAGCATTACTACTCACTCTTCAGAGAGCACTGAGGAATGTTTGCACTTAGGTGGTGTAATTAAATTTTGGGAAGTGAACACTGTTCTTTATTAGCATAGTGAAATCTTCAGAACTCCTCAGAGCAGCTGGCCTAAAACATCAAATTAACGAACTTCTTTGACTTAAATACATCAGTTAATGTTATGCTACTTTACTATTACCTGGAAAGCTGTCAGTGGGAGGAATATGTTGCTAAGAATAACACTGAAATGCAGGGAGTTAGGTGGCTCAGGGGAGCAAGAAAGGCATGGGTGGTTTTCTTAGTTTTAGGTATAAATTGTTCTCTCTTTATTGCGCTTCTTTGTGTGGGCCAAGCCTAACCAGGGTCTGCACATGAAGCTGAAATGGGAATTCAAGAGGCTTCTGATAGAAATCTTGCTATAGAATAGTAGTAAGAATACACACCATTTGACAGCTGCTGGTTTCTGCCCCATGAATTGGCAGTTTCACTGCTGTCCCCACAAACAGGTGGCCATTTACACCAGAGCTGCACAGGTGAGAGTGTGAGAATGAGCCACAGTCATAGGATGTTACCTGGACACCAAAGTCACTGATGAGTTTCACTGTATAAAAGTTCAGAACTAAAAATGAATGAACCTGTAATGTGAAACTGTCCATCATTAATCCACTGGGAAGCATCTGGAATCTGATCCAAAACTCTTCTGAAAAAGGTGTCGTGAACACCTGTCCTTCAGCCAGCTAATCCAACAGCTGTGCCCTGCCTCGGGCTGCAGTGAACAATCCAAACCAGAGGAGCCTCCCTACCAACATGCAATGGCTTTGTTCTGCTCCTGCCATAACCAAGGGGAAGGAAAAGGAGGCCTCTGGTAGAGACCTTTCAAAGGAATTTGGACAATAAAGACAATCATGGGTGTAACCAAAGCCCAACGTTTCTACCTCGGTATTTCAACCACATGGCAAAGCTTCCTGGCTCTGACCTTGGTCTTAGGTATTGTTCTGGGAGAAAATAAACACCTTTGCTTTTTAGCGACTCCTCCGCTTTCTCCCTTGCCTACGGAACCTGTGAAGGAACTTTACGGATCAGAACCAAACCTCTCTTCCATTATTTTTGGTGCCTGGTGTAGTGACCGACTCCTGGCACTTTAGAGCAAGTTAGGAAACAAGACAGAATGTGTCAACTGGGAGATGTAATTAAAAGCAAAATTCCCTGTGTGGCATCCGCAGCGGAGCCCACGCAGTGTGACATTTCAGAATGACTGGCAGTCACTGAAACTTTACAAAAAAACCCCTAGGATTCCGTTAACTCAGAAAGCTCATGCATATCTTTCCCGGATGCTGTATGAACAATTGCAGCCTTCCTGTTGTTGGGCAAAGCCTTTTTCAGATCATAACTCTGTCCACAGGAGAAGGGAATGGAAATTGCTTTAAAGTGCTGAAAAACCTCAGCAGAAGGAGCTGTAGGAGGCCTTGTGGGCTCTGGAGGGGACCTGAAACTGGAAAAACTGCTCAGTGTCTGCAGAAAACCCCAAATTAAGGAGAAGATGAGATATATATACATAGAAACATATGTATCTTATATCTTATATATGGTGCATACATGCTTGCATCTTTTAAAAGCAATGAATTAATAAAAGTCCTAAATGACCTAGTTTCTTACACATGTATTTCAAAGCCAGTTGAGAGGAGCTAAAACTGATTATCACTTGCTCTCTTAGAGTATAATTTCCATAATTTCAGTTGAAATCCGATATTTCATAAATTTTTTTTTTTTGATGCTTTGGGTTCTACAGACTAGAAATAGAACCTTTTTGTGTCAGATATTGTAGGGTCATGGGGTTACAACAACAGATGGCTGTGAGGCCCTTCCATCCTACTCTCTAGGTCACAACAGCATTGTTCCATAGAATCTTTTTCTCAGATTGCCAGCACTGAGGTTCTCCCCATCTACCTGCAGAGGATGAAGAGACTGTTCTTGGGTCTGAGGTGGATCCCCAAACACCAGCCTGCAGCACAAAGCACAGCCAGCCAGCCTGCCCCACTGGGAGGAGGAAGGAACCTCACTGTGATAAATGAACCCACAAAGAACCTCTACACCACAGAGCCCTCCCTCAGCCTTGCAGGAGAAAACCCCACGTTAGGGAACTTTCCTGCTTTCAGTGCCTGATTAAGCCTCTCTTACGTCGATGCATTTTCCTTGACATTTGAATTAATGAGCCAAATGTCTCTGGTGAATTCGAGATGAGCCTGAGACACCTAAAAGTGTTTCTATGGCAGCTGCATGATGATACCAACTGGGGGCTATGACTTCACTGCAGAATCCCAGAGCAGGACAGGTTGGTACAAGTCAATTATTCAGGTATTATAATGAGTGTTTAACAGTATGGCTGTGAAGGAAAAAGCTGTTTTACATACAGGAGATCTGTAAGTGCTTAGGCAAAGGGATCACGCTAAAATTTCACGACTTTGTCGAAGTAAATCCTTCCTTTGATGTAAAAAATGCAAATATCTCTTTCACTTTACTTAGGGAGGTTTTCCATGGATTCCACAGGGCCCCTCTGACCTCACCGGTTTTTAACAGTTGCATTATAAGTCACACATCTTCCTGTTTGAATTCTTGTAAATAAACAAGCTCTTACTCATGTGTTTTTCACCAATTAGAGACAGTCTCAACCTGTCAGTGGATTCCTCCTCAAATGTAAGATAGGGAGCTTGACATTTCAGATTGTTGCAGCTTTCTATAGGAGGAAGCTGTAGAAAGAACTACCCAAACCATGGTCCTGCCACACCTCATCAATCCTTATTTAGCCCTTTGCCTGGGTCAACAGTGCTTGTCATTGTTTGGGCTGAGGGTGAAGTAATTTCCTTCACAGTTTTATATGAAATGTCATATCTGGGTCTGGTGATAGATTGAGAAACCAACAGTTTCTGGCCAGAACTTTAATTCAACAATGTGAGCAAATTAAACAAGGATATAAAAGGTGGGCAGAAAACTGGAATTCTGAATAGGACTAAAGGACATTAAATGAAGACTTGCCTGCAGTGGGACAGTGTGTTCTGCTGTATCCCAGATCCTGTTGGTTGTGTGAGCCACTCCCTTCCTACTGGTGTGAATTGAACTGGTAACTTCATCCTCTCCTGTTAGAATCTGTAAGTGATGACTGTACAACTGGCCAGAAGGACAGATGAGCCTGTAAAAATATAATGTGTCAGCTTCTTTGTATCACTCTTGGATGAAATGCACTGCAAGATAAAAGTCAGATGGACATTTTCAGGTATTTGAAAGAATTTCTGCAATTTGAAAGAATTAACTGCAACAGGGCTTGATATCATCCAAAAACTTTCACCCATTCAAACCACCACTGTGTTGCTGTGTACCTAGACTTTGACTTTTTCTGTCACCAGTGGTGGTGTCCTCTCCATGTTGTTCTTCTCAAAAAGAGTTTAAAATACGTAGTTGTTAACTTTTCAGAGTGACTATTTTTGTGCCTCATGCTGATTCCTTCAAAAACCTTGGCCTAACATTTTCACTTTCTCATGAATTGGATGTGTCAAGGAGGAAGGACAGCTCTGTTTTCAAGCTGACAGGAATGTCATCCAGCTCCTCTAACTCAAAAAAAGCACTGTCAATTTTGAAAAACTATTGTATGCTCAGAAGGTACTTTCTACACTACACAAAAGTGATATAAAAGGTTTGCTTTGAAAAACAAGCCACAAGCGCTTGCACCACGTCAGGTTAACAACAGACTTTTCTGGAGGGTGATAAAATAGGATCTGAAGAACAGATAGAGAGCAGAATAGAAATACAAAGCAACTGCTCAGTGCTCCTTTATTTATATCCTCTGTTGTAACAGCTTTTCAACCTTTTCCTTTGGGAGAACAGTGCCTTGGGATAACGATGTTGTTGGAAAGTGGCAGTGGGAACCCAGCTCTGAGCAGCAGTAGGTGGATATGGAACCTTAGGAAGGCAACTTGAATTTCCTGCAGACTTGATTCTTTGTGTGATTGGGATCAGTGTGCTCAATGTCCTGGCCTGCTGCCCTCCCAGGAGAATGAAACCAACTTCATGAACCTCGGCAGACTTTGTTCAGCAAACACTTATCACTGAGAACAGCCCTCGCTTGGCAGCACAGAGGAAAGTTTGCCCTTTAGAGGCAATCAATTATTGCATATTCCTAAAACATCTTATTGTTCTTGGAGTCTGCTGCAAGGGGTGGCTTGCCATTTCATCTGACCTTGAGCAGGGACTCTACAGAGCAGGCTCTAATCTCAGAAACACTGGTGTAAATCTGAGGTTAATCAGTGGAGTTATTTTGTATTTTTCAGACAAGAAACAAAACCACGAGTGTTTTTTAGAGGACGCTTAGTTAACTCTGTCCAAGCAACCCCACCTTGTTAGATAACATCCTATGCCACTTTCCCACCTCAGAGTTCCCACAACCACACCCATCCTCCAGGATGGTCCAACACCAGATCGATGGTCTCGTTTGCTGCCATGGTACCATCTCTCCTCAGATACTACCAGACATTGCCAGCCTGAAGAAACACTGGGTGTCAAGGCGAGGTGTGAGGTCACCATCTGACACTGCACACACAGGAGTAAGGGCTGCAAAGATGCAGAGCTGTCCAAGTGGGACCTGTAAATCTCAGGCTCAGAGTCTGAAAGACACAAGTTTGGGTCAGAATCCATTAGATTCAGATTAAAAGGACCAGGGGCCTCTCTTGCAGCAGTAGAAGACTCACATGAAGGCACAAAATACCCTACAAACCAGATCTAATATTTTTCTTCCAATCCTTCTGTGTTTTAAATCACCTACAGCTGTAGTCATGACAAAACATTCAAAAGCAGACAGGCTTTTTGGCTGTTGGTGTTGTCTTAAATGCTTCAGCTCACAGGAACAAGCTGCATTCTGCACAAAAAGGCTTCATTTTTTGAGCCATCAGTGATCCCTCCTTAGGCTTTCGCTGACCACGGTACAGCTGCAAGTGGGCACCAGAAACAGACCTGGGATGCATTTAGGTACCAAAATAACCACCAAGAAGTTAACTTTAGTATAACACAGCCAGACCTGTGTGTACATACACACAGCACAATGTTTATAATAAAAGAGACAAACAGGAGGGCTCAGATTGCATAAGCGAAGCAGAAGTGTTGTCTCCTCTTCATAAATGCTCTTGTTTTCCCATTAACATCTCCCATCTGTTTGGGGTCTGACCTCAGCAGCTCGGCCGGACGTGTTCCTCTCTTTCCCACGATGTTCCCATATAAGGTGATCTCTCTGCCCCTGCAGCAGGATTTTCATTTGCTCAGGTTTCGCCCCGCTCTGATTTGCTGGTCTCTGTGGGTCGAGCTCTCCCTCAGCTCTGCTCTGCAGCTTCCACACAGCGGTGGCTGTAAAGGGAGGGGAAAGGCAGGAGGGAGCAACGAGGCAGGTCTGGAGAGCTCTGGGTGGTTCATCTGCAGGCTCTGTTCTCCCTCTGCCACACATTGCCTCTGCCACGAGCAGCTTCCCAAAGCCTTTCCCAAGCAATATAAAACATGAACTCTGTCCAGAGAGCGGGGTGGAACTACAGGGCTGAATAGTTGTAATAGCTCTCATGTCATTAGGAATCTTTGCTTCAAAACCTGAATCACTCTCAGCACTAACTTGGGAATGTGGAAAATGACCACAGAATTATAGAACAAATATGCTGGACCACTGACCCTCAATTCTGCAAGACTTTACACAGATACCACACCGCCCAACTAAGATAACTTAAGACAAGTTAAGCATCAAACAAATATCTCAGCTGCTTCCTGTAATATTTACTCAAGGCTGCACTGAGAGCTTATAATCTCTTTTATGTCTGTGAAGATTCTCTTGTGATAAAGAGGTCAAGGCACTCAGCTAAGCCTTGATTATTTTTTTTAAAGCAGTAATTTTGAATATTCAGACACCACTGCAGACTGTAAATACAAAGCAGAGGAGAGGCAGCCTGGGGGAGCAGAATGGCTCTTGGGGCTGCTTGTATGAAGAGCACAAAACTGTTGGAGGAAAGGACTGTGACAACCTAAAACTTAAAGGGTAACACAGGATCTCTCACACCTTCTGCAAGTTGGGAAGTCCCACAAAACTGGGCTCCAGTGTGTGATTTTGCTCCTGCCTCAGTTGCTTGAGCTTTCAAGCAGGTCAACAAACTGGTTGTTGATCAGTCCACTTTTAGCCCACTTTTAATGATCTCTGGTCATGGAGGTCTCCTTCCCCAGAGTCAGAACAATCAGACTTCATGGGTTTCCATCTCACACTCTTTTTTTCTTATCTTGGCATTTTCTAAAGCTTTCATACATCCTTCCTCTTCTTTATCTGTTACCTCTTTAACATTAGAGAGATATGAGAAGAGGGGAACATTCCTTTCAGTGTGGGGACTGAAAGAATCTGATATAGAAGAGAGTCTCAGAGCAGCACCAGCCCACTTTATCCAGCACAGACCCCTCTCCATCCTCACCACCACAATCTCTCTGCCCTCTGAAGAAAGGCTGTGTAACAGCGTTTACAGAAACAGTGTTTCTCCAGGATTAAGTGGTGGTGGACCCGCAGGCAACACTCCCTGTGAACTCAGTCTACACAGAGCAGGTTTGGCCCCAGCGCCTCCAGCAGAAATACCATTTTCATTTGCTCTCTCTGTGTCCTGCATGCTCAAAATACTCACCAGAGAAAACTGTAATTGATACCAGGAGAGCATGACAAGGGAAAGTAGATCTCTTCTGGGAAATTGTAGGTAAATACGATTCCTAAAGGTCAGTATAGGGACTGACAGCACAAAGGAAACACGATCTGGTTTTAAAGTTCAAATCCAGGAGTCAGAAGACCTGGATTATGTTCCTGGCTCTACCACAGCTTTCATGAACAACCACAAGCCACCCGTCCATCCCCTTTGTGATTGTTTAACCAGTTAAAAGCCTGGACACCAGTGCAGTGTCACTGCTCAGCCTTCCCGTGAAGAAGGGGATTACATTTAATTAAATCATTTTATGAAGTGCTTTCTGTATCTCAGAAGGGAAAAAAGAGCTCATCCAAGATAGTCGCAGTGGTTAGAATTGCAAAGTATTACAGTTATGCTACTTACTGAGTCAAATCCTGCAGTGATTTACAACCTGTGCATTTCAACTGGCACCAATTTGAATGACTCACTGCATATTTTAATCCATCATCTGGGGACTCATATGGGATTCTGAGACTATCCAAGAACTCAATTGCAACAGCAGAGAGGCTCCAAAATCCACCTATTTCAGGTCTAAGCATGGCTTTTGAAGGATCTGCAAGAAAAATCTTGCAGATTGAGAGATTTCAGGAACATGTTTCTCTTTAAGATATAGTCTGGTTTGGATTGTTTGGTGGTTTTGGAGCTGCTGTCCCTGTTTCAGGTTTATGCCCTACATATTTGCGGGTACTTCGAGGCTGAAAACTGATGTCCAAGCCGGAGGACATACATTTGCCATCTGCCCCAGGGTGAAGCACAGGCCCGCCGTTCCCGTCCCACACGGATCCTCTGCGCACCTTTCCATCTCAAAGGAATGAAGGAACGTTCACCTGACACCCCCACCAGCCCCTTTGCGCTGTCAGAGCCTGCCAGAAACCTTAACTGGGTAACTGCAGCAATCTGTTTGTGCATCTCCCACACGCGCCGCAACCACCTCCCCCGGGAGGAGCCGCAGAGCCAGGTTTATCCTGCGGAGGGTGAAATCTCGGACCTGTTCCTGCCGCTCCTCGCACTTGTGCCGTGGCGGAGCCGCAGGGCAGCCTTGCCCGGTGCCGTGTCCGCCCCAGAGCGCCCACAGCGACCTCGGCCGCGGACCCTGGACGGGACTGAGCGGGAAGGGCTGCTCGGGGCGCACTGCGACGGCTTCCTCGGGCTAAGCGGCTGCGAGGACAGCGAAACACGCGCGGGGCGGGCGGGAGAGCCCGGGAGGGACCGCCGTGTCGCGGTCCCCACACACCCACACCCGCCCCGCCCGTGACCGCACCCCGGAGACGCCGCCACAGACAGAACGCCCCTCACGGCGTGGCCACGCCCACGGCCCCGGCTGACCACGCCTCCCACAATCAAACCACGCCCATCCAGAGCCAGACCCCTCACACACAGAGCCCAGCCCCGCCCATCGCGGGACGGCCACGCCCCCTCATCATCAGACCCCGCCCCCTTCCCCCGCCCGGAGCCGTCCCGGTTCCCGCCGCTCCGCCGTGGCATCGGAAGTGACGTCACGCCGTATCCCGGCAACCGCCCCCGCCGTGCCGGGAGGCTCCTCCGGGGCCTCCTCGCAGGGCCCGGCCCGGACCCCCTGCCCGGACCCCCGCCCCCGCCCCCGCCCCCGCCGCCGCCGGGTGCCCCCCGGACACCGCCATGGGTGACCAAATGCAGTTCATTGTCGAGAAGCTCAATCAGGAGCCCTTCAGGAAGAACTACAACTTAGTCTCGTTTGACTCCCTGGAGTCGGTGCAGCTGCTGCAGCTGCTCAATGATGTTCTGGGCGAGATTGATCCGAAGGTAAGGGGGGCGCTCAGAGCAGCCCACACCTCCTGCGGTGGGTTTGGCACCGAAATGTGCTTTTCTTGAGGTCTGGCTCGGTGTAATCCCGCGGCGTGCTTGGCTTTTCAAAACAGCTCGTGTGGATCTTCCTGGGAATAACTGTGCCTGGCAGGAATCCTTCCCGTCAATACATCTGAGTGTGTAAAAACGTTTGCAAAGCAGCAGATGTTCCTTGGGGCGGGCACTGGATCCCTGCCCCCAGAGACTGATCACTGGATGGTTTGCTTGTGAAACTCAGGATGTAGATGTTGGTTCATGCTGAGAACCTTCACGCTCTTAGGGCAAGGTCAGGCTGTGCCCTGCACACACACACGTGTCCACACATCTGGGGCATGGATACCTGTGCCTTGGAGTGCCAGGATGCCTGAATTCCTGCTTGGATGTGCTCACGGTGTCTGTACAGATGATTCCTGTGAGCAGGGAGAATGGTAATTTAGCATGAATTTACCTGAGCACTCATGTTGGAGAAAATCCACTAGAAGAGAATTGAAGTTTGGTGATAAAAGGGATGTTCTGTGCAGAGCATCTCACTATCATTTGATAGAGTAATAAAGTCAATTCTTTTAGTGTTGCCAGTTAATTGATACCACTTGGACAATGAAGTAGATAATAATTGTAATTAATTATAGTTAACAATATAATTATAATAATTAGCAATTACTTATAAAATAAGTAATTTAATAATTACAATATTTAGTAGTATTTTTAATATAATAATTATTACTATATATCATTAATTGATTTTTACAAATTGTTTAGCATGCTGTTGACATTAGAGAGGAGCTGCCAGAACAAACAGCTAAAAGAATGCTGAACCTCCTTGGAATTCTCAAATACAAACCTCCAGGGAGTGTGTCAGACCTGTGAGTATCCTTTTACCTGCAAACCATGTTAAAACATCGCTTGCTGCTCATGTGGTAGCAACCTTTAATTCAGGTGAGAGCTGTTCCCGTGTCCCTGTGGATGCTGGACGGGGTGCCAGGTGCGGTGGCACAGGTTGGGATGGGGTGCCAGGTGCGGTGGCACAGGTTGGGATGGGATCCCAGGTGTGGTGGCACAGGTTGGGATGGGATCCCAGGAGCGGTGGCACAGGTTGGGATGAGTTCCCAGGAGCGGTGGCACAGGTTGGGATGGGTTCCCAGGTGCAGTGGCACAGGTTGGGATGGGGTGCCAGGTGCGGTGGCACAGGTTGGGATGGGATCCCAGGTGCAGTGGCACAGGTTGGGATGGGGTGCCAGGTGCAGTGGCACAGGTTGGGATGAGTTCCCAGGTGCAGTGGCACAGGCTGGGATGGGATCCCAGGTGCGGTGGCACAGGTTGGGATGAGTTCCCAGGTGCAGTGGCACAGGCTGGGATGGGATCCCAGGAGCGGTGGCACAGGTTGGGATGGGATCCCAGGAGCGGTGGCACAGGTTGGGATGGGGTGCCAGGTGCAGTGGCACAGGCTGGGATGGGTTCCCAGGTGCGGTGGCACAGGTTGGGATGGGTTCCCAGGTGCAGTGGCACAGGTTGGGATGGGATCCCAGGTGCGGTGGCACAGGTTGGGATGGGGTGCCAGGTGCAGTGGCACAGGCTGGGATGGGTTCCCAGGTGCAGTGGCACAGGCTGGGGATGGGATCCCAGGTGCAGTGGCACAGGTTGGGATGGGATCCCAGGTGCAGTGGCACAGGTTGGGATGGGATCCCAGGTGCAGTGGCACAGGTTGGGATGGGGTGCCAGGTGCAGTGGCACAGGCTGGGATGGGTTCCCAGGTGCGGTGGCACAGGCTGGGATGGGTTCCCAGGTGCAGTGGCACAGGTTGGGATGGGTTCCCAGGTGCGGTGGCACAGGTTGGGATGGGATCCCAGGTGCAGTGGCACACCTGGGCAGGTGCAGTGGCGGGCGCTGCCGGCAGAGGGCACTGCCCGCCCGGCAGGGTCGGCCCGGCCCGGCCCGGCCCGTCCTCGCCGCGCCCGAGGCGGGAGGGATTCACCTGCGCCAGGTGATCCCCAAATCCCGAGCCCCGCCCACCCTACCAGCATTCCCCGAGGCTGCCGCAGGGAACCTGGAGTTGTCCCTCCCGGTTTTATCCTTTTAGTGGGTTATGGGTTTTTCATCTGCCTCAAGGGAGCAGAATGGGGATTCTAAGTCGAAAACTGCCATCATAGAATCCCAGAATGGTTTGGACTGGGAGGGATCTTAAAAACCAAAAAACCATCCAGACACCTCCTGCTAGACCAGGTTGTTCCAAGCTCCATCCAACCTGGACTTGAACACTTCCAGGGATGGGGCAGGCACAGCTTCTCTGGGCAACCTTCTCTGGGCCTCACCACCCTCACAGGGAAGAATTTCTCCCCAGTATCCCATCTAAGCCTACCTTCTGTTAGTGGGAATCCATTCCCCTTTGTCCTGTCACTCCAGGCCCTTGTAAATGGTCTCTCCCCATCTTTCCTGTCGTCTCCTTCAGATCCTGGAAGAGACAATTAGCTCACACAATTATACACCCTGGAGCCCTCTCTCTTCCAGGCTGAACAATCCCAACCCTCTCAGCCTCATCATGAGCGTTTTCTCTTTTAACAGCATTAAGAACATCATTAGCCAAGTGGGGAAGGAACATCAAAACATTGCAAATTCTTTGTTCCAGGCCAGCATTCCTTAGGCTGAGATTCACTGGTGTTCTCTCTGTCCCTGTCACACAGAAGTGCTTTTCGCCAGGGGTTGGTCACGGGGAGCAAACCTGTCGTTCATCCCCTCTTACACTGGCTTCTGCAGAGGACCAGTGAGCTCAAGAAAAGAGCCTACCTGGCCCGTTTCTTGGTGAAACTGGAAGTGCCAGCAGAGTTTCTCCAGGATGATACCGTGGCTGACATCAACAAACAGGTACCGCTTGTCACATTTTATGTGAATGAAAGTGCTGGCGGGAGGAGGGATGAAGGAACCAGGGAGTTAATGTTTATGTTCAGAGCATGTTGGCATCAAGAATGAGCAAAGATTCGTAATAAGAAATAGATGTCTTGACCACTTCCCTTCCAATAACCCTGAATTTGGATGTTAATAGGCAGTATTGAATTAAAAGGCTTTCAACCCGTTAAGTACTGGGTGCCAAATCACGTCCAGAGCCATGTTCCATTTATTTTTTAACATCTTTTTTCCTATGAACTATGACATGTAAGTTTTTAATTGTAAATTACCACTTCAAAGCAGTCCAGAAAATGTTATCACCAAAAGCCAGTGTCTCCTAATTGTCAATTGAATGTATTTGGTAGTCGTGATTGTCAATTGATAGTATCTGATGCCTAATATTTGTGTTAACCTTATTCCACTTTTGCTTCAACCGTTTATTTTTTGGTGAATAAGTAAAAGATTTCTTTTTTTCTGTGCTGACATTCCTACTTATTATGTTCCCACTTCTTTTGTGAGCATTGAATGTTGATTTTAGATAGTCAGACTGGGTGGGTTTGAATTGTAAAACTTCAAGTGAACCAAAGCTAGGGGTTTATATCTGTATTACCTGAAGTACATATTTACTTTTTTTTTTAGTCCAGTTTTCTGTGCCTTTTGTTTTTTAAAACCACTGTGGTTTTTAGTGTTTGTAGCAGGTAACTTGATTTATTAACTGTGCACCAGCAAAGCTGAACAGTCTGACTGAAGCTTGACCAAGCCTTTTATTTTTTTGTTACCTCTAACAATATTGGATTTATAACTCGGGGTAACTCAGCAGAGGTAGTAAAAAGAGAAAGGAATGCAGATTGTATGTTTTTTCAGTATGTCACGGTCTTAATATGTATAAATATCCACCTCCATAATTTCCATTACGTAAGATGTGTTCCTTTTTGGGATTACAGTAATAGAACCATCTTATTAAACTAATACCCTGCTGATTAATTCAAAACAGAAGCTGGGGTAACAGAATGCCTTACTGCAGTTTAGCATGACAATGCAAATATTTAGATACTAATGCATTAAAGAACTTAGCCTAAATGATTTAGATACAGGCTTGCAGTGGTGTCTTTTAAGAGAAATTTCAAATAAGATTTTAAAAATGAGCAACTTCAGGAGTTAATTTAGTTGTCCAGTCTTCAATGAGTTGCTCCCAGCTACCAGGAATCTTCCTTTCCATATAGGAACCTGGGTGTTCTTTGGTCATTTGAGTGTGTCCCATATTCCAGGTGCATGTGGGGGTACCCACAGTGAAAAGTGAGAGCTTTCCCTCCTGATCCATCAAACTGTGCTCTGCCCTTGTTTGAGTCCTGCCATTGGTCTTGAAATTTTGTGCCCATTAAGTAAAAGATTTCCTAAACTCCCCTTCTGACCGAGGTAGAGACACACAAAGGAAATCTGCTGGACAGCAGAAGTGGGGAAAGCACTTGCTCAGGGACCACCTGGTAGTTCATTTTTGTTCAAGGACTTGCACGGTGCATTAGTGGCATCGTGGAAATCAGCTGGGTTTTCCACTCCTAACTTGTTCCTCCTTGTCCAGCCTGTGCATTCCTTATCACACCTTTATTTGCCATTCAGTCCAGCACTTTCTCTGTGGTTTTATCTTCTTCTCAGTAGCCATTTTATTGCTATTTTTTTGAATTCATTCCAGCCTGTCAGTCTGTGCTTGAAACTGCAACAACCAGACCCGAGCAGAGCGCTCTGGATGCTGGTTCCCCAGGGTTTTACAGAATGGAATTGCTGCTTCACTGCTCAGGGCTTTGATGCCTTTGTTTGAACTGGCCTTTGCTGTTGCCATTTTGTGTTCAACTTTCATATCAACTGCTCTTTCCAGGAAGTAGAAAAAAAAAAAAAAAAAAGTGACTTGATATTCTCTTTTTAGATTTTTCCATCTCATTGAATGGCTGTTTCTGTGGAGATTATCTTCCCTTATACCCTCAGCTTGCATTTCTCCGAGTCGAATCTAAATTTATTTCCTCTCCATATTCCTAAACTCTTTCTGTGCCCTGTTATTTCTCTGCCCACACAGACTTTCACACTGCCTCTCAGTTTAAGATTCCTGGTGGGCACTGTGCTGGTGTGGAAGTAGCACTCTGTCTCCTTCTCCCTGAGTGCTGAGCTGCATCAGTCAATCCCTGCGAGGTACCCGGCTTATGCAACGCGTCACAGCCCCTCCTCACGTGTCACCTCAGCTCTGCTCTTGGGCCACCCTGCAAATTCCAGCCCCACGTTCTCAGCTGAGTGTGCTGTTAGGTCAGGCTCTTCCTTTTTGGGGCTGATAAATGTGTAGGTGTGATATACACGGATTTAGAGTGAGAGAGAATAGTTTGTTCACGTGGATTTGTCCCTCTCAGGTCGCATCTCTCTGTTTTGAAAATACACTGTGCGTTACAAGGGAAAATACCAAAGAAGTTGTGAAATTCTGATTGGACCTTTAAATGCAAGATAAATGTGATATTTTAAATTCTGTTTTATAACTTGACAAGCTTTTGCAGTGAAAAAAATGCATTTTATTCTTTTTCTCACCATACTTCTATATGTCTATATACTATCATAGTAATAAAGCAATGTGTTGATCTGAAAATCCTCAGGCACAGAGCTCACTCTGCACGATTTCTGTTTCATTTTGTAGCATGAAGAACTCATGGAAGCATTTAAAAACCTGCACAAGGAGTACGAGCAGCTGAAAATATCTGGTTTATCCACTGCAGAGATAAGAAGGGTAAAAAAAAAAAAAAAAAAAAAAGCACAGCTTTTCTTTAGTTGTTTTTGTTGTTTTTTGTAAGTTGTAGAGGCCAGAGCTGGTGGGCTCTGCAGCTGCCTTTTGGAAACTGTGCTGTGTTGGCAAACAGAGCAGAAAGTCTTTGCTCGTGCTCAGAGCGGAGCTTTCTGGAGCAGATTGGGCAGTGAGGCTGCCAAGACTCTGTTCAGCATGATTTCCAAATATTAGAACTCCATTTCCTCTGAATGCAAACTCATACAAAGCCTTTTGCTCTCCTGATACAGGGTAATAATTCCAGAGGGTGTTGAATGAATTAAGAGCTTAAGTCAACAGTGATGATGAACCCGTGTGGATAAAGTGTTAAGTAAAGATATTTGCCCTGTTTCAGCAAAATAATTAAGCCTGTGTACAGCTTTCCAGGGCACATAGAGACAGGCCAAGCAGATGTTGAGATGTACATTTGGAGAATTTATTTCCCTTTCTCTCATAACTATCAATCTGTGGAGTCCTGCTGTTGCAAAATAGGATTAAAGGAAAATAATAATCAGATACATATTTCAGCACTAGAAAGTGTTTTGTTTTTTTTTTTTACCACAGTTTTAATACAAAAAGCAACAGCAGACATCCCTCATGTGCAGCTTCTTGCAAAATGGTCTGCCAGGAAGCGGGTAATGACGGTGACATTAAGAACATATGTCAGGCTGCCTCAGATGTTGAGTTCATGCTGATTTTTCCTTGGTGGTGTGTGTTTGTTTTTGTTTTAGAGAAATCCACCTGCTTTTATTTTAAATGTTCACACTAATAGTCAGGGATGCAGATGAGGAGTGTTAGCATAAGAGGGAGTGGGAGCTGTGGGGGAAGTAGGAGAGATTGGAATCCTGGGTGTTCTGATCATAGATCAATAAAATTATAACCACCTCCATATATTCAGAGAAGAATTCTGATTTTCATATTAATTAGAAGAGAATTTAGTCCAATCCAACATACATGTAAATAAGTTAATATTTATTTACGCTTTTTTTTCTGCTTTTTAGGACATCAGTGCGATGGAAGAGGAGAAAGATCAACTGGTCAAAAGAGTGGAGCGTCTCAAGAAGAGGGTAATAGGAGAAGTAACACTGTTCCATTTCAGTGTCATAATCCTTGGCTTGCAACTCTGATTTTGGAATGCAAACAGGGATTAAGATAAACATACTGTATGTCTAGGAAGGAATCGAGTAACTAATTGACCTACAGGGAATCTCCCAGGCCTCAGTCCAGGGCTTTTAAGAATCTCAAGTCCAGTGCTTTGCTGTCACTTCTGAGTAGTAACGTGCATGGAAAGGAAGTGCTAAGTGGGCTTGTGAGACATATGATCCCTTTAATGTATTTCTCAACTATCTGACAGCAACATGCACTATTTATCCACTTGCTGTAGGTGGAGACAGTACAAAATCATCAACGGATGCTTGAAATAGCAAGACAGCTCCGCTTGGAGAAAGAGAGAGAAGAATCTCTGGCTCAACAGAAACAGGAACAAAAAAGTCAGGTACTGACACAAAAACATCCCTGTTAAAATCAAGAGCTGTTGACGTTTGGTTGGGAATCAGGCATTTCAAAAAGACAGCAGGACCAACAGTAGAGAGTTTCTCCCGACCCCAGAAAATGAAATCTCATTTAAAAGATCTGTGTAGATTTTAAGGGAAGAGGCTTGACCCTGCAAGTTTTGAACAGCACAGTGAAGGTACTTGGCTGCCTCAGCTGCCACTGACATCATCCTTGAGTGTTCCCAGGAAACGTTCCATGACTTACTGCCGGAGCACCCGAAGGGAACTTGTCATATTTATGGGAGTGAGCAAATGTTTCCTTGGTTTGATTTCTATCTCTGTGCATCTGCACTGAGATTTCAGGGACTGAGCAGCACAGCAAGTGCCTCAGCTTCTCCCTGGGTGGGGGGGAATATGTATTCAGGAGCAACCTTGGGATTTTGGTCCCCAAATTTGACAAAAGTGCTGTCCTGAGAAGCACTGGAAGCTGCCAACACAGTGGATGTCAACACCTCCGAGTATAAGGGTGGGTTTTATTCCTGCCCTATGCTGTCAGAACAAGGCACTTCCATAAAATCCAGTGCCATTTTATTATACCATCTCACCAAATTCTGTAGCCTGAACTGCAGCACTGCATTAAAAGGGGAAACCCCCCAGATTTCCTGTATTGCAGTCTGTGTCTGGATGTGGATCAATGGGAATTAGGAGCTCTCAAGCTGTTGGGTCTTTCCTTGAACCTGAATGAGATCACGAGTAAAATGAATGTGACATCCAGCTAATTCCAGCTCTTAGTCCACATCTCCATAAATCATAAACAGGCAGATCAGCTGGAGGTTGTTTGGAGGTTGTTTCCATCTGCTCTTGGGATGGACAGTGGATAGCTGTGACAGCTCAGCTGCATTGCAGGGACTGTAGGGTAAGGACAGTTACCTGCTGCAGTCCTGATTCTCACTGCCTTTTGCTGTTGTTGTAATGCTCAAGCCACTTACAGTTTTGGTTGCAAACTGTTGAATGAAGTTCTGCCATAAAGTATCACTTGGGAGAATGAGAATCCTCTCTTCAATTAACATTAGGGAATCTCAAATAAACCCAGGCCAAGTGTTGAAAATTTGGTCTGGCACATTCCCTTGTGGAACAGAAACTCACCAGATGCTTAGAGCTGCCATTTTTTCTGTTTGGGGTTCTTTTGCTCTTTTGGTTCAGTTGTTTGAACATGGATTTCCAAGGAATGAGCTCATGTGTGTCCAATTCTCCCTCCAAAGCTGTTCCACGCAGAGCAGAGGCTGCAGAGAGCCCAACTGCAGCTGAAGGAGATGCAGGATGCAGTAGCTGATTCAAAACCTGAAAGTAAGTACTGATCTACAAAAGGGTTACACTTCTCTGGTAGAAATTAAATCAAAACCTCTTGCTCAGTCAGAAGTTTGCCTTTCCTAAGCTTTTATGCCTTTTGTGTTTGTAATTGGGCATTGGTGAAATACTGCTTCCTGAAAATGCTCTCAATGAATGGACAAATACATTGAATACTGTGTTTTACTCAGTAGAGGCTTGTTTTTGTAGTTGCCTTCTATAAAATATTTGCTTGAAAAGCTTTAAGCTCTGTTTCTTATTGTAGTGTAATTTTATGCTGTAGTTTCGTAAGGTGCCAAAAATAAAGCTATTTCCTAATTCAGCCGTTTTTAATAGACTGTAGATTATATTTAATTGTATTTGTATACACAGCACACACTTTTAATGTGTGTGATTATAAATATATGGATATAAATATATAGATACTAGATATATCTGTATATTGAAGCCTCTATATTTATATATTAGTGTATTTGTTTATATGTGAAAATTCTTAGTTCTCTCTATACCACTGTAACTTATTGAGCTGGATGTTGCTGAATTACATTAATAACACCAAGATTGCTTCTCCTTGTTTTCAGTGATATCTCGGACTGCAAATAACTAAAGCAAAATAAATTAGATGCCTTGTGGAGTGAGTTAGTTCCTCATGCTCATGGTGGTGGAAGGAGTTGCAGTTACTGGAGAAATGTGTAACTAAGTGTCTCTGAAGGACAATTTGACAACCTCCAGGTTTCTGGTGATTTAATCACTTTGAAGGAAATGCACCAAGGATTATCCTGGCAGTTTTAGTTTGGTTTAGTAAAGCAAGCCCTTGTCCTACTCTTTCAAGAACATTTGCTGTTTCAGTTGCATCACTGAGCTGCTTTGGCAGCTCCTCTGAGTTAAAGAAGTTTTTTTTCAGTCTCCACCTCGTTGTGTTGTTATTACTCTGTAATTTTACTTTCATTTTTTTACAATGCTCATCAGCCACTGAACCACAAGTGGGACTAAAGGAGCATCTGAACCATCTTCTTCACTCACAGGGCCCTGCAGTGGATTTTATAACTGCTCCTTTTTTGCAGTAGCTACCAGAGAGTTTATACAGCAAAGCTGTATCAACAGTTCTGTCTCAGTTCCTGGGGTTTTTTAAAGGCCAATGGAAACTTGACGGGTTCAGTTCACAGAAGCAAAGGTAACATCATAAAAAGGCAGTAAATACGTCATGTCATCGTTGAGATGAAAATAAAGTTAACATATTTAATTTCCTTATCTTGAGTTCTACTTGCAGGGGAAAACAAAAAAGTATTTAGATGTTCCAAAGCAGAGCTTGGAGTCATTACTTAAGAAAACTTGTGTTGAAATTCTGCCCAGACAAAGACTTCAGGACTCAGCTCTGTAATTACTCTTCCCCACTGGAGTTACAAAGGCACTGCCTGTAGCAGCAATTACAGAAAGCCAGCTGTTTTTTAGTAATTGGAATTAGGTGACCACAGTGCACTGCATAGGTTCCATTTGTTTTAAAGGCTTTGCTGGGTTACAGTTAGCACAGTGTATTTTAGTTTGAAAATTCCCTTTGGCTGCAGTTTGGTACCTCAGCTGCCTCCTCATCTCAGGGCAGTTTGTCTGCTGACAGTCCAACAACTGGAGTTTCACTGGAAGTCAGATCCTTTCCTTTAAAAGAAATGTCTTTCATTTTTAATACTTCAGTATCTTAATACTTCAGCTTTTACTTCCTAGGTAAGATAAAACGTTAAAAGTCATTCATGAGTAGCAGCTTTGTTGTTTGTCTTCTGGGTTTGATCACTTCATAATTAATTTAGGATGAAGTGCTTTGAGGAAATATGAAGGAACTCTTTAAGGAATGCAACTCCCATGTATTCCTGAGCATCATTAACATATAATTAGCATCAGCCTGCTTGAATGTGCCAGGAAAATACAGCTTATGGTGAGGAGGTTCTCAACTCCTAGAAACATAATATTTAGGAGACTTTGTATTGTATCATTGATTGTTGTGAGCTGTTCTGGAGACTAAAATGGATGATGGTTTCACAGAACCTTCCCTGATTTTTAACTTCTTTCTTTCCCTTTATTAACTTCAGCCCTTCCCTGTTTATTAACTTCAGTCTTTCCCTATTTATTAACTTAGAACTACTTAGGATGTTGTTCAGTTAGAAAGGGATTTGCTGCTGGTAGCCCCAAATAACATGAATTTGCAGATCCTGGAGGGTTTTCTTCTGTTGTTGTTCTGGATATGAGTAATATTTTTATTAACACTGGCCACCAGTTTGAACAACCATAACCCAGCCCGTGCTTTCTCTCCAAGATTGCCACTTTTTGCTTTGATTATCTCTGCTGGCACAAACACAAATTGTTAATGTGAAGAAACGAACTGAGTGACTGAAATTCTTCATCTCTGTCCACTGTACAGGACATTATTGGTCACTTTATTGGCAAAAATGTGAAAAAAGTGGATGAGTAGCTTGAAAATGTTGATTACAGGAATTGTTAAATGATTGTTTATAAACAGTGAGGTGTGTAATTTATAAAATTCATGAAGTTCGTGTGTAGTCACAGATTTTGGACGCTGGGAATGTCACAGACACCGCTCAAGGAGGAATTGCTTTGTACAGATGTCTATTTTCTTTCATTCTTGATGAAAAATAGAAAGTTAACAAGCTATAATTTAAATATTCCATTTGATAGAAAACATTAACATTTTTCTTTTCCACAGAACCGCCTTTCCCTAAAATTCCAGAGTTAAATGATCTCCTCCAAAACTGCAGACCACATTGGAATTAAAGTTCTAGAAGTATTTGGTAAAAGAGACTGGCTCAGGTGGAACTTTATTTCCATCTTTAAAAGATTTTATTTATTATAAAGTGACTGTCAGTTAATGCAAGGTGGGGGTAAAAGCACTTTTAGGATAATTTGGTATCTCTGATGAGATGACAAGTCTGGTTGGTAAGACTGGGAGTGTTTTTAAGGTCATTGACTCTTGCACTTCATTTTGAAGAACAAACAAGGCAGCAAAAATTCAACGTGACCTCTGTTAAAAGGATGCCAAGGAGTTTAGTGGAAGGTTTAGGAAGGAGTGGAATCATCACCCAGTGGGTGTTTGGCTCTTTTCTGTTTAGCATTTACACCAGATTCCTGCAAGAAAGTAGCAAATGATCCCTGGGGAAATAAAAACAGGGAAGTGACTGAAAAATGAGGAGACTGTTGATTTGAAGGGACTGGAATCACTTAGGAAGCCAAGCCCATGCCAACAGGTTCTATTTTAAGGAATAGCCAAATTCCACGGTATTCCTCCAGGAATAATGTACATGCAATGGATTTATGGAATGTGAGGCTCTTTCCTAATAAGTGACTCTGCAAAGAGCTTGGGAGTCAGGTGTGAAAATGGTGGCACAGGAGCTCCCAGGGTCATAAATGAGGGGATATCCATGCATTTATTTCTGGGAGGAAATGCAAGAGCAGGGTCACCCTGCCCCTGGTTCGGGCTCTGAGGTGTCCATCACTGCAGCCTGTGACAGTTCAACACTCCAGAAGAACTCTGAAAGGTCAGAGAGCTCTTTCAAAGAGCTCTACTAATTACTATAAACGTGGAAAGCATAATTTACAGTGGCAAATTCAGGAAGCTTTTCAGATTTTCAAGGATATATTGAAGGGGTGATTGGTCTGTCAGTGTTTGCATGTCCCAGGCCTCTGTTTAATATCCCTGTTTAAAACCCCTGTTTAATAGAGGGAAATTGGAAATTTCTAACATTGGAAGCTGTGGAGGGAATCATTTCAGTCCCTGCAGAAAGGGATTTGATGTTGGAAGTCTGTTCCAGACGTGCCTTTGTCGTGGCCTTCCGATGGGATATTGGATAGAGTATTGGCAGAGAATCTGTAAAATGAGGGCCCCTCTCTCTTTTTCCCCCTTTTAAAAGCTGAATTCCTGTTGCAAATGGTTCTGGTCCAGAATGTGCAGTTGGCATCCCCATGGTGGGAAAAGAAGTGGGAACCTGAGCATGAGGTGAACCAAGTTTTAGGTCCACCAGCAGAATTATGCAGAGAAAGTCTCCTCTCGTCTACATGACCGAGCAAGCAGGAATAAACTCTTTTCTCCCATCCCTCTCTTTGTAATAATAATAATAATAATAACGAAAAAATTTGAATGGAAAACATGAGGAGTTGCTGTGAATAGCTCTGCACATGTAAATGCGTGGTTGGCAGAGCCTTGTTAAAACAACCTTAGGGCACAGGGCCAGATTTCTGGGCCGCTTACGTGTGTACGTTTTGTAACCGTAAGTCAATGTTGAAACATTAAAAACAGAATTTATATGTGTAATGGAAAGATTTGAGGTATGCTGGCTTTTTTTTTTTTTTTTTTCCCTCCTCTTTAGCCTGGGAATTTGCAAAGAATGTTTTTCACTGTAAAAAACCAAAACAAAACAAAAAACCCAAAACCCCGAACCAAGAGCTGCTCCATGTTTGGGTTTTTAAGGCTGTGTTAAGCAGCAGAAGTAGCTTTTAGGTAGTTACTTCTCCTTGTGTTGAATTGAAGAGGATGGAAAATATATCCAATGTATTTAGGGAAGAAGCATTAGTCATGAGGGATGTCGACATCACGTCTTTCCCCATCAAGGTGTCAGGTTTTAACTCGCTTTGTTGCTCGTAGCAATGCCAGGAATAAGCACAAGAACCAGTCGGGGTGTGACAGGAGTTGGGAGCAACTCTGAGGTTATTTGGGAAATAAATCAGATAGTGATCAAGGTTATAGCCCATGAAGTCAAAAGGTCCCTGCTCTTATCAAAGCTCTTGTGGTTCTTTGCTGAGTTTATTGTCATATCTGCAACAAATCCTTTGGGCTGCACGTTTTGATCAGAGAACTGGAGCAGCACAAGAAATAAAGTACAGGTTATTTATGCAGATTTACTTTTTTTCTGCTAAGAAAACCAAGAAGTTCATTTGATTTAATTAAATATTAATATTTCATATCGGAATAATCAATATCACATTGATCCCCACACCAAAGAACTTGGCTATAAATACCGGGTTGGGAGTTGTGTTCTGGTGAGCTCTGAGGTGATAATTCAGCTCCCTGGGGACGTGGGAAGCAGCTTGGCTGCTTCTGCAGAGGTGGGAGATTTCTAGTGAGACATTAAAATGTGGTCCCTCCTGCCCAGCTCTGTGGTGGGCTGAGGAAGATTGGATTGGAGTTCTTGTGAAAGGAGGAATTGGGAAATCTCTCCCAGTCGGTCCTGGTGTTCCTCAGGTGCAGCTGCAGTGCCAAGGACACGATGGCTGTTCCATGCACAGAGGAACTCGGTTTTCCCACTCTGAAACCAGTTTTGGGGGCTCTTTTGCATGAGATAAATGACCTCTCCACGAAGGGGAGAAGGTCCTGCTGTAGTGTTGCTTTCCATAAACACAGAAACCAACAAACTAAACTGCTGGAAAAGAGGAATTCCCACTCATTTTTAGATTCTGTTGACTTGCCTGTGTTGGCAGCGCTGCTTTCCCCAGGGTCTGTTTTCTTTCTTCCAGTTCTTGAGGTTTTCTCAAGAGCTAATGGTTTATTTCCCCTCTGGCAGCTTTCCTGGCAGCCTGGGCTGGGAGCAGAGGGTGAGGAGGATCTCTGGGGGCAGAGTGGGAGAGGTGAAGAGCAGCAGAATAAAGGGGGCCCCTTTTCCTGGGCTGTTTTTTTTTTGTTCTGACCTTGTTTTATCAGTCAGGCTCTTTAGCCTGAGAACCAAAATCTGCTTTCATCTACATCCTTTCCCATCCCTGTTTCAGCAACATCAGCTGTACTTCTGTATCTCTGTGCTCTTCTCTGCTTGTGCAGTAAATGAAAGAGAAGAAAATTGTGAACTTCTTGTTTTTCTTGGCATTTCATTGGAACTCTGTCTTCTCCTAAATATGGAGAGAACAAAAACCCCCAACTCCAGCAAAAGAACCAAGAGTACTTACCTTTTAGTCATCTAGGTCATGAAAAATCCTCTGAAATACCCGTTCCCACTCTCATCTGACATGTAACTTCCAACTCCTGAATTCCTGGGAAGAGTTGTCTCAGAGGAGTAATTGCACTGAAGTGCCTGTTGTCAGTGCAGACTCTGCAGTGTAATTTAAATAGATGTTTCCTTTTATTCTGTTGCATTTTTCTACCTGGGAATTGTTCTTATCTGCATGTACTTGGGTTTGTTTATAAATTACCTGTTAAGGAGACTCTGTAGCACGAGCCAAGTCTTGCATGGTAAGGTGTAGTTGCATCAGGCTTGAGTAGAGCAAAGCTTGTAAATGGGGGTGCTTTTCTCAACAGAAATTTTTGCCATTATTCAGGAATTCCTCCTTGGGTTTTATATTTAACTGTTATTTTCTGCATTCTCAGTCTATAAGCTTCTTTACATTAAACATTTGTTCTTATAAGAAAAAATAGTGGTTATTTACAGGAGGCAATTTGTGAGTGTCCCAGCAATGTAAAAGACCATTAAACTGTGCCCATTTTGAGTCCTTTTCAGATGCCAGATGGAAAAAAAGCTTTATTTTAGGGGAGAAGCTCCAAGGATATAACAAATCTGTACATGAGCTGGGCCAAATTCAGATTTTTGTACAGATAAAGGTTTAATGGCTCTTTATATCAGTGCTGTGTGTTGAATTTTGCATCTGATTCAGCTGGAGTTTCAGATTAGAAGGGATTTATTTGTTTATTATGAAAAGAATCTGTCAAGGAGTTAACAGTTGTATGTTAGGGGTGCATAGTAACACCTATTGTGTTGTTTCACATCCAGATTAAAAATTTAAATCAAGTAACTCCCTTTCTTTGAGCAGTGCAAAGAAGACTCAGATGTTGTGCTGTTGTTGTTGTAATCAACCGCTCAAAGCTCCAGCGTGTTGGGGAAATCAAACTTAATTACCTGCTTTTATAGTCACGCACCGATTTCATTTGTTTTTAAGGTTTAATGAAGAAACTGGAAGAGGAGATGAATTTCCATTCCTACCTGGTTACTGAAAAAATGCCCAGAGAGCTGGAGAGTAAAAAGGCCTCGGTGTATCTGCTGCAGAAGGTGCTTGCAGAGCCAGCCATGACTCAGTCTGATCTCACTGCCCTGCAGAGCGAGGTGAGGGCACCGAGGTCACCCCGGATTGGTGTTCTGGAGCACGAGCTGAGCTTCTGGGACACTCTGGTGTTCTTATCCCTGCTTTGTACCCTTGAGAAACTGTTTTGATCCCAAAGGAGCCTCCTTTCAGCTGTAAAACCAAGGGATAATTGTCTTAATTGCTAAATGCAAACTCTCAGATAAGTTGGGTTTGGTTTTTTTTTTGAATGCCCACAAAACAAACACAAGCAAACAAACCAACCCCAAACCAAACCCCAAACCCAATCATATCCTGAGGTGCTGTTTGGGAAATGGTGTTGGCAGTTTGGAATGGTATGAGCAGAGCTGGTAATTCAGCACTAAAGGGTTGGTTTTATTCAGATTTCACTTGTTTTTAACTCTCACAGATCTGGGGGGGTTGTTTATACCAACACATACAAAGAGTTTATGGGGGGGACAACATTCCCTGAGTGATGGATCTTCACAATGTGATGCCTTAATCCATGTGCAGTGGCTCAGAACTCCTGAGTGTTTGGAATAGACCTGCATTGTTTGGTTTAGTTGTGAAGACCAACGGGAATTTGGGCATCAAATACTTGACTTACCTTTCTGGATTTTTGCAGAAGTTAAAAGCAAATGGTGTTGGAATGAGCAAAAATCCCTGTTTGTAGGATATGTGCAAAATGTGCAGAGGGATTTGTTGCCACACAAGCACATTTATGTATTTCACTCAACGAAATTTTCAGGTTTGCATAACCCTAAATGAAAGATTTACTGTTATGTTCTAGAAGAATTTAGAGGAATGCTAATTATTAGTATTTCTATTGGTGATGATGAAGATTACACCAGAGATTAACAAGGGAGGAAGAGTGGTCCTACATCCTAAATGTCTTCTTTTCCTACTTTTTGGTGTTTAATACCCCAGGATGTCCAACTCAGGTTTTGCTGTGAGATGGAGATAAGGAGGAATCAGAGTATCCATGATTAGGGATGACAGCACTAATAACTGGGAGATTAGGGCTGAAATAATAACCCAGCTCTGTGATTCAGCCTCTGCTTTCCCAGATTATTCCCTCTAATCAAAACAATGTTTGTGGCTGCAGTTCTGTCTTTCAGACATTCTTGAAACCCTGTTTTGCACATTTCTTTTCCGAGTGTATTGTGGGGTTTTTGGCAATGTTTTAAAAGGATCTGAGGGGTTTTTTTTTTCTCTTTCTCCATGAGGTAACCTCTGATTTGGTATATTTTGGAAGTATCTTCTTCTTGAAAGATAATAAAACCATGTCATACACTTGGCTGTTATCACAGCACAGCCTTAGACAGCATTTTTTTTTTTTTAAAGTCAGTTTTTTATTATCCAGGTGCCTTAAAAAGGAGCTGAACTGCACTAAGCATGTTACCATCACACATTTTAGAATATAAAACCCAGGAATTTATTCACACAAGGGAATTCTGATGCCATTTTCAAATTCAGGCCTGTTCTACCACTAATAGAATAGAATTCACAGGAGATTTTTTTTTTAACAGGTGTTGGAGTATTTTTAGTCCTGTTGAGCACTTCCTTTGCAATACTTGGTTTTCCAGGCACATGGATATTGCTCCCAGATTGTCAGGGTGATGCCCAGCACTGTCCCTGTGTTAGGGTTTGACTCCAGGGGATTTCAGCACATATTTCCCCTTCTGCCTTATCAGCTCCCCTCTGGAGAGCAGAGAATTAAGGGAAGGTTGCCAGGGCCGTGGTTTCCATGTGGTTTCCATGGCTGGGGAGAGTCCCAGCGTACTGGGAAAGCTGGAATCTGCAGGCTGGTGTGCCTGGGAGCTCCAGATGCAGCAGCTCTGAACCTTTGGCTGGAATGAAGCTCAGCAGTTTTTGGGATTAGGGACAACCAAATGCATCTTGTGGCAGGAGGAAAGAGGTGCCACACAGCTGGAATGTGATGGCCTGTGAGTTCTCAAAGTCTTGATGAAATTTGCATTATTTGCTTCCCTTTAAACTTGTGGTTAAACTGTTGGAGGGAAAGGAATTTTAGTTAATATTGATAAAATGGCACTTTTCACTCAGCATGTGGCAATATCAGTCTTTTTCCTGTGCCAGTTCTCTGCATTTTCTCTCCACATGCACCAGTTTACTTCATTTTCGGGGCCAACATCGTGTTTCTGCCTTATCATAAAGGCACAGAACTGGAAATCCATAAACAGCCTCTTCCTGGCCAATACTTAATGACTCACGGAGCTTTTTGGGTCTGTTTCTCTGTTTTAAAAAAAGGAACTTGCTGGATGGTAAATCTGGGTTGCACAGCATTTAATTCTTGGAGAAGAAAAAGAAATCAAGCTCCTTTTCCTGAGTTTTCTGCTCTGTCTTGCAGATAAATGAAGTCAATGCACAAATGAATCAGCTTATTGAGAAAAGAATGATGAAATATGAGCCAACAGATAGTAAATTTTCCATGTATCGCCAGCAGGTAAGAAGGGAACAAATTGTGTTTTAAGCAGAAGCAGGAGAGAAAATCAGTCAGTCACTGATTGTTTTACATGCTGATTTTTTTCCTTCCCCTTAAATTTATTTAGCATAAATCAGAAATGCTTAATAATGGAGGGCAAAAAGCAAAACAAACCACGAACATGTGTACGTTGAGGGCTGAGTCAAGTGGTGTCGGTGAATTGTGTTGACTGCTGTCCTTGCAGCACAGCAACTCTGCAAGGATCATTTTGGAGGAGCTATTTTGGTAAAGCCCCAGCTGTGGATGGATGGATGCTCACAAGGCTGCCTGCTGCAGCTCCATCCCCTCCTGGTGTCTGACCACGTGCCATTTTCCCCCTTTCATCTAGTAAGAAGGAATTCTTTGGGGTTTTTTTAATTTTTTTTTTAATCCCGAGGCTATAAAATAATCTTGCTACAAAATAGGCTGTCTGGTCTAGTCTCAGTAAATTGACAAGTTATAAAGAGGATTTATGAGCCAGGAGATTTTCAGAGCTCACACAGAAACCTGAGGGGTTCCTTTTCCAGGCATCCTGCACCGCTGCTGATTTTATGGAAGATTTTCGTGATGCTGCTGGTAGGGACAGCTTAAAAAATAAAAAAGCTCAAGCAAAATGCATCAGCGGGAGGGGAAAATCGGGATAAAATGTATAATGCAGTCCAGTCCCAAATTCAGTGTGAAACACACCATTCTGATTTGGAAGAGATGCTCTCCCCAGAGAAGCTCCTGCTCTGGAATGTGCTGGTTCCAAAGGCCAGTGGGCTGTGCTGGAGAGGAGGATCCACCCCTGGAGTTGAGGTTGCTCAGAGTTGGGGTCTTTGCTTTTTTTTTCTGCCAGGACCTGGTTCTGTTCTGCAGAATAACCATCCCTGTTGTAGCAGTTTGTCGCTGCAGATCCCTGGTGAGCTCCAGGGCTGAGCTCCCACCCCAGCACGACTCTGGCAGAGATATTTTTAGGGATAGAGCTGGTCCTTTCAGCTGAGTGTGAGAAAACTGGTGTGTTTTGGCTTGATTTTTGTTTTTTTGAGTTTTCCCTTCCATTTGAGGAAACCAGCCATGCCTCCAAATTCATGCACGTGCATCTAAATCAACCTGTTGTTTTATTTTAAAATATGTTTCAACAGGATAATTGGGCAGGATAAAAATCCTTTTTTTTTTTTATCATCCCTGAACTGATGTATATTATGTTCCCAAATCTGTCAGCTTCTGCTCAAAACTCAGGTATCATTAAATATGCAGTCTTGGATAAAATATTTTTCAAATGCTTTATATTCTAGACTCAAAAAGAAAATTATAATCTGTAATCTACAGTATTTCTGTGCTGTATTGCTTTATTCATCATCTTCCAGCTATTTGCAAGATTTAGTGGCTCAGTTCTGCTTTAGTGTAACATATTTCTGTAGGTTGGAGTAGGTTGGAGTTATAAAAATCTGTATTATGACATTTGTGAAATCTTGGATAACTTTGCAGTTAAGCCATGTTGGTGTCTCTTACATATGCACAGAAAGGGACTCAGCAGGAGAAATGGAGCAGCTAAAATGCCTCCCTTTTTCCTCAATGAAGGTGAAAAAATGAGGGGAAGAAATGTAAATGTGAAATGTAAAACACTTCCACTTGAGTCTGGGCAAAAAGAGCGTGCTGGGAATCTCATCCACACTGGAGAAAGTTGGGATCCTGCTGCCAACTCCAACGAGGTTGTGGTTTAACCCACTGTATATAATTGATATATTTGATGTATACATCTATTGATGTGTTTCCTTTGCAGTGAGACTTTCTCACATTTCCTGAGGAAAATCAGTTCCTGGCAGTTCAAATGTGGTTTCAGTGGGGCAGGGCCTGAAACCTGATGGGTTCCAATTTGCTGCTGATTAAACAAGGCAATTCTGACTTTCCTGGTCCTGCAGGCATCTATAATTTCCCGGAAAAAGGAAGCCAAGGCAGAAGAACTCCAGGCTGCCAAGGAAGAGATGACCAGGCTGGAGAGGCAGGTGCAGCAGAGGAGCAGTCAGACCCACGAGCTGGAGGGCTCAGAAATCCTGACAGAGGATGAGGTATGGGATGAAACAGTGGAGACAAGGGAAGAGGGGATTTTTAAAGAGATTTTGTTACAGTTGCTCCTTCCACAGCACCTCACCCATTTTTATGGTACCATGGTCAGACCCCACCATTGCCACAGATCGGCCTCTAGTTTTCTCAATGCACGTTTTGTTGTTGTCAAATTCCAAAATTAACATATCTGAAGACTTCTTTTTTTAATGTGCAGATAATACAGTGCTGTCCAGCGCTTCCAAATGCTACCCAATATTTATACTGCAACAGCACTGGCTTTGTAGCTAATTTTCAAATTATTAGTTCCAATTATTCACATTGTACCTCATCCATTGCAAGGTCTGTTGGGCTGTCCTAACATTGCAGACTCTGGATCAAAATATCATCACAGTGATATCATGGGAAATAACTAACTACAAAGTCATTATGATTATAAATCATATATAAAGTCTCTATAAAGCATAATATCAGTACTTATCAGTTAGTCCTGTGGGATTTATTTTCCACAAAAGTGTTTCCTTAATAAGCAGATTTCCCAGACCCTCTTTTTTTTTTTTTTTTCCAACTTTTTCTGCTGCAAAAGTTTGCACAGAAAAAAGGAGCTGCAGCTTGGTAGTGGCTTGTCATCAAAATAAATTGACTTCTCTCCAGCCAATAATTTTCCCCAGTTTGGGAGAAGCTGCTGAGGGCACTCACAGGCAGAGTCACTAAACTGAAGAGTATTTCAGCTGCCTCATTCTCTGACTTAATATATCTTTTCATTCTCTCACATATTGCCCTTGTTTGCCCTGCCATCATTTATCCAGAGGAACACACTCTTTGCTTGCTTTTTTCTTTGGTTTTGTGCTTTTTTAACTTACTACTCAATACAGGAAACACCCTTTGTAGAAGGAACTCCCTTCCTAATCCCATAGGACATTCCTGCTCCACAAAACCACTTTTGTTTTAAGAGGAGTCTTGAGGAGTAAAGTGAGTTTATGGATGAAAACTACAGGTGGAAGTAATGGCCCAGGGACTTGGAAAAATTGAGATGTTGATTTCTCTTCCCATCACAGACTGTATCACGTTTCTTAGGCAGCAATTATAAGAAACCCACTGGATTAGATTTCTCTCCAAGTTTTTCAGCCCCCAGTGGGCACATTGCTGGAGTCTTTGACAACTTTTTAAGCAAAAATAAAAGCAGAAACCTGACAATCTGTGTTTCGTGACATGTGATGGAAAGAAGTGTTTAATTAATCAACAAGAATGCATTACCAAGACAGCAGCATATGTTTTACATTATCTGCACACATAGGAAGGTAAGAAATAATTCCTGTTGTGCCTATTATTGAGGGGGACAGGAAACTCTGATCCATAGAAATTCAAGGAAAACAGGGTAGGAGGGAAACCTCAGAAGGAGGAACCTTGTAAAATGCTTAATAATGAAAAATTCAAGTTAATTGTCTGATACAAGGAAAAGACTCCAGACAGGAAAAGGACAAGACCTATTTTGGACATGACCTGTGTTCCTTTTGCTCAAATATGTTCTGCTTTTGATTTTTAAAATATTTTCCATTTTAAAATACCTTCATTTTGCAGAGTGAAGGATAAATGACTGAGCAATTTGCAGAAAACCATCAGCTTAAAATCAGGAGTGTTTGTCTTTCCATTACAGGCATTTCCTGGTTTGTAAAATACTTTCTTCAAGGAAATATATATTGACTAGGAAGCCAATATATACATCCATGTCCTGTTCTCTTTTTATTACTTCCTTGGGTGTAGTGCAGTGTGGTACTCACAGGCACCAGTGTAGAGCAGTAAAAAGGGTGTTTCCTGTGGCTAAAAACTAGGAAAGGAGTTGAATTCTTGATGATTTTTGGTGGCTGCTTTTTCAAAGGCCGTGGTTTCCCCATCTGTAAAATGCAGACAGTGATATTTAATTCCTTTGGAAATGTTTGCTGCCAGAAATGCTGCTCAGGGCCTTGTGCTGTGGGTTTTGCATCTCCTCGAAGTACCTTGCAAATGCACGTTACAGAGTCAGTCCTGTGGTGTGGGAAGCCAGGACATGATGGATGGGAGGGAAGGGGTGATGGAGCTGAAGTGATGTGAGCAGGTCTTGCCTCATCAGTGCCAGCCTCGGTTCCTCACTCCCAACCTTTTGCTGTAGATCAGTGTCTGACACGTTCTGCTTTAGGATTTGTGTGTTCTGGTTCAGTGCTCTGTTTCTGCAGCTTTGAGCCAATACCAGGGCAGATGTTGACTAAAGCCCTGGTGAGTCACTGTGGCAATCCATGGATCCTGCTGGACATTCACCCTTCACTTTGCACTCTGACAACCAGAACCTTCCCTTCGCTTTCCTGTTGCAGCCACACACGCTTTACGTTCGGTTCCTCCATTGTTAAAAGGGAGAAAGAGGCTTTTTAACAAATAGCTTTGCTGTCTTAAATGGATTTTTTAATGGATTTTTTAATCTCATCTAAACATTACAGGGAAATCAAGGCATCATATTTCTCCTGTGCCTGTTGTTTCTAATCTCTTTGTCTCACCTCGCTCTCTCCTCTTACCTTGTGGCACTCCCAAGACTTGGCAGTGGAAGAATCAGCACCTTTGCTCCCAAACCAGCGTTTGGCTCTCCAGTTGAGGTCTTCTTAGCCCTTCAATCACCAAAAGGTCAATCCTGGCTTAGCTCTTTTAGCTGCCAGCCTTTTGCTTTCTTCCATAGTCACAAAAAGGAATGTTACAGCATTCCACAGGGTTCCAGAGGTTGTACACCTGGATAGAACTCAGAAGGAACAGCAGGGAATAACCAATTCATTTACATCAAACACACCAAAAAAATGGGAATAAATTGTCTGCTTTGGGGATTGTGAAATCTTTTGAAGCACTTGAAGCCAAGTGCACTGAGCAGGGGCACAGTTGGCGGCTCCTCCCTGCAGCTGTCAGACCCTGAAAATTGGGGACTCACATGTTGACAGTTGGATGGCTGGATGGTTCGATTGCAAGCGATCCTGGGTCAAGCTGGGATATTTTTAGCTCTTTACACAACCCATTGTACTTTTCAGAGTTGAGCACGTGGCCCCAAGAACCTCGAGCTGCCCAAGGGATGGGAGTAGAGCAGTCTCAGAGCTGTGCTGAGCCGCAGGAGCTGAGATGAATCTGGGTTTGAGAGTGTGGCAGAGAAGGTCCTCTCACTTTGTAACAGCTGTGTGAGGTTGGAATGTTCATTTACATAAGGAGTTTAATTGTTTTTCCATACAAATGTTTGGCCATGCCAACCTGCCCCTTGGAAAACACGGGGAAAAGTGTTTCAATTTGCAAACAGAGAAAACAGCCTCACACCTCTCAAAAACTGTCCATTCACCTGAATCCATCAGGAATAGTTATCTCACTCCAGACTGGGTGGGTGGATTTTAATCACAGTAGCTGTAAAGGAGCTCATGACTCAAATGTTCAGAGAGTCAGAGAATCCCAGAACGGTTTGGGTTGGAAGGGACCTTAAAGCTCATCCAGTCCCACCCCCTGCCATGGGCAGGGACATCTTCCACTATTCCAGGTTGCTCCAAGCCCCCTCCAGCCTGGCCTTGGACACTTCCAGGGATCCAGGGCAGCCACAGCTTCTCTGGGCAACCTGTGCCGGGGCCTCCCTACCAGTTTCTTCCCAATATCTCATCTAATCCTTCTCTCTGTCAGTGGGAAGCCATTCCCCCTTGTCCTGTCACTCCAGGCCTTTGTAAATGGTCTCTCTCCGTCAGTGTGGGCTGGTTTGAGCCAGGACCCAGGAAATATTGTCCTGTCAATTGTTGCCTTTCTCTCAGCTCTCACTCAGGCTCTGGACAGTTCCATTCCAGTCCATCAGGGGCTCCTTACACATGGACTGCTGAATGCTGAGGAAGAGTTTTCCTGGCTGAGCTGTGCCACAAACACTTTTGTTTGAATACACTGAGTTCCTGCTGCTTGTGCCTTTTAGAAGCCCATCCTGTGTATGAGTTATTAACTCTGCCCAACAGTGGCTGTACTGGCTTAAATTTGGAGCCTCTTAGGAAAAAATATGGAAAACTGTCACGATCAGGAACTTTTCCTAACTGAATTTTAATACTTTGGACAGTCTGTATCCTGTTAATTAGTCTGGTTAGAAATTAAAACATCTGTTCCTCAGTTCTTAATGAAAATAGAGATAGTCTGCTAAGATTTTCTTCAGTTATTGTGCTTATGCAAATAATTTGATGAACAAAACTGGTTATTCAGAACTTTGGTTATGTATCTCATAAAGAAATACTGGGGGTTTTTTACAAATAATACCTTTTTTTTTTACAAACAATACTTTTTTTCTGTAGTGCTTTTGTATGAAATATTTTGATTACAATAACACAGTCAAATTGCTGCATTAATCCAGCAAATAATATTTTAAAAGATTTGACTCCAAAGTGAGGGATTTATCTGGGATTTGTTCTTTTCAGAAAACAGGCTTATCCATTTTGTCCTTTAATGATAATCTCTGGGTAAGAACCTTGTGAAAACTTCACAAGGAGCAAATGGGAGTTTTGAAGAGGTGATGGGCTTGTAGTGAAAGCACCAGGCTGAGCATTAGAGGGGCTGGGTGGGGATCCCAGTTCAGTCCAGTAAAGCACAGGCTGATGTCCTTCCCTGGAGGGGGATCCTGCCAGGCTCTGGGTGGTCCTGGAGAAGCCATCTCAACATCCCTGATTTGATTTTGCCCTGTTTAGAACTGTTGTCATATTTAATAACCTCACTAAGTGTGGTGAAGAATAATAATGGATAATGGAGAAAAGCATAAAGGAGGTGCATTGCTGGATTCTTCCAGTAAAAATGGAACACAGAAATCTGCCCAGGGGGGGTGGATACCTGTGAGATATGTGAGAGATCAAAATCCTGCTTCCAGTCAGGGTATTCCATAACCCACACCCCACACTTGTTATGTTACGCTCACCCATAAAAACAGCCAAGTGAAAAAGCAGAATCTTTCCTTGCTTTGCTTGGGATGGTTTTTGTGTCTCCGGGGGCTCTGAGTTGATCAGGGGCTCCAGGCTGGTTTCCTTCCACTGCTCACTCAGTGCCAGCACTTGGGTCTTGTCCAGTCACTTAATCTTTGAAGCTCAAATAACTGTTTGTGTTAAATGACTCGAGAGAAAGAAAAGCTACTGGTGGATGTGGCCTTGACTGGAATATCTCTGCAGGCATGGGCAGATCCCTGGGAATTCTGGAGGATGAGCCTGCTGAGTTTGGGCACGGGGAGCAGCTGAGCTGGTCTATGGGAAAATGCTGCTGCTCAAAAGTGGATTCCTTGGGTTACTTAAAGTGATGTGGCCAAACAGTGTTGTTTGTTCCTTTGAGAACTCTTCAAGTTATTTAAGAGACCTTTTACCACAGTGAAATGCAATGGTTCACAGCATTGTAAGGGCTTGAGTTTTTCATCTCCACAGAGGTGGGGGCAGGAGATTTATAAAGCCTGAGAAGCAATGCTGGCACAAATGAAAACACTGGTATTTTGACAAGGAGCCCTCTTTTAATTTTTAGAAACCTACAGAATGGTTCTCAGCTTTTAGACTGAAGAAACCTAATTTTGTCATAAGATCCCTACAAGCTGCTGATTTAAGTGAAGTAAAATCTAAGAATTCCAGCTCAGAATTTGGCCCTGGATCTAAAGGAGCCTTCATTCAGAGAGTTTTTAAGGGACTAATGTGTGCTGCCTCTGGAGTAGATCAGGTCTTTTGAAAGCTCTGCCAAATTATTGATTGATTTTCTACAGAGATTATCATTTTGCTACCATTGTTTTTATCTTGTTTTACCTTGTTTGCTGCAATAATAGCTGTGTGAGAGGTGAAGTTGGCTTTTAAAAAGCCAGAGGTTGTGCTGAAGGACTGACATCCACCTCCTAAACTGAACAGGCTTCACTTGTCACCGTGAGCAACCTGTAGTCCATCTTGGATAAAATTTGTATTATACAGTCCTAAGTTAATCAACTAATAATAGAACAGTGGTGGAGTCGGTTTGTTAATCAACGAGATCCTCTGACTTCCATTGTAAAATACATTATGCTTTGAATACTGAATATGCAAATACTCTCCCTCCCACTCGAGCTATTTTCAAGACCTTAGAAGTAGCTATAGAAGAGAAGACAATAATAGTTTGCTTTTCATCCTGGGATCCACTGACAGAAAATCGTTCAGATCCCATAGCTCTGAGTGGCCACATATAAAGTTTAATCTTTTACATCATCCTTTACTATGTTCCACTGGTCAGATGAAATATCTCAGGAACTGCTTGGTCAGGACTGTGCTTTGTTTTGATTTTCCTCAGTTGGAGAGCTTGCATTTATACTTTTGGAATCTGTTGGAAATCACAGAAAACTTGGTATTGTCTAAGCAATTAAAAAAAAAAGAGAAGTTTTTTGTATTAACTAAGAGAATACCTTGAATTTGCTGGGAAAAGGAATAAAGTTCTGGTTTGAGTGTGTGAAGTAAAAATAAAGAGTGTGGCAGTGGCGGAGCTGCCTCGGCCACGCTGGGGCTCAGGTGACCTTGTGTATCCTTGTCCTGGGTAGTAGCAGGATGTAGGATGTTATCCCAAAGCCACACAGAGGCCAATCTGCATAGAGCACATGGAGTAATTTGTGGGTTTGTTCTTTCACCAAAAACGTTTATAGCTTTTGGCTTTAAAAATAGTCCTGGAGCGTAGCAAGAGAGAGGCAGCTTTGGCCTAGATATTGCACAGGATGGCAGATGAACAGGGTTGATTTCATTGTGGGCACCTTGCCCAGGACACTTTTTATAGAACATACAGTTACTCTGGGGGTTCTTAGCCTGTGGTCACATTGGGGGTTTTTTGGATTTATTCTTTAGAAGGGAGAGGGGATAATTTTGCAAAAAGAAGAAGAATTCATGTAAATATCAAAATCTAAGTCGTTTTATGTTTGAATTTTGAACCTGTGTCAGTGGTAATGGGATTCTTTTTCCTCCTGGGGCTTCCTGGCTTGTGCCCCCTACACACACTGAACCCTCCTCGTCAAGGGCTGATCTGAAGCCTGTTCTTACATCATTTGCTCTAATAAATTTTATTTGCTTTCCATCTCTGGATCTGAGTGCATTTCTAAGCTGTGACTGGCATTTACCTCGGAGCTGTCATGTAAAATCCACGAGTAAGAGCTAAGCCTGTATGACAGATGGAAAATATTAAGACAGAGAAAAATATTACCTGGTCTTTTCAGCCCCTGGTACTTGGTCTGTGTTCCAAGTTCAACACACACAGGTTCAGGTGTAAATTAGCTGAGGCTCTTGGTCTATAAGTATTTGTAGTATTTTACTTAGTCTTTAATAAAAATATAAACTCTCCATTACATTAGATTTTGAGTGGAATAGGTATTGCATTCTCTGCTTCAGTGCAAGGGTTCTGCTTTTATTTGCCTGGTTCAATAAACTGAGCCAGTGATGTTTAGATCTGCAAGAGTCAAGGGGAGAGAACAAGTTTTAACTATTGAGAACATTTCAAGACAGTTTTTCCCATGCCCTCTTCCCTTCCAATTTTCCTGCACTCTGTTGCCATGTTTTGGTCTGCAGAGCTCTGGGGCTCTGCTACAAGTGCAAATTACTGTTGCATTAACTTTTTTATTATCCGTGATTCTCGTAAGGTTCTGCAAAGAGTATTTAACTTTTCCAGCTGTCAAATGGTGGGGAGCAGAAGGGAGTGATCTCGGGATTACAGATGAGCACGCTGGGACAGAAAGCAACGCTGGTTCTTTTGATTTCACCTGGTGAACAAATGCAGAGCTGAAAATAAATAGAGCCTGGGAATGCTGAATTCCAGCCCCCTGTTCTCTCAACGTGCAGGCCAAGGAGGAGAATGACATTTTACACAGCAGCAGGCTGTGGTAAGGCCCTCCTTGCCCTCAGTGAGAGGAGTCTGTGTCCTCTCTCCCCCCAGGTGAAGCAGTACGTCAGTAAACTCCGCAGCAAGAACACCCTGTATAAAAAGAAGCGCCTGGAAATAGCAGAAATCACAGCTGAGTACGGAATCCTCCAGAGGACAGAGGAGCTTCTGAAGCAGCGCCACGAGGCCATTCAGCAGCAGTTGGTAACATGAGCGTGCGCTGCTCCCACAGCCCTCCCTTCCCTGCCAACAGGCACAGGATCCCACGGATGCTGGTGGGATTCTGCTCTGCATCGTCCCCATCGTCTGCTGTGACCCAGGGCCGGCGGGGTATAGAATGTATTTTTATCTGTTGACTCTGGAGCTGCTGCACTTCGTGTTCAGCAACTGTCAGCACTGATCTGCAGTTTCTTTTTAGACTGAGGGGCTTGACCCTGCTTTTTAAAGTCAATGGAAGATGTGCATGAACTCCACTTAGAGCAAGGCTGGGTTCTTAAATTAGTTTTTGGTATCCACAGATGTAGTAAGGGCTTTGAAAACGATCAACAGGGAGTAGGATTCAAGTTACTGCTGTTAAATATATAGGAATAGTATTTAAAAAAAGAGCAGGCAGGAAGGAAACATTCCAGCCCCAGAATATTTAGAAGAAAATGCATTTAAATTTAAAACTGGATGAATGTTTGCTAAGCCAGAACAGCAGCAGCAGCAGGATTTCTGCTCTGGGTAACTGTAAGCATTCAGGGAATATCCATTCATCCCAAATGCAGGAACACTGGCTGTGGTGTTTTCTTCCAACACCTGTGTTCTCATTATCAAAATAGTTTATAAAATAATTAGCTACATGTTCTGATGAAGCATCTGGATTTGATACACTGAGCTGCTTCAGAGCCTGACCACAAACCTACTTTGCTTTGTGGAAACTTCCTGTTCACTTCAGTGGGCACAGGATGACCAAACATTGTATTTACAGGGAGTTGTTGTTGTCCTGCTTGACAGGCAAGAGATGATTAGTTTTTCTGGCAGCTAGATTAATAATAATTGGTTAATAATAATAAATTGGTAAATAAATTGATTGCAGTACTTACACTTTTCACTTCTTTACAATATTGTGGCTTCACTAAGGAGTTTGCTGTTTCTTGGTTAGTGGGGTTAATTCAGCATTTCTTGTTTGTGTCTGCAGCAAATGATTGAAGAGAAAAAAGGCATTCCTGGATACAGTTACACCCAGGAGGAGCTGGAAAAAGTCTCTGCAGTGAAGAGTGAAATAGATGAAATGAAAGGCCAGACATTAGATAATATGTCTGAAATGGTGATTTTTGTCTTAAACTACTGTATTTGCTCAGTTTGAACATCTGGTTCCTCAGAATATAACCCCAAGTTTAATGGTCTTTGGGGGGTTTATAATCTTCCTTTAATCTGTGTTTATATATATATAAGCATTTCAGATAAACCTGCAAAGGAAATCTAGACAAACTTTACTAAAATGTACATTTCTTTTAATGTACGAAGAAGAACTATATATAAAAAAAGCAACCTACAAATAAATCCTCCTTTCTCCCCTTCAGAAACATCAGGGATATCAAGTCTTGCTGTCTTTGATTTTTCACTTTTTTTGTGATTTCAGAGGTGGTTTCATGTTTGTTCTTGCACGTTATTTGAAAGAGATGAATGGTTTGAATCCGTAACAGAATCTTTTTCTAAAATGTTTGTAAATCACTGGAGTTCAGCTTTTGTTAAGAAGATACTTAATATGCTTAAAGAGCTTAATAACTTGTCTTTTTCTCTATAGCCTGATTTTCAATTGCCCTTAGATCTGTCATGTTTTAATTTACCTGCCCACATAGCTGTAGAGGCAAGAAAGAACTTGAATTTCTAATTTGAAAATATTATAAAAGAGCAAAGAGCAAAATAGCATTTTTTTAAATCATTAGGGCACTTTTAAAATAAAATGGTATAATTAGAGTTGCTCTCAAAGAGAAAGCTGGATAAAATTTGAATTTTCAGTATAAATATGTCTGTGTGCCTCAGTTTTAGCATTTCCAAGCTTTATATAACCTATGCAGGTTTGTTTGTTTGTTTTCTTAAGGATTTCTCCCTTGCTTTCACTCTCCCTCTGTGCAATTCCTTCATTTTCCCTACTCCTTGAGCCCATCTGGCACATGGGCTGGCTCCTGGAATTCTCTGGGATGTCCTGGGAGCAGAATTTGTCTCATTTTTGGGAATGACCCCCCTGCCAGATGGGCTCTTTCCCTGTCCTAATTAGACCTGAACTTTGGTTATGTAATTAAGGCTTCGTTTCTATTTAATTCACACATAATTATGGCTTCATGGCAGATTTTTTTCTCCCCACATTTCAGTTTGTCTCCCCTCTCCTTTCATATCCCCAATCACATGAATACACTTTTCAGTGTTAAGGAATGTTCTTTTTCCCGTTTCCCAGGTAAAGAAGCTGAATGCAGTGGTGGCAGAGAAGAAGGCAAGCCTTGCTCCTGTCATCAAAGAGCTCAGGCAGCTGCGGCAGAAGTGCCAGGTTTGTCCCAACGCTCCTCTCTGTCTGTGTAAATCAACTCAGAACCACAAATAAGTCCAATTTACAGGTCTCTGTAGTGCTCTACAGGGACATAACTCTGAGGGAAAGCTGGGAAGAGCAGAATGGGTCAGCAGTGTTTGCAACAGGCAACGTGCTAAAGGTTGGAATGTGGACAAGCTGACAGTGCAAGCACAGAATTTAGGCCATTATAGCAGTTTATAAAATTACTACACCAGGGAAAATTTAAGAAATCGTGGTTCAAACCCAAAGCAAAGTTAGTTTTGGGTTGGTTCCAAAGCTATTTCTGCATCTCAGCATTAATGATCCCAACCAGTGCTCTCCTTTCTGAATGGTTTGCAGATAACATCTCATTCAAATAGTTGAATGCATTGATCTAAGTCCTGTGAGACCGACAAATTTATCCATTTGCTTTCAAAATTTTACAGAGAGCTGAAAAAAACAAGTCTTTTGGGTCTACAGCTGCCATAACCTGGCTCATTGCCAGGGAAGGAAAGAGGGTGATGCCTCTTATCTATCAACAAAATTCCCCGAGAACCTTTTAACAGTTCCATTCAAAGTGTCAGCAAATGAAATCCAGGGAAGGAGTTGGGTGTGCACAACTAGAAATCTGGCTTTTCGTAGGGAGCAAGTAATTTGATCCTGTCTTAATGTCTATTTTTATAATTACTCGTCCTTTCTTCTTGCAAGCACGGCCCTGTTACCCCGCCACGGTAAAGCCATGGATGGGGCTGGACAGAGGAAATTCCCTGAGTGTCTCTGGCCTGAGTGTCACGTGTCAAGTCTAAGGAACATTTCATTTATGTGCCCTTTTGCCCTTTTCACCTCAGGAATTAACTCAGGAACGCGACGAGAAGAAAATCCAGTACGACAGTTGCGCGGCCGGGCTGGAGAGCAATCGCTCGGCGCTCGAACAGGTGAGGTGGGGCTTGGTCATGCACGTGGTACAACATTCCCCCTGCTTTCCCTCAGGATATGGGAAGTGCAAATCCCCTCCAGGAGGGGAATGAGTCAGTGGTGATCCCCAGCTTTGCAAATCCTGCCTGAGGCTGCTGTGGAGTGGCCGCAGTCACACAGAGCAGATGGACTGGGGGGTACCTCATCCAGCTTTGATGAGCAAGGACAGGCATCTGCCAGAATTCCTGCTGCTCTAGATAGGATCTGTTAGGGAAGAATTTGACTACAAAATAAGGATTAATTTATCAAGACAAATCTTTCTATGCATTTAGCAGATTCTTTGCATTAGGAACCAGTCGCAGGGATAATTAATGACTGACATAGATGGCAAGGAGAACTCATTAAATGGGACTGTCTTGCATTCCTGTATACAACAGGGGTTTTAAAATAAACCCATAGAGGTTTAGCTAAGAGCTTTTGTGTTTGTAATTTGTGCATTGCCTGAAGGAGGCTCTTAAAACAGCCTAGTCCTCAAAGGTGGGCACAGGATCCACATGTTTATGTGGATCTGCTTTATCTCACTTGATCACCTCCTGTGAATTTTGACTGGGCTTGGCTTTTCAAGGCCTTGCCCACAAAGGAAGAGACTTCAAGATAAAAAGGGAGTGCATTTAAAGTGTGGGTGGACGCATACATAGTTATTTTCCTGCACTAAAAGTACCTTTGTACGGTAAAAGAATCCACAGATGGAGCTGCTCTGAAGTCAATCTTCCATAAGAACTGGCTTATGACAGCAATCAAGGCTTTTTTCCTTGGCAGACAACTCTTAGTCATTTTCTGACACATGATGACAGTCACATCCACTGATTGAGCTGGACATGAGTAGAATTCAGTTTTCCAGCTGATGGTGTGAAAATCACACAGTGACAGAGCCCGGGAGTCGACAACTGCAGTGTGACCTGGAGAACAGGAATTCCATTTGGATTAATGGGGTTATTTTTTGGAGTGGACCATGTAGAGGTGGGAGTAACCCACTATCTCCACAGTGCTCCACATAATTACTGATTGCTCATTAACATACCATTAGCATGTCTGTACCTTCTAATATCCCTTTTGCAGATGTGTTCCAGGAAATGCTTGTTCACAGCTGTATTTGGCACTTCAGATGTGCTGAGGAACAAGAGTCTTGGCAGCACTTGTGAAGTGTTTGGAAGTCAATCATTATTAATCACCCATTAACAGTCATTTCTCATCTCTGACTGCAACTGGAACCGCAAATCTAAACCCAATCAGCTGTATTTCACTTTAAAAGAGACTTCTGAAAAGCCCAAACTATGGGAACATCTGAGAAATTATTAACTCAGGATTATTCTTATAAACTCTCCCGGTTTATATGGCAACACAGGGCATCTCCTGGGGGCTTTCAGTCACCATGGCCTTTGGAATCTTCTTCTCCCACAGGAAGTGAAAGGGCTCCTCGAGGAGTGTGCCCAGGAGGAGAGCAACTACCGCTACATTCACTGCATGAAAAGGGTAAGGCCACGAGAGGGGCTGAATTATTCACTGTGGGGTAAGATTGCAATATTTATATGCACAAATATATTTAAATGATGTATTTTTATAGAGCCTGGAGGTGCAGCTGCAGAGGGCTAAGGAGGAAATGAAGGCCTACGTGTCCCCAGACCCCCAGGAGCGACGGAAGGCGATGCGGTGAGTCCATCGGCGCGTTCCCTCGGTGGGATGAAGGGATGTCCACAAACTGAGGCTGGAGTGAGGAATTTTCTCACTGGCATTTGAACTGGAGGAGTTCACCTGATAAATTTAGAAATGCTGTAATAATCTAAAAATAAGCAGCTCGGATTTCAGCCTATACTGCTGTAAACCTACAAGTTCTCTCAGGCATTCCAGGAGGTTATCCCTTCCCACTGGAGATTCTCAGCCCCAGAGAGAGGTTTAATTGACCAGCCCATGAACCTCCATGGTTACCCTCAGTTTCATTTACTCCAGCATAAAGCCATTTGCTTCATCCTGTGATTCTTTTCAGGACCCCTCACCTTTGTCTGGCAGGCAGAGCAGCAGGAAATACTATAAATTGAGATGCTGATTATTTTTGGTGTACTTTTAGCCCTGCCAAAGATGGAAATGTTTTCTGAGAATGAGATATTTTGGATTAATTATCTGTGCTAAGAAGTCTAAATATTACCATGTCGTAGAGATTTTTTACACTTTACTAAATATTTTTGTAAAAGTATCCTGTTAAAAATTTGTGTATATTCAGTCTTCTAATACAACATAAAAGTTGAAATGAAATTCAGGCAACAAGTCAACAAGCTGGTTCAGCCCCATCAGAATTAAGCATCAGGAAAATCCAAAACATTTATAGCATTCATTTGGTAAAAGTGTCAAAATCCCTGAGATTTATTCTTCATAATTAGTTTTTCAACATTTTAGAATTTTGCAGGAAATAGAAATTCTTTTTTCCATAAAAAAAAAATAAATCATAGCTCCTTGCTGCCAGCAAAATAATGAAGCTGAAACTGGTGTTGATTGATTGCTTGGACTTTAAAAGGCCACAGCAACATAATTCCTTGATGTGAGGCCTCTTCCATCTCTCTGTTCCAGTGACAGGACAGATATCTGTGTCTGTTGTGTCAGAGCTGTTCCTCTCCTCCAGGCTCCTGTACAGCGTGCCAAAGTGCTGCACAAAATTGTCCCATTCACAAAATAAGTTAAAAACATGACCAAGTGGCAAAGCAAAGGTGGAACTGCTTAATTAGATAGTTAATAATGATTTTACATTCCGTTTGAAAGCTTCGGGATTTCCAGCGTTCTGACGTCACAATAGGAAAAGGGAATCGGGAGTTGTCTGGCACTTCTCAAAGGAGAGGGAAAAATAAATTGCCTTTCCAAGATATCTGTCCTCTTAGGACTTCTACCTTTCAAGAGTCATTTCTGGACCTTTCTCTTGCAGTGGTAGCAATGAGGGAAGAATTGTTTTATCTGTCAGTGTAAGGAGTCAAATGTCATTCGGTGTCATCAGAAGCAATTTCTTCACTCATGGGGTGAAAAAGGCAGTAGTGGACCAGTAACATTTTACAGGCTCTGGAAGGAGATAGAGATGTGTCAAACAGTGAGAAAACTCCAGGGATTCCCTCAGGAGACACAGATGAGGTTGCCTTCCTCCCTCAGATCCTTCCTGACCCACAGGTTGTCCCGAAGCCCCTTGCACTGGTACCAGTGGAGCTGCATCTCCATGTTCTAGAACGTGAGGCAGAGACCACCAGGCAGTGAAGGACTGGATTAATACCCATCACAGAGACCTCCTGCAAGGATCTGAGGCATGAGAATGCTCAAACACTGGGTCAGAAAATAAGAGCAAGGAAAGAATCGACAGTACAAACATTTGGGTGGGAGAAGAGAAGGATGAGGAGAGAGAATGTTATCCCATCTCACAAAATATTGGAAGGCTGTAGGAAATAAAGGATTTGTCTAAGGAAGGACAAGGAAACAGCAAAATTAAGCAGAAGGATGAAAAGGGAAGAACCCTACTGATGATGTGAATATGGATGAGGATGAGGAGCAGCTCAGGCAGCAGGGTCAGACATCAGGCACGGCCCTTCTGCAGCCGTGGGGAATGGGGATGCTGGGTTGGTTCTCAAATGCTGAGCAAAAAAATACTTGGGAAATGAACATCCAGGATGTGAATGTTCCCATGGACCAGCCATCAGAGCCCACTGCTGGAATGGAGCATGAGCCCAGCTCTGCAATTCCAGGTATGGTGAGGGGAATGTGAACACAGTGTTACCCCTCTCCACTGTCCCCGTTTCACTCCCCGGCTGTGGAAATGATCCTCCCACAGGGACCAGACACAGTTCTGACCTTTCTGAGAGGTCACAGACCCATCTCATTTAAATGAATTACAGCAAAGTTCAACAGAGAGATCTTTGCAAAATATAAAATGAGACAGTAACATTCGTCTCTAGACATCCCTTTAGAACCTGAATGTATTTTTCAGCAGGCACTGGAATGTAAACGGAGTAAAAATGAACCATAAATAGACCAGCACTTTCCTAGCAACGTATTGAACAAAAAATGTCTTAATTCAGACCCTCTTTATTGAATATAAACTCTCTGTTCCGTGGAGTCACTTCTTAGGAATGTGAAAAGTTAATTTTCTTCTCTAAAAATAGAAAGTTGTGGGGTTTTTAACAAAGTTATTAAGTTACATTCTTTCCAGTCATCATTATAAATAGTAAAGAAAAACTTATTAGAAAAGACATAAAATCTTCTGATGATTACTTTGAAAACTCTATTTTTACAAGAAAGGGTATTTTTGAGACCAAATGTGTGAGAACATGTGCTGTGTGCCGGGGGCAAACGAGCAGCTCCAGCCTCACCTCTGGGTGAGGATTCCTGGGGATCAGCGGGACAGCACAGCACCTGGAGCAGCCTTGGGATGGCTCTGATTTGTCCTGGCTGGAATTGTGATCCAGCTTCATTCCTGTGGCAGGCAGGACCAAGTGCTCCAGTGAAAATCCCGCAGTACTTGGTAGAAAGGGAAGGAATAAAGGAAGGCGATGCCTGGAGTTCACACGGCTGCTCCCCACGTTCCAGCAAACCTTCACACTCGGGCACCACAAAGGCTGGCATTTCTTTCTGGAAATTAGGATTTCTCTACGCAAAGGTCTCCTACCCTGAGCAATCTGGAAAGACCTTTAGATGAGCTGGGTTATTTTGAATTCCACTGGCAAACCCTCACACAAAATATAATTGAGTTTTTTTCAAGTGGCTTAGTGAATAGTTTCTTTCTATTGTCACATTGAAAAAAGACTCGAAGCAAGTCCTAGTGATGTCCCTGAACAGGGCTGTTGTGGTTTGCATGTTCTATTGTCAGGGTTCATGTGTCAGGTTTGGGTCTGTCAGGGTGATCAGCCACTTGTTACAGACCAAGGTGCACAGCCAAGACTTTTAGTAATGAATGTCACCGGTTACGCTGCCCGGCCTATATTTAGGCCCCGAAATGTGAGGGCTGTTTTCTGAGAGAGGAACGCACAGCGGTCCCATTGCAGCCCCTGGAGCTGTCAAACCTGGGCTGAAATACTATTCCCCTTCATTCCTGTACTTTCCCACTCATTCCAGCGCTGCATTCCCAGCAATTAAGGGCTGTGGATCTGTGAGCTCTGACGCTCACCCCGGGGTATCACCAGGATAAATGTTTTATCACAAGGGCTCAGGTACATCTTGTCTGGAGGATCTCACTGTTGCCTTCAAACTGTAATCATGTCTGCTTCAAAAATGTAAGGGATCTTATCCAGTGTCACTTTTCCCAGCTGCACAGCTGAGACAAGGAGACCTGAGCCTTGATGTCAAGGGATTATGTTGTCCAAAACCAAAAAGGTTTCTTCGTGCTCTGAACCTCCCAATACTTCCATCGTTTTCCATGTTTGCATCATTATTCTGCCCTGTTATGTAGAACCAAATCATGATAAAATCATTTTATATTTCCTTTAGAGAACAGTATACACGGATGATCCTTGAACAAGAAAACCTTGGGAAGGTGAGAATGAGGCTTTTACTTCACACAAACATTGGACAGTTTGTATTTTTGGGGGGGTTTATTCCCAAAGGCTGTGGTCGGTCCTTTATAAAAAGCGTATTGCAGCCTACAAAGAAAATTCCATCACTGCTGGCACTGGTAACTAATACCCTGGAAAGGGATCCTGCTCACTCCTCAGGGCTTGATTTCCTGCAGGGAATAGCATGAGCTGCTGTAAAAGATGTCAAACAGCTCAATGTGACAGCACGTTCCCTGAAAACCATTTGGATAAGAAACTGAAACACGGGCATAACGAACGGTGCCAGCTCAGATTTTCTGTTGTATATAAAGCAACCTGTTGAAGACAATAAATTCTGAGCCTGTCAACCTTATCACTGTTGGTAAAGGCCAGGGGATCATCTGCCTTAGACAAAACCAGTTGTCCAGTTTTAATCTTGTCCGAAGCTCAGATCAGCATGGACAAGGTTGGGCTTAGCAAGTCACACCAAACAGCTTTTATTGATTTCCTTTTCTGAGTCAGTCTGGGGGGAGTTTACAGGTTTGGGCTGTCACTATTAATAATCAGAAGGGGGTTTAATTGTAAAACATTGATTTCATGTTAGAATATCATGATAGGAATCCATTGCAGGTTGCATCTTGATACTGCAAGAGCTCTGTGTGGAAATGATCTCAGATTTTTAAGCATAAGTTCTCAAGTAGATAAGACTAATATTTAGACAGTTAAAAACCATGGAAAGACTTGTCAATCTGTACAAAGATCCAAGTCCCAGGTGTTAAATGCATTTAGCACTTGCAGGGAGTGTTATCGACTTGAACAAAACAATATCTCAGTAGCATATAAAAATCTCTGTCATTCCAAGCCGTGTGAGCAGTTCTTGGGGCGTAGAACTCTTGCAGAAATCTAATGGGTTTTGTATTTTTAACAGAAATTACGAGAGAAGCAGAAGGTTGTCCGGGAAAGTCACGGGCCGAATATGAAGCAAAGGAAAATGTGGCAGGACTTTGAGCAGTTAATGGAATGCAAAAGAGAATGTTTTCAGAAACAACAAAATCAAGCAGCCATTGGTCAGGTCATTCAGGAGGGAGGTAAAGACAGGCTTGTGTTATGAGTTCTTCCTCCTCCCAATACCTGCATGAAGTGGGAAGACTGTGTTGGCTTCTGAATGGAAAACTCTTACTAAATCCTGTTGCTCTCATCAGTTCTACAATTTCTGTGCAGTATTTGGTTTTGGTGGATAAACAAGGAGAGCAACAGACCCCTCCACTGTTTCGGTGGCAACGTGCTGTGGTTGGAAGGTCTGTTGGAAGAGCTGCACTGTGGGGTGAAGCTCCTCGTAAATCCCTGGTTTATGAGGCCGGGAAGGGCATCTGCAGGGAGATCAAAGGGAAACAAATCCTTCTCCAGGGTCAGGGAAAACTTACCTAATTGCTCTGCCTCTCATTCTCCATCGCTAAGGTTACATTTTTGCAAGGCCTGGGGCTTGAGATTGTATAATTGTGGCCCTCCTGGCTTGGCCCTGTCCTTCCCTTTTGTCCTTATCCATGCAGTGTGACTGCAGGAGCTGCACAGCCCTGGCCTCACCCCCTGCTCAGCCTGTCCTGCTCACACTTTCCTTGCACGGTTCAGTTCAGCTGATTGTGCTTCCAGGAGACACTTCACTGCTGCAGCGTCAGGAGCAGCTCTGGAGAACAATCACTTGGATTCGGAGCTTTTTCCATTATCTTTTGTTGATGTTTTTAACAGAAAGTATTTTTCTTGCACTTTCTTTTTTTTTTTTTCCTCTGAGGTGCCCATGAGAAAAATGGATGTTTTTCATCCCCTGTGAGGATGTTTTTGAGCTGCTTTGTGGGCATAGGGTGGTTCCAAAGGGATTACACCCCCAAAAAGGGTCGTCTCCTCCCTCTCCTTTGGCTTGCTGGATTTCTAGATTGGTTGGTGGGGTTTTTTTATAGTTTTTCCTGCCTGAAGTAGAATGTCTTTTCAGGATATATAAAAAAAATATTTTTTGCTTTCTTTGATACCTCACTATGAGATCTTCTGCTGGTTTCTATATCCAGAGAGAGTATGGTAATTATAGAGTTCCCAGTTTGTCTTTGCATTAAATACATTTGTTAACAGGACTAAAATAAAAGCTGCCAAAACTACATTGTGACTGTGTGGTCTTCTTCTGTTTCACATTTCTTAGGTGAAAGAAGGAAATTGTTGGTGGCTGGGCCACAGGAAAAGGAGGTTTGAGTGGCTCATTTACTGACATTTATTTCTGATGTCCCCGAAGGGTTCCCGCTGCAGTGGGAGTGTGAGGAGTGGGGTCAGATCCACAGGTGCCAGGACAGGCTTTGTGCCTGCCTGCCCCATTCCAGGATCACCACATGGCACCTGCCTGGCTCCTCAGGGCTGTTGAGCTGGGGAAAGTCATGACAATCCCATTCTGGACTTCTTCTGATGGAGGGGTTTGCAGAAGGTTTGGCAGCAACAGTGAAAGAACAGAGACAAGAAGATACGAGACATGCTGACAATGGGGCATCAATCACCAAAAATGGGCATTTAGGTTACTTAGGAATCAGCCTCTGGTTCAGAGTCACCAGACAGGGCAGGGAGAAAGGGGATTTCACGGACTTCAAGCCAAAACTTTTAAGAAAACCTTAGAAATCCTATTTGACTGGACCATTTACACAAAGATGTATGACAGGGATTAGCCCGCTTCCCAGGAAAAAGCAATGCCTTGGAAATCCATGGCAATGATGTGGAGTGAGATTGAGTACAATCATTTTCTGTTTTTCTGTTCGGAGAAACCAAGAATAGTTCATCTTTCTCCCTTGTAAAAACAGTTTATTGCTAGTTACTCAAAGATGACGTGATTGTTGTTCTGATCTGATTAGTGCTCTGTCATTTGTGCTGCCCCAAGAAAGGGCACACAGATTACACACTGCAGCAGCAGCAGCAAAATGACTTTCTGAGATGAAGCAGAAAATCGTAATAACTGTTATCAAAAGAAAATTGGAGAAACTCAAACGCTATTTTTAGCTTTTTATACAAGTGGACATTTAATAAATGCAGCTTTAATGGATTCTGTTCACTGGCTTTTCCACGCAGGTGGGAGCATTCAGAAATCTTTGAATTTCACAGTTTTATCTTCCTATCTTGCAACAAAAAGCTAACTTCTCTTTTTTTTTCTTTTTGCTTTGTTATTATTATTAACACCCCATATGGCAAAATACCTGCCTTTCCTTTGGGAAGGTCCAAATAAATAAAAAATGTTTGTGGGCATATTTGGGGCTGCAGCACTTACCAAACTTCTCCTGGTTGGAACAGTGATCTGAGCAGTCACATGAGCAGCAGCTCCTTTTGTTTCCAAAGGCTTCTCCTTGTCCTTAACCAGAAGTGGAGGAGGAAGCAACCCAGCTATAAAGCTACTGTAATATTCTGCAGCTTTGGGGGATTTAGGGATGTTGATTTTGGCTGTTCTTGGAGCTACAGCAAGTTCCAGGTAGACCTGAGAGATAAAATAGTTCCAGGCATGAGAAAACACCACATCCACCCTCTTACAGGAGCAGTCATTTACCACCTGGGCATCACATCATTTGGGTTATATTGGTGGTACCATTTAATTTCCATTTGAGCTATAATAACTAAAATAAATGTTCTTATACTTCCTTGGCTAACCCCAGTCTAGGATTACTTGTTTCTGTCTCTTCACTCATAATGGATATTACTACTCAGGTTGTCACATGCATATAGTTACCCACAATCACAAAAGTTAGGCCCTCCTTTTGCATTTATTACGTTTAAATGCAGCAGTTTCCAGAGCTTTCTTGATCAGACTTCCCTCCTGTGAGCAGTGCGGTGTGAGCAGCGTGGAGCTGCTCACTGTTCCAAAACACAGAGCAGCAGAGCTGGTCAGCAGCAGCTTCAGTGCCTGGAAATGTCCTCGTGATGAGGACGTTGTGATTAACGAGCAGGGATAGTTTACTACCCAATAATCAATATGGAACCTGCTGTCCCGGTGACTTGCTGGTTCAGGAACTGCAAATGCAGTTCAGAGCTGCTTCTCCTTGGGCCAGAATTCCATGCCTGGCCCAGAAGCCGCTCCCTGGTGGCTGTGCCCAGTGAGCCATCGATGCAGAGCCATTTGGCAGTGCCAGTCTAGCTCCTAAATCAGCTCTCTGGCAGTGCTTGGCCAGCCTGGAGTCAGCTCCCACATGGAGGCAGGTGGTGATTGACTGCAAGACATGGAGGGTGGAACCTGTCACTGGGAAGGTTTGTCCCTTTAGGAGAAAGGCAGGGACTCGCTCACTGGAGAGCTGGACTCCATGAGCCTTGTGGGCCCTTCCAACTCAGAATATTCTGGGATTCTGGGACACTGTTATTCTGTCACCCTGTGTGGGGATGGTCCTTGGTGGATCTGGGTTCTCTCTCTGGCCCTGCATTTGCTCTGACTTCAGAAAGTCAAGCCTGTGTGTTCCTGGTGTTATCCCTCCCAGCCAGAGGGAACACAATTAACTCTTCACCTGCCTGTCCCTTGTGCAACCTGGAATGGAAACAGGATCGACATTCCCATGGACGTGCCAGTGTTCCAAGTGAGGAAGCATTGCCCAAATCAACAACTTTATCACAAGGTCCCACCTGTCTGGGCAACACCCATGTGGGGAGTTGTTTTCTCACAATCAGTATTTGACCTATTTCCAGCTTGTTTCGAGAGTCCTTTAAACCCTCAGCGTGAATTTAAAACGGGCTCTCCAAATTCCCAGGGTCTGGTTCTGTCGCAGTAGTTTCACAGGGGCAGCCACATTCCTGAGGCAAGCCGTGTTATCCCAAGGTCAGTGGGTGAAAAGGGTATTTTTCACAATTGCATGACACTGATTTTCATGACTCCAGTTTCCAGGCTGCTCCCTGCTGATGTCACCCCGGCTGAGGAGCTCTGGGGGCTTGCAGAGGGAGCAAACATGTTCCAAATAATCCGCAGGAACTGTGAGACAAACCACACCAGCCTCACTTTGACAAAACCCTCCCCGACTTCAGTGGGAGTTTTGCCAAAATAAGGTCTGCTGGATTTAGCTCCGTGTTCTTCATCCTGACAGAACAAGCAGGAATTAAAGGGCCAGCAGCAGATTTACAGCACCCAGAGAACAAAAATCACGGTAATTATCTAAAATGACGATTTCCCCCCGACACAAATCAACAAAAATTAAGTGTTTGGGGAAGTTTTTCCCAGTACAAACAACTGAAATTACGAGTCCTGAGCAATATAGTTTGATTTTCAGTAGACAGCCATGAGAGGCTGTTGCACAAATCTAGTGCTGAAGTGTTTATAGTGTTTATCATTAGAATAAAACTGTGTTCTTTACCTTGTATTTAAAGGCATTATTTATATTTGTCATAAAAAAGTGTCTTTTTTTGCACTTCCATTCTGCAAAGTTATACAAAAATATGGTTTTGCTAATTGGGATACCCACAGGCAGCATTTGCTGAATGGAGTTCTTTTCCTGCAAATGGATCTTCTCCAGCCAATGTCTATTTTCCTGCTTCAGTTCAGTCTCTTAGTGCACAATAATATGTAATTTTTAAGCTTCTAAATTTTATTACAAGTTCTAAAGCCACTCCTTCATACAATAAGCACTTAATTAGGTCTATTCTTGAAATAGGATAAAGCCAAATCCTGCACTTTTTGCTAACAGCAAGAAAAATGCAGTTGATAGAAATACGGAAAATGGGATCTTACCAGTTTTCAAAGATGAATTCCTTCCTCTCTCCCTACTTATTTTTCCTGGAATGGAATAAAAAATATGCTTTGCACTTAGGAAGCAATAACAACAAATCATAAAGACATACATCACACACAAATAATGAGCAGATGAGGGAAATAATGAAGGAATTAATCTCCCAACTGCTTTATAAATTTTACAATTGGTTTATGCTGAAAACAAAAAACCCAAAAAAATAAAAACAAACAAACAAACAAACCCCAAAAACAACAAAAAACACTCACCCCCATTAAGATTTTCTGCAATTAAAATTTGCAGGGGTTGATGTTTGGGTTTTTTTAACTGGATTTTAAATAGCAGTTGAAACTCTAAGGTTATAAAATCAGAATAATTCAGCAGTTTACTTGGTTTACACTATTGCAGCATTTTCTGGTGAGTAAACTGGTGGTTAGGCCTTTCTTTGCAATTATCACAGAAATCTTAGAGCCATTAGTGAAGAATTACCACTAAAAAGGAATTACCACTAAAAAAGCAAAAAGGGCTGGTTAATTTGAGGTTGTAAAAATGGGTAAATTCAAAATTTAAAAAATAAACCACATTAAAATTATACATTTTGCTTACCAACTGCTATTAAAATGATGCAGTGCTCTAAACCAGCATCCTGGGAACTGCAGCATTACAAACGTGGAGGTTTTCTGAGTATTTATAAAACATTGTCCCCATCTCCCTCGTTTTGTGCTTAAAGCCTGAAGTGTTTTTATAGCACGTTAAAAAGCAAACAGAACTAACAGAACACTGAAAGTCACCCACAGACAACCTGTTCCACTAATAATTCACATCCACGTTCCATCTCCTGGCCCAAAGGGTTTCTCCCTTCCATGGGGGCTCTGCTCGGGTGCTGCCCACGCCAGGGAGCAGGAGAGATCCAGGTAATGTTCCCAGGGCAGTGAGGAAAATTGGGCTTTTATTACTTCATGGGCAGGGACAGCATCATCCTGACATTAAATCTCCTTCAGGAAACATCTCCCACAGCTCAGAACTAGAGAGCAATCTGGATTTGAAGCCTGAGATGGAGCGTGGCTCGCTCCGAGTGGGCTCTTACTGTTGTGCTGTTCCTTTTGTGGTTTTTATTTACTATCTCTGCTTCAGTCATTTGTACTCTGTATTCCACAAGCATTTGTATGGGAAGTGCATCTGTTTAAAATCTCATCCCATGAAGGTTCTTTTCTGCTTGTTGGTTTAATTGAAGCGAAGGTTGATCGTAAAACACGCTGAGAGGGAAAGAGGGAACTCATATGCTGGAAAAAGCACTATAAATATTTTCCTGGGATCATTAACACAACCTTGTAACACTTCACCCTGTGTTGTGGAAAGAATTAGACAATCCTTTTAGGAAATATCTAAAAGGAGTTTACAATTCCATCCCAAATCACTGTGCCTTTAAAGAAGACACCCCATGATTCTTAATTCCGTCATTAAATTCATTTCCAACCTTTTTCTTCATTCTGGTGTCAAATTTGTTTTCAGCCTTTGAGGGGATTCACTTGCTGGTGACTTGGCAGTGTCAGACAGACGTTGGACTTTTACTCTGACACTTGTTGAAGAATTTGATTGAAACTATATATGTCCAGATAACACCCAACAAAGTGCCCCTCTTGCGTTTGTTTCGAGATATTTTTGGAAACAACAGAGGCGACCTTGGACAGAGCTGCTTTTCCAATTTAGGACTTCATTTGGTCTAAGAGAGTAAAATTATACTCCTGAATCCTTTTGTGTCCCCACCAACAGGGCAGTTTTCTTTGAGGCCATTGCAGAATTGTTTTTCTGGACGTTCTCAGCAAGGTTGATCTGTTTAGGATAAAAACGACTTTAGATAATCAAGAGTTACTTTCCAATGTACATATAAATAGTCTGTGACGGTGTCACGTGTCCCTTCAAAATGTTGTGTAATCCAAAGTACCAGCAGCCCTTTATGTAACACCTTTGCTCCTCTAGAACCAGAGCTAATAAACAGGGGTTTGTCTTTGCTTATAAACACAAAAAAATGTGATTTCAAGGCAGAGCTCGCACAGACTCGATGTAAAGTCTAAATGAGGAGTGGCAAAGCTGGGATGGGGCTGACACCTGTCCCCTCACAGTGTTTGTGAGGCTCCCAGTGGAAAAGCCAAGGTTGGGAGCCAGGTTCTCTCACTGGGAGCAGGGAATTGTTTTCTCCTGACTCGGGTTTGCCAGCTGTGCAATCGTATCCGTAACACTTTATTGCATCTAATCACTTAGGGTGTTTTAAATAGGTTGCACTTAATTTTCCATACAATCAATAGATTTTAATTCATTTGTATTGCTCTGTTACGGACGTCCTGCACTCAGGAACAAAATGGGATTAAGTTTGTGGCAATGATAATGCAGTTTCACTGCTGGGAATAAAAGGAGAATTGACAGAGTAAGTGTTCTTGTCGTTTCCCCTGCACAGTGTTTACTCTCTTCAATCATAATGTTGCCCAGTGTTACCTAACAATCAAATCCAAGAAATAATGTGGAAACTAAATCTAGGCATGCCAGTGGAATCTATCTGACAGTGGCACATGTAAATACACTGCCTGGGAGTATATTGTTTGTATTACTTTGATCACACTCGGTGTCAATGCACATTTTTATAGCTCTATTACACCCTGACTGTGACTGATGGCTCAAGTTCTAACTCCAGACTATCCAGTTCCCTGATTTTATGGCATTGTCATGTCAAGTATTTGTGGACAGCTTAAGAGAAGCGGCTCTGATCCTGGGAGCCTGTGTGACTGCATTACCATGCACACAAATCAGGTTAAAATAAACCATTTGCTTTAGCAACTTTCATCACAGAATCCCAAAATAATTGACCAACAGCTCCCAGTAAGTCTGTTGGTCACGGAGCCAGAGCAACAAGTTGCTGCTATTGATGTTATTTTCTAGATGAACAAACCCCACCATGGAACGAAAGAGAAACAAAACCAGTCCTTGTCCCTGTGCTGTGGTCTCAGGGCATTCCCAGGATTCCCAAGCTGATCTCCCTGAGAAACCTCCCCTGAGCATGGTTGTTCAGACCCCCAAAGCCTCATCCTACCCCGAGGTTTGGAGTGCTGGGACAGAAAGGAATGACGCGACAACATCACCGAATTTGCCGGTGCATCGGTGAGTCCTCGCTCGGAGTGTCCTCAGCTGACCCTGCCTCTGCCTGAAAAGTAACTCAGGAGTGAAATGTCTGTACCTCTGCAGTGTGATCACTCACTGGAAAGGTCATAGCAGATACAAAGCAACAAATGTGACACAGACAAATGCAGAGCCAGCTCCTGAAGGAGTTTTTAATTGAACTCTTAACGAGGAATTCGGAACACAAAAGCATCGCCAGCAAAAGGAGTCGACAAAATGAAATGTGAGATTTTTCTCCTGCCCTGAGATCTTTTTACAGTCCCAGTTTGATAAGAGCAGGAGATCTTATCTTGTCTTCAAAAATTGTAAAGATGCATGGCTGGGAAAGATCTACAAGAGAAAAAGTGGCTGGCTTGGAGCATGGCAAGGGATGAGAGAGTTTGGGCTTCTGGTTTATTGCCCCGGGCAGCTGCAGACAAAGCTGCTGCTTCTGCTTGTCTGTCCTCAGAGTGCTGGAATTGGCTGGATTAGACCTCAAATGGAAGGGCAGCAGATTTATCCCTGGGCACTAAATTTTGTTTTTATATATGAGAACAACTCCAGGGTAACCTCAGTTAATGAATAACCCAGTCAGTGGTGAAAGCTCCTATTTAGTCTGATAAATTTGGCCTTAAACAAAAACTTCTGTTGATACAAGGATATGCCACAGGGGAGTAAAAACATTTTCCCTATGAAAAACATACAGTCCTGACAGAAGAGAAAAAATTTAAATGTTCACCTAATGTCATTAAAAAACACTGAAAAATCGTGTTTAAAAAAGCCCCACAACTTTATAATGCAAAGTTAAAATTTTCAGGAGATTTAGACTTTGGGAAAAAAAAACAAAAACAAAAACACAAAACCAGGTTCTTTAGTCAACACAAAAGAAATAAAACCAACTCAAAATTCTTTGATGGAGATGTTCTCCCTACTTAGGAGATGTACAGCCTGTTATTGAGTAGTTCCATTAGAGCCAGATTAACTCCTCATCACAGGCTCAGCAGTGTTTACAGTATTTATCCTCCAAGGAAAGACAGAGGATTCTGGAGCTTCATAATAAGGGAATTTTTCTTTGGTACAGCAGCTGCATCAGAGCCAATTTGACCTGCAAATACATCGTTCCGGTGCAATTTATCTTGGTTTGCAACAATCTATGTGGGCACAGCCAGTTTATATAAAAGGGCATTCAGCAAATAGAGTGGTTTGCAATGTTATTGCTTCACTGATGCATAAATATTGAATCCCCAAACACAACATTAGCTAATTAAGCTGGGGGTGATTATTGGCTGGAGGGAAAGCACACACTAAGGGAGCATGGATGAAGCCTGCCCTCTTACTGCACTTGCTGTGGTTGCTCCCTCTGTACAATGAGGATGTAGGTTTCCAGGAGATTAAATCCACCAATAATTCTCACCTGGAATCTAAAAGAAGGCCAAAAAAAAAAAAAGAGAAAAAAAATGTAATATTTTAGATGGAGCTTCCTAAATCCAGAGTGCTGCATAGACTGTATGGAACTTAAGCCAAAGCTTCTTCCAAGCCAAAATCCCTCCAATAAAACAGCAGTGAGAACTCTGCTTTTAGCTGGGGTTGTTACTTGGCACATACTCACACATTCTGTGGTGCTGAACAATCAGGAAAACCCAAGTGGTAGCCAAGGGAAGAGGTGGGACTGCCCTGCTCTGTGGCACCTCAGTCTAAACCAGCCTGGCATTCCGGTGACAATGGTTTTTTCAGTTGTGCTGGCACAACCCTGTGGGGCTGCACAGCCAGGCTTATCACAACATCCTGGTGAAAGATGATTATTAACTCAGTTGCTCGGTTTATAGCCACAAAATTACTGTGAAAGCACAGCTGAAGGGGTGGAGAGCAGCAGGTAGGGAGCTGGGAGCCAGGGACACTGGGAACAAGGGCTGGAGCTTCCTAATCTGCCTCCCCACTCAAAGAAAATGCTTTGCAGGGCTGCATCTCTGTCTGCAGCTCCTTTTGTCCTCAATGTGCTTCAGGCAGCAGCTCAAGACAGCCCAGAGACAAATTAGGAAAGGAACAACTGTTTTATTAAAAAGCTCATAAGCCAAGGTGAAATCTTCCCTTCCATCAAAACCTGCTCCCCTAATGGGATGTTGAGTGATCACAGAGTTAAACAACAGAAAATGAGACAGAAATTTTATCACTCAAGAAATGCTTACCAGGCAAGCAGTGCTGGGAGGCAGGAAATGAATGCTCACAACTTCTGATTCCCTCTGTCAGAGGGGTCGTGTTCCTCTCCTTTGTTTGTCTAAAAAATTGGAATCCAAAGGTGCAGGAGGATCACCTGGGCTTTTGATTTTCCAGGGAATGCTTCTTTTTCTCCGTAAACTCATTGTCCTCCCCTCACAGAACATATACATCTGTTAAACCAGAACATAAAGTTCTGGAGATCTGTCGCCCACTCGATGGTATAAATCAGCCCCAGTCGCTTTGCTGATGTCATGTCTTGGACAGATCCCTTCTGATTCCCTCAACAGGAATTTTGGAGCAAGCAAAGAGAAATCAGGCTGCCCTGCTCAGGGCATCCCATCATTTACACTGCTCCTGTTAAAGGCAGGACTTCATGACTTTTGTTTAGTGCTACAATAATTTCCAGACACATTGTACATGTTCTGTATATTGATAATATGAGGTAAAAGACAAGAGGTCATAAAAATGCAAGGTTATAAAAATGCTTATGCAAGAAACTGTGGAAAACTCCAAGACACTGGAATCCAGTTAGGGGTTATTATGTAATTCAAGGAGACAACATTTTTCAGTCTCTTAAGCAATGAAAATTTAAGATATGTAATTAAAACATAAATAAAAAAATATGTAACAATATTATCCTCATGTGTCTTGTTTATGGGCAGCTTAAGGTATGAGCACAGGAATGATGTGCCAGTCTGGTTTGGGTATTTGCCTTTGCAAAGCTAAAGAGACAAGTTGCAAAGGAAACACCTGTAATAGTAAATGCTTTCATCTTGACCTTTTAAAAATACACATAACTAAATACAAATGTAATAATAAATGCATCATTTATTATGCAATCCATGCAACATCCTAAAAATGCCATGCAAAACAAAAGTGTTTGCTTATAGGAATTGTTAGACTTTCCTCACTCTATAACCCCTGTGAACTGAATGAACTAACCTCTTTTGAGTCAATCAAGTCACACCTACCTGGGATAAAAGAGTCTGACCCAAATAATCCCAAATTAGATCATCAGCTGCTGACACCATCGATCTCCTGAGGTTTGGGGTGGCCTGAGCTGCCCTTGTTCTCCAGCAGCTCAGAGAGCAGCCTTCATTCTGAAAGAGAAATTTTAAACAAAAATATGTGGAATACTAAAATAATCACGCTGGACCTTCATCTTCTTGGAAATATCTTAATTTGTTGCCATTAATGTGTAATCAGAAACCCGATTATGACCTCGTCAAGCAGAAGAGCAATTATATTGTGTTATATTATTGCCTTTACAGTTGGGGCCCTGCTTGCTGCCTTTTATTATACCTTGCAGGAAAATTTAGGTACTGTTCAAACAATATTAAGTTCTTAATATCACATTAAGAACAAGGTTCAATCTGTCAAAATCACCACCCAAAAGTTCAGCTGCAAAGACGTTCTTTACACTAATCCGTTTTCAGAAAGCCAAAGAACTGGATCAATACTGAAGTTATAAAAGAATGAATTTCCCTATTATTCTCATGTATTGGGTGTTCAATATCTGTTGCCTTTCAAGAACACTATATTCTTGACATAATTCAAATTGGGACGCTGTTTCTAGCACTATTTTTTCAGTACATAAATGTAGTCATTACATATGGCTTTGAAATTCCACAGCCATCTCTCTTAAAATAAAAATAAATATTTCAATTTTAGTAGCTTATGATGTAATCAGATGAAAAATGTTGCAGGCAAACATTTTAATTCGATTCAGAATCACTTATTCACAGCACAGCTCTGATAACCATTAAATCTGTTTGGAAAAGAAAACCTTATTGGTATCGGGTACAAACAAAACTCATTCCTTTCCAAAACCATTGAGAAGAAATCCTTTCAAGCACTGACACCCCAAGGCACACAATATCCCTCAGAAGGATCAGGAGGCCCTCACAGTAACTGCAGGGTTTTTTTTTTTCCTCATTTCTATGGCATATGTTGTATCAGAAATCACAGTTAAAAGAAATTTCATGCTCAAAATGGAAATCTTTTCTCACATGTAACTCAAGCCAAAAATTCCTGTGATGGCAGAATTAAATTTGGGGTTGTTCTCAAATGGTAAGGAAGCTACAATATGGAACAATTACCTTTTTTTTTTTATTCCTAACTGCTAAGATTGTTACTTTCTCTGAACATTTATAATCGTCTTCAAGACTCATCAGAAACTGTCAAGGAAGTCCATTGTCTCTGCCCAGAATTTCTTTTGAATTTTTTAGAGGAATTTGCATATGTGCTGATCTGGAAGGAATAATTAATCCTTTTTTTAATGTAAAATGCAGTGAGTATAGCAGATGGGAAGTGCTATTCCCTGACAAACACTTCCATGGAAGCAGCACCTCAGCCTCAGCTGAGACTCTTTTTTCCCAGACAGACAGACAGGTGGACTCTACCTGAGGGCCAGACCAAGCACCACATCCAAAAATTAAATTCCAGACTGGTCAGACTGGAGAGAGAACAATTTGGGGGATTTCAGTGCCCGTCTTCTGCCAATATTTTTTATTTTCCTGCAGTAAAAAATATCCCAAGAGGAGCAGATCTCACTGCATGTAATTTTTTTTTTTGCTGTTGAGTCATTTGGTTTGTTTATGAATCCCATGTAGAGGTGGAGCTTCACAAAATGCCTCCTGCATGCAGGAAGAACTTTCCTCAGAACAAACTCTACCTGAGCACCAGGGAAACAAATAAACCTGGAGGGATGACATTTCAAGGGCAAGGAAAAATACTGTTCAGAGGAGAATTATCTGATTTGGTTCGTGTTTATTTTTACTTATCTCCAGCAATCTGCTCTCCAACAGGAGATGCTTATTTGCAGAAGAGAAGACATTCTCCTTCTTGGAATTATGCCCAACAGGAGCCACTAAGGACAAGAGGGACATCCTGAGAATGTATTAATTAGCTCATGTAATAGGTGGCCAGTGTTGCAAAAGCTGACACAACACTTTGTGTCATATGTGTTAACTGGTCAAGGAGAAATTATTCATTTCTTCCCGTCACGCTTCTTATCCACTAGGCTAGAACTGCCTTCCACTCAGGAGCACACATTCCAAAGTAAAATATGCTACATGGGAAATTTCAGAATTAATTATTCCCAAATAACTTGTGTAGAGAAGCTCCAGGGTACAGCTCAGCTAATTTATTTTACACATGCTTGCTGCCAAGTGAGAGGGTTTTACAATTTCACAAGAAATCTTTTCCTCTGAGGGACTGTTTGGAGCAACTTTTTCAATCCTGGTGTCCTGCAAGGAAGGAGTAACTCCAGGTTGCAAGCTGAAGTAAACCTGGTTGTAGCAGACTGGTGCACAGGTGAAGAAGCAGAAAAGACCTGTTAGTTTTTTGCTGCAACTGAATCACTGAGGAAAAAAACGCAAAAGGGAAGATTTAAGGCTCAACCCCTTATTTTTTAGGTTATTTCTAATGCAGTGACTTTGTCTTGCAAACTCTTTCATGTAAGGCTTCAACTAATGCTGGGTTACTGCTGTGCCAGTGATGGTATCCAGTAGTTACTGAATATAAACCTGAATGTTTGTGTCCTCCAAGTCTTTGCCTCAGTAATATCTTTAAATATGTAATAGTCTCTGCCTGTTGGCTCATTTTCTCACAGGGAGGGTGACAGAACATTTTGTGTTCTCTTATCTTCAATAGCAATGAAACAGGAGGAGCTCCACAATGCGAAACCAAATCTACTGCTATTAATACAACATCCCAGCCACAGAGAGGAGATTTGTTTATTTACCAAAGCTAGAGATGCCTCTCTCTGACCTTTCCAGAGCTCGTATGCTTTAGCTGGGAATAGATTCCTCAGAACTGGGCGCTCTCTTAAAAATATACAGTAAAAAACATACACACACCCCCGAAACAGAGCCCAGGCTGCAGCCCAAACTGCATGAAATGACACACAGCCTTGGATAGTTAGAGTGAGTCTAACTAGGGCACAGTCCATATTCAGTTTTGATTCCTTTGCTAGAGCACAGAGATCACTCAGCTTTGCAAAGCCCACTCGCCTTCCTCGCTGCCACTCAGCGACACGTTCAGCTGATATAACCATACATGGGCCCATTTTCTGTCTCAGGCCTAACAGCTCCCTGCAGCCCAAGAAACCTGCCAGGATGGATCTTCTCCTTCGCAGAATTAGAAAGTGCTTCAAACTGTAAGGTGTTTGTTTAAAAGAAATAAATAAATACGGGTCAGAAATTGTCTTCTCGTGGAATTGGCCCTGCTTTACCTGTGCTTTAAATTGGTGAAAATCATCCCAGACTTACACAAATCATTTTTGAACTAGATTTCTCACAGTTGGTCGTATTCACTGACCTGCCTGTACAACTTAAAATAGTATCTGCAAGAGTTAAATCTTGCATTAGCATTAGGGATTCAACCTGGTTTAACCTCACAGACTCAGGATCTATTTGGTTAAGCTGGTGCCTCTCTGATACAGCAAGAACCCAGAGTCCTCCACAGCTCCCTTCGGTGAGCCTTGCTGGACAGGCTCACGTTTAATTTCCCCAGCCCTCTGCTCTCCAGAAGCAGCTGCCCTGCACCACAGCTGGCAGAAAGGAGTGTGGGTTGGCTCCTCAGCCATCAACTTCTCCAGCTCAGAATATTAATTCAATTTACCACCGAATTTGGTTCCTGCTCCGTGACTGGTATTGTAGTCTAAGCAGACCAATGGTGAATTACAGAAGCAGACCTGGGAGCAGGAACGGGAACCCAGGGAGTGAACTGGCCCCACGTGTCCTGATTCAAAAGTAATAATCCCTAAGCAATATAAAGGAAAGCAATAGTTATGCCATCTCCTCCTCCAGCTGAGTTCTGACAGGAGGCAGTACAGTCCTAGCAAGACCCAGACTGATGGGGCAGCTGCCAGGTAAGCTCTGAGCTTGCTTAACTAACCCTCCAAAGCCCGAGGCTGGTGCTCTGCAGGCTCAGTCTGGGTTTAAGGCACTGCAGGGTGTCCCTGCTCTGCTCCCCCTGCCCTGTGCCATCCCTCAGTCATGCTGGTCCAGTGCTGCTGAAGCAGAATTCCAAGAGCCACTCACCTGAAAAGGAATTCAGGGAAAAAGGTCAGCCAGCCCCATTCAGAGTTCAGTGCTCAGTTCCCAGAGCCAGTGCCCTGTCTGCCAGCTGCACTGCTAACCTGCTTGTAGGGCTGAACTCTGAATCCACCTGCTTAAAATCAACTTTTTCTACCCTGGATAAATTCCCACTGCCTGTAACCATACAGTGAGGGAGGATAAAGGGGTGCAAAGCAGAAGCAAAGTGTAAGGTGGGAGCACAACTTCTTTTGGCAGAAGTATCAGATATGGAGCAGCTTGTTTGTTGAACTACGTATTATGTCACAGTCTTGTTTTAATTATCATTTTACTATCATTGTTCTCTAGGCTTTACACACAAGGGCTGTGGTTTGACCATAGAAATCATATGTAGAATTAGAAATAAAAGGCAAGAGTCTAAAATAACTGCCTTTTCTCTACAACCATTGGGCAAAATTATCTATAATAATATTATACTCAACCATACAGCAGCTTGGAAGGCCAAAAAACTGTCTTTCATTACTCTAGAAATTACTTCACACTCTTGAAGGAACCGGTTTAGCAGTGATGCATCCCCTCATGCTCTGACCAACTTCACACTTCATTTTTTATCCAAATCTAAGTAACAGGCTTTGGGGACCTTGTCTGTATTCCTTCCTACTCAAGTCTGTTCCCATCTGCCTGATCCCCTCAGTGACTTTAGAATACTTCTTTTGTGTCACCAGAGCTACTGCTGCCTCCCAGTCAAACTTCCCACACCAATCTCTCAAACTGCTTTGGCATGTTCAGGTTCTGTATCTGCAAGTGCCACAAATAAGGGTTTGGCTGCGTGCACAAAATTTACTATGACCATTTTTACAGTTTGGGTTCAGGCAGAGAACTCTGCACACATGGCAAAGCTCTGGCTCCAGGGGAAATCATCAAAGAGCATCTGACCCTGGGAATTGGGGGAAAGTTTTGTGAGGAACTCTGTGGAAAGGGGTCCCTCACCCTGCCTGGTTCACAGCTGGGGTTTCTCCCTGGCAGCTGAGAGCGGTGATGTGAGAGGTTAGACAAGAGTGGGAGCAGATTCCTGTGGGGCTTCACCAGCCAAATTCCTATCTAGGAAAAGGTTGCTACAGCAACTCTGAGCCTCCTGAGATCCAGAAATTATTGTAATGGCTGCTGAAATGCCTCCCCACTGCTCTGAGACAGGATAAGGAAAATCCTCCCCTTTGATACAGAACTGCCACACTGCCACACTTCACAACAGCTCTAAACAAGCACCAGGTTTCCTGAACTTTCCCAGGAGCTGATGGATACCTTGCACTTTCCCAAACTCAGATCCTCATTTACGTGTAATGCAAACACAGAAATAATAAATCTAAACATCACAAACCAAGGACTTCAGTTCCAACACCTTTTTTTTTCCCATGGAGACTGTAAGAGAAAAAACAAATCGTATGGCAGAAGTTAATATTCTGCTGAGTGGGCTGGACAGAATATAGAAACCTGTCCAAAGCCAAAATATGGCTTTTCCAGGCTAGAGTTTGTGGTCTTCAAAAACCACATAGATGGAAAAAAAACATAAACAAAGCAAAGCAGGACAAAACCCCTCCGAGCTCCTCAATGACTGTCAGCAGGTTTTTGGCTGCCCCCAGCCTGTGCCTGTTTTCCTCTGGCATCTGGCCCGTTCACAGGTCGTTCAGTCCACTGGACTGTGTAATAAATACCAGACAGAGATGATGCTTTAGACAGAACAGGAACACTTGTGACTGAAACAGGTCCTCAATCTAGAATGGGGTGGCCTGAGGACAATCAGAGCATAAAACCAGCCAGTGGTGTACACTGTAAGTGAAAAAACTTTCTCCAAATTGCTCCCGTTTCCCTTCTTTTCACTCCTCAACAACCCTGCTTGGTCCAGAAGCCAAAGCAGCAGGATCAGGGTTGGGAAGTAGCACCTGTGCTTACCTGAAATAACTGGATGTTGTTTCAAATTATTTCTTTAAAAACAGGAATCACAACTTTTGAACAGATGCTCAATCTAAACCTGTTGTGGCATTTTGGTCCCAACGAAAAGGACCAAATTCCCTTGGGAATAAATCCAGTCAAATCGATGAAGTTCCCTCCTGGCTGAATTTGGACCAACATGCCTAAAACATCCTTTGGAATTGTTCAATTCCAAGTGCTTCCCTATATCCAGTCTCCTGCAATTGCTGAATGCTATGATGTTTGGTGTCAGCATGTGGCATTTTAGAGTTTTTGACACAAGCCTGGTGTCATTAATAGAGTATTTCATTGCTTTCTTACCTTTTGCCAGGTCTGTGAGCTTTTGGATTAGCACTGAAAAGCTTGAGAACAAACTCTGCTTTCAGTATGACAAAATATCCTGCTCAGGTCAGAGAACATATTTTTTTTTTTACTTCTCTCAGTTTAGTGTCGACTGTGAAGATGATTCTCAGAGATCAAGAAAAGCATATAACGTTTAAAACAAAACATTTGTTAACCAAGGATTTCCTGGATATTTCTGCTTTCTTATTTATACTACGTCCTGGACCTTGTGAAATCACTGTTTAACTTTCAGTATTATTTATGGAAGCAAGCCTGTTGCTGTTTCCAGATCTTACAGAGAACCTTCAGTTTGCAGTTTCAGTACCAGGTGCATAGCCCTGGCTTAAATTAATCAATTAAAAAGCAACATACAGTAAGCACTTAACCCTCTCACGCCCTGGCTGGATCTTCACAGGTAGGACCTTTACCTACCCTGAAGCTTTCTCATTAGAGTCAGGTTCCCAGGTCCTAAAAGCTCCTCTTCTATGACAATTTGGAATTTGGGAGTGCAGCAGAAGTGAATACTAATTTGGGGGCATTTCTGTTGTGCACAGAGAGAGATGTGAAATATTCCCCCCTCAGTTAGAGATACAAAATGCCTAAGCATGGAAATAGATTCTAGGAAATGAACAATTTTTATGAGGTTCTGCCCGCTGCCACTATTGATCCAAAGTCTTCAATCCACAACAGAGAGAGGCAGACAAGGAGTAATGATCCAGCGCAGTGAGTGAGTGCTAAATCATTATTAACCTCTGTGCTGTCACTGTGACTGCTCTGAATTACAACTACAGGGCAAAAATCAGCTGCAAGTGGAACCCTCCTCGGCACACGGGCCCTGGATTTGCAGGCTGTAGCACTGTGTGCCATCATTCACAGCTGCACAAACCAAGGGCAAAGTAGTTTTTGAACGTTAGCAGATCAGAAATGAAACACTTGACACTCATTTGCATGGGCAGAAGTGACCTGCGTGTGGGAAGCTCACGTGGCTGCTGGTAATGGTTGCACAATAAGTACTGTGATGAAGAGAAAAGGATGAGAGAGAGCAACAATAAATAACTAATCTAAAACTCTGCTCAGGTGCTCCCTTACCTTTCAGTCTTGTTGACACCTGCAGCTTTATGTCACATCACAGAAGACACATGGGGTCATTGCTCAGGCTTCAGCATGACACCAGCACCGGGTAAATCCCCTCAGGAAGCTCCTGGGATGACACATAAAGGTTGTAAATTGATGATGGTAGGATGGAGTATCATCATTTACCACTGTTTTTTTAAGACCTGGGAAAATTCATCCCAAAGTCTTTATGTAAAAGAGAAAGTATTAAGGCTGCAAAGTCAGGCTCGCACTGAAATGAGAAAATTTCAGCGTTAGAGAAAGCAGCCAGGGATCCTGTAATTAAAGATTCCTTTAGGGCATATACATGGAAAGGCAACCTTTATTCTGGCATTTTCTAACTTCAGTGTACTTGCAAATCATGCACATTCTGGCAAAGATTTTGTATCTGTAAAATGTATATATTATATATAGAACTGAATTAATCTCTGATATGTTTCTGCCTCATAAATACAGTTTCCTGTTTCCATGCTGGAATCTACAGCATTATCACATTCACATGCCAGTTGCTGGATTTATTCTTGATAATCCAAAGGCTGAGCCTGGACATGGCTCAGCCTCTCCAAATTTCAGTCTTATCTGGCATTTTTCTAAGTCACCCAGATAAATTATCTCAATGTCCCGAGGTAAAGTGATTGTCTTGTCCAGGGGCTCTGGAGAGCTCCAATTTTTTTTTTTTTTCTTCATCTGACACACAATTATGAGCTCAAGTGCTAAGACTGATGAACAGATTTTTTTTTTCTTTTTCACTGATACAATTTTTTAAACGTGTAATGTTGTACCGAGAATTCCGAAATAAAAGAAGTAGTTTTTAAAACACTGAGTTAGCAAGAGAGTGGCAAATTTATTTCAGGGTGCAACAAGCCACATAAAGAAAGACCAACACAGTGAGTCTGAAAATAATCTTCCAGTAGAATTAGAAAAGTGGAAAAAAGGCTGGAGAAGGAGACCCACTAATCATCTTCTTGCAAGTCATATAAGAACATGACATATTAATTTGCACTTGAACAGATTATTTCATTCTCCAGAAGAAAGAAAAAAAAAAGTTTCCTATAAATTTTTTCCCATAAATTAAATAAATGAGTTAACAAATTAGAAAAGAAAAAAAAAAGAGCATATTTAACTTTTATCGCATTCAAATTTTGAATTGTAGACGTGGCTCATTTTCATTCATGTCCTCTTTCTGTGACAGAAACTTTCTGCAAAAGCACCAAAACTGCTTTTTGTGGCTCCCTTTAAGTGGAAGTTACACAAACACTGGTCCCGTTTAATTCAGTGAAAACTGAGGCCCCTGTTTGACCTGAGAGCAGAGCACAGAACCTTCAATATTCCACCTGCACACGCATTCCACGGCCTCCTTCCCGCTTTCCTGCCCAGGGACACTTCCAGGGGGAACGAAAAAAGGCAGGCACGGCACGAAGAACCCTCTGCCATATTCAGAGAGCTGATGTGTCCACTGCAAACATATTCCCAACATGCCAAGAACACGGAGCATGTGTGGGTCAGGAGATCCTGCCTGCTCCCAGGGAGAGGTTAATGGAGGATGATTGTGCACGTTTGCTGCTGTTACTCAAATATCACTTCCTTGTGACAATATGCATTACTTAATCTGCAAAGGTCAGTGAATTGCTCTTGAGTTCCTTCCAAATGCCTCAGCGGTGAACTTTGTCATTTTTGATACACATTTCTCAGCATAGAACTGGTGGTACAGGTTTGAGGCTTAGAATGGCTCTGCACCTGCAAACACCTCTCACTGCACTGGATTTCCAGCACTCCCCACACAGCTTTAGAACTGCCAGGCCTAAGCAGAGACTCCCCTGCAGAGTTCACTCTCAATTTACACAAGCAAAGCAATAATGAGTTCAATTGTTATTATTTTTTAAAATCTTCTTGCAATATGAATGATTAGCCAGAGTACTGAATGTGAAACAGAAACACAGAGATGGAGGAAAACCGAGATATGTTATCATGTGCAGTGTGACCGTGGCAAGGAGCAGTTCAGATGAGCAATTTACTCTTGCATTAGATCACTTAAAAACAAGGTGGAAACACTGCAGGTCAGCAGCATGTCAGACAGTGATAAATGCACAGAGAATGGTATGAATGAGCACAGCCCTAATCCTGGGAGATGGACCCCACAGCTGCTGACCCCCCTTTCCACCCACGGGGGGCTCCCCTGGAACCAGGCGTGTTGGTGTGGATCCCCAGAGCCTCCAGGTTTGGGGATAAATCCTGACCCAGTGGGGATGGTTTGAATAGCACCAGAAATCTCCCTGCAGGACCAGGACTGCAGGGTTTAACTTAGCAGGTAGTGGAATGCACAAGCACAGTACAGAGACAAGACTGGGGAATTAGGCTGCTGGCAAGGAGCAGCTGAAAGCTGATTGAACACAACAGATTGGGCTTTCAGACTGGACAGATAGGCAGCAGCTATTTAAATGGAGCATTAACAGTTTTGCTCTTAATTATTTCCAAAACTCCCAGCTAATGCAAACTCAGTATGACATGTATTTTGGCCTCAATTAATTATTTGCTGTTTCTGTGGGAATGCAGTGAAAAGAAAGCCGGGTGGTTTGTCGAGAATTTCGGCCTCTTTAAAACCATTCTCTGAAGTGCTTGGCTTCTTTCTGCAAGCAGCTGTCGTGGAAGTAACTGAATCTACACCTCACAAAAACGTTCACTTTCTCCATTTCAAGTGGAATTTCTTCCTGAAATGACACTGCCCTGCAAGCCAACAAATGGTCACCGCTCTGCCCAGTGGCAGGTGGAAGGCCATGAAACTCCAGAGCTAAATGTGGAAACTTTATGCCTTCAGAAAAGGGACATTCCTATCTTGCCGATCTCGCATCTTACTTTTTTTGGTCTGGGAGGACCTGACATTGTGGCATTTCTATGTCTGGGACAGCTTTTTTCTAGAATTTTCTGAAAGTATATTACTAGGAAGTTTTATCGCAGATACTTACATGGTTTGTCATGTGAAAGCCACAACAGCTGGTTTGCACCTCAGAGAATAAACAATTACTAATAAAAACGTCAGACCTCTCCCAAACTTCTCTGAAATAAGGGAATGACCTTCCAAAACAAGTTTCAACAGACTGCTTTAGTGCAGCTACTTCCATAAGAGCTTTGTTCCTGTGTCTGTATTTTCTATAAATCCTCCTTGATACTCACTTTGTATAAAATACCCAGGATCTCTCATCAGTACTAATCCAATATGGATCCAGACACACAATAGCACTTGTGACAGATGGGACAGAATGTACTGTGTGACATTTATTCACCCTGGGAGAGGACAGACATATAAAGATTATGGCAGCATAAAGTAAAAGAGGTTCGCGTAGACAACACATGATCTAGAGGGAAGAACTGCTGGCTGGCACAAAGCCAACCCATCCACAAATCTGACACATGTTTCTGCTGTCATGGTGAATTTATAGCCTGAGATTTTGATATTCTCTTCCTAAAACCAACCCCATTCAATGTGTCCTTTTTATTTCATCACACTTAGGAGAGGGAATGTCCTCTCCCCAAACTGAAGTGAGAATGAATTTGACTGAACCTCTTTTCTAATCAGAATAATTGAATTGATTCTTCTTTGAGCCAAAACAGCAAAAAACCCCCAAACTACTGGTACTGCTTTGGTGTACCATGGCCTTCAGGCCTCTTGTTTGGATGATTCAAAGGGAATCAAAACGTACAGAAAGAGCAACAAACCCCAACTTTGTGTGTGTCAGCCAGGACCAAACAAAAGGATTTAACTGGAAAGTCTTGGTTTCCAGTGGCGACCAGAGCTTTTCAAATAGAAATTGTTCATGTAGAAAGCAGCTGAGATGAGCTGCACACATCCCACGCCACACGGACAGACATCTCTTCCCCATCAGCCATGATGTCTGTACAGAAAGAAACACAGAAGCAACAGCAGTTGTTCATGGCTCCAGCACCCAAATTCAGCAAGAAATGGCTATGAAATGCTAATTCCAGGATCCTGAGGCCTGAACGGGTGTCACAAGGTGGAACCAACTTGTCTCAATGTACGAGGATATTGGATGCTCCACATTTTCTTATGGATGATGAGCATCCCCAGGTTTTGAAGGAATACCTGTCAGATTCCCACAGCTCAGTGATTGGACATTTTTAAAAAGTGGTGCTTGCCTTTAAAGGTCAGTTTAATCAGGGAGATCTCTCGGCTTTGCAGAGCAGCAGGGAGTTCTGCACGGCAAATATGAATTAGCAAATCCACTTATCCCCTCCTACAGTTGTCATAAACAGGTGCCTCATGGATCCAGGCCAGAAACAATCCACGCCTTTACCACTCTCAAGGAGATTTTCATTCGTCTTTCCTTCTTAAGTCTTTTCTGTGACATCTGAGATGAGCAAACTCTTGTATCTGCAAGGTAATCAAGTTCACATTTGGGAATGGTACATGAACTCAACACACTGCCCCGAGGCTCAGGCCTGGAGGAATTTCAACTGTGCAGAGATGGAATACGCAAAGACAGGAGGTGGTTTAACCCAGCAGGCACTAAACCCCACACAGCCCCTGCTCACACACCACAGTGCACCAGCTCCTGGGAGGAAAATTAACTCTATCCCAGCCAAAACCAGGACAGGGGAACATGGTGATACTGCTAACTGCAGAGAATAGATGGGAATTGCTGGATTGGAGAGGCAGATGCGCATGGAAAATTATGTTTTTTGGAACAACAGCTCTTCTCACTCCCTTTGCAGGGGTACAAAGAGCTCCACAAGCGTTGCTCCTGCTCGGTGCCTCGGGGAGCTCCCCAGGTGAAAGCAGCACCAACCAGCACAGCCGAGCCCCTGTGGAGGAGCAACAGTGCTGGTTGTGTTCCTTCAGTGCCGCAGGATTTCTGGCTGCCACACCTCAGTTATTCCTGGAGTACCTGCTGCTCCTCCTCCCCCTCCTGAGGGGCTGATTGGAGCTCCGACGCGGCCCTGATTTTGCAGCAAGCCCCAACAGGTAGAGTAAACAATCCCCAGCATTCCTGGCACAGCAGAGCAGACTGAGCAGGAATTGCCTTTGCTATCCACAAGAGACAGGCTGTATTTTCCAGCTGGGAATTCTGGATAAAAATGATGAACTCAGGATAGACAGTTTGCACCGTACCTTCTGTTTCAGGTATAGATGTGAAATAGGTTCTTGCATTTGCAGTCAGAACAAGGCAGGACAACTGAAAATGCTTTTGTTTTCTGTTTGCAGACACTGGAAAAGAAAATCTGTTTTCTCCCCAATGGAGTGAGCTTTAAACCAAGCTTCATTTCTGTAGTCCATTGAAGGCAACATTACACAAATGTGTCCAAAAAGCATAATTTGGTACTCTATGTTTTTCACTTTTCCTGTGCTGTAAACAAGAAAATGAGATTTTATGATCATTTAATTTTTCATTTTATTTAATCATCCTCTCACACCTCACATTTATCTCTTTGTCTGCCTATCACTATATCATCACTGAATTTTGTTGCTAAATACCATTATTTTATTACCAAAATAGGGCAGAAAGAAAATAGGGCCCACGTGGGCCAGTGTTAGAGTTAGAACTGTATTTTATTAAAATTCAAATTGATTGTTCATTTAAAAAAAAGTCAGAATCTTCATCTACTATGCACTTGGATTTTAAACAGTATTTTGCCCAGTTCAAAGATTCTGTATTATGTCTCCAGCTGGCTTTTTCTTAGAGCTATACAGCTGGAGCACAAAAGTGTTCTGAAATGTCCCAACTGAATTTCAAATGAATATCAGAAATAGGCAAGGATATACATGATACATGCAGAATATGTGTCTGGGGAAATCACAGAAGGATCTAGTTTCCACTAGTTGGTTATACATAAATTATTTAGGCAGTAAGCCTGTTGATTAGCTGGAGGCAAAGATATCTATTTTAGGCATACTTATGGTCAGGATTAACTCATGAAATTTGGATGGCATTGTCCACTAAAATCATTTTGGCAACCTCTTTCAAAAATTAGATAGTCTCCTTTTTTATCACTTTTTAATTTTTCAAAATAATTTTTTTCTTTTCTTTTTCCTTAACAAATAGGACAGGATTTTTGAAAAATCATGTGATGAACGTCTTACAAAACTACACCAGAAACTATTTAGGGTGACTGGAGAAGAAAGAGGACTGGGAGCCAGGAGACCATTTCTATTTCTAGTTCTGCCATAGACTGTGTGACTGTGACTTTGAACCTCAGCTCCCGTTCCTGTGAAATGGGGATGAGAATCCTGTTCTCTCAGGGATGTTCTAGAACACAATTTTCCTTTTCGTGGAAGGTTTACGAAATGCTCGAGACCCCGGATTAGAAGCTGGGAATGTAAATAAGAAATCAAGTAACAGCAACCACAGTATCTGTGCTACTGTTATTATTATTATTGTTATTATTATTATATTATAATAATAATTATAATAATGAATAATTAATAATAATGTTTATGTTATTAATATTAAATGATAAGTTTGATAGTATTGTTCTCATGGAAAGCCCAACCTGCACATGGCAGGAAAATCCTTGTAGCTCACTTCTAGGAACAGGAATAAACCAGCACAGTTTCAACATGGGAGTGGAAAAGAATTCTTTAAGTTCTCCATCTGAGCAATTGTAGGTGGTAAAATGAATATCTTTTCAATACTGCTTTGAGCCATGGGAGTAGAAGCATCTTTAAGAGCTTAAAAGTATTTTTAAAATATGACTCAGGGGAGGTTTTCTTTTTCTAACAGAACTGAGGGGAAAAAAAACCCAACCAAAAACCACCCAGGAGTTAAACAATCTTTTAGAAATCCAAAACCTTTAAATAGAATGAGAATTGTAGGTCAGGATAATTTGAGTTCACATGCAACACCATTGACATATAATAAATCTATGCATAAGAAGCAGAGAAAACCAGATCTCTCATATTGGAAGCCTCGAGCTCTGAGAGATAAACCATAAGAATTTTTGCTCTGTGAGTGACCAAAAACTACCAGAGGTAATTTGGGAGGTGAAAGCCTCTCTGAAAATCTCTCATGTCTGTGAAAGACTTATATGGGGTGTATTGAGTGGTTAGAAATGAGGTGAGGAAGTGGAAACATAGAAGATCAATAAAACATTTAATCCACTAAAGAAAAACGTGTTCAGGCTTGGTTAGAGTCCCACAGTCCAGCAGCTTGTCCTCTCCTCCTGAGCAGCCCATGTTGGGAAGCGTTTGTGAAGGCCTTAGGAAAGGTAGGGGAAGGTGACAGACACACTGTAATTGTACCCATTAATCTTACCACAAAAATATTGCCTTTTGAAAAACCAAAACCTGTGTGGATTGAGGGTTCCATGGATTTCTGAGGGTTCAGACTGGAAGAATTTAACTGGTGAACCAAACAGAGCGTTTGGTTTCAAGGCCTCATTTTGCCTTATTTCACGAGAGAGAGAGAGAAAAAAATCACCTCAAAAGAATTTTATATTAAATAACCAATAAAAGAGCTTGTATGATGGTACACAAGAACTTCACCAGTGTCTGAAAACTGAAGTGTGTTACTTCACTGTGTTACTAATAACTGGCTATGAGTTTGGAGGAAATCCTCCACAGGGAGCACAGAAACTTCAGCTTGTGTCATATCCCAAAGTGTCCCCCATCCAAGAGAAGCTGTAGTCATGTGCCATTAGTCCCAAACCACGGCTGAAAATGGAGTCATCTCCATGACTAAGGGCAGCTTTTCACTCTTACATTATTGCTGCTCACATGGAGTGCACCTGCAGGTCTTCCCTTCAGTCTTGGAAAGTCAGACCATGCGACTTTTCACTGTGATTCAGCAGACCTGGGGAATGACAGACACCCGTGGCATGGTGGCACTGTTCATGTTACCCTGCTACAACACTGAGAAAAAGGAAATGTTGTGGTAGAAACACCTTGATTACAGCCTCTGATGGGGTCAAGAGATTACAATGAAAGAAAAAGTTGCAAAAACAAGTGAACCATTCAGATGGTTCACTTTAACTGAGGTGTTACTGTACATAGCCTGAGTAAATAAAAGGTGAAAAGATAAAAAACCAGCATTACTGAGCGACCTCCTGGTTGTCACTGCTGGTCTCAGACAAATATAAATATCAGCATGCCCAGACTAATAAATATATAAGACAGTGTAGCTGTTTGTACTTTTCTAGGGCATCCTTTCCTTCATCCATCCTACCCCAGATAGGATCATGCAAAGCAATGTGCATGAGCACAATCCACTTGTTTTGCTTTCAGTGTATAAAACTGGTTTTGTTCCCAGGAATATCTATGAAGCAGGAAAGGAATTTGAATTTATAGTGTCCCTAGAGAGGGATACAATGGTACTATAAATCCAGAGCAATTATTGCCCTACCTTGTAGCTGGGAGTTTCCAGGACTTTTCATCAGCCCACTAAGGAGCAGGGGAGCTCCCCTGGCCCAACAGTGTAAAATACATCCTGAAGAGAGCGAAAGGGAAACTCTAAATGCCACATTAATATCTCTAACACACTCAAGAAACACAAAAAGAAACCACCCCAAAAAAAAAGAACTGGAGTTTTAACACCATAAGAAACAAGGCTGTGCTGTGTGTTCACGTGTCCAGTTTCAAACTGGTTCTGCTCTCCCGACCAAGGGCTTCAAAAACGAAGCAACTTCTTTGCTCAGGAAGTGGTGGCCCACGTCTTGCAGGAAAATAATTCAACTTCTATTGTGCTATTAAGTTCTACAGATCATACCATACAGTGTGATCACAGCTATGACACTACCAGTACTCATCAGCTCGTTGCAGATATGGAATCCAGAGCAATTCTGTAACACCTTACAAACAACAAACTGACACTTTATAAATACTGTGCTTTGGCCACACAGCACCCCACAAGCTCAGCAGGATCCTCAGCCCCTTCTGCAGAGAGCAAAACTGAGATCCAGAAGCCCACAAGGAATATTTACATAGGGAAAAAATGGCAGCGAGCTGCCAAATTAATCAGAATTAGACCTTAATTAGATGGAAAATTCAGGTCAGGATAAGATAAGAATTCAAATCTCGTGGGCACCAACCAGGGCTTTATTTCTAAAGTTGTTGTGCATTTTTAAGACAACAGTCAAGATGATTCCTTTTCCAGAGAAACAACTTGGCCATCAAATATGGATAAATCTTTTTTTTTTAGATATGCACAGTGGATCTTGGTTCTGACATAATGCTTCTCTCTCCCATCCTTTTAGATCTCCTACTGACATCAGAATGGGACAGACAGAAAGATTGTTCCAAGCAAGGAAATGGAGATCATTGTGGCAAATACTCTAATGGAGCCTTCAGCAACAAACCAAATGGCTATAAATAAGATAAAGAAATAAAATAAGAGATGTACCAACCCAAACTGTGATCTCTTCTAGTTACTGTCACTGAGATCAGAATTCCAAGGCAGCAAGGAGCTGCTTTGTACAGGAACAGTGATCCAGTTCTGGAAATCTCCCAGCAGCAACACCATCCTTTGTGTTCACATTCTCTTGGTCTCTGTGGAAGTCAAATTCTACCTGCTGCTGATCCAGGAACAGCATTATTCCTTATTGCCAAGGAATAAAAATGATTCAGACTAAACTCAGATCACCTTAATTGTCAACATTAAACTTGTATTTTATCACTGATTTCTCTGCTGTTTTTGTGTGATTGTTTCATGTCAGGATTTTTTTGCATTTTGCTGTTTAAGCTATAAGCTTCTTAAAGGGGGAGAGAGGAAAAAAACCCCCTTGACATAATACCATGAAATCAAAGAGCAAGCTGACTGGAAAAAACAGTTACTATATTTAAACTGCATTATCCTATGACAGAACTGCAGATTTAAAACCTTTCCACTTTGATACAGCACTTTTGCAGCATTTTAATGTGCCTGAGTAGATTTCAACTGGCTGAAACATTTTAATAACTGTAATTTCAGAGGAATAAAATAGCACCGTGGGAGGAAGAAACAATGCCCCCATTTGTCACTCATGAAGACTTTGGATTTGGAATCAGCTGGGGAGACGAGAGCAATGAGTTTGGTGGTCTCAGCCTAAGCCCCATCAGGCAATCAGCCAGGCTGCAAAAATCATGACATAATTTGGCACAATTAAGCAGAATATGATCACTTTGTCTACGTGCACTGAAAGAGATCCAGGCCTGAAATAATAAGGCTATTGCAGGTCAGCATTCAAGTGCATTGGCTCAACAACTGGCATTTTGTGTGGTGCCCTTCTGTGCTGTGTTCAGCTCCACTCAAAACTATTAATCTTGTTTGAAAATGGAGCTACAAAACGTATGTTTTTGTGTATGGCAAGAGACAATTCACATTATGACCAGTAACTCTGCTGTGAATCTGCTTTGCAGCAATAGGGATGACTTAATGTTATTGCAGTTTGAAGGAAAGCATCCTGCAGTCCTCTCTCAGGCCAAATTCCCATTTACTTCAATTAGTAAGCATTACAGGAACTGTTTTAATGCTGCTGCCTGATGTGTTGGCTGCTTCTTCTTAATATATTACAGGGAAAAAAGATAGTAGGCCAAATGTCTGAATATATCCTTCCATTATGGGAATGGAATTTCAGCAAGGCCAAAGCTGCCCCATTTTGTTGTGTTGCTTTCTGAGGTACCGCTCCGAGGGGTTCCAGTCTAAAAACCAAACTGCAGCTTCACAGGGGCAAAATAAATGGATTTCCCTTCCTTAAGAAGGGAGAATGCAAAGCTCTCTGCACCTGCTGGGAGTATGAATCACCTGGAGCTTTCATGAGCTCGGTGCTTCAGGCAGAGCTGAGATTCTGTCACTCTGATTTGGGTCAAGATAACCATCCTCTTTAAGAGACAAGGCAAATGTCATCAGAAGCTTCATGAATCCTTGCAGGGCGATGGAAAACAAGACTGATTTCAACTCACAATTCTAAATTTGTATGATATCAAGCGATGCCAAATTTAGCAGGTACTGCTTCTGCGGCACTGTCTACATGGGTATTTGTAGCGCATTCTGCACCGTTCTGTCTAGACCAAGCACTGTATCTGCAAATGTTCTTCAAGAGTGTGGCTGCCAGAAGATTTGGAAGGTGCCACCTGCAAAGAAATCCTGCACTGGTCAGCAGGATTGGTCTTGCACATCTGGGGAAAGACGGGGAAATGACTGTGAAGGAAACGCAGAGGTTACTCTGCTCTGGGGGAGAAAGAACTGCAGAACGGTCCCTAATTCAGTCATTCTTCTCTCAAAATTCCCTGAACCATAACACAACATGTGACAGAGATAAACACAGGCAGAGGACTGCCTAGAATCTTTCCAGATTTTATGGTGGGTCTATGCTCAAGATGGAAAAAAAGGGGAAGAATGAAGTCATCTAATATTAATGCACGAGAGAGAGACAATGGGAGTGGAGTTTACAAACTGTGGCTGAACTAGTGGATCCCAGAGAATCCCAAGAGTTCTCTCCAGGATTCACTAGAATGCAAGCTCTCTTCGCCTTCCTAGCAGCATTTTCCTCCTGCTAACAAGTTAGACTGAAAGAACACCATATCTACTTTATCCTACAGTCTGCCAAGCCCTGATTGCACATGCCATGGCTCTGGTATGCTTAAAATATTTTTCCATGAGCCTTTTTGGAGACAGGCACAAAAAGGAACCCAAGAATGACATAAGAAGTATATCACAGGGAGAAATAATATGAAATACGATCTGGGATTCTTTTTAATATCATTTTGTTTTGCAAATTGCTACTGATGTTTAATTGTAATGCTTAAAAATAGTAAGAAAATGAAAGGTGGGAGTTTCAAGTCCTTTGCAGGTGCTCTTGTATATGAAGGCTTTTAAAGATGCTTGTGTGTAAAAATACTGCTGTGGTAAATGTATTTTTAAAAAGAACTTACACATAATGCAGGTGATATTAACTCGGTAGAAGGGAAGAAACTACTCAGTGTGCTGTTAATCAGTGAAATACGTGAATTCAAGTCGCTGGTGTTATCCTGTATATGATCACTGTGGAAATTACGTGGGTTTTAATGTTGCATATGTATGTACTTATGTGTTAGAGGATACTAAAAACTCAGGTGTGGGTTAGGTAGGCCTGTGGCAGGCGTTTACCAGCAGTTTTGTTGGGACTGAGTGCATATTTTCCAAGATACATTGTTTTGATTTCAGATGCATGTGCACCTTGTGACTCTGGTTTTGGTTTGGGGATGATGGGATCATAGTTTATCAAGAAAACTATTACAACTGGTTAAGAAACATACAGTAAACTGTATGAACTATGTGCAAGTGCCACGATGACATTCCTTTCCTCTGTAACAGGCTATGTCTATTTAGGTGCAGTGTGAGGTTGTGGTATGAAAAGGAACATAACTGTACCGAGGCAACATTTGGCCATGCTGATTAATCCTGCTGATAAGCAAGATGAAATTAATATGGGCATGGCATGGAATAAGTAGTTGCCTTACCTGAACTAGGTCATCAGATCTAACCCATGAATTTCATTCAGAGCTGCCCTGTGAAGTGTAGGCTGTTGAGTCCTCCTTCCCTGGACCTTGGCCAGCCACAGAGGAGTCTTTTAGAGCAGTTGTACTTTTGTTAGAAAGGATGTAGGGCCACATAGACCTTAGAACATCATAATTTTACATGGGGTGTCCCCTCTCCATCCTTCTTTTGCTATCACGGAGATAAGACTGAGGTATTTCGTTCCAGATCAGACATACAGTTTCTTATAGCGTGGTGCTGTGGGTGGTTTATAAGTGATGGAAATGCAGATTGTATGTAGGATCTGCATTTATGTAAGCCAGCACACATGTAGGGATGAGCTTTTCTATTTGCACACGCATATATATACAAGAACATCTCCTGGCACCAAGTTTTAAAGGGATGGTATTTACACCGTGCGCTGAATTACTTGCTGTGTTGTGTGTGTGTTTTGCAGGTGTATTAATGTCAGTTGGCACTGATTTCTCTCTGTTTTGTGTTCACTGAAGTGCCTGTGAGTTGCTGGGTGGGATGGCGGGACCAGGCAGTTTTCTGTGTTCTGTATCAGCGCCGAGGGAAGCTGGGATCTCACCCCACACACGGCGCTGAAATCACACCCCGCAGCTCATTCCTGCTCACGTTATCGCCGCGCGAGCCGGGGCTGAGTGCGCTGTCACTGGGATGTGTGCGACGGGAACGGGGGGAGCTGTGGAAAGGACACTGCTCGGTGCCAGCGCAGGGCAGGACCTCTGGGCTAGGGGACACGCAGGGACACGGCCCTCACCGCTGCGCACTCTCGTGAGGGGTGAGGCTCCTGTCGCGACAGCGGTTGGTGCAGCCCCACAGAATCACAGAGTCGCTGGGGTTGGAAGGGACCTCTGGAGTTCATCCAGTCCAACCCCCCGCCAAGGCAGGGTCACCTGGAGCAGGTGGCACAGGAACGAGTCCAGGTGGGTTTAGGATGTTTCCGGAGAGCTGCCCTCCCTGGGCAGCCTGTACTCACACACAATCTGACTGCATGATGCTCGTGTCACGGCTGAGTTAGGGGTAGTCACCACACTATCACCACTCTTGACTGGATGATGCTCCTGTCGCGACAGACTTCGCCAGCCCCCCACACCTCCTTGGCCTGGATTGGTGCTCCTGTCACGACCGAGGTGGGGGCAGGCCCACACTCACCCTTTGAATGGACGATGTCCCTGTTACGACTGAGCTGGGGGCAACCCCACGCTCACCCTTTGCCCGGATGAAGCTCGTGTCACCACAGCGCTGAGGGCAGCCCTCACAGGACGGCTGGCGCTCCCGTCACGACACGCGCCGCTGCAGCCGCGCGCCAGCCCCGCCGCGACGCCTATCGCGACAGCGCGGCGGCATCTCCCCCTCAAGGGGCAGCCCCGCTCCCCTTCGGGCGCGGGCTGAGGCCGGCACAAGAGGGCGGTTCAGGCGGGGGCAGCGGGGCCGTCCCGGTGCTGCGGAAGCGCCGGCGCCGCCGCCGCGTGAGGCGCCGAGCGCCGTGAGGGAGAGCGGCTCGCGGTGCGCAGCGCCCGCGCCACGGCCATCGCCTCAGCGCCGCGGGGGCGGGGCCGAGCGCTGGCCCCGCCCCGCGCCGCGGCCCCGCCAATGAGCGGCGTCCACATGCCGCGGCGGCGAGCGCGGCCCGGGCGGCCCCCGAGTTACATTAGAGCGGCCGCCGCCGCTGCGCGCCCGGAGCGAGCGGAGCCATCGGCGGGCGCGGGGGAGCCCGAACCGTGACGGCGACCAGCGGCCTGGGCCGGCTAGGGGGAGCATCGGGCCGCTAAAAAGGGAGGGCGTGATTCCGAGCCTTCGTGGGCAGCGGGGCGGCTGCGCCTTGTTCTTCCCCACACCGCCCCCCCCGCGCCGCGCCGTTATCGCCCTCCCGTTGCCGGGGGTGGCTCGGGGCCGCTGAAGGCGAGCGGAGAGGCCGCTCGGCCACCTGGACGCGGCCCGTCCCCGCAGGGACCCGCCGCGCCCCTGAGACGACAGCGGCTCCCGGGGGCCCGCGGCTCCCCCCCGGCCGAAGCACCTGGTCCCCGCCGGAGAGGCGGCTCGGCTCCCTCGGAGGCGTGTGGGGTGGGAGGGGGTGGGGGCTTTTTTTTTTTTTTTTCCGGCGGCATTCCCTTTTTTCTCTGATTTTTTTTTTTTTTTCATTTTTTTTTCCTGCCCCTCCCGGCCTCCGCCGTGAGGAGTGAGGTGGGCTCGGGCTGCTCTGTCGCGGGAGAGGGTCTATGGTGGTAGCACGGGGGTGGTGAGGGCTGAGCAGGGGTCTCGCCGCCGCGCCCGCCGCCGCTGAGGAGGAGGAGGAGGAGAGGGAGGAGGAAGAGGCGAGGCACGGCACCATTTGCTGCTCCCTGCCCCGGCCATGGAGAACGCGCACACAAAGACTGTGGAGGAAGTTTTGGCTTATTTCGGCGTCAACGAGAGCACCGGGCTCAGCCTCGAGCAAGTCAAGAAGCTGAAGGAGAAATGGGGCTCCAACGGTAGGTGAGGCGGCCCCGCCGCGGGGATGCTGCCGCCGGCCTCGCCCTCTCCCCGCTCGGCTCCCTCTCCCACCCCTCTCTCCTCTCCCCCATCCTTGCCGGGGCCCTGTGCGAGGCCTAACGCGTGTGCACTGGCAAAGCCGGCATCTCTTCCAGGACCCGGAATAGGAGCGAGGGAGAGAAGATGGCTGACTTGAACTCCACCTCGTGGGTTTCTTTCAATCCCGAGCTCGCGGGGCTGCTCTGGGATGGAGGATGTCACCTCCGATCCCTTTCACCTTAACGGTGGGAAACCTCCTTGCATTCTGAATTGACGCCCCTTGGGGTTTAGTATTTTTATATTTTTTTTTGTCCGTCTTGACCTTCATTTTTCCTCGCTTTTCAGCGCCTTTTTGTCCCTTATTTTATATTCTTCTCTCCAGTCGGGACATAGAATTCAACCGATAAGATGTTCCCTTTTTTTTTTAATCCTTACTGCTTGGCCGTCCTAGTCCCTTCTGTACTCCCGTGCCGTTGTGTGAAATTGAAAATCTGTGAGAAGATTATACGGTGGAGGTGGTTTTTTTTAGCTTTAACACTGCTTTTATGCCTCTTGGATTACTAAATCTAGTTACAGGGAAATAAAGGGGAGAACAGAAATAAGGAAATACCCTTAAAATGGAGGAAAGAACTTGAAACATTTTGAACCAAGTTTGACGGTTTGGGTTGGTTTTTTTTAAGTGAATGTGGAGGAAAAGCTTTGTCAGAACGCGTTTGAAAAGCAGTTTGAGCCTTTGACCCTTTGTGTGCAGCAACAGCACAAGCCCCACAGCTGGCTGGAGTGATGACTTGGCTGAATTATAACCCTTGGCACACTCCGGCCAACCTTTGTGTCTTAAAACGCGAAACTCTCGGGCCCATTCACGTACTGTGGTGAAAAGAGCCACCTTATTGTGGCTTTCAGTGTGTCTGTCAAATCCAGCCCAGCTGAGTGTGTAATTCAGGAACAATACGTGGTGGATGCCTTCTAACGCTCTAACGTGTTTCTTCAATGATTTCTTTTCTCTGACATGCTTCCTGGAAAAACCTTCCACCGACAGAGTTACCAGCTGAGGAAGGTGAGCATGTTTGTGAAGTCTTCTCCTAATTCTTGTTGATAATTCATCTTTTTTTTTGTTGTTGTTTTTTTTTTTAACGTGCATGACTAAATGGCTTTGTTACGTATTGCAGGAAAAACCTTACTCGAGCTTGTGATCGAGCAATTTGAAGACTTACTAGTTAGAATTTTGTTGCTGGCTGCTTGCATATCTTTTGTAAGTATGACTTATTCTTTTTGATTTCATAGGCTTCTGTATCTCAGAATGACATGTTCCGGTGTATACAGAGAGAATTATTCTTTCTCAAGAGGTAGAATTATGAGATGCAAAGTAAATTGCTGCCTCTTAAATTTGTTCCTTGCGATGGGGTTTCTGTAGGAAACAAAATTTCAGGAGACTCTTTTCGTTGCATGAGTCATAAGCGCGTAACTGCATTAGACAGGTATGTTAAAAAGTGCTTCTCATTCAACCCAGTTTGCTTATTTGAGGTGGGATTTCCCAACGCTTTTGTTGGCTTTGAAAACTAACCTTGAGTAAGTAAGTGTTTAACTGGACATTCTTCTTGCCTGTGGGTTAATTGTTATCAGGCTCAACGTATAATCATTGGAAGACATTTTTGGATGCAATGCAGACTGTAAATAGAACCTCCATGGCGATTATTCCAGTTGCCTTCCCTTCCTGATAATAGCAAGGTGACAGTTGTTGCTATTGACAGTGACAGGAATGATGACGGCTGTGATGGCACCATAGTTGACCAAATTTGGTAACTGACCTTTGGATAGTCAAGTCATTAAATGGACATCTTCCTTTGCTTGCAGGATTAAAAGAACAAGAATATTTTAAACTTTTTTTTTTTAAAAAAAGGTCTTTCTGCATTATGTGTAATGGATATGTGCTCGCTGGAAAACTGAGCCAAGGCTAAGTATAGGAAGAAGATGAAGTCTGTATGTCTTGGGGGAGCTGGACAACAGAAACAGAAGTGTGCAGAATATTAAATTGTTTAGGTAGGAGTACAAGTTTACAGTAGACTTTGCCCTGGAGTTGTAATTAACTACTTAAAAAAAAAAAAATGCTGCAGCAGCTCTTGGGGGGAGTGGAAATTGTGGTGACTCTTTAGCTGAGGGCAAACCAATTAGGATGGGCAGAGGAGAATGTGCTCTGAGGCGATTGTGTTTGATGGGGGAAAGTGCCCTGGTGTGGTGCTGCAGTTTGTGCTGTGCTGGTGATCCACTCTCCCCACAGAGCCTCTTCTCAAAGGGCTCTGGTTTTGGTCTGCAAGACACCATTACCAGCTGAGCAATGACTGGTGACACCAATCTTGACCATGGAGACAGATGTGCTTTACTCACTGTTCTGATTCCTGCAGAGCAAATCAAGCTGATTGTAGAAAATTGAATTAAACGTCATTCAAAAGCTTTTTTTCTCCCTCCTCTTTGCTCTTTTCCCCTCCCAGAGGTTGAGAAGGGGATGTATTTTTGTTCATGAAAAGTCAGGAGTGTTGCTGTCATCTCATGAGGCAAATGACAGCGCAGAAGTTTGTTAGCCTTTGGTGCCAAGGTGCATTATTTGTTTTTATTTTAAGCAAGTAAGTGAAATAAATATCAAATTCACCAAACTCATTGCTGAATCTGAGTAAGTAAGAGACCAGGCTGGCAGAGGTCATAGAACATACACTGCTGAATCCTCTTGGAAAACTTGATTAGTGGCTGAATTCAGTTGCTTTTTTCAGGATGGTTAATTTTCCTATCTAATTAAGAGGAGACTGGAGTTTGATGGAGTGTGGGATAGATCTGGGTTCTCTGCTTCTGTGCAGCTGACATGGTATATGACCTTGGGCTACTGCTCTGCCTTTTCTGTCTCCTATTTTAGTTATGGATTCACACTAAATTGATGTCACTAGTAAAGATTTTCTCTGTTTGATGAAATGTAGGAAAATCCCTAGATATATTATAATTTTGATAGTTCCAAAGCACTTTGCCTTTGTGCTTGTTTCTGGCTTTTTCCTTGTTCAGAAGGTGATTATCTATCTGGTTTTCTTAGGTTTTAACACTTTTCTTGATGAAAGCTTTTTCTTTTTTTAATGAGACTTCTGCAGTAGCGGTAAAGAACTGTTGAGTATGTTGATATCAAGATTGTATTACTGCAAAAATTAGAAGTAATTACATCACTTAGATTCTGGTGTCCTTTATCAGCTGTATATTGTCAAATTAAGAAAATGATGGAGATGCAGGTATGAGAGGATCTTGAAGTCACTGTTTCGTGTTGTGGGAGTTTTTATGGTGATGGTGTTGCAGTCATAAATCATATTAGTTTATTGCTATTAGAACCGGCTGCACAGAAACAGCCATCTGTAACAGAGATCTGCATTAGGTTTTTGTGCAGAACCATCCCCTCTTCTCTACAGTATAAACTCCTGTGTTCAGAGCTTGTGTGCCCTCTGCTCCCACCCTGCCTGTCAGGGACGTGTCAGTGAAACGACTCAGACCGGCAGCTGGGTCTGTGTCACCCCGGCTGATGGCTGGGGGCAGATGCTGCTGGTGCCACGTCCCACATTCCAGGTCAGAGCTGCTGCTACAGATGTGCTGGTTAGTGCAGCCCTTAAGTCTGGCCTTTGAAGAGAAACAATATAAATCATTTCTGATGGTGAGTAAATGCATCTGTGGATAGGCTTGTCCTGGTCTTCTGTTGAATCTGCGAAGCCTCCGCAGAAATGAACCCGTAGAGTGTCTCAGCAGTTCGTGGCTTTTCATTCTTGATACGTGTGTAGCATGTACTCAGATCTTCAGTATTTACTTAAAAGAACAACTTTCTTTGCTGTATAAACGATTTTGACAGGTTGCAAGGTGTTAGCTGGACGTGGTGTGGGATAGTTCCGTGGTGTGGGTGCTTTAGGCAGCGGTGTGTGCTGAGCTGTGCAATCTCAGCTTTGCATCGCACTGTGATTTCCTTCTACAAGATATGACCCAGGCTATAAACTCTACCAAAACTTGAAGTATTTTACAGCATCCTAAGAGCATTCCCTCCCCTCAGTTATTCCTGTGATTCCTAAGCTGACTTAGAAGTGAATGTTCTGGGAATAGTGGGTATCTGTGTTCAGAGTAAAACAATATATTGTTAAAACAGAGATTTTTCTAACCGGTAAATTAGCATGAGTATAACCTGTGTTAAAAGGGGAGCAAAGGTCCTCCTGGAGGAAGTCTGAGACGTGTCAGTAACAATGTTTCAAGCTTTGCCCTGAAATCACCCCAAAAGTTACCTGTTAAGGTCAGCAGCAGTGAGTATGTGGCACAAGATAAGGGTTGCTGTAGGACATTACACTGACATACTTTTAGCTAAACTTAGATTGCTCAGTAGCACAAGGGTAGCGGTGATAAAATTGTGAGAAGTCATTGTGGTTTCATTTTATGTTGTAGAAATTAAACTGTGGGTGCTAGGTATCTTCCCCCCCCTTATTTCTATAATAAACACAAAAATACATTTATTTTCAGAAGTATGGAGTAATAGATCTGATGAGTGCTCACAATCTGCTAACCCAACAAAATTCTTAATTTTGTACTTACGCATGTGGTTAAGATGTCTTGGTTTGTGTTTGTTGGGTTTTTTTTTCCCTCCTCTCTCCTTGTGTAGCAAACAAAAATCTCTGCTGAATTAATGGAACTAAAACTGGGAGATTTTTCTTTAGTAATTCCTGGCACTCAATATAACTGACACGGACCAAGTATCAGGACTCCTAAAATAGTTCACATCGGCTTAATTTTAAGCTGTTTTGTACTGAAAAGATAAATCACTTAAAAGAGGGTTTTCTGAGCAGTAGTTGGTACTCTGTCCAAAACACACTAAAACTTTAATTCGTGGTATCCTGTGAGAAGAAAGCTCTCTTAAAAGCAATCTGGACATCTTACATGGCCTGTTTAATTAATCCAGGGCTTTTTGTTAGGATGAGGTCTTACTCCCCCTGCTTGATGCCGAGTTTCCATTGTCAAAATGAAAACCAAACAGAAATTCCTGTGAGGTTGTTGACAACGACCTGTTTGCTTTTCCTCTGTTGGTGGTGAGCGGGTACAGCCTGCTGGGCAACACAGTCCTGCCTCCAAACTTCCACTCTTTAGTTCTGTTTTTGTTACTTAATGACACCTGAGGTAACTTGTCTCCATGAGGTACCTGCCAGCACAGCGGTGGTTCACTCGTGGAAGTGGAGAAAGCTGTGAGGGCGCTTGTGTTGTTTTCAGCAGTGGTCACCTCATTGCTGGCTGACTTTGGCATTGTCCCTCTGCCCCCTTTTCACAAATAACTCTGAAAACTCAGTGCTGTTTGCCTGTCGTTGTGTATCTTCTGCCTTAGTGTCCTGCAGGTCCACCCCATTAGGCTTTGTTTAAAATAGGCTCTGCAAGCTCTGGCAGCCCTAAAGCAAATATGCTGAATGAAAGTTGTCCTTTAAGCTGCTTATGTTGGCTGTTGATATGGGACTCTTATGTCTTGCTATTATTGCCCTTATGTTTTTAGATTTGAATTTCTCTCGAGCGATTATTTTATTTTTCCTACTCTTTCTTGAATACGTGATGACTTTACTCATTGACAGTAGTGCCTGAACAGTGCATTGGAGATCAATGACCTGGAAATTAAGCTGTTCTACATGAGTCCTTAAAGTGATTAGGGCTGAAATATGGAGGGGGCCTTTCTGAGTAGAAGTTAAAAAAGAGGAAAAAAAAAAAAATCTCTCATTGTAAACCTCTCCAGGGTCTTAAAAGTGTGCTAGTGGAAACTTTTTGACAAGGACTCAATGACTTGGACAAGAATTGTCTAGTCTTTACCAGGCTTCAGAATATGGGTTGTTGTTACTAAAAACGCCGAGCTAAATACTTGTGTTGCTTGTTCTGCTTCCTCTTTGTTTTCACTGTGGGTTGTTTTTTTTTTTATTTTACTCCAGGCTACTATCAAATAATAAACCTGATCTGTTAAGCAGCGTGTGCTGTGTGTCACAAGTATCCTAAATGGAGTGTTAATGTAGCTGTGGTCTGCTGTAACAAAACCAAGAACTCGCAGTGTATTTGGTTATTTTGATGTGTCTGTTTACTAAAACGTTCTAGAACTAGAGTTTGGATTGTTCCACTGTTAGTAATTGTGTGGAAAATTTTGGGGGGGAGAAATTTGTATTGCTGGCTTCCAGGATTAATTAGATACATCATTTCAATCTTGTCGCAGATCGATACTTTTGCCAGAAAAACAACCATCCGATTCTGTACCCTCAGGATCTCCAATTTGAGTTCATCTGCTCCTTTTGAAATAATGGCTTATTGAAAGTAAAGATCCCTTGAAAACTTAATTTTGGCTCTCCTTGACACACTTGGATCTCGCTGTCCTTGCAGCTGCTTTCCTGGCCTCTGGAAGTTGTGGCCTCTCTCAGTGTTACTTCATAACACACGTGGGCTTCAATCAGGAAGGGTTCTGGTTTAGCATCTTGTAAAGCAGATGTTTTATACCAGTTAACCTTGTAGGTGCCTGCTCAGATGAGAACATCCCAAAATAATTGAATTTACTTGCTTTATTGGAAGCAAAACAGGGGCTCTACAGAATTCCAGTAAAGAAAAGGAGGGAAGAAATAGACACCAAGCAGCTTTTCTGGCGGCAGAGTGTGACCTTGTAGACACTGAGAAGTCTGGAAATGTACCATTGACTTCTCCTGGAGCTCAAATGGCAGAAAGTGTTCGAGGGGATTGGATATCCAGGGGTGTGGGAGGAGGGAAGAAGCACCAAGATGTGGAGAGCATGAGAGATCCTGACTAAAGCCCTTCTCCAGAGGAACTACCCAGCCCCTGCAAACGTTGTGTTGCCAGTTGGAATGTCTCAGTCCCCTTAATGGCAGCCTGGATCTTACAAGTTTATCCTTTTGTAATAAAAATGGGTTGTAGGGTTGGATTTTCTTGACAGTCTGTTTTCTGCTGGAGGCTTTCATTGCTGCTGCTCCTTCCTTTGCCCGTCCTGGAGCGTCTCTCAGTTGAGCAATAGCTCAGAGCAGCATGTTGGGGGAATTCTGGTGCTGCTTTAGTAACAGTTTGCTCTCTGCAGCCCTCGGTGATTCACTGTGCTGTTGCCTGACTACCAGCCCTAATTATCTCAACACGTTGTTCCTATTTACTGTCACTTTCCAGGCTTCCTGTTGCTCAACAGGCTGATGAAAAAGCCCTTCCTCTCTGGTCATGTTGGCTTGACTTGTCCTCAGGAGATGCAGAGCTCTGCAGAGGCCTTGACACAGTCAAGTGAATGACAGAAGCCTAAAACTAGAGTGCATTTGTAAAGCAAATTAATGAAAATAGAATTTTATGCCTTTTATGCAAGTCCTCAGGTTGATTCACCTTTAAAAATTGAGTTTTGTCAACTACTCAGCTTAGAATTCAGCTTCAGTGAATTCACTTAGATGCTTCAATGAGACACCACTTGTACTTAAATAAGTAGATGCTTGTTTTTCATATCTACTCAACAAAACCTTGTAAAGCTGTATTAAGTTTTTTGTCTAAGTTGCTGGTAAAGGACAATTAAACTTGACTAAAATTCAGATTCTGGCAAGGTCTGTGTTTTAAGTAGTCTAACTAATCTATCTACATTCTGTTTTATACAGTAAGGGATTTTCTCTTTTTTCATTGTCATAACTGTTGTCACAACTTCTGCTTTCGCTTCTGAAGCAACAGTAGCAATTGTTTCCCAAGTAAATAGTTTAAAAGAATCCTTTAAAAGAAGAGTGGCCTTTAAAATGAACTTTGTACTACTTTAGTAAAGATTCTTTTTCTTTTCCATTGCATATTGCCAACTCATTCAACTAATTACAAAACTACAACTTGGTAGGTTGAAGCTTCTAAGATTGCCCAAGTCCAAGCAGTTGAATCTCTCAGGCTGAAACTCAGCAAAGGGGTAAAGTTTGCAAGGTGTCTGTGTCAATCAGTAATGTAAATCGTTGTGTTCCTCTTACAGGTCCTGGCCTGGTTTGAAGAAGGTGAAGAAACAATCACAGCGTTCGTAGAACCTTTTGTAATCTTACTTATTTTAGTAGCCAATGCCATTGTGGGAGTGTGGCAGGTATGCAGAGATTTTTACAATGTCAAATCACAAATATTTGGGGGGTTTTATGGTTTGGGAGGAGTCTGTGTGCACTGCAGTGTTGGGTGCTCCATACAAAGCAAGTAGGATGTGTTGCTAACTTTAGATTCCTGAGAGTCAGCAAACCATGAAGCTTCTCGACACAAAGTGTTGACTTAAAGGTAAAATGAAAAGCTTCAGAAGTGTTGCCAAAAAGGCAAAGTGCCCATCAGTGTGTTTGGCCACACACTGGTGAACACATGAACCAGACAGGCCAGAATGAAGGCCTGAATTCAGGAAACAGATCAGATCTTGCAGAGCTCGGAACAATTGGATCAACTTGCTTGGATTTTTTTTTTCCTAACTAAGGAGCAAAGAATGCACTTCTAATCTCATTTCTTGTCTGTTTTCTCTTGAGACAACTGCTATGTTGTAGTACATTATTAATGCACTATTAATTCTCCCAGTTCAATTACTGTGGTACCTATTAAGTGTACACCCAAAGGCTGCATGTCTGTCAAAAGGCAGAAGTTTCTTCTGAAAACATCTAAATACCATGACATTTTTCCTACATTATCAGCTGTGAGCTGACTTAGATGGCTTTTTATAAATCATGGAGACAGTAATAACAGTAACACAGTCTAACACTTCCTGAGATGCCAAAGTAAAGTGGTTCACATCATTTTAGCTTAATAATTCGATCACTTCACACAGGGCATGTTTTGTTAGAATTGTTTTTCTGCAGATCAAAAATACTGAAGGTTTTTTAGGGTCATTCAAGTTATTTGTGCAGTTGGTTGGGTTTTGGGGTTTTTGGTGTTTTTTTTTTTTTTTTAAAGGAATGGTACTAATGTGCAATAATCACTGGCTATCTTAGTGCATTAGGTTTCATGCTTTAACAAAAAAAGGCAAACTCACCAAAATGACAACAAAAATCAAGAGGAGAAGTCCTGTTAATGTTTAGAACATGTTAGAGAGGACCCTGCATGCTGGAAGAAGTGGCATTGCTGCCTGCTGTGCTCTGCTTTGTGCTGGCCCAAGTGAGCTGACTGAAGGCTATCCCTCCAAAAAATTAGTTTTTAGCAGTTCCCAACTTGCTGCAGAACTGCTGGAGCTGGTGTGGAGGGAGGAGGTCACGTTGATCCAGAAGTAACAGCATTGCCCCCTTAAGAGTAATTTTATATTCAAGTCTTCATAAAGTAGTTATGCAAGAGTTAATGTTTAACTTGAAACTCTGAGCTGCAACTCTGCAGCTGCCGATTGTAAGCACGAAATGGAAGGCAAAGCTCTCTGTGCAGCTTGGGGATTTTCTTGTGTAGCTGTATAGGAAATAATCAATTTTTTCAGGCAAGGTAGTGTGCCAAGAATACCTCTCTATATATTTCTGCATGCAGCGAACTTCATTGTGAAACAAAGAGTTGCTGCACAGATTAAATGACTCATTCCCTTGTTTTACTGGGCATGGAAAATCAGTCACAGTGCAGAGTCTCCACCCATAAATGTATGTGTTCCTACAGGTACTGGATGTGAGCAACTGAGTCATTGCCCTCAACCTTCCCTCTCACGTGCACTGTCCCCAGAGAGCCATCTGTGAGTGCTTCAGTGCCTGGCAGGATGGTCTGGCTGCCACAACTCCAGGCAAACTGGGGGCAAAGAGATTGAGTGTAGCACGCTGAGCTGGCTGAAGCAGCTGAATCACAGAATCCTTGAGGCTGGAAAAGATCTTTTAGATCATCAAGTGCAGCCGTTAGCCCAAGTGCTGCCAATGTCACCACTAAACCGTGTCCCCAAGGGCCACATCTATGTGTCTTGAATACCTGCAGATATGGTGACTCAGCCCCTTCCCTGAGCAGCCTGTTCTGATGCTTGACAGCCTTTGTGGTGAAGAAATTGTTCCCAGTAGCCAATCTAAACCTCCCCTGGTGCAACTTGAGGATGTTTGTTCTTGTCCTGTCACTTGTTCTAGGGGAGGGATGAAGTCTCCCTGAGCCTCCTTTTCTGCAGGCTCAGCCCCCTCAGCTGCTCCAGAGCCTTGTCCAGTTCCATTCCCTTCTCTGGACACTCTCCAGCCCCTCAATGTCTTTCTTCTTGTGAGGGGCCCAAAACTGACCCCAGGACTGGAGGTGCCTCAGCAGTACCCAGCAGGGTTGTGTTGAAGTCACCTTCCACTTTATTTTGCACTTTTTAGGGTTTTGTCTAATGTTGGCTCCCAGTTCATCCACAGAAAAGCAATATCAGCATTATTGTGTTGAGGAGCAGAATTAATTTACCTGGTGGAATATGAGGCTGGTATTAATTACAGCTTTATGGGTCTGTGCTGGTATCTGCACTGCTTGGCCCTGAGCTGTGCCATGTAAATTCTAGTTCCTCAAGGTAGTTTTGTTAATGCTCATTTTCAGCTGCACTGTTAATGTGGAAGTACCAAGTCCTTCAGCCCTTGAATTTCTGATGCTTCTGTTTCTGCTTTGACATGCAGGAGGGATTTTTTATTATCTGGAAAAACTGATATATATTTGAAGGGCAGACAGTGTAAAAACTGTGTGCACCGTCCCATTATCTGTAATTATCAGGGCTAAGTGATGTTTGGACTTGTCAGTAGGCAGGGAAATGGCAAGTAAGTTCCTTCTCCATGAGCTGGAGAAGGAGCACTAATAAGCTGCTGGTTCCTATGTTGTCCTTTATCCAGGTAACATCACAATATTGATCCCAATCTCAGTAGTGCTCAGTGAGAGAACTGCACCTGAGACAGGAAAGCTGTCGTGTTAGTGGAAATAAAAAAGGTTGTCATATGTGGGGATTCATCCAAGTTTGTAAATTAAGAGATTCTGGGAAGGTTTCTAGTCTGCTTTAATTTCACTTCAGAGTCACTGGATTTGCTGAAACAAAGTTGATTTTATGTTGTTTGAGGTTTGTCTTAACTTGATCCTTGACTTCTGCCAGTAAGTGAAATTCAGTAGTGCTTGTCTACTCCAGTCTGAGTCTAAGCTGCTCCAGCTAGTAAGGAACAACCAAGACTTATACCCATGAATCTTAATTTCTGTTTAGGGTTTTTAATGTCAAAAAGCACATTGCGTATGGATGTAACACAGAATTCTTTGTGTGGCCTCCCTGGGACGACACAGGGGATGTTTTTGATGGAAAATGCTGCAGGGTTTAAATATGCAGTGTCGAGGTTCTAACTGCCCACAAACACCTGAATTAGGCTGTAAAGATTTCCAGTCAGCAACCTCACAAGGGGAGGTGGAGGGGGGGAGGTCACAAAATGTGTGTGAAAGAATGGAGCTGAGCTGAGTTGGTAGTATTCATATGATAATGCTTTTGAAAAATCACATCTGACCTACTTATTTTTCCTTGAGGGCTTTAGAAATGACACTTTTTTTTTTTTTCTTTGCTGTCTTTTAGGAAAGAAATGCTGAAAATGCTATTGAAGCTCTTAAAGAGTATGAACCAGAAATGGGCAAAGTGTACCGACAAGACCGGAAAAGTGTGCAGAGGATTAAAGCCAGAGACATTGTCCCAGGGGATATTGTGGAAGTGGCAGGTAAGACCCATTTGTGTAGTACGTACATGTGTCAGAATATTCATGTAAAATTCTTGCGGGTAGGGGCTTTGTCTTAATGATTTGGGGGGGGAAGTTTTCAGAGCCTCCTAAGTATATACTTCACTTATGAACAGTCTTGTTTCTGTTTGTCTGTAATTACCTTAAATGTGCATTTGCACTGAGGGGATTGTTTTTCAAATTGCCACTTAGTTTAATTGGTAGGTCTAAAAGCAAAGCATCTTAATTGGAGTGGTGGTTTTAACACTTGTCACAACTCTAAAATGTTGTTTTCTAATGCCTGGTTTCAGAGTGTCCTACAGTTTATCTGGTTTTCTATCACAGAATACCTTTTTCCTTGCTTTTAAATGTGTTTCCTTAGGTTTGGGAGCGCTGAGATTTTTGGTTTTTCAGTCATGCTCTGAGTTTTCATTGAATGTGTTTTTCCAACTCTTACCCTTGCAGTAGCAGAGCCTTTGAACTTCTCTTCACAAATGTCTTCTGTCCTCTCAGCTGGTGTGACTGGCACGTGACATCGCTGTTTTCTCATCTTTCTTCATTCTTTAGTGCTTCTTTTGCCTATTGCTGTGTAGGAGATCTCAAACAGATAAACTATTTAGAGTAGAGCTTCCCATTTCTCCTGTATAAACATTTGAAGGGACTGTCTTGAGACTGGACTTTTGCCTTGAACTTTCTGATATCCTAGATTTGCTCTAAAAGGTGTATCTTTATTTGGAAGGGGTGCAAAAATGTGAGTGTTGTACACTGTTAGCTAAAACTCCATCGTTTTGGTGATAATGCCATAGCAAGAATTCATTCTCTAAACTGGGCTTATTGATGACTTCAGTGTTTCCTATTCCTTCCCAGCTAAATGTAGGTGGTTCTTGCTGAGTGTCAGGAGTGATTGCACCCTCATCTTTTGTAGGTCATTATCAGCTGTTAACTGAGTGATTGTTCCTTTGGGAACAATTCGGGGTGTACATCAAACCTCGCTTTTCACAAGTGTCACTTTGATTTTTAGAGGTGGTAGCTGTCTCAAGAGGAGATAAATATATACCCTTAAACTCGCCTCTCCTCCTGTTTTAATTAGCAGGCAGGGAGAGTGTGCACTCAAAATGAAGTTGGTGTTGGCTACCAGCCCAGCTTTCATTCCTTGAGAAACTTCAGCACTCGCTGAGCCCTGTCTCGAGCCTCCGTTTTGTGCACAGGATGATTCAGCTCCCAAGTACAAATCCAGAGTGCTGATAGCGGAAATTAGGGGGGAATTGTGATACCTTGTCACTGGCTGTGCTCTTTGACTCGCTGTTCCTGCTCTGCACAGGCAAAGCTGGGAGCTCTGCAAGGAGCTTTGGTTTCAGGCTGACGTTTGCCGTGTCCTTTGGAGGGGAACAGGGCTGGATAAATGACAGATTCTGCAGGAGATGTCCACTCCAAATCCTTATCCTGGTTTTTTAAATGTCACTGATGGAATGGGAGTTTTGGAAGGAGTCGATGTCATAGGAATACACTTGTGGGTTTTGGTATTTTAGAGGAGTACTGGTAGAATTGCAAGTTGATAACTGCATATTGTGCACTGGTTTTGGGGGATCTCACTGAGGAGAAATGCTGGATTTTGCTACTCTGCCAGGTGTCAAGAGCACAGAACACTTTCTCCTTGATTCTTTGCTATTTCAGAAGAGGTACAGATTGCATTTTCATCTTGCAAATTTAGCTTTGCCTTTGTTCTGAATGTGAACACCTGGGGGATGTGTGGGCTTTTACTTACCTGCTCTGTATTGTCAGGATCCATAAAATCAATTACTGTCTATAAAAGATCTGTGTCTGAAGGAGAGAAGTGATTTGGGAATAACCCCTGACTAGCATGCCTGTAGCACCAGGCTCTTTAACAAGCACAGTATCCTTTTTCTCATAGGGTTACTACTGCAATATTTTAAAATCTACTTGTAGAGCAGTGTCTGATAGTCCAACATCTGTAGAACTCCTTCATTTTATTTTTTTTAAAGAAAGGACAAGTTCATGTAGAGAAACAAACATTATCCAAGCTTTATGACTGTCCTTTAAGGTGAGTGGTCTGGCTTGTTGATGGACTGAAGAATCTTTTATGAGTGGAATCTTTAACTGGTGGATCAAACAATCCCAAGCTACTCATGATATTTTTCTTATGATGGCAAATACACTTAAATTACCTTTAACTTGAAGCTGCAGTTGATTGTAAGTTATGTGGATGTTCAGTAGGGAAATAAGTGCTTCAGTGTGATACTGAAATAATAAATTCTGGTAGCTGGGCATTGATGAAGTTTTAATTGTGATCGAACTCGGAAAAGCTCCTGAGCAAGTAGAGAAGAGCCACACGGAGTGTACCAGTGGTGGTGTCAGGACCTGGAGGTGAGGGAGACTCTGTGCAGGCCTGTGCCTCAAGAGCAGGAGGACTCTGATGGCCTTTGACACGGTGTTTGCAAAAAGATGACCATGTAGGGAAGTGCCAGAGCACTCCATGCTGGGATACATATCTGGCTCTGGAATTCTAGGCAAGGTGCCAATGACATTTGTGTGTCCAGGCAAATATCTTTCAACCAAGTGGTATAAACAGCCAGGTGACAGGTTTCTCCCCTGTGCTGATAACTGATTTTGAGCAAATTTATTCAAGTCTTCCACTCCAAAATAGTTGTATTTAATGCTGTAACAGCTTTGGTAATTTGAAGGAGCTGTGGATGGGTCTGACACACAGATGACTGTTACAGGAATTGTTAGATGGATATTGCAGTTTGGGGGATGTGGGGGAATATATTTCCCTCTTTACATAGCAGGAGTTCCCTGAGAATAAGTAGCATTGAACCATTTCTGAAACTACTTGTTATTTGCAGTAGTTTTGAGCCCATTAAAGATAACCTGGGTGGCTTAGTGTAACCCAAAGACAGTGCAATAATGGTTTATATTATCACTTTTTATTCTGGCTCCTGGGGCTGTTTGTAGGGTTTGACTGTGTTCATTATACAGACTATCCATCTGCCTCATGGTCTTCTGAATTAAAGCTGCTGGAGCAGATGCTGGTTTATTTGACTTGAAGTAATAGGGGGAAACTGCAGGTTTGCATTGTCACCTTGCAGTAAATATGGAGTAACCTGAATTAAACTGTCCCCTAGGTGATAAATAACCTTCTGTCTGAGGTGTCTCTTGGGATCAGTGTGATAGGGCAGAGCAGTGGATGAGCAATTACCCTTCCTTGGGTCTGGTAGCCAACAAATTCCACCTTCTGCAGGTGTAGCAGACACTGTTTGCTCAGGGACTATGCAGACATGAATTTCTTCACTGCCTGGTGGTAGGAGGACTTTCTTCCACATCTACCTAAGCAGAGGTGGTGGAAAAGACCCTGCACAATGAACAGGAACTGTCTGGGATGCAGTTGGGGTGACAGGTTTGGGGAGGGGTGGTGCCTTAAATTTACTCTCAGAGCTGTGGGTGAGGGTTTCTGAGCTACACAGTTTGTTTCTCAGAAGTGATGAACTGAAACCCATCCAGATGCTGTCCCCACATGGCTCTCCAGCTTGCCTGTCTTCAGATGGATTATCATGCTGCTATAAAAGTTGGGCTTAATTGGAGGGTGCACTCTAAACTTGTAACCAGGGCTATCTTAATAGATTAGATATACTTCGGTTTAGTTGAGTTTTTGTTTGCTAGGTTAAAGTAACATTTCAAAGAGAAACTTAAACCAGCCTGGCCTTAGTTCTTAGAAGGTTTTTTTTTTATGAAGTTCAGCCTGACAAACTGGGCTAAACTGGTTGCAAATCACTTCCTTTTTTTAGGGAAGCACATTTGGGAACAGAAGTGAGCTTTGTTCACTTCTGTTGTATTTTCCTGTCTAAAAGTTTCTGGTTTAGATACAGTGTATCTGCATTTCTGTAATTTAATAAATGAAAGTTCATTAGTTGCAGTCAGTGAGCGACCAAAGCAGAGTCACAGTAGTTCCTCTTTTCCCTGAATTGGGAAGAGGAATTGAATGATGGTTCTTGTCATCTGTTACTGTATCTGTAAGTACTCAACAGCTTAAAAATACACACAGAGTTTCCAGAAGCTGTTGCTTATTAAATCAGTGTATATTCCACAAGACTTAGTTTTATACCTGGCATAGAGTAGGCAGGAATTACTTTCTGAAGCTTTTTATTCCAACTGCAGAGCAATTTAAGACTCTTGGTAAAGCACTTGGGTGCTTTATAGTGAAAGACAGATAAATTTTGGGGTGGAGAAGGTCATGAAGGAAGATTCTTGAGGTGAATTGTGTCAAACTCCCAGGATTATGAAGAGCTCCAAGTTCTCCCTGGTAATGCAGGCAACAAACACTGATGTTGCAGATCTTCCTCCAACATATACGGGTCCTTGTGTTACTCTTCTACTAACTGGAATTGATTTTCAGACTCTGTGCTAGAGATGCAGGTTTACTTCTTCTGGGAAACTACTGAGATTGGAAAACATAATGAAAAGGATGGAGTAAGGCTGAATTCCAGAGCAGAGAGCTGCTGGAGCCTGTTCTACAGCAGAGTGCTGAGACCTTCTCTTGATGGGGAAACAAATGGGCTGCAAAAGTTGAGGATGTTTCCCTGTCAGGTCTGGTTTTTGAAGCACATATTTTGCTTTTTTTCACGAAGGACTGCTTTTGAACCAGGAGACATAGGAAAGCACATCAGTGGTTAATAAATACATGTACAAGTAGTGCATAAATCTCTGTGCTTCAGTGAACATTTTGGCCAACACATCAGAGGCAGCTCGGAGATAACCAGGCACAGTCCAAACTCCATTCCAGGCTTGACTGGAGTCTGGAGTTATGTGAGGTTCAACTCAGGGCACAGCCTAAACTTGGGTCACTTTTAACACACATTTGAAATCTTACAAAACACACTTCCCATTTTTTTCCCTAATTCTCGTAGCATTCTCCTCCAGAGCTGCCAAACCTTTCAAGTAAAAACAGGGAAACCAGTTCTGGTTTAGTTGTTTGAATTGAGAAGGTATCTGGTATTCTGTGCTCTGATAGAACTGACACCGAGTGGGGTTTTATTATCAGCACAAATAATACTGAACAAAATGCTTGGACATCAAGGTAATGCTCTGTTAATACCATTTCACCCTGGCAAAGCAAGCTTTTTTTTTTGGTTTTAAGGCTAAAGAAAACTTGCACTTCCAGAATTCTTCCTTTGTGTTCTTATGGTACCTAAATGCAGCATAACTTGGAAACTTTGGTGTGAAGATGTGATTGCTCTCTACTTAATCTGGCAGAAGCTGAGGCTTAATTTACAGTCCATTCTTTTTGCTTTTAGATGTCTTTATAGGCTGATCACAAGAGTTTTGAATCTAGAGCACAGTGATATAAATAGATCCACTAATTAAAAGCTAAAACTAGACAAATTCAGACTAATAATAAGTGCAGGCTTACAAGCAGGGTCCCTGTCCATGGGCACATCTTATCTAATGTTCTGGTGCCCTCTTCAGAGAGAATGACACGAGCCTGTTTTTACAGAATGAGAAGGAATAAAATAGGAATAAGTCAAGCCTTATGTAGTGTTTAATTCAGTTTCCATTTTTTTCCTGAAAAACGACTCCAACCTGAAAATGTTTTGCTCCCAGAAACCTTTTGGTTTTGATTGACACTAATGCAATATCTGTGTGTTTGAAATTTTTAACCTCTATCTTTAACAGATCTTAGCTGAGGATACTCACACTGTGCATACACTGCACAGAAAACTCTAGGGATATTTTACTTTCTGTCCAGAATGCAGGAGGTTTATATAGAGGCTGTTTCACACAGAGAATGAATGTATTTAAATGTCTTGTTCTGTCTCCTTGTCAGTAAAAGCAAGTGCTGTTTTACTGCTGTGCTTACAACTGATGGACTGTTGCTGCTCTAATCTGTGCCTTGTTGAAAAATAAATCTCACTGCTTTGAAGTGGAAACTCAGACTTAAAGTGTCTCATAATAACTCCTCTGATTTTGACATACTGACACTCTTGGCCTTGTATGAGAGTGTAGTTGGACTCAATTATCTTCCTGTTTTACCGAGCTGATTTTTGGGAGCATTTTATTATCCCCCGTTCAGGAAGCGTTAAACACTTCAGACCTGTTACTGCGGAACAAGAATTAAGTTTCTGGGAAGACAAGATTGTCTGTACAGGGATGGGGAGAGGAGCTGAGCTGTGCTGTGCTGAGGAAGTTTAATATAAAAATTTAATTGTGCTGGAGCAGCTCTGCCTCTATAAACATACACAACCTGATCATGTGTCAGTTTGAACTGTTAAAATCCCCCAACAATTCCCAATTCAATACTCGCTCAGAACTCAGAAAATCTCCGGTTCTGTAGCATCCCATGTGTGTTATTGGCAGTTATTTAATGAGTAAATGCGTTATTTACTCCTTTCAATCCTTAAGCTGACTCCCATACTTGCATGTAGGAAGTTTCTGTTGTTTCAGTTTATTAGTAAATACCCACACAGTGGTGTCCTCTGATTTAGAGATAAGGAACTTTTATTTTTGGGCAAGAGAGGAGACTGAAATAACTGACTCTGAAATTAAGACATGAAAAATCTCATTAGGAAAAGCGGTTTAAATGACTGTACCCATAATAATATGTCATGTTGGAAAATTGCTAACACTTACTGTTTTTTGTCTAAAGAATTAACAAATACTGAGTCTTTTTCCCTTTTGATGGTAAAACCCCACGTATTTTGAATGAGATGTTTTAATAGCAGTGGGGGGCAGGTTGTATGGGCTGGATTTGATAGTATTTCTACCCTGGCCTGATGAAATGAGAACATCCTAATAAAGCAGGAGAAAAACAATAGTGTCTTGAAAATCAAAATGTGCCAACAATGAACTTTAGTTTATTAAGCCCCCTTTTTTTCTTTGTTCTTCCCATTTGGTATTTTATGGAAGTCGGTTTGGGGATGTTCTTGCTCTCAGGTTTCAGGAACTGTTTGTTGTTCCCAAATAGTTCAGCTATAGAATAGTTTGGAGCTGTACTGATAATCTTTATTGCAAAAGTCCAGCTCCAACCCCCAACCTGCTGATAACAGAATTCAGGTTGACACTGGCTTTGGTTAATGATAAACATCAATAAGAAAGTGTGAGGTACATATTGTGTATGAAGAGCCATTCTGACTTCCACAGGATAAAAGTCCTTTTATTTGCTGAGGGACCTTTTGCAAACACTTGGTACTTCCTTTGCTAAGAACAGCATTTGTTCTTGTTACACATTAACATAAAAAAAAAAAAAAGAAACAAAACTCTTCTCTCTTTATGATGTACCTGCCTGTAAATCCCCTCTGAGCAAGTCTCCAGCTGTGGGAGGGATCAGAGTTAATAGGGCTGATATCAGTGTTCAAAGTACACATTTAAATTAGTAGTTTTATTTTGAGGCCTGTTCTGTACCATGGTGGCTTTTGGGGGTAAAGTGAATGCTGCTTCCTGAACTTACTGTCACGAGCAGTTTTGGTTAGAAAATGTAATTTGAGACTTGGAAGGTGAGCACGGTCCTGTTGTAGTCCAAAGTTCTTTGTCAGTAGCTAAATTGTAACAGGGACTGAAATCCACACAGCTTTAATAGTTATTTTCCTTCCAGCTTCATTATTCATAAAATATGTACCCCATCACTTCTTCCTGGGCTGCTCAAACCACACACTGGTCTCACCTGCAGCATTAACACTGGATTTTGGCTGTAGAGGTCTCCCAGGGAGTGTCTCAACCCCCATTCTGACAGAATTCCAAAGTTCAATATTTAGTTTCATTGCTGTGCTGGAAACTGGTGAAGTGTTGAGGGGGTGTCAGTGCTCAGATGAAACACCTGGATGATGAGTTGATTGTTTCACTGTAGGACTTGGTCACTGCCAGGTATTAAACTGGGGCTGACACTGTTCAATACATTCAATATTTGAGGTTGGCTTGGAGACTTTAGAATTATTTCCTCTTTCAAGGCAACTTTGCAGATTGAGTGGGGCAATCTATGCCCTGGGTTGTCCTTTAAAGGCTCCCTTCCTGAGGAGCTCCAGTTGCTCTGCAGACACTCAGTCCCTGCCGAGCTCTGCTGATAAGAAGGGTTTGCACTGCCCAGAAAATCGAATGTGGATGTGAATGACTGTTCATACAGAGGGGAACTTGACCTGTAGCAGTGTAAGATAAGTGTAGGGAGCTTTGAACTTGAGGAGAAAAGCTGGGGTGTAATCAGTGGGAATCTTGGCTGATAACACTGTTGGTTGGGTGGCTGAAGAACCCAGATTTTCAGATATTAAATTATCCCTATTTTCAGCGAGGGAGTGTTTAAAACAATTAACATAAACTTTTAAAATGCATATCACAACTCAATGCCATTCCAGTTTCTATCAAGGAGTGGGGAATTGTAAGTTATTTGCTTCAATATAGACTCCTGCACAATTAAATCAAATGGGTATTTGTCTTTTTTACCCCCTTACAGGGACCAGGTTGTTTTGAAACAGATTCCTTTGTTGTGTGCTGAGGCTCAGTATTAAAATTCTAAAATTCTGTGTGTGAATAAAAAGATTCTGTGGGTAAAGCTGTAATGATTCAAACCAAAGCCTTCTTCCACCCTTGCAAACAGCAGTTAATGTTCTATTTAGAAGGCTGCTTTAATCAGTAGTTACATATTTGACTACACTGTGCTTTAGAACATATATGTGGGTAGTTTTGAAAGCAGCTTATTTGATTTCTTCAGAACTGTTGTGGAAACCAACTGACTATTTAGGATTTAAAACTTTGAAAATAAAAGATGAAAATATTTCTGCAGCTGACCATTTTAGATGTCAGGCTATGAGATTATATCCATTTATTGTATCAGGTCAGTACCGAGCAACACAAACACATATTCACCCTCTAAGTTCTTGTTGTCTCCCAAGCCTTGGGTAATACTTCTGGTTTTTGTGGACTGAAGTGTAATTTAATTTTTAAAAAGACCCCCCAAACCAACAGCAAAACACCAATTTCTTCCCTGTTTTAAAGTACATGGATAAAAAAGCCTTCTGCTGGTGGATGAGATGTGCACTAAACTGCTCACTGAAAATTTCCTGTGGTTCCTATCAATCATGGGATGATTTCCTATTTATATTCAGTTTCAGCTGTGCTCATGAAAGTATATTCCAGATTATAAATGACTTATTGTCATAGCTGTTATTTTGCAAAGAGCTGCTTAAAATAGCTCTGTATTTGACCCTGATGTGCAGCTTTCCTGCCTATTGGAAATGCCTTGAATATTTTACTACAGCCTTCTCAGACAGAGATGGGGAGTGAATAATGTGTCTTATCTCAAATTGTTGAGATAAACTTAGAAAGCTGCACTATCATAATAAATTTGACACTTCAGTTCTGGGGCTTCAGGCAATTGCTAATGACAGCAGCACTTTTCAGGGAAATACTGCTGCTTAAATATCAATAATTATTAGAGGGATCTCTGCAAACACTTTAGAAATTGGGCATATTATATATGAGTTCAAACCACTTAGAGCAGCTCAGAAGTAAGTTCAGAAATCAACTTGGCCATGTTCTGTCCAGTTCCTTGAAGGTGAGGGGTTTTTTAACAGCAGCTTTTTTGTGCTGTGGAGGGATCAAGTCTTCCCCAGTGTTGTGGTGGAGGAGTTGGCTGCAGTTTTCCAGCCCTTTGGAAGTGTTGGTGCAGATGGGCAGCGTTTCACCTCGTGGCCTGGTGCTCAGGGATGACTGAAATGCAGCTGCTCCTGTGCGTGCACAGAACCCTCCTCAGCCTCCAGGAGAGCTCATTGAATAGTTTTGCCTTTTTTGGCCTAAGTCACCGTTTGTCTCGGGCTATTTTCTCTTGCTGCTCAAGGGCATTGCGGCTTAAATTAGTGTTCACATGGTATCATGATGCAAAAAGGGAATTTGTGGCTGTTTTTATTGTCCCTTCGTATACACACGCTCACAAAAACACATGGCTGAGTCTGCAAGCAAAACCACACAACCTTCTGCAGATTTTAATGGTTGGAGTTTCTCTGAATTTACAGAAAGTCACATGATGTAGGTTTTCCTAATGTTTGTAGTCACGTGTAACTCTCCTCTTCAGCATTTTACTCCACGGTTTTCCAATCCAGGGTGTGAGTGGTTGGATGATCCAAGGCTGTGACACCACTGGCGAGTTTTTTGTGGTATTATTTGTTCATGTGCATCATTGCTGCTGGTTGCATAAGCAGTTCCTGCAGGAATTGCAGCTTATTTTAATTTTCCTGCAGGGACGCACACTCCATCTACTCAGCTGAGCTGTCTTTAGTTCGTTATCCTCCCTTCTTTGTTTCTTTGCATTATTTTATGATAAAGTAGCTGACACTTGAGTGCTTGCAGGGCTGAATTACATCAGGAGTGTTCAGCATTGTGTGTTCAGTGGAATATTGATGTGCAGAGTGGAGAACCCCTCCAGATGAGTCAGAAATGAGCCTCATTAATGTGCTTTAGCAAGGGAATTTGCATGCAGCCATTTGTTTGCAGGAGGCACAAAATGGTGGGGCTTTAGCTCTTTTCTTAAAAATTCTTAAAAATTAGGAAAAGCTGCATAAGAGGAAGTAGGAAGGTATAAGAATTAACTGTGGGATGGTGGAGATGCTGGAACTCAGTTGGCAACTGTGGATTCATTACTCTGCCATTTTTAGATGCTGTTAAATTTCATCATCGACCTTGGTGTCTCAAACACTTGTTAGTGGATGTTTTTTAGTTTGTTTGTGGGTTGTTTTTTTATTTTTTTCCCTCCAATGTTTTCTCCTGTAAGGTATAAACATATATTGTAAGATAAACATGAGAGCTGTGTGAAAATTGTAACTGGGATGTGGATTGGGGTGTATTTTAATAGAGCAGCATTAGTGGAAAATAAAGCTACTGTGTGATCTGCAGTGAACTCCCAACTCTGAAACATCTGGCAGAATTCAAAGTATAACATTACAAGAGCATATTTGCAGAAGCACGTTATTCTCACAATTGCTGCCAAAGAAAAGGAAAATACAACTTCTTTTAGTTTTCTAAATAAATAAATGGGGAGAATTCGATCTTTGGAGTGCAGAGGACTCGCTTTGGGCATAGAGAAAAACAACCAGAAGACTCTCCAGGACCAGTTGTCCTGGACAAGGGAACTTGATTCACCTTGGGGTTTGACTGTTTATAAATTCGTCTTCTGAAATGGATATCTTGCTCTTGAGAATGTTTTCCCTTTGCTTTCAAAGGGCCATGTGGTTAGAAAAACAAGCCAGTGATTTACAGCTGCGTTCTTTGAGATTAGGTAGGGGCAGATCTGAATTGGATGCTCCGAAAATTGGAGTGTTGCAGATCACAAAGGCAGCAATAAGCTGTGGGTGATTTTGGTCATCTGAACAGGTACTGGAAAATCACTTTTCTGGCTGATAAAGGTAATAGTTCACTGGGTTAGAAATCTCTCAAATAGCAACATTCTAACTTTGTCCTGTGCTTTCTTTGTAGTTGGAGACAAGGTTCCTGCTGATATAAGAATTACTTCCATCAAGTCTACAACTCTAAGGGTAGACCAGTCAATTCTCACAGGTATTTCTCTGACTTTTGTATAATTATGTGCATAATTGGAAGTGCCTTTGCGCCGTTTATTTGAATAATCCATTAGAAACAAGCCTGCAGTGTTGAATTACTCTGTTGCATTCAATGCAGCAAAGTTCTGACCTGGTAACTTTGAGTGGCTGAATGTGTTGCTTCATCACTGGCTTTGTGTCCCTTTAGTGGGATGAACATTCCTGCTGAGACTTGTGATGGTTTTTTGGTTGTCCCTTCCCCCCCAGCACAGACACGAGTAATTTGTGGGAAACTAAAATATAAAAAAATTCAGAATTTCTCTTCTAGTTTACACAGTCTTCTAGGTTTGAACATCTTGTCACCACTCAAATATGAAAGTAAATCTTAGTAAATGTCTTCTGCAGCAGTGCTCTGTTGTCTCTGCAATACTGGCAGCATTTAAGCTGCTCTTACTAAAGGCCCAGCACACTCCTCGAGCCTTATTTGCTGAAATTCTGTGCACACACATTCATGTGTTTTCTGCTACCAGCCCTCAAGTGCAGGAGCTATTTTTAGAGCCCCTTTTCAGATTTGTTGAAAACAAAACAAAGTAGAAGTACTTCTGAATATAGGAAAGAAGCTGGGAATCGACCAAGCGTGGTCCAACAGTTTGCTTTCAGCTGGAACACGAAGATCTGTCAGCCCTGTTTTGGTAGCATAAATTAATGTTAACTAGCTCTGAATTTTAAAGCAGTAAAGTGTTCATAGGAAAGCTATTTTTCATCCTTGAAGCCCCAGAGTCTCTCAGTACAGATCCTGAATAGCACAGAACTGATCGAGCTTACTGATGTTTAGCAGAAGAAAACGGAGGCACTCCGTGGTTGGAACCGAAATAAGTAGAAGAAATGACCCACCAGAAATCTATAAAAAGGGAATGATTCCTTGCCTTTATTTAAATTACAGAAGTCTTATCTTAAAGAATTCTGCTTTCAGCCAAGTTGATGCTCCAGCCTCCTGACTAACAAAGTAGAACTGAAGTCTAAGATGCTGTTTAACAAAAACCTTTTAAAAGGGAGAACCTTTGGTTCTCTTGAGTTTGCACAGAGTAGTGTAACTCTGCCTGGAGCTGAGAGCACCACCTTGTGAAATCTGATGCAGCAACAAACATCTGTTTCTATAGAGAAGGAACCTTTCTATACCTGTGACATTTTCACAGAAACAAATACGTAATTTTCATTACAAGTCAACCATTCGGTTTTCTTGATCAACTGAAATACTCCCTGTTTCACTTAAGCAATTAAATAAAATCGCTTGAGGAAAGAAGTTTAACATCTTAGATATTTTAGGACTAGGATTGCAACTTTTTGATTCCCTCAGGACTCAAGATACATCTACAGTCTCTTCTTATTATTTTAGGTGAATCTGTGTCTGTTATTAAGCACACTGACCCTGTGCCTGATCCTCGTGCTGTGAACCAAGACAAGAAGAACATGCTCTTTTCTGTAAGTTTTGAAATTGTCAAGTCTCTTGTAAAATAATTCTGAAGCTGATAAAAATGTGCAGAACTTTAAATCTTCCCCCGAAAGCTGTAGGACTTTTGTTGTATTCTCTATACACATCTCTGTGTGTGTCTCCAGGTACTAAGTGAATTAAAAATTAGAATTAACTTTTAATAAAAGCTGTCCTTGGGGAAGATGCTGGATGAAACCTATATGAGGAAAATTATTTTTGTCCTTCACAGGGAAGTTCTGAAAGCTGGAGCACACACACTTTTAAAGTGCTTCTACATTAATTACCTAAATGATAGTTCTTATGAGTGATAAGAATGCCCACACAAATGGTGGTATTGTGTGGCTAAAATTGAAAACTCTATAGGACTGAAACAGTTTGTTCAAAGGAAGGATTAAATACCTTTCAGGTAAGAAAATAACTCTGATTGCTGGCAGAAAATTTAACTGTTCTTTCTCATGTATGTCTGTTCACATGGGGAGCCCCATAGAACACATCTATTACTCATAGTAAATAACATTAAATCTGGCAAAATACAGTCCTAATTAAAAAAAGAAGGAAGAAAAACCACACCTAAGATTGCAGCTGAAATCCACACTGCTTACTCAGCAGCTGGGTTTGCCTGTGCTGCTCGTGAGGGATCGATACTGAGTTGTTTCGAACCTGTTCTGGAAGGAAAAATTCCACATTGGGAATGTTCCCTAACAGACACAGGGGCAGTGTCATCCTCTTCCTCTTTTTCTGTCTCCAGGCTGACACACGGTCTGGACTTGGATAAGGTGGTTTAGGGTATTTTTGTGGTGTTTTGTTTAAAATCAGAACAAACCCAAACCATTTATAGGTTGTCTGCAAGTTTTCTCTTCCCTTGCCTTTCTCTGCCTCAGGGTACAAACATCGCTGCTGGCAAGGCCATGGGAGTGGTTATTGCGACAGGAGTGAACACCGAAATTGGGAAAATCCGTGATGAGATGGTGGCTACCGAGCAGGAGAGAACCCCCCTGCAGCAGAAGCTGGATGAGTTTGGGGAGCAGCTGTCCAAAGTCATCTCCCTCATCTGCATCGCCGTGTGGATAATAAACATCGGGCACTTCAACGACCCCGTTCACGGCGGCTCCTGGATCCGAGGGGCCATCTATTACTTCAAAATCGCCGTCGCCCTTGCCGTGGCGGCTATTCCCGAGGGTCTCCCTGCTGTCATCACCACCTGCCTGGCCCTGGGAACTCGCAGGATGGCCAAGAAGAATGCCATTGTCAGGAGTCTGCCCTCTGTGGAAACCTTGGGCTGCACCTCCGTCATTTGTTCTGACAAGACTGGTACTCTGACCACGAACCAGATGTCAGTGTGCAGGGTATGTTCTTCCAGTTCTGCTCTTCTCCTCAGCCACTCTGAATAGTCAGCATTGCTGGAATTCCTCTGATCCTGAGTCTTTGGGTTCTCATCTCATCAAAATCTTGCTTTATTTTCCTAAGATAAGCTTCCACTTTTAATTCGGTTTTCCACTGTGCAGTCTTGAAGGGCTTTTATCTCTTCCCTTATTTAGTCATGGCCAGAAATAGCTCTGGATGGAAGAAAAAGCTGCAAGCAGCTTTCCATTGACTGTTCTGTGAGCTTTTCACGTTATTGGTGATTTTTTGGTGGGATTTGTGCCCTGTTTCAGAAAGTTACACCGTGGAACAGGATGTGTGTAAGTGTTAAACACTTACCTATTTAATTGAGAAAGATAACCACGGGTGGAGAAACTTAGTATGAGAAATGTAGATTTACTGCAGTAGCTTTGATAGTCAAAGGTGTTTTCACTGCTGAGTGGTTCCACCTTTATTTGGTTATCTTATCTCCAGTAGCTCTTACTGCTCTGATGGAGATCACTGTGGTGTGCTCAGTGTGCAGCATTGTCTGACAAATCTGGCAGCTTGGAGGTGCAGTTGGCCCTGCCAGCATTGCCAGGGTCATCTTCAGTGTTTGGTGTATTTTTAGGTGAGAGCATGAGTTCTGTGCCCCTCCTCCTTTCCCCCCAGTGTTCTTTTAGTGTTGGTTATTTTGGGACTTTTACAGCTAGTCCCTTAACATAATGCCTGTTCAGTTGCCAGTTGGTGCTTCTGTGCAGGGATTTTATGGAGAAAACGCCGAGTTCTTGTGTCTGGTGACTGTAGAAGTTCAGTGGCTCAGCAGCTCCCGACACCAAATGTTCAGAGTCTCCTTACATTGGGTTAGAATTCCAAATGTGTGAGTGGTGAGCACTGCACACCAGTGGCCAAAGTTTGTAAGCCCTAGGCACTTTATTCTCATGTGATTGATGGCTTTTTCTTCCTAATTGGTGGGTGACTTGTTCTACTTCCTTAAGTATCGTAGTATTTATACCTAAGAGACACAAAGCAGCTGCTCATCAGTATTCCAGAGGAGGTTACTTGCAGTAGAGTTGCATAACTGCCCTAGTCTTTGCAGGGATTTTTTCATCATGCAGATGCCAAAAGCAGGAGGCTTCCTGGTTAACTCATCGTTTAAGTTGTGTTTACTTGAAAGCTCAAAATGCTTTACTCCTTATTTAGAGGTAAATGCTTTAGATCCTGTACAGTACAACTTTCCTTTGTTCCTTGTTAACCTCTGGCAGCTGCAAAATGACATGAACTGCAAGATTCTGGTAGCAAAACTCCAATCTTTGAACAATTTTATTTTATTAGGCTGTATTTTGTGAGGATGCTCATCTAAAACAGGGCAGCACAAGGAGGGCAGGGGGAGACATTGCTAAAATGTGATGTGACAAAATGACCTGTGCTAACCAGAGGATGAGAAGTTCCATTAAGATACACCCTCATTTAGTGAGAAATTATCTTTTCCACTACCACTCCAGCAAGCCATGAAGAGTGAGGCAGCTTCAGGCACTGTAGTTTTCATCTGTACCTTCTCAGATGTGGCTCTGCCTGCAGCTCTCCCACAAGGGAAACAGAGGGAAGAGTGAGGTGCAGGTCTCTCAGGGGTACAAGTGCATCCTTCAGGTTGGTGTCTGAGTTTGAAAATGTCATTTCACCGGTGCTAGGAGAGCACTGGGGCTGGCTGAATGGTTTAAACTACCAGTGCACCATGTGGTAAAGTGCCCTGTAACTAGAAAATCAGGACAGGAAAAACTTTCACTTCAGCCTGGTGTTAGGGCACATTAGCCTTAGTCTGGCTCTTGTCGAAATCCTCACCTCTTAGATCTCCCAGCTTCTCCTATTTGTGGATGCTTTTATTTTGACTTTGGCAGGAATTATCAGTTTCCAAGCTGCCCTGTGCTGCTTTTGACTGGAACTGCTGTTTCAAAGCAGAGAAATAATTCTTGATTCACGTTCCATGAGAATTAATCCACAGGTCTGAAGCTTAGGAAGAGCTTGGGTATAGTCAGGATTGTCAAGTGGCATGTGAGGAGTCTCCACAGCTGAAGTGAAGTGCACCTAGTTTGTGTTTTTCAGCTGTGCTGTCCCTGTGTCTCAAGGCAGTTTTGAAAGCAGAAGGGCTGTTTTCTGTACTTTGTGGCTTCAGAATACGGAGCTGTTCAAACACGGGGAGATCGAAGTGCAGAGTATCAGGTTTTGTCTGCTTTGTTTATTCAACCTAAACTTGCCTCTTGGACCTCCTTGCTCTAGGCCTGTTTAAATCTCTTGCATTAATTATTGTTCAAAGATAGTAACAATTCTAACCCTCTAATTTCAGATGTTTATCCTGGACAGAGTGGAAGGAGACAGCTGTTCCCTGAACGAATTTACTGTCACTGGTTCAACATATGCTCCCATGGGAGAAGTGTAAGTGTTCTGTTGAAGTTAAATATTTGTCTGATCATGTATTAACTATTACTTTAGTCCTGAAAAGTGATGCATATGATACTCAATAGTGATTGGTAATAAATGAAAGGCCAACCAGTGAATGCACACTGAAGGACTGGGAGAAAAGTAATTAACAGGAAAACAAAGTTAAATTCTAGAGTAAACCTTCATAAAACTTGCCTAATACAACCTCCAATATTGCAGTGGCCCTTTGATAATCTAAAAATTAATTAGGGGTAGAGAGGATTTATTGTACTGAAATCTTACTGGACTGAGATTGTCTATCCCTGTGCTTCAAAATGAGGTTTACTTTTTTATTAAAAAACTGGATAAATCTGAAGAGGTGAGGCTTTGCTAATCTGTGAACTCAGTGTTTCTAATTGCTCTGCCTTGGAGAAAGGTGGAAGTTGTTTTTTCTAAAGTATCTTCTGAATGCATTGGAGTTAATTCTTAAATGTACTGTAAATTCCTCAGTAGTTTATTGGTGCATCTCTACTTGACGAGATGTGTGTGTTTGTCTCAGCCTTTGGTATTTGAGCTGGTGCTAAACCCAGTCTCTTAGGAAAGGAATGAGGTTTGGTTTACTTTATCAGTTGCAAGTCTCTACTAGTGAGGTAGATGGTTCATCCTGACAACTTCAGGAATTTTTAGGGCTCTGCTTCTCGACTGGGTTGTTACAGCTCCTTTTACTTGGTCAGTCTTTGATATGTTTTGCATCTTATCACTTCAGGTTTACTTTCAGAAGAGAATTTCACTTGAGTTCTTGTAAACATCTCAGCCTTGTGCAGTTTCACTGTTTGCCTCCTGCCATCTCACCCATCTCAATAGTGATTATCTGTTTAATTTCCATGGCACTGAAGAGCCTGGTGTTCTCTGCAGCTGGGACTCTTTAATTCCCCAATTCTCTTTTTTGTTTCAAAGCTAATTGCTGTCAAAAGCTTGTGCTTTCATTTCAAGCAAGGTGACACTCTAGACCTTGCAGACACTGTTGAGCTCTAGCTGGTCTCACAAGAGCTCTAGATAAACAAAATAATAAAATATAGTGTGGTGGCAGATGTTGGGTATAATGAGACAGACATCATTATATGTTAATGTTCTGGTTTTACTTGCTGGAGTTGGGGAGATGTGAACAAGTGTGATAAACACGCTGCATTCACCTACACAAAGGGTTCTGTGAGAGGGAAATGGCCTCAGAGAGGCTGTCAGAGGAGAAACACAGCTGAACTCTCAACCCTTTAGGGCTTATTTCTTTCTGCCTTTATGGACAGCTTTTAAATCAGGGGCTTTGCAGGGATTTTAAGTGACTGACTTCACCTTGGATTACAAACTGTCACCAGAAATGACGGCTGGGGGGTTAAGAGGCACTTGTTCCACTGCTCTGCCCCAGAGCAGGACCTGCTCCAGATATGCACCGTTTCTGACACATGTTACTTTGTACTTCAGACACCGTTGTTTTCCATAGCCTGTTCTCTCTCATAACCACTTAAGTGGTTTTTGCACTAAATCAGTAATTTTTCATTTACTCTTCAAATATTTGATATGTAATCCTCCTCTGAGGTGCATATAAAATAACAAATATATCTTAGAGAAAACTCCAAATTTCATGCTGATTTATTTCCCAGGGATGTTGGAGGTTGTCAGGCAGTTTGAAGTAGTTTTGCCATGTCTCAGCACGTGCTTACTGCAAACTGAGAGCACAACATTTACAGTCATTAAGAACTGCAGCAAAAGCTGGCAGAGATTGCATTTGACCTTCAAATGGGTTCATCTTTAGCTAATTGAAAAGCCTGAAGCTGGAAGGAAAAAAACCCTCCTTTACCCAGAACTGACCCCAGCACCTCAGGCTCTGCCTTTGCCATTCTTCAGAAACTGTTGATAAGGAGCAACTTGTTGATAAAATCCCCACCCTGGTATAACAAGTGATGGATGTTCCAGTATATTCTTTGAGTTCAGAACAGGTGAAAACAGGAAGTTTTAGCTGGGATGGGCGAGGTGACAACCCAAGAGCTGCTGAGAAGGTTAAAGAGTTGACACTTCAAAGCCACTGCTTATGGCTGTTGAATTCTATACAAAACAAAATGCTGAACCCATATTTGTTTCCTTAAGATCCGTTTTGTTCACGTGCTTTGTTACACAACACTGGAATTTGTTTGCAGCACCACAAGTGAACAAAAGGTTACATAATGGGACATGTCATAGTCTGTGTTGTGGATTCTTATGGAGTACTGATCCACATCTTTCCACCATCAGGCCTTTTATTTCCCTCCCGGAGAGCTTTAATAAAAGATGTTATATATTTAGTTCCGTCGTGCTGGTTTTGGTAGGGGGAAAATAACAGTATTGAACACTGGCTTGGTTCTTTTATGCTCGCTGTGGAAGTATGGTAGTGCTCCAGAAAAGGAATTAATTTATTAACTGTTTCCAAATGTGAGAGCAAAGCAGTTATTTCTTATTTGTACCTTCCCTCTCTCTTAAGACCTGAGGTATTGATCTCTGAGTGTGTCTTACTGCCAGGAAGGTGTTTCTGTTCTAGTGGAAGTTGTGTTGTGAGGTGACTTGGCTTTTCACTGGTTTAGGAGGTTCACATATAGCACAGATTGGTTTTTAAGAAATTGAAAGAGATGAAATCTGCTTTTAGACCTGCCCAGTGCGTGCACTTCATGCATTGCAGTAAATCTGCAGAATATACAGTAGGAAGACAGTTGAACTCCTAAAGTATCCAACAATATCCCTCTCCTTCCTGGAACTCCCCTCCAAGCCCTGCACACACTCTGATCCTGCTTTCCTTTCCCTCCTCACTGAGCTCTTTCCCACGTTGCTGTGTGACTGTCACTGGAGGAAAAGGTGAGATGCTCATGCTAAATAACTAACTTGATTCTCCCCCTTTTCTCCCTCTGGAAAGGCACAAAGATGACAAACTCATTAAATGTAGTCAGTATGATGGACTTGTGGAACTTGCAACGATCTGTGCACTCTGCAACGATTCCTCTTTGGATTACAATGAGGTAAGAACAGATCCTGGAACACAGGAGAGCAAGAACAGGGATAAATGGTTTGTTCTCATCTGTGCAGTGCTTTTCCGTGGTAAATCCCCTTCTAATCAAGGGGGGGAGAGTATTTAGGTCCTCTGAAGTATTAATTCTGAGAACTACTTGTTTGTTGAATACTGAGAAAAGTAAATGCAGCAGCAAGTGTAATCTGTAATTTGGAGATCTCCTGCTGCTTTCTCACTTTGCCTCTCTGCCTTAGGGTTGCTACATCTCATAATGGCTTAAATGCTTGATGAAAAGTACTGACATCTTTCTCTGCTGCTCTTGAGAGCAAAGGCTTCAAATTCCTACAAATCATACTCTTCAAAGCTGCTGCTCTTTAAAAATAGTTCTGCTTGTTTCATAAGCCACAGTAAATCTTGTTAAGCCTTTTTTTTTTTTTTTTTTTTTTCCATTGTGAAACTTGAACTTCTGTCTCTGGTGGGCTCCAGGTGAGGTTTAAACTCCTGTGTTTTTGTTTGCTTTGTGTTGACTGAAGGCTAAGGGAGTTTATGAGAAGGTTGGTGAAGCCACAGAAACAGCACTTACCTGCCTGGTGGAGAAGATGAATGTGTTTGACACAGACCTGAAAGGACTTTCCAGAATCGAACGTGCCAACGCGTGTAACTCGGTGAGCGCTCCGCGATCCGGGATGGTTTTAGGATAGAGATCTGTAATGTGTATTATCTACATGCATTTTCATGTTGTTGCCTTTTTTTTTTTTTTTTTTTTTTAAGGTGATAAAACAACTCATGAAGAAGGAATTCACTCTGGAATTCTCAAGAGACAGAAAGTCCATGTCTGTCTACTGCACGCCCAACAAACCGAGCCGCACGTCCATGAGCAAGATGTTTGTGAAGGTCAGTTCCTCACCTGAGCAACTGGAGCTGTGGGATGGCTGCAAAGCAGCACAACACTTAAAAATTATGGTGCAACGAACTGCAGCTGGAAGATGGAGGAAGGACTTTGTAAATTAAGCAAGCGAGGGTTTTGTTAAGCTAAATCACTTTTTTTTTATGCCTCTACAGGGCGCTCCTGAAGGTGTGATTGACAGGTGTACACATGTCCGTGTTGGAAATGCTAAAATACCATTAACCCCTGGAATTAAGCAGAAGATCATGTCTGTCATTAGGGAATGGGGGACTGGTAGAGATACGTTGCGTTGCTTGGCTCTGGCGACCCATGACAATCCTCCCAAAAAAGAGGAGATGAATCTGGAGGACTCCTCAAATTTCATTAACTATGAGGTAAGATTGGTGCCACTTCTCCTTCTCCCAAACTGGAAAATGGAACTCCTAATGTCTGGTTATTTCTTGAGGAAGTTACATCTGAGAACTTTCTGGCTATTTTTGATGTCAGACACAATAGTTACCCACTATGTGTGTGGAGGGAATGTTTAGTGTAAGAAGAGACTTTGTGTTTTAGAAGAAGCTGTTGATGGCTGGTAGAAGTTAAAAAGCCAGCTGCAAATTGAAATATTTCACTTATAGGTCCTCAGGATCATAACTCCTTCAACTGTTCTCAGAGACTGACTCTGAAAAATATTCCCAAAACTGCATTGTGGTTTCAGCCTTGGTGGTTTTCAGTTTGGCATTGCCCAACTGCAAGAGCTCTCTGGGGATTTTGTGCTGGAACATACCTGCCATTGTATGCAACGTGCTGTCAGCTGCAGGGGCTCAGTCCATGATTATCATCTTTCCTGCTCTGTAATTTTCCAATGAAATCTGTATCTGGTATTTGGAGGGAGGGAAATAACAGTTGCATGAGAGCTTTTGGCTTGTGCTCTGTGCTCCTGGCACTGATTACCAAAATTAAAGACTCGATGCTTGCAGGTTGAATTTGCAAAGCTGGCAACTAGAGCGTGTTTTAGCCAAGAAAATTTGAAGCAAAATCTGTTTGGAAAGGTAGGACAAGGAGTAAAAACAGATGTCACTACACTAAGAGAGATGTAACATGCAAGCAAAAGGCTTTCACTGCTGTCAGATGAGGAATCCACAGGATCTTGCACTGACACTTGCTGTGTCTCATTCCAGACCAACTTGACCTTTGTGGGCTGTGTGGGAATGTTGGATCCCCCGAGGATTGAAGTAGCTTCATCCATCAAGCTGTGCAGACAGGCTGGCATCAGGGTCATCATGATCACCGGGGACAACAAGGGCACGGCTGTGGCCATTTGCCGCCGCATCGGGATCTTCGTGGAGGACGAGGACGTTTCCACCAAGGCCTTCACGGGCCGGGAGTTCGATGAGCTCTCCCTCGCTGCCCAGAGGGACGCCTGTCACCATGCCCGCTGCTTTGCTCGGGTGGAGCCTTCCCACAAATCCAAGATCGTGGAGTTTCTCCAGTCTTTCGATGAGATCACAGCCATGGTAAGCGATGGAGCTGGTCCCTGGTTTGAAAGGCAAGCACTGTGTTTAAACCCTAATTAGACCCTTTCAGACTAATGCCCCCATCTGGAAAACACTTGTCTGCACATTTCCTTGAACTCTAAAGCCTCAGGATAGTTCTGCACTTAGTGATGTTTAAGGATCCAAAACCACACCCAGTGCAGATTTTCTTTCTGGCCCTGTACACAAATCCCCACCGTATTTATTTAATTTTTTGCTTCAACTCTGAATTTTTGTTTTAGACTGGTGATGGTGTCAATGATGCCCCTGCACTGAAGAAGGCAGAAATTGGAATTGCCATGGGTTCTGGCACTGCAGTGGCTAAAACTGCCTCTGAAATGGTTTTAGCAGATGACAATTTCTCCACGATCGTCGCTGCTGTGGAAGAAGGACGTGCCATTTATAACAACATGAAACAGTTCATCCGGTACCTGATCTCCTCCAACGTTGGGGAGGTTGTTTGGTAAGTTTAAATCTGTTTTCTTTGAACTAGAGTGGTGATGGTGGAGACTTCTGTTGGTTATTTACTTCAGTATTTCTCAGGAAAACCAGAGGAACAGGTTCTCCAGGTAATCGATCATTGTGGGCGTCTTTAGTGAAGAACTGTAGCTGGCCACAGAAGCTGAACATTGTGTTGTTACAGAGAATATTGTAGCTCAGTAGGTAATACTTTGCAATTATTTCTGTGATTGGAATAACTCTCTAGAACAGGAAAACAAAAACCTTAATCAGATATTACAAGATCTGGAGTTTCAGGTAACTTAGTCACAGGCAGAGCTGAGATGTTTGTTTAACCTCAGGTTCCAGGAACGTGTCTCGTGTTCCTCTGTGAGGAGCAGTGGTGACCCAGCACCACAGAATGCATTTCTGGTAGCAGAGTGTCAATATTGATCTCCTCACAGCCCTCACTTCAAAGCAGACTTTCTCCCAGAGTGGAATAAAACACAACAATTGTCTTGCTTTGTTTCTTGTCAACTTTAAAGCCGTCCTTCATATGGCTCTTGCTGCAGCCCCTGTTTCTGTTCTATTTATTCCCACAGCCTTGGAGCCATGAAAGCTACATGCTCATTAAACTTCTGCAGGGAGTAGCAGTGATCTAGGGAAATGCAGCTTAGTCATTTGAGCTAAAATGTCTTTTAGAAAGTGGCTTGCAAGCCTTTATCCATATGTGTGTGTATATATATATTTACCTCTACAGACAAGCGGAGAAAAACAAGCCTAAAGCAAAACCTTCAATTTTTGAAGTTAACAAAAGAAGACAATGCTTCAAAGCTTACATGCTTTAGTGGTTAGAAGTGTTTGCTCTTGGACATGGTTTTAGTTTTCTGATTGTGAATACTCAGCTTGTGATCTGAAGTGGAGAGCTCTGTGGGAGAGAACAGAAGCGATGCTGCAGGCTTAGGCTTAAACCTTAAAGGACTGATTACATGAATAAGCTTGTAACTGGTGGGTTTCTTTATAGCATCTTCTTGACTGCTGCCCTGGGTTTTCCTGAAGCTCTGATCCCTGTCCAGCTGCTGTGGGTAAACCTTGTGACTGATGGTCTCCCTGCCACTGCTCTGGGCTTTAACCCTCCCGACCTGGACATCATGAACAAGCCCCCCCGCAACCCCAAAGAGCCCCTGATCAGTGGGTGGCTCTTCTTCCGTTACCTGGCTATTGGATGTGAGTACTAAGGGCTTTTTTTTCCTTAAATAAACTCTAAGACAGGAATTACAACTCAGTTTTTTTTTTCCCAGTGCTGGAAGCCTTGAGGTAGAAGTTCAAGTGTGGCAAGTGAGGTCTTGTTTTGTGTACAGTTCACAGTGCTGAGAAAAGCACTTTGTTTTCTTCCAGGCTACGTTGGTGCTGCCACAGTGGGTGCTGCTGCTTGGTGGTTTATTGCTGCTGATGGTGGTCCAAGAGTTTCTTTTTACCAACTGGTATTTGCTCAGTTTAATATCTTTGGGGGGAGGGGGGAGGTACCTGCTGCTTTCATGCTTGAAATGACTGTAGAAAACTGGTAGGTTGCAGGAGTTTTATATAATTGAACATTTTCAGACTTGTTAGTGTAAAATTTGATCATGATTAATTAGTCTTAACAGTAAAGCTCAGGGGTGGGATACCTGAGCCTCTAACAATTTGAAGGGTTAATTGTTGTCTTGTAAGTAAAAGCCTAAATGGGATTTTTCTAAAGTGGGCAAAAGTTTATAAGCACTGGGTTTGAGAGTCACAATTTTGCCTAATTGCCTATTTTACAATTTCCCAAGTTAACAAGCTGTGGAAGTGAGCTCACATTGTTCTGTTGCAGAGCCATTTTCTGCAGTGCAAAGAGGACAATCCGGATTTCTTCGGGGTGGACTGCGTGGTTTTCGAGTCCCCATATCCGATGACAATGGCTCTGTCTGTGCTCGTCACCATAGAGATGTGCAATGCTCTCAACAGGTTCGTGTGTCTGGGCAGGAAGGCAGAGCCTCTGCTTAATTCATCCCAAATCCTGCTTTTTTTTGTGCAATTTCATTCTTGGTGGACAGCTCAGCTAACAAAGAATGAGTCACATTTCCTTTCTCAGCCCTGGTAGTGCAAACAAAATGACTCTGAGATAACATTTGAGATCTCTTATCATAAGGTATATTTTTAAGGCTGCCAATTCACTCTGGTATTTTACTAAGCACAAGCAACTGAAATATTTTCCATTATTTTTAATCTAAGCTTAATCAATCAGATTATCCCCTCCTATGTTGGTATAAAGTGATATCAAGGAGAACTAAAATAAGAATGCTGAAGATATGGAAAATAGTTTTTCCTGCCCTAAGGGAGTGTGGGTTTAGCCAATTAATATTAGATTATAAATGGAAACCACTAAATAGCACAATGTCAAGGGTATTTTTCTTCAAATAGCTTAGAGGTCAGTTAATTTAAAAACAAATAAACTTAAAATACAAGTGTGTTGGGGCAGTCCTACATAGTAAGGTGCTGCTCTACATCCAGTGCTCTGGATCTCAGCCTCTTCTGCCTCAATGCAGGTGGAATCAAGAGCAGGATTAAAGAAGGTGCCAGTACTTGACCCTCTGTCAGTCTTTCAGTGAACTTCAGAAGAACTGGGTGGACTGAGGTGGATTCTGTCTCATGCTGCCATGTCCATCCTTCCCACAAGGGAGGATTTTGTGAAAAGAATGGACCAGATCAGGAATGAGCAGAACATACAAGAGCTTTCAGGATTAAATGTGAGGCTGACTGACTGCTTCTCTAAGCTGACTTTCAGGGTAGTTTAAAGTTGCAACATGCATATAAACCCTCTCCTGGGACCTTCCCTGCCTCCCTGACTGGGATCCCTGTGCCTTGCTGTGCTGTCTGGATGGTGTTGTGGTTCATGGAGCTTCCTGTCGGTGTTACCTACACACACGTGTCCCATGTTCCTCTTGCAGCCTGTCAGAAAACCAGTCCCTGATGAGGATGCCCCCGTGGGAGAACATCTGGCTGGTGGGAGCCATTTGCTTGTCCATGTCCCTCCACTTCCTTATCCTTTATGTGGAACCACTGCCAGTAAGTGCACGTGCCTCACATCCACCTTGGAGATAGAGCACAAACCCGTGTGGGGCTGGAGGGGGAGAAGGGATTCTCCTGGAATATTGTGGCAGCTTTGGTCACCACAATGTAAGGAAGATATTAAGGCATTAGGGAGTGTTCAGAGGGGGCAATGAAGATGGGGAAGGGTCTTGAGGGACTGTGTGAGGAGCAGGTGAGGGTATTTGGTGTGTTCAGCTGGAGAGGAGGAGACTGAGGGGAGAGCTCATTGCAGTTACAAATTCCTCGTGAGGGGAAGAGGAGGGGCAGGCCCTGAGCTCTGCTCTGTGGGGACCAGGGACAGGACCCAGGGAATGGCCTGGAGTTGTGTCAGGGCATGTTCAGGTTGGATGTTAGAAAAAGGCTCTTCCCCCAGAGGGTGGTTGGCACTGAACAGGCTCCCCAGGGCAGTGGGCACAGCCCCAAGGCTGCCAGAGCTGCAGGAGGGTTTGGATGATCCTCTGGGGCACAGGGTGTCACTCTTGGGGATGGGCCTGTGCAGGGCTGAGGGTTGGACTCACTGATCCTTGTGGGTCCCTTCCAGCTGGGCACATCCTGGGATTCCATAACACTCGGCTTTTCTTTCAGATTATCTTCCAGATCACGCCGTTGAACGTGACTCAGTGGCTGATGGTGTTGAAAATCTCCCTCCCTGTCATTCTGCTGGATGAAACACTTAAATATGTGGCCCGTAACTACCTGGAACCTGGTAAAGATAGTGTGAGGCCTGCCACCAAACCCTGTGCTCTGTCAGCATGCACCGAAGGAGTTTCCTGGCCGTTTGTGTTCATTACTATGCCCTTGGTTATCTGGCTTTACAGCACAGACACTAACTTTAGTGATATGTTCTGGTCTTGACTGACACGGTGACGAGTTTTACATTCAAAGGAGAAAAAAAGAAAAAAAAAAAAAAAGAGTTTAACTTAATTTTTTTATTGTTTAGAGCAACTGTCTATTTCTGCTGAATTTTCACATGAACATATTTGCCGGTGATGGAGGTTTCATAATCTAGATTTTTTTGGTTTTTTTTTTGCTTTTTCTGACTTCAGTGGGGGCAATATATTCCTCTTTTATACACAGTTAAAGTGTCCATTGACATGTACAGAGAACTAACACTATTTTATGCAAATATTTTTTTGTAGATGAAAAGCATGTACAGTGTTCTGTTCAATAGTCTTATTCATCATGTAAAAAAAAAGAAAAAAAAAGAGAAGTAAATTTGTTTTGAGCCAGCGGACACTATCAGACTAAATTGGCAGCAGATTTTAGGGAATGAATGTGTGTTGTCTAAAACTAAAAAAGCATGTAACTGTTTGTCTTCTGCATGATCATCCAAACTTAATTTGTCATGAAGTCAGGTTTGATTCACGAGCAGAACTTTCTGCACTGGGTAGAGGGTCCTGCTCCCTCGGTCAGGATTCCTTCTCGGTTCCCCTCTTCCCTCACTCTTGGTTCTTGACTGGCCTTGTTTACACCAGTTTCTGTATGAGGTAATGCCTAATCTTGCTCGTGCAGAAAATGCCATTCCAGGTGCAGCCTGCTGGGGTTCTTCCATACTCTCGACACACATAGGGTTGTTTGGGGTTTTTTTTTTAAGATTATTTATTTTGTCTGTTGTATTTTATTGTAACAAGACCTTATTTTGCCAGTGTTGCCCGTTTTGCAAGGACAGGGAGGGCTACTTCTGTCTCCTTTTAAAGCCTTTTTAACAAACACAATCTCTATGAATTCAAAAGAGGGTTTAATACTTTATTTACACATCAGAGCCTTTCTTTTTCTTTCTCTCTCTTTCTTTTTTTTTTTTTTTTTGTTTCCCCCCTTTAAGATCAACATTTGCAATGAGACCTGGAAAAATTACTTGCACTGCATAGGTAGAAATTAGATTTCCTCCACTTAGGGCACTAATGCTCAGTTGTATCCATGGGGTTACTCTGCTGGCCTGTTGTAAGCCTGACTTGAAGTAACAAGCTCGTGTGTGTTTTTTGTAAAATCTGTAAATAGCACATGACCAAATTGAACATATTGTATAGAACTATTTTTATTTTGATGTGGCACTAACCACCTTCATTATTACGGTAAATGTTAAAGCATGTTTTCAAATTCAGTCCTGTATCAACAATGTGTAAGTCATTAACAGTCCTAACTGTGGTGTTTTTCTCCAATGCCTTCCAACTTTCATCGACTAAAGTGAGTATTTCTCTTCCATTTCACCCTGCCAGTGGTGACTTGCTGTAAAATAGCATTATGATGTATACATGTTGAAGAATAAATAGTAATTTCCTTCATTCCCATGCTGTGTTTTGTCAAACTCTGCTGTGCTACATTATTATCACCACTTTAGACTCTTGTTTTGTGGTCTGAAGCTCAAATTACCGATTCCAAAGGCAAAGCACTTGCTTTTGGTTTAGTGTATTTTAGGGTCTTGTTTTATAGCACCCAGGAGCCTTTGTGCCCCAAGGTCTTTACAGCTTTTGGTCTTAAGTTACAGATTTGTCTAATTTTATCTCAAACTTAAGACCCTGACAGCTGTGAGCGTGAATGTTTAGTGTCCAAAACTCTCTGGTACTCGTGGTCAGGTGCTGGTTTACTCCAAAGCTTTTCCCTGCTCTGGAAAAGGGGCTCCCACTCTCCCCTCATCCCTGGTACCTGCAGTGCTGCTCCTGGCAAAAGCAGCTCGTTATTTGTGCAGTGGCCACCTGAGAAGGCAAAAAAACCCCAGTCTCAGTTTAGCAGGGCAGTCTCTGAAACCTGTCCTGGGGTCCCTGTCTGTAGAGCAGCAGGTGCTGTGTTATCTTGTGCTGGCTCAGTCTGAGGAACCAAATTCGGGCAGCTTTGAGATCCCTCCTGGAGGGACAGGACAGTTGCAGGCTGTTCCTGTTGGTGCCAGCTGGAATCCAGTGAGCACACATCATTCTCTTGGTTTAAGCTCTCAGATTTAGACTCTCCCCTCAGAACACTCAGGCTCCATCAGAAATTCCACTGCACTGCAAGTGCTCTGTTTACAGAGACTTTGGCTTGTCTGGAGTCGATGCTGGAGTGGCTCAGAGGAGCTGACCTGATGATGTAGTAGGTGTGTTGCTGAACTGTGAGCATTTGAAATCCCCTCGAATGCCCTTTTTTAGCGTGGAAGAGCCAAACTAAGGTTTTGCATTCCACAAAACCACTGGCCTGCACTGGCCATTTGCTGTATCGATAACAAATGAGCAGCGTGAGGCTTGACCCTGTTTCTTGAAATGGAAAAATAATAGTTCATGTGATTTCAGGATTCCTTGAGATCAGAATACGTCCCAGTATGTTACTTGTTGCAAACAAATGATAGCAAGTTAGTTCTGTGTGCTCCCAGCATCATTGACATTTTCCAGGGCAGGAATGCCACTGAATCCTTGAGCACTGGTTCTGTTGAACCTCCAGAGCACCATACTGGTGGCCTTTTTAAAGCCACCATCAGTGATCCTGCTTCTTGTACAATCCTGTTCCTGTCTTTTATGCCAAGTGATCCTACTAATCATCCCCTTTTTCCTTCTCTAAGAAGATGAAGGGGAAAATGACTGTTGATAGGTGGAATTCAGTCTTCAACACCTGTGTTGAAAATGAATCTTGCTGCTTTTGTCCTGGATTTCCGTAGACATCTGAGAGCTTGCTCATGTCTTGGAGGCACTTGGGATAGGGCCTTGTGTTCCTCCAGTTTGTTCTAGAAAGCTGGATGAGTGGTGGGTAAATGGAGAAGGATCCATCCCTACAGGCTCCTGAGCTTACAGAACAGTCAGCTTGTACAGGTGCTCCTACAGAGCCCAAGCAATCTTCATCTACTCTGGTCTTCTTTTGTTTCTCCCAGTCTCGTCCAAATTTTCCTGCAGAAATGGAGCAATAGAGTTCCCCAGGATCAGCAGGTGCAGGTCTCAGGTCTGGTGGCAGCTGTGCTGTGCTTTAGGACTTCTGTTTTCCAAGTGTTGTAAATCCTTCCAGGTCTTGTAAATCCTTCCTCCTGGGCAGCTCATCCTGCCCTGGAATCACAACCCTGTGATCCTGGAGGGAGTGCTGTGGGTCTGGGCTCCACCCTGCGAGCTGAGCAGGCAGTGGGAGTTGCAGTAGGAGAGGAAAAGGCAGCTCTTCTGATGGCTCTTCTGTTCCAGAAAGGACAGAACTGCAGTGCAAGGTTTGGAATCCCTGCAGGAAATGTGTTAACTCAAATGTTTACCTTAGTTGTATAGATCCTGTCATCCTTCGGCCTCAGCCTTTTCATCTGGAGAAGCCAGGAAGGGAGGACCTTTCAGAACAGGCTGACTTGCCAACATCTTGAAGTTGAAATTCTCATTTAATTTCTTTGGTCCCAAATATTTCCTCTTCAGCCTCCCCAGGTTGAAATAGGGCAGCTGGGGGTAGCAATAGGTAACTCCCATTTTCCTGTTCCTATTTTCCTGTGTTCTTGAGATCACACAAACAGCAGCACTTCCTCAAGCAGAAATAGCTCCGAGTTCCCCAGGCTTGATCTCCCACTCCATTCCTAGAAAATAACTTCATATTTTTTTGTTTCTCTTTGCTCTCATCTCACCAAGCTTTGTCATCTCTGCTGTTTTCTGGATTCCTTGGTGCCCTCACACGTCGCTGCTTATTTTCTAGTGTGAGAGGGATGTGTAAGACCAGGATCAATCGTGTGATTGATGCTGCCTTATGCTGGGAACACCAGGAAGGATATTGGCTTGTGCTGGGAACCCAGTGGGGTTTGGAATGAGAGCAGCTCCTCCTGAATCCAGGGTTCTGTAGCAAGGAGGATGCTCAGGCAGCTGCAGCCCAACATTGGATATTTAGACAGGAGCTTTTGTCTCTGCAGTGCCTTGGGCTCCCTCTGCTTTCACGTAACGAATGATCCAAAGTGCTGTCCATGAGCTACACAACGAGCTGCTCCTTCTTGCTGCCATCCAAGCAATAAAAATAGTTCATACTTGGTTTCCCAAAACGTTGCTGCAAATAAATGAGGATGAAAGAGGCTGCAGAAAAACATACACCAGTCTGTCCAAGTGCCCCAGGGCTCGTGTTTGCAGGGAGGCTGGCTGGGAGGTTAATGGTACGAAAATGAGATTTTAATCTGCTGATAGAATGCAGTACAGCAGTTCTGTTCAGAGAACACAGCTCCTGCCCACAGTTCCTGGTAAACAGCCTAAAGAGGGTTCAATTTGCTGAGATGAAGGGAGGTAAAACCGATACAGAGTCGTCTGTCTCTTGCACCTGTCTTGTTTTACTTTTTTGCACTTCTAACCATTAACTGTTTCCCTAATCTCTGCTAATTACATCCTTAATTGCATTAATATGCATTTTCAAATCTTAGCAGGAGAGCCCAAATTTTACAGTGTTGAAGCAGTGTTGGGAAGAGCTTCCCTGGAGTTGTAGGGCCCCAGAGCACCCCAGGCTCTCCCAGACACGGGGCTGACCTCACTCTGTGGTGTGGGGACGAAGGACAGCGGGAGCTGCAGGGCCTTGTACTCTCCCCTCGGCCTACACGTTAATCTGTGTAGTGTGATGACTTCTTCAAAGCTTTCCTACTGCTTCCCAGAACAAGCTGCCTGGAAAAGGGACATTGTTAGGTCACTTTGGGGACCAAACTTGGAATAATGCCTCGATTAGAAAAACACCCTTAAAATCTTCGGCTCCACCTGCGTAGGGTGAAACTTGAAAGTCAAAATTCCAGCTCAGCGAGACTTGTCTGGTGCCACTGATCAGGCAGAGAAAGGCCAAATTAAATGTCTTAATTATTTGTCACTGCAGCCCTTGGTAGGAAGTGCTGGCTCTGCTGGTGATCAAGGGAGCTCTGCTCAGAGGAGCTGAGCTTCAATCCAGAGGGTCTGGGCTTTAAGGACAAAGTAACCTGAGAGTGTCCCTTCAACGACAGAGCAGCCAGTTACCAAACTTAACATTCTTTCTTCTGTCACTGTTGATCTTAGTCTTGCTTGTATAATGATAACTGAGCATTCATCCTTTCATTAACTGATGCCTTTTCTTTCTTTCCTTTTCAGCAATACTGGAGTAATCGCTTCCTAAACAATTTTGCAGAAATGTAAGGTTGTTTTGTTGCGTGCATGTGTTTTTAGCAACACATCTACCAAAACTTCTGCATGTATCGTGTAAAGATTCTTTGCTTTCCCTTAAAAACAAAAACCTCATTGTGTTCTCTGTGGAAGAAATGTGTGGTACCATTAGGACTCCATGATACAGATGTACAAACGTGCAATATAGATTTTCTCGAGGCGGAACTCTCTCCAGAGAAGGTTGGGTTCTGTGCTGCATGGAGAAGAGTTGGGTTTTCCTTGAACGAGAATCACGGAGCTGTCAGCCAACCTCCCGTATTTCCTGTATGTAAAATGTCGGTTTATATACAATGTACAATATCAGATAATGCATGCCTTGGGTTGTAGATGGATCTCTCTGTATTGTATCATCCAAACATCCGACTCCAACAGCTTCTGTACAATGCTCTCCTATTTATAAATCCATGGAAACGATTACAGATGAATGTTAAACCGTAAGCCTCCACTTCATAACTTTGGATTTTTTTTTTTTATCATCTGTGCAAATCAACCTCTTTTGCACTGTAATGTAACTTATTTAAATCTAAGGCAGTAAGACAGATGTTGGTGCAATACAAAATATCGTGATGCATTTATCTAAAAAAGCGACGACAACGTAGCCAGTTCCCACAGCTGCATGTGTGACCTTTAGAAGTTGTAAATAAGATCAATTGTCTATTGACATGCTGACAGTAAAAGGAGCATCACACCTTAGTTTCATTTGTATCAGGTAAATAAATTTATTCTCCAATACGTACTCGGCGTGGTATTTGATGCACTTTGTTTCCTGCAGGTCCGTGCTCTTATTTTAAATGCCAGGATGCCACTTTTTAGCACCACCACAATCTTCCCTCCTAGAACTATGCAGATGCAGCTGCTCCTCGGCAGTATTGACCTCCTCGCTGGTGTGATTTCCTCTGTCCAGGGGCTTGTGTGTGTGTTTAAGGGACACTGTCAAGTACTTTGATCACTCAAGTTTTTTTAAAATGCTCCATTGTTTGTAAAATCCCTCTGAGAAACGTAAAATAAACAATTCTTTCCCAACTACATCTTTTATTTTATTTTAATTTTTTTGGTCCTTTTTATGCCTCCCTCAGCCTGAAGTAGCTCCTGCTCCAAACCACACCACGAGCATCCTGCTGGGAGTGCTTGGCACTTTGGGCTCACTCCCTTCCCCACACCAGGGGAGCTCACAGTGCAGGAGTTAGGACAAGGCCAAAGCACCTCAAGGGGAAAAGCTGGCTTTTCCAAGTGCCCTGCGATGCTCTGCTCCAAGGTTTTTGTTTGGAATAAGAGGCAACTTGAGGAATGTGTTTTAAATGAGGTGTAATGCCCCTCAGCGCCCCGAGAGCAGCACCGTGCTGGCAAACGGCCTTATCCCAACGAGGTGACACGTCCGAGACCCTTCAAACGCCACAGTGAGAGGTTTAAAAATACAGAGGTGGAATTCCATTGCCCAGCAGAACTCTGGGATGGTGGAGGGTGTGTTAAGGCATCGGGCTGAGCTGCTGTGGCTGCTTCCTACTATGGTAGTGTTGTGTGGGCAGGCTGAGCTCTGCTCTCAGCCCGGGTCTGGGGCTGTCAGTGCCCAGTTCCACACTCCTTACCTCCCGCTGTGGCTCCATTTGGAGCCTCAGCACAAACCCAGAGCTCTGGAAGCACAGCCCTCCCCTCTGGGGCAGCACAGAGCTCCCCTCTGCACTTCCCAGGGACACCTGGGCTGAGGGATCACAACAAACTGCCCCAGTGACACCTCTTGTCACAGCCTCAGCCTGGTGTAATTCAGGAGGCAGCCAAAGGGACAAGGAGGGTGACTCACAGCTGAAGTGTTGCTCAGATCCCACCATCAAACGTACCAACGTGCTCCTGCCTGGCCCATCTCCTGCCCCTTTTCTCAGCCTGTGGAAATTCCTGTCCCCAGCACGGAGGTAAAGCTCAGGGAGATACAAAGTCATTATTCAGCGAGCAGCTCGAGCTGCTGTCACAGCGAGGCGCATTCCAGCACCTCTGCGCTCAGACAGCGCCTCTCTGAGCAAACTGACACCAACTCACACCTGATCTTCAAATGGTTCCTTAAATGATGATGTGCAAGCTGAAGGCAGAGCGAGTCCCCCAAGTGACCCTGAGGCAGCACTCTGGAGTACAGCCATGTGAGCAGAACGTGATGCTCAGTGGGTTGCCAAGGTACTCAGTGCAAGAGTGTGTGGTAAGAGATGCTGAAATCAACAGCTTCATCTTCCCCCTCCTCCTCCTCCTCCTCCTCCTCTCCCTGCAACCCCCGGCTCTAAAGCATCACATGGATGAGCCACTGACAGCAGAGAAAGGAAGCAGCTCCCCATAGATCACTTATGAGGCATTATGGGCACATTACATCAAACTCTAAATACAGAGGGCAGGAAATAACCCCATTTTTACCTCGAGGTGAATTTGTGTGTGATTAGAGCCCACATCCACCCCCGGCAGGGTGGGCGAGAAACGAGAGAAGCCTCAGGGAGAGGAGGTGGCGAATTTTCTTCCCCACTGAGCTAGGAAAAAGCCACAGGAAAATCCTGGGACTGTAAAAAACAGACCAGCAAGCCCCCTCTGCTCAGCCTGCAGAGCTCTGAGCACCTGAAGAGGTCTTCTGAAATATTACATCCCAAGAGTTTACCCACGTGGGAGTGCAGAGAAGACTGCAGATATCAGTTTAGCAGGGTCCAGGGATTTACCTGATCAGGGCGAGCCCTGCGCTTTCCTTAGAGACAGTGGGAACTGAACCTATGAGAATAATTCCCTTAGAACTGAGCCTACAGGGATGATAACCTTCCTGCTCCTGGAGCGGCCTGCTGGGCAGTCTGAAAGACTAACAGCATCCAACCTTTCCCAAGACAGAGCTGCTGACACTCTGATCCCTAATCCTAATGGGATTAAGAGCTCCCTCACCAGCTGCATGGCAGTTTCAAGTCTTTGAAGTCTTCTCCAAGATGTTTCCAGCTGGGTAGAAGCCCTGCTGGCAGCATCCCATCAAGCCTCTCGGCTCCTCTTTTACCCTGTGGAAAGGCTCTGCCCACTGGGCTGGCACTGGGACTGGACTGGGGTTAGGACTGGGCCTTACAGCTCCCCTCACCCCACAGCACCTTGGTGTCCTACCACAGAACCCAAGCTGTAAACATCTCTGCACCTCTGTAAGGCCAGATGATGGATGTTCTTCCTGCCACCCTGTGAAGCCTCTGAATTTACTGCAGGGATGGTAAATCCCAGCACAAAAGGAGATCAAACCCACCTGTTTCCTCATCCCCCTTGTCAGGCAAGAGCAGCAGCAGCAGCAAAAGCAGAAATCAAAGCACAGCACAGGAAGGGTTAAATCTCTCTCCCAGAACCTCAGATATTTCCAGTGAGCTGGGTGGAGGGTCCTTAAAACTTGTCAGAGCCCAATATTCCCACCAGGAGAGCAAACACTTGACCTCCAGCTTTATCAAATTGGCTGAGTTTCAGTGTGACATTATCCTCTGCAGAACCGACACCCAAAGGTCAGCGGGAGCCACCTCCTGCTTCCTCACCTATTAAAAGCTCTCCTGGGGAGCTGAGGAAAGGTGACAGCCTGTCTCCACCCCCTGTCCCTCCTCTTGGCACAGCCAGAATCCAGGGGCTGCCCTGGCCAGAGAGAATTTGGGCTAAAACAAGAATTACTGCTTTTTTCAGAGTAATGCCAAACTCTCCCCGTGTTCGTCACAGACACCAACATTCCAGACTGACAGTCAATCCACACAAATCTCCCATCTCACTTTCACTATGGACCTCAGCAGGGCAAGCAGAAACTGAGGTTACATCACCTTCCCACTCCTACACTGTCCCCTCTGCACCCATCAAGCAGCTCCTCTCAGTCCCAGATCCCAGCTTTACTGGCTTCCCAACAGACACACACTTATCCCAGGAACCACATGGCCAGCAGCTTCCACAGAGCAGCCCATGGAAGTTGTGTAGCCACAGACTGCTGTTGCTGTCCTGCTGATGTCATCACACTTCAGTTTCCTGGAAAACTATTTCATATTCCAAGAGGATGAAGCCAAGTCAGCAGCTTCAACCCCTCACACCGTACTGCACATCAAGCATAGCACACACTCAGTGCAAGGAAATAAAGCAGGAATAAAACAATTGGAAGCATTTTTCGACAGTTAAATAGTGCAGGGAAAGAACTGGCATCGTAACAGCCTTTTCCAGCAAAGCACACGCTGGAAAAGGCCCTTTTATGCTGCCAGATCAACCCAAGCTCTTGGATCAACTGCTAAAGGAGCTCATTTCTGCCAATCCCTGAACTCCCCCAGCCCGGGAGTCCAGCTGGGAGATGTTCCAAGATCTGGAATTTTTAACTAGAAATACTGCTGGAATTTCAGGTGTTATCAGCACATGGCAGGATAAAGTGTGAGTAAATGCATTATTTAGGCAATTTCCAGCCACATCCTGAATTTGTGCTCCTTTTGGGCTCTGCTAAGCTCAGCCCTTTAGCCCTTACCCCGGTCAGTGTATGGTTTGAAGGAAGTTGGTCCCTTTCCATCACTTCTCCTCTTTCCTATCACAAAACAGGAAAGAATTAAAACTTAAATTATATTTGTCACTTAAATTCAATGATTCCAAGGAAACTTGGGCACTCTGTCCTTACCCAGCTCCAGACTGGCATCTCAGGCATGCCAACACTCTACAGTCAGAACCGGACAGCAACAGCTTTTTTACCTCACAAACTGGTATTTTTTTCACTTCCATCCCTGATTTGACAAAGCCTGAACTTCAGTTTTTGGCTTTGTGATCTTTTCTTCCAAGGTGCACAGCACGTGACTGAGGGAGGGAATGAGGTCAGCTGCTCATTAAGGGCTAATTGTCCTATTCCCTGAACTAGAACTGCACCAGAGAGTACGAGATCTCTGCAAAACCAGAGATCACCTTCTAAAATTAGAGTGCTAATGAAGGCTCATTAATAGGCAAGAACCCCTCTGGAATTCTGAAGTGAGTGCTAAATATATCTGTATCATCTCAAATGCACCTTGAAGTTCCTCAGACCCTTACTGAACAACTCTTAGCAAAGATCACACACCAGCTACGTGAGCCCAACACATCAGATACTCACCCAGGTTTTATCTGCAGGATCTGATGTTTAATTTTCAGTCAGGAGCCAAGTTCTCAGAAAACCAAGGCAGCAAGGATCCAACTCTGTTTTGAACAGCCATCTCAAGGTGTCCTATCTAAGGTGTGCCTGGACTTGTTAAAGCTGCACCCAAACACACTCATCTTGACGTAGTTTTAGTTTCCTGCCTGTTCTAAGAGCACAGACTACCAGATTTACCTAAAAACAACCCACAAACAACTCCATTTGCATCCACAGCAGAGGTCTGCAACACTAGAAAGCTGCAGATGAATCAGATGAATGTTGACTTGAGAGGCGAAAACAAAGCTTTCTTTTTTTTTTTTATTTAAAAAGATGCTTTGAATTTGCTTGTACATGAATTATCTCTGCCACGAGACATGTGATGAGCTGAAATCTATTCACTGCAACCCACAGGACTGGTCCAAGGGAAGAACAGGACCAGGCCTCTCATCCACCAAAAAGCCATTAACAAAACGTTTGCTCTCCCTGAAATGTGGTGGATTTGCTCCGTGGAAGAGCAGGAGCAGCTCGTGCCCATCCACCCCCCAGGACAGCTTTGCTGTTCTTCCCAAACCACCTTCAACCAACCACAACTGAGTCTGATATTTTGGAAAGTTTAGAGCCCACAAAATTCCAGAGAGAACAGGCACCCAGCTGTTTTCTTTTTTCAGATGGATATACTATTAGACTCCTCCTTTGTTAGATGTGACATACCAAAACATTTCCAAAACAGCCCCATAATCTGCCTATTCTTTCTGTTTGCATTTTTGATGCAATATCACAGAGGGATGATATTTTACCCTGATCTGCCTTACAGGGAGAAGCTTCTTTTCCATCTCATGTATTTGTATCACAGAGCCATTTTTCCTCCAACTGATACTCAAAACTATTTTTTAGCCTTCTAAAAAGAGTCTGTGTGCTCCAGCATACCTGTGGCAACAGAATAAATACAAAAGGAATTAAATTGCCAATATAAAGATAAAAAACCCCATGTTTTGGTAAAGACTAAGGCAATCAGAACAGTAAGAAAAATAAGTAATTCCTCCTCCCACACATCAAGCCCACAGAACTGCAACAGTTTCTAGATTACCCAAAGCAGCCTCACCCTTGAAATGCTGAGGATTTGTACATGAAGCGACTTTGCTTCCAAAGGTGAGGGGAAAACACACGAATTCAAGTATTACCTGACAGAACCAGGAAGTACATAAACATGGAAAACCCAGGCCAATATGGCTATTTGCATAATTTAACATTTCTCCAGCAATGCAAGGCAAGAGGGGATGGATTCCTTTTATACCATTTTAAATGTCAGTGCTGTATACAGAATGTGAAGTGCTTTGAGTCACTGCTGTAAGAGCTTTTAGGAACATCCTGAAATAAAACTAAACTTCATTTTAAAATAAATGCTCATGTACAGACTTTTAAGTGATTACAGGGTTTGGTAAGGGCTGAGAAAATGACTTTAATTCTCCACCATTGGCTCAGCTCTGTACACAGAGAAATCAGTCAGCTACAAAAAACATCCTGTAAGTCCAAGTTGCCTGTTGTCCCAAACTTCTCCTGGACAGCACAGGTAATGCCCTGGAAAAAGACAAATTAATTCAACAAACACAGCAAGAGAAAAGTGCTGCTTTCAGTCACATCCAAGCAACCACCCCAGACTTCAACAGGAGCACGAGCCCAAACAGGAGCACACGATGAGAGTAAGAGCCTTCTCAGCAAGGGGTACAAACCCCTGTATTTACAGCTCCAAGCACACTTAGCCCTGGACAGAATTCAGACATTGTTTGCATCCCAACAGGTTCATTACACACCTCAGATTCTGATGGTTTCAGTTTTAGCAGGAATTTTTCATAATGAAAGTTGCAGATATAACTGTGGATGCAGTTAGTCCCTTATACTTAATAAATAAGAAGCATCAGGAATCTTCATGGTACTGAGATGTACAGGAGTATTAAATGGTTTCAGAGTCTATTAAAAAAAACAAACAAACAAAAAAAGGTCCTTTGATACCACAAAAAAATCATAGTTTCTGTTCTTCTAAGAAGAATGGCCCTAGTGGTGTGTTCCAGTGCCAGAACAAGCAGCAGGTGAGACTTTTATTGCATCCCAAACCACTGTTCTTGATCTGCCCACTGAGCTGCTTCGCTGTCACTGCCTTCCAAGTCCCCTTCTTCTCCACTTCCCTCCATGTCATCCACATCTTCTTCCTGGGTGGCATCTGTTGGGCTTTCCTCTTTTTCCATTTTCTGCAATCCTTCCAGTGACTTCTGATCGTTGGGATCCAAACTGAAGGAAGGAAGAAAAAGAAAGCACTGTCCTGAAACTTTTTTTCCCTTTATTTGTGGCCTTAGTGTAAAGAAGAGTAACAAACTCTCATCTTGCTGTCTGCACTTCCTGTTTAACTTCATCAAGCAGCTTATTTTAGTAGCTGATGCAACTTCCTCTAAGGGTGACTGTACCACTGAGTATTAAATCTCCATAAAAAACAGTTTTGATCCCCAAGAATGCACTTATCTAAATATCCCACTCTTCCAGAAAACTTAGTCACCCCTTCCAACAATACTAATTATAAAGTGGCAGCAAAGCAGTAAAAATTTAAATGACTCTGACTAAATATATTCTATGCAAGCAAAAACCAGCTGACCCATTTGAGCTATACAAGTGTACAGTGGACATGATGTGCTGGATTTAAGGCACACTGGAGTTGTTGGAATCACAACATGGGAATATTTAGCATGGTAACATCCTAAAATAACATTTAGATTATGTTAAGTTGAATCACACTATTTAAATTTACTGAATAGCTCATTTTTATATAGCACCTTCTGGTCTAAAGGAATGGATTTTAAGGTGCCTGATTACTAATTAATAACTATAAATAATTTAATGCCTTAAACCTTTTATTAGTTAAGGAATCACAAGCCTAGTGACACGTCTGGCATTAATGCAGTCCCTACATTGTGCACGTCTCAGATCAAAGCCTTAAGACCAACTAATTAATTAAGAGGATGTAATTTGTACGTTTTTGTTTGTTTTAAGGCAGAGCGATGCAAAGCCACCTCCGATTCTCATTCTAATCAATCAGTGGCTCAACTCTTTACTTAGTCAAGCTGATCTTTGGTTCCTAGAAATCTCCTGCAGTCTCAGGGGGTGCTTTACCTCAGGGCTATGCTGTACTGGTCCATCGCCTCCTGGTACTCATTGACAGCCACCAGGAAGTCCCCCAGGATCCGGTGCAGCACACAGTCACTCTGATTGGCCAGAGCATTCCTCAGCAAAGCAATCCCATCTTCATACTTCTGCTCTCTACCTGTTCACAGGCAAAACTACAGTTTTAATTAATAGCTGAGATAAGTCTATGAAGTCAGAGTGTTCACAGAGCCATCACACCACCAGACTGTTTGTCCCTTCAGTGCTGTCAGCAAGGAGGGCAGCAGTGATCTACTTCTCGCAAGATTAACTCTAAACAATGGCCCTTTGTCGCAGTACCTGCTACACTCACAATTACACCTGCTTTGAAGTCCAAACATTCTGTTTGCAAATGTTTTAAGTGCTGGTGTGATGCAGTATCACTTGCTGGATGCAATGAATCCCTGTGATTTTCCCTTCAGGATAGAACTGACAAATCCCTGGGCTGTAACATCACTGCTCCATCCTTCACATGGATGAGTCTGAAGAACACCCTTCCACGTACAAGAGTTATCTCTAAACAAACCAACACGGGGAAAAAAAGGCACTTACTAAGAAGTTCTGCTTTCTTTACCACAGCTTTAATGTAATCAGGTCTTTGTGTTAGTGCTTTGTCCAGCAAGGTTTTTGCTTTCTCCTGGGTGACAGGGTCCTCCAGGCAGACGGTTGCCAGCAGGGTGAGTGTCTGTGCATTTGCTCCCAGGGTTTTGTACACGTTGTTTGCCATCACCATGGCTTCACGGATGCTGTTGGATGCCAGGTAGCACTCGATGAGACCTGGTGACACCACGTGGAAACATTTCAGGTTCTGAGCCAGCTCTGCACTCACCTCCTCAGTTACTTGCCCAGCTGGCACTCCAGTAAAGAAATACAGCTGCAAGTGAGAAAGGGACTCTGTACATGTTAACGTACCCATTCCACAGATAACTGATTTCACCACTTTTTATTTGTGAGCAGGGACTGAAAAAAACTCCAAACTCTAAAGTACCTCTAATCTAACATTTCTGTCCGGTTCCAATACTGAGATATTCACCTGCACTCTTCACAACTCACTGAAGCTGAGATCAACAAGATTTAAATATTTAACTATTTAAATAAATAGAAGAAAACAAAGCTCCCAGCAGAACTAACCATGCAGTTCACGTCATGACCCAAAACACCCAAGTCTGTTTATATCCAGTTTAAACAAAACAAAACAGTAAAAAACAACATGAAAACCCCTCGGTGAAAATCATTCTTGCAAGCCCAAACATTCTCTAGTATCTCTCACAGACCTGGTAAATCCCCTGACTGTAACATCCCTGTTACATGGATGAGTCTGGCATCTTTAGAGAAGATACTCTCTAGATGTTCCAGACATCCTCCAGTGTCTCTCATCTGAGCGCTCCTACAGATGCTGGGGTAAGAACAGCTGATGGACTAGAAAGCCAGGAGGAGGACAGACCTCGTGGCTGCTCCCCTGCCCTCCCCCCCAGCCCGGCACTGACCCTCGTAGCAGTCGAGCCGGCAGGGCGCCAGCCGGATGGCCTCTCGGAAGTGGATGATGGCCTCCTGCACCCGGCCCATGTTCCGCAGGGCCGCTCCTTTCAGGAGCAGCGCCTGGACGCTGTTGCTGTTCAGCTGGATGGCTTTGGCTCCCAGGTACAAGGCACGGGAGTAGCGTTTGCTGTAGAAACTGTGACACCTACAGAGAGATGAGAGGCAGTGTGAGTGTGAACGGCCTGCGATGCCTGAGAGCAGGCGTGGAGGGGAGAGGGGGGAATGTAGGGATGGAGGGAAAGGAGGAAAAGGAGGGAGAGAAGGAAAAGGAGGGAGAGAAGGAAAAGGAGGGAGAGAAGGAAAAGGAGGGAGAGAAGGAAAAGGAGGGAGAGAAGGAAAAGGAGGGAGAGAAGGAAAAGGAGGGAGAGAAGGAAAAGGAGGGAGAGAAGGAAAAGGAGGGAGAGAAGGAAAAGGGGAGAGAAGGAAAAGGAGGGAGAGAAGGAAAAGGGGGAGAGAAGGAAAAGAGGGAGAGAAGGAAAAGGGGGAAAGGAGAAAAGGGGGGAAAGGAGAAAAGTCAAAAAGTAAAAAAAAAAAACACAAAGGAAAAAAAACCAAAGAAACTACAAGTAACTGTTGAATTTTTTTCATCTGAAGTTGAGTGGATGCTCAGAAAAACACACTCTTCAGGAGTTTAAAAACAAAGCTGTGAATATTGAACTGTCACAGCTATTCAACACATCCCTGCTATTGCACTAAAGTGGTAACTCCAATAGGTTTAAAGATGCAGAGAAGAACCAAAATAGCTATTTATGGGTAAGGTTAAGAAAGGAAAGGAACCAACTTACCCAGACACCACCCAGGGTTCCGCATGCTGGTCAGAAATATTGAAGAGGCGGCAGCCCAAGTTCTCCACATCCTCGAGCCGCCCTTCACGTGCCAATAAATAACCATACACATCCATCCCTACAGAGACACGGCTGGAAATCAACCCTCAAGAAATGGAAGGCTCATTCACAACAAGCAACAAACCCACCAGAAGCAAAGCCACAAACGGCTACTTTAAACTGGGCAACTACCAGTAATGGTTCAAGACACGCAGGTTCTGAATGTCAGTTCTGAACTGGTAAAACAATAGACAATATTCCACTGCACGTGGCTGTTACTCATCAGCTCAACCTTCCTTTAGGATTTGCTCACCTTTTATGAGGTAAGGATCCAGCATCTGTGCTTGTTCAAATTTTAGGATGGAGTTTTTGTTATCTCCAGCTCTGAAGTACAGGTCTGCTAAGCTCCCCAGCAAGTCCACGTTATCCCTCAGCAAGGACTTCTTCTCCAAAGAGCTTCAAGAGAGACAAATGCCCATCATTTATAAATGTCACTGTCAGTAGCATTATATATGATTAAAGCATTATTTCATGGCCTGGTGCTCTTTCCTCCCTTACCAAATGGTGTTTATTGCTCTTGTGTTGTCTCCAGTATGCACAAAGGCGTATGCCTTGATCCACACAGAAAGCCAGTCCAAGTTGGGAATGCTCTGGATGATGTTGATGGTCATGGAGGCCACTTCTGCTCCTTTCACTGACAGTGAGAGCAAGCCTGTTCAGGACAGTACACACATCAATCTGAGCCACCAAAACCTGCTTTTGACACAAATTAATTGCCTGAGGACCAGAAGCTCCATCCCTTGACAAGCACAAACGTGCAGCTTGTTAACATTTGCATAACGCAGGCATTATATACCACATGCAAATGCAAGACAAAATTCAATGACAGTCCCAAGCATAATTCAAGTTGTAGCACTGCAGACACCCACCCAGGATGGCATCCAGTGCCAGAGGGCACTGCCTCAGCACTTCTTTGTAGCTTGTCACAGAGGAGCGCTCCTGACCTGCCTTCTTGTAGAGATTGGCCAACATCATATTGATCTGCAAACAACAGAGAGTCAGGCGTGAGAAAGGAGCAAGAATAGCTAAGAAAGGTCAGAACCCTGTCCTCAAGTCTGCCTGCCTTCTGTTCTGGCCAGAAGAGAATCACTCACTCTTCTGAGAACGCTGTACCGTACCACACAGTACAGGATTCAGCTTCTGAATGAAGCCACGACTGATTAAAGAGCAGAAATTATCTGAGCTCTGCTCAACACCAGGAGCTGCTTTCTGCCACAACACTTTCATTTACTGGTGCGTGCAGGCGAAAAGTTTGCTTTTCTCAATCTCTTCTTCTTTCTCTGTTCTGTAAATTGGCCTTTGAACAGGACACTCTGACACTGGCTGGAGTCTGAGCCATGTACACTTTTAGGACAATTTAACATGAAACACAGTTGACTGACCTGATGTGTTAATCTTTTAAGCCCTCATGACTAATGGAGCCAGCGAGCAAAGACTCCACAGATTTGGCACTGCAGACCACAGTGGGATCTAAATATTTAACATTATCTAAACTGTGCTTTAAAAGGATTAAAAGATTTTAAAAGATGGAGTACTAGCAAACCCCCTACTTGCCAAAGTCTCCAGCCTTCCAAGGATCTTACAACTATGCAATAAGTTAATAAAGATGCACAAATCATTTACCTCCCTTCCCTTTTATGAATTCTTTCTAACAGAGAGAATATAAAACTGGCCTGATTTTACAGAAGTGAATAATAAGCTAATTTAAAATTAGGAAATGTGACCACACAACAAAAGCAAATACCAAGACATAATAGCATTATACCTACAGGCTGTATTCTTTTTTGACCAGACACTGACCAAGCACCTGTGACAAAATCCTGCCAGAACTAACCTTTGGGGTCCTCTGTCTGGAAGGAATCCCATCAAGAATGGCAATGGCATCTTTATCTTGCTTCAGCATCGTGTAACATTCAGCCATTTTGTATTTCACTTCAATTTCTGATGGCAAACACTGAAACAAAAAAGGAAGATTTAATACAACGTTGGTTTAGCCAGGTAAAAAAATTAACGAGGTTTCCTAATTAAATATTTATACTATGTTAATAAACATCTAGTGCAAGTAAGTCAACAATGCAGCTTCCTGCTTGTTCATATTGTTCCTGTCTTCAAATGAAAAGCATGAGCCACACACAGAGAAAAATTTCATGTTCAAGAGTATTTTAAGTCTTCCGCTAGAAAACAAAACATTTGAAGTTTTAAATTAATTAGCCTTAAGTGTCAGGTTTATTTGACAAGGTAAATCCACCATCTGAGGTATTTAAAAGACATGTAAAGGTGGTGCTCAGGGACATGGTTTAGGGGTGACCTCGGCAGTGCTGGGATAAGGGTTGGACTGGACTCAAGGATCTTTTCCAACCTCGGTAATTCCGTGAATATTGAATCAGCAACATTAACTGCTAGGGGGAACATGATCACGTCACACAGCACATTATCAGTTTCAAATACCTGGCTTTGGGGTGTTGATGTAGCATTCCCAGTGGAAGGTCTCACTTTGGAAGTTTTACTTAAGGCTTTTTTCTGCTGCAAGGCCATGGTGTACTTACTGACAGCATTCCTATATTCCTTGTCATGGAACAGAGAGTCTGCATGATAAACAAGGAGCTGGTACTTCTGAGATGGTGAAAACAGTTCCCTAAAGACATGCAAACAGAAAGGCCACCATCAGCTGGCTGCTTAAGAACCAAAACCTCACAGATCCAAAGTATTTGCAGCTTTGGTTTGGTGTGGCTTCAACTTCCAACTGTGGCTGCTTCTTTACCACCCTGGAAGGACCCTTGAGGAACAGGTACTGACACCAAACACAGGGATTATCTCACCAATTTCTTTTATCTGTGAACAAACAGAGGTGACAGCCACTCCTGACACCTCATCAGCAACAACAGCTCAGTGTTTGGCTGCTTGGCCACTGACCCCATCCTTCCCACAACAAACCACAGGCTGTCAGTGACCATTACACTGGGTCAACTTTCTTTCAGGATTTACTCACCTTTGATTATTTATTAGTATTATTATTTTTCTGACCTTTTTATTATCCAGCATTTGTGCCCGTTCAAATTCTAGAGTTTTGTTTGAATGGACTCAAGTTCAAAAGGCAACACAGCTCCTTGTACAACTATCCTGGTCCTAATCTGTGTTCCCACATTTTAGAAACCCCCTTTATAACACTCCCAGTAGGTTTGCAGAGGTTTTGGAGGAGCTTAGGTTTTGGAATGGGATTTGGACTTCAAACAATGCTCAGAAAAGAACTAAAAAGTAAAATGACAGCTGAGAAACAAAGGGGATCTATAGGAAAAAATTCTTCCCTGTGAGGGTGGGGAGGCCCTGGCACAGGTTGCCCAGAGAAGTTGTGGTTGCCACATCCCTGGAAGTGTCCAAGACCAGGCTGGACGGGGCTTGGAGCAACCTGGGATAGTGGAAGGTGTCCCTGCCCATGGCAGGGGGTTGGAACGAGGTGATCCTCAAGGTCCCTTCCAACCCAAACCGTTTTGCGATTCTCTGCCAGGACACCCCAAAGGGACGCTGATGCTGGTACCCGAACAGAGCCGGGCTGCATCCCCGACAGGGACAGGGTGCAGGGGCAGGACAGGATGGAGGGACAGGACAGGGACAGGATCGGGACCCCCCAAATCGCCCCCGCTCCCCCCCCCCGCCCCCTCAGCGCCCCCTGCCGGCGGGGCACTCACGGGTTGTTGCCGCTCATGGTGAGGAGCAGCCCGCTGAGCAGCCGCACGTTCGAGTGCAGCCCGGCGGCCGCCATCTCGCGCACGTGCTCCACCACGCTCATGCTGCCGGCGGAGCGGGAGGGACGGGAGGGCAGCCGGGCGAAGCGCCGGGCGAGGCACCGGGCGAGGCACCGGCCACGGAGCCGCCGCCGCCGCCGCCACTCCAAAATGGCGCCACCCAGGGGTCCTCGCGCGCCACCGCCCGCGGGCGCCCGCAGCGCTGCCCGCGCGGCCCGACAGGCGCGAGGGAGGGCAGCCCGGGGAGGAGCGCGCGCCGCGCCGAGGACCCCTCCCGGCGCCGTGAGGGGAGAGAGGGGGTGTGAGGGGAGAGGGGTTGTGAGGGGAGAGGGGGTGTGAGGGGAGAGGGGTTGTGAGGGAGAGAGGGGGTGTGAGGAGAGAGGGGTTGTGAGAGGAGAAGGGGTGTGAGGGGAGACAGGGTTGTGAGGAGAGAGGGGGTGTGAGGGGAGACAGGGGTTGTGAGAGGATCGAGGGGGGTGTGAGGGGAGACAGGGGATGTGAGGGGAGACAGGGGATGTGAGGGGAGACAGGGGATCTGAGGGGAGACAGGGGGTGTGAGGGGAGACAGGGGGATCTGAAGGGAGGGCGGGTTCAGGCATCAGGTCTGAGGGGATCCCCTCGCACTTGCTCGGTTCTGTGTCTCCCATGGAAGACACATGCTCCCTGTGCCTCCCCCCTGCTCCGGAGTCTGCCCCTGGTCCTGAGAATACTTTCTGCTGGCTGCTGCAGCCTAAAGTGGGAGCTTTTAGTTTGGACATGCCTTCACTGCTGTTTGGAGAGGAGTACGTACAGCTCTCAGCCAAACAAACACGCCAGGCAGCAAAACATCACCAGCACTGGGCTTCAGGTAACACTAAAAGTGCGCTGGTGCTGTGTGGTGTCAGTGAGACCAGCACTGCCATGAAGGAAAAAAAACTGAACAAACCAAACTTGGACTTGTGTTCTTCCAGAAACCATCCAACTGACAGAACAGCCAGTTTTTACGAGTTTGGGTGTGTTTGAATCCAGGAAGGCAGCCACAGACCCAGCTGTGTGGGATCTGCCTGCAGTACCATTGGAATGCACTTTAGTACAGTGGAGCACAGCTCTGTGAAGACAGACCTGCTAAATAAACAGGTAAAATGCTGAAACTGCAGCTCCTGCATCAATCCCGCTGTTTTCAGTAGGAATTATTCACTTTCTACTGAATAATGTTACACAATAATCATAAATATCAGAGAATGGTTTGGGTTGGAAGGGACCTTGAAGATCACCTCGTTCCAACCCCCTGCCATGGGCAGGGACACCTTCCACTAGCCCAGGTTGCTCCAAGCCCCGTCCAGCCTGGACACTTCCAGGGATGTGGCAGCCACAGCTTCTCTGGGCAACCTGTGCCAGGGCCTCCCCACCCTCACAGGGAAGGATTTTTTCCTAATATCTAATCTAAACCTCTGTCCGTGTGAAGCCATTCCCCCTTGTCCTGTCACTCCAGGCCCTTGTAAACAATCTCTCCCCACCTTTCCTGTAAGTTCCCTTCAGGTACTGAAAAGCCACATTTAGGTTACCCCAGAGCTTCTCTTCTCCAGGCTGAACAATTCCAGTTCCCTCCCAGCAGAGCTGCTCCAGCCCTCTGATCACCTCGGTGCCTCCTCTGGACTCGCTCCAACAGCTCCATGTTCTTCCAGTGCTGGGACCCCAGGGCTGGAGGCTCTGCAGGGGAGTTCCTCACCAGAGCAGGTCCTTTCACAAAAAACCCACCTCTCTGATTTCCCTGAAAATTGTCCATGGGGCACACAGCAGTTACCACATTAATTACAAGCGAAGTTTAATGAATACAGTGTAAAAATCACTTCATGGACAACGCGGCATGAGAGGTCTGTTTGCCCTGGACACTGACACTGACTCCAGCCAGCAGAGCAATGACACAGCTCCCTTGCCCCACAGCAGGCCCATTTCTTCTCTTAAATACCAGTGCTGTTTTAGATGCTGTAGCCACAACAACAAAGCAGGTTGCATCTGAAACAGCGTGTAGAAAATCACTTATTAAGCACCAGCTTAATAATTTTTGCTTACACAACTTATCTTTTTGCTCTCCCCCTCCCCCTTCACCCCTCATTGACAGGTTTGTTTTTTTTTTTTTTTTCTTCATAAGCAGTTAGTTCTTCCCTGGTACAAAATGCATCCAAAACAAAGGCAAAAGACAGGAACATCTTGCTGTGGAAACACTTAAAGTTGTTGCCACTTTGCCTCTTCACTGCCCAGGGCCTGAGAGACTCTTGTTCATGAACTGCCTCTTCACAAAGCAGATCCACCACTGCAAAAGGAAGCACAAAGTCAGAAAATATGCAAAAGTATTTTCCATCTGATGGATAAAATAGTGACTTTAGAGTCATTCACCTTGCTGGGCTTGTCACTTTGAGGATCAAACACTTTTTCGCAGAGGCGAAGGCCGGTCTCTTGCCTCAGCTGCTGCAGGTAGGCCCTCATCACCTCTGAAAGCAGCACAGGGAAACCAGGGTAAACTGGGGAGCAGCTGAGTCAGACTGGATTTTACAGGGAGGCATCAGATAGCACTGCTTCAGGAGAGAGTTTCTCATCTGCACGTGCTCGCCAGCTGGCTGAGTTGGTTTGCTCAATTTACAGCAATATTTGGAATTTTTAAGACATTTTTACCAGTAAAAAGTATCATCCAAACTGTTTTCTTCTCTCAGTCACCTTTGCTCATTATTGTGGCCTTCCTATTCTGGCTTGAGCTCCATTACTAGGGTTTAGCTGGGATTACCTGATGCAAAAGGTATTCCTGGACCCTATAAATTTGTTGTGTTGGATCCATGGATCCAGGGGAGTCACTGGGCCCTTGAGGTCAGAAAATCCAGCTTGTGCTGCCTTCGGAGGACAGACCACGTATTTAGAAAATCCAGTTTTAACGGTAATTTTCCTAATTGCAGTCACAGAAATGCAGCTGACAGAGGGGCTGGATCAGCCTTACCTTCCTCCTGCTTGTTGGCAGGTTTGGCGTAAATGGCATTAAGTGGAAAGCCAGGCTCCCCAGGGATTGGGAAGTTAGTGATTCCTAGTGTGTACATTTCTTTCTCTCCTTGGCCTTTGGAGTTACACTGGAAGAACCAGGCAAACAATGGATTAGCAGTTACAAACAAAAGCTGAGGGAGCATTAGACCCAAATATTTTACCAATCTGTAACGCTTAAAAACTCATCAAGAAGAGCAACATAACATACACAGCCTTGGAGTATCTGTGGCTCTGACAGCTGGGACTGCCGTGACCAGGATTGTTTGTGTCACTGGGAGGAGAATATCAGGAAATCCTTTCCTGAGTACAATCCCCAGAACAGACTCTGTTTCCCTCCTGCACAGAAATTCACTTTTCTTACCTTTTGCAGCTTCTTCAGGCACTCAGAAATGTAGAGGGTGACGTAGATCAGTGTTCTGTCAGCCTCGTTCTGCACAACAAGAGCAAGCACAGAGCCCAGGAACTCTTAGATTAAGGGACACTTTGTGGAACTGATAAAAGTCTGAAACAAGAATGAGTTCAAGCCATTTTGGCCTAGTTTCCCCATGAGAGAGGGACTTGCAATTCAAGACATCTACCCAGCTTTAAAGATTAAGTGGAAGGGGAAATTTTGTGATCTAATAGAATTATTTCCTTGAAAATAAATTTATATTCACAGCACCAACCTCCCAAAGAACTACTACAAGCAGAGTATATTAAAAAAAACTACCTTAATTTCGTAATTTTTGAAGAAAACATTAGCTTTGAAGTAGTAGATGGCTTCATCTATGATATCAGTGTCCTTAGCTAACAAAAAAGAAATACAGAGTTAAACACTGCACTGTTACACTTCATTTGTCATAACTTTTACTCACTGAAATACATAAATAAGCATTATTGCAAAGGCAATACAAAAAGCAGAAGTCAGCACTGTGTAACAGAGAACATGTGAAACACTGAGGAGCTCAGACTGAAACATTTAAGCTTCCTACTCTTATTAGGTGCTTTAACTCCCTTATTCTCCTTCCCCTGTGCTATCTCTCTTCACAAACAGCAGCAAATTCAGCAGTTCCTCATTTTTCTACCAGCTGAGTAAATCCTCAGAGTTTTAAGAGCATGAAAGGATCAATTTTTGCAGCTCCTCACCCTGAGGTGGAAGTGCCTGTCCCACTCCTTGAGTGCTGCCTGTCCCACTCCTGGGCTCCGGAGCAGCTGAGTGTCTCCAGCCACAGACCAGAGCGAGTTCTCTGTAGCTGAACCCCCACTTCCTCCGACACGGAGGGTTCACACCATCACATCCTCCCCAAAAACCTCAACCTGCACAGCTTAACTATTTGAGAACTTCTTTCCTCCTCTACAAACTGCAAACCTCTCCATTTCCCACCGCTGACTCCTCTTGTCCCTCTTGCTCTTGGAGCAACCCGTGAGATGAGGAGCCACATCCAGGCAGGTTTTCAGACATTATTATAAACTTACTTTCCCGAGGTGCTGGGCCCTTGAACTGGCTTCTGATGGGTAACAGTGCCATGTTCCCAACTAGCTTGGTGTCCGAGTCCATTAATGTGGAGTGGTAAGCCTAGGACAGGGGGAAAGCTGGTTATTGATCCTGTGCAATCACATCCCCTGTGTCTGCACAAACAGGAGTCACAGTCTAGTTCGTTGCGATGCTCCCAGCAATGTTTCCCTGCACAAACACTGTTTTCTAATAAGGCCCAGAACTTGATGCCATTCTTGTCAATGCCAGGAGAGCATCAGCACTGGCACCACTTGCAGTCGTGGTGGTGGGAGACAGGATAAAATCCATGTGGCTGATCTGCAGGCACAGTTCATCCCCCCTGGCTCCCTGACCCCATCTGGGGGGCCCTGTGTAGTTCACTGAAAACGAGTTGGTCTTTTAAAAATTATGTATCTTATTTCCATGTCTAGCTAATAATAGTAGATAATTATAAATAAAACCAGGCTTAGCACACTCAAAAATAAAGGCCTTTCAGTGCACTCTAAAACTGGTTTAAGTAAAAAAAAAAAAAAAAAAGGCTTTCTGCATATGACAGATTCTTTCTGGAAAACCGATTTCAACTGATAAGATTATTATTTTGGAACACTTTCCAAATGTTCCCACCGTGCTGTGCCATCCCACTGGGAATCCTTCACCTCCTCCCAGCCCAGGTTTGTTTTTTTTTTTGGGGGGGGGGGCAGAGAAGGATGTGACAGGGTGTAAAAAGCAGTTTATTCGACCCAGGGGAAGGTGGTGTGAACAAAGGCAGAGCCAGGTATTGCTCTGACCACCCTCTGCCCCGCTGGCGCCGGGTCCCACCCTCCCGGCTGCGGGTGGATCCCTGCCAGAGGGAGGAAGAGGAAGAAAAAGAGGGCGCTGGCCTTGCAGCAGCCTCCCATACGAGCCTTCCCCCTCTCTCCGCAGGGCTCCCAGCCCCTCTTCCCCCCAGCCAGACCCCGCCGCGGAGCCCCTTCCCCGGCCCGCCGTCGCACCCGCCGCTCACCGGCATCTCGAAGGGCAGGAGGCGGCTCGGCGGGGCCGGGCGGGAGGGGAGCGGGCGAACGTCCAAGTGAGCGAACACAGAGCTCCCTCCGCCCCCGCTGCAGGAAATGAGGCAGCGGCAGAGGCGGTGCGAGCGCGGAAGCGGAGCCTGCACCGCCCCGGGGGCACCGCACCAGGAAGGGATCGCGGCAGGCACCGCTCTGCCCGGGCGCTGCCCGCGCTGGGAAGGGCCTTTGAAAGCACGCTCTGCTGGGGACTTTGCTTTTTACCATCCTATGGGGTTTCCCTCTCTCTCTGCCTTTGCTGTGGCCAGCACTGCAGGTAACCCCTCCTCGGTCACTCCGTGCCACCCTTTTCTTTTCCAGCCACGCTGACATCTGAGAGGTGAGCTCCAGTCTCGGCCATGTCAGCATCACAAGAGCGCATCGGGGATGCTTTGCTCGCAGCTGGTTCACTGTCCTGCGCATTTCCAGAGCTCCTGGAGGGTCTCCTGCTCTGACCTGGTGCAAAGGCAGCCGGCTGCACAGGGCACTCGGCTGCCCCGGTGTAAGGAAGGACAAAACGTTGTGTTCACAGGGGTACAATATATTCAGGTGCACACTCCTATTACTATCAAGCCATAACCTTCCCTACAACCTAGCATGCTGAATTTGCCCCTGGTAAATGATTCATGGCATGAGTCGGGGCGAAAAAATGGGGAGGGTTGGAAGGTGAGTCAGAGTAATCCAACTGCAGGGCTGGGCTTTGTCCTTTCAACTTGGCCCAAGGATGTGTCAGTCTGGAGGTGAGTTAAGTGATCCAAGTTGCCCCAGTGTTTGAGTGGTTTAATTTAGTCACATCAAGTTCTGCCACGTAGGGATTTTTGGGAACCCTTTTCCACTAAACATGCAGGATTTGCTGCTCTGTTGAACCTTTCTCCCAGTTCTGGCTGTGCTTCAGAAAAAGCAGATCCTTACTTCAAAAATAAGCACCATATCAATAGTGAACCTTTTATTTAAACAGACATAAGAACAACCCTACCCCTGAATAAGAAAAAAAATTACACCTTCCAGACTAGAAGCGAGAAACTACAAAGCTCAGCTCTGCCAAGCTGCTCTCACCCCAGGGTCAGGTAAGTGCAGTTGCCTCCAAGTATTCACTCCTTGGTTTGGTTCCCATTAAGGGGAATCCTCACACTCAGACATCTACTGACCAAGCTGCTCCTACAAAATGACATCAATTTCACAAGATCCTCACTGAGTTTAAGGTGATTTTCTTTCTTTAAGTGTTACACTGTACTGAAGATGTTATCGATGAATAAACCACTTAAAGTCATTTCATTAAAGTAATGAAACTAACTACTAAGCAACATACTTAGACTCAGCTTTGTCTGTCTGGCAAATCATGAATTTGTTTCAAGCATTCCTATGCTGAAATGAGATATATCTGTATGAGGGGAACTTTTATATGTGCTAACACTGGCCTATATATTTTATAACACATACACACACAAGAATAAAAAACTGTTTATTAAAATAGTTTTGAGGTCATGTAACTCACTGTTCACTATAAATATTAGTTATCTTACAGATAAAACATTTAAGTGTGTTTGTGGAGGGGTTGGGATTTTTTTTTTTCATTTTTAATTTTTACCACAAAGAAAGTATTTTCCTCCCAGTTTGAATGGATTTTTTTTTTACTCATCCACACGATCCTGAAAGTATTCATCCACAAGAGCAGATTTATCTTCTTCACATTCCTGCCAAAGAGAAAACAGAAAAATACAAACTTTATATATAGGTTAAAATCTAGATCCAAGTATTCTGCAGTACAGAAGAGTCAAAAATGAATTTAAAAATGGAATAAAAGCACTGGACTTGTTCCTTAGGTTTTATGAGCTGAATAATAAAACTAGAGAAGGCTTGGAACAGATTTTAACACAGTCTTCTATGATGTATTTTACACAACAGAATTTATTTCTAATCTCTGTCTCACATGGGTTGCACACAGGAATTATCAGGAGAGTTTGAACAGTCAGGCAGGAAAAAATCATAGTGATATCAATAGTCTTTTCTGACATTTGAAAGTTAAAATTCTGTTGATGTCGGAAACCTAAAGCATTACTTTCAAACACAACCCTTTGATCAATCTGCATATGCAAGATGCTATTAAAGAATTCCACTTTTTTAACTGTAAATGAAGGCGATCCAGGCATTGCCACCAACAGACTAAAGATGGGCTGCTCTGAACCGTACTGAGACAATAATTTATCAGCAAGGCAAAGAACATATTTATATTGTGGATCCTTTTTAAATTTCTTCATCTCCTCCCCAGAATCCCCTTACCTTTGGCTCCTTAAACTCCAGGTCCTCTCCGTACTGGATGGTGCAGTCAATGTGCTGCAGGACGATGTGGATGCTTTCCTCGTCGGAGCGGTCGAAAGGCAGAAATCGAACCATTCCGTAGTCATCAATCTGGGGGGAGGAGCCAAACCAAAATGCAGTAAGTTAACTCTCAGTCACAGCACTTTTGAGCCACCTCCTCAAACCACACGTGTCTGCACTGCTAAAATACCACTTAAAGCCACGCTGCAGAACAGTGGCAATTCCCCACTCAGGACATCTGAGTTCTACACAGTAGAAAAAAACATTTCCCAAAGGGTTCCCAGGAAATGCATTGGCTACAATCTAAATATCGAGAGTTTAGTATCAACAGCATCAAGAAGCTGATGCTAATCTGAAAAAATAAAGAGCTGAGTTAAAACAGGCAAAAAGTGATATTGAATTTAAGGATACCAGTTCAAAAGTAATATACCTACCAGTCCACATATAGATTTAGTCAGCTTTTTAAACCTTTTGCTTTTCAATATATTTGTAGAATCTTCAATCATAGAATACATGTCTGGGTCTAAGTACCTGGGAGAAACAAAAGTCATCATTAACACTGAAAGTCTGTCATTTAGAATGACACAAGAGATCCAAGATGATTATTTACAGAAAAATCCAAAGATCAGTACAAACATGGAGCTGTTCTTTTGACTCTGACTAAACTGTAAGCGTCCTATTCAGCTGTTTAAAGACTATGTTTAATATAAACCAAATCCATCTTGTCCCATTTCAGAAGAGGATGTTTAAATTGTGGGAAACATTAGACTAAATTTTGAGTGAACTTTGCCTCAATGTATCACACTACAGAGTAAATAATTTTTTGGGACTTACTTTTCTATTTCCTTCTTGGCTTTCTTGCTCAGCAAGTCCATTTTGGTCATGATGTTAATCTGTGGAATCTCTAAAGAGATCATTGCACTGAGTGCTGCCAGAATTCCAGAGATAAACTGAAAAGAGAATGAAAAATGATGTATTAAAGTACAGAAAAACACAAACCCAGCACACTCAACCCCAGACCAAATCTAGTAATGAATATATGGAACATGGACACAAAGCCATATGAGGAGTTGGGATATGAGGAGTTTCCTGTTGGAAAAGGGAGGTGCCAAGTATCCCACCTATTTTTGGAGCCGCAGATCTGGATCTGCCACTGGAAAGGGCATTAAGAAAACCCAAACCCTTCCAGGGATTGTTCCTGCTCAGTGGGGAAGGTGGCCTGCTCACTCTCCAGATCTGAGAAGGCTCTCATGGAATCGCATGAGGTTCAAGGATTTAAAATGGAAGAGACTTCTGGAGGTTATCTGGGTCCTCCAGCTGCTCAAACAGAGCAGCTTCTAAGTCAGACCAGGCTGCCCAGTCAGGTTTTGACTCCATGAGCGTTCACTGCACCATCTCTGTGCCTGCTGCAGTCTGACCACTCTCCCAGTGCTGGTTTTCTTTACATCCAACTGGGAACTCTTTGCTGCAACCCACGTCTGAGGCAGATGAAGACAAATCTCCCTGGGCTTGGCATTTTCTCCTCCAGGCAAACCCAGCTCCCTGAATGGCCCAGACTTTTTGTTCTTCATCAGTATGAACTTTTCCAACAGCTTTCAAATGGGTACCTTGAAAGATTCCACCATGAACTGAGAATCCACGAGGAACACTCCACAGACACGGAATTCCCACTGCTGGAGCTGCTCCACCAGCTGTTTCATCACTGGCAGGTGCGTGTAGAGCTCGATCTGACCTGGGGCACACTCAGGATATCAATGGGTAGGAATGGGAAACAAACAGCAGTATTTCACAGTTATATATAAACATGGAATCCCACTTAATATAAATAAAAACGGGTCAGAAAAGCATCCTCTTTTAGGCAACTCTGGTGAAGTGGAAAAGAAATAAAAGGGTTTTTTTTCCCTCCCTTGACCTCCAATTAAGTGTTACTTGCAGTTGCCACAGTGTCCCCACACCACATGTTGGTACCAAACACCAGTGCAGTCACCCAGAGCAGCCCAGGACGGAGTTCACTCCTGAAACATCTGGAAGTGACTCTGACAGTTCTTAATAATGCAAAAAAAAGTGAATTATCACGACTAACTAACCCCAAAGCACTGCAAATTTTATCCTGTGACATAAAATACCAAACGATACCAAAACATTGGGGTGTGTTTACCTGGGCAGTCAAACAATATATAATCATCCTCCACGTGCCCCAGGCTCTCCTCCAGCCAGTTGAAGTTGTTGGCAAAGTACTCCATGCAGAACACCAGACCTCCATTGGGGCCAAACCTCAGGGATTCATCCTCCATCACATCGTCCACCTCTATCAGCTCACGGATGTCTGTGGCAACACCAAACACCGGGAATAAACCCTCCAAACAGCCTGGGAGGTCAGAGAGCCAACATTCCACCACTGCAGCATGGGGTGCACGGGGACCTGTACTCGTGAACTCATATTCATTACATTTCCTGAATACACACGTGTATGCTAAATGCTTCCACTGACCGATCTAGATCTGAGTGGGAGTCTTTTGAAGGTCCCTGGTGCCCGTCTGGGGAACATCCCATTCCCCAGATTTTCCTTTCATGGTCCCGGACCCGCTAATGAATCTCTTCTCTTTGAAAGTGTCTCAACTACGAGGTCAGGTCAGGATGTACTTTCCTTATCGTCTCTGTGTAGGCACGCTTTGTTCCGACACGAGCAGGTAGATATTAATCACTGTCCCAGGTAAATACAGGGATTAGGCACCAGCGGGCACAAGAGCATCAGTCCCCGGGGTGGGGAGGCAGCAGCATGGCAAGACTACATTAATCTGACATAGGTGCTGAGCACTTTGGGGCACAAGACCGGACCCAGCCGCTCTTGTGATGTCCGCACCGGGGCTCACCTGCCATCACGGGGTAGCTGAACAGCTCTGCCGCCGGGTCCAGGTTCACCACCTGCACGGCGCGGCCCAGCGCCTCGCAGTGCTGCACCATGGTGGAGCAGTACGTGCTCTGCAAGGCACACACGCCCGTCAGGGGCTGCCCGGGGCCTCCCACCCCCAGCCCACGTCCCCCCTCCACCGCCGCTCCCCGCTCACCTTCCCGCTGCCCGCCGGGCCCATCACCAGCTGCGCGTACCGCGGCATGGCGGCGGCACGGCCGGGAATGGCCGCTGCGGCGCTCCGTAGCTCGGCGGAGCAAGTGTCTCGGGCGGGCCCCCTCCCCGGTACGGCGGCCCGGCGGGGTCACACCGTGCCCGCCCCTCTCGCGAGACGGCGGCGCTGGGGCGGGCGCACGTGCGCGCGGGGTGAGGGAGCGGGACCCGCCGCGGCCCCAGGGGCCTCCGGGACCGCCGGCACCGCCACTGCCACCGCCGGGACCGTCACCGCCACTGCCACCACCGCCGGGACCGCCACCACCGCCACTGCCACCACCGCCGGGACCGCCACCGGGCCCCCAGCCCCGCTCAGCCCCCGTCCGCCGCCTCCCGCACAGCTCCGTCTCATCGCAGGGACCCCCCCGGTGCTGGTACCGCAGCGTCCTCCCCGCTCGGGTACCCGGAGCCCACCGCTCCCTCAGCCCCGGCACCGCCCCGCGCTGCGAGCCCGACCCTCCTCAGGTACCCGGAGTGCCATTTCCTCCTCTGTGCCACCCCCATCCCCTCAGCTCTGCCCCCACCACCACCCATCCCCTCAGCTCTTCCCCCACCACCCATCCATCCCCTCAGCTCTGCCCCCACCACCCATCCCCTCAGCTCTGTTTCCTCCATCCTCTCATCTCTATCTCCCCCTTCCCCTCAGCTCTATCCCCCGATTCCCGCAGCTCTGCTCCCCCATCCCACCGTGTCTGGTTTCCCATCACCCTTTCCCCCGACCTGTCCTCATTTTTGCCCCATAACCCCCCAGCACCCTCCCTCCCCCATTTGGGGTCTCCATGGATACCCCAGGATCCTTCCCCTCGCTGTGGCTATCTCGTGCCTCTCCTTGTCCCCCTACCCCAACCCTCACCCCTTCTGGAGCCCTCAGCATTCCTCACTGCCCAGCACAGCTTGTCCTGGCTCCAAGGCCCCTCACACATCCCGTTTGCTCCCATAGCCCTGGGGGACTTCTTGTGTATTCCAAATTCTTTCCTTCTTCACTCCTGTTTTCTAATCCCCTGGACTGAAAACCTGTGTGTGCAAACCAGCACTGAGTCCATTAGTGGGCTGAGTTTGGTTTGCTTGTTTTGTGGGGTTTGAGGCTTTTTGCCAGTGTCCTTGGATTGCAATTCTTCAGGCACGGATTTACATGGCCCCTTTTCTTTGCCACTGTGCGAGAGGTCCCTCCCCTGATCCCCAGTGCCCCCACTGTTCATATGCCACTGATTTAACCTGATAATTCACATTGTGCTTAATCCAGTGTTCTGTAATTCCATGTGGGTTTCCTAAAAGTCTTCCTTCATTTACGCTGGGTTTCATGGCAGTAATGCGCTAGAATTCCATACTGTTTGGCATCTTTTGTAGCCATTTCCCCCATATTTTTTCATTATTATTTGACTCCTGTTTTCTCCTCCCTGATCTCTCCTCATGCTCGCTCCCGTTTTCTCTGGGGTCTGTCAATCTCCGGGATTCTCGTTGAGCTGGGAGGGATGGCACAAACTCAAACCCAGAACTTGGGTCCTGATTCTTCCCTCCTGTGTCCCGCCAGGCGTGTGACATGGCCACGGATGTCGCCGAGCCCGTGGTCCCCGACTGCAGAGGGGACGGGAGGAGCGGTGCCAGGCCGGACTCCGACTACCCCCTGCGGGTCCTCTACTGCGGAGGCAAGTGCTGGAAGGGCACCAGATCCCCTCAGCGTGCTGCTTGTGAGGGCAGAGAGAAAGAGAGAGTCCCTTTTGGTCAGATTGTACTGAGAAGCTGGGCCGTGGTCATCTTGACTTTTCCAGTTATCTTTCTGTGACAGCTTCGTTGTGTATTTTATCCCAAACATTTTTGGTGAAATGCAAGGGATCTTCCCCCTCTGAGAGACAGAGGACTGACGGCTCTCTGGGTGTGGAAGGGTGGGAGCTCAGATCTCGTCCTGCAGAAAGGCAGGGGTGGTTTTATCCTAAAGCAGAGCATGTGAGCACAGGTCTAATGGGAGAGGAATTAAAATCTGGAGTGGCGTCAATACAGGAATGGTCTTGAGCCAGTGTGGGATTATAACCAGAAGTTCTGATGTAAGCAGGGCTAAGAGTTGGACTCGATGATCCTTGTGGGTCCTTCCAACTCAGAGTGTTCTCTGATTCTTTGATTTGGAACTTAACACTGAGGCTGTAAGTGGAGAACTTTTTGTAATCTGTTCTTTTTTTTTTTTTTAATCCTTTTTTTCCCCTTCTTTCTCCAGTCTGTTCATTGCCAACAGAGGTGAGTTAATTATTTTGTTGTCTGAATTTTTTCTTTCTGTCCTGTGATTCCTGACTATGATGATTCTTCCTGATATTTTCTGTCTTTTCTTAGTTGTGCTCCAGCCACTGTCATCCTTAGGATAACATGAGGTTTCTTATGTGCTAATATTTATATTCAGTCATATTAAGGACAAATAGCTGAGCTGAATAGCAAATGTATTTTGGTGTATTTGTGATGTATTTTGTCTTTCCTCCACTAACAACATTCTTGTGATTTTTCTCTAGTACTGTGAATACATGCCTGATGTGACTAAATGCAGACAATGGTTAGAAAAGAATTTTCCAGATGAGTTTGCAAAACTTACAGTAGGTAAGAATCTTCATCTGCTTTCCAGCTGATATGTGCCCTCAGACATATTCAGAAATCTTGGAGCTTGTCCCGTTCTCATCTCTTCCCTTTTCCTGCTGTATCATGTGGAAGTTAATACTTTTCTTAGGAGCCTGCTGTGAAATATATTTGATTGGAATTTCAGTACAAACATTAGCATTTATTTAATTTGCATAAGTACTGCAATGAAGATGTAACACATGTCAGTCAAGGGGCTGCTGCATTTCAGCAGAGTTTACTGATGTAGCAAAATACCATTGTGCCATCCTGCTCCTGCAAGGCTGTGAGTGTCTGACCACTAATTTTGTTCTTTTTCCCCCTCACTCCTTTCTGATGCACTTAAGAAAATTCACCTAAACAAGAAGCTGGAGTTGGAGAAGGCCAAGGAAATGTGGGAGGAGAAGAAGAGGAGAAGAAGAAGCAAAAGAGAGGCAAGGTCTAAATAGTTGATTGTGGTACTGATTTCTAAGCAGTTCGGGGCATCCCTTTCTCACCCGCTGGTCTGGAATTTGTGCAGGGCACGAATTCCTTGGATTTTGGTTGTGAGCTGTGCTGTGACTGCACAGAAGATAGTGATTATCTTTCTCCTGATGGCAGCAGTTGGTGTGGTGACCTGTGGTTGGAGAGCAGGGATAGGCACAGCCAGGGAAAGGGGACCTGCATCCTGTGTCTCATTGTTCCTGTCACGGCTATCACACTTATCCAGGGAGTAGTTCTTCCCAACTGAAATCAGCTGGCATTCCTCCCGGAATACTCGTTCCTGCCCTGTTTAGCAGCAGTTTATAGGTTGTTTGCAGAGCAGAACAAAGACTGCTTTCCTCCTTAAATGCCTCATGACTCTTTGGCTTTGTTCCTTCCCCCTCTCTGGATTCACGTAGCAGGATTTGGTTTTATGCTTTTAAATCTGTTACCTGTGTCTCCACTGACAGCCACGTCTCTTCCCAGCAATGCTAATGAAAAACATTTTCAAAACTCAGCTTTGGAAGATAAAAAAAATATATGAAACTACTTAAATGCACTTCCATCTTCTATCATTGGAGTTCTTGCTGTTTAATTAACATACTTTCCACCATAAATCAGAGTGCTGGGATTCTTATTAATAGATATTTGCTTGTGCACTGCCAATTGTGAGTAGTGCTTCAGAAGTTATATTTGTACCAAGTTAGATTCACATTTTAAGCCACACATTTTAAGCAGAGGTTTTATTTTTGTGTCTTGGTAACCAGTTTTGTTTGCCTTGTCAGTAGGCAGTGTCTAGTGACAACAGTAATTTATGTTCTGTAGCTTGGATGCTTTTCCCAGGGATTTCAGGACATTTTCTTTCAGCATTAATTTATTGTGTGTGGTGGTACTGTTAGTGTTCAGTCTGGGTTTTGGTTCTGAAATAACAGTGTTTAAAATATTTAGGGGTTTTCTCATCTAAAGTTTCATGAAAACTTACAGTCTGGTGTTAAATATGATGATTTAAGATTGAGTGCAGAGAGAGAGGGTGAGGAAAAATAAGCCTAAACTTACAAAGACACTGCAGGAATTTGCTGAGGCAATTTTAAGACAGAAATTTACTGTCTTTAAAATTATCAGGTATCAATTTATAATAATATAGAATTCAAAGTGCTGTGTGTTAGGAAAAGAAATAGTCACAGGGCTTAGTTTGTTTGTTCTGAATTCTTTAGGTTTTCATGCTGAGAATGCTCAGGAACATCAAACTTTGTTACCCTGGAGTAACTTGATGACTGTACACAAAGTCAGCTGAGATCTTAATCTACCTTGAAGAATCCTAATTAGTGGAATGTAACTTTTCCATGCTTTGCCCAGCCTAATAAATGCCCCACATGTGAAGTGTTCCCACAGGTTGGCCTAGAAACAGCCAGTGGGAAGGGTGATGTTCAATGCTGTGCAGTTTTGCCTCATTTCAGAGGTGTGGGTTTGCTGCTGGCTCATAAATCAGTGCCTGGTTTGTTCTGGGGTCGTGTTTGGATATCCAGAATTTCACCTGCTGCGTAACCCGGCTCGTGGCCCCCGTGAATGAACATGAGGAGGTTGCTTTGCCTCGGGCACAGACCCTGGCGATGTTAAACTTGTAAAAAACATTAAAATAACGATTTGTTCCCCAGACTACAAACCAAAGAACAGTTCCTGAAAGAGCAGTTTAATGTAGACCAAGCACAGTGATAGTAAAATGTGGGGAAAAGCCCTTTTTTTGCTAATTGTAGTGGGGTTTCTGCTGTGCAACCCATACTTGAATGCACATTTGACACGTATATATTATTATTTCTCTTAATATTGAGCTTTGGTGACATGGGATCTTTCTTAAATAATAATAAACCCGAGACAATGTGCAAAATACCTTTTTTTTTTTACCAACACAGTTGGGGAGATAACAGTCTCTTTGTTTTTAGGGATTAAATCTGACCTCATACGCTTTTTTCTTTGATGAAGTGTGTCACCATTTAACTAACCATGTAACCTTATGGTCTCTTTTAAAGGTGGAAGAGGTCAGATAAAACAGAAAAAGAAGACTGTGCCACAGAAAGTTACGATAGCTAAAATTCCCAGAGCAAAGAAAAAATATGTCACCAGAGTGTGTGGCCTGGCAACGTTTGGTGAGTTGACTTTAACCTGCCTTTAACCTCATGATATGTCTTCTGATTGTATTCCACTGGGTGACCTGCTTCTATCTGTGTGAGGTGAAAGTCCCAAGGTGCTTTTAGCAGTTCCAAAGGTACACCGACTTCCCTCAGGGATAAATTATTCAAGTCCTTATTCCCGTGTTTTTGTCAAACAAATAGGGTTTTTGGAAACAGGGCTTCACTTGTTAGACTTCAGACTAGTCTGTTGTCTTTAATTATGGAGATGTTTATTTTCAAAAAAACCCTCTCATTTCCATCAAACCTGTAAATATGTTATTGGCAGTTAAATTCACCTGCTCTTGAGACTGTTAAAGTAAGGCTTGAACTGCCTTTCTAATCAGACAGTCAAATGATTACCAGCTTAATGCTGTCCTGCACAGCTTTGGTTCAGCTGCAGACAACCACTTAGCATTTGTAACATCTTACTTCACACACTGATCACAAATTCTGTAAAGAAAGGTAAGTTTTAACCTTTTTTGGATTAACAAGCCATGTCCCATATTTCCTCCATGAGAGCATCATCTGATCTCTTGAGGGATCAGTAAGACCTTGATCTAAACTGGGTATCTTTGTGCTGGAAGCCAGTCCCAAAAAGTGTTGGGGCATGTTTCTGGAAAGAACACCTCTATGGAGAAACTTGTTCAATAACCATAGGAGTTGTTCAGAAGTGGAGGTGTTTTTTAAACATTTCTGCATGTGCTTTTCTGGTGAGTGTGTGCAGCACAGGCCCACGGGAACAGAACACGTAGAGGACATTCAGCAGTTTTTACTTTGAAGCATTTGCTGGATTTGTAGAGTCAGATGTTTTGGGTGTAAACAACAGACTTTGCTTTCAGTGGAAAGCATAGCAAAGCTTCAGCTATAAAATGCCACTATTTTTTCAACAGTTAAAACAAGATTTGGGCTTTAAACTTGAGAAAATACTTTGATGTCAGTGACTGTACTTAAACTGTCCATTTTCCCCTCAACAGAAATCGATCTTAAGGAAGCACAAAGGTTCTTTGCTCAGAAATTTTCCTGCGGTGCCTCAGTAACAGGAGAAGATGAAATCATCATTCAGGGGGATTTTACAGATGACATTATTGATGTAATCCAGGAGAAGTGGCCCGAGGTAATAACCCCTTCCTTCTGTCAGGTCTCTACTTTTCCCCAGTAACCTGGGACTTTCTGATGATTTTGGAAAAGGGCTTCATCTTTGGCAGCACAGGTTGTTGCACAAAAACAAAAGAGCAGTTGTTGCATTCCCACCCTACAGTGAGGGAGGCATGTCGGAATAAGTCCAGCTGTGGCTTCTTTGTGACCATTTCTTAACAGTGAATGTCTGAGTATTCTTACATTGCCATCCTATTTTTCAACACCTCTTAAAATATAGCAAAATTTAAACAAACAAACAAACAATCCTAAACCCTACACACTTATGCTTCAGAAGAAGAGCTAATTTGGGGTTGGACCAAAATTGATGGTTGAGAGCTGTAATTGCAAATGCTTTCTCTGACTCTCCCTTGTCCTGGTATTTCCCAAGTGGAATTCTTTCTGAAATAACTCCATAGGGCTGTGTTTATTGTGAGCCCTGGAGGCTCAGCTGTGTCCTATGAGCACGTGTCATTCACACAAAATTTACAGCAGGGAATTTGGGAAGGTGCTGTTTACTTCTGTCACACCTCATTGCATTTACAGGGGTGAATATTAAATGAGACATGTAAAAAGAAAATACATTTACTTTGCTGTGTTTTGCTTTTTTTTTCCCCTAGGTGGATGATGACAGCATCGAAGACCTTGGAGAAGTCAAGAAGTGATAGTGAAAGACTACCTTTATTTAATTAAATGGTTATAAATGATATAGCCAAAGTGAGGCTTCTAAATCCATTTGCTCTGCAGTGAAACTGTGGAGAACCCACACACCCTTGGCATTTTCACTGTTCTGTATAGGCTGCTTGTTTATTTTTTTTCTTTTTGTTGTGATATTTGCCAAAGTTAAATCGGGGTTCTACCATGCTTACGCATGAAGTAGATTTAAATAAAATTCCTGTTCCTCACTGAGTACAGCTTCTGGGTTTTTTTACATGTACTTTCCTCGAACTATCTTACAGGAAAAGAAGAATTTAAGTCATCAAAAGTTTTGGGTTTCATCTACTGAGTTTAACTGAATAAGGCGTGTGGCTGATGTACAGACACTTGCACCTCGGGCTTACCTGCAGAGAGTTTTAGAAATCAGAATGGAACAAATCTTCAGGTTTGTTAACACTGAAGGACAGTGAGTCCTGAAGTGGTCAGGCAGTTCCGTTGTGGGTCACAGCCAAGCGAATTATTTATTCTAGTAAGTGGAAACACTGAGGAATATGTGAATATGACTTGAAAGTTTATCCTGTTTTCATAATTTCAAACAGCCTCCTAACCCTGCTGGGCTTCTGGGGGAGGCAATTGCAGTGGCTTTGTGCTTTTGGTGTGCTGCTGGTTCAAAAATGGTAGTAATGAACACAAATTAATAGTGAAAATATTCCAGGGGCTCTGTTAGTGGGTGAGGGTAGTTCCAGCTGCACACTCTACTCTCTGTACTCCCACAAACAGCCTCGAGCGTCGATTTGGTGCTTTTTATTTCACTGCTCCATTTAATAACAATAAATGCTCCCTGGTGGCACAGTTGTGGAAGTGACATGCTCCTGTCACTGTGAGTTGAAAAGCGAGGGACTGAAGTATCGCACGCCCTGTTCTCCACCCATAAAGTTTGGTTTTTTCAGTGATCTTTGTTTACAAACCTTTGGTTTAGTTGGGAAAGGTGTACTTCTGCAGTAGGGAATGGTGTATCTCCAGAAAACTCTGTAGTTGTCCCATTCAACTCTTAGAATTCTTTTCTAAGCTAAAATGTGGAGTTTGCTCTTTGTCTGCTTAGTTTCGGGGAGCCCTGCTCAGAACCAACTTGCCTCCCAGAAGGGCAGGCACTGGGATTGCAGAAGGCAGTGCTGTCCCCAGAGCAGTACTGGGTGCTTGGATGGGGAGTTCCAGAAGGTTTTATTTAGAGCTTGATTACTGTGATGAGCTGTAACATTCTGAAACTGCTTTAAGGATATGAAAATAATTGGTCTTCAAGCGTTCTAGAATTTTTTTAAGTGATTTGTCTATGATTGGGCTAATTTCCCCTCTGCATGTGACGAAGCAAAGCGGTATTCTGCATTTTACCTAACTGTCTTGACCCCAGACATGCAAGGTAGTCACCTCCAACCTGCATCATCCCGCTGGGCTCTTACTCTTAGCCTCACCTTATTAACAACGTTATTAATTACCGCGTTTTCCCGGCAGCCACAGCCCCGCGGGCGGGTCCGGGGACTCGAACCCGCGGCCCCGGGTCTCGAACCCGGCGCCCCGCGGGGCGGAGCTTCCGCCAACGGCGGGCGGCGGCGGTGGGTCGGGGGCGGCGGAGGGTGCCGGGGACAGCGGGGCTGAGGGCAGGGGACCCCCCCCCGGGGCCGGGAGGGGCCGGCCCAGCCGTGCGGGACAGCGCGGGGGCCCCGCAGACCGCCCCGGGGAGGGAGGGAGGGAGGGAGGGCGGCCCGCCCGGCGCGGGGGTACCTCAGGGCCCCTCCCAGGCCTGGGCGAGGCCGCCCCCGCCTCGGTCCGCGCTCAACGGCGTTTGTCGTCCCTCAGGTCCCCAGCCTCGGGGGTCCTGGGCTCAGGAGCCTCCATGGTGGACGTGGCAGCCCCGAACAGGTCCCGGTGTCCGCGAATGCCCGGCAGCGCTCTGGCCCCCGGTCCCCCATGAGTTCATCACTGCTGCGCTCTTCTTCGTCCCAGGTAAAACATGAAAGTACCGGTGACAATCCACTCTATTTTCGGCAGGAAATTACTCATTGTGCTGCCGACGGCTTGAGTCGTGGACCACAGGTGGCACCACTTTGTACTGCGGAGGGTTTCAGGCCGAGGCCCGCGGCCGTGAGGAACTTTTTAGAATGGTTTCTATTTATGATATAAACGTATTTCAACTTAAAATAAAACCCTCGAGTTTATTATCAGAGAACTTGTCGCTTGCCTGTGTTGAAATGCATTCCATATCTCACCTGTTACAGGCACTTAGCCCAGATCGTGAGAACAGCATCATTAAGAAACAGAGACAAGAACTCCAGCTTTTAATTGCAGAACTGAAAGAGCGTGACAGGGAGCTCAATGACATGGTTGCTGTGCATCAGAGACACATCCAGGCCTGGGAAGGTGATCGCCACAAAATACTGACTTTAGCAGAGCGATGCAGCTTATTGACCAGTAAGTGTTGTGAATATGAAGAGTAAGATTTTGGTCTTTTAAGTACATTCAGGTGCTTTGACCCCTCAATGACAGCTTTGCATCATTTAAAGAACCATTTCCTACCCTTCAGCCTTTAAATTGCATTGTCTCTTTCTGACATCTAAACTTCCACCGTGGTACTGAAGCGATCTGATTTTGGAGGGGGTGTGAGAATCAGAAGACTCTTCCTCATTTGAATGTGTAATTTGCTTCTGTGAATTCTTTAAAAAATAATGTGGTTAAATAAATGTGGGGGAGAGAGAATAATTTGCAACGTGCTGGTGTGCTGCAGAGCCCTGTGCCCTGAGGTTGTGCTGCACAGAGCTGGCATCACCCACAAACCACCCAGTGAAACACCTGGCAGCTCTGAGCAGCTGTTCATTTCTGAATCACATGGTTTTAAACAACTGGATTAAATTATTTTGAAGATTTTTAAAAAAAATATTTCTGAGATTTAAAAAAATCGCATGACAGTCTCTGAGCTGTTTTCTCACAGACAACCTTGTCTCCTTTCTTTTCAGGTGAGCTGAACAACAAAAATGGAATTATAAAATCACTGACCAAAAGGCTGAAGTTCTTAGAATCTCAGCGGAATGACAGTCAGGCAACACTTGAAAATACACAGCAGAAGTTTAAAGAGCTGACTCAAAAAGTAACAGATTCATCTGTTCACTGCCAGGCTCTGGAGGTAGGGGTTGAGTAATGGTCTGGTTTTACAGTCTGTGCATGTACAGGATGCCAGTGGCATATGGGAATTTCACTGGGGAATAAATAATTCATATTAGGGCTCCTGAGTTGCATTTGTCTTTTAGTACAGTAACGTGAGATCAAAATAAAGGACTGAGTTGTTGGGTAAAAAAAAATAAGGGTGAAAAATTTTTCTAAGTTAAAATGTGGAGTTTGCTGTTTGTCTGCTTAGTTTTGGGGAACCCTGCTCAGAACCAACTTGCCTCCCAAAATGGGAGGCACTGGGATTGCAGAAGGCAGTGCTGTCCCCAGAGCAGTACTGGGTGCTTGGATGGGGAGTTCCAGAAGGTTTTATTTAGAGCTTGATTAGTGTGATGAGCTGTAACGTTCTGAAACTGCTTTAAGGATATGAAAATAATTGGTCTTCAAGTGTTCTAGAATTTTTTAAGTGATTTGTCGATGATTGTATGATTGGGCTAATTTTCCCTCTGTATGCAATGAAGTCAAGCAGTATTTTATCAAGCATTTTATCTGTCTAATTGAACTAAGATGTGCAGGGTATTAAGACCCTTGATCACAAGCAAAGCAGGGAACAATTTTTACTCCAACCCTCTTTTCCCCAGCTTGCTCAGGATCCCACATTGCCGCTCACAACGTTCAAATAACATCATTTGCTGGAAAAAAACACTGCCTTTGAATCACTGAAGCAGTAGCTGACGCTTATTTCTGTTCTCTAGGAGAAAAATCAGGATCTCCACTGCTCAGTTTTGCAGCTGTCGGTTAAAACAGGCCAACTGCAAGCAAGGGAACAGGAGCTCCTCACTATGCTTAGAATGAAGGTAACAACTGTCCTCTCGAGGGCACTGAATGTGGTCACTGCAGTGCAGTTGTTGGTGACTGTACCATGGGGGTTCTGTCACTCTTGGCCTCACTCATATTTAAATCTTAGGCTTGTTTAAGTGGGGAGAAATGGTCAACAAACAACAAACTGGTTTATTTTCATTAACAAGCCCATTTCCAGGCTTTGATTTTGGTTTTCATTCCTCAATTCAGAAGAAAATCCATGAAGTCACTGTAACTAACGGCAGTGGGATGCACTGTTGGTTTGCCAAAGTCCATCCATAATATAAAAAATTAGGAATCCATTCTGTTTCCTCTTTCAGGACAATGCTTTAATTGAAACAACTGATCACATTAATGAGTTTACATGCAAATTGAAAAAGCTGGAAAGTGCATTGCGTGCAGTGAAGTCCGAGGACTTCTGTCTCAACAGAGAACAGAAGGAGCTCAAACTGACACTGAAAGAGCTAATGCTTCAGACAAATAAGCTGAAAGGTAAATGTTTATTCTGGGCTCCTAATTTGGTGTAGATTAGCACGGTACCTTTTCATTCTGGGAAATATTTTGGTTTGTAGATGTCCTCTCTGAAAAGATGGAGGAGAACAGCAAGCAGCACGAAGAAATCCTTCACCTGAAACATGAAAATGGCTGCTTGAAGAATGAGCTGGCACTGGCAGGTGAGGGTGGGCAGTTGGCTTTCCATGCCTTAGCTTTCAACAACTCAGGGACTCCTAGACAGCAATTCACTAATATCTGTGAAGGAGGCAGCTTCTTATCCACCTTCCTTGCAGTTTAATAAAAGGATATCCCTTGTGTGCCATTCTTGTGTGAAAGCAATATCTGGGGTTTCTGCAGGGACAGTTTATAGAACCTTGTGAAAGCACAAAGTTCACCAAAGTGATTACATGTGGAGGAGTAAATGGCTCAGAACGTTCTCTCCTGAAAACTTCTGAGACTTTCATGTCTCCTCTTTTTCCCCCCTTTCCTTTCTGAAAAAGTTAGATAAGTCAGTCAGTGAAGCACATTATTGCTGCTGGTAAAATAAATCCAGGTGCTGAGGAAAAGTTGAAGGAAAATACTTGATTGTTTAGTTGTCTCATGGGTTTTGTGCTCTTTTTAATTTGGAGGGGAAACAGATCCCGCTGATCTTAAGGAAATGCTTTTGGTTTGGTTCGGTACCAGCTTCTACTGCTACACAGCATTGGCAAAAGCACCTGCTTTGTGTCTACTCACTTTTAAGTAATTCAGAAATTGTCTGTGTTTTGAAACAGTGGAGAAAGCCGAGAGGAAGGATGAACTTTATCAGTTTGCCAAGTCTAAACAGGCGCGGATTGAAAAGGAGTTATCCAGTTTGCGACAGGTACAGCCCTGACCATGTCCCTGCTCTCAGGTGATAAAAGCCCTTTCAGGAACATCAGACCTGCATGGAACAGTACAAAAAAAAGTTAGATCTGGCTATTATTAATTATTATTGTAGGAAAACAATTAAATTTTCTGGTTCTGCCGTGCTGGGGTCGCTGTGCAGTGTTGATCCATTGGGGTTAAACTGGACAGCCCGTGGTGCCAGGCTGGGGAAGGCACGTGAAGGGCAGCAGGACTGGGGTGTACACACCTGCCCCAGGTGAAGCCTGAGGGACATGGTGTGCCAGCAGATCAAGAGAGACTTAAACCCTGTGCTCTCAGCTGAGGCTCTCAAGGCATGTTCCATTTTTCTTTAATTGCAAATAATTGGTGGGTATGTTATCTTCTGCATTAGCTTCACAAAAGAAATCCCCTGCAGTGAGAGCAAAATCCCTTGATCACCTGTAAATCTGTAACATTGAACAGCGTAATAACAACGTGTATTAAATACCAGGTAACAGTAATGATGTTGTATTTGTGGTTCCATATTAGAAGAGCACTGAATTCTTTAATAGAAATCCTATTTATTGCTGCAAAATGTTACTTTCCTAATACATGCAGAGATGTCCTCTTAGATTTGGAAGTCTTTGACAATAGTTTGACTGTGGGTATTGGTTTATAAAAACAACTGAGGATGTTATTTGGAAGACAAGCGATGTTCCTGCAGCCCAGACTTTCACTAATGCCCATCCCTGTCTTTTCCAGGTCTTTGTAAAACAGCAGAGTGACTTACAGTTCCTTCATGGCAACTCAGAGAGCCCTCAGGCCTCAAGGCAAAAACATGAAAAGATGGGAAGCAGAAGGAGGTAAAGTAACCTTTTTTTTTTTTTTTTAAATAGTTTGTTCTCAGAGAGAGACTTGACTGTTCAAACACAACTCACATCCTCCCAGAGGTGTGTGCTGGGTCAGGATGGCTTTGCTGGACTCAACCACAAACATCCAGTGAAGTTCTCAAATATCTTGTTTTTTATTTGGTCAGGAGGCACCGTAAACATCAGTCACAGACTGAGGTGTTGTGTCAGGCCAGACAGCCCATGGTTTTTTACAAAATGAAATAGTCTGGTGGTAGGGGTGTTAATCTGGCTTGCTCCTGCTTTTGTTTAAAGAGCAAAGTTTATTTCAGGAAGTAAACGTTAAATTAGGGAATTGGTGCACACCCTGGAGGTTCAGACAGAATCACCACACTGTGTAAAACACGAGGGAACTCTCAGGCTGATTTTGGAAAGTAACAGCCAAATCTGGGCGGAGTTCTGTCGGGTTTTGGCAGGATACAGCTGCCTGTGGGCATTTGAGCTCCCACAGAGCCGTGGCAGCAGCCTGTGCTAGGGTAGAGCTTTGGGAGTGCAGTGGTGGGTGCTCTTTACCTGCAGTGTTTCTGACTTGTTTTTATCGTGCCGTTGTAGCACAGGGGTGACATTCTCTGCCTCTGAAAGCCACGGCAAGACACACATGGGTAGGACTGAGGGCAGCCACACGATGTACAAGGAGTGGGGAACTGCACCATTTCCAGAAAGTAGGGTAAAAACCACCCTTGAGATGTGTGGAGTAGATAATAGACAGTTACTGAATGCATCAGACTTGGAGGAAACTACCTCAGCCTTCTTAAAGCCGTGTCAAAAAGTTGTGAAAGGCTTGGCTGTCCCCGTGGAAGAAGGAGGAAAGCAGGATGTTGCATCAAGCTTTGATGAGCTAGACAGTGAAATATTTCGTGAGGCAAACGGCACGAGACCGTTGGGAAACAGGGAAATCGGTGACGAGGGAGTGGAAAGCAGAGACCGACGAACCTTTGAGACATCTATACCTTCCTACGAGCGTTGGCTCAACATCCGATCTCGCGTGGATTTGCAGAGCACTTTGATCCAGAACGGCACCGCGGCCGACAAGGCCGGTAGGAAAATCAAAACCGGGGAAGAGAGACCCGGAGTTCAGTCTGGCCAAAAAAGGACCTCTGTGATTCGCAAGTCGGAGTCTGACTCCTGCCTTGGGAACTCCAGCGCGAGCGGAAGTGCCCGGTGGAAGCCGGTGACGGATCAGGAGTGGCTGGAGATTTTCAAACCCATTGAAAGAGATGGAAGCGTATGCAGTGGAAAAGATTGCAGCTGTTTGGATTCTACACAGTAGATGAAATGTGCCAGCTCGTGAAGGTTATGAGCTTTTTGCACTTCACAGATTGGTGTAAGCTGGAGTTATGTAGAAGCTTGGGTGTATAAACTCTCACTGGTACCTCAAGCGATGTTTAAAGTAACTGTTGTTTAAAAATTGGTCTACCCAACTTGAAAAGCAGCGAATTCGAAATAAAAATAGCTCTTGAAGTATGATGATTCTATTTTTATGCATTTGTTTTTTTCTCATCTCTTATCCCCAAGAGCAGCGTGGGCAAGAGAAGCTGCAACACCCCAGAACTTGCCAAATAAACTAATTGAGAAAACCACAGATTTTAAAAGTCTTGTGATGCTGCTTGTAACTCTTGATGGGTAAAATGTGTTCTGCCCAGAGTGGTGTTTCTGTGAGGCAGGAAACAGCTCCAGGTTTTGTGTGGTGCTTTGGTGACTGGGTTATTTCTGTTGAGAAGTCACACCGTGGCTGGGCACGAATCTAGGCCAGGCTCTGAGCACAGGCTGCTGCCTCACTCAGGGCAAGAAATGAGATGGCAAGATTGAAAGGACAGCAATCTGTCCACTCTCCAGTTCGTGTGGGACTCTTATCCCTCTGTTTATGCTGGGGGAGGAAAAGGACACGTGGGGGATTAGCAGAAGGAGGTTTTTAATGCTCAGAAATGCCGGAAAAAGGCTCAGGTGTCTCAGTGGTGTTGGAAAGTAGCCAAGATAAAAATGCTGCTTCGCATTTACAGGAGTGGTTTTATGCCTGCATGAGCAAAGGCATCCAGAGCTGGGACTTGCTGTGGATTTGTTGTCTTGGTTCCTTTATCTCCTTTCAAAAAACTGATTTGCCAGCTCTATTATAGAAGGATTTCTGAAGTTTTACAGAGATTTTGTGGCTGCCTTTTAGCTAGAGGAGAATCTTTCCAGCTGGTAGTTTGACAAGTACAGTAAATGAACAGCTGTTTAAACCTACTGTGAATGTTTGCCAGCAAGTCTGCCCTACATGCAGCCAGATTAATGTTATGAAGCAGGGGGATCTGATGTATGGATGCTTTCAGTCCACGTGGCTTTTAAAACAGAAATATCATAGAAATGGTTGCTGCAGTGAGACAGACCTGTTCAGAAACAAGGTGAATGAATGGGCAGCCACTGAAAAAGAATGCTGTCCTGGCACATTCCCCCAGGGCTTAGCTGAGCCTTGTGTGTGGTGTGGGCTCTCTCTGGTTTCCACTGTCTCTCAATCATTCAAAAGACTCCACTCCCCTTACACCTACCCTGACCTTTCTTACCTACCCCCCAGCAGCAGCAATGACACACTGCCATCCCTCCAAATCCCTTCTGAGGCTGGATAATGAAAACGTGCTTTCACTTTTTGTCTTGCCCTATTTGTCTTGTCCTTAAGTGAATTTTAGGGGAAAAGGAACAAACTCAAGCCAGGCAGTGCTTACAGAGCAGAGATCCCTCAGTGAGGGGAGGGGGCTGTGCTGCCCATTTGGGATTTGCTGCCGAGCTATCCGGTTTTCTTGATGCCCACACTCGGTCCTGGGGCCCTGCTAATTGGAGATGGATTGACTCAGTGCAAATCCCACACTGTCTGCTCTCCAACCTCTGCTGGCTTGGATTTGCCAGGGAATAAATCCTCGCCCTGTAAATGGGAGGAAGGCAGGAGCGTTGCTTCTGAGGAGGGATTAATGGCAGGGACCAAGCACAGCGTTCCTCCTGAGACTTGAAGCTGGATCCTCCAGTTTTCCATTGCTGGTTTCGTAGTGCTGATGATGTAGTTTGTGTTAGGGAAGGGTGCTGGCACCTCCCTGTCAGCCCAGCAAATATTTTTGACATGAGTTCCTGAATTCTGGAACAGCCAGCAAGAAGGCTGTTGAATACCTTCTCCAGCAGCCAGGGGGATTGTGAAATCCCAGAGGGCAGGAATGGTTTCTGTGTGCTCTGACTTGGTGACTTCATTTATGTTGGACCAACCTTTGCAGCCTTTGGATTTTTATTTCAATTCTCATTTTAAAGGTGGAGCATCAGCAGGTACTTGTTCAGTCTGGACTGAGCCACCCATTCCTGAGCCATCTCTCTGCCTCCAAATCAAACCTGTTGTTCCCCCTCCCTCCCAAGCTGTGTGTTCTCCAAAACCAGCTGTGCCCATCACATCTCCTCCCATCCCTGTTCCAGGCTGCTGCAGCTCGTTCCCTCACGTGTCCACGGAACCTTTCCCTGTCAGAAGCACAGAAACATGAGCTTTTCTCTCTGAAAAGAGACCCTGTTGTATCCCAGTGTTTTACTGGAGTGGAATGGGACACAGAGCTGGCCACTCTCATGAGGGCTTTTTCCTGGATTGAGTGTCATTTAAAAATATTTGTAAGAGTCTTGCCGGGTGTGGAATGCATTGTTACATCAAAATAAGTATCTAAAGAATATTTAATTAAATATTATCAATTCAAAGATAGTATTTTCTCTAAAATACACATCCTTTTAAATTATTTACTGATCCAGACTGCGCGTCTGTTGTGTTCAGAAGTGTGATGAATACAGTTTGCTCTTGTATTTAAAAACAAGTAAAGTAAAGCCTCTTTGGGAAAGCTCTCCTGTGATCTCTGAGGAGAGATGAGAGCTGTAAAAGACTCTGAAATTCCCTTTAAAGGCACACCTACAAATATTCATTTGCCTAATGATTGATTAAAACCAAAAAGGGACTTGGGTATGAGAGGAGTAGCAGAGTATTGGGAGGAACAAGCACAGCCTTTGGTGTGCTCTTTGCAAGGTTAAACACACACTCAAGCACGTGGCCATGTAGCTGATTGGAACTGTTTGAATGTCAAACCATCGTCCTGGGGGGATGAAAGTGATCTGAGGAGGCTGTTAAACACAGGAACACTGGGAGGAACAGGGTAATCCCCAGTGCTCCGTGGTTTTCTTGGCTCAGGGCCCATGGTTATTTATGTTGTCCCACCATTTTCCCTTAAAAGTTCAAAAAGGATGGTGATTCTGTTCCTACCAATGTCTTAATTTTTTTTTTTTTTTTAACAGTGAAGAAAACACGGGTGTGAGTTTCTACCACTTGGATTCTCCCCGTTTGACAACGACCCCGGAGAGCAACACGTCCCAGAGATCCGTGGAATTCTCTGGTCAAGACTCCCCTCTGCACATCAGTGACCTGGCAGTGACTCAGCCAACAAGCAGATGCTGCAGTGCTGCCATGGACACAGTCAGTATCCTGTTGCAGAACGCCCTTGGTTGATGTTAAGGGGAATTATGACTGCAAATATCTCCCGGCGTGGAGGAACCAGGGACTCCAATGATGAGGCAGCAGGCTTAAGGCAAAGGGGACAAAATACTTTTTCAAAATAACCCCTCGTTGTCTCAGTATGCCTTGGACAGCATAAATGAGTTTTAAAAATACATATATAAGCTTCTGCAATGAAAAGCTTTGGGAGAATGGGTGCTGGCTAACAGGTGATTCCACTGAGTATCTGAGTACCTGTGGCCACAGTTATCAGAAGCCCTTGGACACTGTTTCTTTCCTTTTGGGGTTTTCCCGCTCTCTCATGTCTTTGTTCTCCCCTTTATCCCTGCAGTGCTGCTCTGGTGGGTGCTCTGTACAAATGCATGTGAAAATCTGCTACAAAACTGGCACCAGGACAGAGCTCTGTGTTTATTCGAAACACCAGCAGTTAGACAGGGCCTGTTACATTGCAGTACTTGGAACTGAAACATTTCAAGATTAAAATGCTGATCCGTGGTGTGTTATAAGCCTTTGAAATACTCCATATTGGTAACTTTGTCTCCCTTTCTGTCTCCTCCAGGGCACCAGTTCCCTGCTGTTGAAGCTGCATCGTGCTGTGGCCGAGTCTGGGCAGATGATTGCCCGTCTGAACCTCAGCCTTCTCCCCCAGAGCCCTCACCTCATTCCAAACAGCAGCCACATGGATACAGTATAGATTGTTCTCCCAGGACTAGGTTGAGGTGCTCAGGAATGCTGATTGGGGACATCCCATTCCTTGTGCTTGACTTGCACTCCATTAGCAAAGCACGAGGGGGATATTGTTTATTGAGAGACAATTCCTGCCTGCCTTAGCTGCAAGTACCTGAATTTTTTATAGGATTCTCTTAGAGGATCCTCAAGGTCATGACAGGATTTGACTTTTGCATGTGTCTAAACAGATGGAAGGAAGAAGTCATTTTGGGCCAAGCTGTAGGAGGCCTAGAAAAAAAAAGTGAACACTGGTTCTTTCTCACTTGAAGCACTTGAGATGATTTGTCAGGCTCAGTGCACACTCACCACGCTGCTGCCCCAGAGGCTTAGAGTCAGAACTGCTTATTATTGTGTTCATGGAAAGGAGGGCAGTGTAGGGAATAGGTGTTATGTAGGATAGTTTGGGGCATGAATTTAAACCAGACACGCAGCTTAAATAGATTCAGGGGGGTTGTGGGTTAATAATTTTAGTTCTTTCATTGCAGGGTCAGAGAATATACTCAGTGGTCAAAGAAAAAACCTGTATGTGGCTGTGTGGCAGTTTATTTTATGAGCATGAGCAGCGATAGGGAGTTGCTGTTGGGTATGTGGGCAGAAGGAGTAATTGGTGAAGGAGTCACTTGCTTGTTTTCATAAATATCCATAAGAATTTCTACCTTGTTTGACAAGGACATTGTACCATTTGTCACTAGAAATGAGTCCACTTGTGCTGATACACATCCCAGAGGGAGGATTTAGGCTCTTGGATTTAGAGCAGGCTGCTTTCTCCTCACACATCACCTCCCTCTGAAAATGCTGGACCACTTTTAGCCTCAGATGAACTTGGCCAGAACAACGTTGCTGTAAGTAACAGACAAAGCAATTTTTATAACATTCAGAGCCATAAACCCTTCGCTGTGCTGGGGCTGGCTGAGTGAGTGTAAAGGTTGTTGTGCCAGCGTTCGCACCAACTGAAAGGAGATTTTGTTTGGCAGCTCCTCTGCAGGATTTCATTCAGCAGGGAAGACAGCAGCAGTTTAGTCTTTTGCAAATCCATGTAGGAGGATTCCTGAAAAGCTCCCTACAACACAGGGCTTGCTTGTGGCTCCTGCCCAGCCCCATCAGCTGTCTGGCTCCTGCTGACTGGCTGGCACATCACAGCTCGGCCACTCGGGCTGCCCCTGGCTCTGCTTTAGAGCCCGAGCCTGCATTTTTGAGCTTGGAAATTGGCTCCTCGTTCAGAACTGGGGCTTCAGCAGACAGAACATAAAGCAGGCTCGTGGGTTCTGGGGGGAGCAGCTCCTGAGCCACATCTGTGGAACTCTGATCTACTTTCAGAGCAGTTCTGGGTAAAAACTCGTCAAGCATGTTTCTGTTAATCTATGCAGGCCAACTAATCTGTGCTTAAAACCAGGCTTACCTGAGGCTGTTTGAAACTGAGCTTTAAAACATAATAAATACTTTAGAATTTAATCAGTAAGAATTTGTTTGGGATGGATTCTGTGCCCTGCTCTGGGGGAGGGAGGAGAAGAGGGAACTGAGAATGCCGGTTTGAACCTGGCAGCTCTGGAATTTTTATTCTCTGAGTCCTTTGATTTCCAGGTAGGGTTTTTGCATTACAATATAGACGACAGAACTTGCTGCAACTCTGCACAAAAGCCAGTTATCTGCAGCAGAAGAAAGAGATGCTAAGCTTCCTTCTTACTCTATGATGTTCCATGAGCATGAAGGTGTTTTCAACTTGACCTTTATTTGTTTGCTTCCCTTTTTATAAATGCATCTGCAATATTAATACACATTATGGATTTCTGAGTTGAGCCTGACACAGGATTCTAAGTGCATTTCCAGTAAAACTCTTGTGAGTACTGTAACAGCAAACAGATATTAAGGCAGCAAATAATTCCTTTAGTCAAATAATTAAACTTTCCTCGAGCGTGTTCCTCGTCCTCTGGGCAGTCAGATCTCACAGCTCCATTCCCCAGTACCTGCAGGCTGTTTATTGTAGTTAAAACCCTTCTGTGTGTTATAGATAACAGGATCAAGGATGTGAACATTGAGAGACTGGGAAGTGTTTTCTAGGGCCAAGGCCAAGGGCTGTTTTAGGATATTGTTCCTGGGCTCAGAGCCCCAAAAGTAGAATGTATTGAATAGAGCTGTTTCAGAATATCCCAAGCAGCCTTGCCCACAGCAGATTGTTTTTTCTTTCAGAATCAGGAAATTTCTCACTCTCTGATTATTTGTTCCCCTGATGTGGATTGGATGCTTGCAATAGGCACCACATTGTCTGGTTCCGAGGACAAAAGAGTAACCAGATATGGTTAAAATCCTGAACACCACTCGAAACTGAATAAGAACCAGCAACAATGAGGAGAAAAACTGGCAAAAAAAGAGAAATCTTCCAGTGCTGACACAACCAAGCTCCTGCCTGCAGAGGGAGGGTATCACACAGCCAGCTGGGTTGTGAAGCTTTGTGGCTTTCTGGGTTTCTTCTCCTATGGATCAGCTTCGATCCAGCAGGGAAATGGTGCTCAGTTCCCTCTCAGATATTCCAGCTGCATTCCCCGAGCTGTTTCTGCCCTGTGGAGCCAAACCCTCTGTGCCCTGGGGAGTGGGGGTGCTTTGTGGCACCCTCATGTTCTGCTGTTCCTGCATTAAACCTGGAGACACTGAGTCTTCTCCCAAAATCCACCGGGTCTGTGGAGTGCAGCTAATGGGGCACTGGATGCTGAGTAGCTGGAATGCTGAAATGCTTCTGTGCAGAGCTGCTCCTTTCCTAAAAAGAGCCCCGAGGTGAAAGCAGCGTGAGCTTTTATAGGTCGAAGCCAACACTGAGAGTTGCATCCTGAAACCACTGATGTTCAAAAGTTTCAGGAGCAAATCCCCAAAAGTGCTGAGCCCTGTGCTGAGGCAGCAGAGTGGGGAGTGTGTGCTGAGCCTACAGAAATAATCCCATTTGCTTCAAGTGAGGAAGAGCCAGTGGAACAAACGCACCCACAATCCACTGTACATCCACGACAAGAGTTAGTGACTCTGCAAGTCGCTGCCTAATGCACAATTCCCATTTTCTTTGTGTGTTAAAAGGCACCGAATCGCTGTGATCGGATAAATCCGAAGCAGAGTTGGTAGCAGGTCCAGAAATAACAACATTTGTGCAGCTTCATACACAGAGGTGATTGAATTGGTTTTGGTTGTGTTTGTTGGGGTTTAAAATTGCTTTGAAACCGTCTGAGGGCAGGTGCACTGACAAACATCAGGGTAATTTCCTCTCTGGCTGCCAGGGATTGAGCCATTCTCCTCAGTTGTTTTGTCTTTAGAGAGGGATTGGGTGGGGGAGAGTTGAAGAACTGAGGAAAGCAGTGAGTAAAGGGCTATATTCAGTTTTGGACAACATAGCATGTGCCACTGCTCCTAAATGGTGACTCAGGGGCTGGCCAGGGACACAAAGATCACTCCTTTTCACAAAGCAAACTGGAAAGGTTTTATTCCCTACCACCCCCTTGGTACCACTGAGACTATTTTCTGTCTGTTAAGTGCTTTTACCTTTCTCCTGTTTGTATTTTTACTCTGTTCTTATTCTGTTTACAGTGTAAAAATGTGTGTAGTGAATTGACATACATGTGGTTGCTTTATATATTTTATATATTTTAAAGGAAATGTTCCTGCTTTTTAAAATAAAACTCTTTTAAATTTCTGTAGTAGATTAAGAAGTTTCTAACGCAGAAGTGATTCTGAGGACTGAAGAGCAACCCAGCAGTTACAGTGGAAATTTACCTCATTTTTTAACGTGGTTCTCTGAGTGTTTGATAGACCCACAAGTGGTGAAAAGATGTGACTCTGCTGGAATGTATTTTATCTTGAAATAAAACACAGAATGATGCCAAGATTAACAAAGCTATTTTTGTAGCTGAGAGCTCAGGTTAAACACTAGCTTGTTTTTTAAGAATCTGAAGTGAGTAATTGTTACAACATAGGAACTATTTTTTTTTTTATCTTTTTATTTTTTATGGTGTCTCAGAAGTATTTATAGAGTATGACACAGCCAAGTATGCTTTTTCTTTCTCTCGTTAGCATATTGTTTTTGTTCTGGACTTCTTGCCTTGTGGAGAGAGATGAATAATGTTTATAGGAAGTTCCCAATTAGTGTTGTAAGCAGGAACTGGGAAATGAATTGAAATGGGAGAGCTGTCACCCACAGCATGGGCAGACCAACTCTGTCACACTCAGGAGCTGGTTCTTCCAGCAAAAGTTTATAGGATCAGGTGTGTATGGGCTCTGTTTGCACTCTGGAGCAGCAGCCAAGCACCACATGACCCTTTTTTTTAGCATTTAACCTGGTTTTATCTTTGCCTATTGGGTAAGACACATCCTGTTATCGCAATTTGAACTTACTTTTTAACTAAAAGATCAAATAAGATAATAAAGGTGATACTTTGCTGTGTCTTTTCTTGCCTGTTTAACACACTGTCCAGCATATTTAGTACTTAATTCCTGATGGTTCTGAGCACAGATATGAGCTGGCTGCTCGGGCCTGTGCAGGTTGGGAGCAGTTGGGGACACCTGTGCCAAGTCCCCAGAGCTGTGCCAGTGTTTTTCCTGTGTGGGGGCAGCCAAAGGTGGGAGTCTCTGGCTGCATCCACTGCCACCAATTAATTGCAGTGAAACACAACACTCCATGGACTCCCCTTGTTAACTCTTTCTTGTAATTTTCTTCTTCCTCTTTAATTACCCCAATGACAGCCTTTCCTTCAGGTGCTAATTGCCCTAAAATTACTTGACCAGTTCTGATCAGAGCTGCTGCCTGAGGGAAGCTCAGCTGCTCCATCTCTTTTCCAGTTTCCACAAGTCTTTACAGTGCATTTATTCCTCTACCTGCACAGAACCTTTCCAAGACTCCATACTCAGAATCTCCTGCTGTGGCTATGACAAAAATTCCCCCTAAAAAGCCACTGATAACAATACCATGCTGCTCACTCTGAAGCTGCCCAGCAGCTTTACAGAGAAATTGGTGCAACTTCCAAGTGGGAGCTGTGGTCTCTGGTTTAAGTGTGTTTGAGTTTACTGGATGAATTCTGAGTTTAAACCCCCTGTGAATTTAAAATGCCCCACTGATGGCTTTAAAATCAATACAGAAAACTGAGCTGAGGCGGTGCAACAAGGATCTGCAGAGCTCTAGGATTTTGTGTCGAGGCTGCCCTGGTTTTTGGAATGGAAAGACGGGGAATGTTGGGGTTAATTTATTCAGCACTAACCGACTTACAAGCCAACTGCATTATTGACCACACTCCGAGGCTCGTATGGAAACACTTCAAACCCGGTGCCTTATTTCTGGAAGCAGCTCAAATACTCCAGGGAGCCCTTTGCTATTGTATCCTCGGACCGAATTATTATTAAAGACAACAAAGCTTCTGTTCAGCCGCGGCCTTTCCGCAGGGTGGACGCGGGCTCCGCTCTCGACTTTCCTGAAGGGAAGAAGGTGGCGATGGAGCTCCAGGGTCCTTAACGTGCCCTCTGTGTGCGTGCGAGTGTATGGGGCGAGGGGAGGAGTTGGCTACTGGGGATGAGAAGGGATTATTCGCGCTGGGCTGTCCCCTCCGTGTCTGGTGTTCCCTGAGCTGGGGAATAGTCTCGGGTGCCCGCGGGGGCGGTGGGGACGCGTCCCCTGCCCGTGTCCCCCGCCCGTATCCCCTGCCCGTGTCCCCCGCCCGTATCCCCCGCCCGTGTCCCCGCCGTATCCCCCGCCCGTGTCCCCGCCGTATCCCCCGCCCGTGTCCCCGCCGTGTCCCCCGCCCGTGTCCCCGCGGGTCGCACCTGCCCGCGGGGGGAGCTGCAGTTCCGGGCGCGGCCGCCGGGGGCGCCCCCGCGCTCGGCGCAGTGCGCGGCCGGGAGGGGCGGGGAGGGGGCGGTGCCGTCGCCGCCGCCCGGGGAGCGGGACCGGGCGCGGGGACCGAGCCGGCAGCGCCGAGCCCCGGAGCCCCGCCATGAACAGCATCAAGAGCGTGCCGGCGCGGGTGCTGAACCGCCGCGGCGGGCACAGCCTGGAGGCGGAGCGGGAGCAGTTCGACAAGAACCAGGCAAGGGCGGCGGAAGGGGGTGGCGCGGCCCCGGGACCGGCTGCGGGCACGGTCCTAGTCCTGGTCTTAGTCCTGGTCCTGGTCCTAGTCCTGGTCCTGGTCCTGGTCCTGGCCCGTTTCGCGGGGCATCGCCTTGGGGCGCGCTGAACGCGGGGGCTTCCCGGGCGATGGGATGGGATGGGATGGGATAGGGGTCGCAGGTCCTCGTCCCTCTGTCCTTCGGGGGTCCCCCCGGTGGGGCGGCGCGGTCGCCGTCCCTCTGTCCGTCCCCGTGTCCGCCCGTCCGTCCGTACCCGGTGCCGGTGCTCCCCCGCCCCCACCTGCGCCGCCGCTTCCTCCCGCCGCGGCCGCGGGACCGTCCCGCGTGGGCACCGCGGCCCGTCCCGCCGCCCCCGCGCCGGCCCCACGGCCCGGCCCCGCCGTGCGCCCCCGCCCCGGCGGGCAGCGGGGCCCGGGACGGCCGGAGCGTCCCCCGCGCACCCCCCGGGCCTTATCGCAGGTAAACACGGCCCGGAGCACATGGGGAAAGTTTTACGGTGTCGGCCGAGTCGGGGGCTCGGCAGCATCCCGGGGCTCCAGCCCCGCGCTCACCGCCCCGGGAATGGGCATCTCCGCATCCCTGCCGCTCCCGCTCCCGGCCACAACGACACCGGGGGCTGTTTGGCACCGCGGGTGGATTCTCCCCAGCCCCCGCCGCTCTGGGTCACCTGTGGGGGTCTCCCCGCGGGGATCACGGTGTGTGAACCCACGGAGGGTGGCTGAGCTAAAACAAAGCCCAGATGTGGTTGTGTCCGGCTATGGCCGGACTGTCCATAGCCCTGTGGCCCCTGCAGGGTGGGCGATGCTCGGGCACTGATGGGGCCGGCATATGGCTGGTGGGAAATGAATCACTCCAACAGCGTGGGCAGGGATGGGCAGAGGGATGGACAGAGCGGCGGGCTCGCTGCTGTCCCCGCAAAAATAACAGTGCTCTCTGCACGCATCCTCTGACCCTCTGGTTTCAGAAGCAGTGCATTCATCGCAGGTGTTTTCCCCTTTGCCCCTTTTCTTTGCTGGTCCTTCCCTGACCCCTGGGCTGGTTTGGCCCAGGAGGGCACCGGCAAAGACAGGTGGGAATTCCAGGCCTCACGAGGTCACAGTGGGTAGGAAATGGAGCTTGCTGGGTTTGGGGAGCAACACGAGAAAACCGGCAATTCCGGTTCCCTCTGGACGCGTCTCCTTCAGTCGTCCCACTGGGCACCGCTGATAAAGGATCACGGCGGCAGCGCTGCCCAGTGCACCGAAGGCTGCACGTGTCCCTCCTCCCACCTGCCCTTCCAGGGCATTTTGGACTTTTCAGTGGGACTTGTGCACAGTTACAACTTCGCTCAGTCCCAGGGGTGCTGTGGGCAGAGCTGTGCACAGGGCAGAGAGGTGGTCGCTCTCCATGAGAGGTTTTAGCTCTGTGACCCCAAGCTCGCTGGCTGACAGTCACATTCATCACCCAGAACTGACCCTTTTTTTCCAGCAACTTCTGAAAAGCTGTTCTAAAGGAGCTTTACCCTGGTGTGGTTTCCTGGTAGTGGTGCTTCAGTGAGAGCAGAACTGTTCCTGTGTCAATACGTGGGTATTGATCTGCCTTTTAGCTCTAATTATAGCAGCTGTGGAGTTGGCCACAGGTCGCTTCTGTGTCATGGAGATGCTGGTAGCGCATTCCCTCCAGGATTCCTTACCATCCTGGAGAAGGATGCTGCGGGAATCCAGAGCCCCATCACCTTTTCCCCTGCAAGGGTCGGGGTGATGCCTGTGGGTACAGACGGGGGTTGCTGACCCTGCTGTGATCCCCCCAGTCCCCTTAGGTGCTCGTAGATAATATGCAGGTTTTCTGCTTTCCCTGAAAATACTTTTCCAGGTCTTGTGCTGAGGTGATTCAGATGTTCCCCTTGGAGCAACCTCGTGTGGGAAGTAGGAAGCCACCAGCCCACTCGGCAGCCTGGCAGGAGGCAAAACTTGCCGGGTTTTGCTTTTGTGAAACAAAATGGTTAAAAATCCAGCGGGCTCCCGAGCCTCCAGGATTACGTTGGCTGTGACTGCCGAGTGGCGCTTCCTTGGTGTAATTTGGGAAGGAGCAGTGTTAGGAAGGGAACCCCGGAGTGGCCGTTTCTGGTTCAGGTGTTCCGACAGCCCTCGTGCCGCCTGGCCGGGGAGGTTTCCAGCTCAGCATCCCATCCTGCTGCCAGGAAAATCCCTCCCTGCCGTGGGACCCGGCATCCACCTGCCAGGTGGGGATTGTGGCCCCGCAGGATGCCGGGGCTTCGGGGAGCCGTGGGCGGGAGGATCAGCCCTAATTAAAAGCAGCCTGGAAAGAAAGGGTGGATGTAAACTGCGCTCCTTCATTTGGGCGCTTTGATCCCGGCTTTAGTCACCGGCTTGGTACGTGAGGGCTGTGAGTAAGGAGAGAGGGCTGTACCCTCTGGGCTCCCACAGCCCGCGACCCGGCAGGTTTTGAGGTTGGACCCCATCAGGGATGGGGAACAGTCCACAGGGTTGCATCAAAGGTTTGAGGCTGGCTGTGCACCTGCGGTGACAGCAGGGACCTGCCCATCTCCGGACGTGCTGGTGGTGTCCCAGGAGGTCGGGTCAAGGGTGAATCTCCCCGTTTCAGAGCCCTGCAGCCAGCAGGGCCATCCTGGAGACACCCATGTCCCCGGCTGCAGCATCGTCCCATGCCCATCCCTGGTCCCACCATCCCAATTCCAGGTATCTCCTGACCAGCCTGATGTTTGGAAGCAGAGGAAGCACAACTGATACAGCAATGCTGAGGGGTTGGCATTGGTTCAGTGCCTCTGTGGTTTATTTAGGACCATGCTGGATGTGGTGTCTCTGTCATGGCAGTGCTTTGGGTGGGCTGGGGCTGCCCCTGCACGGGTCCAGTCCATGTGCTGGATGTAAAATGGCTCAGTGAAACCTCAGCACTGAATCACCGAGGATGAAACCAGCCTGTCCAACAGCTCCCGGGCTGAATTTTGGCTGGTTGGTCTGGAAATGAGATTAAGGGCAATAAACCAAATAAAACCACCAGCACCAACAGGAATTACAGCTCAGTTTTGGGACAGGCCAGTGGGTCCCAGCCCTAGTCCCCTCCCACTGAGCAGCTGAGCTCCTGTCCCTGGGCATATGGGACGGTGTTTCCTTTCCTGGGGGTCTGCCTTTGTCTCACACTTTGGCCCTTCCTCCTATGGGGCTCAGGTCCCACTGATGGGTTGGGACGAGTGTGATGGGTTGGGACGAGTGTGATGGGTTGGGACAGGCACGTTGTCCTACTTCTGCTTACGGCAGGCAGCAAAAATCCAGGTCTGGGAGCAGTGTCTGCCCCACTCCCCCTATGCAAAGCACCTCAATAAGGTGCAATAGCCCTTCAGCAGCTCTTTGATGCAAGATGCATTTCCAAGCCCTGCCTGGCAAAACTCTCACCTTGTCGCTCCCTGGTTTGTGATAAACCTTCCTTTCTGTCAATAACCCTCACTTTGGTGTCATGCTGGGAGGTGCTGGCACCCTTGGGGACCTGTGGCACATCTCTGGCTAAACCTCTCCTCTGGCTCCAGGCTTTCAGGTGGCTGTGGAGCCTGTCCTTCAGGAGAGGCAGCTGTGCTGCAAGTGCCTGTTCCCTGTTCCTGGGCTCTCCAGGCTCGTTAACCTTTGGGGATAAGAGGATTACAGCAAGTCACCGGCTTAACTCTGCTGCTGCTTTACGGCCCCACATGGCGGGGTAACACCGGGGCTCTCCCAGCGCAGGAAAAGCAAAATCAGCCCCTTTCCCCAGCAGCTGGGAGAACAGTTTTGGAACAGGCTCACTTTTTGGGATGCATTCATGGTGGTTTTGCCCAGTTCATGGGCACAGCTATTTTAGACTCTTTGGGGGCAGATTTGGTGCCTTGACACCTTTGGCATCACCCCTTCAGCACAGCATCAGGTTCCTCCTGCATAAGTCAGGAGCACTTGATAACTCAGCATCGAGTTCCAGCTCCTACAGGAGAGTGTCTCAATTCAGAGGCATCCCTGGACAAGCAGCTGTATGGAAGCAGGTGCTTTCCCCAGGAGGGTAGATGAGATTTTTGTAAGGTTTTAGGGCTGTGTGGCTGCGGGGATTGACTGAGTTTCTCTTCTGGCATGAATGCTGGTGGCGGGGCCGCTTCCTGCCTTTCCAGCTGGGACCTTTTTCCTCTGCTGGAGACAGAGGGCTCATGGACACAGGCACAGTCCAAGTGCTCCTGTGAGGGTGAAGCAGCTTAGTCGAATCTGCAGGGACCTGGCGAGGAGGAGGAAGATCCTCATCAAACACAGCAACTCTGTTTCATAGCCCATCATCACACGGGAGAGACAACCGACCCCTGTCTGGGGTCATCTTTTGGAATAAATTAATAATTTAACGTGTGCTGTGATCAAACACATCAAAATATAGATAATCCTCCTCTGCTAATCACATTGCTCTGGATTTCTGCTCCATCAAGATGGGCATTGTGGCCGCCACTCCCTCCTTGCTCGGGGGCTGCATTTCCCCACGTGCCGTTTGCGCGCAGCCAAAAACACCCCAAACCACTCCCCCCCTCCCTTGGTTCAAAGGCTCCTTGTGATTACACAAACAACCCTGGAATTTGGCATCTCGCTGTCGTGCTTTAATGTTCCCGGGGCACGGCGCTGAGTTCAGGCTGCAAAAATGCAAAAATTGGTTTCCTGGGACGGGGACAGCCGGGAGCACCGGCAACGCATGTGGGAGGGGGCTGGTTCTGACAGATCCTGCTGGGGATGGGGGAGTTTCATGGGCTGCTTTGTTTGAGGATAAAAAAAGCCTATTCTGATGTGTTGCAAATGGCTTTAAGGTGACACAGGAGTGCTAAAAGCCAGGGTATTCCCCAAAATATGGGGAGCATCGGGTAGCCATGGGGGTCACACTGTGTCTGACAGCTGCTCTCCCTTCCTCTTGCAGGCCATCAGCATCAGCAAAGCCATAAACTCACAGGAAGCACCAGTGAAGGAGAAACATGCCCGCCGTATCCTTTCCTGGAGAGCACCGAGGAGATCCTGGGCTGAGGCAGGAGGGGTTTGGGGCCGCGGAGGTTTGGGAAGCAGGAGACCCACACAGAGCTTGGCTGAGGGGTGGCATCATGTGGGTTCATCCATCAGTGAAAAGGCAAACAAGAGCCTATAAAACTGTGGTTCTTTGGCAATAAAATGCAGAGGGTCCTCGTGTGCCCTGGGGCAGGGGAGGTGCAAGAAAAAGATGAATGGGGGTCATATCTGTGGGTGCAGCATCACACTGGTGATCTCTGTGCACGCAGTGTGTGTGTCCCCTTTCTAATGGAACTTGAACAAGAACAGTGCCCTGTTCCACGTGTATCCAGTTGGCCTTGACTGCAGGGAAGGGATCATCCTGGGCACACACCACGAGAAGGGAGCGTTCACCTTCTGGTCCTACGCCATCGGGCTGCCCCTGCCCAGCAGCGCCATCCTCAGCTGGAAGTTCTGCCACGTCCTGCACAAGGTCCTGCGTGACGGACACCCCAATGTGAGTGTCCCCTCTGGAACATCCCTCCTGCTTTGCTGGTGGGGGAAATTTTTGCCTCTTGAGATGTCCCTCTGCACAGAGGGTGGGTTCCCTTCCCTTCCCTGTCCCAGACACCTTTCCCAGGCTCGCACCTTTGAAACCTCCCTGCACAAAGCCCTGACCTTTGGGTGCCATTGAAAGGCTGGAAGTTCTCACAAAGCTGGAGTGGTGTAAGGATTCCCAGTCCAGGGCAGGCAGGCAGGTGCTGGCCTGTGCCATCTCTGCTGTGCCACATCCCTCTTGTTTTCGCTCCCAGGTCCTCCAGGACTGCCAGAGGTACCGCAGCAACATCAGAGAGACGGGAGACCTGTGGGTGAGTGGGGTGAAGTGGAGGTTTGTGCCTCCCAGGGGGTCTGGAAGTTGATGCTGAGGGACACTGTGGGCACAGAGAGGGTAAAGCACCACCTCAGCTACCCCATTGTCTCTGCTCCTGTGGAGTGATGGTTGTGTCCGTGGAGCAGGGCACAAGAACTGGTGCAGGTTCACTGGCACGTGTGGGCTCTGCTGGATCCGGATTCTCCATGTTTCCCCTTGGGTCTCCACAGGGCCATTTGCACGACAGATACGGGCAGCTGGTGAGCCTCTACACACGGCTCCTGCTCACCAAGATCTCCTTCCACGTCAAGGTGAGACCCTCTGCCACCTTCTCACCTGCTGCACCAGGGGGATGGGGCTTTGCTGGGGGATGTGTTGCACCAGCAAAAATATGAGCAGCAACTGATGGGTTTATTTTCCTTTTGCAAAGCATCCCGAGTTCCCACCGGCCCTTGAAGTGACAGATGAGGTGCTGGAAAAGACTGCAGGGACGGACGTGAACAACATGTGAGTGTGCTGGCACCTGCAGAGTGGTGAGGGGTGTAAATGCAGGGAGCAAAACCCCTGACTGGAGCCCTTACCATCATGAGGGCTCTCAGTGCACTCAAGCAGCTGGAGCAAGGATGTCTCTGACACAGAGTGATGGAGTTTTGGTTTGTTTTGGCAGCTTCCAGCTGACTGTTGAGCTGTTTGACTACCTGGACTGTGAGCTGAAGCTGTCGGAGTCAGGTGAGGAGGCGGCAGGTCCCTCCCGCTCGCCCCAGGGCTCTTGAGCAATAGTTTCGCTCTTTGGTCGGGAATCAAGTTCCGGGAGGCTGAGGTTGGAGACTCGAGTCCTTCCTCCTTCTCCCATGAGATTTCTGAGCTGGATTCCCCTGTTGATGCTCTGTAGGGGCACTTGTAGGAAAATATTTAAGGACTGGTTTGAGCCCACCTGAGCAATGCAGAGCGTGCCGCTCTGAAATTTGTTTTTATTTCCTATTGGCACAGCCACATTAATCATATGCATTACCCAAATCCTTTCTATCCCCCAGAAGCAGAGGATGGGGCTGCATCTCTTGCCTCCTTCTCCAGGAATTTTTAGATGGCTTAGAAATGTGGTGGATTCTTCCTCTGTCAAGAGTCAGGAACACGGAGCTGCCCTGGAAAACAGGGCACAGCAGGCGAGACCGTGCTCCCAGTTCCCGTCAGCCTCCCGCTTCTCCTCCTGACCCAGTTATACAGAGAATTTATATTCATAAATACTTTAAAGCTGAGCAGGGAAGAAGCCGGGGTGGATATGCCTGGATTTGTGCCAGGGGAAGGGATCTGTTTCCGAGCAGGGGCAGGCGAGGCTGCGGTGCCGGCGAGCTCGTCCCCTGCCCTGCGATCCTCTCCCAGATCCTCTCGTGATTAAATAGAATGGAGCAAAACCTCTCTCTTCCCCCAGCTGCATTATTGGCATCAGCTCAAGGGCAGCGTCCTGGGATTAAATCCCTCCTTTTTGGGGTCAGGGGTGGCAGTTGTTCCCAGCTCAGCGGGACAGACAGGCAGCACCCTGGTGTTTTTCCCCGTGTCCCGGCAAAGCCACATCCGCCGTGGTTAATGATCAAGCGGAGTGGCCGGGAGGGGACGGCTCTGCAAACACTGCCGGTGCCTCACGCAGCTCAACCCCTCAGTTTTCAGGCAGCTCAACACGTCGATGGCCGTGTCGCAGATGTCGGCGGTGCAGTGCCGCCTGGCCCCCCTCATCCAGGTCATCCAGGACTGCAGCCACCTGTACCACTACTCCGTCAAGTTAATGTTCAAACTGCACTCCTGTGAGTCCCGGGATGTGCTCCCTGCTGGTCTTTTGCAGGGTCGGGCTTCTGAATTTGGGGATCAGGCTTGTCTGGATTGAGGCATCCATCGCTGTGTCCCAGCCGGGCTCTAAGGGCCTGCTCCATCCCATGTAGACATTCCAGATAAAGGAATTAGAAGGACTTGTCCTTGATTAATTCAAACCCATGTGGCTTGGCCTTCCAGCCCCTTGCACAGCATTGCTGGGCAGTGCAGTGCCAGTGGCCTTGTGCGGGTATTTTGGGATTGCCACACCCGCCTCTCCCTGTACCACATCCCTGTTCCCTGTGCCAGGGATGGGGATACCCCTTACTCCCACCCTGACCCCTCACATCCCACTCCCACCTGGCCTTTAACCTGCTGGCTTTTGCAGCAGAGAGCTCCAGGTGCACATGAATACATGTGCAGCCCCGGATCAGTCACGGCTGTTCCCCGTTTCCCAGGTCTGCCGGCGGACACGCTGCAGGGCCACCGGGATCGCTTCCACGAGCAGTTCCGCAGGTAATCCCAGGCCAAGGTGGGCGATGGGGTCCCCTCCCTCCTGCCAAACCCCCTCCCCTGCAAACAGTTTGTCTTTCCCTCCTCTCCAGCCTCAAAAACTTCTTTAAGAGAGCATCCGACATGCTGTACTTCAAGCGGCTCATCCAGATCCCTCGGCTGCCGGAGGTATGGCAGGATTTGGGGTGGTGCTTGTTGGTGATACTTTGGAGATTGTGTGTGTTCAGGGTGCATGGGGGTGTCCCCATGGATGGACCTGTGGTCTGGGGACACTGCAGAGGGACCTGCTGGCTCTATCAGCAGCACAGGGTTGGCTGCCTCCCTTCCCTGGAACTCTGCCTCCTGCAGTTCCCCCCACCCCCCGTGATACCACCAGAACTTCTTGTCCCAACAGAGCCCCCCAAACTTCCTACGGGCATCCGCACTGGCCGAGCACGTGAAGCCAGTGGTCGTCATCCCTGAGGAAGCCCCTGAGGATGAGGAGCCAGAGAACCTCATTGAGATCAGCACAACTTCCACCACGGAGCCACAGGTGGGGGCACGGGGCTGGAATGGGGACGCAGGGACGGGCTGACAGAGGGGACAGGCACCCGTAGCCTGGCTCAGCTCAGCACCCTCTCTCTTCCCCAGATCACCTCAGATCTATTTGAGCAAACCTTTGGGCCCCCCAATGGCGTTTGGGTTGACAGGTATGGGGGGGGTCCGGTGGTGGCGGAGGGGAGTGGCTGCTACCGCGTGGGACCAACCTGCCTTTCTCCGCAGGGACGCTCAGATCGAGAGCCTGAAGAAGGAGCTGGACACGCTCCGTGCGGAGATGGAGAAGATCAAACTGGAGGTAAAGCCCAGCTGGGGAGTAGCTGGTGCGGGGAATGCTGTGGAAGCCCCAAGGGGATGCGGCAGGAGTGGGGTCCTGGTATCCAGCACTGTGATTTAGGACCTCTCCCAGTGCCAGGACCTGACTCCTGATGGAGATGGGGTGGAGGCATGTGAGACCTGTCCCTTGCTGTCACGACCAGCTTTATCAGCAGGGACAGAGCATCTGCAGCGTCAAACAGGAGAGCTTTCCTGTGCATCCCACGGCTGCTTTGCCCAAATTGCAGTGGGGCCCCTGAATAGGGTTGCTGGGGAGGACATCAGTTCAGGGCCGTGCCCCCATGCCTGATGGCGGTGTCCTGCAGGCACAGCGATACATCACACAGCTCAAGGCACAGGTGAACAGCCTGGAGGGAGAAGTGGAGGAGCAGCGCAAGCAGAAGCAGAAGGCGCTGGTGGACAACGAGCAGCTGCGGGACGAGCTGGAGAGGCTGCAGAGGGTGAAGCAGGACAGCGACAGGTCCCAGCGGCTCTGCGCCGAAGCCGAAAGTAAGTGCCCTGCAGTGCCCATCAGCCATGGGCCGCCTGTGCCACGGCTGCTGAGCGGCTTCACCCCCCTGCAGAGAGAGCCAGCGCCACCGAGATGCGCTACACGAAGCTGAAGGAGAAGCACAGCGAGCTCATCAACACGCACGCTGAGCTCCTGAGGAAGGTAATACTCTGTGCAGGCAGGGACTGACACTGCCTTGGTCCCTCTGCCGCTGCTGGGAGGGCTCCTGCCTGCCCAGATCACCCCATATCGGTCCCATCGCCCTGCACCCAGGGAACTCTGAGCATGGCTAGGGAGGCACCCCTTGAGTCCATGTCTGCTGGCAGTCAGCAGTCTGGATGCTGTGAGAAAGGCATCTTGGAGTTATCCTCTAAGCCAGTGTTTGGTTGGAATGAGTGTGGCGATGGTGAGGGTCCCCTGGTGAGCCCCGTGTCCCCACACAGAACGCCGACACTGCCAAGCAGCTGACGGTCACGCAGCAGAGCCAGGAGGAGGTGGCACGTGTCAAGGAGCAGCTGGCATTTCAGGTGGAGCAGGTCAAGCGAGAGGCCGAGATGAAGGTGAGCCAGCTCTGGATCCTTCCTTGCTTCCCTGCCAACACTGAGCCCTTCCCAGCCCGGGAAATGCAGTAGCTGTGCACGCTTTGGGCTCAGGGGGTAGAGGTTGTTGTTGATGTCAGTCCCTGATGCAGGAAGAAGTTGCAATCAGGAAGGCATTTTTTAATACATGCTTAATTTCCTCTTGCCCAAATCTGCGTTTCCTTCCGCCAAGAAAATGCCTCAGTGCAAATTGATGGGTTTGGGTGCTTTTGTTCTCCGGGTCCCAAGCTGGGGGCTGCTCCCAAAATTCCTGCTCTGGGGAAAGGAGCCCTTCCAGGAGACCCCCTCCCCCACACCCAAGACCCCAAAACCCCCACCCTGCAAAACGTGGCTGGTCTCATTCCCGCCATCCCGGCTGCGTGCCGGTGCCGAGCGGGGCTGGAGTGCGTTCACAGGGGCTGAGCCCCTGGCACGGGGTGTGGTTGCAGCTGGAAGACCAGAGCGTGCAGATGGAGCAGTTGCGGCAGGAGCTGGATGCCCGGCGGGATGAGCTGGACCAGGCACAGCGCTCGCTCAGCCAGGCCAAGCAGGTACAGGGTTTAGGAGGAGCCCAAATCCCCATCACAAACCCCCGTCATGCAGGACGATGCTCCAGCCACCACTGCTGAGCCAGAGGTCCAGCAGCAGCACAAGGAGCTGTCACAGGGCTGCACATGGGCCCAGCTCATAAGTGCCATGAGCAGGGCATGTCCTCAGGTGTCTGTTGGGCTCACAGCGTGGTGACAGGTGAGTGACAGGGCTGTCCTGGCCCCGTGGCAGGTGGGTGTGGAGCTCAGTGCGCAGGTGGAGGCCCTGCACGCCGAGAAGGAGGTGCTGAGGCGGTCGGTGAGCGAGAAGGAGTGTGAGCTGCTGTCCACACGTGGCCTCATCGAGGAGAAGGAGCTGCAGCTGAGCCAGGAGGCGGATAAGGCCACGAGGGAGATCCGAGAGCTCCAGGGCAGGCTCCTGGAGAAGGTACGTGCTGTAGAGCCCACTGCCCCTCTACTTGCCAGGGTGAGACATGTTTGGGGGATGCTGAGCAGTTGGGGGGCTCAGCCCAACACATCACTGATGTAGCTGGTGGGATACTTGCACCAGCAGTAATGGGATGCTTGGCTCTAATCCTGGAGAAGGGAAATGCTCGTGATTGGGGTCCTGTGTCCCAGTTGTGCTACTCACCTGTTCCTCCTGCCCAACAGAGCAACCAGGAGCAGAACCTGCAGCAGAAGCTGCTGGATGATCAGTTCAGCATCCTGCAGGAGACGGTGCGGGAGGCAGAGGACATCCTCCGTGACGCTGTGGCCAAGCTGGACGACCCGCTGCACGTGCGCTGCACCAGCTCCCCAGGTAGGGCAGGAACACACCGCCCCTTCTCCCTCCAGGACAGATAACGCTGCATCTCAGCTTTCCCAAGGCATTTTTTCCATCGTGCCCAAGGAGGTTGGGGTCAGACTTCCCAGGATGAATTTTTAACTCTCCTCTCAGCACTGTTTTGCTCAGGCTTTGGTGCTGTTCCCCAGCCACGAGCCGTGTTCCCCAGGGCCGTGAGGACTCGAGCTGTCTTGGCTCCCGCTCAGTGGAGTCATCGCTCGTGCTCGTTCAGCCCCTTATCATCCTGGCTGTGCTAACGAAGCTGGATTCATTCCAGATTACCTGCTGAGCCGGGCGCAGGCGGCGCTGGAGTCCACGGACGCCCTGGAGAGCGGGCACGCGCAGTACGTGGCCTCCATGGCAGGTACCTGGGGCTGGGGCCCGCTGGCATTGCTTCAGCTTGCTCGTATTTCCATACATCCAGCAGCTCCTGGCTGCTCTGGGGCCCCTGGCAAGCAGCAGTGCCCTGGTGACAGAGGGACATGGTGGGGGTGGTGGGTTCCCATGTGCTCATTCAGGCTGGAGGGGCCAATAGTGACCTCTCCAAGCTCTTGTACTGATCCTTGAGTGCCTTCAAGGAGGGGCTGCAGTCCCTGACGCCGTCCTGTCCCGGCAGATGCCGCGGGGCTGGTGGGGGCCCTGGCCCTCTTCGCACACCTCACGGCCGACACCATCGTGAACGGCAGCGCCACCTCCCACCTGGCCCCCACGGACCACGCTGACCGTGAGTGCAGGGCTGCAGAGGGTGCTGGGGGGGGATTTTTCCTCATGGGGATTTTTTTTTAGGGAGGCCATACCAAAGCTCCTTCTGCCAGGGGCTGGATATGGGGCAGATCTTTGCCGGGGACAGCGTGATCCCCCCAGCTCCCCGTGCTCTCCTTCCCAACATTCCCTGCTCTCTAGTGCCCCTTGCTGAGCTGGGAACATCACTTTGCTCCGGGAAACTCATTTATAGTCTTCTAGAAGAAATTTTCTGGATGCTGCTGATTCTCAGCATCATCCCCACAGATGAGGGGAGGAGGAGGGTGGCAGGGCTGGGGTGGAGGGACCCTTGCCCAGTGAGGGGCCTGTCACCAACCCCTCCTCTCCCCAGGGCTGACGGAGATGTGCCGGGACTGTGGGCAGCGGAGCCTGGACTACCTGGGCGAGCTGAAGGACAGGCAGAGGCTGGGCCGTGCCGAGCTGGGGGACGTGCGGCAGGCGCTGAGGGGGGTCCTGCAGCTGGCCCAGGTAGGAGATGGAGCCCAGTGCTCCCACCTTCCTGCTCGTGGCTAGCAGGGTGGGCTGGAGGGAGCACTTTGGGGTGGTTTGTCCCTCCCACACCCACGGGTTCTGGTGCTGTCCTTGAGCCATCTCAGTTCTGAGTGCTGAGGCCTTTCCTGGCGGTGCCCAGAGCCTGTCCCCTCAGAGCAGCTGATGCCTCTCAGCTCAGTAACCCCTGTGGAACAAAAATTCCCAACTTTCAGATATTTCTTTTCCTGAAGCCCCTGTTAGTCTTTTCCCATACACCGGTGTTAATTCACAGGCTGTCAGCTCTCCAGAGCCCTCTGGAGCCAAAACTGCTCCTGTGATGGAGTTTTGTCACCTTGATTTGGGGTATTTCTTACCTCTGAGGTCCTGTGCCATGGTTGCTGCAAGCTGGTGGCACATGTGTCTTCACCCTTGCAGGCTGCAGAATGCTGCTCCTGCAACTTTAATTATTTAGGGGGGAAAAGGGAGTCAGATACCTCAGTTTGTAATTATTCCTTATAAATATTCCCTTCTGTCTAAAACCTGCTGATGCCTGCTGCCTCCTCTGGCAGGAGCTGAGGCCCAAGAGCTTAGACATCAAGCAAGAAGAGCTGGGGGACATGGTTGAGAAGGAGATGGCCTCCACCTCGGAGGCGATCGAGGATGCTGTCAGGCGGATAGAGGTGAGATGAAGCTGCAGGATGAGCCACTTTGATGCCTTGGGGCAGCAGAGTGCCCATTGCTCCTTCACCCTGCTCACCCTCACAGCAGCGTGGCATCCAACCCTTCCTCTCGTGTTTCCCAACAGGAGATGATGAGCCAGGCCAGGAATGAGAGCTCTGGTGTCAAGCTGGAAGTGAACGAGCGGTGAGTTTTGAGGGGTGATGTGTGATGGCCACAGGCAGGTTTGTGTCCCATGCCTGTACCCTGCTGGAGTGTGCTCCAAAGCAGGCTGGCTGGTCTCCAGGAAAGACCCATGTTCTAACTGAGAACAAAGCCCCCTTCCCTGGATGCAGCATCAGGGGATGCTGAACACTTTTCTCTTGTTTCCCTGCAGGATTCTGAACTCCTGCACGGATCTAATGAAGGTCAGTACTGCAGAAACCAGTCTGGGCTGTCAAAGACTGCACAAAACTGTCACTTGCCACCACTGACAGCATCAATCCTTCTCTGTAAAACCCCCATCAAACACCAAAGCCTGTTTTCCTTCATTCCAGGCTATCAGGCTTCTTGTAACAACATCTACGAACCTACAGAAGGAGATAGTAGAAAGTGGTCGGGTAAGTCCTCCCCTCATCTCTCTGCACAGGCATGAAATACAGGAGAATTTCCCCCAGTCTGCAGAAACACTCTGGATTTCCTGGTTTTCCCACGTTATCAGCACTCTGGCAGTGCCTTGTTAGAGATGGGCTGCTCAGTCCCGTAGTCTTTGCACATGTTATTATTGCCCTTACAAAACTTTGTTCATCTAAAGATTGTGGCCCAAACTTGCGTGGTTTAAACCAAACCCAGCCCAACTTTGCAGGCGTGGGGTTCCAACACTGATTTTCTTGATAATTATTTGAGCAGGTCAGTAAGAGCAGCATAAAGTGCACAGAAATGCTGTCGATGCCTTGATCTGTGGCTTTAGATGTGAAATTTATATATTGTTATACTTTATACAGGTATTTTATGTGGATTTATGTATTGTTGTGTATTAGACACAAGTTAATCCAGGCCATAATATTCTCATAACAACAGGGGGCAGCAACAACTCAGGAATTTTATGCCAAGAACTCTCGCTGGACCGAAGGGCTGATCTCTGCCTCCAAGGCCGTGGGCTGGGGAGCCACACAGCTCGTGTAGGTACCCCCACCCTGGGATGTTCCTCCTGCTGCACCCAGGGCTGGCTCTTGCTTCTCCAGCACCCAGTAATCCAAAGCATCCCACTGCTGAGCCTTCATGGAGCACCATCACCAATCCCTTGTGGAGCATCTTTGCCAAGTCCTTATGGAGCTTTGTTTGGCTCATTGCTAATTCCATGTAGAGCATCGTAACCTGGGTGGGACCACACGGTCACCCAGTTAGGGATGCCAGTTCCTCCCTGTTTGCAGAACCTGAAATCAAATAATCCATGTCCTGGTTCCCGCTCAGGTGGTTGTGGATGGGGTGGTTGGGATCAGGTCAGGGTGTCCTCGTGCAGGAAATGCGGAGAGTCTTTTGGACAAGGCTTTAAAAATCTCATTACGAAAACAAAATCCTCTCTCTGTCCAAAATGTCTGGATCAAGGCTTTGAATAATTGCTTTGTAAATGAGCTTTAATAATGGTTGGACTCGATGATCTTAGAGGTCTTCTCCAACTTTAATGATTCTGTGATTCTGTAATTACAGACAAAGCTACTGGATCCAGGTCTGGTGCTGATTTGTAGGGATATTAGCAGGAGATGAATAATCTGCACTTGCCTTGTGGTGCAGGGTGTCTCTAACACGATCTCCCTTCTGGCTGTAACGCAGGGAGTCGGCAGACAGGGTTGTCCTGCACATGGGAAAATACGAGGAATTGATCGTCTGCTCCCATGAAATCGCTGCCAGCACGGCCCAGCTCGTGGCTGCCTCCAAGGTGGGTGTCCCAGCAGGATCCCAGCCTGTCTCCTGAAGCCATAGGTTGTTCTGTTCCACAGCATTCCCAGCAATGCAGCCTCCTGGGGCAGGGAGAAGGGAAGCTCTTGCCATTTTCCAATCAGTCCATGATTTTAATCCAGTGTGTCTTCACCTGCATTAATATTCCCACACCCAGGGCTTGCCTTGGAAGTGAAGATGTGCAAAACCTCCCGTCTTGTTATGTGAGGAAAATGTTAATAACTAATAAGAAATCCAAAAATGCGGCTGCGGGAGCCGGAATTGAGGATGGTGGATTTGGGTCTTGCCACCTTCCCTGTTGGGGTGGGTGAAAGTGATGGGTAGAGGTTTCAGTGAGCAGACAGGGATGCAGGTGGGGAGGAGGAGGATCCATAAGGCTTTTTACAGCAGATGGTTTTAAAATGCATATATTTGTGTAAAAAAATATTTATTTAAAAGAAATTTACATTTTTAAGTTATATATTTATATATTATTATAGGTTATATGTAATTATGTAATTATATTAATATAGCATTCACATTTTAATATATATAATTTTATATATATAAATTTTATAATTATATTAATATATAATATAATTTACTATATATCATATAACATCTAATAATATAATAAAATAATATAGTATATAGAATACACTGTTATATAATTCTAATATGATTATGGAATGATTATGTTTTTAATTTTAGAGTTTATATATAGAATGTATATATTTATATGTCAATATTATATTACTTATAAATTAAAGATTATATTGTCATTGTTTATAACTAAATTAATATATTAATATTAATATATTAATATTAATATATTAATAATATAGGCTATAGTTTATTAAAAGATAAAATATAATAGTGTGTTAATATGTATAGTATATTTAAATATATATAAGTTATATATTTATATATAAGTATATATACTTATATATAAGTGTATATATACTTATATATACTTATATACAAATTATATATATTGAAGTAAAATAAATATATATATTATATATAATATATAATTATTTTTAAAAATATAACTATGTCTTCGCTGTGTGCTTGGCTCAGGTGGGAGCAGAGCTGGTTTGGTACCCTGGGGCTGAAGGGCTTTGAAGGGATCACCTTGTCTGGCCATGATGGGATCATTGAGGATAAACCTCCCCATCTGTCCATCCAGCCATCCATCCATCCTTTCCGCCCCTGGGTTTTCATGCCCGAGCTCTGGCATGGGGCGCTCGGTGTCTCTGCCTGGGGCCCCCCAAAGTGTCGAGCAGCCGGGTGGAGGTGCCGTGGTGGCACCCACAGCCACCCCTGTGCCCGTTTGCAGGTGAAAGCCGAGAAGAGCAGCAGGAACCTGGCCCGGCTCCAGGAGTGCTCGCGCAACGTCAACGAGATGGCGGCCAACGTGGTGGCTTCCACCAAGTCGGGGCAGGAGCAGATCGAGGAGAAAGGTGAGGCTTTTGCAAGGAAAAGGTAGAAAAAAACCCACCCCAATCCCTTTCTGGCCCTGGGGAACACCCCGAGGTGTCCGTCCAGCCTCACTTTTGGTGTGTGAGGGTGCAGTGAGTGAGGAGCCCTGCTTTTCTCCACAGACACCATGGACTTCTCGGGCATGTCCCTCATCAAGCTGAAAAAGGAAGAGATGGAAACACAGGTACGGCCATGAGGTGGATTCGGTTCGGCCGCGGGCAGACCTGGACCCGCACACGGCGGGTCCCTTCTGCCCCCCAGCACGGGTCCCAGGAGGGCTGTTTGGGCGCAGGTGAAGGTGCTGGAGCTGGAGAAGCGGCTGGAGGGGGAGCGGGTGCGCCTGGGCGAGCTGAGGAAGCAGCACTACGTCCTGGCCGGGGGCTGCGACGCGGCGGCAGAGGACGAGGACGCCAGGCCGGCACCAGTCCCGCGGCGAGGCATCCTCAAGAAACCCCCCATCGCCCAGAAACCCGGCCACGGGGAGGTAGGGACCCCAGAGAGGGGTGTAAATCAGGGAGGGGGGGGGTGTTCCCAGCATGAGTGACTGATATTTGGCTCTGTCCCCCCTCTCTTTTCAGCCCGAGCGAGACGCCGGCCTGTGCCCCCCTCACGGGGCCAACGTCTAGCGGGGCCCGCCGGGGGTCCCTGGGATCGCGTTGCCTTCGCGCTGCTGTGCCTTCACGCGCGGGGTCTCCTCACCGCCCGGCCTGGAAAAAAACCCAAACTGGATGTTTTTTTTAAAGAATATGTTTTATTTTTTAGGGTTTTTTTTTTTTGTTTTTCTTGGCTCCTATCCGTAGAGCAGCAGGGCTCGCTGTGCTCTCCGGGCAGCGTGGAGTGCCCTCTTCCTTCTCCTCTCCCTCCTCCTCTCTCTTGTCCTTTTCCTCTTCTTCCTCCTCCTCCTCCTCCTCCTCCTCCTCCTCCTCTTCACCTGCCAACTGGCTCTCCCAGTTTAATTTAATTTGGGGTTCGTTTGGGTTAATTTTTTTTTTTTTAAGGACTTTATCAGCACTAGAAGTTTTCAGTAAATGTAGCGCTACTGTACTGCTCAGACCCTTTCTAAGAACTGTGAATTGTTTTTACAGTAGGAAACTGTTGGGCTTTTCTTGCAACCATTTTTTAAAATTCCCTTTTTTCAGCCTGAGGAATAATTTGACTTTGTTTGGGCCATGTGATCAGCCCTCAGCAGGAAAGGAAGCAGAGCTTTTGTAAGGGAAAAGCAGTTACTGACACACACACTGGCAATAAGGATACAAACATTTTTATTTTTTTTTTCCTTTTCTATTTTTATTACTACAGCGATGTCAAGGGATCAGTTGCATTATGTTTTATATTTAAGATAATTAGCAGAATTTAATCTAACCGTGGCCTATGGGGGCCAGGGGATAGAGAAGTCTGCAGCAATAAGGAATTACTGATGTGGAGAGATGCGGGGGCAGAATCAAAATCCTGTCAGCTGTGTCTTCCCTTGGAGCAACTACCAGGATGTAGATTATTAAAGGAGAAATATTTAAAATACATTTGTGTTGCCTTGCTGGAGGGGAGGGAGTCGATGGCACGGGGGGTCTGGTGACTGCAGCAAACTGGCCCTGAGCTCTGTGGGGCAGAGAAAGGCAGTGAATGAACTAAATATGCATAAATATATATATATGTGTGTGTGTGTATAAAAATGTGCATAAGTACACACACACATTAAATAGAGTCCTATCTCTCTATATATGGGAAACCATGTGTATCTATAGCTCTGCCTGTGCCTATCTATATATTTATATGCATATCTGCATATTTTATGTATCTATACTTTCATGCACTATATATAATACACAATAGATTATTATCTATTATATAATTGATTTTTTACAGATAATTATAACATAATTATATGTGTATATTATATGTGCATTTTTGCATATTTTATCCATACTATTATGCACTTTATAATAGGTAATTATATATTATATAATTATATACAATAATTATATTTTAATATTTAAATGTTGTATATAATAATATGATTTTTTATATATATTATTATATATTCTATATTTTTATATATATTATGCACAAAGCCCAGATCAGCCCCTGCCCAGTGTGAGCACAGCTGCCCATGAGTTCCTGGCTCTCGCTGGCAGCCAGGGTGATGGGCAGCCTTGATGGAAATAAGTAGCTTAAATAAATAAAAAGCACTCCAGGTGCAGGATCAGTGCTGCCACCCTGCTCCCAGCCAGGGCAGCCGGTGCCTGCAGCCTCCCAGCTGCTCAGCGGGACCACGCCTGCAGGAAATGGGGATTTGGGTTATTCTGGGGTTCACCAGGACTGAGGGTCACTGCAGCCCTCGGTGCTCTTGGGTGATAGGACTGGAGCATTCAGAGCTCAGCACAAACATCCACAACAGCGTGAACACAGCCCCCTTGTGTTTAAGAGGAGATTTGTGAGGATCTTATTCCTGGTTACCCCCAAAAACAATTGCAATCAAACTTCCTAAAAGCCGCAGTAAAACCCCCAGCTTTTCTTCCCTATGAGTGACAGGAGGCCATAAAGCAGTTAACGAGACTCACAAGTGGCTGTATCTCATTGAAACACATTTATAATGCATTTTATTATTTATTTTAGTTCTGCAGCAGTCTCATGATGGCTCAAGATTTCCGAGATCACACGTCACGAACCAGGCTTTACAGGTTTATGGGCAAATACTCTGGGCAGTGCCACGAGTGCCAGTGCTCATTTCCCAGCTCATTGTATGCATGAAGTGCATTCCCCACAGAAAGGCTCTGGTGTTGATACTGGTGTTGCTGGGCAGGGCAAGCAGCTGGTCTAATCCTGCAAGTTATGTCGAGATCATCTCCAAGCTGAAGGTTTATATCCTTCCCAGCCTTTCCACGAGCCCTGGGAGCAGGTTCTGCAGCCGCGTCCCTCGGGTGACCGTTGTCACATCAAGTGACAATGACACAGCACTGACAGGGGACAGTTTCCTGCTGAGTTTCATTTCTTTCAGAGCCCTTTTCTCTCAAGGAAGTGCTTTCTGCAGTAGCTCAAGGTCTATTTATAGGCAATGATAAAGACATATTTGCTGCGAGACTGACGCCATCCAACCGCTCACACCATCACATTTCATCATGGAAACACTGATTAATCGAGAATGCAAACTTTTAAACTCTCCCTACCAGAAGTCTAGCCACAACTCTATTTAAAGTGAAAAGAATTTGCCATATTTAATGTTTAAAGAATTAAGAAATAAAATGTGGCTTTAAGATTGATGCTATGGGTAAATGTAACTTTTTTACCCCCACTGTTCTCTCATTATCATTTACTTAAAACCACCCAGGCCACCATGTACAAAGTCTCAAGAAATAGCATCCTCTCTAAGATTTTCTTAAGTCTTATACTTTTCTGGAAAGTGTTTGCTATTTATGGCAGACATAAATATCAGAATGGCAACTGTGTATGCAGAGGTTTATTTTCAGACTCCCATCAAGACATCCTGCTGTGCAGCGTCCAATTTGCTAATTACTTTAAAATACCATTTCTGTGTCTGTGGAGAGAGGAAGGTGTTTCACTCCATGTGCTCCTGAGACCAAATTTTAGTCAGTACCTGTAAGAGCCGCAATGGAAAATAACCAAGTTGTGAAACATTACATTCTGCTCCCTTCCACCGGGGTTAGTAAAGTACAATTTACTTTGTTTGAAGCAGCTTTCAAACAGCTTGTTATCAAAACCCTGCTCTCCCCACCCTCTGGCTCCCTCAGCAGCCAAAGCTCCAGCAACCACAAATTAGTTTGAACACGAGCACACGAAGCAGCTGAACTTCAGCAACAACCTCACCACAGAGAGCAAAGTCGACAAGACAGATCGTTGGGGGAAAAAAAGGGCATTGAAATGAAGCACAGAAATAGAAAACACTGCTGGTGCACACTCTAGGAAGTCAGGTTAAAAAAAACCCCCAAACTTCTGTAAAAGTATGTTTTGAAGAGCCCTTGAAAGCACGAACAGCAGCCGCCCTTCGCAGGTGATTTCTGTGCTGTGCCCAACCTGCCTGGCACGAGTTACTTCTGTCTGGGCAGTTCTATATTTAGGGACAGCATTCCCTGAACGACCCAGTTGGAAAAGTGGCCTGGGAAATACAGAAATACCAGCTAATACAATCATTTCACAAATGCCTCATGGGTATGCAGGTTTAAATCACAACAAAAATACGAAACTGGAGTCCCCTCGTACCATCTCTGACATCTGTAGGTGTGAGACAACCAACACACACACCCCAGGCCAAAGGACACTTCCACATTGCTCCACAATCAGCATTTTATCTTCAACTAGGTGATCTCATTCCAGTGTTGAGACCTGGAGCCACTTTGTCACCTCCCATCCTCTCCCACCTCTCTCATCCCTCCTGGGAAGGACCAGCTTCCTTCAGGACTCATGAATCTCTCAGAAATCAGCCCATCCTGAGCAGTGGTTGCTAGAATAATGTGCAACTTTAAGGGCATATAGCAAGGTGTGGGATTAGAATATATGGTGAAACATTTTTTTTTAGCTTTGAAAGAAAAAAATAATTCCTACTCAACACCTACAGGATGTGCAGAAAAAAACCCCACCCTTGAGCAGGTTGGAAATAATGCACTGTGTTAAAAATAGCCTTCAGCTTCCAGCAGGATCCAGGGTTCAAGGTATGCACTGGAAAGTTTCCAGCCTCAGCAGCCTGTGATTTATCCTGCAGGTAGGGGGAAAATGGAGATTTGGCTTTGGGTGAGGTTGAGAGCTCACCACAGGCTGCCAGGGACAAGGTGTCCAGGGGCACAGGCTCAGGAGGAGTCTCTGAAACTCCATTCAAGGCAAAAATCTCAAAAAAAACCCCATTAACATGTCCTGTTTCCAGTGACAAAACCTCAGAGAGGTGCACAGGCAGACCTGTGAAGGACTGTGAGGGATGATTAATGCACAACCAGAGGACTCAAATTACAGGAACAAGGGCTGGGGAAGGATCTACGTGGGCTTGCACAGCCTCCAAAGCCACTTCCAAGAGGGACAAGTCAGGGCCACAGGAGATACCACGGTGTGTCTTTTTTTGTGGCACTTTGCTTTTTTGTGATCCACCCAACTTCTGAGTCCCCTCCCTGGCAAGGTCTGAGCCTACCAGGTGACTTCTTTGCAGTGGGAACAATCTCACCTGGAATGATCTCCTGGGGAAGGACCACCCAAACCCCAGTTTTGGAACATGTGGAGCTGGTACAAATGCTTTGAAGAGCTGAGCTGAAGAGCTGCAGCTTTTCCATAACACCTTCCCCTGCCCTCGCCCACCTGCTCTGCGTCAGTACAGCAGGTTTTCCTCATCTGCACTCTCCTATTTCTGCATCAGCAGAAGGCTATCAGATCCCACAGCCACCACAGACGGGACACATCAAGAAACAATTAAAACAGGGATTTTCTTCCCTATAGAATCGGTTATTCTGCTGCAGGATTTCTATTTCACACACTATTGAAGTGACAGATATCACAGAAAATTACACCAGGTCTTTTCTGCCCTCTGACTCATATTCCTAAATAACTTTGGTTGACTCATTTCTCCCAACTTGGCTGCAATCTAAGATTTTCCTCTCGTAACAAATAAAAGTGGCTCTCTCCCTTCCTTTCAGCTTTTCCAAGTGAAGACTCTGAACATTCCCACTGTTCCAGCTGGCTGTAGGAAACTAAAACAAAACCAAAGAGATTCTACCTGACAAGACAAGGCACCTACCTCAACGTGCAGAACTTTCTCTGAGCACACCCTGGATCAGCTACACACAGAAGGGACTCGCTATATCCAGTCACCAAAAACACAGCCAACAGATTTACTGTGAATAATTAAAGTCATTTTTATGTTCTACATCCACCTACAACTGTGTTTATGCTGCTACAGAAAAACCACCGTTAGGACTGAAAATCATTAATGTGAGTAACTGCAGCCTGATTAAATGAAGGCACAGCGGGAACAGGGCACCAAGAGATATGCTATTTTATTTAAAATCAGAACACAGTAGATTACAGAAAGACTCATTATGCAAACAAATCCACTGTATGTTTCACAACTTGCTCAGTATATAAAACTGCCCCGTTATTAGACAGTCCAGGATCCCAGAGAGGAACTGTTCAGGTGCAGGACAACTCTGCCTCCTCCCCGTTTGCCAGGAAGCTCTGCAAGGAACTGTCGGCTTGAGCTCTGTGTCTACGTCACGATTCCAGTTTGAGAGGGCAGAGAAGTCCCACGAGAGGTCGAGACTGAGGTTGTGGAAGTTGGGGCACTAAAGCCATGACCAGCCTGTGCCCAGGTGCCTCCTGGCATCCCACGAAAGCTCCTGTTCCATCGTCACTCCAGGGTCAGAGCTGACCTGCCTGGATCAGCTGTGCTGGAACAACCGACTGCAGCCTCTCTAGGAGACAGCACTGCCACCCACCCGGGAGTTGGGACAGTTCAGTGCTGATCACCAACCGAAACCCAACCATGGAAAATCAGTCACAACTTACAAAACTGCAGACAAACGACTGGCAGAAGTAATGCCACCCAAAGAGAGCATTTCCAATGCTACCGACACTCTAAAGCCGTGTTACACGTTGTATTGGAGAGATTTTTCTCCACTCCAATTGCTTTGGGGAAGTATATGCTATTTGTAGCAGACATCAAAAATCCTCATTTTATATATATATATACACACACATATATATATATATTTGGCAAGCATTCTGAGCCACCCCCTCTCAAGTCTCAGCTTGCCTATGGCATTTTAATCTCACTATCTTATAAACAGTGCAAATTAGTACAACTCTAAACATCCTAGCCAGAGCAGAACTTATTTATTAGCTATAACAGAACAGGAGAAGCTGTTGAAGGGCAACAGGTTGAAAGCACTGATGCAGCTCTTGCCCAGCTCATCCAGGTTAGTGTTTCAAGTTTGTTGCTGGAAGGATTTAAACAGCTTTCCACGGTCATTTTTCTCCTTTCCCCTTAAACATCACCAGCAGTCAAGTAAATATTTACAGCTTGTGTGCACACACACACACAAATTAATGGCAAAACGTTGTCCATGAGCAGCTGGACTTCAGTTATGAGACTGCAATAACTGAGACACCACATCAGTTACATCATCTACGTTCAAACTTACCCATGGGTGAAGGCAACTAGAAGCTTACAAATAGCAGATACAGCTGTTTGGTTTTTTTTCTGTAGTATGAGGGTGAGTTTCTTTGTAAAAGTCAGTGCTCTTGAAGAGCCCTTAAATCAGAGTTAAGCAATGGCCATTCAAATGATAAAAACGCTAATTTCCTACAATTACAATCACCAGTAGTGATCCTAAGGCACATCAGCCACATGCATATGCAATAATGCATTGTTTTGCTTTCAGACAGAAAAATTGCATTAGCTTTGTCTGTTATTTAGTGTGCACAAGAGTTTGTTTCTTAGATAAAGTATATCCCTGAAAGGTCATTGTTATCACAAAAGTTACCAAAAGACAGAAGATTTAACAAGTAGTAAAAATATTTCTGGACTACTAATACCAATAAAGTTCCATACACAAAACGCAGTGCAAATTCACAATACACTTATCCATCACCTCCGTCACTTCCGAGGACTTTGAACCCTCAGAAAAAAAGTTGGCACTTGATAAGTGTAAAATATACCTGGTTGTTTTTATGGAATCTTAGTAAAACTGATTTGAGAGTGTTTTTGTGTAGCAGGCTCGAAGTAGGAATTTCTGTACTCGGTCACCACCCTGGTAGCCCCCATCCACTTTAATTCTTTCCAGGACACAAACCATTTCTACAGCAGACTTATGTTTAGGATCCAGATACAACAGCTGCCATCCAAATACCAGCACTAAAAGCACAGCAAAATTACTTTGAAACGAGTCATAATTAACCATGCTCATACGAAGCTTCAGTGAGAAAATAATACCAAGAAAAGATATTACACTATTTTTTTAAAAAAAACACATCCTGTACCATCACTAGATTACAGAAAAAAACACACTTTTAGCAAACAAATCCAATGCACGTTGCTTCACAAAATCCCCCATCTCTAAAAACTTGCCAGACTTACTCTGGGGAATTGGTTCAGATGCCAGTAACACTGACCAACCTTCTGCCCTTGGTCTTCAGAAGGCAAAACAAGCCAAGTGACCACATTTTCAGAATCGAGAGCTTCCTGTTATGAGCTTAATTTCAGATTAGTATTTGCTAAGCACCACACTCCAGAAGAAATGATTGAGGGACAGTTCAGGGCCTTATGTAAATTAAAAAATAAATATATCTATTCTGACTGACGGTGTTTGTAGTACAAACTTCCAAACAGTGTAGTGCATTCCAGGACAGTGATACCAAAATGCTCTGAAATAACCAGGGGCTATGACAGATTCTGGACTGATTGGTAACAAATTCACAGACACATTCTGTGCAAACAAGTGTTAAGTTTTGCCTCCCCCAGTGCTGGATTAAAATACCAGCACATGTCTGCACCTTAGGCTTCGAGAGTCACACTGAGAGTGAAATCTGAGCTGTCCTAAAACGCCTCCCCCTCCGGTGGCATAAGTCAAGAACAGATTCTGTAAGATGCAAACAGCCACCATGGAGTTCAAAAAGCTTTTCTGTTTTGCCTACTTGCAGAGGAACGTTAACTGCAAATTCCAGATGGATACACATGCCCAAAACTGCACAACTAAAGGAAATGGGAAGTTAAAAATAGTTCTGCCAAGTGAGAGACAGAGTTAAGGGATAAAATGAAATTGTGAATCTTCAAGTGGGTAATTACATGTGAAAATCCAGTATTTGATTAAGAAAATACCCTGCCTAGATTCCTGGAATCACATGATATCAAAAGCTAAGCACCTGTGTAAAAAAATCACTTGTGTATCCAAGGTGTGGAAAAGGAGAAAAAAAAACAACTGTAAGAAAAAGTCTTAACAGGCAAGGAAATAAAACTGCCTGGTAAAGTGTCTATAAAACTCTAAACTGGCTCTACAAACAGTTTAGTTTCATTTCAAGAGACCAGGACTTTGAGGGTATTGAGCTGTTCAGGAGTGGAAGGAGTGCCTACTTTGATTAGGAGAACTCTTAAGGTAACAACTGAAATGCAGAAACGAAACTCTTGTAGCTTTCCCTGTCCGAAAACCACCCACCGTGCTCTGACAAGAGTTTCAGCTCAGTGAGCTCTGAGGGCGTTGAGCACCTGGCCCTGAATGCAGAAGGGTGTCAAGGGGGTCCAGTGCACGCCCCTTGCCCAGCAGATATGGGCACCCACGGAGAATTCCTTAGAGACACAAACAGCTCCCGTCTGCCACACACACCTCCAGCTGTGATGGGAACACACCAGAGCAGAAGAGGGTGCTGATCTACCATCCCTAAAGAATTCAGAGCGTGACTGGGTTGGTAACGGCAGGAAATCCACCGCACGCGGCTTCCCCACTTGATGGATTCATAAAATTTAGACCCTCTCACCTTCCCATGAAAACCTTGTCATCGCTGACCTCTGAAAACAAGACATCATCACATTTACCAGAGCAATTGCAAACCTCTGTGCCACAGCTCGGCCTTTGTACTCCATTGTGCAAAGAACAGAGGCTTCCCATGGCTAACAGCAAGTCTCTGATGGGGGGGGAAAAGGAAATATAAGCACCAATACAATAAGTCAGGCGCACCGGAACATCTACTGGAGGATAAAGCCAGGATGTGGCGGAAGGCGAGGTGGTCTCTGGGGAAGAACCGGGGGGTACTGTGGTACAAACTGAGATGGGTATCCCGGCTGTGCCACTTGACTCGTGGGCTGAACGTCCCCCGGGCGAGGCGGGAGAGGAGGGTACGGAGCACCTGGATAAGAGAGAGCTGGTCCTGAGCTCATGGCTGCGGTGAACGGAGTAGGGAAGCGTCCTGCTGGGCCCGAGGAGGGCGGGGGGGGCGGTATCCGCCGGGGCACGACGGAAGGGGGAGTGTTTGCATCCGGCTTGTAGGAATCTTGAGGTGCTGGTGTGGCCTCGGGTGCTCTGGGCTGAGCTGGAGGCTGAACCTGAGGAAGTCTCTGTCCCTTCAGCACCATTTCTTGGAGCTTCTCAATCTTCACCCGGCGCAGGTGAGCCAGTTTCCTCTTGCTCTGGTACTCGTCAATGAAGGAATCCAGTGGTATTTCACCATCAAGGAATTTTTCTGCCATATTCTGTCAAATACAGAACAATCTCTTTAGAAAACAGAGCACTGCAACAGAATCTAAATGGCTCACATCCTAAAAATAGCAGCGTTTTGCCTGTGATTTTCCAGCTGGCATATGGAAGATGACTGGCATACTAAGAATTCCGAGCAGAACTTTGAGTTCGTTATTACTCAGAAGCACTGGGAGTTAAATATCACTTTTGCATAAATTTATACCAAAGTAACAGCGGTGAAAACATCTGAATCTCACTCTGAGCATTCCCTCATCGTCAGAGATGGGAATGAAGCAAGGCCAACAGCTTTCCAGATTGCCAGCTAAGCTGAATTACAGCTCAGAGCTGCTTCAGTGCCAGCAGAAACACTGAGAACTCTCTGAGACTCAGCACAGAGAGGCAGATTATTGCTAAGTCAGGTTTAATACTCACCCTTACTTGTGGCTTTGAGTAAATGATGTTTAATAATTGAGAGGTGAACAAACATATAATCACAAAATCCAACTTGTCCTGGGAATGTCTTTTTGTGATCACAACTCAAGGCTAATAAGCAGATTTTTTCCCCCGATATAGTTATAGAAAATGCCTGCAGGCAAATCAGCACCCATTATTCTGAAGTCAGACCACCCCTGGAGCACTGGTATCACAGCAAGTGGTGACCACTGGCACCTGCACAGACATGCTGAAACCCTAATGGAATATTTCATCGGAAACGCTGGAGAAAAAACAGTGCAGGCCCAGTTTTTTATTAGGCTACTAATTGACATTTATAATGAAGTAATACAGATACCAGGCAAACACCATTAAAGAGATTCCACTTGTATACACGATGAGTTTGAAGGCAAAGCCAAGGGACTAAAGGGCTTGGCTTTCTTTTCTAAAATGAGCATTTTCTCTCTCAAACTTCAAAGATGTTAAGAGTGAAAAACGACTCTGATAAAAAAAAAAAAATCACTAGAACCAAATGGCTGCTCACCAAAGTTCAAAGCAAAGACCAGACCATGTTCTTATAAATATCCCTTAGTGTACACCATGCTCAAGTCTGCACTGCAGGAATGGACTCTGGGAGGTTCAGCAATGGGTGTAAGTGGTAGAACTGGAGTGTTGTGTCATTACCTCTGTGTCTTCCTCAATCTTTGCCCCCTCGGTCTGCAGCAGAGCCAGCAGGGTCTCCAGGGAAGCGTTGCTGGATTGTCTGTCTGTAAGGGCATGGAAAGAACACAAAATGACAGTGGCTCTAAGTGACTTCTAACCACAGCCCCAGACAGCACAACAATCTCTGAGGCACAGAGGTACAAGCAGCAAGCTCCTTGTTCTAGGCAGGGTGTTCTACAGTAAGAAATATTGTAAGAATATTGTCAGAGTGCAAAGAGCTGACATTTAATTACAGTGATACATTTATAACACCAAAAGCCAAAGCACTTCAGCAAGTGCAGAATCAGATGTGCAATACTTCACGATTCTGTATGAACTGAAAGGTCAGTGCAGTATTCTGTTTGATTTATGATTAGTCACTGAAAACTCAACTCGTGGTTTTATCAAGGTAAATGAGTCTAATAATTGAGAGAAGAGCAGGTCAAGACCGGGTAGGTAACCACACAGTAACAGAAAGAACCCACAGAATCTGTCACCAGGCATAACAGACACTTAATAAATCATCACAAGTGTGATCTAGTTCAGAACTACACGGGAGTGACATTTCACTTTGTACCCTAATTCACAGAGCTAAAAATGAGACACCGAGAACCAAACAACAAACAGGCAACAGCTTTACATTCACTTAGAAAACAGCAAATCATAACTGTCAACAGCAAGTGTTACCTAGTTTTGTTTTCTTTATCTGGTATGCTTCAAAAAGAACCTGTAGCTCTTGATATTTTTCAGTCAAATTTGATTTCAAAGACTCCAACTTTGGCTGGTACAAGAGATTTCCTTCTGCCAGGCTGCGGTTGCTGGCGAGAGTCATGTCCTTGCTGTGCTGAACATTTTGGGCCTGGAAAGAAATAAATTTTTTTTTAAAAGTGCATGAAATAACAGTGAAATTGTTCAGCAAGACAATATAAAAATTTGAAAACTTTTAGATAAAGAACGACAGTAAAAATGAGCGCTGCAGGAATTGAACCTGCAACTGATCAGTAAATGATGAACACTGACAGATAAAGCAACAGTTGCTCTCTAAAAAGATCTGAATTCCAGCAGTGAGATGCAATGAGTGCAGCAGAATGTCATCCCTTATCTTGTTAACATGCAAAAAACAAGGACTGCATCGTTGCTGTTCCTTCTCCAGAATATTCTTCCCCAACTGTGTTGAACCAGTCCTGGATTAATGCCAAAAGCTTTTTTTTTTTTCTTTTTTCTTTTTTTTTTGGGTTTATTCCTTCTGCTTAACATTTCCTATCCTCAGGACATTATTCCTACAGAACAAATGACATTTGTCACAAGCCCAAGATTCAGCCAGATTCCAGTTTGCTCACACTCACACAGGCACAGGATTTTATTCAAGACATCCTCCAGGAGCTTTGGGAAAGCTGAGGGTTTGGGGGAGTCTGTCCCGGGTGTCACATTTGATTCATTGAAATATTCAGACATCAAAAGGGAAAGAAACCAAAAACCAAGGGATCTGATTTCAGATTTTCACTCTGAATCAACAAGTGGAACAGTCTTCCCACTGGCATGACATAACTCTATTAAGCTGCCTTCGAAAACCAACAAAACTTGTGGTGCCCTTTTTGTGACCTCCTCCATCAATTCATCCCTTCCAGCCCACCTGATCCCTGTTTAGCTCCAAACAGATCCCATTTACAGACCCTGTACATCAGTCAGTGCAAACACCAGGGGCTTCCTCCTTCCACACTGCTGGGTGGATACAGAGCCACACCTCACAAACAGGAAAAGAGGAAACCCAAACGAGCTGTTTAAAAGCCCCAGAGAAGGACAGGAGCAGAATTCAGGTGTTTTTCCAAGGGTAGCAACTCTCTTTGAAAGCAATTACTTCCTTTTGAAATATTTACACGCTACTTTAACTTGCTAAATTCAAAATTGGCTCAGTGCTACTTAAACACACCTTTGCCCCCAGATACTGCTCTTCAAACACCAAAGTTTTACTCTCTTTCACCCTGTTTTTGCCAAACCACTTTAAAAAATTCAAGGCAAGGATAATATTAAAGTCCTAAATTCTACATCAACCAAAATTCTACTCCAAGTTGTGAAAATTGGAAATTGTTCTTTCAATATTGTTTTGCCTTCTAAAGGTTCTCACACCAAGCCTAAATAACCTTCCAGCCTATGTTCATGTTCAATTTAAACCCTTTCCAAGAATCAAAGGAAAAACCCCTCTTCTTACTTTTGAACCCAATGCAAAATAATTTAAATTAAACTGGTTCCCATTTGTTTATTCTCATAGGATCCAATCCTGATAAGACTGTTGCTTTCAGAAAGCTGAAAAATTTACATCTTTTCCAAACAATTATGAAGAGAATTAAAATACATGGGATTTAACAGCTTAATGACTGGCATCCAGCTTCTTACCAAACACCTGTCACCACCACTGCCAGCCAAGGAAGGTTGTGTGCAAAAAGACTGATGGTTTCTGGTGCCTTTTTCACCATTTTAATGAGTTCACCACTTGCTCCCAGTGACTCCAGTTTGCTCTGCTGGTTGTATTTTCGCTGCTTGCAAGGCTGATATTCTCATTTCAAAGGTGCAGAGTCGGTGTGGAAGGACCAGTTTAATGAGGGAACTTTGATCTCTCATTTAGGATAAAGGACATTTACTCAGGAGAGAGAAGAGCCAGTGGACACAAACTTATAAACCTTTCAAGGGCACAAGTCCCAGGAAAGGGAAGCTTTTACTGAACTCAGTAAAGAGGAGAAGGAAGACCTGATGTTGTCTCCTCAAGTATCAGAATGTCTCTCAACAGGAGCAGGGAGAAGGAAGAAAATGTTCTATAATGATTTGCTGAATATTTTTAAATCATTTCAAATTGTAAATATGAATAAATATCAGTATGACATAATGTACCTGACTTTATAGTATAAACAAGGAAAATATGACTAATATGACCTACCTCTACCTAAGGCAGAGTGACATCCTGTCCTGTCCTTTGCATGTGGGATCCAGTAATTATGGAATAGCCTAAACTGTAGCAAAAGCCTTAAAAATACTTGTTTTAAACTAAAAGAAGTTATTCATAATTGCAGTTTAAGTTACAGTGTTTGAAATGACACGGGACTTAATGACTCAACTTTTTCCGTATTTCAGCGGTTCTAAGAAGGGCACTTTTTTTTTTTTTTTTTTTAACAAGAGTTGAACAAAACCATGACTGACATTGAATAATGAATTCAAGTGTCACTCCTGAAGTCTTCACTTCCAGCATTAGTCTGTGTCAAATTTCTGCTAATAATGGACACATGGAGAGATGAGAAACTCAAATCTTACCCAAAGTCATGAGAAGAACCAGTTCCTCAAACACAAAGTAAACTTAGGAATGATGCTTAATGAAACTTAAGGAGGAGCTGGTGAAGACCCATCCACCTGTCCAGAACATTTAAATACTTCACACCTCTGAAAGGATTTTGAAGTCTGTGGGACAAGTGAGTTCTATTTCACAGCAAACAGAACAGATATAATCCCACAGCAAAGCGACTTGAACACAGCCAGGATTTTACAAACCAGAATAATCTCTGGCACTGGTGTTGATGTCTGTGTAGGAAACTTTCTAGCAACTGTTCCCCTGCATTGGGAAGTTAAGTCAAGGAATCAGAAAGCAACCACTGTGAAGTTTGCCTGAAGAGCGCCGTAGAAAAACTGTCAAAAAATGATGACTAATTTAAAACAAAACAAAAATAAAACAGTTGCAAAATCATCCAAGGGTCAAAGGCACAGTACAGCATGAGCAGTCTGTTAAGGTTATCAGTGCAGCACAAAGCAGGCTTTCAGCATCCCTTCACAGCTTCCCACAAGCCTAAGACGAAAGCTGAGGAAGGAGCAAATCCCAAAGATGTTATTTTGCTGTCAGATGAGCACTAGGACAAAAATGTGCATTAGCAGGGAACTGCTCCTGCACTGGATGTTCACCTGCCCACTGGAAGTGCCAGGAAAAAAAGCTATTAAGAGAAATCAGCCAGGAGCATGGGAGTCCAGCAGAATTCCTAGCAAGACTCCTGAGGTCATGAGCACTTCACCAGGCAGGAAACACTAATCTGAAACCAGATGAAGAAATGCCAGCCAGAATCACAAGACACAATGAGACAGGACAATATTAAAGAGAAGATATGCCTTTTTTTTTTTTATTATTTTTTAAACTGCTAAGCTCTCACTATGAATTCTGAATGGGACAAATGGGACAACAATACTGAGCTGATTGTAACAGGATTTTCATGGCACAAGGATGGCCCACCACTGAGCAGAGAACTCAACTGCACGCTGCAAGAAAATGAAGCCATGGACACACAGAGGTTATAAAAGACAAAAATCGTGGGTTATGCAGCACTTCCAAACTTAAGCTGCTTAAAAAATGAGTTTCTTTCACAGAAATAATTTGAATAATTTTATTCAAGGATTTATTTAATAAGCACTTCCAAGAAGAGGTAGCAGCAACTTCTTTGGGCATTGAGATTCTACTACTTCCATCAGCTGCAGCCTCGTTTCATCCCACTTTTAAAAAAGGAAGAAGAATGCTGGGTAAAACTAAAGCAGAACTAGTACCAGCTTAGCAACATTTGTACTATAAATGTTTATCACTCACACCAAAGTACTGGTTTGCAGCAAGAGTTATTTGTGTAAAACGCTGGGAAGCGTCACCCCGGTTCATCCAACAGCACATTCCCAGAACTGAGTCCCAGGATGCTGAGCAACTGCAATCCCAGCTACAATCCCACCAAGTCCAGCAAGTGCTGCTATAATTATAAGCTTCCTTGGCCAGTAACACAGCGAGGAGTCTCTTGGTACCTTCGAGAAGAAGTCTCTTAAGGAGCTATAAATAAAAGCAGCTTTGTGTGGCACCGTTTTAATTGCTTTCTCCATAGGGCACATCCACGTTGGGTTTGGGTTTCTCTAACCTTTATCATTCCCACATTCACTTTCACATACTTGTGACTGAGGAATGAAACATGCAGTCACACTGCAGAAGTAGAAGGATGCACAGTTGGAGTGTCAAATTAACCCCTGAAACAGGAGCTGACAGGTGCAGAGTAGGAGAAGAGGGACTTCTTTTACAGCAGCAGATTTAACAGTGCTTTTTCATCATGGACTGGTGAATAACACACCCCCCTACCAACATCTGTTGTGTAATAAATATTAAAACATATTGCAAAGTAATTAGCTTGGCTAAATTTGGCTCTTCTGAGTACTTAAGTGTTAGCTTTAAAAAGCGACAAAATGAAGCTCAGAGGGTAAACTGCAGCTCCTAAACATTTATTGCAGAGGGAACAGACACCCAGCCCTGCAATTTGCATTCATCAGACACAGGCAGGTTACTCATTTGATGCTCATCTGGAAGAGAAAAATCTATAGTTGTCACCAAGTCTAATCCCTAACTTTGCCACTAAATTTCATGTTTGGCCAACAAGAACATAACCACTTGCACAGTGTGGTTTTAGGACAGGAGTGGGAGTCCAAGAAATCTGGGCATGAATACACAGAGTTTAACTTGGATTTTCTGCCCTGCCTGATCTTTTCAATCAGTTTTTGAGAAAAGGTCTCTGCTTAAAAATCCCCTCTGTGCTTGCCAGTGTACTCTGAAATTCTGGAATGAGAGGCAGCCAATACATTTCTGACTTCTTGATTTCATATAATTAAGGTATTGAAGAGAGGATAATTTTTGGCAGTGGAACTTCAGCAGTCAGTAACACAATGCTGCACTGTTACAAAAAGGGATGCTCCAGGAGATCAAAAGAAAACTCATTTTCACAGAGAAATTCATCAAATTACCCCCAGTGTCAGGTCACAAATTCTCTCATCTGTGCTTTTTAGAGTCATCGCATCGAGATTCACTTTTATAAACAAGTTACTTTTATGACCCTGCCTGGCAGGGGATTTGGAACTAAATGATCTGTCAGGTCCCTTCCAACCCAAACTGTGATTCTCTATCTCATGAAGATGAATACTGCAGATGTACTACAGAGATTACCCTGAAAGGGTTATTAAAAAAAAAAAAAAAAAAAGCCCTCCTCGATTTTAAAAGACTGGGAGTACCAGACAACTCGCTTCCTTCCTCTTTCTAACAGACAAGATGCTCCTTGTTCAAGCACTAAAAGCCTGAACAGAGGTTGCAAAACCAACCTCAGAGACAGGAAAAGCAGCAGTTCAGCTCTGAGGCCACAGTGTCACACACCTGAGGACACAAGTGTGGGTGCACATCACCCCAGAAACGGGAGTGTGTGAGTGGGCACACACAGATACACACACACAAATCCTGCTCAAATGCCACACAGGAATACGTTCCCTTTAAGGCTGGAAGTGCCTGGTTTTAGCTATCAGCACGAAAGCCGAGTGGTTTTCCAAATCCTCCTCTCTGTGAGCAAAACACTGGGGTTTGAGCTGGGTTTCCCTTGCAACAAGGAGAACAAAGGGTTTTTTTCAATTATGGAATGATCAGCTTTAGCCAACTTTGCCACTAAAAATACAAGTGACCTCACAGAAGTGACTCAGGAATCGTGATTTAACTGGCATGTCACAGGAAAATCAGGAATTTAAGGAGTCTGGAATAACCCTACAACATAGATAGATATGGAGTGACAGCCAAGCAGCAGTGAAGTCACCATGGTTCCTCCTTAATACTCAGGATTTCCCTCTCTCCCTCTTCCTGCCACACTGAAAGATCAGGGCTCAGCAGCAGAAGCTCAGGCACTAAACAACTCAGTGAAGGCAAAAACAGAACGAGGAAGAAATATTCAAGCATGGCCAATTCTTTCCAAGGTGAGTAAACACATTTCTAGTTGAACAGACTCCAGTAAAAGCCTCCACATCCAATAAAAGAGGATTATGCCAGACAGCAGCACAGCCATATTTCCACACAGCCTGAGCACCTCCAAACCCCACACTCTCCAAACACCACAAAATATTCCCTGGGGGCCTGGAGAACTTTACTCTACAATTTAGAGCCCTTCTGATGCCAACTAAAGAGGAAAACTGGAGGGTCAAACGGAGAATATGGGCTGGTTGTGCCCATGGGTGAGAGAGGATCTTTGCTCCTGAGGTCGTGAGGTTTTCTGTCACTTCTGACCTGCACTCTTCGGTGCTTATTGACAAATCTGAGCCAGGCTTTGTGCTCCTGTCCCTTGTCAGGGGTCACACTGAAACCAGCAGCGCTGCCCCGTTTATATCTTTACAAAGTTAAGCCCATTATAACCCACTGGCTCTCCCTAAATAGTTTTCATAGAGCAGGGTTCCCCTGTCCCCAGCAAACCACGGGGCCTCCGAGGTCTCTGCATGTTTTACTCACCACAGCAGTGCCTGTTTCTTCCAAGTTCTCAGAATATAAACTGTTCTGCCTGGCCCCCTCTCACAAATCTATTGACACAAGGTTCAAAATATAAATTGTTGCATAATACAGCAAGTAAATTCCCCAGGACACTTCATTAACTCGGCCTCAGCCTTCACTGGGCCTCTCCATCTGTAATACTTTGACAATTTGGCTTGAGGGGATCCAGAACGGCTTCCTCAGAAGCACCAAAAGGAATCTTAGTTCGAGGGAACACAATTATAACTGATTTTGCTTAATAAACCAAGCTTCTTTCTCAAGAACACACTGCCCCCCTTTTTTTTTTTAATTTTTCCCTGGGGCTTTTGTCCTCAAATTTTAACCAACAAAACCAATAAGCGCAAGACCCCGAGAAGCACAGCGCATTCCTTTCTTTTAAAGTTCTCCTAGAAATGGTTCCATCTTCTTTGCCGTTCGCTGACCACACAGCGAGAGCCTTTCAGGCACATCTGCGGCCAAATAAACCCAGAACAGTCTCCTATCAGAAATGCAACACTGGCACACAGAACAACTCGTTAACGACAACCACGGAAAGAAAACAGGCTCCCATTCCGAGAAGGGCAGATTCAAAAGAGCGACTTAAAGAGTCTGACACACTGACAAAGGCGCTTCGAGCAGGCAAAGCAAGGAGGAGAAAAGCCCGACAGCCCTGGCTGCGCCCGGGGCACACAGAACCCTCTTTCACATCGCTTTGGATTCGCCCTGACAAAACCCAAGGCGCAAAACCAAGGGTCGTGCGGACGGAAAAGCCCAGCCCACCTCCGGCCCTGAATAATTTAATTTAATTTAATTCAGCGTTTTCAGCCCGGCGAGCCCCCTCACCCCCCTGCCCTGGCACCCGGCGGGCACCGATCGCCCCACGGCGGGGCAGGGAACAAAAGGCCGGCAGGGAAAGGGGAGGCAGGGAAGCGAAGGGGCCGGCAGGGAAGGGAGAGGCAGGGAAGGGGAGGCAGGGAAGGGGGAGGCAGGGAAAGGAAGGGGCCGGCAGCGCTTCCCGCAGCCCCGGGGGCTCCTCACGCACCCGGCGGCTCCGGGAGCGGGGGATCATTTACCAGCCCCCAAACACCCAGCGGCCCCGGCGGGCTGAGGGGGTGGTGACCCGGGGAGAGACCGCGGCCGGGGGGTTTATGAGGCAGCCCCTCAGAGCCCCTCGCAGCCCCTCAGAGCCCCTCACCTCCTCCATCTCGCGGGCCATGTCCTGCAGCTGCTCCTCGTCGTCCAGCAGCGCGCTGAGCTCCTGCAGGCTCAGCGCCTCCAGGCGCCGCACGTCCAGCGCCATCGCGGCCCCGATCCCGCTCCCGATCCCTTCCTTCCCTCTCCCGATCCCGCTCCCGATCCCGGCCCCAATCCCGCCTCACACCGGAAGTGCCGCCGCGCTCTCGCCCCGGCCCCGCGGGCACCGCCCTCAGCGCCCCCTGCCGGGAGGGCGGGGCGGGGCGGACCGCGGGGGCGGGCGGGGACGGAACCAAAGGGGTCCCGGGGGGGGGTTAAGGGTTGTGAGAGGCGTGTGGGGTGTGTGGGGTGTGTTGGGTGAAGCCCCTGATGGGGGGCGCTGTGGGGTGCAGCCCTTGTGAGGGGTTCCTGGGGTGCAGCCCTTGTGAGGGGTTTCTGAAGCCGGGGGGCAAAGCCGGGCAGAGCCTCGCACAGAGCGAGCTTTGTGCGCCGCCTCATGTGATGATGGTGCCCTCGAGGTGCTTGGAGTCCCGAGGGATCGCAGGGTCACTGAACCCAGCCGGTTGGGATAGACCTCTAAGATCATCGAGTCCAACCTGTGAGCGATGCCCAATCTTGTCAACCAGACCATGGCACTAAGTGCCTTGTCCAGTCTTTCCACAAACACTTCCAGGGACAGTGACTCCACCACCTCCCCGGGCAGCCCATTCCATTACCTAATCACCCTTTCCATGAAGAAATTCCTCCTGATGTCCAACCTGAACTTTCCCTGGCACAGTTTGAGCCCGTTTCCTCTCATCCTGTTCCCTGGGAGCAGAGCCCAAACCCCCCATGTCCTCCCTCCTGTTGCAGAGTTGCAGAGCCAGAAGGTCCCCCCTGAGCCTCCTTTTCTCCAGGCTGAGCCTCCCCAGCTCCCTCAGCCATTCCTGGTGCTCCAGACCCTTCCCCAGCTCCATTCCCTTCTCTGGGCTTCCTCCAGCACCTCAATGTCCTTCCTGAAGTGAGTGGTCCAGAACAGGACACAGCACTCAAGGATGGCGGGTGCTGGGACAGCTGGGGGGTTGGACATCGCCATCCCCACCATTCCCAGTGCTCCTGCCTGGAAGTGTTGTAGGCACTCTCGTCCTCCTTTTGTTCAAAACTCCACAGCTGTAAATTCGGAAGGAAAATCAGTAGAATTATTTAACTCGCATTTCCTAACCCATTTGGGGCTTGGCTAGAGTAAATCTCAAAAGGGTGATTGCATTATTGTTCTCAAGCCTAGGCTGAATTGCTATTTAGGTTAAAAATAGCTAAAAGTCTTATATTGCCAAGCTTTGGTGCTAGGTCGTTTTGTCTGCATTAAGCACGTGCTTCTTCAAGAGTGAAGGTCAATAAATAATCTGTCAAAGATGTATTTCATGGTGAATTTGAATGCTTTTGAAATGTAATGTAGGAAAAACTGCATCAGTTAAAACACCATACATTTTGTTCTTCTGATTTATATCAGTCAAGTCACCAGCTCTGTAGTAGGCACTGTGTGATAACCCTGAGGAGCAGCAGCTCCCCAATTACCACTGCTGTTAGCAGAGCTGATAAAGACAATTATGCCTGGAAACAATTAATTGTGTTAACAGAGCCTAAGTTACATGCATCAGTGACAGGCACCACCTTCCTGGACTGCTTTTGTACCTGCGTGGGTGTGGGTGTGCTCGTTTCCGTGTGTGTAACACCACAGAGAGCCAGAACGGGAATATGAGCCAAGGGAACAGGGTAGGGAATGGATATTTGGAGTGGATATTTTGATCATACTAGAAAAAAAAAATCCATATAGTGTCTGAATCCATCACTGATGCAATGATGTTGCAGTCACATTCAGGAAGGGGCCCAGCAGTTCCTGGCAGGACAGAGCGATGATGTGGCAGCTTTATGGCTGTTCTTTTGTCCTATAACTAAACTGGGCTCCCCACACCTCTCCCCCCCCACCAGAAGCCCTCTTTGCCATTATTATCCACAGGTAACAACAGCCAACAAGGTGACCCTGCTAGAGGGAAGCCTTCCAGGCCTTCTGGCTGCTCACTCTACGGCCCTGATGCAAACTGAGTGTACTCAGACGGATATAAGAGCGCGGTGTTTGCGCAGCAGGAAGCTGAGCTGAGCTCGCTGCGGGTGGGGAGAAGGTGATTAGAGATACGGGCATGTGTCCACTCATCCACCTGGACACACCTGCCTGTTGCAGGTATGTGCTGTGCTCCAGGTGAGTCAGCAGCTGTGCCCCCTGGCAGTGGCACGGCTTTGCACAGTCACTACAGCCCGACCTGGTTATTTAAAACCGGTAGATAGTCACCCTGCCAACAGGACAGCGCATACCCTGTATTTGCACATGCCCAACGAGCAGAGAGAGTCACAGTCTTGTGTTAAACCTGTTGTAAATCTCTACATGCAAACACACGTTTAGATACATGCACAAACAGGGGAATTAGTCGAGGGATTAAAAGAAGCCCTTTCTTCCCAGGAACGCTGGTGATTTGAACTTCATACCATAGCTAAATAAACGGTTTGGGGGGAGTGTGGTTTAGAAGAGTCTGACTCAGCTCCATGTTGTTAATCTAGTTTTACCACTGCCTTGCTGTGTGATCCTGAGTGGAGCTCTCAGCTTCTCTCAACCCTGGTGCCTTTTGCTTAAAAAGAGGAATAATAACTGCTCAGTTTGAGGTGAGAGTGGAGAGGAAAAGTTCACACTGGATAACGCCCATAGAGGTGTTGTGAGTGAGACTCTCTGGTGGAGAGCACTACAACATGATAATAATTGTATTGTCAATATGCTGTTGGGAAAGGTGGTTTAGAGTCACCTAAGGAGCTTTTCTGTAGCTACCTAATTTTTGCTTATGTTGCATGGGGTTGGTGAAAGTTTACTGCTCTGGACATCGAGGACTGGATTATTTGAATTAGCCAGTGCTAATCTCTATTAAAATTAGAAGCTCCATAATGCAGAACAATGAAGTTCTCCCAAAATGCACTGGAAGAACAACTCATTTGTGCTCAAGTACAACATACATTGAAAATCCCACTTCTTCCTGTGTAGATAATTTGGGTTCTGGGGATTTTGGAGAGGAGTCTACATTAAAAACCTGGTCTGCTTTCAAGCACTTTGATCAGCACTCGCATGTGATTGAGTTCTCCAGTTGTTTAGAAAAGGAGCTGAGGTTGAGCCAAGATAGGGTTCAGCTGCTTTTGTATAATTATATTTTCTATTTGGACAGATAGGAGACTGCCTTCCCATTCCCCAGTCTTCATGAAACATAAAGGTTTTGTGACAGCACATCACTTGGACAGAATATGAAGGATTGCAGATTTAAAGCAGGATTTTGGACTGTAGGGATTATCAAATATTGCAGTGCTGCAGGCTGAGATTTATCATCTCCCCAGTCCTAGTTCCTATTTGCCTTTGCTGAAATTCTTTTGAAGGGTGACAGCATTCAAGAACATTAAAATTGTAAGCAGACCAAGTACAGAAGTCAAGATTTCTTATTACAGGAGAAATTGAACAAAAATATTGGGAAGATTACAGTGGAAACCATGTCATGGTGAATGAGGGCTCAGGCTTCAGTCTTGGGGAGAACTAGCATCCAGGCTAATTTAAATAGGATGTTAGATTTTTTTTTTCCTATTTAAACTTGCTCTTGGATTTCCTTCTGTTACCTCATATCCTTTTACGGTCAGTAGCACTGTACTCATGCATATTTATTAGATTCAGACATATTTTGCAAGTCACCTTCACAACTTATTTTCTTTTCCTGGAAAAACTGGTTGGTTACATACACACTCAATTTGCAAATCTAATCTTTGGGTGCATATTAACCCCTATTAGTCTGGTTGCTTAATGTGCAGATAAGTTTCCAGGCTTATTTGCAATTTAACTTCCTTCTATATAATAATGACAGCCCATAATTCTGTTTAGATTTCACAATCCAGGTTCCTTCCCGCATGGAAATGACCTGCATATTCAGCATTCCGGGGGAGAAACAGCCCTCCTGTTTTTGAGATCTGCTGTCTGAGAGAGAGCAGGAATTAAGTGTTTGTGCTGTACTCCTTCCTTTCAGGGAGCCACAGGTGGGAGGAGCAGGTTGATGTACCTGTACATATTTGCTTTGCCTTAAGCTCACAGTGAAGCTAGAGTAGAAGAGGCAGATCCTATTTTTCCACCCCAGACTAAGACACATCTCTGACCCTGAGCTAGAAACACTCTGTCTGTTTGCTTGTGGTATTTCCAGACCTGCTGAGGGCCTAGAAAGCTCAGCCACTGACACACACACACAGTTGCTTATTGAGGCAGAGGTTGGTGTGCCAGGGGACAAGTTGTTGGAATAAACACAGCTGTGTTTTTTCCATCACCGTGTTCTCATTTACAGTGTCAGTCAGCCACAGACCCTGTCTGTGCAAAGGTAAATACATATCCCAGGGGAATCCCTGGAACTGCAGGATCTGCTCTTGAATTTCATCTTGGACAGGGTTCTCCGATGTTTAAATCAAATAAAGCTGTGGTTGTACCTATTACAGGGAATGGTTAGAGCTTATTAATACTGGGGAAAACAACCTGCCATGGGATGTACAGTCAACCTTTTTGCCATCAATTGTTCTTTCAAATTGCTTGCAGTTCTGCCTTGACAGTCTTCTAATCTGTGACCCTAAACAGAGTTTCAGATGAACCTCCCCAAGTTCCCTGTGAAGACTTTTCCCTTCGAGGAGAAGAAACTTTTTATCTCCACCACTCTGAGAAGCTCTTGAACTGATTTTGTTCATGTTCCGCTGTAAATGTCAACTCTGGGCAAAGCCACAGCCCCAGAATACTACAGTTTAGGGTTTCAGAGGGAACAGTGGCTGTGTTTCCAGGAGAAGAGCCTCAAACACAGACTGCCCACAGGCAGCCAGGCCCAAGGGACTGGGCAGCTCCAGGAAGCAGCTCCCTGTTCCAGCACTGGAACAATTCCCACTGCTGCACTGGAGGAAGCACATCTTTACTGCCAGGCTTAGTCTCGCTAATGGGCATCTCTGACCCCGATTTTCACTTCAAAGAGAAGTCATAGTTGGAATGATTTAGAAAAGCAGGATTTTCTCTACAGTGGCAGGGTTTGTACGGGGCCAGCAGAAATATCTGCATTAGATTAGTGCTGCTGGATCCCCAGTGGCGTGTGGAGCTCCCGCCCATCTTCCAAAGCCATAGGAAAACCCTCATGGCTTTAGCACACAGGCAGATCCACTTGTCACACGCCAACAGCACAATGAAAAGGACCTGTTCGTGCCACCAGATGAGAGGCTCAATGGAAAAGCAGCCTTGAGCTATCTGGATGCAGAAGAAAGAATTCATCACCTGTGGCAATGAACAAAGTCAGGCCCTGTTATCAGCTTGGACTGGTGCCACCAGCAGAGACAATCTGCTGTTTCCAATGTGTCATTTCAGTTGTTGCTGGTTGGACCTGACCTGGGAATACAAAGCTGGGATCATCCTCACAACAGGCTTGGGAAGCAGGGTTCCCTTTCTGAAATTCACTGTAGTCTTCGCAATAAAACCAATCTGATTGTATGCTCCAGTTCCCTTTTTGCAGCACTGCCTGGGAGGGACACACAGGATACAATCAAATTCTCTTTCCTGGCATCTCCTCTACTAAGGAGCATTGTCCTGCCAGCACTTCCCAGGGTGACTTGGCTTCCCTAGTTCCCAGGTAATCAAATTTGTTTTTTCCTCCCAGTTTTTCAATTAAGCAGAAATTAATTCCACAATCCAGTGGCCACATTCTGCTCCCAGGTACTGATAAAAATGCAGAATTAATTACTTGCCTGCCAGCACTGGGTGGAACCCCCAACCTCCTCATACCCACAGTGCAAATTTTCATCAAGCAGGAACACATGGCCATTTACTGAAGGAGTGAATTGAGGAGTTCAGAGCAGCACAGAGATTTCCTAAGCGGAGGGAGAGAAGACAAAAAGACATCTTGTTCTTCCTCTGAGGACAGATTTTTATCATCTCACAAAAGCAAGCACATGAAAAGATTCTAGTCATGAAGCGCTGTGCTTTGAGAATGGGTTGGACTGCCTGTCCTTCCATGTGAGGCTGACTCCGAAGGGGATCTGGGATGAAAACGAGTTATTCAAGGGGTTATACCAACTGCTGGGCTCGCAGCCATTATCAGAGGCTGAAGTCTTTTACATACCTTGTTCTCTGCAGGTTCTTCTTGTCGTTCCCTGCAAGGGAGCCAGAACACGTGTGGGGTGCACCTGCATTCAGCCGTGGTCTCAGATGAATATCGTCACCTTGAGAATCCAGAATGCAAAAAACCACCCCCACACTACAGGAGCTCGACGTTGAGTGGCAGAGGTAGTATTTTATTTTTTGAGCATCCCTCCTCAAGGACACTAAATTTAGAGTTTGTAAAACATCACTAAATGAAAACAAAACATCGCCAACAACAAAAAATGCAAACCCGCTGAAAAGGAAAATGCAGCAGCATTCAAGTATCAGAAAACATGAGAGCTAAAGTGCTTGAGAGAACTTCTTAACTATGTATGCAGAGTCTGAAGTCAGTGTTCCCCTAGAAATGCTATTTTTTTTCAACAGTATCTGCCTGGCTGCATAGGATTTTTCACCAGTCTATAGCAGGGCAACACTACAAAGCCAGAGCCATTACCCCCAAAGGACTAGGAGTAACACATTTCTTTCTATCCCTCACACTAAAATAAACTATAGTCAAAGAAACACGTTATAAAGTTCAGGCAGCTGAAGTTGGACTTCAAGGAAAGTGACTGTACGGATTTCCCATGCAGTGAAGTCGCTAGCACGGCCTGAAGCTGAACAAAGCTTTGGTGGGATTTATAAAGTGCTGTTTTTTAGTGTTTTATGCCTGTCTTCAGTAATGTTTTTCTCAAACCAGCACCGGGGTTGTGAGTTAAAAAAATTCTGAGATAACAGACCAATTTTCAGTGGATGCTGGAGCCAGACAGACATTGCACAGTGCACACAAATTACATTAAAAAACAACAAACAAACCAAACCAAAAAAACCCCAAACCCCAAAACCTAACCCAGTTATGGTAAAACGTTTCATCCTTAAAAACAAACACCCACCAAGCACCAAGAGCAAATCTGAAAGTAACATCTGCCTCCGGTCCCCTGGCTTGTCCCAGCAAGGATGGATAATACATGATACAAGCTCAGCAGCAATGGTTGGGAGCCTGAGCCTGCAGGCACTCAGTGCAAAACTCTCCCGGCATTCAGCTCCATGGGAGTGATCCAGTTTTTTGCCAGAGCCAAAGGGAACTCCCTGCAGACTCCAGCCAACTTTGGATTAGCCCCATAGATTGATGGCGGGAGCAGGACCTTGTTTTACAGTCACCGTTTCTTCTATCCAGCCACAAAAGCCACCCCCTGAAATTCCTGAAGGGGTTTCCAACCTTCCCCTCCACGCATGCATTTAACATCCAGTACAGTTAATAGCAGTTACACATGCATATCAATGGGAGAAAAGTCCCAGTCAAGAGGAAATACTGGTAGTAAGAAAAGAAACCCAGTAGAAACGCTGAGAATTGCTAAAGACCCAACTCCCTCGCTTTTTCCCCGTTTTCCCAGCCGGCACAGACTGCGCTGCAGGAAGCTCTATGGTGTGTGGCTGGGTCTGTGGTGTGTGTTTGGGTGTGTGACACGTGGGGTGAGGGCACGGTGTGTTCTGCAGGGCACCAACCGCCTCCGTCTCAGCGTCCAGGGAGCGTCCGAGCCACCGGCCCCTCACTTGTGGGCCGTGCTGTTATAATCGTCCTGTGCCACGGCCGGCAGGGAATGGTCTATCCTGAACTCTTCCTCCTTGGAAGAATCCCCCCGGGCTGCAGGCGGGCGACCGTCCGTGCCGCCCCCCTCCAGCCCCAGGATCTGTCTCTGGACCAGCTTGGAATAAAGGCCTCCTTCTTCCATCAGCTCCTTGTGCGAGCCCTGCTGCACCACGCGGCCCTTGTCCAGCACAATGATGTTGTGTGCCCTCTCCACAGTGCTCAGCCTGTGAGCGATGACAAGCACCGTGTGGTTCTGCAAGTCGCCGTAAATGGCCTGCTGAATCTGCGGGGAGAAAAGGCGTTGTTAGTGCCTGAGCAGCACTGGCTCCGCTGCGGGAGAACAGCAGCTTTGTGGTCTGTGCTCAGAAACCTCCGGACAGGAGGTTTGCTCTGTGGCTACGCAGAGGACACAGAGCTCCCTGCAGCACTGCCAGCACCAGCACGTCCATCCCAGCTCCCCGTGCCAGTCCCGCCAGGTGTGGCGTCCACACAGGTCTGATCCTGCCAGCTGGGCCCTTGTTAGAACTGGGCCCCAAATTTGGAGGCCGTGTGGTGCTGGCATGGACTGCAGGAAGCTGATCCCTGGTAAATGCAGCTGTTCAGAGAAGTAAGGCTGTTTCCTCAGCGTATCAAGGCGAAGCAAGAGAGTTCTTTTCCAGCTTACACACAGTGGCACTGAAGTCTAAAGGCAGGCAGGTGGTCACTGGGCACATGTCACATTGACACCCCTGGGTAGCCAAAGAGCAGCCCTGGGCTGGCATCAGATACCATAGTCATGTCTGAGGACCTGAGAGCTGCTCCAGGTCAGATGCTCACGCTGCTCCACGCCGTGGGTCAGCAGCACGTGTCCTCCAGGACCGGGAGACACATCCTCAAACCCCAGCCTTGAACAGGCCATCCCTCGTGTCATTACATCAGTAACTGCTGCTGGTAGAGCTCTTTGGTTGTCACATCCCAGCCAGATAAACCAGCCCAATTCACAGTAAGCTCGGGGTCTTTCCCGCACATGTGGCTTCCTTGGTGCCTCGGCTGGGATTTGAGCTCAGGGAGTCCTACTCTCCTTGCTGCAACATCATTTTTTAGGGTCTTCCTCTGTATCCTGTTCTAAAAGGCTGCACAATCTCTGTATGCCAATTAACACTTTCCACATTTAAAAAATGAGCAGAAAATCCTGTATCTCATCAGGTTTGTCAGGCATTGGCTGCTGTGAGTATGGGATCATTCCCTTCTTGGTGGCTACAACAACATTGGAAGCAAATTCCTGCTAAGGAATTAGCACCTTATTCAACCCTCTGACTGCACCACGCCAAGACTAAGCTCGTCCACAGGCTGCAGATTGAAGCCAACAGTCTTTCCTCCAAACCCAGACTGTCTCTTTGGCCCAAACATCCCAGTCACCCACTCACCGCGTGTTCGCTCTCTGCATCCAGCGCGCTCGTGGCTTCATCCAGGATTAGGATGGGAGGGGCTCGGATCAAGGCCCTGGCAATTGCCACTCTCTGCTTCTGGCCCCCTGACAGCTGAGCCCCTTTCTCACCTGCCTCTGTTGGGTCAAGGGAGAGAGGAAGGGGTCAAAACAAAAACCCAGCTCAGCTGCCAGGCAGAGCGTGGGGATGGAGCTGTGGCGATGTCAGTACCTGTGTGGTAGCCGTCCTGGAGCTCCGTGATGAAGGTGTGTGCGTTGGCCTTCTGGGCAGCCTGAACCACTGACTCAAAGGAGGCTGAAGTTAAGCCATAGGAAATATTGTCTGCAATGGAGCGGGCGAACAGCACGGGCTCCTGGCTCACCAGGGAGATCTGCAGAAAGGGAGGGAAGAGCAGGGCGTCAGGAGCACGAGACGCACCGCGCGGCATCGGCGTTTCTGCCTGTTGAGTAAGGACCAAGATAAAGATATAGAAGTGCCATGAACCAAGATACAGAAGGGCCTCAATGTGAGGGTGCTAATGATGGAGTGCCCAGTTTGGGCTGGGAAGCCATTTTGCAGGGAAGGAACTTTGTGCAACGGTGGCACGTTGGCATCTGGGATGGGCTTCCCCCTCCAAGACCCTGCTGTGTTTTTGCTCCAGACCCGTCCTTTCTGTCACTGTTTGCTCTTTCCAAAACAGAAAACCAGTTGCTGAGACAAATCAGGCCGGAGAGATCCTCTCCCAGGCTCTTGCAGGCCAGTAATCCCTCTTGGGCCACGTGAATGAGCCCTCTTGCATTTTTTAATCCCAAATTAGCAAACTGGGGACATAACTGCTGCAATTCCTTAATTGCTTAGCAACAGCCTCCTTGTCCTACCTTACAGCTATTGCAGCTCACTCTCACATTCAGTCTGCTTTAGCAAACCCTTGATATTGGAACAAATCAAACCCTCCAAACTATTGCTCAGAACTGGGCAGGAAAAGAGCCAGGGGGACACGGTCATATTTTAATTGACTTCTCCCCGTGCCCCTAACACCACACCAGGCCTTCCAAACTGAAAGATTAGCTTGTCTTTTGATTTTCCCTCTGTACGGGCAGGGAATGTAAATTAGTCACACTGACTTTGGCTTTCCAGCCTGTCTCTGATCAATTGTTTTCAGGTTTTCCTGCTGACTGGTGAGGCCATTTGCTCTGGGGGCAAACAAAGGAGGCAGTTACTTGCAGAGATGAAGGCTGATCTGTGCTGACACACAGACCAGAGCTGAGGGGCCCAGACCCCTCTCCATGACAAACCACCCAGTCCCTCTGGTGCTCCAGCTGCTGCCAGGATCCCAAGAGGTTTAACTCCCCGTGAGCTGAGAATTGCTTTAAGATCTTAAAGGTAGAAAGAGCTGGAGGAATGCAAAAACTCTTTTCCCAAACCCAATTTAGATGATAATTAATCCAACAACCAAAACCACATTTCTACTGTCTCAGCCAAAAAATACAAAACAAACCATGTTTTTTGTTCCGTTTTTGGAAGGCTTCCCCCTCCCCATGAAACCATTCTCCATCCCTTTTGCTTCCACCCCCACAAATTATCTGAATTCACTTCCTGGACCACCTCTAGCCTCCAGCTTTCTGGACACCTCAGGAGTTGCCAGATCAAATCCAAAGCAACATGCAGCACTGCCATCCATCCCCTCTGAGCACGGAGGAAGCTAAAATACACGTATCAGTCGCTCGTACCACGGAGTGCAGGTACTTGTGATCGTACATGTTAATGGGATGCCCGTCCAGCAGCACCTGCCCGTCTTGCAGAGGGTAGAAGTTCTCCAGGATGTTGACACAGGAGCTCTTCCCGCTCCCCGAAGGACCCACCAGTGCCGTCACTTTGCCGGGGTGGAGGGTGAAGGACACGTTCTGCAACATGGATGGGAGAGCGCGCTCAGGTCTGGGCTCTTCCCAGGCTCCTGGGGCAGCAGTTTGGGCACCACACTAGAAAAGTAGCCAAAATCTGGCCACGGTGACCTTCTACCTTGGTGATGTGCCACATCAGCCATTTCTCCTGGCTCCGAGGAAGCAAAAAGCCTCCAAATTGCATCAAACTCGCCTGCTGATGCGGCAGGTCCTCTAAAATCTGCAAAGCAAACTAACCTCTTTGCTGCCTCCCCCTTCTCACGATCCCAGCTCCTCTCCCACGGAAACAGTCCGAGGCAGCTTGGCACCCAGCCCCGTACCACGCTGACATGTTTAATGCCTGAGCGGGGAACAAGGGCTTTATTGATACATCTCATTCCTTGTAAGGAAGGCCGGCCCTAAACACCCGCTGTTCCTTTTAAGCTGTTTTCCAGCATGTGTTGAGCCTGCCTGGACGTATCTCCATCGGGCAGCTGACGCTCCCCAAGGGGGCTGGGGATCAGCTCTGGCCGTGGTGGAGCAGCAGCGCGTGGCGGGAGCTCACCTGCAGGACCTGCGTCGCGGAGCGGGTGCGGTAGGAAAACGTCACGTTCCTGAACTCCACCTTCCCGTCCACGTGATCCGGGGCCAGGGACCCGTCGTGCACCATCGTGGGCTTGCGGTCGATGAACTCAAACACCTTCTCGGCAGCTCCCACCCCCTGCATCAGCCCGCTGTACACGGAGCCGATGGACTGCAAGGGAAGAGGCAACGGTGAGACCCACGGGATGGAGAAGTCAGTCGGTGCTACTGGCAAGGGGAAAGGCTGAAGCATTCCCAAGTCGGCTCACACCTCACATTGGCTGCAGTCATCAGACACAGGAAAGCAAAACTCTTCCCCCTCTGCAGGGTATGGAGAGGATATACGGGCAATCCAGGGAAAAGGGCACCTAAGGGGGTTTTGTGCATGGGCACACTGGGAGGGTAACAGAAGAAGGAAGCACATGGGTTGGGAAGAGAAGACGTGTGCTGGGAGATACGTGACCCAAACTTCCAACAAAATCCTCCCCTCATCTCTCTTTGCTCAAGACCAGCAGTTCCCCAGTGCAATGGCTGAACAGAGTTCACAAACCAGCCCCCAGAGGGACCTGCTCCTTCCCCAGCACACGTGTCCCAAGTGCAGAGCAGCTCCAGCCTGGGCCCTTCTAGACAAGTGCCTGGCAGCTGATAAGGCTGGAATATGGTCCTAGGGGATTTACCATCATTCTCTCCCAACTACAACTTCTGCATGCTGACACTGGCTTCCCTGGAATAAACCCCACACTGGAAATTTCAGCATTAAACCCAGAGCTGCAGAACAGTTTGTACTGCAACTGCCCCTCCCATCAGGAGGAGGGAAAAAAACCAGACCAAATGAAATCCACACCAAAACCACAGCCTGGAAGCACCTCCAGAGCCTGCAGGCATCCAAACAGATGGTGAGAGCTGGGTGAGCTGCCTCCAGCTCTGCTCTGCCCCTGCACAGAGGCTGAAGCACCACCAAAACCATGCTTGGCTCTGAGGAAACCTCGACTGGATCATTTCTGCCTGGATTAGCCAAGCTGACGCCTCTGCAAGGGGAAGGCAGCCCTGGGTGGGCTCTACCATCCCACCCACAGTCCCATCTTGCTAAAGCTCTGCCAACGCAGCAGCTTGCAGCCTATTCCAGGGACGGGGGAAAAAAAAGCAATATAATTAAGTTTTTTAATGAAGCCTGAAATGTAACAGGCAGCTTTGTAATCCCTGCATCCTTCATGCCAGGAAATGTGCTTGGGAGGCAGCCAGGACTCTGCCCTTCAGCAGGGCCAGCCTGACCCCCCTGCTCCCAGCTGCCTTTCTGGGGGACGAGCTGCTTCAGGAACATTAAGGTTGTGAGGCCACAGCAGGAGAGGAATGGGGAGCAGAGGTGAGAATGCCCACCCTGGTGATGCCAGAGCACCAAGGAAATGTGTCACACGTCTGGATCTAGATCTGCAACTGCCCTGAGACCTTCTGAGACAAACATCAGCTTGACGTGGAGTAGCCCAGAGGGTGGTGAGGCCCTGGCACAGGTTGCCCAGAGAAGCTGTGGCTGCCCCATCCCTGGAAGTGTCCAGGGCCAGGTTGGACAGGGTTTGGAGCAATGTGGTCTAGTAGAAGGTGTCCCTGCCCATGACAGGGGCACTGTAATTGGATGAGCTTTAAGATCTCTTCCAACCCAAACCATTCCATGATTCTGTGATAAAACAGACTCACCTCCATGCAATCTCCCAAGACAAACTCGTAAATGATGAAGGAAATCAGGTTTCCACTTGTCATTTGCCCCGAGATCACGAGGTGCCCGCCGTAGTAAAGGATGCTGACCTGGACCACCAGGAGGGTCAGCTGAAAGCAAGAAAACACCCCCAAATCAGCAGGGACAACTGATATTTTGGTGTGTTTGTAATTACTCACACAACAGCCCACAATTCACGTGCTGACATTTATTCTTTGAGCCCCGAGCTGAGGATCCCTGACAGCACAGCTGACAGCCCTGAGCAGTGAGCACGGATATGAGAAGGGAGAAACAACTCAAGTACATGGGCTGATTTAGGGAGCTGGGCTGGCATCTTTCAACAAAACAGAAGTCGAGAGGGACAACAGCCAAGGAGAGAGAATTTATCTGAAATAACAGAGCATCCCCATGAACTTCTCTCTTGGACTAAGCTCCTCAAGGATAATAATCTACGCTCAAATTATCCAAGGAATGCACTCACCTCACTGCTAAAATAAACCTTCTCTTATATGAGTGTGACACACTTTAATTTAGAACACAAAATCAAGCCAAGAGTTAATGCAGAGTATCCTCCTTGTGTGTACAAGTCCCTGAAGGATAACCTCAGCTTTTGTCTGAAATCAGTGGGGGGGTTCCACCTACTGCAGAAGGAAGACAGATGAGCTCTCATATGACAAATACCAGCCCCTGCTTTTATTCAGCTGGTTTTGTTCCATCTGCTTGGGTGCTCTGAAAAGCAGCGATGTCCTGGTGCCCTGTGTGACACTTGCAGCACAGGCCGTAAATTCACACAGATAAAAATACTGGGGGAAAAAAATTCCTTTCTCCATGAGGTGACCTTAGAATCCTGTGTTCCCTCCAAGAAAGATTTACCAGGGCTGTGCTAAATCCATCAGCTTCTTTCTGTGTGAGCCCTGCAGCAGCAGTTTTTGAGGGTTTTTGCCTTCTTAGCCTTGCCAGGATCTGTGCTGACCCAGTTCATGCTCTGGCTTCACCTGGAGCCCAGAAACAACGCTAATAACGCTCCAGTTTTGCTTCCAGACTTGGGAAGCCATAAAGCCTCCCACAGCTGCACGAGAGCACCATAACTCACAAACCCATCATCAGGGACTACTTCCATCCCTGAACGTGCAGAGATGAGGGCAGCCTCACACGGGGATTTTGCTCAGCCTTAGTTAACAGCCAACGCAGGAGAACTCCCAAACCATCTGCTCGTGAATGGTGAAAAAGCATTTTGCAGGGGAAAAAAAAAAAAAAAGCCCAAAGCCAAAGCCCAGCAGCCTCCCCCTGCCACCACCCACACGCAGAGAAGCTCCGTTCCCGAGCAGAAGCTCAACCAACGCTGTTCCCAGCCGGAGCCCCGGGGATGAGCTGGCACAGGAACGCAATGCAGCACCACCGAGCCACGGGCTCTTCCACGACCTTGAGCACTTATCAATTATGTTCCCACTTCCAGGAGGAAACAGGCAGGTCGGTGGAACGACGCAACGCTGCCCCGAGGCGGAAGGGGATACCATTTTTTGATGTGTGAAAATAATTGCTGCAAGTGGGTCCCTGACAGCGGAGGAGAACCACGTGCCACATGCATTTTGGGATCTGAAGCGACTCCCCTGCCCATCCCAAGCCCCGTGTAGGGAGCACCTACCCCGCTGGACCAGACGTAGTAGGTGTAAGCCAAGGCCTCCCTCTTGTTGAGCTTGTAAACCTGCTGCAGCTTCTGCCAGTACACGTTCGCCTCCGTCTCCTCGTTGGCAAAACTGCGGACGGTCTTCATGGCCGAGATGGTCTCCTCGGCCGTGTTGTTGGCCTTGGCCAGGGCGTTCTGAACATCCTTGGAGAGCTTCTGCAGGGAGCAGGGGGAGGCAGAGGGGGCTCAGCAGGTGCCAGGATGTCCGTGGCAAATCTCCCTGCTCGCCCCAGGCTCTGCTGGGCTCGGGAAAAGAAGGCACGGTGACATTTTTTCAAGGCCACGGGCAAGAAGGCTGAGCACTGGGATATATCCCACACTTCAGGACAACCTGGAATGTGTCAGGAAGAGAGCAGATTCGCTGTGCTCTCCCCAGGGCATCTGTGCTGCGGGAGGTGAAGTGCCATGTCCAGGGCCATTTAGGAAACCTGGCAGAGCTGCTGCTCCCAGTGCCTGAAGGACCCTGGCTAGGGAACTCTTCCAAGGAGTTTCCAAGTCAGGGATAGGTCTGGAGACCTCATCTCCACTCCTCCCTTGAGTGCCTGACCCACGGGAAGGGCCATGGCTGGGTAAGGCAGTACCTGAGGACTCTGTTTTGGCAGTACCTGTGCATAGTGGAAAGCACTGAGCCAACACAGGGAGCAGCAGTGCAGGACTCACATAGTCCATGGGATGTGGCACTGGGGGACAGTCCTTGGCCCACACCAGTCCCAGGCAGAGGGAGGGAGCTCAGCACTGCGTTTTAACTCCCACCAAGTCACTCCAAAGAGAAAGGAGAGGTTGCACAAGGACAGGCAGGTGCACACAGGACATCCCACAGCCAAGCCACCTCTCCTGTTGGACCTGAGATGCTTCCACTCCTGAGCACGAAGCAAGGTAAGAGCCCAGGCTATGCCTGTCTGCCCACACAGGTTTAATGCTGCCTTCCTGCTCCCACTGCCGGCAGCAAAGCACTCCAGCATCACTCCCACCAGCTCCAAATCCACCCACAGCCTCCGTGACAGCCTCAGAGCGCGGAACAGCCCAGCGTCGTGACACACCATGGCAATGCCAGCTGCTCCTGCCTACCTGGTAGTACTTGCCATAGACATCAGACACCAGCATGATGATGGGGAAGCCCATGAAGGTGACGAGCGAGAGCTTCCAGGAGAGGCTGAACATGAAGAAAATCACCCCCGTGGCCTTCACCACGTTGCGCAGGAAGATGTTGATGTTCTGGGACACCAGGTCGCTCACGATGGTCGTGTCCGACGTCAGGCGGGAGATGACGTCCCCTGCAGCAGCGAGGGGTTGGGGAAAGGGGAGAGAGGGGACATGTCATCACAGCAGGTCACTGCCTCACCGTGTCCCACGTCCCCTGCCAGGGGCCAGGTGGAGCTCCCCATTCAACCAGCTCCTCACTGTGGGTCTGAAGGGTGGGGTGGAAGGGGAACAACCCTCCACCACTGTGGATGTGAAGCAGAACAGAGGAGCTGCATGCATAAGGGACAGGAAATGCACCTGCAGGCACATTCCTGGGTCACCAAGGGTGGCTGCAGGACAGCAAAGGGGACTTTGGCAGCACCCTGTGCTGGAGGGCACCCTGTGGGCAGGCAGACAGCAGCAGGTCATCATCCTGGCCTCTTGGCAGGACCAGCCAGGGCCAGGCTCAGGGAGCCCTGTGGAGCATAATGGGGCTTTGGAGATGGCTGTTTGGGTTTAGCCATGTGCCCCACAGCCTGGAGCTGACGCAAGGGACCTGAGGACATGGTTCCAGCTACTAAGGAGTGAAGCTCTGGTGATGCCCTTTGGTGGAGCTGATGTGTTACAGCCAGCCTGAGTTCCTAAATACCTGGCCTGTGCTTGAGTCCAGCTGAATTCCCGTGCTTTTGTGTAAGTCCAGGGTTACTATATCCCACTTACAATAACATCTCTGCTGTCCTCAGCTACCAAGGCACTGTTCAGCCACTGCTAAATATGGCAACAGCCTCAAAACTAAAAATACCGCCAAAACAAAATTAAATGTGTGAAAGTTACAGCGGGCTGGGACCACACCAGAGTGGCATGGCCTGGGACAGCACTGAACTTGGAGCAGGGAAAGCAATAAGCACACCCAGCAAGCTTCACACATCCAAGGTTTTCGGTGCCTGGAGCAGGGGTGGAGAGTGGCTGACCAGGAGACACTGACTGAGGTACAGGAGGAGGAAAGAAGGTGTTTTGGGGATGACTGGAGATGAGCACGTCAGCCCCAGGACTGCTGGATGTCAGGCTGATCGTGGCAGTGGGACATCTCCAGGGTGCTGGGCAATCCTGTCCCAGCCTCACAGTGGGAAGCAACCAAAAGGGAAGAGCTTCCTGCCTCTATTTCTAAATGCCAGCACTCGGGTGCTGCCTCCGGCTGCCCAAAATCTGCCTGAGCGCGGGCTGGGCAAGCCAAGGGGAAAAATTCCAGGATGGGCTAGAGGGGTTAGAGCAAATCCAGGGGGGGAGAGAGGAACCAACCTGTGCGATTCTCATCAAAGAAACTCATCTCCTGAGACACCAGCGACCTGAAGAGGCAGTTGCGAAGGCGGATGTTCAGCCTTGCAAATATGAGCGTGAAAACGCCGCCCCGGATACCTGCGGCAAATGAGCTAATTGCAGATAAGAAACGTTATAGACCAGTGGACACGAGACCGCTCTCAGCAACACACACACCCCCACGCCGGGCCAAGGCCTTGGGCAGTGCTGTGCTGGCACCGCTTGGCACCCGGGGAAGCCACAGCTAAACCATCCCACACCCCTCCTGGGTACCACCAGCACAGCGATGGCTGGTCCTAACCCTGGGAGTGACGAGCTTTGGGAGGGGACACAGCGCTGCTGGGACAGCATTCCCCAGCGTGAAGTCAGATAGCACACAGGCACCCCTGAAACGCCAGGCAGTGGAAGGACTGTAGGAAAATTTATTTCCCAAGTGGAGAACACCGGACTTACAGAATGGTAATCATAATGGTGTTTCAAACACTGGGCCCTGGGGAAAGACATGATCCCTCTTCTTCTCAGGGCTTTTACCATCCCTGGCCCCCTCTCTGTGAGGCCTTCACACATGTCTGCAAAGACTTATCTTTTTCTCATACCAGAGAGAGTTTCTCTGGAATGCAGGAGGAGAAAACAGCTAAAACTGTCTCAGGGGAAAGATGCCTCTTCCAGGCAGAAAAGCTTTCTTAAGTGAAAAACCTTAATCTTCTCATAGTAAAATCTTCCAAAAGGGTCTTCTACCCTTAACACCCATGGAACCCATTCGCTGTTCTCTCTCTCTGTTCCTGCTCCCCCACCACCAGCAGATGGACAAGAAAGGCCACACAAAGGCCTTTGTGACTGTCACCATGGCCCCTCTGAGCCGTGACAGTGCAGAGACATCAAAGTGCACCCCTGGGGTCTGGCAGCAGCCTGGTGGAGTGGCTGCCTGTGCCCATCAGCACCACAAGCTCCTGTGGGAAAACCCCAGACTCCTCCTCCTCATGGCCAGCCCCAGCCCCTGCGATTACCTTCCTATGGCGAGCAGCGACATGACCAGCACTGCCGTGGAGAACCGGTCCATGCTCTTCTGCACCACGATGCCATCGATGGCCAGCCCCGTGTAGTAGGGCAGGAAGGTCTCTCCTGCCAGACAAGCACAGGACATGGAGGTTCAGCTCCAACGCAGCACAGGACCTGTATTCCCAAGTGTGAGAACCCCATCCCCACCATAGAGATATCACTCATCACATGTCTCAGGAGGTCCAGCCCTTAATGGCACGTGGGGATGTTGCACTCCCAGTGTATTTTATCCCCTACTGCACATTTTTTTTCCCACTGCATATTTTATCCAGCCCGTGCAGGACATGCCACCCAGCAGCCCCCAAAAATCAATCCTGGGGTGCTTCCCAGCCACACCACCATGGTTTCTTCCCTCCTGGTGAGCATGGGGAACACATCGTGGCCCCCCCTGGCTCCCTTCACTCACCCAGTGCGGCCACCAGGAGGAAGAAGGAGGCGACTCCCAGGAAGAAGGCATCCGGCTTGGTGTAGGACAGCAGTTTATGGATGGTGGGACCGGCTGCCTCCTCCCGCTTGTCCCTCGGGACGCCCCCATCACAGCTCTCCTCCACCTCGGCGCGGGACTCGGAGCCGGGCCCCAGCGCCTCGCGGGACGAGGTGACACAGGCCAGCAGCTGCCACAGCCCGAAGGTGGCCGCCAGCGCCACGTAGGTCCAGGCAAAGAGCCCCCAGAACCAGGGGTCCCGGATGGTCTTCCGCACCTCCGAGTAGAGCAGCAGCTTCACCATCATGTAGATGCCCATGAGGAGGCAGACAACGGCGATGAAGGTCCGCGATGCCTTGAGGCGCCGGGGGCCATAGGCCGTGTTGGTGGCCACGCCGATGGCGGCCCCCAGGAGCACGCAGCTGCGGTACAGGCAGCCCCCCCAGATGTCCAGCAGCGAGTTGAAGATGTTGAAGTGTCGCAGGTCCTGCAGGACGTTCCGGCCGCCCGGGCCGTGGGTGTAGAGCAGGGTGGTGACCGCCACGTCGGCCCCGCTGAGCGCCAGCGTGCTGGCCACCGCCTTCCAGGCACGCATCCTCGGCACCGGGATGGGGGACACCCGGGTGGGGGGGCAGCCCTAGCACAGGAAGGACGTGGGCATGTCGGCCTCCGCTGAGGGAGAGAATAGAGGGATGGGGTTGTTATTCACTCCAGGGAGGTGGTGAGGAGAGGGCAGCAGGATGGGGGACCGCCATGCCAGCTCCCCACCCGCCCATCCTGACCCCAGACACCTCTGTCTGTTCCTTCCTCCCCTCCCCTGCTGCAGGCACTCCAAGGTATTTCATAAAGTGAGCAGTACAGACCAAGACAAATTTCCCTCCCAGATGACTTCACCCATCCTGAATCCCAAAGCAGAAATCTGCGCTCCTCAGTGGGAATCTTTGTCCCTGTTTGCTGTGGTGGCTGCAGGGCCAGCCGGGTGGTCCCCAGCAGTCGGGTGCTGCCATGAGATCTGTGCAACCCACGTGTCCTGCGTTACGGAGCCGTGTAGGTGTTAAACTCGGATATTCACGATCCCAGAGTCCCTCCCCACCTTTCCCGGGACAAAGCTGAAAGTGAGCAATCAAAACCGCAGCAAAGCAGAAGGAAGAGCAGCTCAGCTTTGTAATGGATTCCCCAATCAAAACCAGAATAAACCACAGGTACAGCCGCTTGTCACACCTTCCAGTCCCCAGCCCTCTTGGATATTAACTCAGGGTAGCCCATGACACCCGCTGCGCAGCCCAGGTGCAGTTCAGTGACACAACAAAAATCCCAGGAGGAAATTAAAAAGGGGTTGGAATTCCACAGCTGCATCCTATGTGAGATAAAAGCTCTGGGGCGGGATGCTGCCTCTGCTGCCGCCCGGGGGGGTCTGCCCAGCAGCACCGATGGTGGGGCAGGGCCTGAACAGACACGGCAAAGGGCGAAAAGCTCGACTTGCTCTAAGCCGAGCGAGCTGCTCACCTGCTCCGGTGCCATGCCCAGAGGTGCCACGCGTTGGCACGAGGGAGGTACCTGATCCTCAGATTTGTGCTGGGTAAGCAGCTCATGACGGTGCACAGTGCGGAAGGCGCGGTACAGGCGGTGCCATGTGCCGGCCACGCTCTGCCCTGTGTGACCGCAGACCCCCCAAAAACCCAAACCTCGGGGAGAAGGGCAGCCCTTGGCGCTGGACGAGCGGCGCCCTTGGCCGAGAGCGGCTCGGGGGACGGGCAAGGGGGATGAAAAGCTAAAGAGTGGAGGAAAACGGGGCAGAGGCTGCAATCTGGGGGAAGCACGGGGGTTTGTGGGGTGGGTAGGGAAGGAGGGATGGAGGCGAAGCAGAGCAGCGATGCCAGGGAGGAGCAGGACACGCTTCCCAGGGTGCTCGCTGCTGCCATCCGCTGCAAAGCTGCGCGGATCCGGCCCGCTGGAGCAGGAGAAGGAGGAGAAGGAGGAGGCGGCCACTGCAGCTCCCCACCACCCGCAGCCGCGTCCCAAGATCCCGAGCTGGAGCCGCCCAAGGTCCCCGGCCGCACCCCGGCTTCCCCCCGCAGGAGATGCTCCCACGGGAGAGGGGGGACACGCCCGGGAAGGGCCATCCCACGGACACACACACACACACAGCTCGGCCCCGGCGCGGCCGGACGGCTCTTACCGGCGGCGGGATCAGTGGGATCAGCGGGATCAGCCCGGTCGGAGCCGGCGGCGCCGCGTCCCGGGAACAAGGTCGGTGGGGGGCGTGGCCTTGGCGGTGACCACGCCCATGAGGCCCCGCCCCCTCCTGCGGCGCAGCCCCGGCCCCGCCCACGGATCCACCGGGAAGGGAGAGCCCCAAAATTTGGGGATCGGGTCCTCCCACCACCGCCCTGCCCGGGTAAACCTTGCCCCGACGCAGCAAGGGCAACCCCAGAATTACCCCCACCCCCAGAGAAGGGTTTCTCTCCTCCCCCAAAAATATATACATTTTAAAATTTTTATATGATTTTATTGGTTTTATCTCGTTTCTGCAGCAGAGAGGGGAAAATAGAACACACGACCTGGCTTTAAAAGCAACCAGGACAAGGGATCAAGATCATGTTTTAAATTAATTCTTAAATAGGGGCTCAACTGGGGTTTAATTAACCCTTAAATAGATGCTCATCAGGGGTTTAATTAACCCCTAAATAGGGGTTTGACATGGGTTTAATTAACCCCTAACACAGAGGGATCCAGTTTCAAGAAACCCAGCTTATAAATTATTTCACAATTAAAATCAAGACATTCAGCTTGTAAATTATTTTTCCCCTTCACCTCCCACTGTAGCTCTGGAGGGATGGAAGTGCTGTTCCCTGGGCAGCAGCTGTGCGTCCAGGTGGGCTATACAGGTGACAGAGGGGCAGGGTGGTGTCATTATCCCAAACTCTCCCTGTGTTTTTAGAGTGCTGGGCTTAAAAATACCCCAATAACCTTCATTAGCACAGCAACAGACTTCAGGATTCCTGGAGTTCACTCCATTTCTGGAGAGAATGGAGTAACGAGGTGTCATGGGTTCAGGAAGCTAATAAGTGCTTAAAACCAAAAAAAAAAAAAGGCAGCTCACTTCACGCCCTTCCCACATCCCCTGGGAACACAGTCAGACCTGGAGTGACTCTTCCAGGCTGACAATGGGGACGACACTTTAAAGCTCTAGGAAACATTGTCCGTGGCTAAGCTGGGTCTGGTTTCTGATTCTCCTCCCACGTGCACCCAGATCATTCCCAGGCTTTGGTGCAATTACTCCCAAAGGGCAACTTCCAAGCCACAGTCAAGGTGGAGCTTTTTGGCAGGACCGAGTCTCTCCCTGCCAAACCTAAACGAGGACGGTGCCGCCTCCCTCCGTCGGAGGGATGGCTCAAGGGCAAACCTCGGGAAGGGACTGAACAGACACCCTTGTCTGAACCTTCCCCTTCCTCTCTCCCAGGACAGAGCAGGCACGTCTGCACCCTGCACTCCCAGGCAGCCACACACCTGGGGACAGTCCGTGCTGTCCCCGGCGCCGCAGGACCCCCGAAGAGTCCCTGGGACTAACTGGTTTTCTTCCCGCTGGACAAGCTCTGCTCGGGGGGCAGGACCGTCTCGATCTGGAACGACACAAACTGGCCCTTCTTCAGCTTCTTCAGGGAGCTGGCAGTGCTGCCCCCAAACACGTTGTCCTCCACTTTGAAGGCAAGAGAGGGCAGGCCCCGACTTTTCCTCTTTATGCTCTTCCGCTCCCGGTTGTAGGCCGTGGTCATGTTGGCGATCACCTGGAAAGAGGATTGCGCGGGTTGGGCTTTCAGGTGTCACCCAAAATCAGCTCAGCTCTGTCTCACACAGCTTGGTGAATAAAAGAATCACAGAGTTGGAAGGGACCTCTGGAGTTCATCCAGTCCAAGCCTCCCTGCCAAGGCAGGGTCACCTGCAGCAGGTGGCCCAGGAATGTGTCCAGGTTGGTTTGGGATGTCTCCAGAGGGGAGACTCCACAACCTCCCGGGTTAGTTCCAGTGCTCTGCCGCCCTCCATGGAAAGAAGTTCTTCCTCAGGTTGAGGTGGAACTTATGTTTTAGCTTATGGCCACTGCTCATTGTCCTGTCACTGGCACCACTGAAAAAATCTGGCACCATCCTCTGACACCCCTTGGAGATATTTGCATGGATTGATGAGATCCCCTCTCAGTCCTCTCTTCTCTACACTAAACAGGCCCAGCTCCCAGAGTCTCTCCTCATCAGAGATGCTCAGAGTGAGTGAGAGCCGGTGCAGAGCTGGGCTGGGCGAGCTGAGGCTGTGCCACAGCTGGATACACCCAGGGCCAAGGCAGGGACTAAGCAAGGGCTTTCCAGCCTCGTTCTTACCAACCCCAAACCAGCAGGAGCCCTCACGTTAAACAGCTGCAATTCCAGGGCAGTGCTCAGGTGAGCTGCTAGTTCTCCATCAGTAGAGGGCAGAAGGGGATCTAGGCTGGAGTGCCACAGAGCCACGGGGAACTTCATCACCTTCCCTTAGTTACAGCCCCAATCCCAGCCTGGCTGCAGGTGAGAATCACTGACCCCAACTGTCCCCTCATGGACAGGACAGAGCTCTCACTGCCCTGTGCCACAATGAGCATCTCCATTTCACAAGGGAGCCAAGCTAGTGAGCCTGAGCTGCCAAAGGGATCAGCTGGGAATGGATCCCACATACTCAGCTCCCAGGCCTCCTCCCTCCTGCTCCATATTAATCCTGTTATTCCCTGGCAAGAAGAATCACAGTCCAGGTGATTCACAGAGAGGACAACATAACCCTGCCTGAGTGTAAGAAATGACTGAGCAAACAAAGCACTTGAGCCCTGCCTGTGATTTTTTGGCACACAGCTCACCAAGCCCTTTACAGGGGACACTGAGGTCATTTCTTAAGTTATCAAACCAAGAAACAGAGACTAAACAAGCTGCCCAAGGTCACCCAGCACGTCAGAGACAGTCAGGAAGTGAATGGTGACCTTGTTTCCTCATTTCTCCCTGCCCACTGGCCCACTAGTCCTCATGGCAGCCCCAACCTCCTCCCATTTTGAGGCAGGGTTTCTTTTAACCTTTGTAATTACACAGCACGTCCCTGAAGGCTCCTTGTCCCTGCCTGAGGAGGGACTCCCTCAGCTGATTTGAGATGCAGATTACAAGGCAGAGAGCTGGGCAGGCTGGGACACAGCTCTCACCAGCCTGATGGGGAAAGCCAGTCCCTCGTCTTTCATCACCCACCTCTGAGCAGCAACACCACCCTGTGCTGCCACCTCAGAGGGTCCAGCTCTGCTCCTGCTGCCCTTGGACCACATCGAGGTGCCACCTGCCACCTCTCCTCTCAGGCCTGGCCTGCACTTGGCTGCAAAATGATTTCAAGGCACCACAAGACTTACAATTTCTTTCACCACGTTCTGCTGCTCCTGCACCGTGGCTGTGAAGGGCGGGAGGCCGTCGGCTTTACCAGTCCCTTGCTCTTTGGAGTCCTTGACAAAATCCACCTGCAAGGTACGGATGTGGGTGTTATTCTGTGACCACAGCAGTGACAAACCTCCCGCCAGACCCTCCTGGGCCGAGCAGTTACCTCTGAGGACAGGCACACGTATCTGTTGAACATGAGGAAGAAGGGGCTGTACTTGGTGGCCGAGTTGACCGAGGTGCGGAAATGGAAGAGCACGGGGTCCAGGTGGGCGTCCCACTCGCTGGGCTTCTCGTTCACCACGCTGCAGATGGAGGACCTGAGCACCTCAGCACTGGGATCATCCAGGCTGTCGGTGGGGTCTGCAGGGGTGAGGACCTGGGAGATGTTCCAGCGCTCGCACAGCTGCCGGCTGACCTGCAAAGGCGGGGCCACGTCAGCACCACGGCAGCCTCCACAGGTCCCACGGCGTGGGCCTGGCACCGCGCCCCCTCCCCACGCCAGGGCATGCTGCGCAGCACAAACGGCTCTCCAGAAAAGTCAGAGCCCGAGAAAAGGTTTTGCAACAACTGTTTCTACGCCTGAAGCTTTCCACAGCAGGGATTTCATGCACACGGTCTCACAGGACCTTTCCTTCTCAGCAGAGAGGCTGCAGGACTTGCACCACTGAACCACCGCCTTAAATCCCTGCCAGGGTGAAAATCACCTGGCAAATCACCTCCCACTCCCAGCAGGGCTGGGGCAGGGATAAGGCACCACCAGCTCCTCGCCCCCACTACACAGCACGGTGCAACTCTGCCCTCAGGACCTGCTGCAGGTCACGTGGCTCCTCCCCGAACCACCCAGCCCCTGACCCACCTCCTCACAGAACTCCCAGCTCTGACTGGTGTAAATGTTCTTGGACGCTCCAAACCTGAACAAGAAGAGGACACACAACTGGTTTTATTCCATCAGCTGAGGCAGAGCCAGAGGATTCTGCTGTTCATGGATGCAAATGGGATAGGAAAGGGACAGAGACCCTCCAGTGGGGCTGGTGCTAATGAGGCTGGTGGGACCTCACCTCCCCACAAGCAGAGAGGGGTCTGCTGGCTCCATCTGTTCCAAACCAGCCAAGCCTCTTTGCCTTTGAATGACAGGGCAGCAGGAGAAGCAAGAGAAGTTTCTTGCTCTGAATGCAAATCTCCGCTGGCCCCACGAGTTTTCCACAAGGACAATGTCACGTGGTGGCATGTGCCCTGTGAATGCAAAATGAACACTTTCCAGGAGGGATGAGGGAATGGCTTTAAAGCTCCTGCAGAGAACTGGGGCACAGCTCTCTGGGCCTCAGGGCTACTCAGAGAGCCACTTCTGCCTCTTTCTCCCCTCCCTGTAACAAGAGGGCTCTTCTATAAAGAGCAACTGAGAGGCACTGCATGGTCTCTCCTGTAGAAGGGAGAGTTCCTGCTGTCGTGGGGAAACATCTCAAGGACACTGAGTATTTTTTCAACACAGATCCCAGCACTCCCCTTCTCACTGCAGAGGTGCAATGTACCCAACAACAGAGGAGCCCACCTGTAAAAAATGGCAGCCAGGGCTTTAGCCACGGACACGGGATCTTTCTTCTGCAGTGGAGCAGCCTCCACCCACTTGGTGAAGTAGTCAGTCACAAGGAGGACGTGTGTGTTGCTCTGGCTCGTCTCGGGAAAAGGCCCTGTGCAAACAACCACCCAAAAAATCAATGTGATGCCGTAATAGCACCCAAATGGGCAAAGTAAAAACTCCAACCCAGCAAAACCGCTGCTGCAAAACCCACCACGACTCCCTCCTGCAATGTCATCTGGACAGAACATTTGGTGACCTTTGTCAGCAAAAAATACACCCATCAGAGCTTCAGCTCTGGGAAGTAACACACGCCCACAGCTCCCATTGTGTGTGGGGAGGGAGCCGAGCCAAGCGCAGGGATCAGGTTGCACCCTGGCCTCCTTGGCACTTCCCCACAGGCAGCTCTCGCTCCCTGCGTGTGGCAGCAGGTCTGCCACACTCCTGGAGCCCTGCAGAGCCAGTCAGCCACACACACTCACCGTGAATGTCTAATCCCAGCACTTCCCAGGGAGATTCCACCCTGACGGGCCGCGCTTTCCGCGACACGTTCTTGTTGTGCTCGGCGTTCTGGCAGGTCTCGCACATTTTGATCTGGAAAGGGAAAAGGCAGATCAAAAGGCTTGGGAATATGCTGATGGGTTCTGTCAGACTCAGACTGAAGGGGTGAGACAGACAGCAGGGCTGAGCAGCTTCCCTCTACCCAATGAAAACGGTGAGGCACAGGAAAAGGAGGACAAAACACAACAGGCTGACACATCTCACCTCTCCCAAAACTCACCTGACAGCTTCCTCTGACACAATAACCAATTTTCTCAACGTGGCCTACAGCTAAGCTATTTCTCACCCTGTTTCCAGGCAGATATTTATTGCATTTTAACCTCCTACTGCTGGTTAGAAAAATCATCAGCCCAAGGATGCCAGAGGAGCTCAGACCACATAATGCAACCACGCTTCTCCAAACCACACTGCTGCAGAGCCCTGCTGCAGGAGACTGTCAGCCACAGAACAGGTGAGGCCAAGCAGCTGAGCAGAGCCACTGGAAACACTGAGATCCTCCCCTTGCCATAGCTTAGGGAATTGAGCAGCTCTGGGAGCAACCAAAAGCTGGGCTCAGCAACTTGTCTGAAAAAAATCCCACGTTCCCATGCTGGCCAAAACTGCCCCTGCACCAGGAGATCCAAACTATCCAGCTGCCTCGGGGCATTCCAAGATTCACCTGCAGAGTCACTCAGTTTGTGGTTTTGAAGCAGCAGGTACTGGAGATGACATCACCCCTGCGCTCCTGGAGCTGCTTACTTAGGACTGCTGCCAGCACAGGGTGCCACCGACACGGTCAGCGCTCCCAACTCACCCAGTCCACCACATCCTTCACGATCCCCAGCCAGTAGTAGCGGCTCTGGATCCGGTGCACGGTCTTTTTCTGCCCCAGGTGGTTCCCGATTTCGGTGAAGTGGCTCTCCAGGAAGACCTGCCGTCTCCGCTCGGGATCCACGATCACCTCCCGCTTCTCCTCCTTCTTGGGCCCCACGTAGTAGAGGCAGCCACCTGTGAGCACCAGAGGTTTGTGTCCAACACCCCCCCTCTCACAGCCACTCCAGCTGCTCAGCCCCAGAGAAAGGCCCATTTTCCACAGTGGGAAACACGGGAGAGAAACACAACCCCGGTTTTTTTGCCTCGGGAGCACCTGCAGCGCCCCCGGAGAAGCTGCTGACCTGGAAACACCCCTAAACGAGCCCAGAGAGAGAGCTTTTCTGCAGCCAGGGCTGCGCCAAATCCTCTGCTACAACAAAACCACTGCGGTCCCCACGGGGCACCGCTGCCACCCGCGGTGACACCACCCCACCCTGCGCCACCAGAATGATGCCAAGGCACAGCAGGGGGGCGGCAGCGATGGTGGCAGCGATGGTGACAGCGATGGCGCATCCCACGGCTGCCAAGGAGCCACATCCCCTCCCCAGCCGCGGGTCCGGCGCATCCCTCCCACGGCATCCCCCCAGCCCGATCCCTAGGGGGGGGATGCCACGGCCGGGGCGCTCCCCCCATCCCCCCAGGGTCCCCACCGTCCACGACGAACTTCTGGGCGTAGCGCTTGAGGTTCTTCCTCTTGATGGAGCAGAAGCTGGGCGGGAAGCAGCCCTCGGCCAGCAGCCGGTAGATGTCCTCGAACTTGCTGCCGTGGCCGCAGGGCTCGGCCGCCACCACCACCTCCCGCTCGGCCTCGGGCAGCGCCGCGTCCATGGCCGGGCCGGGACCGGGATCAGGATCGGGATCGGGATCGGGATCGGGATCGGGGCCGCGCTGACCCCTCCGGGCGCGCCCCCGTGCGCGCCCCCGCCGGCCGGGGCGGGCGCTCCCAGGGACCGTCTGCAAACACCCCTTGGCGGCCCCGAGAGGGCCCGGCCCGGCTGCGGCGCCGCTGCGGGACCCGCCCGCGGTGACGTCACGGAAAGCGCAAATTAAAAACAAGAAAAAAAAAACAGGCACAAACCGGGAAAAAAAACCCAAACCCTGTGCGCGTTCCGCCTCTCCCCGTTTTCGGCCCCGGTTGGGAATTTGCCGACGCGCCCTCGCGCGGGGGAGGAAGCGGAGCCGCTCGGAGGGACGGGCCCCGCGCGCGCAGCGCCGGCGGGAAACATGTCCGGGGCGCGGCCGTTCCGGGCGTGCGGCTGCTTCCTCACCGACAACATCTTCGTGCCCCGCTACCGCCTCCACGTGCGCTACCGGGACCGGCGGCAGCTCCGCCGCGAACACGGCCGGGTACGGCCGGGGCAGGGCCGGGGGCGGGCGGGGCTGCCCCGGGAGCGCGGCCGGAGGGTGTCCCCGGTGCCGCTCCGGGTGACCGCGGTGTCCCGTGTGTTGCAGGCGCTGCAGGAGCGCGGCTGCCGGAGCGAGGAGCAGTTCCAGGCTGTGCTGAGGGAGGTGAGCGCGGGGATCCCCCAGTCACGCCTGCCGGGAGGGGGATTCGGGGCAAGGAAGGGTTTGGGTTGGAAGGGGCCTTAAAGGCCCTCGAGGTCCACCCCCTGCCATAGGTAGGGACACCTCCCACTATCCCAGGTTGCTCCAAGCCCCGTCCAGCCTGGCCTTGGACACTTCCAGGGACGGGGCAGCCACAGCTTCTCTGGACAACCTGTGCCAGGGCCTCACCACCCTCACAGGGAGGAATTTCTTTCCAATATCCCATCTAACCTAACTCTCTGTGAGTGTGAAGCCATTCCCCTTTGTCCTCAACTCCAGAGCCTTGTAAACAGTCTCTCTTCCTTTCTTGAAGCTCCTTCAGGTACAGAAAAGCCACAGTTAGGTCACCCCAGAGCTTCTCTGGGCTGAACAAGCCCAATTCTCTCAGCCTTTCCTCCCAGCAGAGCTGCTCCAGCCCTGTAATCGCCTTGGTGCCTCCTCTGGACTCTCTCCAACAGCTCCACGTCCTGCCAGTGCTGGGACCCCAGGGGCATTTCCACACCCCCGGGGGTCCCGGGGCCGGGGTCAACCCCAAAGGGAGTTTGGGACTTGCTGAAGCCACAAGCCCTGACAGAATCGGGGCACAGCTCCCCAGCACCTCATCCCGGTTGACCCCGGGGCTGGGACAGAGGCCAGAGGGAAGAATTCCCCCCAGGCACTGTTGGGGAGGTGTTTACACAGCCAACACCCTGGAATTAAACACTGTCACCCAACACTTTGTCCCAGTGGCCTCTGTGCTGCTCCCTCCTTGGATTTAGTCAGCTGGCTCCCAGCCCACTTCTGGTTTGTCTTTCCTCGTCCCTTCTTTTGCCAATTATTTTTAAAGGGTGCCCAGAGATGGGATCACCCAGGGGTCCTACAGGTTCACACTCCACCCCAGGACACCCTTTATTAAGGAATCTGTGCCCCTTCCCAGGCCAGGGACAGAGATCTGTCACACAACCAGCTCTGATTTCACCTGGAGGGCAGACAGGTTCCTTCAGGGATTCTTGGCAGGGTGATGATAGCAATAAATCAGACTTATAATTAAAGCTTTATGAACAGGATATTATGATTCATATAGCACAGAACTCAGGAGTAGGACAGCACATACAGCACAACAAGCAGAATTTAAAATACAACTTCTCTCAGGGTTCCTAGATCCTAACTTTAGTTGTAATTTATAATCACTTAGATCCTAATAACTCCCTAATCACCTGGACTCTCTGCAGAGATGCTGAGATCTTAACACAAAGGTTTGCTGTATCAATGTAAACATAATGTAGACTAAAAAAATAACATAAAAGAATAGGATTTACTCACTCAGCCCTCAGAGGAAGATGTCCCCTGCCATCAGAGGTGGCCCTGGCTGTGGGAGGTCACGGCTCTCACTGTCCAGCAGCTGTTCCAGTCCAAGTTTCCCACTTAGGACTTGTAAGTGCCTGATTTTATAGGCAGTGCTGAGGGCTGTTACAGTTCCCTGTTCCCTGTCAAGGTCACCAACAGCACTGGGGACCAGGGGACTGGGCCCTTCAAGGCCAGCAATGAAGGGAGTGATCAGCCTTGAGGCTGGGAGGGAGGAGGAGGAGAAGGAATCTGTTTTGTCTGCTTGCTTCACAAGACCTCCAGGGCCTGATAATGAGGGAAAGGGAATGAATAGATGACCAGAGAATGGCTGCTCACCTCATCAAATGCATTAGTGATGCTGACCAGGGGTCAGGAGGGGAACTGGTCACACCCTCCTTCCTTCTTCAGTGAGGAACGTTATAAATTAATCTCATGAGGGGGAATTAAAGAGGAAGAGCTGCCTGAATCAGCTGCTAAAACAGCTGTTTGCTCTGAAAGGACAGATTAGCCTGTCTCCTCCACACTTAGCAGTAATCCCTTCATGACAAGACTTGTCTCCCTCCCAGGAAGTGTCTTTATTTTGGACAATGCTTATATTGTCAGAACACAAGCCAAGGCTCTTAAAGCCTCCCCTGGCGATTCAGGAGGTGTCAGGATGCCTGAAAGGGCTGAAACCTCACAGCTCCACTTGGCACTTCCATGGAAAGACTTCAGTTATTTTTTTTTAAGCCATCTGTAAAGAGAAAGGGTCTCCAAACCCTCTCAGGCATTTGGCTTTTCAGATATTTATTCGACTTGCCTTGACTACAGAAAAACAAAGCACAGACTCCGCTTCCCAGGGGTGCCTGAAACAAAAATAAATGGTTTAAAACAATGAGCAAGTTCCTGGAATTGTGTTAGTTGTCCCTTTTGATTTTCTCACAATATGCCCTGTTGTTTATTTGCAGATTGAGGCAGAAGTGCAGAGGAGAAAACAGTTATTCCATCAGTCAGTGGAACGCAGAGCCATCATCTCCAAGTGCTACAAACCAAAACACCCAGAGGTGTACACTCTGCAGGTACACAGCGTGTTTGGAGTCTCTTTTGCCTCCAAGGAGATTACCTGAGAGTTTATTTTTTGCAGTCTGTTTTTCCCTCTTCTCCTCGGGATCATGCAGTGCTTAAGCTGGATGGAATTTAAACCCGTGTGTAGCGTATTAAAACTCTGAATTTAAAACTTTGACAGCACAGCATGTTCTCCAGGCAAGATTCCACCTGGTTTACATCCAGGAAGGGGTCATTCCATATGGAAGCTGCTCCAGCACCTGGTACTGGACTTGAAACACCATTAGTAATTTAAATATAAAGCATCACTGCAGCAAACAGGCTCGGTCAGGTCTAACGAGGCCACAGAAAACAGCCTTTATGGGGCTACTCTGCTTTGAATTTCCTCGTGCTTGCCAGACCCAAGACTTCCCAGCTGGGTAATTCCCACAGGTCAGCAGTAACACACAACCAAAGTTCACACAGATTTGCTGTGATCCTCCAGCAATAAGTTCTGCTGTTGTTTGCTGTCATCACTGTGGGGAAGTGCTCAAAGCAGAGCCCAGTCACTCCGTTGTGCTCGTTCCGTAACAAGAGGCTAAAATCCACTAGGAAAGATTTTGCACCTACCTGTTAAGAATCCATATTGTGAGCCAGGCTCTTTCCTGTCGTGCCTGTAATAAATCTGGCCAGTTTTATGCAGAAACCCTCAAACTCACCTAAACCCCCAAGTGAAGCACAGGAACGTTCTGCAGTTCCTGCCACAGAAGTAACCCCAGTGTGACTATCAGCCCTGTCCCTTCAGACTGCACATTTCCCTGTGGCTCCCTGGAAATCCATTTCTCTCTGGGGCTGTAAAAGGCTGTACTGGCTAACTGTGTTCCTGTGTGTTTTTTTCCCACCCTTCCCTCGACACCAGGATTCCTTCCTGGCCCCCAATTTCCTGGAGATCGTGCGGTACTGCACCTCGCCCGGAGCTCATCTCCAGGGCCTCCTGGGCTACCTCGAGTCCTTCTCAGGTAAAGGAAACAACACCTCAGTCACACAGATAACCCTGAGTGACGCTGCAGCTCCCCTGGTGACAGCTGTTCCCAAGCCTTGTCTTTGGTAGCTCGGATTTGACTCAGGCTGAGACAAACAGGATGTTATTCTCTGCCTGACAGGGGTCTCTGGAGGGGCAGTGCTGTGCAGCAGTTCTGCTCTGGAGCAGACACTCTTTTCTGCCTTCCCATCCCAGTCTGCTGATGTCTCACCAGAGGCTCCAGCTGCAGCAGGATTTGAGGTTTTGGTTGTGCCACCATGTCACCAGGGAGCCTGAAGGAACACTGTTAGCCTGGGGAGCTTGTTTTTCCCTCCCCAAGTGCTTTGCCATTTCAGACAATCCCTGTGGGTTAGTCTGGGCTGAAATAATTTCAGTCTTTTAAAAAAGAACTCTGGATTTTAAGCTTCCCTGGAGGCAGCCTTGAAGCTCTCTACATACCAGAAATGCTGACAAAATGTAGAGGGGAGGAGGCAAAGTCTCCTCCTTTTCTCAAGAGAGACCCAGATGAGCCTGTGCAGAGCCCCTGGATTTGTCCAAGGCACCATTTCCAGCCTTCTCCTGCTCTCTTCATCTCCCCTTCTGTATCTTCAGTCCTGAGCTCCCCTCACACAGACCTTAAGGGCTCTACCCCACAAGGCTGGCACCAGATGAGTGAGTCCCACAGCCCCTAAATGACCTTGAGTGTCCTTCCAGCCTGCCTGTGAGGAGTCGCTGATTCACCACCCTCCCTCCAGACTCAGAACGCTTCCTTGGCACAACATCTGGCATTTAAACCAGTGCCAGATCTCCTGACTGGATGGGTGAGCCTGGAAACGAGGGGCCAACATGAAAAATAACAAAGACATCCTGGGCAATGGTTCCAGCCCTTCGAGCAGCCTGAGCACAGAGTGAAGCACGTGGGTCCTGTGCTCTCACTGCCACCAGCACGGTGGAGCTGGACAGGCAGGCAGGAACACTCACCTGAGACCTTCCCCAGCTAATGGTGTCCCCCTTCTCCTGACAGATAAGAGGATCTATCGGCTCCCAGTGTTCACAGAGGAGTTCTGCCGGACCTTTGTGGATGAGCTGGAGAACTTTGAGCGGTCGGACATGCCCAAAGGCAGGCCCAACACCATGAACAACTACGGGGTAGGATTTGCCTCATGTGCTTCTTCAGGGGGAATATTCACTCTGTTCACCTCCAAAGTGTCATTTTACACAGAGCAGTTGGAGTTCCAGTACCCCTTGGAGGGAAAGGGTTGAGGGAATGTTACACAGACAAAAGGATATGGGAACACAAGGAAAGGGGGTGGGAGTTTTAGGCAGAGCAAAGAGCACCTGGTATTTTAAAGCAATACCCATTTAAATCAAGGAGTCAGTTTTCAAAGAGCACTCACCTTTTAATCTTGCTCTGTCTTTCTCCCATCCCTTGATCCTCTTCCTTTCTCCTGTAGCTGGAGCCTTTGCTCTGAAGTTCTTGCTCTGAGCCAGCAGCAGGGCTGGAGGAGGAGGAGGAGGACAGCTCTGATGATGTTGCTCAGCTGTCCCCACCTCCTCTCTTGGACCCAGGTTTTGCTGAGCGAGCTCGGGATGGACGAAGGGTTCCTGACCCCCCTGAGGGAGCAGTTCCTGCGGCCCATCACGGCCCTGCTGTACCCTGAGCTGGGGGGATCCTGCCTGGACAGCCACAGGGCCTTTGTGGTCAAGTACTCCCTGCACGAGGACCTGGATCTGAGCTCCCACTATGACAATGCAGAAGTCACCTTGAATGTCTCGCTGGGGAAGGACTTCACAGAAGGCAACTTGTACTTTGGGGATTTCTACCAGGTACTGAGCACATTCCTACTCTGGAACCCTGTTCCGTTCCCCTCTACCTCCTTTCAGCCCCCCCAGTTTCAAGGCATAAACTGTGTTCTAAAAACAATTACTTCTGACAGTCAAACCTGCTCTGTCCCTTCCCTCTTTTACATTGTTTTGGTTACACAGAAGCCTTTTCTGTTCCCATATTCAGGTTTCAAAGAGAGCACAGAGGCAGCTTGTGGGAGAAGGTTGGAGTAAACAAACCAGCCCATCTTTCCACAGCTGAAACAGTGAGCAGGGAGGTCCTGAGAGGGAAATTTATTTCCAATGAGACTTAAAGCTAAATCTGTAGCACCTGTTTCTAGGGCAAGAGAGGGTGAAAGCTCCCATGCACAGGTGAAACAGGTTGTTTGGCTGAAACTGGGAATGTCTTACTGGAAAACAGTTGTACCCATCTGCTGCCAAGCCACCACTGAAGGGGCTGCATTTCAGAGGTGCAGTTTGTCCTTTCCCTGTTGCTCCCTGGGGGAAGAGCTGATAAGTGCCAACTATTTGAGTGTTGTTCTGCCAAGGACTTTCTGGTGTAATTATGAATCCACCTCTGTTCCAGGATCCCAGTCCTGTGCCCAAGTACCTGGAGGTGGAACACGTGGGAGCCCAGGGGCTGCTCCACCGGGGAGGGCAGATCCATGGGGCGCTTCCCATCGGCTCCGGGGAGCGCTGGAACCTCATCCTGTGGATGAGATCATCCCTCATCCGAAACCAGCTCTGCCCCATGTGCAACAGCAAACCCCAGCTGGTGGAAGCAGAGGGGTTTGGGGATGGATTCACAGGAACCCTGGAAGAGGACGTGCCCGAGACTGTGGATGTCTGTGCCCTGTGGTAGGGGACGGGAAAACACGACTTCTCCAGACCACGTGGCCCAAAGCTCCTCTCTGACCTCTCAGACCGCACTAACAGGCTCTGATGGATGCAGGAGCCCTGTAAGAAGTAGCTCTCACCTTGGAAAGGGGATACAAAGCCAGCCCTGCCAGGGTTAGGGGGCTTGGAGAGCTGGAACTCAGCTCGCCAGGGCTCACACTGGGGACTGTTTGTAAGACAGAGGAAGCCCCAACACTTTGATGCACCAGAGAGACTCTGTAAATATTTCCAGGTGTACAGAGGAAACACACAAAGCTCCTTGGCCTCTGTGCCAACAGCAGCATCCCAGGTCCTGCTGGAAATGGGAAGGAATGGTGAATAAAACCCTGCACTTACCACTCTCTGCTGTTCTCAGTGGCCTCCTGTCCTCTCCCAGGGGAAGGGGAAGAGTGACAGAAATGAGATCCAGGTGATTTCACAGTAGGCTGCTGGGAATGGCAGGGAATTACTATCACTGGAGGCTTGCCTAACCCAGGCTCAGAAAAATCCATCAGGAGCAATATATAGGGAAAGCTGATCCCACAGCGTGGCTGAGAGGATTTCCACAGACTCCCAAAAGCTCTTCTGAGCACAAATTTTCCAGTGGGCAGAAAGAGAGACGAAGCTCTGTGAGCCACCTGCAGCGCAGCAAAACTTTACATTTAACCCCCTTTGCTTTAGTAATGTGAGCAAGTGAAAACACAAAATAACTCTCCCAGGCTGGGTGCATCAGGCAGACCTGGGGCTTCTTAATGTGGCACCAACATCCCCCAGCAGACGATGGATTAGGAGGGTCGAGTGCTTTCCCTGTCTTACTTCCAGCTGGCTGAAAACTTTGGGACTCCCGCTTGCAAAACAAATTAAAGAAGCCGAGTATGTTTTGATTTGGTGGCTGCGTTTGCCTCTGTAGCCAAATAATTGTATATATTTGGCACACACAGAGGCTGCTGCGTTTGTAAGGGGCTGTTTCACTCACCGGTTCCCTGCGGTATTTGCAGCACGAGGACAATCACATCGAGAACTGGGAAAGGCTGGACGTGAGCGGGTAGGGGGTGTTGTTTTAAGCCTTCGCAAGGGACCCGCCGGAATTTTGGCTGTTTGCGGCAGCGACCGCGAGCGCTCCCCCCGCCCTCCCGAATTCCCCAAAAAATTGAGCCGCAGCGGCCCCCGGAACCAAAGAGCGCGGCGCGGCTGCCGCCCGGCCCCGCAAACGGCGGACGGGAGCGGGGGGCGGCCGGCGCGGCCCTGGCGGCGGGAGCGGGACCGGCCCGGCCCGGCCTGGTGAGTCCCTCCCGCTCTCCCTCCTTCCTTCCTTCCCTCCTTCCCTCCCTGCCGCTCCTCGCACCTGTGCGGGGCTGCAGGTACCGGGCTGGGTGGGTGGGGTGGGCACAGCCCCGCGCGATGCGGCGGCACCCGGGGCCGGGGGGGGCCGATAAAGAGCCGCGCTCTTAAAGGGGCCGCACCGAGAGCGTTTAAATCCTTAAAGGGCCAGAGCGCCTCTTGCTGGGCTCGTAAAGAGCCAGCGCACCTTGCGCGGGGGCTTAAAGGGTCACCGCGGCTTGTGCGGAGCTCTTAAAGGGCCAGCGCACCTTGTGGAGAGCTCTTAAAGGGACAGCGCACCTCATGCTGAGCTCTTAAAGGGCCAGCGTTTCCCAGGCTCCCCGTGCCGGGGCGGGAGGGCAGGGGCAGAGCAGCAGCCGGGCCGGGCAGGAGGAGCCGCCCCAAAGTGCCCCCAGTCAGATGAGGGCACAGCTGGGCTGGGGTGCTGTGGGGTGGGTTTGGGATTCGTCCCCTCCCCGCAGCATCGCCCCGCACGTCCTGGGATGCTCCTGTCCATGGATCCGGGTGCTGGGGTTGGATAACGTGGGTCCTGCTGCCTCGAGCCCCAAACCCCGTCCTGCACAAGGCCCTGGTTGAGGGAATGGCTGCTGGGTCTGTGTCCATGAGGGATTCTCACCCTCTGGACCTTCCATACCTGCCCTTAATTGTTTTGGTTTGGTTTTTTTTTTTTTTTAGTTTTTTTTTTTTCCTGACTGAAATTTCCCTTTGGAAATCAATCAAAATCCTGATTCCCTTGGGAGCGAGTTGCTGCCTGGGAACATCAGGACAGTAAACAATCAATTAATTAGATGTGGTAGTTGGAAGGTGGCTGTGAGGAAGCATTTCCCAGCTCCTGCTCTGCCCACGGTGCCAGTTGTTTTTTTAAATTAATGGGAGCAGGGATCACTCTGGCTCTGGCCTGTGGCTGCCAGGAACCCTCGGGCTGACGGACAGGGGTGCCAGCTCGGTGCATAATCTGTTTTCTAAAAGCAAATTGGGATATTAAAAATTCATTGTTCCCCTTGGCTTGTGCCCGCTCTCAGCATTTTAAATAACGGAGTGACTGACTCCGTGTTCAGCCCGGGAGGATGTTTAGTCCTGCTGGCTGTAGCTGCAGCTTCCATCACCCCTTCCCAGAGCCTGGCTGTGCTGCAGCATCTTCCCAAGGGCTCCCTGGGCTGGGGGGTGACTGTGGGGCACAGCAGGGCCTGCAAACACCAACCCCGGGCCCCTCAGTGCCTGCCCACAGGATCAGGCAGGGATAAGCCTGATTCTCTAGGGATAAACAGGAAAAGTGGGGGGGAAAACCCAACGGAGGGTTTTCCTAGTGGAAAACCTGCTTGGGGACAGTTGTCTGAGGTGGAAAGGGCTGCCTGGGGACAGCAGTGCTGGCTCTACCCCGAGGGCTCCGTGCTGTGGATTGGTGGAATTCCACTTGGCTGTGGCTGCGTGAGGGGAGACCCTGACCCATCTCTCCACGTGGATACCCAAGGGAGGGAGTTTGACAGGAGCAGGGCTGGTTGGCTCAGAGGTGGCTCTGATGTCCCTGTCCCCTCCAGGCTGACCATGGCCCACAGCCAGTCCCGGAAGCGGTCGCGGAGCAGGAGCAAAAGCAGCTCTCGGAGCAGGCAGGAGAGGAAGGAGAAGAAAAGGAGGAAAAGCAGCAAGGACTCGCAGCAGGGCAGCAGCTCTCCTCCAAGGAAGAGGAACTCCGGGTCTCACGGACACAAGTCGAGCTCGGCAGCAGCCAGGGAAGGTGAGGAAGGCCCGTGACTCCGCGTTTTTCCTGGGGTGGGTGCACAGAGGGGCCCAGATGGGAGAAGAGAGTCCCTGCTTTTAGCTCAGTTGATGTCTGCTTATGTATTGCAGAGAAGAAGAAGAAGAAGGAAGGAAAGGACAAAAAGAAGAGGAAGGCCAGCACCTCCTCCTCTGGGACAGCATCTTCATCCACCAGCTCTTCCTCATCCTCTTCCTCCAGCCCCTCCTCTGATGACTCCAGTGACAGTGACTCCAAAGCAAAGAAGAGTCAACACGGCAAGAAAAAGAGAGTGAAACAGAAAGACAAGAAGAAAAAGAAGAAGAAGAAGAAGAAATTAAAAAAGAAATTAAAAAAGAAGGCAAAGGAAAAGGCTAAGGAGGAGAAAGCCAAGGGAGAAGAGGTGCCTGGCCCCTCGCTGGAGCAGTGGCAGAAGGAATCAGGGGAGGACCCTGGGCCAGGTAATGATGGTGTTTTCCTGCTGGAAGCCTGTGCACACAGGAGCTGTGCTGATCCCTTCCTGGGGCCCCGTGAGGTGTCTGAGGGAAGCAGGGCTGTGTGCAGGCAGGAGCCTCAGGCTCTCCTCCCTCCTACACACTGCGGCCACCTTTGAGCCACACCACGTAAATGTAAGAGCCACATCAGGTGTTCTTTTGTGAAGTGTTTAGATGCAGTTCATAGGTGTGGTGAGGAACAAAGACAGAAGGACAGATTGAGCAGTAACATCCTGGTAGAGCTGCTCCTGCCTTTGGGATGGGAAGTGACCCTTCTTTTGTGTGGTTCACCACTGAACCCTAAGTACCACCAGGAATCTGGCATGGGATGTGTCTGTTGGCTGCAGCCGCAGGGCTGTGCCTGCACTTGGCCCTGGGAGCTGGCTCTGACTGACCAGTGCACTCCAGTTTTGACAGATGAACAGAAATCCCGGATCCAGGCTATGAAGCCAATGACAAAGGAAGAATGGGATGCGAGGCAGAGCGTCATAAGGAGGGTCGTGGATCCCGAAACAGGGAGAACCAGGTACGATCCCCGGGGAGAAAGGAGGGGGCTTGTCCTTCCCTATCCACGCTGTGTGGGTGGGAGTCCTGGAGGATACCTGTCCATGGCACTGCAGTACCATGTGTGGGCCCAGGTCCCCTTGAGCAGCAAAGGCCTGAGCCGACCCCTCACAGGCCAGACCTGTCAGACCTGGTGTAACTTACCCAGAAAGTGACACCAAATTATCAAATTGTGCTGGGGCTTCACACAAGGGACACTGGGCTGTGTCCCAGCATCCCACTGCTGCATCCGCTCACCTTTCAGCTCCGGGTGCAAGTGAGGAGGGAGTGTATGCCCTGTGGGGTTACAGACAACAATCAAACCCAAGTTCATTTGGCTGCCAAATAGAAATGACCCAGTTTTTAATAAACTGCGTCCTCTCAGCCAGCAAAAAACATCACGCTGAAGAGAATTGGGTATGACAAGTCCAGTCTTAAAATAGAAGGCAGCCTGCAGGGCTCAGGGAGGTGTGGAACAAAGGTCGGTTCCCTGTAAGGCATGTAATGAAGACAATTAAATTTCTGTTCATGTTTGGAGGTGTGAGCTGCCTCCAACACTGCTTGGAGTTTGCTCAGCAAGATGCTCCCCAGTCTAGCTGATTTCAGGCCCAAACTGGCTCCTGTTTCTGAATGGCTCTGCAGTTTCCTGGGGCAGGCAGGACCACACCTGAACTGTCTGAAAAAAGGAAGAGGCTTTGCAGGGGTTGGGGGCACTGCTGTTGACAGGGAAGCCTGCAGATTTTGGGGTGGCAGGAGATGCTTTTATTATGTGTTTTCTCGGCAGTGTGACTGCACACAGCAGGCAGTGCCCACAGCCTGGGGCAGGGCTGGCTGGCCCATGCTGATTTCTTAGGGGACTGCACCTGTCCTTACTGCAGCGTGCTGACATTAATCCCATGGGAGCAGTGGAAAAGCCTGCTGTGCTATTTAAGCTTGATACAGCCAAAAAAAGTCACGTAATGCAATGTCAGGGGTAAGTCATCACTGGCCTTGCCTAGAGTGCATCAGCCCAGCACCTGGTCCTGGGCTCTGAGGGAGCTGGGGGCTCAGGGTAGGGTGGGGATCAGCACCTTCTGCAGCTGCAGGAACTCGCCAGGAGCTCTCAAGGCTTGTGCTTGTCTTCCAGGCTCATTAAGGGAGACGGAGAAGTCCTGGAAGAAATTGTCAGCAAGGAGAGACACAAGGAGATTAACAAGGTAGTGGGAACTGGCCACCAGCATGAGCTGCTGGGCACAGCTAAAGAGCTGCTGCACCCAGAGGTGGTGTGTGTTCACCCCGGGTGGTGCTGGTGGTCCTGCATCCTCAGACAATCTGTGATCACCTGTGTCCCTTTGCAGCAAGCCACGAGGGGGGACGGGCTGGCCTTCCAGGTGAGGACAGGGATGCTGCAGTGAGTGTGCAGACACCAGCCAGGCCAGGAGCCCATGCTGTTGCCAGTGCCAGCCCAGGTGGGAGCCTCTGTCTCTGGACCACGCAGACAGCACCGTGTCAACGTTCCCCAGGGGCACTTTGCAGCCTCTCTGTAAGTTACTGACTGGGAAGGAGAGTGACTTCAGTGGTTCATCTCCCACCAAACAGCATCTCCCCTCCCTCTCCCAGCTGAGGCCAGTGTGGCTGTAATGCACCTGAGCCCCCTGTGCCCTGATGCACCTTTGGATGCTGGAGGAGCTCAGCAGCACCCAGGGGACAGGCTTGAGGGTGTTGAGGACCTCAGAGTGCTGCTGCCCCTCAGCTCTGGGCTTTGGTTGGCAGGAACCAACACTGTGGCCAAAAATCCACAGCTGGCTGCCACTTCTTCCCTTCAGGGGCTGCTCGTGGCCCCTTCCTTGCTGGAGGTGGCTCATGGGGCCCTTCACACTCATCAACTGTCCTGCTCAGAGAGGAGCAGCCATGGCTCTGCTCAGGCTGCAGCTCTCCCTGCACCCTTCGGTGCCACCCTCCACCGTGCCCCGGGGCTTTCCTCAACTCTCCTGCAGCTTCATCTCCCGGGGTGGCACTGGGGAGCACTGAGCTGGCACGCTGCACCGGGATGTGTGCAGGTGTGCCTTGTGGAGGGGTGGCTTTACCTTTTGCTGTCTGCTCCTGCATGCAACTCCTGTCCCTGCCCCACAGCACAGGCCCTGGGCAGCCTTGGGGGTCCGGACCTCTCAGCCCATGGCTGCTCTGAAGCAAACAGAGAAGCCTTTCCCCCACAGCAAAGTCCATAAATCTACAAACTGTAAAAAAGAAATGGAGAAATGAGTTAAAGGACTAACAGGACTGATGTGCACGGAGGGTTTCCACGTTCTGTTCACCGCTGTAACCCCATTAAACTGGCGCCTGCTCACGTCTCGGGTTTTGCGACTTATCTCTCTTTAGTCTCCCCCCCCTCCCCCACAAAAAAGCAGACAGAGAAGAGCCTTCCCGTTTCTTTAATCTGTGTAACTCACAATGATACTGTACACAAAGCACACCAGGCATTGGAACGATGCACTAACAGCAAGGAGGAGAAGGAAGTTGTACAGAAGGTTTGCCACACACAAGCGGGTCGTCGGCACGGTGACTGTACACACAGGGTCGGGCATCCCCTCCGGTGGCTCCCCACGCAGGGCTGGTACCCCTAAAGCCATTTTTTATAAATAAAATATAACTAACATCGTCAGAATATAAAATTGACAGTCGAGGGTATCAACAGGCAGAGGGGAGGGGACCGTAAGGCTTCTAGAACTAATAGGAAATGCAGCAAACAGTGGCGATACCTGAAGAAGGGGCTGCTACAGCAAGCACGGCGGCTGCTGGGCGGGTGGGAGGGTGTTGGTGACCCTTTGGCTCGTTACTGCTCACGATCCAACACTGTAAACGGTTTTTGGTGTGAGAATTTCGCCTCATCTGACTTGAGTGATCTGAGCAAACCCAGGGAAACAGCTCGGAGGGAACGCACGGGCTCCTCTGACGGGCGTGAAAAGACTTTAAAGGGACAGCGTCAGGTAGAAAGTCTGGCCCGAGAGCGCAGGAATAGAAAAAGCTGCTTTTTTTATAAAAAATCTGAGCTCTGCAGCAGAGTTTGATTCCCATGGAAACGAAAAACCAACCCCAAAGCCCGAGGCAGCCTGTGTGGTGCAGGTTGTGTTGTGCTGTGTGCAGAACAGGACGTGGGCTGTGCCGGGGGCTGCCCGGACCACGGCCGAGGGAGGAGCACGAGGAACTTCATATTCTTCCATTTCAAAGCAAACAAGTTATTGGTAACAAAGATAAATTAGGTCTTTAACCTGACAGTGCCCCTTTAGTAAGGATGGAACATACATTCATCTTTTCCCCTCACCGCATCCCAACGGATCCTCTTCCATACATGTGGAAAGGCATCGGGTCACATGCATTGCTCCCCAAAACAGCTCGGAACAAACAGGTTATAAACACAGAGTTAAACTATTGCTATTGTTCTGAGTGAGTAGCACGTTGATCTTTGCTTCAGAAGGACGAGTGCCAGATGGGGGCGGCTGAGGACAGAGCGATGGAGACAGGGATGGACTGAAAAGGTGAAGAAAAACTTATTGGCATTTTTCCTGGTAACTACACCCACCTCCTCTGGTATTATTGCAGCAATAAAGGTCCTGCTCTACAATTGCTTCTCCGTGTTGGATCCGTACAATGGCAGCGGATGGGGGGGCCAGGGAAAGGACCCGGGCAAGGTTCAAGAAGCTCAACAAAGGATGAGGACGGAGGTGTTATATGATTGTCAGGCTAACTGGGTAGTAGCTGCTTAAAACATGAAGTGATGGAGAGGTGAGTATCATATTGCACTTCTGCATTCATTGACAGTTACATTAAACTTGGTCCATAAAATAATTGCTTTGTACATAATGCCTGAAACAAAAAGCTACATTTTTAAATATTAATAAACCCTGAAGGTTCCAGTCCCTCCAGACATTTTTTTTTTTCCCCATCTACATAAATAAATAACTTTCAGTTTTATATATCCACTTTTTATGTTGAACATTTACATTCGCCTCTGTTTTACACTATCTACACATAAGAAAATGTGAACATCTCATCAACACTGGAAAATGTACAGATCATGCCTTGGTTGTGGACTTGGAGGAAAAGGTGATGTTTGCAAAGGCCATATCCAAATTTGCAGAAATGATTAAGTGATGTGGTTTGGTGACTTCACAGGATGGATTGTGGCTTGGCTTCCTACTCGGATGGCATCTGTTTGATAGAACATTCGGCTAGCAAAAAGCTGGGACACTTCACATTGTTTTCGAGCCCAGTAAGCTCTGGATGTGCATTCGGAGAGAGCCAAGCTGAGCCGGCAGAAAAGGGAAGTCAGTTTTCGGTAACAAAAGTCATCAGGTACATTCTGTAACTGGATAATTATCAAAGAGAAGCGGTTACACATTTTGCAGTCGGGCTGCAAGACGTGGGGGACGCACTGGGCGGGCGGCAGTCGGGTTGGATCAGCACTGCCCTTCCTCTGCCTCCCTCGGACCCTCCAGCGCCACGAACACACGAGATCGACCTTGGGTGTCGGATGAGTTGGGATTTGCCTACCGTGGCCCAGAGCCAGTGAGCAGAGCAGTGTTCACAGTGCTGTGTATCTCAGTGCGGCCGTCCTGCACTTCTTATTGAAACAGGTAATAAAATGAAGCAGCCAGTCTAAAAAATTCTCTGTTATAAATAAGATCTTCATAAGTAGAAAGTGATATAAAGACAGGGAAGTGTGGTGGGGAAAAGCAGGGGTTACACATAGTCAGGTAGGACTATAAAATCTCCACGTGAAGAGGCTAACTGGAGTCTGTGGGGACCCCCTGGTGTGGGTGCCCCTCTGCCCCGGGAGCTGTGTGCGAGGAGGGAACCTTCACTGGCCCCAGGGGGGACAGGACTAAGGGGCTTTTTGGCAAGCCCTGGCTCTAGGCACTGTTCTCTGTCCCTGTCTCGGTGGCACCGGGTGCCAGCTGCCCTCAGCCACGCACCCCACCCGCCCGCTCCAGCAGCACAAAACCATCGCCTCAGGCACGTCCACTGAGAAACACACCGGGAAAATTAAGATATGGCCTTTTCTTAAGGTTGCCTGACATTGCTGGCACACTTCCTTATAGTCTCCTTACTGCTGGAAAAACTTCTGCACAGATTGTTTTTTTTAAATATATACATATATATATATATGTGTGTGTGTGCATATAGATATACACGCACACCCTGGCTTAGCAATATTTCATTGTCATGCACTACAAACACCGGTGTAGCTACATGAGATGGTAACAGGTTTCCATTCTAAAAATCATCAGTGCAAAAAACAATGAGGTTTGACAGTTCAGTAACTATAGGTAAAAGAAGCGAGTCTAGTTCCCATGAAAGCTGCTACTGAACTTGGAGAGAACCTGGGAAGAAGAAAACGTCTCAGAGGTGGGTGTTGAGAGAGTCAGACCCTGCATTTGGATGAGAAGAACTGCAATGCAATCTAGCTGAGTGCCTTCAGCTGCTTCCAAATATATGGTGGTTACTGTTGGAAACAATATACAGCGAGACTACTTGGAGACTTTTAACAGCAAATTAAGTGTCTGAGGTTTGTAACAGCTCAAACAAAGTAGCTTGTATTCCTCTTTTAATAGGTCACCACATTAAATTCCATCAGCTTCTCAAAGGTCTCTTTAAAAAATAACAGTAATAACAGTAACGACCCCGCTGTCTTGGGCACGAATCTGCCGACATTCTGCCTCTGCCAACAGCATCGACAGAGCTTTAGCTTTGCACTGCACCAACTCCTTGAGAAAGCGGCTGCCCTCGGAGCTCTTTGTACCGATAAAGCTCCCGGTCACCCTGCCTGGCACAGCCCACCATCGATCCTGTGTTATCGACCCCCAGCCTGCCCCGTGCTGGCAGAGCCCCTCAGTCTGACTCCTGGCACAGCCAAGGACAAGGTTGCCCAGCCCCACGCCCTGCTGTGTGGCTCTGAGGACAGCACTCGGTCGCGCGGATCGGAGCGATGGCTAACAAGGCGAGGAGGCACGTATTTACAGTCACTAAACCTGGATAAGAGAAGGAGGCAGGAGAGAGCGCCCTCTTGATCTGGAGACATCACCTCCCCGATTTCCAGCTGTTCCTTGGGCTCCTGCTGCACAAACCCGACGCTCTCGCTGCAAGGCCTGCACGTTCTGCGCGGGAAACATCCCGTCTCTTCCCAGAACACCACGATGTTATTGGAGTAGCACCATATTTACCCTTCCAGCCCGAAACGGCGACCTCGTCCCTCTTTCCTTTTGTTTTCTCCTCCGGTGGCTGCAGCTGTCAATCCTGGCTCTGGCCTGGCTACTTCTGCCCCAAGAGGCCAGACTCCAGCCGGGACGCGGCGCTCCGGCCCCAGCACCCCGTGGCGATGCTCATGCTCCGCTGGCTGCGCTCCCTGTCCCTGTCCTTGTCGCTGTCGGACTGGCTCTGGGTGCGCTCGGGGCGGTGGCCGCCGGCCGAAGGCTGGGAGGAGATGGTGCGGAGCAGGTGGTTCCTCTTGCGCAGGAACTCGGCCTGGCTGGGCAGCCCGAAGCTGCCCTTGCGCAGGGCCATGCGCGTGGTGTTCTTGGCGGGGCGCGCGCGGTGGTTGTACTCCAGCTGCGCCAGGTGGGCCGCGTAACCCTCCGTGATGAACTGCGGGGCGAGAGGGGCGAGGGCAGGGGTTAGAGGGATGGGACACGCTGCCCCGAGAGACACTGGCCACCAAGCATTGTTTGCTGTGCCAGGGTCTCTCAGTCCGAGGTGGTCCTGCTACGCGGGACAGCTCCCGTTCTCTCGGCCAACACAGCTCAGCCACCGGTCTTGAGATGACCAAATTCCCATCTCCCTCCCAGGGGAGGCCCTGGGGCTCAGACAAGCCCCCTCCTACCTGACACTGGCTCTGCAGCTTCTTGGTGGGCCTGCCAACGATGTAGATGTGCGTGGGCGGGAGGCCGATGGAGCTGTACACGGAGATGTCCTTCGTGGATCCGTACGCCGCGTGGATCCTCATGTGGAGCTGTGGGGAGGGAAAGCAACACGCAGTCAGAACACACAGGCACCCCGTGCTGCTCAGCAGGCAGGGCTCTGGGTTTCCGAGAGCATCTGTGGGAATCTCAGGTCACTGGAACTTATGTAAGTTCCCAGCTGGATAACGACCACTGAGCAAGCACTAATTAACGAGCTGGGGATGTTTACAGGCCAGAACAAGAGGAGTAACAGTGATACAAGATCTCCACTTGCTGATCCACAGCCTTGCCTTGAGGTCCGTGGGGGGCAAGGATGCCACACATTTTGCTGCCTGTTGTCACTGGGGTAAAGGAGCTGCAACCCTCCTGTACAGGAATCATTAGTGAGGAATGTTCCCCCAGAGAGCCACTGCTGGGATCTGCTGGGCAGGGATCTCTCTGCCTCCACTCTGAGCAGAGAGCAGCTCCTGGCCAACCCTTTCCTTGCTGGGCTTGGAACAGGGGCTGGCAGGGGAGTTGTGGACACTGGTGCTGCCACAGACTGGCCGGCTTTGTGCCTGAAGCTGAAGGTCACAGACTTGGAAAGGAAATTTCTGACCCTGGTCCCAAACTGATTCTTCTGGAGGACAAGGGAGCAAGTGAGCAAGGAGCTGCTCCCACCACCGCGACTCTGGCCAAAACAAGAGCCCAGGAGAGTTAAGGACAGGCTTTCCTTGCTAACCAAGGCAGGGCAAGTGCCTGGGACACTGGCAGCTCCTTCACTTGCCAGCCACAGAAAACTTTGTTCTATCTGAAGCTTCTCTGAGCCTCTGGGCTGAGTGACTTTTAGACCTCCCAGGGCTCAAAAGCTTGGAAGATTCTCTGTGGAGTCTCCCATGAAGGCTGTGTGATGCAAGGCCATTTCTGCAGCAGCTCCATCCCCTCTCAGACCTGCTGGCTGCACCACAGGCTGCCAGAAAGCCACCAAACACGAAAAAAAGTGCATGTGTGGGGAAGGGAGGATCTGATCAGCACCAAAGGCCTAATGGAAGAGGCAGCAGTCTCAGAGCAGAGGCGACAATTCAACAGCACAGACATTTTTGTAGAGCAATAAAAGGATGAAAATAAAATGAACAGATTAATCTTCCGCTGCAGGTCACATTGCTGCCAAGAGACTGGTGCTGACAGGGACAGTTGGACGAGGAGCAATCTAAAACCCGTGCCACGATCCTATTGCAGCACTGCCAGGCTTACGTCGGTGATGAGGGATTTCAGGAAGTTGGCCTTGTGCCGCAGCGGGTCGTGGACGAGCCCATCGCAGAAGGAGACGATCCCGTGGGGGAAGTTGTGCTGTGCTAACCATGCTACCACCCTCTGCTTCTGCATGTCAGGGCGGCCTGTGACATAGATAATGAGGTAGCCGAGGTCTTGCCAGTGCCTGGAAGGAAAGCCAAGAGTCAGTGGGTTGCAGACCCTGAGCAACACCAGTGTCAAAGAGAGCGGCTGCCACAGCCCCTGCCCTGACCTTACAACATCCACTGCTCCAGCCCGGACTTTGGGGTCGCTGCCCATGATGGACACGCTGGCTGCGAAGGAGCCGTCGATGCTGAACACCACGAACTCCGTCCCCTTGGGCAGGACCGTGATGTAGCTGTCTGCAAACGTGTGGTCACCCCTGGCGAGAGGGACGCAGGTATTTAGAGACAGTGAGATACTCAGAAGGCATCACCGAGTCCTGCAGAGCACCACGAGCCCAAAACAGCACCCAAATCTGGCCCAGAGGCTCCAACAGTGAAGACACCCTCGGTTACAGGCACTGTGTGAGGGTCTCTGGGTTAAAGTGGGGATGGAATAGTAATCTGGAGCCTTGGCATCAGTGACTCAAAGAAGTAACCTCAGAAAACCATTTCTGGGTTCACCACTGAGAAGATGCTCCTCTCCTCCCCTTTCCAGAGCCCAGCACCAGCAACTGGAGCTGAGCTGGAGCCCAGGGCTGTGAATCATCATGAGTACTAAGTTCTGTCCCTCAAGGACAAGTTTATGGTCTTTAAAATCTGCTCAGCTGTGCAGTTTTACAGATGACTGTGAGGTGCACCCTGTGGTGCAGAAGACCTGCCCCTGCAGTGGGAGCTCTGTTCCTGAGCCGGTGGTGATGCATGAGCCAGAATAAAACATGGATCTTCCTCTTACAAGCGGGCCCTACTGCTGGCAAACCAGGCTCTGATCCCACCCAACAGAGCTGCCCCACAAGGAGGGACCACATTCTACAGTCATCAAATTCCTCTTGCAAAGCCCAGGGTACCTCACCTAACCACCATCTTGACGGGGTACACGCCGATGCCCAGGCGCCGGTTCTCGGGGATGACGTAGGAAATCCTGCCACTGCTGTTGCTGATCTCTGTGTCAAAGTAAACCCACTCTCCCGAGGGCGGCTGGGTCATGATGTGAATGTCCACCTGGGGGGACAGAGGAGACACCACAGCATTAAAGACACAGACAAGTAGAACAGGCCAAGCACCAGGACATCCCACCCAAGCCCCTCTGCATGGCAGCAGGGTTGGGTCTTGCTCCCACCCTCTGCACCTCATGGATCTGAGCTGAGAGGCACCCAAACATCCGGGTGCCGGCGTGAAACCCGACCCCAGTGGTGAAGAATCCCGTAACAAATGCTGTTCCTGGTGGGAAGCACCCACAAGTCTGAGCAGGGCAACCTGGCCAAGACACAAGGGCAGCAAGCACTGTCAGTGACCAAGAGAGCACCAACCAGCACCACCTCTGTCCTTCTCACCACACGATGCACAACCCCCCGAGCACACAGGGTACCTTCTCTCCCGTGAGCGTGACCATGTCCAACGGGCCGTACATGAACCTCCCCGTCAGGGTCTGGGGCCCATCTTCGTTAGCGATGGTGTCGTTTATCCTGTGGTTGGCTGTGACGTTCTGCACGAGGCAGGAGGGAAAGATTTAAAAAAAAAAAGATATAAAGGAAAAAAGTCCGCAGCAATGGACAGCCTCGCAGGGAAATGCCAAATATAACCGGACAAACTGGAGCGTGGGTTTCTCTGTGTCGTTCCTCCACTCCACTCTGGGAAAGAATTTGACCTGTGGCAGAGGTGAGGCCCTGTGCCCTGCACTGATGGGTGGGTTGGAGTACACATGGCTGGAGAGCCAGTTTCCATGGCAGGCTGTTCGTGCAATCCTGATACTGTCTATTAACTCTTACACTTTGGAATTAAGAGGAAATACAAAGAGCTGCCAGAGAAATCTGCTGACACTGTTTCGGTTCTAGCACAGAATTGCCTTCTCAGGAACTGGAGACTTTAATGGGAGAGAAGAGCATTTATGGAGCAGAGAACTGGTATTATTGCACTTTGAGAGATGTTCCATTCTGGCTCCTTCTCTGACCCATAGCCAGCAGACTCAGGTTTTTGCAAGTGTCTTACAGACTCAAGGCCAAGAGGAGATTTTGCTGATGCAGATCTTTTGGGTTGCTCATAATTTCTGGGTAGGACATAATCACTAATACAGACCAACAATGCAATGTGACCCTCTACCCACGCTGTGCCCACGCCATCCACCCTGCAGCCCAAACTGAGCCCCCTCCACGTGACAGCCCCAAAACCCCCTCACCCGGAGCTTCACGTGTGTCCTCTTGCGGAGCCACTTCTCCCGGGGCTTGGAGGGGGTGAACACAGACACCTCCTTCCCATCCAGCTCCAGAACGCTCGAGTTCTCGTGTCTCATCACCTGTGGGAGGACAGATCCCACCAAGGCATCACCCCCTGTGTGGTGACCTCCCTCCTCCTGCCTACGCTGTTCCACATCTCCCGAGCCAGCGCTGAGGAAGGGCAATGCCTGGACAGAGGTCCCTGAGTTTGCTGCTGGGCAAGCCTGCAGGTTTTTCAGGGTAAGTGGCCTCTCCTGAACTAGCAAAGCCTGTGGCTGACCCTGACTTAATCCCAGCTGGGATGGAGGTTTTTTAGACCGTCTGGACTCAAACACAGCAGGACGAGCTCTGCACTTAAGATGCCTGCCCTTCCTCCAGGGATTCATTACTCCCTTCCCACAGTCTGCAAGGGACTGGTCTCCTCTGAACACCAGCCTTCTCCCATTCCACGACAGATCCAGCACCAGCCACATGCTGTTCCTTCACCTCATTTCTTATTCCTCCTGAAACACATCCCAGATTGCTCTTGTCCCATGGTTCTTGCTTCTCTCACTGATTTGACCCTGCTGGAGGGCTCTGGCTTGGCCGGGGGGCCTGTCCATCCTGGCCTCATCTCTAAGGCTGACAGAGCTCCAGCACTTTGTGGGATGTCACTGGCCAGCAAGAGGATCAGAGAGGGGGCAAGGTGATGCCCACCAGCCAGCTTTTGGGGCAATTTCTGTCTGTCAGCAGGGCACAAGGCAAGGATGGGAAGCAGGAACCTGGAGGAAGGAGGGTTAAATCCTACTTAGGTTGCCCTTAAGCTCTAGAAGGGAAAAGGAAGAATAACATCCAAAGGTGAGGAGACACCTCAAAGCCTGATGTAGGACTGGGAGGTGACCCTGCACACACAAAGAACTCCAAAACTGGCAGTGGTCCTTGGTGACCAAAAATTAACAAGTCTATTAAATGTGGGCTCTTTTACAAGGTCTTGAACATATTTTGTGAGGTCAGCAGCTCTCCAGCTGAGCTCGGCTGACACGGGCCAGCTCCATCTGCAGAGCTGAAGCTGATTTTCATCCAGGGAAATGGAAAAAGGACCCCAGGGAGGATGAGCCTGCTGGGGAGGGAGTTCATGGAAATCCAATGTAAACAAAATAACGAGTTTCACTGAAAATTATTTAAATCATGAATCTATTTTGAGTCCTATTTGGGCTTGTTTTAACAAGATTTAATCTTTGGAGGCTAAAACTATTCAACAGCTTCTTTTTACATTTTGCCCAGAGGTGACTGTCCAAGGCCATTAGAAACAAGTCCTTATTAGGGGAAGCAGTGGTGTCGTGCTCAGGAAAGACAGAGAGAAGAGAGGGATGAGAAAAACCCTGGTTTCAAGGCAGAGATGAGTGAGCAGAGACAGGCAGTGGGGGTGCCAGACCACCCAGGCTTAGAATGGATAGACAGGTACCGCCAGGTACTCAAGCCACAGGATTTGAAGCACCACACTGTGCTACAAACTCAAGATTCCAACTGAATCCTGAGTAATTGGCTGCTTCCTGAGTGGAACATTTTGTGTCCAAGGCTGTCATGACTGTTCTCCCTCATGCACAATTACAGCTCTCTCTTCTTTTCAGCCCTGTTAGGTTGAGTTTGATGTGGGACCATCCAGCGAGGGCTGTGCAAGCACACAGATGTCCCACTGGGCTGGACACAGCCCGGGAAGAAAGGGTCTCCCTGGATTATCACTGCTGCTCAGCTGCCACCAGCACTGACATCTCTGCTGTTTATGGTTCTCACACTATTTGGAAGATAACACCGAAAGAAAGTTTGCCAACAGAGTCATAAATAATTGAAAGCTGCAGCAGAGGAGGCTGGAAGGGAGTGGGGAGGGTTTAACAGCTGAGCTGACACAAAGCAAACCCAGCGCTGGAGTGGGCAACACAATCCACAAGAGTTGCTTTGAGTTTTGTTTTCTTCCAATTCCATGCTCTAAGTATCGTTCCCTGGGGAGTTCATACTTTGTAAGGCAAATAACTCCCCCTCATCCCCAAGGAATTGAAGGGAAAATATTTCTTTTAGGAAAAAATACATTTTAAACAGTAAATTTACATCTCAGGCCAAATATATGTTGATAAAATCTGAGGTGTCAGACTCCAGACACCAGCAATCTCCATTTTCCTGGCTCCAGAACTGCTTTCTGCTGCAGGAATGAGGACTAAATCCCAATGAGTTTCCAGAGGAAACCACAGTAACTTAGCAAGGCAAAATGGAGAACTGAAATTTGCCTATCAAATTTGTGTTAAATTAATATTAAACTTCTCCTTTGGTTTTATTGTACTTGATGCCATTTTTATTTGTACTTTGAGAAGTTTTCCCTTTCAGTCTTGAGATCCAACTTTGCACACACAGAGCACAGATCACTTCAAGAAACAAGTGCCACTGACCTTTGCCCCAGGCTCTCTCCGTGGATCTCTGGTGAGCCCAATCTGCAACCTGCTCTGATGTTAAAACCCAGACCCAAACCAACCAGGTGTGACAGCACATCCATGAAGTTTGCATGTGTGCAGCTCCACCACCACCACAGGTGAGGAACAAAAAGAAGGGGAAGAAAATGGATCGGGGGGGAGGGGAAAAGGGTATTTTTTCACCTCCACGCATCAACAACTGTTACGGAAGGTGCAGCAAAAAAATAACAAAGAGCCCAAAATATATTTCAGCCCAAGGGAGATCAAGGGAGGGAGGACAACCCTACCTGTCTGAGCAGGAAGGAGACGACGTCTGTGGACTCCCAGTAGCTTGCATGGAAGAGGTGAGGCAAGGCCACTGTTGGGAAAGCCGTCAGGGCGTCGGGGCAGTACAGGGCGTAGTCGATCCGTTTGGTTCCCCACCACTTGGCAGCAACTGGAAGTAAAAGACTTGTTCAGACACAGGAGGGTCACACGAACACACGGTCTCCATCCCAAACGGGATCTCAGGGTTCTGGCTCCTCACTCCAGGTACACCTGAGGCTGCTCCCTGGCTGGTCACACTGCTGAGAGGGAACAGCCAACCCAGGGCTCGGTGTTTGCTCAGACCAAGGGAGGAACACACACAGGCACCAGCACGTGAGGTCTCCTTTATTTCAGCAAATAGGAAGGCACTGGAGGGCAGGTATTAAGGGGTCCAAGGCTCATGTACAATAAGCCTGGGAAACGTGTCTCCCTGGAGCTGTGGGAGGAAGGATGTGTGTGCTTTGCTCACTACAGTACATGCCCAGGCCACCTCCACCCCTGCTTCCAACTCCTTTAGCCTTCACCAAGGAATAGCATCCGGGTTTTGGCCATGCTAAAGAGGATCTGAGTACTGGGAATCCATGTGAGATGCTAAAAGGCACCATAAGGTATATGGCACGTGCTGATGGGTAGTCCCCAACAAATTCTTGTTGCCCTCTTGGGCTACCATGTTGTAGGTGAGCGAGATGTCCAGCCCAGCCTTCCTGGGAGCACAGCCTCTGGAGTGGACAACCAGACAGGTACCTGGGAGCAGCGGGACTTCATTGCATGGGGGACTGAAAAATACACTGGGATCTGGAAGGGCAGGGTTACAAACACCACAGATGAGTTTCTCCCTCAGGGAGACACCAACTCACACCCAAGTGTCCAAACAGCTGCCGTTCACCCCTGGGACCCCCCCACACCTCAACGGCGCCCCAGACTCTGCCCATACACACATCCTGTCTGAATCCCTGGAAATGAGCAGGTCTCAGCCCAAAGCCTCAGACCCCAAAGCCATGGGCTGCTCTCTCAGCACTGAGGAGTCCTCAACGCCCGCGCACTCCGGCCTGGAAAAGCAGCCAAGGGAAGAGAAGATGGATCAGATCAAGAGAGCAGCAGGAAGAGCTGTGTTTGCATGCAGGATGCAAGCTGGGGCTTTGACAAGGGCTTCCTCAAGCTTTGTTTTCCTCTGTGACAATGTTCCCTTTCTAAGGACTTCCAGGAAAGCTGCCAGGTTTAAGGTATGATCCAACACACGCCTCTGTTATGGGAAATCTGGCTGGTGATGAGCAAAGATGCTGAACTGAAGAGATGGATCCACCAGCTCCTCATAGAGACCTGCACAAAGCTCCCACCCCAGCGACATGCAGAGGGATATGACATCAGCACATCCCTGTGACCCAGCCCTGGTTGTGCCAAGTGCCCAGGCCACCCTCACCCTGACGGTCCCTGCTTTTCTGAAGAGCCATGGGAAGGAGGAGGAGGGGTTGACAGATCAACATGGCTTTTCCAGAGCACACAGGCATCTCCTCGTGGCCTTTTCTGACTCCCTGTCTTCCAAACTGACAGCTCCTGCTCACGTCCCAATCTTTCTTTTCTCATGCAAGTCCCCAGCTTGGGTAATTTCAGATTCTTTGTAGGAAGCGGACAGGATTGACTCTTCCATGCTCAAAAGACAGCGGTGAGGCAGAAGCGTTGTCCCCACAGCTCTGCCCAGAAGAATTCCTGCTCCTGCCAAGTTGTTAGCCGTGTTATGACCGGTCTTCCGGAGCAAAGTGACAGAAATACTTGTTAAAATGCAATTAGACATTGCAAGTGCCTCAGTGAAAGTGCAGAGATTTGTTGAGAAGTTCTGTGGCTGTGGAATCAGAGAGGAAGTCGACTGGAGTGGATCTCCCCAGAATACCTGTCTTGATGTCCAGGTCGGGTATCCGAAGAGCACAGCCTGCAGCCCCACTCCGCGGCCCCTGGAGCTTTCTTCCCTTCGCAGGGATTTCATGTTTATGCTGCCTACGTCTCCTGAAGGAGGTTTGGGTGGGGGATTTGTGAGGGAGGGCAAGTTGGGACAGAAGGCTAAACCCTCTACAATGATTAAAGTGGTGTTTGGTTTCTAAAAGGAAAAATAAAATATAGGGAGAAAAAAAAAAGCAGAAATCGCACATTATTACGGCACACACCCATTTCGTCCTTCAGAAATTCACAGCGCAAGAGAAGCTGCACCCTAGGGAGGCTCCCTGGAGGGAGCCGTGGTTTTGTGGTGCCCCTGTGGACTTTCTCCGGCTCTCCCTGGGGATAAACACGGATTGCATCCAACCCTCAGTGCCACAGCTTCACGTTATCACCACACTAATGAGGTGGAGAGCACGAGCTGCAAAGGCCGAGCCGGGGCTCAGGGGACACGCCGGCACTCGGGGGCTGAGGGAAGGGGCCGTGACAGCCGTGAGGAGCCGGCACACCGGGACAGGGAGCACCTGCAGCCCCTGCTGCGGCCACGCTCGTCCTCCTTGAGCTCAGAAACAGGTTTTGACAGCTGTGAAATGCGTGGAGGAATAAATTACACAAAGCAGAAGCTACACGAGGAGGGGGGGAGCACGGGGAAAGCAGAGAGGCGAGCGCTGTGTGGGCCCGGCCCTGCCGCAGCTCTGGCAGGATCCCTCCATCGCGACACGGCGGCCTTGGGGCATCACCCCGGCAAGAACACCCCACCACAAACCAGCACAAAACAAGCACCTTCTCCCCCAGGAGCTTCTTCCCAAGCAGATTGATATTTAGCAAGCACCTGGCCAGATGTCTTACCAGGACAAGGACACGCTCTGGGAGTGCAGCATCGGCTCTCGGATGCGCTTTGGGAAGGAAAACCTTGTTCATCAGAGCCCAGGTACTTATTTTTTCCTGCTGCTGAGCGTTGCCTCAAACAGGGCAAGAGGTTACAGCAGCCCCTGAGTAGCACCCACAGACCTTCAGCAACTCACACCTGCCTCAGGGAGCCTTATTAACCTCAGCAATTAATTATGGACTGAGTAATTCACAGCCTGTGCCAGGAACATCTCTAAATTTTAGCCACCTTCTGGAAATAAAGTTTGGGTTGAAGATTTTTTCATATGGATTTGTTTGTTGTGTTTGTTTTTTTTTTTAATTTAAGTTTTCAGCCTTTTTGGGTCTGAATTATCAGAGGTCCCTGAGGGCACAGAGTGTTCATCTCACAGTTCAGCTGAAACAAAGAAGAACTGTTAACGAAGTCTGTTCTTCTCCACTGTATTAGCTGGGAAATCATACAGTCTTGGGGAAAAAATAACGAATAAAATCCCTTTCATTCCTCATTCGGCTCTGGGATATGGGTCATAACTGGCTGACTGTGAGCTGCCCTGCAGGCTACAAGAGATCTGAATTTCTAATGCAAAGTAATAAATGTTCTGTTCTGAACAAACCTATCCTTGCTCTCTTACAGAGGGGCTTACTCATCCCTGTTTTCCTGGGCCACAGTTGAGGGATCTGCATCAAGCTACATCCTGCATTACCAATCTGGAAGTGCTGATCCTGACCAGTTCTTCACAACTTATCACAGCAGCACAGAAACATCCCTTTGGATTAGCCCTCACCACACACAGCAGCCAAATGGTGCTCAGAATTAGCAATTATTCTATTTTTTTTTAACAATTTATCACCAGCACAGTCCAACATGCAAAACACAGCGGTGGTCCCTGCGTGACCATCAAATATATCACCTGTCCTTCCAGGGGGGATGTGATAACACACAGCACTGCCTGTGGCAAAACCGGGCGAAGGCAGACCAATTCCAACTTGTGGTGATTAATGGGAAGCACGGCCCCGGACAGACAGACAGACAGACAGAAGCTGTGTGGCTCGGCCCGGAGCGTGGTCGGAGAGCGGAGCGGCAGCGAGCGGGGTCTCGGAGGGGTGGAACACTTACTGTTGGCTATGTTGGAAGCAGTGTAACTGTCTGCCATTCCTGAGACCTGGCTGGCAATGCTGATCTCACTGGCTCTCCGGAAGCCCCTGAACTGAGGGGCTGAAATGGGGGTGGACAGGGACGCGTTTTCCACGAAGACGGCACCATGAGACTGAACAACATCTGCTACAAAGTTGAAACAGGGAAATCAAAATATTAGACCAACAGACAGAGGCTGGGCAAGGTGAACTCAGGGAAGAGGCAGGAGGCAAACAAAGCTGGGAGGTGCAAACACCTTTCAGAACGGATTGGAATGAAAAAAACAAAAACCACCATGTATCATCGGAGCTCTGGTTTGAAAAGAAAGCAAAGAGCGCAGCAGGCACAGACATGTGGCTGGAGGAGCAGTCTTTGATTGAGAGAAGCAAAATAAGTAGCTCAAAAATCAGATCCAAAGAAAAACCCAGGCAGGCTTATTCAAGCAGCAGTAACAAGCATGTGTCATACAAACAGATGTGAATATACACAATTTTATATATTCACATCAAGACAAAATAACCCAGGTAAGGAGAACAACAAAAAAAACAACCTTTGAAAGGGGATCTTTGTTTTCTTGAAATATTTAGATTTAAATTAACTTCATCAAGATAAAAACAGTAATGAAAAAAAAAATCAAGAAAACATCTTCATGCCTGGCAGGGACTAATTTGAACGTGTATTTTATTGCTAATGGATACAGCCAACACTCGTTAAACTGAAGTAAGATCTAGTGAAAGAGCCTGGTGCTCAGCACCTGCTTCTCCCATCAGAGCTGGCAGATCTGGGAATGCTCAGTCTCTGTGAAAACAGAGCTTTTCTGGTACAACGAGCATGTCTGAATGTTTAGATCCAAACCTGAGGTTTACCAAGTGTGGCCTAACCCCTTAGTACATAAATACAGAAAAGGAAGATTTAAAATCATGCTCACACGGACTTTATGTAAGGATTGGAGAGAAAAGGACCTCAAATGGCAAACTTGAGAGATGCTGAAAGTCATCACAAAATCTCTGCATTTCGGTTTTCTCTCTGTAACAGTGGAAGAACATTCACCCCTCTCTGTGGATGTTACGAGGCCCAGTTAAATGGGATTAATTAAATGCTCCTGCACTGCAGAGGTTTGTAATGCCAATACCAGGTGCTTCATAGCAGGCAGCACCAGCATGGCAGGAACATGCAAAAGCAAAGCCATTTACTTAATTTTTTAAGGTTTTAAGGTTGCCCATCTCTGCTGCACCTGAGGAGCAGCACCTGAACTTTACCCCCAGGTACCTGACCCACAGGTCTGTGCTCTCAGCCAGGCAGGAGGTGCCAGGGGAAACGTGAGTACCTCACTCCCACACACCAACACCCTTCACCTATTTCAGCCACTTCAGATATCCCTGGACTAATCCCAGTGTGCAGCTGACACAGGGCGTTGTTTTGGCAACTGGTTCATTTTAATATCGATCTTTTTTTTTTTGCTTGGGGCTACTGATTTTCTCCCTCCCATCTCTCAGTTCGCAGCAGCAGTGCCTGTGCCCACACAAATCTTGCTGCAGCCAAGAGAGAGGGAATGTATGAAGCTGAAAATGTGTGGCTACGTGTTGGTAAAAGAGTTCTGTTCTCTGCAGGGAAAATCAGGCCACAAGCTGCTCTGTGTAAAAGCTTTGTGGACTGCGAGATCTGAGCCTTGGCGGGAGCCTGACCCGATGATGAGCTGCACACACTGCCCACGTTGTGCCTGAAAGGCCATTAGCAGCATCACTTTCTCAGCATTTTCCCCCTCTCTTTTCACCTTGCCTCGAGCTGCTGCCTGTCAAGGCTGTGACCAGCATCCACAGCCCAGTGCTGTTTTCTGACTGTGCAAAGCACCAGCTCGAGCAAGAGGAGACAATTCAAGCAGAGAACAGGAGCTGCACTGAACCCCAGAAAGATCTGAAGTGTAAAGGGTCTCATTCCCATTGCTGCAGGACCTGGGACAACCCTCTCATCTCTTCCCTGCTTACCCCTCCCTCTCCTTTCTTAGCCAATCTCGCTTTCCTGGGCCTGATCAGGGATTTTGGAAGGCGATGAGTTTGCAAGAAAAACACCCAACCTGAACAGCCCTTCCAACCCCATCCTAGAGCCACCAGAGGAATAATTCTCACTCCTATAAAAACCTGAAGTGTTTTAGCATTACTGAACTGTTCAGTTCAGTGTCACCCACACTGCTGGCTGCTCTGCAGGGCACGAGGTGCCACCCAACAGCAGTGCTCCTGTGCTCCAGCCCACTCAGGTTGCTCTTGTGTTTCTCACTTTTCCCAAGCTACACACCCTCTGTCCCTGAAAAAAAAGGCAGTTTCTAAGAAAAACAAGGGCCAAGAACAGGCAGGGCAGGAAATGTGGAGAAAAACCTGTTTTATGCATTATTGCTCCCTGAGGCAAGCTTCCTCCACCCCAAAACTGTGACTTCCAAAGAAAATCCTGGGACCTGACTTGCAGAAAAAAACTCACCAAACATAACAATGTGTTTCCTAACTCTGTGTATTCTTTGCACCAAATCCCTTATGTAGCAATCCTGAAACTAAGGGGGCTTTCTTGGGGGCTGTAGTGACCAGGGTGGGATGTCACAGATGCTGCCATGCCCGCAGAGACTCCTAAAGGGAGCCATCTGAAGTCCCCTGCACTGCAGAAGTGCATCCCCAGCCACAACTCATCTCCTGACAACCACAGGGAGGTTTTCCAGCAAAGGCCAGGGTGAAGTCAGAAGGTCCAGCAGCAGCAAGACTTTGATCAAGATTAGCTGTTCCTTCATCACTAGATAAGGACAGAGGTGCCCTGGTTTACTGCACTGGCTGAAGTGCACTTTGTACTGTGGCTCAGGGCAGGCTTTATCAGAGGGAACACAAGGAGACCTGGCTGGAGCAGTGTCCTGAACACCCTCCCTGCCAGCAAAGCACCTGCTGGTGCTCAAACCACATGGCACAACCAGTGCCATAACCCGAGATTAAACTGCACTTCCATTACAGGGAACACAGGCAGCCAAATCACCTTTTTTTTTGGCCTACAATGCATCTTTAACACTTATTTCTGTGCTGTGCCCCATCATTTATGGACTCATTTGTCAGTGTTCTCACTGTTCCCCACAGAGTGAACAGCTCTGGGCCATCCTCTCAGGGAAGTCCTTGGGGTACCTGAGTGACAGATTTTGATACGTGCTATCTGCAGGGTGAGCTGTTGCAGCAAAGCAACAAAGAAATACTGAAAGCAATCAAAAAATATGTACAGTTCAATAAAAATAAAAAATTAAACCCAGAAAAGCCAGCCAGCTGCTCAGCACAGGCCAGACCCTGCCTGCACTGGAGTCACTGCTCAGTGCTGGGCACTCTGCAGTTGCTGCCCTGAGATCAAGAACTACAGATTTCTGTTGCCCATTTTTTTGTCATGATTCTGGAAATTTCCTGCAGTCTGGTGGCTGAACTGGGATTCAGCACTTGCCACAGTCAAGCCAAGCACTGCATTGGCCACACTGTGCTCTTGGCACACAAGTTAAACAGCAGAGAATCATCAAATCCTAGAATGGTTTGGGTTGGAAGGGACTTCAAAGATCATCTAATTCCAACCCCCCACCACAGGCAAGGGATGCTTCTAAAAGCTCTGTCCTGACCACAGGCAATATCAGCTGACAGCTAAATGGCATTTCATTAATGACCTCCAAAGTGATTAATTAATAGCACCAGATCCTTTCCCTCTGCTTTGTAACAGAACCTCACAGCACAGGCAACGTGACAAGTGCACTCCCAAAAATCATCTGCACCTTCCAGAGACAAAGGGAGAGACGATGCGGGATGGCCGGAAGTGTCACCATCCTGTATGACCACATAACATCCCACAGGATCAGCTTGTTAAAGACAACAGGGCAGCAAACCCAGCTCTCGATGCAAAACACCAAGAAAGGCATGAGAAGGGGCAAGTGAGACACACAGGGGAGAAGAAACCAAACCAAAGTCAAGTCTCATCAAAACTGAAGATGCAGCACCAGCCACAACCAGAATAAACGAGGCCATGCAGCGTTTGCAATGGAAGATAAGGCAAAACAAATGCATCAAACTTTGCTTTTAAGACAGAAGACGAGAAATTAATTTAAAAAAAGCCAACACACAGAGCCACCCTGGGATCCGAAAGCCTCGGTCGCTGTGTTGGGCAGAGCCACGAGGAGTGTCCAAACGTGAGAGACTCAAAGGGACAAAACCTGGTGTGACACAAGCATTCATTGGAGGTGACTGCTGACAACCCTTTCCCAAGGGATCTGCCCACGTGAATACCACACAGGCAGGGCCACCAGAACAGGACAGTCCGCAAACCCAACCTGCTGCTGCCATGGTGGGTCTCCCAGCCCCGAGCGTGATCCCAACTGGTGATTTCATGTGGTACGGCCCGAGACACAGCACGAGGATTTCAACCCCAGGAGGCAAGAGTATGATCTCCAAAAAAGCACCCCAAGAACCCAACACCACAGACAATACAAAAGTGTAGATTACACACACTCAGCAAAACCAGCACTTTTATTGGGAACATCTTGCCAATTCAGTACGGGAACGGGGATACTTGTTTCCATGAAGCTGTCCTGGTGCTGGAGAGCACCCAGAGGGCTACTTTCCATGAGGAGGATGGGATTGTTCTGGATTGTCTCAACTGGAAGCAGATGGGGAAGAAAAAAAAAAAAAACAAAACATAACAGAAGGACAAAGAACAACAGACGTGCGGCCACAAAGTGTTAAACGTACAAACAGTTACACCCCAGCACTTAACTATGAGCCTTCAATGAACAGACAACCTTCAAAGAGAGTAAAAGAAACAAAACAGGGGTGACTTTCCAAACAGACTCACATCAGAGATTAACTGGGAGCAGAGGAGAACACAACAATGGCATTTCAACAACAAAAGGGAGTCCTCTTAACCCGCTTCTCCAATGAGCCAAATCCATAAATACCCAGCAGATCCAGAGAAATCTTTTTACTAGGAGGGGAAAAAAACATGTAATGGGAGAATCAGACTCACAGCCTACATAGTGCAAAGCACAGGAGCAACCAGGGATGTGAGTTTGATTTTACTCTGCAAATTCATTGAAATGAAACGAATGAAGATGCGGGAAAAAAACCAGTCTAAGAAGATTTCTGAATTATGGACTTTAAAAAAAAAAGCTGCCTGCATGAGTAGATGTGCATGAGCAGTGTTACAGAAGGTTTGGTACAGAACTAATTACACCTGAATTTTATGTGATCAACAAAACATACAGCTTAATTACAGCAGCAATTAACTTTCCTGGAGCGCCCTACAGTGAACACAACTTCAGCAGTGGCTTGGTGAATCATGGTCAGTCCTTCTGGGTAATGTGCACATCACGCTGAAATTTGGACTCTGATGGGAAGGAATAGCCTGTTCCTTTATGATAAGCAAATGAAGAGGCCTTGTCTTACAGGAAATGAATTTAAAGTTGGTTTTTGTCACTTTTATTCATTAAGGTACAGCAGTGGCTCTTAAAATAACAAGGCTCAAACCTGGAGAAGGTTTTGCAATCACTCTGCCCCTCTCCTAAGTTGAGCCAATTGCTGTTTAACTCTTTTCCACCACATAACAAGCGTCTCTCCAAGCACTCTACTAAAATCCCTGCTGCTGCACAGAATGATAACCAGAACACAGGCTGTTTAGTGTCAGTGGGGCCTCTGTCTCTGGGTTCAGTGAGAACAGGGGCTTTGGAAGGTATTATTTAAGAAGAACAAAGTAAGATGTTCAGGCATAATTTTTTTAAGCAGCCCCCTGCAGCAGAATTCACCCAAAAAAGCAAATTGCTTTTCAAGTTGCTATAGATTCCCAGAGTGGTTGCAACTGGCCTGGGTACAAATGTAGTTGTGGGTGGATCCATTTTTGAGAAGTGTCGCAGCAAGATCTTTGCTAAATCTGACAAGTGAGTGGGGCCTGCAGAATGTGTTTTATTCGCTTTATTAAACGTGGGGTTTAGTTTGTGCCCATTTAACAAACCAGACCTCAGGATTCAGCAATTACAGCCTTTAAGGACACTGATACACAGAAGACCACTGCTTTTCATTTTCAATTTGAAAATGATGCATAGGATGACCAGAATTATTCAGCTCTAGACATAAGAGTCTTCTTCATTTAATCCTGCATGATTGAAGTATTAATCAAATGGAATGCTCCCCCCCAGAGCTTGGGGAAAAACAACCACCAAACCCCAATCTTTCCAGCTGGTGGCTTTGTTTTTCTCCTCTGGTTTGCTGGCAGGATTTCTTGTGTGTTTGAAGTCTAGTTTTATAGTAGGGACTCTTAGTTGCAATTTAATTTAATCAGTCACAGACTAAGAATCCCTAGCCAGGGGAAAAATTACGGTGAATTGTTCTTGCAATTGCCCCAAAGCCCTGGCCCTTGCAGGGAACTAAAGCTTTAGGTGAAGCAAAAAGGTCAAATTTAGTTCTGCACAATGTTGAGCTTCCTGAGAGCTCCTTGCAATGAGAGCCTGCACTTGAAATAGCAAGAGCCCATGAGAGTCCAGGCACAGGAGTGAGGTGGGGATGGCAGGAAATAGGATTTATTTTACTGGACCAACTGCAAGAGCACTGATGAAATGGGAGCTGAGGCAGGGCATGGTCAAGAAGGGCATGAACACAAGAGTTTTGGACTCTCTTACAGCTGTAATTGGGGCAGAGCAAGTGAGGAGGTCACAGACAGCAGAGGAGTTCTAGGTTTCCTAGGAAGACAAAGTGTCTCACTGGCAAGGTGGGAAGGGCAAGGCACTGTCCCCAGCTCACTGACCTGCAGGAGCCTGCCCTCTGAAAAAGCACAGGATGGAACCAAGGAAATCATCTCCTCATCTCACTGTTTTCTTGGTGCCTTCCAGTCTTCACTGGCCCTCCAAGCACTGAAAGCCTAAACTCTTCCAAGTTAATCCTGTTTCGTTCAGTCCCAGTCACAAGCACCAGTTTGGATGTAAAACAGGGACTTTCACAGGCAGGTCTCAGCAGCTGAAGGCCCTTGTGTGACAAACAAAGGGCAAGAGGGACACAAGGCACTGATATTGCTGGAAGAAAACTCCTTTTCTGGTAAACCAGGAACAAGGCTAATGCTACAGGAACAACTGCTTTGATAACTTCATGTAAAATGTGGAAACAGCCCTTTAAACAGCTGACGTGGCCCCAGAGTGACTTACCCAAAACAGCAGAATTGCCATCGCCCAGTGGGAACCTCTGGTACCGGGGAATATTAAAGGGGGGCAAAAGGTAGAACTTCTTCTCCAGAAGAGGCTCGAGGCGTGAAGCAGATGGGTCTGCAGGGTGGAACAGGTTATAGACCTGCTGACAAGCTGGTCTGAGCTGAAAGACTAAAAAGATGAAGAAGAGAAAAAAAAAAAAAAGCCAACTCAAGTATCAAAAGATTATTAGTTAGAATATTGTAAATATCTGTCTGTAAAAAGGACAACTGTTGGGTTAAAGAAAGTGCTAATCAGTGCTTATCATCTCCCTCATCTCACAGTTTGGTCAACTGAAACAATTTATTCAGTACTTATAGACTCAAGAATTGTCCAGTATTTTTAATGGTTGGAAATATTACAAATACTACAGAGAAATGTTTGGATTTAAGCAAATTCCTGCATTTGAGCCCCACCAAGGGAGCTCAGCAGTTTGCACCAGAACTTACTGTCAAGAGCAGGAATTACAGTTTTTCGCAGGGCAAGAACCAGGCCCAAGGGAGAACCAAAGAGGAAGAAGTCTGTGATCTCAAATTCGAACTTCCCAATATTTCCTCCATCCAACATTGTGGAACTACTCGATCGCCTGGAGCTGGGGTCGTTTCTCAGGACACTGGAATGTAAACTGGGACAAGAAAATAAAGTCAAAATTTTGTTCATGCTGTGTTTTCAAAAGTAAAGCCTGGATCAGTGATTGACAGGGAATATAATTTCTCTCTCTTCAGTGAGGGAACTGTGCTAATCAACCCACAGCGATCCCGTTCCACCGGCATCACTGTACAAATCCAAGCTTCAAGTGGGTTCTTTTACACACACTGTCCTCAAAATGTTTCTCTCCTCTGAGGAGTCCAAATCTTGGTTGCTGCTAGTAGGACACTTATTTGCAAGAGAAAATAACCAACAAGCTAAAATTACTAGTGTAGCAGGGAAAAAAGCGGGTTTGCAGCGATTCACTCCATGCCACATGTTACTGCTGTGCTTTCTGACTCTTCCTTCACCTCATTCTCAAATGTTATGGAAAGCTGTGCTCACCCCTTTCTTCCTCATGGAAGTAGTTGGACAAATGCTATTGGACTGAAAATAACAACAAAAAAATAAAAAAAAAGAAAGAAGGGGAAAGAGAAGAAGAAACATCAAATCTGCAGGAGGATTTCTGATACCTTCGTGCATCGAAGTTGCACCACAGATTCCATGTGTGTGGATGGCACTCACTGGGAATGGGAATTTGGGGTAATTCACTCAGTGGCCATGTGGTAAATCATATTTATCCTGCAACCAGGATTCTCCCACTTCTCTTCTGCCCACGAGGCCACATCTGCCAAGTTATAACCAAACTACCTCTCAAACTCAGCCCAACAACTCCAAGTAACTGAATTTAGAAACAATAACTACATAAAACATGTCCAGTTTCCCTTCCCCTCTCTCAGGTTTCAAATCTGTTGCAAAACTCCAACAGTATGTGATCCAGGCTGGGCAATAAGAGATTTAAATTCACATTTCCCTTAGACACTCAGAATAAGCACCAGGAGCTCTTAGATGGATGTGGGAATCCACCCCCACGTTAGGGAGAGTTGCTCCTTTGCAGTCTAGATGTGGAATTGGGAAATGCCAGATGTGTAACACCAATAACCTCGTTCACAAAGCAGTTTCTCAGACTCCTCTGTCACCACCCAAAAGCACTGAGCTGCGATTTCCTTCGCCCTCCAGGTTGTGCAGATTCTGACAGCAGCCAGGCTGGGTTAGCTCATTGTAATTAGAAGCAGAGAGTTGAAGACAAAGCAGCAGCAGTGCCTTAACGGGGAGTTTGCAAACACTTTAAAAAACCATCAGAACAGGTTCTGTAAAATATGTAGGGTAAATGGATATCACAACAGTTGTGCTGGATAAGAGGTTTACTGGCCTGGAATCAGGAACGACACAAATCCAACAGCCTCCTGCCAGCTCTGTGGCCCCAAGTCAAAGCCCCAGGTGGTGACCAGCACTTGCCACGTCCTCACATGCAACAGCCCTTGCTCATCAAGGCCATTGCTGAGGGCAGGGACACCCCAGCTCTGCTGGGCTCACCAGAACTGGGCTCTTCCCTCACCCTGGCACCGGAGCAGTTGCTCACACTCATCCTCTGGGACAGCCAGTCAGGCAATGAGCAGCTGGAAAAAGCTCACACTTTCGGGAAGAAGCGCAGGTTTCACCCAGACTTTGTTTTCCTGCTGTGGCAAATAACGCATCATCCCAGAGACAGCTCCTCTGCCGAACGCCGCTCCCAAGGGATGCCGAAGCGCCGTCTGCTCCTGCTGCGCTGTCACTGTATCCTCTGGAGCTGCACACAGGCACATGCTCGGCTCTCCCACTTCCCAACCACAGGGAGACCGATCAGCTCACTTATGCCAGACGCACGGATCACGGGAAGTCAAAACAGTGATGTCAAAAGCGAGAGGAACAGGGGGGGTTGCAGCAGCGACAGTGAAAATGAGCATGTTCCCGTTTCTGGGATGCAAATGAGCTTCCCTGAGACCGCTGTGCCGACATGCACAACGCTCAAACACGGCTGAAACAAACCACCTTCAGTGGAGCTTAAATTACTTTCGCTAACAAGACTGCAACGCAGCAAGTTTGCTGTGTGTGAGGAATGCAAAGTCACTCAGAACACGGTCAGGTTTGCAGAAGACAAGGCAACAGCACCAGGATTCCAACAGAGGCACAAAGGGAAGACTATTCCGATGGCAGGATGGGTACAAGGTGTCTTTGGTGTGTCCCACCTGGCTTCCCACAGCATGTCTTCGTGAGGAAGGGAAGAACGAGAGCACTTACAGCACTAAGCAATTTGGAGAGTTCTCTCCCTTTGCTGTGAACTTGATAGTCTTTTCAGCAATCAAAAGAAATGAGAGCCAAGGGGAACTCAGAATCTATCAAGCTCCAAACAACCTACAGTGCCCTGTTCTCCCTTTAAAAAGCAGCAGATGTACTGTGTGCATTAATTAAACAAGAGCTTATGGATTTCAGAAGCAAATCAACTCATTTACAATAATACAAGTACAGCACAGCCAGAAATAATGTAGTTGTGCAGAAGGACTGAATTTAAAAATAAATGTGTGATTGTAATCTCCAGATGCTGCTCTGGCTTGCTGGGCATTATCCCAGAGAAGTGGGTAGGTCTGATACATGAATAAAAATGAGTGTCTTTGGCACAGGCTGGAATCTGCAGTGGGTACGGACAGGAAGGTCCCTGTGTGCCAGGCTGCCCGTCTGCTGAGCCCATTAGGGAAGCTTGGCTCTGTTCTGCCAATCTCCTGCCCGAAGCCACGTCACATCAGGGCTTGGGTTTTGTACGGGAAAAATCATTCCCTGGTGACAGAGGCTGACAGGACACTCTGCTGAGGAAGGTGCTGCTCTGTACGGATGGCTGTGAGCACAAGGTCCAGGACTGGTGTGGGACACGCAGGAGGGGCTGAGGTGAATCTCTGCTCTCCCTTCGCTGCACCAGGGAGAGAGCTCACACAGCAGAGCTTCAACCTGCCCTTTTCCCTGAGGGAATCCTGCTCTTGAGCTCTGGGAAGAGACTAGTTTTTAACCCAAGGTCTAAAAGGAGATTTAAAAAGATTTAAATCTCTAAAGAAGGAAAAAGACACCAATCCATCAGCCCACCGAATACCGACAGCTCTTGCCAGGGACCCACAAGTACTTCATGTTGGGAGCAGGCACAACCCTTCAGAGGTGGAACACGAAGGATCAGCACAAAGCAATTTGGAAAATAAAACTGTGCAATCCATTATCCATGTCAGGCCCAGCACTTGTTCTAAAATAGGTGTAAAACTGCATCAAGACGCCAGCTCGCTTCCATTAACTGAGTCCGTGCCCCTGAGGTCAATAACAAGGAGGAGAATGAGCACATTTTTGCACGACTCATATTTTCTCCTGTAACACAGGAGGCTGTTTTGAGAAGGTAAGACCAAGAGCCTGATTGCCTCTCATTAACCTGCTGGAAATAGCCAGGAAGCTTATTGTGGGTTTTGTAAATGCAGCTGTCTCTCCGAATATCGTATCTCTGTGCACCAACAACATTCGCTTTGATACCTTCTCTCTCCTATAAATCATTTACAAAAGGCCCCTGACATGGCAGGACAACACAAATCCCTGTGCTGAAACAGTGGTTCCAAGTAGTGAAGGAGGGGAAAATGCAGGAGAAGCCTCCAGCTCAGCACAAGGAAAAAGGAGCAACCTTGAACAGCTGCAATGCAGGCAGTGTGTTTGCTGTGGGGGGACACTGCTTCCCAATTCCTGGGATGTGGGAGAGGAGGGATTAAGAGGATATTTACTGCAGTTCCTACAGGCCTGCTGGAGGAAAAAGTCTGGGCTGTCCAGTCCCACAGGTCGAAGGAGATGACTCAGTCAGAAAAATCCTCTGGGTTTACAGAAGTAATCCCTGAACAAGCGGTGGCCATGGAAAGGCTGCTATTAAAATTCCATCGGTTATGTTAAGGAATACATTTCTGAGGGTCCATTTGAGGAAGCTTAGGAATGTGATATCAGGGGCGTCAACAGCTGAGTAACAAATCTGAAACCCGTCCTTGGTGCAATGGAGCAGCCCTGGCAGGGGACAGAATAACTCAAAATCAGGCTTCAGAGACGCTTCAAAATCAATCCAGCGCTGGATTCCCAGTTCTGCTTCACCGACTCCGCTCGCACGATTTCTACATTTGCTTTATGACCTCCATCCCACACTCGCAGCATAGCAGAGAAGCAGCTCCCTGACAGCCTTGGCTGCCACACAACAGCATGAAGGGCTTCTTGCCATTGCACTATGGATGCAGTAAAGAGGCTGGATTCTCTCAGTGCCACTCAGCAAGAAAGCTGTTAATTTTTTTTTTTGCATATACAACCCACCAGAATCAATGCCCCTCTAATCTAAATTAAATGTTTTCCTCCACCTTGCTTATCTCAGGGTGACAGAGCAACACTCAGGCTTCACACATGCAGCAGCCTCAGCTCCAGAACACTGCTGGTTCTGTTCCTTCTGAGTCTTAAATCTTACCTTGAGAGAAAGGCTTGATGCTGCTTTATCGTGTCCAGTTCGTAGGTTGATGAATCACTCCTTTTCCGTGGCAGCTGCTTCTTTGGATCTTCTCCGTTGCTACGAGGAATGTCAATGTTGCTCCTGCTGAGGTGTCTGCTGGCTTCCAGATTAGAGCCACCGGAACAATAGCTGTTGTTCACCGTTATTCCAGGAGACAGAAGGTCCGTATCCTGGGATTTGAAATATACGGATCTGGCACTCTGAACAGCTGAATCAGGAATAGACTCACACTACAACCTTCTCCTTCCACCCTCCTTTCCCCATCTACCCCAAGATCCAGCTGAGGACAACACAGTACCTCAGGCTAAACCACCTTCTGTGGGTGTGGGTGCTGCTTCCCACCAGAGGGTGAAACATCCCCGTTCAGAGCCAGCGCACCCAAACTGTGACACGTTTGCCATTGGTAAGGAATCGAGTCTTTGTTTTTTTTGGGGGAAGATCCCTACTGAAAACAGGAGCCCTGGAGGTGCTGTGGCCAGCAGACCTGTCCCAGTAGCCACTGGGTGCCAGCATTACCTGGACACTCACAACGCTTCCTCGCCGGCTGCTGTTCTGGCTCTCGGACACGGTCTGATTGCTGTAGCATAAGGCATCAAATCCCAGGATTCCTCCAACACAGTCCCCTACCAAGCAGACCTGAGAAAGGCGACAAAAGCAGGAGAGGAGAGGGGGGAGAAATAAAAAGGAAATAAAAGAAAAGCACCCCTTGACTTCAGCTCCAAGCTGACAGGTACATGGATGCTGGATTACACCTACACAAGCTGGAGCAACAGAAAAGCCCAGTGCTTTCATTAGGAAAACTACTCATTCAATGAACATCCATCAGAGCCTGCAGACTCCCACTATCTCACACAGCTGATGTGTCCTGGCTGTCCCCACCAGCCAACTGGAACGAAGGGAGAGCAACACAGAGCCCTGATCCCAGGGCTTACTCCAGTCTCAGGAAACCAAAGCTGGATTCCTCCCTTCCCAGATGCCTGTGCTACTTCAGGGAAGCTTCCCTGTGCTTTTGCCCATTAGTATCCTGAGGGGTAACACTGTCCTGCTTCCAAGGGTACTGAGCAGACAGGCACAGTAAAGCACCACTGGGTAGCAGAGGGCTGGTTGGGAAGAAGCTCGGGGTGGATAAATCACACCACAGCAGAGCAATGTGACAGCCAGTTCAATGTCCCTGCCCTCGTGGGGCTGGAGAGTCCCTTTGCTCAGAGGTGGGAAGCTCAGTCATGGTCTTTTATGGGGTGCAGCAGCTACACAGCCTCAAAAAATACCCCCGCTGCTGTGACAGCTCCAGCACGAGCTGCTGAAGGTCCACTCAGGACAGGAATGCTTAAACAGCCTCGGTTTGCAAAGGAGAAGAGACCATGTGTTTGGTAACAAAAGCAGCATTCCTGCTTCAGAAAGGTGTGTCACGCTGAAAATTGATTAACTTCACAGCTTTGTAGCTCCATTTCTGAACACGAACTCAGACTTTGCTTTGAATCCCAAAGGTTTGAGACAGAACATAAGCAATAATCTCTCTCAGAGAGAAAGCAATGGAAAGCACGACACTTTCTTATTGCAGCTCAGCACTGTCATGTTTCCATCCCTCCTGAGAGATTAATGGCAAAGAAAGTTTCAGAAGGAAATTGCTTCTCCTGCTGCTCCCCTCACTGTGCTCACCAACAGCCCCTGGCTCACCTGGCCATTGAATGATGTGCCCTCCTGGGATCTGATGAACTCACTGTAGGCCTGGTTGGCTCTGACAATGACTGTGGCCACTGCTTCTTGGTACTGAGGGGAGGATGTTGCCAACAGAGGGAGTGCAGCGAGGGGAATGTGATCCTGGCTGTTGGACAGGCAGCCTTCATCATAACTGTACGGGCTGAGGCTGCAAAGGCCAAGAGACATTGGAAATACTCAGCCCATCATAAAAGGTGGGGAAAACAATTTGCAGACAGTACAGTCAGTGTTGTGGTTCATTAACAAAAAAAAAAAAAAGCCTCAAGACAGAAAGGCCATTTATTCCTCTGTCAGTGGGTGAGAGCTTAATAAATCTTTCCCTCCCATCAAACGTAAATCTTCAAGGACAACATACTTACACTGGCAGAACAACCCTCAGACAAGGAATTAAATCCTTAGTATTTATTGGATTAATTAGAATAAATCAATCTCAGAACTCGTGCCGCATGATTCCTGTATTCACTGCAGCACAGTATGAAATTGAGACTGAATGCCTCGCTGGTACATTAACAAGTGCATCCTCAAAGCATGGTCACAGCTTTCCATAACACATGCAGAAGACTTCAGGGAAATGAATAAAACAAAACAAACCTCCCCCCTCAAAACAAAAAACCACAAGAAAAAAAAAACCAAAAGCAAGAGTGAAATTGCAGATGTGTCACTCCATGCAACAAAGTAGCATCAGTTTACCTGGACACCAGGGAAAATGCTTCGGAGCAGATGGCCGGGCAGGGGACAAGCTTGATGGCAATGTGGCCAAGAGCAGCTGGGTAATGCACCCTCATCACTGTGTCAAACACTGTCGTGATGGTGTTGACATCCCCTTGCTTGGAGCTCTGGTCACCACTTCCTGAGTCCAGGATGTTCCCTCCGTGCAGCACCAAGAGGAGGACGTGGATTTTACTGGGTTGCATTAATGGCTGCACCGATTCATCCTGGGTGGCGATGGAAGAGACCACAGGGAAAGGCTCATTTCGCAAAGAGGTTTGACTTGTGCCTTATTTCTGGCAAAGGCCATTAAATACACCTGAATACAACCCCTGAGGACCTGACTACTCCTTCCAGGTCTCTTATCCTACCCATGCCCACCCACAAATCCACACACAGCCTCAGGGCAACTGATTGTCTCAAGCAGAAGGAATGCTGGAAGCTTAAAAAAAAAAAAGGCATAAAATTGTATCCAGGTAAAACACGGCAGGAGTGAAGAAATTACTTGTGTGCATCAGGGTGGAAAAATACAGAACTAAGAGATGGGTGTTGCTTTCTGTGGGGTGCTGAGCTCAGCTGCAGCCCTTGGCAGTGGCACACAAAATTAACAAATGAGATCGAACAGGTCAGCAAGTGGCAAGTTACTGAGAAAAGTTGTAGGAAGACCAGTCATGGCATGTTTGCCTGCAACAGAAGTTATAAATAAGACTTCATAGTTGCTTAAACTGGTGCAAAAGAGGAACTGGACAGGCTGCAGCTTGGGGGAAGGAGGGAACTGTATCCAAATTGGGTTCTCATTAAATGATCTGCCAGACCAGCTGTGAGCCCAATCCTGAAGCCCCAGGAGCAGGTATAAGAGCATCCATTTGACATATTACAGCACAGCAGAGCAGTAACTCTTTTTAATATCTATTTGCTGCCAGAGCTTTCAGTGTTTAGAGCTCCCATACAGACTCAAATCCTCCATCCCACACTGAGATATGTGCAAACACTCCTGTGCCTGAGCCCTGTGCTCAGAGACAACACCTGAGAACATCCTGAGCAACTCCCTGCTAAGGCAGAGAAACAGCCACTGGGAGGGGGTGTGGAAGGGGTGAAGGGCAGCTGTATTTCCATTTGGCAAATTCTTCTAATTTTAGCATTCTTAGTCCCTGGCTGTCCTTTGAGCAGTGATTGAGTCCCTCACAATCCCTGCTGGTGGGAGGAAAGCATGCCCAGGCACACATTAGCAACCTAACAACGAGCTTACATTTTTACCAGATAATGTTAAAGCATGTCTTAACACACAGCCCACCAGAAGGACTAAAATTCACATCCAAATCCGTAATAAAGATTTTCCAGACCTCCTGCATAAGAATGGTCATTAATTTCTCAGTGCCATTCCACTGTATTAATGCCTGCTCTTAAAACCTCCTCTGACTCCAGTTTCCAGTGCCTGCACAGTGAACTTTGTACCTGGCTGGAGGCACGGGTGGAGCTCTCCCAGCATCTCAGGCACCTCTTCTGCTTCCAGACAAACTGTTTTAAGTGCTCATTCTGAAAACAACATGAGTCACCAGGCTCAGGGCGTGCAGAACTTTATCAGCACCTTTCCCTTTCAGTTCATTAACCCCTGCCCTTGAAGGGAACAGGGGAACTGCTGATTACTTTACGGGTGGAGGTGACTATTTAGAACTTCCTTGTAAGATCTGGAGCCTCTTAAGATACCCTGAACCACCTTATGGTGAGGAAGCTCTCAACCTGAAAAATCACTGCAATGGTGGCATAGGAATTTCATACCATTTTAGCAGACAGCTTGTGAACAACTACAAATAACTGTCTTTTTCATCTCAGTTTGAAGCCTGTTCTTTTCCTAAAATGAAGGCAGAAACAGGAGGGGGTTGAGTTTGTGCAGCCCTCTGAGGAAGACAAGTTCTCCACACTACCTTGAGCTCCAAGAGAAATTTTAGGGCTGTGACTTGCTTATCTCGAGGCAGCCAGAGCCGCTGCCATCCCAGCCACCCACTCTCCCCGTGGCCCTTGAGCTCTCAGTCTATTATGGAAAAGTCAAATCACCATGAACTTCAAGTCTGGCACAGACAGTAATTTCAAAACCATGCTCATGGTCTTTGAGGGACCACTTAGACACAACGTAGGCACTCTGCAAAGCAGCAACACCACCTCTGCAGCACTGACAGGCAGATGCTTCACGGGCAGGACGACTACAGCTGCTCCTGGATGTCTCACCGATTCTGAATTACAGAAACCTAAATATGCAAGTCTAGAAAGCTGGGGTGGGAGTGTTGTTATTTATTATTTTACCCAAGCACTGACACAGGCTGTGCTGTAACTGGCTTCCAAACAAGACCCTGAGCAGCTCCACATCATCGTGGGCTGCAGCCGAGCGGTGTCCCCTGCCCCTTGGTGCTGCAGGAACATGTTCTCCCACTCCCATCACCAACCAGCATGACCTCTACCCAGCAGTGCCTCAGGCCACACTTATCCTCACAGGATTAGTAGTTTTTTCCAGCTGAAGCTGCCTGCAAACTACAGAGAATTTTCTACATGATGTTCAAAAGGTGGGTGAAATAGTCCCTTAAATCCGAAGCACGCGGGTGCCGGTGCAGCTCAGCAGCACACGGAGACAAAATGTCACTCACAGAAACGAGTCTTAAATGTTTACCCCCGTTTATCCCATACAGACATAACTCCAGCAACAAAGGATCTCACTCCAAGAAACCAAAGCACTTACTTCGATGATGCTGAGCCTCTCCACGCTGGAGCCAACGTGGTACTCTGCTGATGTCTCCTGGTACAAGTCACCTGCAAGCAGAGGTGTAAAATGTCAGCGCTGACACTCTTCCATAAAGACACTCTTTGTTCCAATGCCTCTCAGCCTCTTCTGCCTCACATCTCCTTCATTATTTCACCAAACTGCCCTCTCCCTCCCTCTTGCCTCCTTCCACCTGAGAAGCCTGGGCAACGCCGGGTCATTTATTTCCCAGCAATTTCTCCTAACCTCGGTAAGAGCTGAAGACATTAGCGAGCTCTTCTCTCATTACAGCGATCCGGTATCGCTGCTTTATTAAGGATGGCAACAATGGGAAATCCCTGCACAATTGTCAGAAATGACTGGCTTTTTGGAAAAGAAAAGGAATTGTTTGAGCTGTGCTGGGGAGCAGAGATTTGATGTGTTCCTACGTCTGTGCCTACACAGACTGACTTTGTACCAGTGTCATCTTCCACCGTGCTGCCACATGAATCGCTCTGGCTGAGGAGCTGCAGCTTCCTTTCACCATTTCATAATGATGAGCAGAAAATAAAACCCAGGCAGATGTGGTCAAGAACAAAGGATGGAGCAAAAGGAAAGAAGAGTCAGGAGAAATTCAAGTCATTTGAGACAGAGCTGGAATATTTCATCATTACAGGAGAGAATCCTGACTGTCACACAAAGGAGCCAACGAGGAAAATAAAAGAGAATCAAGAGCTATCCCAGCTCCCACTGAGCAATTCTTTTTCAGCAGCACTGGGCAGTCGTTTTTATGCTCTGTCTCCGCTTTTGTGATATGAGGATAACAAGTTTTACCTTGCTCAGGATGTGGCTGTAACAATCGCCGGGAAATACTGTAAAATAGCACATGCAGTTTGTACTTTAAAAAAATTACCCTGGACATCATCGCATTCGGGGGTTTCAATTTTATCCATCAGATCATTGGAACTCCATTTGGTTATTTCTTTCGGGAACATTTCCTCATTGTCAGACAAGTCCTCTTTAAAAAACAGATTTTTTGAGAGTCACACACACAAAAATATGTACACAGACAAAAATACAGAACAGAGTTTTAAATAAAACTAAGGCCCTATAGCTCTATGTTATCTATAAACATTTGGATGGCTTAAGTCATAATAAACCACAACACTTTACCAGCTTTTGTTACATAGAAACCAAGTAAACAAAATGTTTTAGTTGCATGTTTCTAACAAACAAAACTCCTAAAGCATGGACAAAATAACATGGGTTTTTAGTGCTACCACCTCGGGCACCAAGTTTGACCTTTCTTGTCATTCTTTCTGAGGGTGCTAAAGCAGCCACAATGCTCCTGTACAGGACAAAGCAAGGTTTGCCACTGGGATCCTCCCAGAGCTGTTTGAGAGCTCTGGGATGTCTTTGGGGGCAGCAGGGACAAAGATCACTGTTGTTAACAGGATCAAACACCTAAAAAGGCAGGAGCGATGAAGGAAATGTGAACTCCCCAGGCTGATTTGCTCAGGAGATGAGACTTGTTTGGTCACACTGAGTACACATATCTGCCATTTCCCTCCTACTTCAGGATCTTCTCAATCCCCTGGCTCAGTTCAACTGCAGCTGATAAAAAATAAGGGTCCTAAAAATATTATGTTCCCAGAAGTGTAATTAAAATGACCATGTAATACAAAGGAGACACTCTCTCTTTTCCTTTTATTCCACTGAGGATGTATCTCTTACTGTTACAAAGGTTAAGTGCTTTCTAATTTATTTATTGTTCTGTGCTTAGTATTTCTTTCCTGAAAATTCTGAGCTTGTAAATTTAATAAAGAGTTATAAATGTAATAACAGCAGTAATTACAGATGTCTTGCAGATCTAAAAGCTGTAATCTTCAGAGGCCCAGACTAGGATTTCCCCTTTCTTACTGCTCTACACTTAGTAAAATAATTAGTTGGAAAAATCCTACAATGGGGAACCAAAAGATTATGAAATATACTCATCTTTTCAGCAAATCTGAGTAATAGCTTAAAAACCAAATTATATGAAGGGGACTTAATGCAGATCCAAGCAAAGGCCGATTATTTTTAGGAGTTTCTATTTCAACTTTGACCATAAAAAGAGAGCAACCTGGAAATTTTGCATCAGCATGCCATTTCCTTTTTCAGCTATGGAAAAAAATCTGAGTAAATTCCAATTCCCCTGCACAAGGGAGCGTGGAGCTACCTGTCCAGAGCAACTGGAAAGCGAGTGCTTTCTCACGTGCTGGCAGAGAATGAAAAGGACAATTGTACTCAAAGCAACTTCATCTAAATATTAAACTTAATTCCTTGAGAGGTTTAATTACAGCCCTTACTGCTGCTCAAGTGATCCCTGAATGGGATATTACTCCCGTTATTAGCATTTATTACAGGATAGATATTCGATATTACTGCACTTGTCACTATCTTTACCAGAGCGCGCCAGTGAATGAGGATGAGTGGGAAGCTGGAGACAAGGAATCTTCTGGGGCTCGGGTTACGCCCACTGCACTGTGAGGAAATGTGTGTATGGGAAGCACTTCAGAGGAACCCTGCTCGGTGTTGACTCACATCCTGATCCGTGCCAGTTCCCATGGCACCGACCCCGCAGGATGAGCTGCAAGCGGAGCTTCATCCCTGTTCTCAGACCCGGAGCTGGGACGTGTCGTCTGCAGGCCAAAGGGGCACCAAGAGATCCCCCCCAGGGACAGGGCTGTGTTCAACTGCACACACATCAATAGCCTTTGACTCCTAAACCAAAATCCCACCAGATTTGGGCACAGTTTTCAACCCAACTGTGGGGACTGCAGAGGACAAACTGTACGTACCCCGAGACTCGCTGTTGCAGGAGAGGAGCTGCTTCTACTCTTACCAAGCTCCTAGAAGTATTGCAACAGAGGTGCAAGAGGCTCATTTTTGTTAATCCCCCCTCCCAGGCCTGTTAGGAGCATGCCAGGGATTCCCTGGGGCTCTGGATCCCAGGCCGAGCCATCTCCATCTCAGTTCTATTACTGAGTAATTAAAGAGGCAAAAAGCAGTGGATAGCAAGGATGCCGTTTCCATGACTCACTCCTCTTCTCCTGCACGTATATGGCTACCATAAACCCCTTACATACTTTGTGTGAATGCTACATAAGTTAATAAATAGAGACAGGTAAACTAAGTTGGCCCTTCTCCTTCCAGGCAAGAGACACACGTTCACCCCCTGACTTACACGTGTCCCAACCATTTCAGCTGCTGCTGTACAAGTCACTACACTAACATGCCACTTCCCACCCCAGAATTTGAGACCTGTGCCTCAATACTGATGGGAGAGCTCTTCTGGAACACAACGCTATCGATTTTTGGAGACTGAACTTTAGCTGAACACCAGCGAAATTGAGCTTTACAGAACTGGGGCGTCATCTTCTAACAACTGCACTTCACAGAAAGGTCACCAACTTCATCAGCGCATATTGCACATCTCACTTCCATCAGACAAGCTGGGAGAAGAGTCCATCTGTTGCCAGTAGAGATGGAGCCCTTCATGCTTAAATTTGCATTAAGTACAATACACGAGAAGAGTGCAGCAGAACAAAGCTCCTCCACACACACGTTACAGATTAAAAACAAATAACACAGCTTTCTCTTAATACAGATAATCAAAATCACTTTGAGGGTTCTGGTATCAACACTGATTAATTTTGGCACCTGAAGTACCTCGCTGCATTCACTATTGTATTTCTTGGAACGTGAGAATAAGGAGTTAATAAAGGCAAATTTGGGTTTCTTCAGGTCCAGACAGGCCGATTAATCATACCTCTTACTGATTAAAAAACAAATTAGAAAAATAATCAGTCTCAGTGAATCATTAGGACACACCCACAGCGCAGTTACTTTTTACCCACACTCATTTGCACAACATAAAATACAGCTCCAAAGGCTATGACTGTTCAAGATCCCTTCAAACACATCAGAATCTGAAATGTTGCTGTGTTAAATGTAAGAGTCTGCTGGGTGATGCTGGAAGAAGCTGCACCGTGTCGTGGTGAGAAAGGAAAAGACTTCAAAGCAGAAAAGTCTCGCTTCCTTCCCTGCTCACCCCCCACCCTCGTGCCTTCCGCTCCCTTACCCCACCATTTCAGGGGAGAAGCGACGGTGACTGAGGCTCCACGTACCATGTGCATCAAAGAATTCATCATCTGAGCTGTCATCTGAATCCCTGGCAATGCTCTGCATCCTCCACTCGGAGATACTATGGCGCGAGGGGCTTGCTGGAAAAAACAGGAAAGCCTGATGCGAAACGCTACAGCGGCAACGCGGAGAGTTCCCAACATGATCTTTGCTGGAGGGAGAATCGTGTGTTCTCTGTGAAAATTCCCTGCTGCAATATTAAAAACCCCAAACCCTGATGATGCTGGTGTGATGTCAGTGTGCCGCTTTACAGATCCTGTCTGTTTACTGTTGTTAGAACCTGCCAGCAAGATGCTACATTAAAGCAAGCTGCTGCTTGGATCACTCTTCTGCTATTTTGAATGGCAGCTATTTATAATTGTTAGTAGGACGTGCAAAATCAGCTGGGTTTTAAAGTTTGCAATTAGGGAAGGAAGCAGGCTGATTGGAGGCTTTCTCTGTGCCTCTCATCAGCACACAGACCGTGCCTCTGCTTCGCTAACTTTCGGGTGGGTAACTGAGCAGAGCAGCCTGGAGAGAAATAATCTGTTTTCTGGAAGGAAATTGCTTCCACACAAATTGGATTAGAGATCTATTTAAACTTTAAACTTGAATGATTTAAACAACATGCCATCCAACTACTTCATCGGGAGCTGTCGGAGCAGGGTCCTGACAGAGCAAGGAGAAACCCAACAGTCCATTGGGTGCTGTTTGCCCTCCTGTTCTCACACCTACCTGCTCCCTTTCACTCTCCCCTCCAGAGTTCCCTGTGCTAAATATAATCATGTTATTGCTTTTTTATTTTATTTTTTTTTCAGATATAATTTAGCAACAATCCAGCCTGAGCTCTTCTGGGCTGAACTTGTCATAGATCGGCCGCCTGCTGAAGGGAGCACCGTCCAGAGAACGATGGGAGAGAGGGTTTCTCCCCTCGTGCCTGTCAAACAGCGCACACAAAGCCCTTGCAGCAGCCACCTAACCCAGCAAAAACCTGAGGAGACTGACAAATTCTCATTTAGCATATTCAAGACGTGGAAAGGCTCCGGTGACTGTGACAGCTGCACGAGCCCTTTCACGCTATTGTTCCAACAGCGTTAAATATACAACCAAAATTCTTCTGATTTTTTTTTTGTCTGGTTGTCAGATGGAAAGAGGAGGGAGACCCTGTGCAGAGTCATCTAATTGCAGCTCAGCAGCCCCCAGCACCCAACCGCCCACCCCTCGGGGAGCAGCGAGGAGGAGGCTGGCAGAGCAGAGCTAATTCACGCCGGAGTGACGTCAAGGCACTCGCATAATGGTTGCTAAAAATAGAGCATATAATAACATATGGAATGGTGACAAGGGTCCTGCTATCAGAGGTCTCACTCGGGTGGTAGGGAAAGGACTGAGATCTTCGGGAGAAAAGGCATTTTTTTTTCAGCTGGAGGTGGCGGCACGTCGCGACAGCCCTCCTTGCTTCCATATGGTAATATAGTGCCAGCATGGAGGAGGATTAAAATATCTCCGTGACGTACTTCCCAGCACATCACAATTAATTTCTTTCATTACTTTTTCTTGTAAAAGCTGAGACATTCTGCAATTGAAAAAGAAATTCATGCTTTGCTCCCACTGAAAACCTACGAGTGAAATCTTGAGAGGTCTGAAAACTCCAGCTCCCAGTGAACATGGCAGCAGTGGAAAAGGGGGTTTGTACAAAGAGCATAATGGGAGATGGGTGCATCAATATCAAATCCTGGTGGAGGCAAAGTAGCCAGCATTTTTATCTTTATGCAGTGATTTATGAAGCATCTGGTAGGTTCTTCCCTGGGGCTCACTCGAGTGAGTCATCGCAAGGTAAAACTACTGCTCCTCTCTCATTCACCCCGTGATGAAATCAGTGATGGAGTGGGAAATAAAAATGGAGACTCAACTCACAATATTTAGTGCATATGAGAGATGGAGAAGCTTCACTCACCCAAATGTTCCCTTCCACCGTCACTGGAAGAAATTCTGCCCCTTGGGGCTTTCAGAAAAATCAAGACTTTTGTTTTTCCCTCTTGCAGGGAGAGCTGCTGTAACTCTGCTAACCAGTTGTGCTTGACTAAAAGGAGAGGGAATTGCTGAGGGTTCAAACCTTCTGGCTGTAACTCCCTGGGGATTCACCCCTTTGTACAGAACAGCCTGAGCAAGGGAAGAGTTCAGTACAGCAAAACAAGGTGACTGCCAAGGGAGAGGGGAGGGACAAAATCCAGGGCTCAAAGCTGAGTCCTTACAGGGCATCCACAGGGGAGCCTTAACATCAAAATCCTGAAATCTCCCTGAATGGTGTTTCAAAGGGAATATAACTGTGATCCATGGTCCCACCTAATCCCAGAGTGAGGTATCATCTCCAAACAGCTACTGCACATCATCACCAGAGGAAAGCAGCAGCCCCCACCCACCTTTTGGGGTTCCTGTCTCCATCTCCCCAGTAGCTGAAGAGGTGCTTTGCTGTGGGAGCTACACTGCAGCACCCACGGAGCCCAACATCCTTCTGAAGGGAACCAATAACCCCGGCCAAGGAGCACAGGTGCCTGCAGACAAGCAGATATCCAGGAGGGAGCACCACTGAAGGGCCTTGTGGCTCACAGGTAGCAAGAACTTTCTCCCTCTGTGCTGCTGGCTTGTCTTCTGACACTCCACGCTGCCAGCCAGCTCCTGCCTGCTCCTCTGTGGTGCTTTCATAGTTTCTCTGCTTTTGACATTGGCAAGAACTCTGCCACGTGACACTGAGTCACAGTTATGGGATGCCATTCTCAGACCCAAAACAAGCCACCTGAGAAGACTGAGCCTGTGACACCAGCAGAGAAGGTCCCTGAGTTATCAGCACCCACAGGAGAAATACCCATTGTCCCAAAGGTACCTGACACAGGGAGACACCGTCTGACTTCCCCAAAGCCCAACCTCCACGCAGTTCAGAAGAGCAAGTCACCTTACCTCCCCTCTTTGAAGACCGTGAGGACTTGGAAGAGGTTGACCACTGCTTGGTGAGCGACCTCCCAGAGGCTGGCTCGCTGTTGGCAGCAGAATCCTCAGTGTCAGCAGGATGAAACTGTGTTGGCTTCCACCTCCTTCTCCCCAGGGGTGTCCTTGACACCGTGCTGCTCGGGGTCACTTTCGCTGCAGAACTGGGCCATCTTCTGGGCCAGCATCAGCTGGGCCTCCTTCTCCAGCCGCCGGATGTCCTCGATGGTGAGCCCGTACCACTCGTCCTGCCAGCACCACGCCTGCCGGTGGGCTCGCACCATCACCTTCCGCAGGCCTGCAAAGCCAAACACCCCCGTCACCAGGGCTGCCAACTGCAGGGTTCAAGGTGTGCCCTTCCCAAAACCTCAGGATATTACAGTGACATCAAACCCACAGCGCTGCAGTGAAGGACCTTCCCACAGTCAGAGTGGCAAACCCGTCACTTTGTGTGCTTTTATCTCCTGAATTCTTGCTGACCAACCATGCACTGAGAAATCAGCCAAGTCTTCTGTGACTGTTTTTAACTAGGGAAGGGATTTCCTAATTCTGGATGGAGGACTTTGTCCTCCTGTGAGTGTCTGCTTCATCAAGCAGGAGCCACACACAGACCGTAATTGCAGCCCCCTGAATTTCTGGCAAGTTGTAACATTTAGATCCAACCTTTAAAGGCAAGTATGTTCCCAGGAAAAAAAAAAAAAAAAAAAAAAATGCCAACATCAACAACAAAAACCCACTGATTGTGTTGGTTTTTTTTAATCCAGAAGAGTTTCGAGTCATTCCTTGATGAACACTACCCAGCCCACTCCAATTGTTACATGACTGAAGCACATCCCACACCAGTAGTGCTAAGCCTAAAACCTTCTCTTTCCTTGGAAACCTGGTTTCTGCACCTGATTTCTACATATCAGTGAAACAGCATTACAAATATGAGCTTCTGAGATAATGGGATAGAAAGCAAAGTAAGGGAGAGAATAAAGATGCTTTATTTTGCAGATACCATCTGTCTTCTGAGAGAAACGGAGCGGCCAAAGCCAATTTAAAATATTTCAATGTATCGCATATCTGAAAGGAAGAAATGCCTCAGTATCAACACACAATGCACCAGGCAACAGATACTTTCCTCAAGACTCAGACTCACTGGTAAACATCATAATACCACTGAGACTTTTAAAACATTATAGTCACTTAGGATTTTCACCAATATTAGTCCCTAAAAGCTCACGACAGGTCAAAGCTCCAGACTGTTATTTACTGTAGCACACAGCAGTGATGGTGCTTTAAAAGCTTCTGTAAATACTGACCAATACTGACCATATTGATCTTCAGGAGCCCTTCTGAAAATAAATACTCAATTGGTATCGTTTCCCACTTTAATTACTGGGAAACTGAGGCAGAGATGGGCTGAAGGACATGCCAAAAGGAGCAGTGGGATTTGCTGTCAGTGGGATTATGGTACTACGATCACTTTGGGCTACCTTGAAACCATTTAGGTTTTGGGAGCTGCAGATCAAGCTCCCTAAGCACCACCATGAGGAAACACTTCCCTCTTAAGCCACCCTCCACCTCCAGGAGCATGGCCAAAGTGGGATGGTCCCACTTTGTGCAGGGTTTCTGAGGTGTTTCCAGCAACATCTGCTCCACTATTGTACAAAAAAACCTTAGATCTCATTACTGTCACAGTTTCTATGATGTTCAGCCTAAATACCCCTTTTGAGGTTTGTTTGTTTGTGTTCTTGTTTGGGTTTTTTGTTTGATTGATTTTTTAAACAAACAAGGAGTGTATTTTTGTATGTTTATCTCCTTCCAGATCTGAGCACTTCATCGTCTGCTCTGCTCTTTGGTCAGTTCTTAATGCCACCAGCCCTCCCAAGCCAAGCTATCAGGAGGAAATGGCTTCTGAGATCAGCACTAATGTCATGGACCAGCGAAACCCGAACTTCATTTGCACAGTAAGATTAAATTTATCAATATTTGATGCATTTCTCTGCCTGACTTTCAGAAGGGAGCTCCCTGTGGGAGAGGGAAGTACGAGCCGGCAGACTGCGACCTTCTAGGGGCAGAACAAGCAACTTAATTGTGTTCAGACTTAGTCGAGATTCAGAGTTATTTCCCATATCAGATTACTTTCTGCAGAACTACAGGAGGATGTTTCGGCCTCTTCACCTCCCGTTATGATTGGCAACCAGCAGAGCTTAACGACGAAGATTAAACTCCCATCACACCCACACCGAGAGCCAAGGAAACGTTTCTCTCCCTCTAATTCAGTCCCCAACACCACAACCATCCTTTGGATTTCCACATCCAAAATGTCCACTTCAGCCTTGCTTGGAACAGCTTGAAAACAGACTGTGATCAGACACAGAAGTGAACGACGTCCCCCTTGCTCTCATCCCAAGGTTTCCTCTGTTCAAGGGCTCAGCAGGATCCGCTCACGCTCCCGGATTCAGCCTTGATCTACCAGTGCACCAACTCCTCAGAAATTCTCTGTGTAGAGGCACAGATGCCACCGACCACATACCTGTGTTTTAATGGACTAACATCACAGGGAACATGAAAACCACTTGGGGGTAAAGAAAAAGTCTCTTGAAGTTCCCTCTCTGCCTCCTCAGATCTCAAAAAATTGCCTGGACTGCTTCCTGCCAACCCCCAGACCTCCCTGTGTGCCCTGCTCACACTGCTTTGATTAGACATCCCAAATCATCCCTCCTTAAAACCTCGTTCCTTTGAAAACAGGATGGCACTACAGGGTTTCACAGCGGTTGTGTCTCTACCCCTCCAGGTTAGTTATGAAGTCAAAAAGACAAGATTACTTTCCCAGCCTGTGGCCTTCAGTGGGATGGGCCATTTCTCTTCCCCAAACGCGGGGAGAAAACCTGGAGGAGAATGAGGTCGTGCAGGTAACAAAAGAAATGGAAAAATAAAAAGTCGTGGCTTGGAGAGAAAGTCTTCAGTGCTAGGGGAGAGAAGTTGAGCAGCTCCTCCGTGCACAGCAGTGAGAATATCACTGATTTCCCCGCTCAGCCTCAGCTTCCAGCAGGCAGGAGGGACACAGGAGGGACACTGAGGGCCCCACACAGCTATAGGAGTTCAGGAACCAGCTATTAATGACTGACCTAACTCGTCCAGACACTGCTTCCCTCCCTGTGCAATGGAAGAAATCAAGTCCTAGAGAATTTTTGCATTTTTGTAGCTTTTGTTTAAAAAAAAAAGAAAACCACCCAAACAAACAAGAAAAGCACACATGCACAAACATTCATATGCAGATTGATTTCAGAGTACCCGTCACTGTACATTGATTTAATTATAACATTTCCCACCGCTCTGTGGAGGAAGATCATCTGTGAAGAGTTGAGGAGGGTGCAAACATGTAAATCACTTGGCTTTCAGCTCACCACCTCAGAAGCTGGTTGCAAACATGAGGTGTTGACTCCTGTAAATGATTTGTGGCGTTGAACTTCATCATACGAAAGGAAGCTGCAAATGACCATGAGACAAGCCAGGATAGAGAGGAGTCTTCATCTGAATTTAAAAAGCTTTAGTCTGTAGTTCTGGGTTTGCTTTTCAACATGAAGTAAAAATAGTAAATGTAACAAAAACTCCATGCAAAAAAACCCTCAAATAAATCAGAAAACCCACTAACAAATCCTGCTCCAAACCACCTCGATATCCACATAAAGCAACTGTTCAGATATCCACTGATTCTGTACCCAGTGGCAACATCCCAAAGCGTTTTATAACACACTTTCGCAGTTTCCTGGCAGCAAATAAAGGATGCCTGATTCTCCCTGTGCGACATCATTTCCCTGACAGTCACAACAGATCCCATAACCTTGTCAGTAGGTTCTGGTTGTCCGAATGCACCCCATCAAAGGCCACCTGCAGTCACCTCTTTGCTTCCCTGCCCTCTCTTGCTCAGGCCCATCACAAAGAACAGCCTGTGGTCACATCCACATTATTCCAACTGCAACCTGCCTCCCCTTGGCAAGATAAAACTCTACCTTTGGGCTCCAACAGGCAGCGGGTGAACTTAGTCATTCGAGTGCTTCGGTGAAGCAAAAGTTCTGCAAAAGTGCTTTCTAAAACCACTTCACCACCGTGCAGCAATTTGGGCATATTTAGCCTAAGACACAGTGGCTTAGACAAAGCTCCAGTTACTGGGATGGAACACACTTTGCCACAGTATATAATTAATAACCCATACACAGTCAACACACTTGTTTAACAACAAAAGACTCAGAGCCCACGTGCACCATTAGGAAGCAAGTGGGAGCAGAACATTATGCAGTGTCAGTCCAATTAAACTTAAAATCTATGGGAAAGGAGTAAAAAAGCATACAAATATTACAGCCAAGTAGACTAATAGCCCACAATCACAATTTTAGTCTGTGTCTCAGGCTGTCAAAGCACTGAGTAACTGTCCAATTAGTCATGGGAAAGAATGGCTGTTGCACTCTGCGACTGAGAACGTTTCAACACCATCCCCCAGAGTTACTCCCTCTGTGCTCAGCAGCCTTTCCACATTGTACAATCCATCCATCACTTACCTCAGGCCCGTTCTTTTTTCAACCCATTCTCTAATTTTAGTTTGCACCACTCAGTACTGCTCCCCTCCTCGGGCAGAGTTTGGATCCTGCTGTTTGTTTCTGCCTCTGTTCTCTTGCCGGCTTGGTGGCCCCACACAGAGCTGGCTGATTCTCCAAGAAATAAATCTGCAGGGCTTGGGAACAGAGGAACCAGCAGGAAAATGCCAAGGAAGGAGGGGTTGACCCACCAGAACGTCTCTGGCTTCTGGGAGCTTGGTCCACCATCAGCTGTACAAGGCACAAATGTCTCCATCTGCTTTTGGTCACCAGCTGAAAGCCCCAAAAGGGATCAGCACCTAAGCCTGGTCAGTCCTGTTGTAGCCACATCCTTCCAACTCAAACATCCTCATACCTTGCTGGCTGTGCTACAAATGCTGTGGCACTTTGCCCACTCACTAATGGCTTCCCCACGGCTCTCCCAGGGCAGAGGAGGCCACGCAGCTCCCGTAGATACCCAAAGCTTTTGCTTTCACTTTTCACTCACTCTACTTTTGTCTTGCCTTAAAGGCTTTTCTGATTTTATGCATCTTAACCACTTTGAAAAACAGTATTTGCCATCATTATAACAGAGTGGAAAAGCTTTTGAAAGGCAGACAATGAGCTGGTTCGGCTCTCTGCAAAACCTCAATCAAGAGGGAAATGGCAGGCAATCTTTCACAGAATACAAAAGAAATGTTTCTAAGGGACCACAGTTTAATCTATGCCAAACACCTCTGAACAACTGGAAGAGTCACGTGCTGCTTCTCCATTTAACAGATACAATGGAGTTGTTATTCTGCCCCCGTGTTTTCCAGCATACACTAAATTAACCCGTGCCACCGAAACGCCCAGGGAGCTCATTGCAGAGAGGCACTTGTAATGCAGCCTTACAGCAGGTAAAACTCCCATCTGTGGGTAAAGGAAAAGCAAAGGAGCTTCAAGGAAACAACCTGTGAGCATTCAGAGAGAGGTGCTCACTATTCTGCACTGCTCTATCAATGTTTTCCACATTAGCTCTCAGGAGCACGGTACGACTGTAAAGAGCTGTAAAATTAACTTATGCTACGCTCAGGCACTTCATGGAAGATTTGCTTATCAGAAGGAGAGTTGTAGAGGTCAGGATTTACTGTGCACAGAAAGCAGGAGGATTTACTGTGCACAAAAAGCAGGTACCATCCTCTACACAGCCCTTCCTCGGCTTTCTCTTTGCCAGAGCACAGCCACAGCTCTGCCCTCTTTTTTTTTAATTTTTTTTTTTTCCCCCGAGATGGAAATGCTTCTTTAACACACTCTTTAGAAGGTTTTTCACCTGGCCAGGCTCAGAAACTGTATCAGCTGTGTTACAGATTTTCTGCAAAGAACAAATTACTGCCAGCACTGCCACCATTCAGTCACTACACAACCAATTCCTCCCTAAAAGCCCTGACCTAAGAATGATGGATCCTTCAAAGCAACACATTTACTCACATCTCAGAGCTCTCAGTGACCCAGCACAGGTAACAGCACAGTGATGTGCAGGGCCCTGAACATCCCAGAGATGTCTGGCCACATAGAGACCCCAGAGCCCTGTCACAAGGCAGGTAGAAATGAGGGATGCTCCAGGGAGAGGTTTTCTGGAACCACTCAGGTCTCAGGAGTGAAGCTTATTTCTTTAGGCAGCCCTTCAGGATGGATTTTGGTCACAACAAAGAAAACTGGCAGATTTTGAAAATGATCTGGCAAGTTTAACAGACAAATCCTTATCTAAAAAAAAAAAAAAAAAAAAAAGAAAGAATGCAAGATCTTGCCTACACAAAACTTGAAGCTCTTTCAGTGGGTACACGTGCTTTGGGTTTGTACATACCACGATTGAAAGGGATAGAATAACAGGGTTTTTTTCTGAGCTGACACACAGAGTCATCAGATCTGAGACTCTCACAGACATGTCTCAGGATATGATGCATTGCACACACCTCACCTCTGTGTTCTGATTCAGAAACAACATCAAGGAGCTGACAGTGAACCCTGAGGGACTACAAATGCTCACCAACATCGTGGATAAACCGCTCGATCTTTGACTGCATCCCCCAGTATCTGAACTCCACTTTACACAGTTTGTATGCACACATGATGGGGTATTTCCCAGGGTTGTTCTTGTACTCCTGAATCCAATCTTCTGAGAGGGGCCCTCTTTTAGTCTTCACTGATTTATACAGCTTTGGATCCTCCTCAGCTTTGTATTCATGTGGAGGGATGGGATCCTTAACAATATCAATAGGATCTGTAGAAAGAGAATGGAAACAGTAAGATGTTTTCTATTCCTCAAGAAAAGAAGAAAACATCATTTCTCATGAGTTATCTCTGTTTTACCAAGTCCCAGAAGCATTACAGCAATTTAGATTCTTTTTCCTTACACTTAAACAAGTGATATTTTAATTGTTTATACACTGCTGCTGGGCAGAGATCAGCTCTGCCAGAGGAACGAGCACACACAGTTCCTGCAAACAGAGGCTTTGCTCCAAATCGATGTTTCTGCCCACAGTGGCTGCAGATCCACTCTGGCAGCTCTGCACGCTCCGTCTTTCCAGCTCCATAAAGATCTGCTGCACATTCCATCTTTCAGCTTTTCTAGTATCACTCCCAGTGCTCCAGCTGCCTCATCCAAGGCAGTTAAATACACCTGCCCTGCTATGGAATAGGCACTACCCACGGAATATCCATCAAATGAGGGTGCTGGAAACTCCTCACCCGCTATTCTTAGACCAGATGTACCGAGGAAGGCAGAAAGTTTAAGTCCCAATTATCAACCTAACAATGGAAAAGTAGAAACTGGGAGTGCAGTGAATGAACACAGTTTAACGATCTGCAACCCCCACCCCAGAGCTCAGCAGAAGCATCTGAAGTTTGGATTGAAGGGCAGGATCGCACTTCCCAAGGAATGACAGCTCTGCTGACACCTCTCAGGGAGGCAGCATGACTCGAGCCTGTTTGTTCAGCACTGCAAGCCTGATCAGACAGGCTCTGGAATGGGGCCAGTCTACAAAACAAGGGGTTTAAATCATGTAACACTCCAATGAAACTGCTCAGGGTTATGGCCCTGTCCCACCACGGCTCCAGCAGCTCCACAGCCTCAGGATGTCCCTTCCCAGGGCTGCCAGGACTCAGCTCCAGCTTAACACTTCTCCAGCCTCAGCAGATCCAGAGCAAGGGATGTTTCAATCCCAGGGACACTCCAGTCCTGCGTGGCTGTCACTGCCAGCACTCTGTGTCACACAGCCCAGTCTCCAGGGGCATTGGACCAGGATGGAATGGCAGGACAGAGGAATTGCTACAACACTTGTCATTCTCTGCCTTTTTATGATGTTCATTTTTCCCTTTTCTCATAAAATCCTTACATTAACTCAATCTTCTAAAGCCAGCTCAGAAGCTGAGTAATAACCTGCATGAGGACAAGACTAAAAGGAGAGGGAGCAAAAATGAAATGCACCTTCCTGCTTCAAAAGTGCAGACAGGAATCATTTCCATATCCACAAGGGAGCCTCACAAGTATACAGCAATATTTTTACAATTATACAGCAATATTTTCCTCTTCTTTGGTTATTTCTACTTATTATCCCCAAATTTATTAGATGCCTTACTCTCTGGAGCTGCATAAATAAGATGAAAAATGCATCAGCTCCAATTTACAGACAGGGGATTCAAATTATTTCCATGGGATTTACATCAAGCCTAGAAGAGAACCCAGGTGTCCTCACTTTACTTGATGTAACCCTCCCCACAGTGACACCACAGGGGTGCAGGTTTGTGCTCAGCAGGATGGCAAGGCAGACAGGACACACCAAGCCAAAAACCAACCAAACAAACAAACAAAAAAGGCAGAATGAAAGAAAAAGTAAAGCAAAAAGGCTGTTCACCTAAAATAGTTTGCCTTTTTTCTGCAGGAGAAAGGTTGAACACGTTGCCGTGGTCTCCTGGATCGGTTTTGTAGTACGTCTCAATATCGATAGAGAACTTCTCCACGAAAGGACACGTGTACCTGAAAGCCAGAACAACAGCTCAGAGCAAATCAGCCTCAAATCCCAGCCAGCCTTCACTCATCTTTTACCTCAGATAGGCTTAAAATACCGACTGGACAGATTAAAGAGATTGTTCTTTAATAACTCCTTAAGACCGGAGCTCGCCGGTTTTCAGCGAGGAGATAAATTTTGGGCCCACTGTACTAAAAAGTGATGTTATGAAATACATACTAATACAAGGACACCCTGGAAATGCTCCTGTGCAAGGAGAAAAGCAGAGCTCCTGTCTGAAATCTATAGCAGAGTAAAATATGGGCTGGTTCTGTGCAGCACAGGTTTCCTGGTCAACTGATTGACTCATGAGCATTTCAAGGGAAGAGATAAAAACTGACTGGACGTGGACTTTAATCACTTGAAAGTCAGGCAGCTCCACTACATTCAGTCGCTGGCAATGGCCCAATGGCAAACACTGACTCCCCACCTTTCCCAGGACCGATGTCACTTGGAGAGACCAGCTAGAACAGAACTAGGAAACTTTTCCAGGTTTTTTGATCAAAAAATCCCTTAAAGCCCTTTTATTATAAAAAATGACAGCAATATCAGACTTGTAAATCTAGCAAAGTGCAAATGCTCTAAACCAGAGCAACTGGCATAAAGGCTGTTTAGTCCAGGGTATCTGAAGTCCTCCCAGACAAAATCAGCCCAGAGGGCTCCACAGAGGCTCTGGCTCTTTTCCCTCCTCAGGGTGAAAGCTGTAGGATGTAGGTTTCTTAGTTTCTAGTTAAATGACAGAAAGACAGTTCCCACAAAAGAAGCACCGGATTTATTTATATATTTATTAATGTTTTTTTTCTTTCCCTGTAGCACAAACGAATCCTGTCTTCCTTGACAGCGTTCAGCGTGACATCTGTCCCAGCACCGGCTACATTTATAACTTCCCCGAGCCAGCAGACATCTGCAATGTTGAGCAGAACACGCAGTGCAGGATGCAAGACTAAATAAAAACCATTCAAGGTTTCCCACGCTTTGATGGACAAAACAGCTCAACATTTCAGAGCAACGAGCCACAAATTCTCCGGCAACGTCCGCAGCCAGCCCAGGCGATGCTGGCGCTCCCGAGACGAAGCACCGCTGAAGAATTTCAGGACTCCACCCCAGTTTTTCTAAAGGATATTACTGAGGAGGGAGGAGTGGCACAGTTTTACCTGGTCCTTGTGTAAGGATAAGCATTCCACGACTCCTCTTCGACTCGCAGAGCCGCCTTGGGCAGGATGGAGCGGAACCAGCTGGGGATGTGCATGCCGATGTGATACACCTTGTGAGTGTACTGCCCGTTGCCTCCTGGCCCGTCCACGTAGGGCCTGTTCTCCAGGATCTCCACCCCGCTGCCTTCCCCACATGTCTCCTCTCTGCTCTTTTTCTGGAAGGGAAAAGTCTCACACGGTTAATCTTTCCAGGTTGTTGTAACTGCCCGACTCTCAACGCGCACGGACCCTGGGGATGGTTTCTAGGAGTCCTCTGAAACAGAGAGCTGTAGCAGCACCCTGGCACTAAGGTTACCAAACCTAGAGATTATAAAGGAAAAATTTAGAGACTCGTCTGGCCAACAAAAAACCAGAGAACTGATTTATTAGAAATCCAGTGAAAAAATTCTGATTTGGATACTAAGTTTGAATGGAGATCTACTGACACCTCAGTTCCTGCTCCTGTAACAGGTTTACACATCACACCCCAAAACCTGGCTCCAGCTGTGAATCACCCAGCAGCACAAAAATCTTTTACATCAGCAGATGGCACAGCAAAAGGGAGTTTGTTCAGCCTGGCACGTTGCTGTGGTGGTGTACCAGCACGAAGAATCACACACACACCTGGCACAGCATCATCTCAGGCCGGACACGAGGAGGAACTTCTTTACTCAAAGGGTGGTCAGACATTGGGAGGGGCTGCCCAGGGAGGTGGTGGAGTCCCCATCCCTGCAGGTGTTCAAGAAAGGGCTGGATGTGGCACTTCAGTGCTCTGGATCTGGTTGACAAGGGGGTGATCGGTCACAGGTTGGACTCGATGACCTTGGAGGTCTTTCCCAACCTAAAGGACTGGATGATCACAGAGCTAAAGACCACTCTATGACCTAATCCTACAGGATTTGGGGGCTTTTTGCATGAAATCTGGCCTGGCAGCAGCTCTCCAAGAAGAGACTATGCTCTGCTAATTAAGATATTTAGAAGAAACAACCCAAGTTTGCCAGAATGCACACTGCATCCCTTGGCAGCCCCCGGATTTTGGCTTATTTGTGGGATTGTCCTTCACTGAGAAACCTGGCAAAAATTCCTTCAATTAAAAAAAACCCAACCAATTTCAGTGCTTCTAAGAAGAGCTAGAGGCAAACCAAATATTTATTGATGCCTAACACACTTCAGCAGACTGGATGATGTATAACCTGCATCATTTCCAAACAACAGATTCATCCTGTTAGCATTTTTGAGTTCATTGTTTGTATTCGAGAGCACAGCACTTTGAAAATTAAGGGGGGAAAAAAGGAATTTTACACCAAGAATCAACCGTGAAACGTAACACAATAACAGCTTCTCATTTCTGGCACACAAACAATTCAAAGGATAACACAATTTAACAGAAAATTATTAATCAGATGCAAGAGATCAGCTTCTCATCTTTTGAGAACAAGATGATAAGCCAACAGAGCTATTTAGAAGTAAATAGCTCTGTTTTTAAAGAGCTTTCAAGTGATATAAAATTTAAATAGCCATAACCAAGAAACCTAAACAACCGACAATCTAAAGATTAAGTTTTTTCTCAGTCTCCAAACTGCAATAGAAAAAAATAGAAAAACAGAAAAGTACTTTTTTTACAGTTTGTTTCTAACACTCAGCTGGCAGTTCATTAAAGCACACATCCTCTTCAAACAAATTACTGACTTTCAGTTCTTATATAAGCACTGACCAAGTCCTGTACAAATATTTATGACAATAACATTAAATAATCTTGATGACCCCAAAATCTAGTTAATTCAAAGGTCTTGGAAAAGGCAGTAGCCCAGCCAGCACAGTGAATGTGTCAGAATAACAGTGCAGCATCTGCTCTGAACAGTTCATACAAATTATGGAGATCTAGAGTTTTATTATGTGGCAGAGGCTCACGGAAATCGTAAGCAAAGGGAAGATGGGTTTTCTTCGTGCCAACTTATCACAGTAGAATTGGACATCAGATGGATTTAAAACTCCATTCTAGAGCCCAGTCTATTCTGCAAGTCCTCATTTGGGACCAAAACATCCACACTCAGAGCCAGCACTGACATTCTCCACCTGGCTCTTCGCTACTCAGCCGGTTTTAACAAAAATCGCTCTGCATGAGGATGAGCTGCCTGGTTCTCATCCTACAGCTGGAACGCTGCTGACCTGCCATACCAGCCAGTTTGTTTGGTTTTTTTTTATGTGAACACTTCCATAAGGAGCTTTTCCACACTGAGGTTCTCAGCCAGAGCTGCCTGATGATGGGAGATGGGAGGGTGGCACCGTGTTGAGACAGAGAAGGCAAAAACGCAAGTCCACTGAAACTCTTTGTGAAAGTCAATGCACATCTCACTTCTGATTCCTGATTTTATTTACTTCTATGCACCTGCAACAGACTGCAAACCCTATTCTGAGAGCAGGGCGTGCTTCCTCCTTCAGCTTTTCCAGGTGACCACCTCCAGCCCACAGCCTCTGTCACCCAGTTCCAAACCTTAAGCAAATTTTGGCCCTACACATTCCTCCTACTTGTCACTTTATCCACATAAGATATGACAAGGGCAGCAAGAACATTTTCTTAGATGAATGTGAAATAAGAGCTGCAGCTCTGCTGACAAAAAAATACAAAAAAAAAATCAAAGATTATAACCCAAACTATCTTTAGAGCCAGGACTTTTGAGTCAGGCCAAATTTATACTCAAAACACAACACATTGCTGGGAAGGATAGTACGATCACAGAGAAACTCCACACAATAAACCCACACAAAAAGCTGCTTCCCAGCCCTTCACACCCTCATATTTACCAGCTGGCTCGTTGAGGAGGCAACAAGTGAGGTAAGGAAGAGCCAAAAGGGTCAGGGTCAGTACAGTCACTGACCAGTCACTAAAAGATCTCTTTCCCATATGATAAAAATAAAGACATCAGCCACATGCACTTGAGAGACCAGGATGATACTCTGGGTGTAAGTGGTGCTGTGAAAGTGAAGCACTTCTGGGAGTGAAGAGCAATTTGCTCTTCAGCCATAAAGCCTTTTCATGCCTATTGTGACTGAGCCACAGCCTGGAGGGGGCTTGTTACAAGAAGTGGTCTGTAAACAACAATTAAAAAATAACCATTGATTAGGAAAACACTGGGTGTGAGGAGTGTCTGGCAAAGCCTCCCCAGAGAATATCTTCTGAGGGGGGCAGATGTGCAGGCATTTTAGGGTCAGTCTCCCAGGTTTCAGCCTCATAGACCCATGTCCCTGTGAGAAGTAGAGACTTTATTTAGCAGCTTACCTGTGTCATTTCTACTCACCATTAACTGACACAGCATCTTCCCCCTATCAGTATCTGAGGAATGCTCCCCAACGAAATCAAAGAGTAGCTGACAGCCTAAATATGCAGGTTATCTAAGCCATAATCACAGTAAACCATCTTATATTGTATTACAACAGGAAATCCAGTCATCCCTTTAGAAGTCCCTCTCTTGTGCTGATGACACTCCATGTTCTGCACGGCCCCATCAGTAGCTTTTCAGGACAGATGGTGACACAGATCCCTTCTAGCTAAAGTAATAGCATTAAATTACTCATAACAGGGAACCCAGGGAAGCAGATGCACCATGATTAGCAAGAATGCCAGTTACTTAAAGGTTTCTATTAAAATAAATCTCTTGGCACAGCAGCATAGCATGGGACACAGCACATGACCTCAGCACAGCAATCACAGATGAATAATTCCCATGAATGTCACTTAACCACTGGGCAAACCTAACCCCATTTATCATCTGCCCTTCACAACAGGAGAAAAGCAGCTGGGAACAAAGCCTTCCACGAGCAAAGGCAGGTTGGACAGTTCTCAGATCTTCCACCTCCTTTCCCAGTCAGAAATGTGCCTCCCCACCAGTTCCCATCCTGCAAAGCTGAGTGGCACCAGGTGACTCGATGCAACTTGGATATTGTTCTAGTGGGACACAGCTCCCTAAAGGAATGATGATGGATGGCAAGAGAAACCCACACAACCTCAGGAATCTCACCACAGCTGGAGGAACAGCACTGACACCAGAATGCCCAATGCTGGATGAAACAGTCAGGACGTGGCTTACTGGATCAGCTGGAGAAATAGAGAAGTTAGCCTGGGTAAGCTAAGCTTGGCTTGCAGTGTTTTGATTTTGGGGAATTAGAAGAAAGAGCAGCCCCACAAACCAACTCAGAAGAACACCAAGAAGAACATTATCCTAAACTAGAATCCTTCTCCTTGTGTTCCAGCCCAGGCTGCAGATGGGCTCAGGTGCATAAGCAGGGAACCTCTGCAAAGCCAACAGCAGCACTGCAAACAGCTCAGGGGTTTAGTTTCTCCTCCAGTTGTCTTTTTTTATTGGAACTTACTCCTTCGAGCACTGCAGTGATACTGCAGAGAACAGTAAAGGTTTCCCAGTGGTAATGAGTGATCCAGGCATTGTTCTAGCTTTCAAAAACAGATTATAGCAATAATCCTACCTTGTTTACCACTGATTATTGTTTACAGTACAACCTCTCAATCTGAATAAGTGAGACAGTGGTTACAAAAGGCTGAGATGCTTTAGTTTCCCCCCGAAGTTCTTCCATCCCCACAGCAATGCAGTCACACAGCGGCCGACTCTGAGGGCCCACCAGAGTTTTGATTTGAGATTACTCCAATTATGGAGACTGACAGCACTTGACAGACCTATCATCCGCAGATAATGAAGACACAAATCACTGTCTGGAAACAATACCCAGAAGATTTTTTTCTGAGGTGTTTTATCCTCCAGCTCCCGGTTGGAAACAGGGTATTTTGACAGTCCAGACAAATTCTTTTGGGAGAATGCATTAAAATAACACTGAACTCTTGGGATTTTTTTAGCCCACTTAGACACAGATATGGACACAAGAAGTTCCCAGCCAGCTGATGGTTTCACTTAACAATGACAGCAATGACATCTATGTAACCACAGAACAAGAACATGACAGCAAATATCCCCAGAGGATCCCTAACATACTTGCTCATACTGTGGCAAGGGAGGCTGAGAAAACATTCCCTCTAACCAATTACTATTTTTTTTTGTCATTGTTTTGGATGCTAAGGCTACCACAAATCCCGATTAAGTGTCCAGAAACAGATCTGTCCTTTGGGAAGCAAAGCCTGAAGCCTCACAAAATGCACTGGACAACAGGGATGTCTGAAGCTGCTTCTTAGGAAGGAGGACTCCTGCCATCCCTGGACAGCTTGGAAGGCCTGGTTTCACTAATCACACCTGTTCTGTTCAGTTTTTGAAATAAAATATAAAGTCACTTAAGGTATAAAGGATTGAGTAACAAAATTTGGGCTGGGAGAGGAACAAGCTCCTTGTTTTCAGTCGCTTCCCTATGCCAAGGGGAAAATACTTCCAGCTATCTCCAGCTGGACATTATTTAGGCTGAGGGATAATTCACTCTGATTTTCCAAAGTGTTGCCTTCTTCCCATCACCCACAGCCTTCCTCGATGTGCACCTAAAACCAGAAAGCCAATGACAGAGACACTGGGAAACACCAAAAGGTCCTGGAATTAATATAATATAATATAATATATACCTGATATATTCTTACCCCTCTTTCCCAGCACAGCATTTCTGCACATGGGTAACGTGTCCAGTGAGGATGTCCATGCTCATGGGTGCATCTGCCCTGCCCTCAGCTGCCTCTTGCTGTGTTATGACTCAGCTCTGGGTTCTGTTAACCACTCCTTTCTGAGCATTTGAGCCGACATCTAATTCATTACGAGCAATCTGCTTTCACCACCACCAACCTTCTGCCTGCTGATGTGGATATCTGATAGAGCAGGCCCCACTCATGGGCAGGACTTACTGCAGGTCATCAAAAACCAGGTCTTTGACTATGAAAACAAAGATGTTGGTTTACACTAAAAGTACAGTAGGGTCATAATTCCCAAGTTGGTTTTTGTTGTTTGTTTGTTTCTTTGTTTTCCTTTTCAAAACTTGTGTCAAAGACCTGAAACACTCAATAAAAACCAGATCACCAAAGCCAGAGTGATACCTACACAAAACCTGCTGATCAGAGTGAACAAAGGGAACAAGAAGATGGTACTGTTCCACTCTTACAGAAGCCAAGATGCAGAACTTCCCATCACATCAAAACCAACAGAGTTTTACCAGTGCACAGCACATTCTAAGAGCAAACAGGAAGTGACATGAACTCAATTAAAAATAAAAATCACCCTTACTGTTATTAATGCAGGAGAGTGCTGTAGTGGAACAGCACACACAACTTCTTGCTGTCAAAGGTTTTTGTGCCCCAGTCAGAACAGCTGAGTCCTCTCACATTAAAGTTGATGGAATCAACATGAGAGCACCATTTTGAAGGAGGAGAGAATAACCTTAAGACACAAAGCTGCTGGCAGGGCTACAATCTAGCAACCAGATCTTTCAAACCCCATTTCAGCATCCTAACCATGATGCAAGTCTTTTTCACTGGACTTGAGTAGGGACCTTTACCAAAATCCAGGAGGACAGTCCTCAAACAGGGAAGCTTCTCTGCTCCTGTTTTGCAGTAGTCAAGCACAGCCTTAATGGTTATACTGGAAAGACAATCTTAAGGGTAGGCAGGAGCTTACCTTTAATAATGGGAACACTGCTGCCCCAGGAATGGGTTTAATTAGTACTTTTGAGCCTGCAAATCAGAAACAATCAGAAACAATCCACACCAAGTCAGACTGACAGTCCTTCCACAACAGGAGAAAAGCAAGGGACTTGAGTTTTGCTCTTCTTACTCAAAGCCAGGCTTGCTCTACCTCACTGTGCACAGTTAAGCTCATGGGAAACCAACTCCAAGCCCTCCCACCAGCAAGGCTACTCCTGCCCTTTCAGCAGTTGTGGCCACCACAGGACCACGTGTCTGTTCCCACCACGTTATGCGTGCAGGCAACATCTGTTTCCATGGCAATGGGGCTGCATCAGCCACCCCCAGGTTTAGTTCAGGCCATCCTCACCCAGGCTCCAGCTCTGCACACCAGTGATGTCACCAGTATCCATGGTGCCCACAGCTGAGCCGTCCCTGTGCCCTTTGCGCTCTCACATCCTTCATGGGTGACAACTACTTCAACCCAATTACTGCTGTTAAAAAAAAATAAAATAAAATACATGAGGGGCCAGTGTCAATACTTATTTAGGGAAGGAAGGTTAGTTTGAGTCAACAAGATAATGATCAGAACACGAGGTTTTACAGTAGCACTTTGACTCCGGGGCTCATCGCATCGAACACATAGGAATGACCCGACACTCCGGGGAAAGAGGAAAGAAATCTGTTCCTCTTCAATGGCTTCATTAATAAAGGGGAAAGAGCAGCTGTTTGAAACATCTCCCTTCTAGGTTTGATCAGTGGCTGGGCAATGTGCAGTGCTTCATTCCACGCAGGCACTCTCCTGTCCCCCGAACGCTGATGCTTCAGCAGCTGAACACCCTTCTGACAGTAACCATAAAGGAATTATCCTCTGTCTTCACACAGCACTCAGCAGCTGCAATTTCCAGGAAATTTCCCCTTTGGTTCCTTCCCAGCCCCTTAGGGAGCTGCCATCTGATCACTCCAGCCTGCAGCAGGGATATATCATGGAGGGGGATCTTCCCTCAAGTTTACCAAGCAAGAATTGGGATTATCACCCAGGAACTGCCAGCCTGTTGTCCCGTGCTTCAGCAAATACAAAACACTGCCTCCAAGGAGAAATGAGGAACACGAGGAGAAGAGAATGTCACCAGGAGGCTCTTCTTGCCAGAGAGAGGCACATGCAGAGCTGCAGAAGCAAAGCTGGGTGTGCAGAAGACCCTGCAGAAGGAACCACTCTCACCCCAGAAAGTGCACGTGACCTGTGCTGCATCTGCAGCTCCATCACTCTTGGCTGCTTTGCCTGCAATGTGAAATGTATTTCATTTTAAAAAGCCCAAAAAGTTAAAGGCAGGACAGGCTGCCTGCAGCAGAGCCCCACAAGATGGAGCAGAAACACACACAGCATCCATTTGTAGCAGTGTTGTAGGAACTGCATTATTTAGAATCGGGGCCAGATATTAATGAAGCTGCTCATACAAAAACAGGATATTTTGGGGACAATCAATTGTGCAGGACCATAAATAATTTACAGCATTAAGAGAACCGTTCTCATCGCCACTCATTAATCACTTCACCTTCCAAAGATGCCCAGTCACACTCCTTCAGAGTCAGGGCTGGATGTGCCAGAGGCACATGAATTAGGAATCACTTGATTATGGAGATACCTCAAACTTGTTTATGCCATATGCTCAATCTTTCAAAATGTCTTCCACACTTCCAGCTCAGTATTTCATCTACTTTAAGTATTTCCTCCTGTGTCTTTAAACTGATTTTTCACTGTATTAACTGTTCCACAGACACTGTGAATTACTGGGCCTGCTTTAGAGGGAGGCAAAGCGAGCTGCCCATTAGCGTATTGTGAGTCAGAGACAGAATTTCAACTCGGGGTGTTTTGGATCAATTCTAATCCCCTGACTACATCCCTTAGATTTTAGGAACACAGTGCAATTGTTCATTAACAATAGGTTGTATCCTAAAGCACCAGAGGACTGGCTTAAAGAAATCCCCATAGTTTTCTTAACACTTAATTCATTACTTGCCTTTGGGTATTTCAAAAAGTGAGAACCTCATCTCAGTCAACAGTCAAAATTTCGTCCACACATCAGAAGCCTTCTTTCATAAGAGTAAAAAAAAAAATAAAGAAGGAAAAAGGATTTTTGACAGCCAACAAGCTCAGTAGGATTAGCAGGGCTGCATCCTGTATTAAAACCAGTGCAAATCTGAAGTTTAAAATAAGGTTTGTGTTATAAACCTTATCTCAGCTTCACTCCATTTTGTTAAGAGAAAGAGAGCACATGGGAACTGTCAAGGTAACAGAAAGTTCACTGCCTTAAAATCATCTTTTTTGAATGTAGAAAAGGTGTTCTTTATTTTCTGTATGTTTTCCCCTTAATAAAAACTTCTGTGGGTGTCACTGCCACCTGTGCAAATGAGACCCCACATCTGGTACCACTGAATGTACCTGTACCTACCACCTTTGTTCTCAAAGCTGAACATCTGCAAGTGTGTTATTCTCCTCTTCCAGAAGGATGCAAGTCTCATGACCACAAGGAAAAGCTTATGAAAACCAGAAGAAGAAGAAAAAAACCCACAGAAGCCGCAAGTTTTTTAATGCTGCAGCACAGAAATTGGGAGGAAAGCTTCAAACCAGGCTTTGCTTTTAGACTTGTGAGTCTCCCAGGTTCTCTGGGGCTGTCAGCAGTGTCACCTGCTTTAAAATTAAAGCATCTACGTGTCTGTCCAGATGGCCAAGGCATCTGCATGTGAAAGAAAAATAATCAGCCACCCACTTCCTCAGTGTCCAGAGACGAAGGGTTAGTTTGCTCTCCCCCACTCAATCAATCCTTCACCATCTGCTGAGTCTGCCCGTGGCTGCCAAGCGGAGCTGAGGGTTTAAGGGACACGACTGCTGCACCTGGGTGTCAGGACAGGGCCTCTGGGGTTACCACCACCAAGCAGGTTTTTAAAGTCTGTTCTCAAAGGTGCTTCCAGAGAGCTGCAAGGAAATGAAGGAGAAAACAGGACAGTGCAGGGGTGTGAGAGCGAGATGATGGACAAACCATGATCTTTTGGAAAGGAGGAAAGCGATGGAAATCAGGATTCTCCATCAGCAGTGAGGACAGGTGAGTACAGTACACTGCAGATGCTTGGAATGCACTCGGATTTTTCAGGGAAGGCAATAAATGCAAAGCCCTGGAGGACTGTACAAGAAAACTCATGTTAACAGATGAGAGGAGCCCTCAACTCCCAGGATCCTGCCTGAGTCCAGCAGGCAGGAACAGATGGGTTATCTTCCATGGATTGCCTCAAACAGGGGCCAGAGGCTTTCCCCACTCACAGACCCTCAAACTGATGAACAACAAAGCATTAACTTCATTAACTGAGAAGAGTGACACCACATCCTAAAATAAATCCCATCCTCAAAAGGTAATCACTGAGTCCAGAAGAATATTTTTAAAGCACACTTTGGAAGAAGGTCACAAATACTCAGAGAAATGGACAAAATGAGGAGCAGAGTTATTTACAGCAGACAAGTAAGCTATGCACACTGATATAAAAATAAGTTTTAATAACAAGAGCAATTCTCTTGTCTTATGAAAGGGTCAGAAGGCAATGGTCTCTCGGAATCTCACGGCATATGGAACCACAGTAACGAACGTTATTAAGGTGATAAATGGCCTGACCTTTGGCTAATAAGAGCTTGATCTTTCTGACAAATGCATTCAGATCTCCTATTCCAGGCTTTTATGAAACAGAGACTTAACGTGTGCATTGTTTCTGGAGCGAGGGGGAGGTGCACAGAAAGGCAGGTCCCCTGAACACACAAGAAAAGGATGCCAGCGTTCCAGGACAGGATAGCTGCTGACACCAAAATATGCAGGCCTCTCAGAAGAGGAAGAATGAAGAGATCCTTTAATAAGATCTCCCTGGTGTGTAACACAGATGATCCTGCCCCTTTGTGCCCAACAGGCTTCACCTCCCAGAGACTGAAACAGCCCATGCACCTTTGAGGTGATGAGTCTGAGAAAACACCCAGGACAGGGTCCCTGGCTCAAAACTTCTGCAGGAAGCAAGAAATCCCTACAGGTGGTTACAGCTGTCCCCTCCATAAATGGTTTGTGCTTCATGAAACTCATTCCAGTGCTCAACTCCAGTTCCTCTCTGCTGAAGGACAGGAGGCTGCAGCTTCACCACACCAAACCACAGCTCTCCCAGTCCCAAGAACAACTCACCAGGTCAGGTTTATCAAGAATTATCTCACCCTTGGAAGCAGGACAGGCTTTTAAATGTGCATAGGAAAAAGATACATCAAAAGAGGTACAAAGAGTGATTTCACTGTTTTGAAATATTTTGCCTGTTTTTTGCACAAGAATAAAAAGCCAGGTCACAGTAGGAAGGAAGATCACTGGTTCTGAGCTCAGGTATAAAAATTATTATGTTTTAATTTGGACACCAAAAGAGACAAAAATGCAGGGATGATGCAAGGAGGCCCTTGTGCCTGTGGAAAAGCTAAAACCCAACTGCTCTGCAGCCAACACAGCAAGGGCTCCCAACCTGGAGACGCTGCCAACGGTGTGCGAGAGGGGGATATTGAGAGTCTAAAATTTAATAGAGGAAAACAATTCAGTTCAGATCTGCTAGGCTTCAAGCAAGTCAAGGGTACATTAAGCCCTTGCTGTAATGTAAAATTAACTTATTTAGGGAAGAATTTAAGTGCTGCTTAAAGTACTGAAACCACCGGCTCTGTAGATAATATTTCAGAAGCCAGCAGAAAGCAACTTATGAGACTTTTTGCTCTCTGAACTCAATCAACAACAACAAAAAAAGAAATTAAAAAGTAAAACAGCAGGGCACTCACCTCAGTTTTCACAGCTTTATACACCAGCCTGGAGAATTTGAGGAATAAGAGGAATTACAGAGCAACACAGGCACACACACAGTGATTTATTGCACGTCTCCCCTGCCCGGTGGTGCAGAGAACCCAGAGAGATGCTGGGTTATCCACTGCACAATTTTAATTCTCCCATCCAGTAAACACAGCAAATATGAGTACAGCCTGTTCCCATTTAATGGAAGAATCCTTTGCTGCTCAGGAGTGATGCTGCTCAACATCAAATCTGGTAGAAATTTTTGTTAAGACTTTAAGAAGGAGGAGGGATTATTCTCTCATGAAAGGAGATGACAGACCCTTCCACTGCAAAGCAAACCCCTTCATGAACATGCCTTTGAAAAGTGAGCACAGCTTGAGTGTGAACATCCTTGCCCACGTGGCTTTGAGGCACCACTTCCACCAGAAGGGCTCAGGTGAGAAGGGCCTTTTGGAAAACTTCTATTTGGACGATGCTGAAATCCAGGAAAATTTACACCTGGACCAAAAAAAAACTAGGGAGCTTTATACCAAGAGGTTTGGAGTTTAATGGGAATCTTCACTCGTGAGCTCAGGGTTAAACAAGTGATCAACCTCAAATATGTGCTTGAGGCTCCCCAAAACCCTTGAGGAGTAACTGGGACATCTTTTCCACTGCTGGAGAAGTGCTCCTTCCAGGAGCAGGCTGCCTGGTGTCTCCAGCAATAACACCCCCAATCCTGTACACAACAAATGTCTTTGAAATGAACCTTTTGCTTTTAAGAACTGCTCCTCTCCCCAGGAACTACCTTAAATCATTCTGTTCTACATTTCAGCCAAAGGTTTTTAAGAAATGCCTCTTCGCTGCTGCTTTATACAGATATTTCAGCTTGTTCCCCTAAGGGGGTTCAACAAACAGAACTTCCTTCTCCTGTGGCCTCTTCAGGCATTTCAGAGGAAAAATAAAGAGACAGACACAAAGCATTTTCTCATCCTCTGAAAGGGATGGAAGCCCCACTCCCCACTGCTCCCTCCCCAGTGCCTGTCTCAGAGACAAACCCTCCACTTTCAAATCACACTGAAGGAAAAGGACATTTGACATCCTGGTCTAGGAAAAGCTCCCTTTGAGACCAGCAGGAATCTTTCCACCCATTTCAGGAACAACTGAAGCAAATTGCTACCGAACTCCAAACTCTGCCCTAAGAGGGCTTTCTGGTTTTGTTACTGCTTTTTGTTTCTTCCAAATTCGAGCTGAAATCAGTGTTCTCCAGGAAAAGCACAGCTGACTCTTCCTCTTGTACCACTTATATGAGTAACACAGTAAAGTCACTTGCTTGTCATGCACTTCTCCAGCTCCACTGGACCTTTGGCTCCAGACAGTTTTTCCAGCTCAGCTCCCTCCTCCAGGTAAGTGGGAGGAGATCAGAGGTCTGCCTTGCACCAGAAGTTGCACCTGATCTAAGAGCAAACCTTATTTTGCTGCTTATCATTGCAGCAGAAAATCAGAGCAGGGCTGGATGGCAATTTGGAGCTGTAGTTTCTCAAGTGTTTTCCTGGGCTGGTGAACTTTCCCTTGCATGAATGGCTTATTATCACGTCCTTCAGACATTCAGATATGGCCAAAATCACTGTCAAGTAACAGAGCAGAACCCAGTGTTCTGCTTTAATGAAATAAAACCAAGCAATTTAACTCCTGAAATCAAAAAAGCAAATTCATCACCCCAGAGACACTCCCCAGTTAAGGATTCATCCTCTGTTAAATCAGATGGGCGGCTCCTCCCTAATCAAATCACTTTCCCCTCGCTCCACTGCTCCTGACAAGTTCTGCACAGCCAACACTGCTGCCATCCACCAGCTCTTCATTCAAAGCAGCTGAGCCAGGTTAGGAAGACAAAGTTGTTAACAAATTAATTACACTGATATTCAAAGCAGCTACAGCGTCAGAAAAATGAAGCCACCTAAGAGAAGTGTTTACCTGCTTATGCCAACGTTTAACATTTGGGTTAAACACACCAAGACGAGCAATTTGTGTCAGAAAAAGGAATTTGACCATTATGACCAGAAAACACACAACATGCATTGTTGTAACAGTCAAGTCCAAGTGCATGAATCCTTAGGGAACACAGTTGGACGGCTGAGAGAGAAATAGGGGACTTGTGCTTTTGCTTTGGGGTTTGCTTTTTTCCTTAACTCATTTCAGGTTTTAAGCCAAAGCAGTTTGGTTTTTTTTAGCATCGCTTCAAAAAGCAGAGTTCTCCTGCAAACTCAATATTTAGATGTGTTCTCTGCTGGATGAGCAAAATTAAATTTTATTTAAAGCGTGGGACAATGAAATAACATTTCAGATTCATTTCCTTTTAAAACTGCTCCTGGTTGGATTTCAAACACTGGGAGAATATGGGCACAGAGGATTTCAGTTACAACCCCCCCAACATTTTAATTAACTGCTTTATTGAGGAGAGGGAATTCAACAAAAATTCCCCTCAGTATTCAGAAGCCTGTTAAAAATAATCTACATTTTGTGCCTAAACTGATTAGTATCTGTTTCACGGGGGTATGTAAGCACAGAAATACCACATCTAGATTTTTCCCACTCTACATTCAAACCCATGCCTTTGGTTTTACTCTCTCAAATCTATATCAGACTGTTCCCTCCCAAGAAAAGAACACAATCCTTCGGTTTGCAGCTGGAATTGGCACGACCAGTAACCAGAGCCCGCCTGGGAAGCTGTGGCTGCTTCCACAGGGTCAAACAAAGGTTCTCTGATTTCAGAGGAAGCAACTCATGAACTGAAGTTTAGGGCTTTCCCCACTTCTCCTTCATGAGCACACGGCAAACCTCAAATTTCAAACGAGGAATTCTGCAGCGAGGCTTCCCCGTTCCACACGTGGGGCCCCACGTCAGCCTCTGCTCCCCAAAATGCCACTGACCTGGATCATGTAGAGCTGGGCGATCCGATATTCCTCCACGCTCATCGGGAGAGGGATCCGATATTCCTTTATGAGCATTTTGGACACCGAAACCTTCCGTCCCCTCAGAAACACAATCCAGAAGATTTTAGTGAAGGCTCCCTAAATAATGGCAGGGAAATGCATCGAGGATCCCTGAAACAGAGAGAGAGAGAAGGGGATAAAAGAAGAGAGAAGTGGTTATTTTCCATTTTTAGTGCAGAATATCCTCTTAGGAAAAACCACAAAAAACACACTAGAGACAAACATTAATTTTAGTAATAGCTGTGAGCCTATCAGCAGAGAGAAGAATCCCTGGAGTGCTACCAGACCCTTGGTATCAAATTGAACAGAATCTTTGAGAAGAATTTTGATTTGCTTCAGGGGATACCATCAAAGCTATTACCCTCCTGACCTTTGCCACTGCATCAATCAGACTTTCATATGCAGCAGCACCTCCCTGGAAGAGAGGTGACAAAGGCTCCAAATGAATAGCCAGACCTTCTGCTGCCAGACAATAAAGTCTCTCTCCAGTGTCAGCAACACACCTGAGATGCATCCACTCAAAGGCATCAGGTTTTATCCTCTGGATTCTTTTAGCAGCAAGAAAAGGCAATAATTAGACTTGCTCAGGCCTCAGTAGCACCACGACGAAGGAAGTCATTTGGGTTCTAACAATAGAGACACCAGAAATGTACTTTTCTTCCCTGCTTTACTCTGAATTACTGTCTTGGAAGACAGTAATTCTTCTCCTGCATCTCCAAACCCAGGCAAGATCCTCCTGCCACTGGTGTCAACGCCAGGCTGGTTTTTACACTCCCCACTGCAGGAGAATACAGTCAAACTGCAACACAGAATAATCCCATCACACCCCACCTCAAGGCAATTGAACAGAATTATTGCTGAACAATTCAGGGAATACAGCATTTACTACACCACGGAGCAAAGCAGGATCTTCTCAAATATTCTCAGGACTCTCTATGGGCTGTGGATAAAGACAATAACATCATGGAAGGAAGAGGTGGGGGAGGTAAAGGATGACTGGTGAGGAAAAGTGGACACCAGAAGCAAAGTGTCTGTTATCAGGCCCAGTCAACCCCAGCAGGATCTGGTGACTCACAGCACACAAAGCATTTGCTTGGTTCCTTCTCATCACCAAAATCCACCTTTCTGCTGTGCCTGCTTAGTGGAAGTCTTCAGACAGAGCTCCTGGAGCAAAACCAGCCCCAAACTCTACAGCTGGTGAAAAAACCCAACAGAATAAACTCAACCAATTGATCCAGTGGATTAAACCGTGACATGGGAACCAGGAAACCACGGCACCATCAACAGCCCTTAGTGCCAGTCTGTGTTTGCACAACACTTCACCAGCCATTTACGAGGTTTGGAGAGGTTGAGATGCATGCCCACGGTCACAGGGCAAGTGGGGACAAACCCCAGTGTTTGTAACCCAGGTTTCCTGGGTGTCCCTGGTGGGGACACGTGGGGACACTGCCCACAGCATCCCAGGCAAGGCTCCCTGACCCAGGCCTTGCCACGGTGCTCCCAGCTCGCTCCCCTTTGATTGCCACAGTTCTCATTTGGCACTAAAACAAATCCACCCCGCCCTGACTCTTCTGGTGCTGCGTCATCGAAACAATTTACTCTCAAATTCAATTCTCTGTTGCATTTCAGTGCTGTCTGAGCAATCTGTGCATGTGGAGGGGGGGCACAAAATACTCTTTGCTGTGGCAAACCCTGAAGAGAATAATTCTGGGGAGACTGTGCTTCCCAACGTTGCTGTGCCTATGTGCATCCACAGGCACGTGCAGGATTTCCTCCATCGAACTAATCCTCTAGAACAGGTGGAGATAATCTCATTAAGTGGGTTTTAATTAGTGTCATGGCAAAGAACAACAGTTACCACCAGAGGAGGGATCTAAAGCGCCAGCTCTGCAATGGGACAACAGAAAAATCCCAACTTTTTTGAGCTAATGGCACTGGGAGACTCAGCTACATGTCTGGAGCAGTTTGTTATGCTTTAGAGATCTTTGAAAATTAGATTTAAAAGCTTCTCCCCCTGTTCCCCAAATGCTCTGAGAGTGATTCTGCTCCACCATCAGGACATCAGTCACGTCTGCCTCTGCTGCTTGCTAAAAACAGGATATTTCTATCGATTGGAAGAGATGAATAAAACAAAAAAATAGAACCTAAAAAGCAATAAAATGGCAGGAAACCAGTACCAAGATGGAAAAAATGTGTTTATAATGAAGTGCCAGTCAGGTAATAATTCAGATGGCTGAGACACAGGAAGGTTTATTTTATTACAGACTAAATTCCCAACGTTTTGGCCCCAAGCAGGCACAGCAGCAGCCTCACAGTGCCCAGCGTGTCTGGTCACAGCAGTGGCTCCTGCTCAGCTTTTCCAGGAGCTGAGGATTTGCTGAGATCTTCCCCTGCAGGTTTATTCCCTCTGATTGATGATTAAAAGTAGAATCTGGGCTCAGCCCCCAGGGCTCTGAGCAGCAGCAGGTCCTGCTGATGTGCCCATTAGAAAGGTCATGCTCCCAAAAACCTCCTCCAGCAGCTGCCCACTCCAGGGGCTGCAACCAATCCCCTGAAGCTGGGTGGAAAACAACCCTGGAAACACTGAGCAAGGACAAAATCCCAGCCTCAAACCAAGAGGGCCAGCAGGGAAAGGCTGGGAGCAGCAGCCTGACCCTAAAGGAAGCACAGAGAACAAACCTGACTTGTCTGGTTTTTGGTTAGACTGGTAAAAAAAAAAAAATCAGAGTAAGTTCACAGTTTGGGCTGCCTTTGAGCTGAAAATAATCTGTCCTAACCCTTCCAAGAGCAGTGGAGTCCTGCTGGCAAACCACAAAGACAAACACAGGTTTTCACCAGGTTCAGCCTGGGGGAACACAACTCCAAGTGGGACAGAAGTGACAAAATCACCCTGAGGACAAAAACCTCCTTCCAAAGTCTTGGGACTTCATCGACAATCAGAGTTGACCAAGACCAAACGAAACACAGACTGCAGACAGGACAGAGAAAAGAGAAAGCCAGGGAGCCACCACAGCCTGGGAAGACGGGTGTCAAAGCCCCAGCTGTGTCCCTGGCACTTCCCCACAGCCAGGACATTGCCACGAGCAGCCAGAGGTGTTGGAGATGCTCCACGCGCTGGGATGAGCAAGCAGCCAGTGTTTCACCCCTGCATTTTGGCTGCCCAGATGCAGGACTTTCCATGGGTTTGCCAAACAACTGGGACCAGTGGCATCCCGAGGCTGTTTGCAAACCTCAGGCAGCTTCCCAGCAAAGAGGAAAAGCAGCAGTGACGCAGGACATTTCCAGACCGGCTGCTGTTCCTGCTATAGCCAAGTGGCACATTTGTACAGCCCGTTATTCAATTTATACCCAGAGCTGTAGTAACTGTGAGAACCAGGCACATCATTTTATACCTCAATTATTTGAAAATCAGGTTCTCAAAGCATCATAATTACGCTGCAGAGTCAATATCCTGCTGCGATGAGTCAGGTCCACCTCGGAGCCGCCGCTCCAGGCTGTCGGAAGGCTCAGCACAGCCTGCTGCACTCACTGCCAATTTTAACATTTACCTCAAAACAGCAAACTGCCCAAAAAAGGGCCCTTGCTTTAAAAGCAGAGGAGAACTATCAGGATCTGCAGAAGCTGAACAGACCAAGAGAATCTCTCCATTTAGCCCATGAACTTGGTGTTCACTCTGGGAGCATTAGGGTAGCCTCCCTGGTACTAAAGGAGGGAGCAGAGGACTGATGACAACTGACAGCTTGTAATTAAGGAGTAAGAATCAGTGTGTGAGGGGTGGTTAAACTGTGCTCCTGGAGTGCCGGAGGCCAAACCCCAGCCAGGCTTCCCAGGCTGGCCCTGAGGGGATGGATACCGAGTATGACAGCAGAAATCCCAGCTCCAGGGCAGGAGAACCACTCACAGTGTGGGTTCAGGCTACAAAAGGGCTGTCACAGCTCTCCCAGCTGTCACCTCAATGACTGATTTTTGAGCAGCTCACGTTTTCTGTGCCCAGGTTGCTGAGCACAGGCTTTTCAGGGCTGCAGTGAGGAGCAGGACCCACCCCGCACCATGACTGTCATAGCCCATTTCCAACAGAGAAAAAAAAGCCTGAGATGCAGAGAGCAACTATAATGAGCTTTTTCCAGCCTCATGCAGGAGGTTCATTTTACACTGTTATAAAGTTAAAATGAAAGCCCATCATGGAGGGTCACACAGCAGCCAGGAGCAGAGGCAGGTACCAGCCTCAGGTCTCAGGTTCTGATCACACACTGCCTGCAGAAGTGGAGAAATACCTGCCAGATGAAAGAACAAACTCCTGAGCTAAGGATCAATACCCCTGACTCAGCTACTGAACAATTTTTCTGGCAATACTGTCCCATAACTGAGAAATGAAAGATAATTAATAACCAACCATAAGAAAACCAAGCCGAACACTTTGTGGCAAAAGGATGAGCAAAGGCATTACCTGGAGACCTCACCTGCCTCCCTAAAGACCTTCCTTAAGTTCTCAACATCCCTCTGTCCCCCAAGAAGATGCCTCCTTGAAGAAAGGGATATCAAAGAGATGTTAGCTATTGGTCCCAAGGTCCACTTGGACTTTGGGAAGCAACACCGGGCTTAGAAACCCAGCCACCTTCCCTCTCCTGCAGAGTTCCCTGGAGGAGGATGCAGTGCCCTCCCACGACTGCCAGTGCTGCATCCATCCTGCACTTGCATTTATTCATGCCTGTAGAGGCAGCAGCATAAATGTGAAACAGATTCCTGGGGCCCCAGTCAGCAGTTTTGAACAGCAGCCTCACCTCTCACACCGTGATTAATGCGGCAGTTTCGCTCCTGGCCCACAGCACTCTGGCTCAGCTTCATCTACCCACAGCAGCTCTGCTGCAAAGACCATTTCCTTTACTTGTCACTCTGATCCTGTTTGTCCACAGCATCCCTGCCTCTCAGGAGTTTTCCATCAGTATCTACAGAACATGGTTGTCAAACCCTGCTCAGCCCTTGCTCCAGCACGTGCAGCCTGGGATCCCTCACTTGGACCCATAACCATCCTGCCCATGTCCCGCTGCCATCTCACTGGGAAGGACCACAGGACAGGGAGGAACTCCTTGGTTTGTGAATGCCTGACCATTAGCACGAGATCACAAACAGACCACAACTGTCTCCATGAGTCCCTCATGAATGACCACCAAAGAGAAAACACAATTCACGAGGGTTTTCCAAGACGAAATACGAGCACTCGCTATTCCTCATCCCCTTCTCTCCATTCTTCTCCCAGCCCTGCTGAAGGGATCTTTCCAGTGGGACTGTTTTAAGCCATGTTTACATTGAAAGGTTAAAAAGCCCCAACATTTCTACTTAGCAGCTCTGTGGCCACCATTATTTGCCATAACACACTCATCACTACACTCAAAACTGTCTCACACACACACGCACGTGCGATAAACTGATGAGACAGAAGAGCTTCTTAGAATTAGCAGTTCTCAGTTTTCATAGTGTGGGTCGTACTTACTAACTGACAGCTAAGCAGATTTAAAAACCCATCAGGCCTTGGGGGGGAAAAAAAAATAGATCAAAAGTTAAATCTCCTTAAAAGTGCACAGTTCACACGCTCAGGGCTCCAAGGCCACTGTGTCAGTAAGAGATGTTCTGGTGCAGTGGTAGATCCTAATCACACATCTCATCTGTCACAGCTCCTTCAGAGAGACATTTCCATGCAGATGCTTACACAGCTGAGTTTCACGACTGAGCTCAGATCCCATCTGACAGCGAATCAGCAGCTCGCGAACGTGTGACCCATCGCAGAACCCCAACAATCCTCCCAGCGCCGCAGCAGCTGGAGCTGGGCAGCTCCCATTCCTGCTGCCACGGGCTGGCCACTGCCACACAGCCAGGGAAAAAGGAAAACACAAGTGGAAATCAGCCTTCTTCGGGTGTAAAGCTCAGGGCAAGCTCCAAAGCTCTCGAAGGGAGCTGAGGGGCTGAGGATAAACACCGCGTGGTGAGACAGGGCCAACAAGTCGCATTTACAGTTACTTGGCCTTTTCTCCATTATTAGATACAATTTGACGTCACTTACAGAATTTCAGAGCTCATTGTAAAGCAGACGTTTATTCCAAGTGAAGGATGGAAGCAGTCCAAATGCAATACAGCGACACTGGAGCTATTAAATCTTGTTAGAGTTCACTGGGCAGCCAAACACTGGCTCGAAGCAACGGGAGGGAGAGGGGAGGGGGGGAAGTAACACCACAGCAAAGCGTGCACACACCCACCACCTTTTCTCCTTAAATATTCTAGGGCAGTGTAACTGTTTCTTTGTACTTTCCATTCCTATTACTCCTTTAAGGTCTGGGAGTGGAAAGCTTGGCTGCCTCCCTTCTGTTTTGTAAGTGATGCTGTGCACAGCCAGCCAAGCCCTTTCCACGCACACACCAAGGGGATCAGGTGAAGTCCATCAGCTGAACTTTGGTTGGAAAATTAACATTTCAAGTCCTGCCATGCCTGGAGGTTACACAGTAATGAACTAATAAAGAAGCCATTAAAAGAACTAATAAGCACACTCAAGTCACAGATGAGTTCGGAGGGAAAGACAAACCAGCCTCTAATCCTTTTGCTGACACTGGGGATAAAGATGAATATTAAAAAGCATCTGACATGAAAGGTTAAACGTTTCCAAGTCCTCTGCATGAAGAGAGCAGCCATAAAGCCCAAAGTCCCACAGCCTCACTGCAGAGCCAGAAAACCTAAAGCAACTGTGCTTTTAATGGGGTTGCTCTTAGTCCGAGTCTCTCAGCATCACAGCCTGAAGACAAGCAACAATTACACACACACATATAAAAATAGATGTGTAATGTATATACATAGACAAATATATATAAGCATACATATATATATATACACACACACAGGGAAACAAAAATAAAAGCAGCACTGAACGTGGCGAGTGCAGCTTGGTGGTCGAAAACAGACTGAAAATTGCCGGCAGCTCTTTAAATTACTGTAAAGAAAAATCTATGCAATGCCACAGGCAAAGAGCACGGACAGGATTTTCCTTTCGCTGGTGGCACATCCTTTAGCTCAGGGGCCACTGTCACGCAGGAGCAGCACACTGTGGGCAGCAGTGGCAGGGAGGTGGGAGGCTGGCCAAGTTGAAAAAACAAAATAAACAGATCTAATTTCCAAGGTAGCCTCCCTGGGAGGTTATTGCATTTACACTTCCCAGCTCCGGGTGCTACAATCCCTCTCCCTGACGGAACTCGGGAGAGGGAGCAGAAGGGAGCTTGGTGCAGTTCCCACAGGTTGGGCAATGCTTCACTTCTATTAAGCAGTAAAAAGCCAGCAACAAATCCAAGCAGGCTCTTAATGTCCATGCCCAGACCTCCCCTGCTCCTTCTTTCTCTCTGTCAGTTGCTGCACTGGAAATTACACTTTTTTATTACAATGACAAGAGCAGAAAGTCACGAAAACTCCCATCCTTTCATCTTGCCAGTCACTGAGCATGAAAATAAGAAAGTGAGAGCAGCGAGGCTGAAGTCCAAAAGGACTCTCCTACAAAGGGCTGGTGACCAGCTCACCCAGAGGGTCCCCAGGTACCCAGCAGAGCACAAACCCTGCCCAGACCCAGAAGACAAATGGCCTTACAGCTAAAAATCATCAGGAAACAGGACTATTTATTTTTTAAAAAAGAAAACACTATGAATGAAGAAAAACACTTCAAGCTGCAGAAACAAGGAATGTCTCCAGATTGTTTACAGTCATAAAAGGCTTCTGCTGTCTAACTTCAGTTATCCTCACTACAGTTCAAGCCCCTCCCCTGTCCTGACCTCAGGAGAGCCAGCAAATGGTCCATTAACTGTGTTCTTCCTCAGTTCCTCATTTTCATGTTCAAAGACACGTGTGATCCCTCTTTTCCTTGTCTGTCTACAACCCTTCTCCCCTCAATCCACACGTGGAAGACTGCTGTGAGCCACAGCATTCCTAAGGAACGAGCAGGATAACTCCAAGTCTTCCCTCTGACTCTTGTTCACACCCCTCTGCACGGTGTTTGCCAACAGCAGAAGGCAGTTGAGGCCACTCACTCAGCCCTAAACCCACTGCAGCCACAATCTCCCCTCCCACAGAACAGCAACCACACAACTCATTCCCCATTTTATACAGCTTAATCATGGCCCTTCACACTCATCTTTTCCAACTTACAGCCTGTTTCAGACTATTTCTCAAGGGTTAATTTGAATTTTTATCTCCAAATACTCGCAGATGCACTGAACTTGCTTTTGAGCCACAAAAACGCAATTTTAGGATTTGAGTCGAGATGGGACAGACCCCGGATTGCTTCCTCAGTAACTCCCTCCTCAAACCGAAAAGGACATCAACAGCTACTCCACTTTTTCAGTAGTTACAGTCCTGGCAGAAATAACATCATTTCTCGCTTCTGCAAATATCACGTGGAAAAGGAAATGAGCATCCAAAGCTGCTTCAGGAAGACAATTTCGCCGAGGAAAACACTGTGTGATTGCCAAGGCAGTGTGAGAGCACCGTAATACTTCACACTGCTCTCATTAGGCTGAGATTTGCCTTGCCCGAGGGCAAAGTAGGGACGGAGGAAATAAGTCCCACTCCATCAGAAGAAACTTGGAATGACACCTAAAATTCTTACATGGAAAGAGAGAGACAGACACGGCAGCGAGGGCCATGAAAAATGGTGCAATTGAGAGGCCATTTTGCACAGGAGCAGTAAATGTTTAATGTCTCTGTTGCGTCTTTCATCCATAACACCAACAGATTAACAAGGTTTCTGCGGCTGGGTAATTTCTTTGGAGTTTTGATCTCGGAAATAATTACACTAAATATTTCATAAGCGCCTCCGAAAGTTTGGTTTTCTTTTTTAATAAAGGAGAAAGGCTCGGGCTGCAGCAGGGTAATGGAAGTGCACAGCTAATCAATAACCACTCTCTGTTCATTATTCAGCACATTTTGGGCTGGGGTTGTTTCTTCCCCTCTATCATTTCACATCCCACATACGGAGCGGTGGCACGTTTTTAAACCATCAGATATTACTGTTTTTGCAAGTTATCCTTTATGTTTAACCACAACATGGAGCATCCAGCCTCTGAATTACCACCTCCACCATTCACAGGGTTCCAGGGTGTTTTCAGCTGAGCCAGCCAAGGCAGAGGAGGTCAAAGTGAATAACGTGCCAGACCAGTTCAGTTTCTCCTTTAGTCTGGTGACAAATTGCTTGCAATTTCTGTCCCTCGTGCCTTTTGAAGAAGTCTAAAGAAGGGTGAAGTTGTTGTTTCAAGTCACTTGGACAGTCCCAGCTCCAGGCTCCTCCCTGGGGAGCTGGTGCTGCTGCTGGGCCCAGACCCTTCGCTTTGCCCCAGCTCCACATCCTCAACACCCAGCACCTTTGCAGATGCTGCCAAACCAGGATGCAATGGCCACTTCAGGCAGTGAGAACTGCCAGTGTTATAAATTCTCACCCCTCTGGGAAACCCATTCACTCCCCACTACTACCCCCCTCTCCAAAAAAAACTCCACCCAAAGGACACACTGTGATCACTTAAAGTACAAACTGAATCAAAGACTCAGGAAGGAGAAAGGCACGTGGATGAATCCATCAGACCACTCTCACTTTCCATGAGCATAAGCAGAGGAGAAGCAGCCACCACGAGAGACAGTTCTGCCTTGAAGGAAATCAAACCCTTAAGATGAGAGTGGAGTTAAAGTGGAAATCTGCCCGAGACATCAAAGTGCCCACTGTAACCCCCAAATCCCATAAGGCCTTGATTTATTAGTTTAGCTGGAGACTTGGAAAAAACCTCCCTATTTATTGGTGCCTTTGTTTTTTTCTAAATAACCAAGTTTTCATGGCCAAGAAACAGGGGTGGACAGTCTGTTACACACACACAGTGCAGGAGGCAAAGTGAACGTGCACTCTGCAGCTGGACACAGGCTGGAGTGACAAAAGGCAAGATATAGGATACCCTGCCATATGGTACTGGAAGGAAAAAGAAAAGTCAAATTATATCTATACCTTCAATGAAAAACCCCTGGAAATGGAAGTTTTCAAAGCATCCACAACAGATACCTGCAAAGCATTTAAAGCCCTTTCAAAAAAACCAAGCACACACATTTGGTTTCAGCTGCTTGCTATTTTTTTTTTTCCTTTTATAATCACCTCTTCCATTCCTTCTCAGAACATACCAACCACCTTCTGTACCACCCCAGCCATCGATCTTCAGAATTCCCACAACCCAGAGAAGAAACCTCGGGCGCCTCAAGGCAGAGGGACACCTGGAGTGAAGTCAATCCTAATAAAACCCCTGGGGAGCGAGACAGACTCAGGCTGGAGGAGGCTGATTACAGAGCCCAGAGTGCCACTGTCACCCCCAGAGGGAACCTCCTGCACCTCTGGATGTTCAACTTCTGTTCAAGCCTCCCCGAACACAAAGCCCGGCGTGTTTCTGCATAATATTTCTAACCCCTTCCCTAGATTAAACTCGGGGCCAGCTGTGCACTCTGGCGTTTGTTTGGTTTTCTTGACGTGCATTTTAATTATTTCCAACATTTTGCAGGCTCAGTGATATAACAGGGACAGGAGATGGCACCTTGAAAGGAACACAAACTCCCCCAGCCAGCCTGGACACCCCCAGCTGAACATCCACAAATCCCATCAGGGCAGGCTCAAAAAAAAAAAAAAAAAAAAAGGTAATAAATGATGAATTCGCCACAAGCCAAGGACAGGAGCAGTGCCTAAGAGAGAAATGCGGGTACTGGTGGCAAGAAAAGATGAAACAGCACTGTCTGACTGAGTCAGCCAGCCTGAGCAAGCACACAAACCCAGGAGCAGGAGGGCCTGGCTGGGCTCTCCTTGCAGCAGCTCCCAGTGCTGGAGAGATGCATTAAAGCTCTGCCCCGGCCTCGGGGACAACCATCATTATCCCTCATTTGGGGGAAATTAAGATCCAGAGAAAAAATTACCTGGTCCAACATCCAAGAGAGAATCAGTGACAGAGCAGATTCAAGGGGTTCTAAGTCCAATTTCTGCCACAAAGTATTTTTTTTTACAAATAGAGGAAGGAGTGGAGTAGCTCAAGTAAATTCAGTTGCCCTGGTAATCAGCCCCATTCTGCAAGAAAAAGAGGTGAAATTTCTTTTTTCATCTACCTCTCAGGCTATCAGTAATTTCTGCAGAAAATAAAATAATTCATGAAAATACCGAATTTCCCTGAGAGCCCAGAGGTTCTCTGCACAAATCCCACCCCACCTCCTGTCCCTCACAGACACACCCTTTTTCTTCTGGAAAGCACTTGGCAGCTTCAAGAACTTTTCTGGTTTTTTTGAAGTCTGGGTAGATCCAGGTTTGATTGATGCAGCAAACTGAATAAAGACTGGCAGAGATGTCACCATGTGTGGCTTCGTGATGCTCCATGGCTTCAATCAAACATTCACCCCTCCCTCTTCTAGAAGAGCTACAGATCTTCTGTTTCCACAGCTGACAAGGAAAGGAACTACTCAAGATCAAAAGATGCTCAAACCCTCACAACAGCATCCTCCAAACCTCAGGCAAACAATCCTTGCTGGGGATAACATAAAATTACAAATTAAGTTGTGCTCTGAACCCAATATTTGCATTAATATCTTGGGAATCGTGAACCAAACTCACTTTTCAGCTGTAAAATCCACAAGACAAAAGTGAAACAAAACCTTTGGCCTTTTATTCTGATCCATTTTGCTCCAGAATCCCTCCCGTGGCCTCTCCCACTGCCACTGGTTTCGGAAAGCCACGATCCGGCTCCACTGAGACTCCTCTCCAGGAAACAATTCTCTTTCCTACAGAAGATTTCTGCATGTAACAAAGCATTTAACAGCCATAGAGTACATATTGTGGTTTCAGCCCAACAAGGCAAGCAGAGAGCTTTCCCAAGGGCAGATTTCTCATCTTCCTTGAGGACTCGTGGTTTTATTCCTCAAATTAAATGGGATTCCAGCTGCCTTCTCCAACTACAAATTCAACTTTACAAGTCAATAAGGGTGTCCTGAAACAAGGACCATGTCATTCTGCATATATGGGTCAAAAGAAAGCAATTTAATGTAAATCAAAACAAAAGAAACAAAATCTGCTTCCTGAGGCCTGTTCAAATAAACTTTTTTCCTCCATTCCCCAACAAACACCTGAATAGTTTTGGGGGTGTTCTTTTTTGAAGCGTCCCTTACAAGGAAGTGTTACAAAAGCAAGTTCACGAGGGGTTATGGCACAACATTTTTATTTCTTTGGATGCACTATAGGATGGAAACCTTGTTCCAGCCTGGCAGCAGCTGAGGGAGCAAAGCCCAGAGCGGAGAGTGTCAAACTCCACCTGTTTGGATTTCAGGGACTGAGTGGAGCAGTTCCCTGGCTTGGCTTTCCAGTCCTCATTATGGGCCTGACCAGTTGTTTCCCACCTTGGGAATTCCTCCATCCCCACTGCTCCAGCTCTGCCTGTCAGCTGTTGGATGGCAGGAGCTCTGCAGAGCCCCACATGCCCTTCACTAAAGGGCATTAGAGCTGTATTTATATCTGCCACAAATCTGCTTTGTAAACACTGACCTGATTCGGGACCGGGACTGGCTTAGACGGCCACAGAGCGCACGTGTCCGATGGCCCTGCCCCAACAGCACCAGCCCTGCCTGACCACCAGAGCAGATGCTGCTCTCAAAGCCTCTGGAGCTGGCAGGTGGAAAAGTCAAAGCCACCAAAAGCTGGAGGTTTTGGCACATCCACAAAGCCCAACAGTGCCTTGCAGCCAAAGGGCTCCGAGACTTCAACTTGATCACGACACGGCACGAAGAAAAGGAGAATTAGTCTGGGCAATAAAAGTTACCTGCAGTCTACAAGCAAAGCAAGTGCCTGAGGGACAGTAAAGTCTGGAGAGCTCAGTCCAAAATTCGCTGCAAATTCTGGCTCAAAGTCAAAACAATCAGTAGCTGAACAGAAAATAATATCCCAGTTCTCACTCTGCAGGCACCAGAGCCTGTTTTCTCATCTCGTTTCTATTCTTCTATTTGCTGCCAATTCAAAGCATGAGGACAAAAAAAAAAGTAAAAAAATCAGCCAATTAGACTTGTTCTTAGAAGTATTAAGCTCTTCTATATGAAGTTAGTGCTATCCACTGAGCCCATAAATTGCTGCTAAAATACATAGGAAGCAGTCATGACATAACCCCAATTAATTCTGAACCAGGTCACTACCAGTCAAAGAAGTGTTTTTCAAAATGTTAATTAATTTTTAAAAGAATGGATTAGAGGGGGTTCTCAATTAAAAGAAGACTTTGAGGAGACAAGCTAGAGGAGGATTGTCCATTTTATTAAAACAGCAATTTAACAGCTATTCAACATGTAATAACTTCTCATTAAAAATCAACCCTCCCCCTTTTCCAGCAGATTAGCCACCCATTTGTCAGACACAATACAGCTTCATTAGCCTAAAACTTCCAATTTCTGCTCTTCAACAGATTCGCTTTTATTTTGCTTCTGTCAGTAAACGAAAATCCTGACTGACAGCAAAGTCCAGAAATCAATAACACAAATAGTGCCTCGGTCTTTCACGAGTTCCAGGCGGTATTTTGATGCAGCATTCCCAGCAATTCCAGCTGTGACAGCACAGTGAGCCAACTGCTGCCAAGAGCCAGGTAGGAAACCCTGGGATCTACCTGAACAACACTGCCCAAAGCCACGGCAAAGGCTCAGCCACAAGCTGAGCCTTGCCTGGAGCATCCCCCAAACTGTGCCTTTTGCCACCCCAGGACTATCCAGCAGCACCTGGATAGCACTCCAAGGATTAGATGGCCCACATGGAAGTGCAGAGCGTTGTTGAAAAGATGATATACAGCAATTTCCACTTCTACCAGGAGGTTCCCAGTGCAACCTTGAGTTTTCAGTTTAAGCTTTGTCACCATGAGTAGACACCTTGTTCTGGGTGGAGATGTTCAACCTGCACTGAGGCTCCACAGACCTGACCAGGAGCAGGTGGGGGCTCGGGCAGGACAGAAGGGACAGGTCCTGGGGCTGGGCACCAGCAATGTGCAACCCTCAACACCTCTGAGTAAACGCACACCCCATCTGATGGACACAGACAGCAGAGATGCTGAAGCTCCTGAAAGGGCAACCCTAAAATAAGTAGATAAACAAAATAAGGAGAGCCCTACGACTCCAGCAGGGAAGTTTGAGCACTGCTGAGTGGGGAAGGCACCACAGGAGAGCAGAAAGACAGCTCCGTGTTTGCCTCAGTGCTGCAACCTCAGAGCTCATCCCACATTGGCTCTGCATGGATTTCACTGCAGGATCAGAGCTCTAGGAAGTCCTTACTGAAAGCTAACAGAAGCTGAAAGAGGTTACAGCTAAGGCTAACACCACCCAAAATCTACAGCAAACAAAAACATTGGTCTGCAAGGACCGTTCAAGCTCCTCCCAAGCCACATGCACAGGCTGCAAGAAAAAGGGACACCTTTCCTCCAGCTCCTGCAATCTTGGGGAATGACTCCAGGCATCAGCAGAAGGGGAAGTTCAGGATACACAGCACTGGTTTCCAAGAGGATATCTATCATGTCACGTGAGACCAATGTTTTTAGCCCAATTGGGAGAAAATAGACAAGCTGCAAAGCTGCCCTAAAAATACCAGTCATGATAATTACAAGGGAGAAATGCAGAGCATAAGCAATGGCAGCATTAACAATCCGTGCTTTTAGTGACAACCTGCTTTTTTTTTTTTTTTTTTAATTACACAGACCACTTCTAGAAGGTCATCTCAGTTGTTCAGGTGTGCAATTTATGTGTTTTTTTAAAAAAAGGCACCAGTTATGTAAATCCAGGGGTTTATCCTCTCTGTTCTCCCAGTAAAACACAAGCTTTTGCCAGGACCAGCTGTCCCTCCTTCCTCAGGACAGCACTACACAGCTTCAGCATTGTTAATAAAACTGATAAAGATCAAAGCCACGTGCTGGTGACAGCGGCTCTTCCCAAGGCACGAGCCAGAACATCGACCAGCTCCAGCTCGATGAGTAACTGCAGGGCTTGCAGGAGTCAACAGTTGTAACAGAAAACTTATTTTTGTCACCAAAATCAGCGAGGGTGACTCACAACAGGCTCGGGGAGCCTCGTTGATGAGTTTCATTGTTATTCAGTCACTTTTCACCCTTAATTTTCAAAAATACCCAGAGTGACAATGATGGCAACAGAGTATAATGGCCATAATTAGCTAAAGGGAGAGAAAACTTCCAAGTTCCAAACTAAGCAGAGTTGCTGCTTCTGAAACTGCAGCAGACAATGAGGGATGCAGTCGATCCCTGTTGCTGACTGAAATTAGAAGAGTCTATGGAAATTGGCCATTCTCTTCTGCAGATTCAGCAACAACATCCAGACAGCCCCATCAGGAGAAAGAACATGAGCAAGGGCTGTTCAGAGCCTTGGCTTGGAGGATGATTTACTGCTAAATACATCAGAAGCATCTCCCACTGACAAAACAAATAAGCCTGACTCTATCAAAACCAAGCAAATTGTTGCCTTCTCAAACACAGGTTAACGCATTTTTTCCCCAGCGATGATAAAGAGGACAAAAGGACGATGGCAAGCTTTGAAAATGAGCTGCCAACTAAGTGGTCGCTCAATAATTACATTTTGGAAAGTCTTCCTTGCATTTTACACCACTGAAGCCACTCCCAAAGCCCCAGCAACGCCGAGAAGTCAACCTGAAACTCGCTGTGTTGACCTGGTCGATGCAAGGAGCGATGCAGAGGAGTGAACCTGTTAAGCCAGAGGTCAAATTTAGGACAGCCACGACTGCTCTTCAAAACACCAAAGTTGGCTGAAGTCTTTATTTAGGACTAATGTCCAGCAGCTTTCCTCTGAACAGGGGATCACATGGAAGCTATTTTCTTTGTGGAGTTTATTTTGAGCTGGAAATATTTTCCACTTCCACAGACAGGCAGGATTGTAACTACACCACGTTAGAGAATAATGAGTGAATTTTTGAAGCCTGTCACAGGGGAAAGGAGAGAAGGCTGCAGTTTCCTCCTTGGAGTGTTTATTCCTGCAGAAGTTTACTCTCTCAAATTAAGGTCATGTGCTCCTTTAGCACAAAAGGACCCAACTAAGCAGAGCACAGGTCCTGTCCCATCCATCAGCCCAGGCAAGGGGAGATAATCAGATTAGCCAAGCAGTTACAAACTGGTCATATCTGAAGGAGAAGGAAGTAATTTTCTCATATTCCTCTCCCTGGCAATCATCCCCAAGATTTTCAGAAGAGCAGTGTCAGCCTCCCAAACACTTCCCAGTACTGAGTTCCTCTGGGATTCAGAGACAAACTTCTCTGGAAGCCCTGGGTTAGCTTGTCACATTTATTGGAGAAAATGGTTTGCTGAGAGGATGTGGTAAAAGCTTGCATTAATACCTGCAGCTTTATCCACACCTCCAGCCATGTTCTCCAAGAGCATTCGTGGGATTGGGTACAAAAACTCTCCTGGGAGAAGCTCTTCCACTCTCTTCACCCAAAGAGACCTGGGACCAAAGCCTAAGTTATCACTTAAATTCTAAAAGTGGAAGAGGATTAGTTAACTAAATTCCTTTATACCTTCAGAGTTCAGTTGTTACACCCAAAGACACTCTCACCATCTGCACTGGACAGTTTTTGGAAGAAGCTCCCTGAGCCAGTAGAGCAGATGAACACAAAGTTATGGTGACAGCAAGCACAACCCTCTTACAGCTCCTCAGTTGTGAAGGTGATTGACAGTATTTCCAGATCAAAAGCCTTGTTCAACACAGAACCACCAGCCAGGCAACACTTTTGCCATGAATGGTAAATTGCTGTTTGCAGAAACACAAGGTGCCTCTTTCTCCTGCCTAAGACACCACTAATCCTGAATGCAGGGCTAAAATATCTCTGCTGCCCAGCCTGGCACCGCCAGTGTTGAGAAATACTGGAAACCAGAGTGCTCTGATTCACACTAAGGACAGCTGAAAGAAGTGTCAGCAGTTTTTATTTTTAAATGCATGGAGCTCTGTGACCAGGGCCAGGAACATTCCCAATTCCCTTTGATGCTTTAGCACTTTAGTAGGATTATTCTGAGAAAAGTGGGAGAGACAAACTTTCACTCAATAGTGCCCTTCTTGGGGTCAGTCACAGAAGCCCCTCTACTCCTTCAGTCCCCAAACCAACTTTCCCATCCCTGGGATCGCTCCCATCTTGCATCACATCCCAGGGGACTGGTGATGGTAAGGTCATCCTGAAGCCTGCCTGGAAACACCGCTTTCTGCAGCTTTTTGGTTCAGTCTTCTCACCTTCAGAGGATGGAGAAGTCACCCCTGGTTGCCATTCCTGTAAGTGGCACCTCAGCTGATGTCAAACACCCTCTGCCCTGTCCTGAGGCACAAAATTAGCACAAGTTAAGCAATACAGGGAGTGACTGTCAGGAGGGTCACACACACCAACCAACCCCATGACATTCCCACAGAAACCACAGCGGGAAAGACAAAAGCCTCAAAGAGCTGACAAGGTAAAATACAAATGGTGAACCAAGTAATTCTGCTGAAAAATAAACTTCCATGGGCAAGTTCCTCCCCAGCTCTGCAGCAGCTCAGGGGTAACACAAGTAACACCAAACTGACCCCAATAAAGCTTTTTTTTTTTCCCAGATCCCTCAGGCTGCCTGATGGGAATAACCACACTTTCCCAGTGGTGATATTTCAGAAAACAAAGCTGTAGGACACTACAAGTAACTCTCTTCTCTGCTTCCTTACAGAGGTGTTCTGATGGTTTCTGCCACTAAACACTAAGCAACTTTTCCTTTGAGTGGGTAAAGCCTTTAGAACGTACATTTTCCTCCTTAGAAGGATCAATTAAGCAAATAAATACTGGAATGTGCAAGAAAAGCAATTTATTCTTTCAGTTTAACAAACCTTCCTGTGTTTTTCCCTTTGGAAAACCACCACCATCACCTTTCGTGAGGAGCACGTGACTTTCTGCTTAGGGGGGAAAAAAAAACACCCACGTGATTGTTTTTCAGGTCTTGAAAAATACTTTAGTCTGATGGATGTTTTCTTCTGGAATTAGTTTCTAAATTTAAACTCCACCTACCACGCCATCAAAAGCAGAGCTAATGACACTAGCAAGTCAATACATTAAATGGTTTATCTTGTTAGTGGTTTTACAGCTACTTAATAATGAGTTCTGGTAACTGTATATGTTTATTATTGTAAAGAGTCTTTAAAAAAATACAATCTGTAACAGCACAACCTTTCCCTTCAGCTGCATAAAAACCTCTGTGCTCCAATCAACAGCAGCAGGAGCAAGAAACTAAAAAAAGATCAGCAGAAGCCACAAAACACAGTAAATCACATTCTGAAAACAGCTCTACTGCCACCATATTTTATAGAAATCCTATTTAAAATTCACAGGTGGAAAAAAAATATTAGATATACACCAAAAAAAAAAAAGCAAATCTGGACGGGACGTAGAGCAAATGAGTTGTGTTCTCTGAGACAAGCGGGATAAGAAAAGCAGAGTGGTAGACTAGAATCTGACCTTTAAGGGTCAGTCACATTTTCCATGTGCTGCTAAATATCTCTTGCAAAAGGGGGGGGTGGGGAGGAGGGGGCAGAGAGAGAATCAGTTCATTAAAAAAAACCACCGTCAGCGTTTACATGAAATAACCAGCGAGAAATTCTTAATTTTACAGAACAGAGCAAATCTCCCACTGCTCATCTGGACAAAGAGGAAAGTTTAGCCTCCCTCTCCCAATATTTTGGTGTTTGGAGGTTTTACACATCTCAAGAGCCTGAAAACAGACAGGCACTTCCATCCCACCAAATAACAAGCATTCCTCCCTCTCCCAGTCCAGAGGCACTGAAGGGCATCCCAGCTCGCAGAGCACCAGAGGAGCGCAAGCATCTCTTGAGCCAATAAAAACAAAATGCAGAACAAAGCTACAAATATAAACTCAACCTGCCCCGGGAGCCCAGTGCTCAGGGAACGAGTTATTTGCTCTTAAGCGTCACTGATCTTCCTGAACAAAGAGTCATTAGCAGATGCTGACACATGGAATCAAAGTTGCTGCCACCTTAATACCTGGATGCAGGAGCCACAGGTTTATTCCACAGAGCCCCCTCCCCCTCCTGCATCTCCACCCAGTAAGGAACTCAAAATTTATTAAGAATATGTGGTCATTAGGATTCTACATTAAACCAATTGAAAAAAAAAAATTAGATAAATTTACTACAGCTTAGAAAAAAAAATTAAAAAAAGGAACAAACCCCTCTGCTTTTCCTGCTGCACCTTTCACAAAAGCTTGGAACCTCTGCAGGAACTGCCTCACCAACATCCCAGGGCTTACTTACTGTTTATTCCCAGGCAAATTTCAAGCCACCACCCTTTTCCAGAGCTGCCTGAGAAGGTGACCCTGTGCCTGCCCACCTTCAGCTGCGTTCCCAAGCAATCCCAAGTGTTCCCAGGCTCCAGGTCCTGTGAAAGGTGCCAGTCACCAGCCCTCCTCCTCCACAAATGCTGCTTATCTCACCTACAGCAAAGATTTCCTTCTTTTCTGATCTAAGCCTACTTCCAATCAGAGGCAGGAAGATGAAAGGAAAGCAGATCCAGCAGCATGGTTGGAAGGAGAAGTAATTAGGATGTTGGAAACCAAATCAAAACAGAAGGTCCAGCTTTTAAGGAGTCCCCCTCTATTAATCTCAGCCTGAGAGGGTGATAAAAATGTTTCTATTCCAACCATGATCTTTGAAGAAAAAGAACTCAGTATTTGGTATAGGGAAAAAAAATGACTCTCAAACTGAACAACTAAGCAGCACTCCCATTTATTCCCGTTTCCTCAGCTATGCCAGGTGAGATTACCTCCACTGCATGTTTCCCTGCACAGCTCAAGAATCAGAAATATCCCTCATCTAAATCTGAAAGAGGGATCTGAGACACCGCAGCCAAGTGGTGCTCCCCGTGAAGAGCAAATACAGCAACACTGTCATTCCCTTTGAAAAGTTGTCAGTTTAGAGCTGGTTTTTTTTCCAGGGCTTTTTATTTGATTTTTTATTTATTTTTTTTCTTTTTACCTTTCTGCCAGCTTCCCTGGAAGAAAACAAAACAAGCCTCTATGACTAATCCTTAGCTTTGCCAGCTGACAAGAACCGCTGCACTACCACAGCACGTTTCAAATCAAAAGAAAACTGCAATTTCTCTTGGAGGGAGGGGAAGACGCGAAGCCCTCGCTGGTCCTGCCCCTCATCCCTGAGGCATCGCCCCGCTCCCACCTCCCCAACGATCCACGGCTGGGGCTGCTCCCTTCGCTTCAGGGAGGCCTCTACGGTTTGGTGAGGCGCTGATGGGGCAGAAAAAACGCATCAGGACAGAGGGAGAAGCGTCTCTGCCACACAGAACCGGCGGGAGAAGTTGCCATGGAGAAAAGGGAGCTTGAGGTACCCGGTGCCGAGAGACGCCACGGCAAAGCCAGAGGGAACACGGAAAGCAAACGGATTTAAGTGCTCCCACAAACCTGAAGCTTCCAGACAAGAAATTACCAGTAATTACTAATAATATAATTTTCATGCAGCATGAACCAGGTCTGTCCTCACAACAAAGAGGAACAACAAAAGCCACAAACAGTTACTGAATTAGCTTATTAAGATCTCTGGGATTTTTTTTTTTTTTTTTTTTTGAACCTTCATAACCATCAAAATTGGTCTGAATGTACAAACATGATTACAACAAAAAGGTCCAGATGTTTTCTGGACACAGTAGTATCACAGTGCAGAGAGCACGCTCCGAGGAAGCTCTTCCAAGGGAATGAAGGCAGCTCCCTTGGAGTCACTGCCTGTCCTGCAACGCTGCCCCTTTGCAGGAAGGACCACTGTGCAGGAGGAATTTTGGAAGCTGTCAAACATGCTTCTCTTTAAAAGAGCACCCACTTACCAAACAGCAGGGGTGGTTCAGCAGACTGTCCAGATCACAGCTCAGAAAAAAAAAAAACCAACAAAAACTCAAAAAATTAACACAGTTAAGAGGTGCCAACTGAGAGCCCAAAGGCTGCAGCTAATTTTCCTCCTGTGCCTGCCTCTATTCCCATCAAATTACAGCCCTGTAAGGCAGAAATCCCAACCACCACAACCAGATGTTCTCCTTGTTAAGAGCCAGGCAGAGGCAACACCACCTATGGACCAAAGCAGACCAAAAATTTAACCTCCAGGATGGAAGACCAGAAGGTCTCCACTGATGGGGAAGGTGGTCCTGAAGAGAAGAGAGGTGCAGCAAGACAGAGGAGACTTCATCCAGCTCTGCAGAGCCCTTCCCACTGCATCTTGCCAGGAGTTGGGGCACCAGGCCAGGCCAGGAGCCCTTTGGAGGCCGCTGTCCCAGCCGGCGGGAGCAGAGCCAGACCAGGACCTGGCTCATTCCACAGACATTTCCAGCAGGGAGAAGGGAAGAGCACGGTGGCCACCCCGTATCACTGCACCCACTCAGCTCCCAGGACTTCCAGCTCCATAATGACACAGTTCCTGGAAGAGCACTCCTAACTCCATTAGAGGACATCTCGGGAGCACGCCCTTGGCAGCACGAGGCCCGTGATGTGCAAAGACTCCTGACTGCACCATCCAGGCCCTCCCTAATTCATTTACATGCCCTTTTCAGCAGAGGTGAGAGGTAGGTGTTTTAAAAGCACCCTGCTCTTCAATTTGTTCTGTGTTTGAGGAGGTTTTTTTATTTTGTTTTTCTTTGTTCCTCCCTCATTTCCTTTAAATAAGACAACAAATGGCTGTTCTTTCTCTTGGACCAATATTGGTTGTGCTGCTGAGAAAGCTCTCGTAGCAGAGCAATACCCAACTCAATTAAAGATGAAGCATGGACTTGGTTTTCTTTTGAGCATGAAGGACAGAGACTCTCAAGAAGCTTCACCTTCCACTAACCAGGTTTGGCATTGCCCAGACACGCCTGCTTAAGGAATTTTTATGCAGCAGAAGAAGAGATTTTCTACAGCGACAAATACTTTATACAGTTGTCCAAACTAAAATACCCATTCGACAGGAGATTCGGCCCATCCTTGGAATCATTCATGCTCTGAACCGTGCCCTTAAAAGGAGAGTCAGTTATCCTTTTGCATTAAAAAAAAAAAAGCTGTGTTAAAATGTTTGTTTCTGATGGAACAGGGAGACAGACACCAGGAGGAAACAAGCTGTGTCTGAAGAGCAGAATTCCTGGCAGATGGGTCAAGAGCAGCAGCTGTGCTCAGAGAAAACACACACGTCTTTACATACTTGGGGCTGCCATGTGGAAAACATCACAGGAGACACTTCACAGCAAAGGGAAAAGGGACCGTTTTTGACAGGCAGGTGCCAGGATACAGCTCTCCCGAACCTCTGCAGAGGATGCTGCGGATGGATGTCTCATCGGGCAGGGAAAAGGTCAACGTTAATAATGAAGCTGTGCCAGTTCGTGACAGTCCCAGAAATCTCATGTAGAGATGCTTATCTTTACTGCAGCATGATCAGCACATGTGTGAGAACAGCCCTCACCTGCCTGAGACCACGCTGAGCCCCCACTGCTCCCAGCTCCCGTGGCTGCCCCGTGTCCCTGTGCACATTCCTCCCATCACCTACACGAGGGATGAGAACCAAACAGCAACGTGTTCTGGCTTTTATCTTTGATACAAAGCAGGTGCCCGGCACAGGGATGACCAAGGAAGACTAAACCTGAGCAGCCAGAGCCCAACAAGACTGAAATCAGAGTTCACGCTTCGTGTACAAACGACGTGGTTTTGCAGCACTCATCACACGCCACTTTGTGCAGCAAAGTCAAAAAAGCAGCTCCACAGCTCTTCTCTGCAAGTCAGCCAGGAAAAGGGCTGCTGGATTTACTAAACTGTGTCACGGAAAGAGCCACAGATGCCTTATCAATCGCTGAAATGTTACAGAGATAAGGGCTGCGTGTCGGCCGCCTCCTGGAAACGCAGCTAAGGGCACTTTTATGCTTATTGTGCACTGAAAGCAGTGTATTAAATCTTTTATGCTAACAGAAGTTCCAGACACCAAGTAGAAAATGGGCATCAACATTACCACCACACACTTTGAACTGCCCTGGCCTCAGCAGCCTCTCCTTTCAAGATGTTGTAAGCGGATTATTTTCCCCACATTGGGTCGGGGAGACACTGAAATTGTTACAAGCAGAACAAGTAATGAGTTCACCAAATCCCTTATGCCAGTTTCACTTAAAATGCAGCCCCAAACACGCCAGGTAGTAACAGTAATTAAATAAGCAACAACATTTGCTGCCAGCATTTTCCCATTGAAGGGCTGGAAAGCACTTGAAGCCTTTGCGAGGCAACCGTGTAGGTGCAGCTTTGCTCTCTCCTCCTGGTGAGGATGGGATGAGATAGGCAGTTCTCCATTTCCACAGGAGCACTCCACAGGTTAACAAGCCCTCTGGTTTCCTCCCTTATAGCTCAGGGATACAGGGGAACATGAAGTGTGATGGGAACATCTGGTGAACACACACAGGAGGGCTGCAACAAGAGGAGGAAGAGCATCAGAGATAATTGTGTCAAAGGCAGAGCCAGTCCTACCAGCGTTCTGCAAATGAGTGCACCAAGCATTACCCTGAAAAATCAGCCTGTTGTAGAGAAGAAAGTACAGCAGCAGTAGCAGAATAACTCAGTCAGCAGCACTGAATAGGTTGTCCAGAGAAATTGTGGATGCCCCATCCCTGGAGGTGTTCCAGGCCAGGCTGTATGGGGTTTGGAGCAACCTGGTCTAGTGGAAGGTGTCAAGGGGGCTGGAACTGGATGATCTCTAAGGTCCCTTGTAACCCAGGCCATTCTATGATTCTGGGATTGTAAAGGAAAATAAATCATTGTTTCTATTGCAGATGACCTCAGCACCATTTCAAAAAACTACCCTACTGAAAGCACCTCTTCAGCCTGGTAAGAGTCAGCAGAATTTGGGAGGAGATCATCTCTGGGTGCCCAGCTGAACTTGACTGCAATAAAAATACACCCTTACCCCTCAGTGGGGCCAGCAATCAAAGGGCTGACAAGCAGGAAAGCTGTTCCCTTCATGACATATTCAACAGGGTCATCTCTTCCTGATTGTTATTCCAAGGACTCGGTCCCTCAACCCTCTGCTATTTATGCACATTGTTAATCTGAGCACTCCTTGTACTTGTGAGCATTCCCGAGCCTGCAGATAGGACTATTCAGAAATAGCAGAGCTCCAACAGGGAAAGATCCCAGTGTCAGCCAGAGCTATTGAGAGAAGGGAAATCAGACAGCAGGTACAGGGAGAAAACCTGAGTGTGTGTGTGTTACATATTTAAATGACACCCACGTTTCCTCAAAGCCTCATTGGGTTTTGCATAGTCTGGGGGGCTCCTTGGGGTTTTTTTCATTTGAAGGTTGCAGTTGCAAAGGTAAAATTCTTACAAAAAAACATCAAGCAGCTGTTTCTGTCACAGTGGGAGTGAAAGAGGGTAGGGAGAGGATGAATACCAGATGATTAATATCCAAACTTACTGTGGAACAACAAGAAAGTCTAGGGCTAAAAGGAGAAGGAAAGTCAAACTAGGGGGAAAAAACCCACAGAACCACACACACACAATCCACAGAGTTTAGATACTTTACATATTGTCACAGAGGACACATTGCCCAGAAGAAAGTCCCCAGAGCTGAGGAGGAACCTGTGCAGGGTGTGATGTGCTCACACCGAGGAGTGATGCCCCAAGAGAAACGTGAGGGGGTTCATGCTTCCCCCACACCTGCTCCTGGCTGGAGGCTGGAAAACACATGGCTCCTGCTAATAAATCCCCTAATTTATTAAGATAACTTCTCAGCATAGGGAAAAAACCAAAAAGCCATACCCACTGGAAACCACACTCAGTGAACTCAGCAACTAATAAATACAAAGACAACTCAAGGCATTTATGTTAATTTCTTCCCTCATTAACTGAACTATAAACCAGCATGTTTTTCCTCTTCCCCTCCCCATAACTGACATACTGCATTACAGCTTCACTGCTGTTATTTCTCCCCCACCTCAGACCAAGAATTAACTCATCCCTTTAAGCCCCAACATGTGAAACCACGCAGAGACAGAGCTTTCCTGAACTTGAGGTCACAAATTCTAGGTAGGCAGCACAATCCTGTTTTGTGCTGCTTCAGGAGAAAAAACAAGAGTGAAAACCAAACACCAAAACTTTAGAGAAACCTTTTTTTTTTTTTTGTTTCATCAACCACTTGGACTAAAATCAGCTTTGCACAGCCAGGCTTTGGCAATCCCCCCTCTCTTGGTGAAAGCCAACTGATCCACCTGCACTGCACCACTTTTCTTCCAAAGGCACCCACTCCCCACTTTTATTCTCTGCTGTACAGGGCCATGACAACCTCTCTTCAGGCTAAAAAAAAAATGCATAAAATAGTTACAGGTTGAAGAACGTGCAGTAACAGCAAAATAAAACTAGCATTTCTGACATTATTGTGCTGGTGAGTCATCAATTAATTCTTGTTTGTCAGCTCCTATAAGGGCCAAGATCCTCAAAGGCAGCCGAGGCCAGCTGAGATGGCAGCCAGGTTTGGGCCCAGATGCCCAGAGCCAAAATGCCTTTTCCCCCTTTAACTTCTGGCTGCCAACAAAAGCACGAAGGGATCAGAGAGGAACTTTAAGTGACAACCTCCTCCCCCCCCAGCCTCTCTCCCAGCTGCAAACGCCAGCAACATTTTAGCCAAGCCCAACTGTGCCCAGCAGTTCTGTCCCTCCAGGGAAGTGGCTCTTCCATCATGAAAACCCAAGGTTTAGTTTCTGCCCCTGGTGCAGTTTTACTCCAGGCTCCAGCCAGGAGCCCTCTCTGCAGGTGGCAGGTCTGACAGATGCCCAGACCTCAGCAGTGGATCAAAAAGCATCATCCCACCGACACAGCACACACCAGGGATACAGAACGTGCCTTGCTTCAAGCTGAGGCAGAAAACGTTCAGGGAATTTGTTTGCATGGTTTGTCCTTCATTAAGATCCTGTTGGCTGGGATGCAGAGGGGGAAATCAGGGATGTATTTGTACTAATAATGGCAGGGACCTCATAACAATTTGCAGCCTCTAAGCCCGAGGCTCACAGGTATCAAAAACTTGCTTTATTTCCTTTATTCTTGTCAGTTTTTCTTTCTTATGGCAACCCACCGTGCCTTTCATACACTTTCACCTTCTCCCCTAGCACGAGCTCTGTTTGAACAAGGTTTTGCAGAACAGAAAAGATCTGTCCCCTGCTGGAACCAGCCAGACCTGACTTTTTGCCTAAGGAAACAACCCTCAGATATAACAGTGACCCTCCACAGCTCAGAGCTGGTGATCGATAACACCAAAAAAATTACCCCAAGTCAGCAGGGACCAAGAGTCAAGTTTCTAATCCCTAAAAACAGCTTCCACAAACCCCTGTTGCTCTGCAAATTTAGATCAGCTAAAAAAGAAGCACTGCAAGGGGAACAGAGTTTGTTCAGGGGCCAAGCCAGCTTTCTCCAAGTGGGAACAGAGGTGAAGGGTACAGAGGTCCCAGTAAGGAAGTAGCAGCCCTCTGATGTTTAAAGTGCCTTAATGCTTTCAGAAAAGCTTGAGCGCATTGGTGATCCAATATTCTACACAAAAATTGGGTTTCTGGTGCTTCAAATCCTGTGATTCGAGGAAAATTCAAGCCACGGGATAGACTTGGAGCAGTAAAACCTCACGCTGAGCAGCTTGAGTTTTCCTCTGCTAATTATCAAAAGCCACTGTTGGCAAGGGATATTACATGCTTATCCAATGGATCCCATAAAAAACTGCTCACTTGTGCACATTTTGAAAGGGCAACCCCTTCTGCCTCGCCTCTCTTTCGCTGTTATATTTAAATACATTAATATTTTAATCTCCTGAAAGAACAAGCAATTTATCTCTTCTTTAAAAATAAATAAGGTGGGGAATGTGATCATATTTAGAAAGCAGTACCTAGAGAAACATTTTAATGGAGATAGAAACATATTTCAATCCCCCTAAAGCATACAGAAGGTCAATCCAAAGTCACAAGGGAACAGCAATTTTGGATGCCCAAAGCGACACCCTCTTTTGAAAGGAACAGTTTTAAGAGATAAGCCTCCAACCACTGACTAATCTAAAGAGAGAGGAGCAAACAGACTTCCATCACTTCAGAGAAATATTTCCTTCCATGTTTGACAATAAAAAAGATAAATAACAATAATGATAATTAAAAAAAAAAAAAAAGAGGCAGAAGGAGACAGACAGACATCTGGGTTATGTTCTAAATGTAATTAGAAGCCTGACAACAGGACAGAATAATGTCAAACAAATTACCAGCAATGTGTTTTCATTCACAGGGTGACAAGTCAACAGGCACTCAGTTAATTTCAAGACTGATTATGTACCAACTCCTCAAATAAAACAAACGCGCTCACCTCCACGGAAAGCAACGGGGAGCCCAAACACAGCATCGATTTCCCTCTGGGCAGGGCTGAACAGCTCAGTTGTGTCTGAGAAATGAAGAGCCTGAGTTTTGGGGTTTTTTTAGGAGGGTTGGTTTGTTTGACAAGCTGCTGCCACTGCTCTGTGGGTGCCCAAGCCATCGTGCCCTGGATCCCAGTCATGGAGCTGTGGAGCATCCTCAGCAGTCACTGGCACAGACACGGATAAATGCACATCTACAGTGACACCACAGAGCACAACTCCCACTCGTGGTCCTTGCCTGAGGGGATCACCTTTGGAAGGAAAAGCTGTGTGGTCCTAACAAACGTTTTTGAGGTCAGCACCTTCACACCACGCCAGATGAGTTCTCTCCCGGGTTCTCCAGCACTCCAGGACACCACAGCGTGCAGGCAGGGAAGGGTTCAGGTCTAACTTCCAGGGGCTGACTGGCCTTCCCACTCAGGGTCTCTCAGGTATCTTGTTTGGGGTTTTTGGACAAACTGTGGTGTGTTCTCACAGGAAAGCAGTGCTTTCCTCCTCACCTTGCCCAGGCAGCTCCTGCCTGACAGCAGCTTTCCCATTGCACCCCTGCTCCAAGGGACCAACTGTGCCTCCCACATCAGCCCCTGCAGGGCCCAATTCACACAAAGCTTCAACTTTCCCCTTCCGGGGCACTCGAGAAACAAACCAAACCACGCCAAAAATCTCCATCTACCGAGCAGCAGAGGGGAGAAGATGTGCAGTCGCAGAGGGCAGCTCTTCATTTCCCTGCAGCAATAAGAACTACCTATTTGTTTGAATGATGGTGGCTTCAGGAGAACACCAGAGCAGAGCCAACCGACGACAGCTCTGACGTAAATAGAGGGGAAAAAGCAAACAGAGCCAGTGCAAAGCTCTAAGGCAGCGATGGGCCACGGTGGTGGAGACGCCAGGCTGGGAGGAGAACACGCAGCAAGGCAGGATGACAGATGAAAAAAAAAAAATAAAAAAAGGTTACAAAAGCAGAACAGACTAGAAAGGCATTTATAGGATAATAATCCTTGCCTGTGCTTCTAATTATATCTGTAATAGTTAAAAGCTGAAAGGATTTTAGAAGGCAAATATACTTTTTTTGTCCTCTGTGCCATTTTCTGGCGGCGTTTGCCCCAAATGCCTGAAGAGGAATGGGTGGTTTCAGTACCTATGGATGTGGGGGAGCGTAGCTGGGGTCAAACACTTCCCAGAAACTCTGCAAAGGCCAGAGCTGAACTGGTTAAAACCCCCTCCCTGGGCAGGGACAAGCTGAGCAGACACAGACCTGCCCTCAACCCTGCCAGTGGAAACGCGGATCCAGCAACACCAGGCACCTTCTGGGGAACATTTTAACAAACCAAAACCAGTGAAACAGCACCAGGCTGCAAGGTAGACATCGACAGCAAATCCTCTGAACAAAGAAATACACACACAGCTTTGGAAGGGCTGTGCTGAAGGCTGTGAGAGCAGCTGGAACGATGACAACCTGACAGAACCGTGCCTGGGCAGACACGGAGAGCGGGGGAGTCATCCCGTTAAATTTCTCTGGACTCACCAAGCGGTTCTTTAGAGCTCCACTTTATGCCATTAACACATCTACAAGCTCACAGCTGTGAACAACTTCACTGCAATCAGACCTCTGGAGCATGAACTGGCCCAAACTACTCAAATTTGAAACAAAGAGGAAATAATAGCTATTAGACTAAGCAAGTAAAGATATATCAATTTTAATTGTAGAGTTATTCAGTGTAGAGCACTCTGGAGAGGAAAAAATACTCAGCCTATCTCCTTGGGAGTAGTAGTGCTTAGGTTTAATCTCAAGTGTTGTCACTCCACAGAGCACTCCAAGAATTTTTCCGCCGTATGTCAGACTTCAAGAAGTCAACCCAAATTTCAGAGCAGCAGAGCCTCTAACAACAGTCAATCAGGGCAAACATCATCACTGGAAGCATTTTGAGCTTGGAAATACACAAACATGATGACAAGTGCAGCAGCACTACCAGTGCACTCTGAGAATTAATGCTGCCATCTGAAGGGACGGGGGACGTCTCAGCGCTCGCTCTCCACTGCCTGGAACATCTGCTGGCACCTGAATCGCCCTAATTAGTGTCTTCTACCCCAGAAATAAAGGGAAGGGAAAGAGTTTTGGAGAAGAAGAACTACGCCAGAGATGTTGTTATAACAGTTCTGACTATTTCCAGTAATGCTTCAGATGCTGCAGTGAGAGATCTTACCCAACAGCTTTGGGAAACAAGGCAGGAATATTTATCATCATCACCTTCCCCAGCTCAGCATGCTGAAAGCACAGGGAGAAAAAAAATCAACAGCCTTGGAATAGTTAAGTGTTGGGGATGGAGGCAGTTGGGAGGGTTTGTGGGGTTTTGGCTGGGTTTGTTTTTTTTTTTTAAATTACTCAAAACTGAATCAAACCAGAAAAACAGTCCAAGAGCACAGCCCTCCCTGACCAGGCTGGACAGCAAAGATAAACACACGTTTGCAAAGGGAAAAAGCTGCTCTAACATTCTGAGCAGACATTCTTGACATCTCCAGTTATCTTTTTGAGTGGCAACTGAAGAGGCTGAATCCCAGACTGGGCGTGAACAACACGGCTCAGACACCCCGAAACGCCGGACGTGGAGGCCATAATTTGATGCACTGAGGATATACATCCCTGTTCTTGAGAAAGGCTCTTTCAAACGGTGTTTTCTTTGCCAAAAGCTCACAAACAACAAGCCACGCTGCCCTCTAGAATCACTGAATGCTTTGGGTTGGAAGGGACCTTAAAGCTCATCCAGTTCCAACCCCTGCCACTGACACCTTCCACCAGCCCAGGTTGCTCCAAGCCCCGTCCGACCTGGCCTTGGACACTTCCAGGGATGGGGCAGCCACAGTTTCTCTGGGTAACCTTTGCCAAGGGACAGCCAAGAGTCAGAGCCCAAAGTGAGGCCAATGAGAGGCACTTTGGAGCCCTCTGAAGTGGCCAGAGGCAGCCACAGCTGCTGGAAAAGGATCGGTGCTACCGTGTTGCACCTGTGATTATTTTAAGCAATCAGCTCTGGAAAAACACTAAATAATGTTCATTCCTCCTTTCTCACAACAGTACAACTTGTACTTAACCTTCCTGTCACTAAAGAAATATTCCATTTAAGAAAGTAGCACAGAATCAGTTTAACAACTGAGCAAACAATGCCTTTGTGTAACTATGCCTGTTAACCTTTGATTTACAACTCCGTTTGTCACTTTTGGTTTTGAAATTAGGATGCTTATACGCTGAAGGGGAACAAAGTTCAGGCTTTTAAATTAACATCTGCTATAAATAATGTGCTACCCGAGTCAAAGAACATCTACAAAGCACTAAAAACAGGTACGTGAGCACTGAACAGCCTTTCTCTGAATAACTTAGAACATAAAAAGATAACAAACACCTGAAAACAAAACTCTTTGCACACATTTTTGGTAGAAGAATAGTCAGCTCTAAATAATTTGCTTTTTGTGGCTGTCAGGAGAGACCTGAGTGAGACAGCTCAGGCTCTTGCTGTGCTGAGGAGCAGCTGATGTGGAAAGCAAAGGCTTCCAGGGACAGACAATTTGCTGACCCCATCTGTAGGTTATTATAACACTGACTGATCTCCCAAAGCAATTTTCATTAATAAAAAGTTTCCAAGACCAGCTTTTCTCCTTCCCTAGCCCCAGAGGAAGATTTGCACAAGATTCTTGGAGACCAATCCCGCCCCCTCTCCCCGTTTTTTAATTTTTTTTTCCTCTTACAATGGGAGAATCAAGTTGAGTAATTTCTCCTGCCACCTGGGCATGGCTAGCAGGAGAAAACCATCAGCAGGTCGTATGGCATCACTTCCCTGTATGAATTCCCAGTGTATGCTCCATGTAAAGGTTGTGGGGGGTTTTATTTCCACGAATCCACGGAGCTCACTGCTATCACAGTCACTGCTGCACCATTTTGAAAAGGCAAAGGAAATAAAAGGCATAAATTACCTCCTAAAACAAGCACTTTTTCGGTGCCGAAGTCTTCAGCGAAGAAATATAAAACACAATTGCAACAAGAGCTCAAATTGCTGCTTTAGACTCTAATGGCTTCATAACAGTAATTAAGGCTTCTTCCTGACTTCATAACTATGCCATAATGCATTTATCAAAAGCACATTACCACAATGGACACATTCACTCTTTCTGCAATGTTTCGACAGCTCCCTTTGGACACTATCAGTAAATAAAATCTTATGTGGGCCAATTAAAGAAAGCATAAATCCAAATTCTCTGTGGCTATCTCGCCTTGAACGCGCTGCTCTTTCAATTTCTTTTTAATGGAAAACGGGTAAGTGCTTTGAATCCAGCAAAAAACTTCCTCCCCGGAGCAACTCCGGGATGCAGAGTCCTTCTTAAGAGCCACAGGAAGGAAGGAGAGGAATAATTCTTGGAGCTTTGTTTTTATCAGAGGAGGAGGAGAGGTTTTGACAGCAGAGGGACTGTTGTCAATCACATTTGGACTCACATCAAGTCTCTGCCTGGACAAATTGGACTGGGAGCCCTTTCCCAGCGAAGGTGCCCAACAGGCACTGCAGAGCCATTTCTCCACTTCACTGAAGAGCAGAAGGGAATGACAGAGCCCTCTCCCCCTTCCTCCCATCCAACTGCCTGCAACAAGCCCGGCACAGCACCCTCCTCCTCCTCCTCCCAGCCCCTTCCCCACGCGAAGCCCGCTATTTTCCTGTGGGAATACAAATTCCGTGCCAGCGGAGCCGCGGGAGGAGCGGCACATGTGAGGAGCTCACACTGTGTAATGAGCGCTACCCAAAGTGCAAATGCAAGTGGGTGAGCATTGGCATGAACCCTGCAGAGTGCAGCTAAAATTAGGGCTTGCAAGATGGAAATCTGTAATATCCTCTGCACCTGCGTAGCTCAGTGCACTCCAGCCCAAATGTGCTTTAACCGGAGGGAGGGGAACAGGGGGAAGATGGAAAATACACATGACCTTCCCCTCACCATTTTGATCACTTTTGCATCAGACATTCTGCAGCAACAGCTAAAAAGATTTTTACAGGGGAGACAATTAGGAACACATTCCCCTTTCTTTTGATCCCATGGAAGATGAGTTTAAACCGAACAGGTACTCTGCTCCCGCAACCAGCCGCAATCTTTGCCACACGCTTCTCCCTCCCATCTCTCAACTGCTGCCACGGGGAAAATCTGGCAGGTTGTTTAAATAAAGGATTAGTATGAGGTCAGCATTCAAGCCAGAAGTAACAAATCCCACTCCACATAAAGGATGCAGAGTGCTCAGCATCCCTCACCAGTTAATCCGGGTTGTTTACTCCCTGGGTGGGGAAGGTTTCACACTGATGAGTTCTGACTGCTCCTTAGTACAGGCAGAGCTGGGGGCAGTAACCTGAGCAGGACTCTCTAGAGCACAGTTCTTCCCCTCCCACCCCCTCCAATTTTAGTATCCTTTACAAAAGTCCCAGAATTTCTCTAACAGCATCCCAGAGTGAGGCAAAGCAGCCAGGAGCTCCTGGGTTTTTCTCTCTGGGTGGCAGGGGGTGAGGGGGAAGATTTGTCAAGAAACCTTCTAGAAACCCTGGAGAGAGGGGGGGGAAAGGAGAGGATGGGAATTGGCTATGGGAAATGAAAAGCATAATTCAAATGCTGACATGTTCTTCACAAAGCTGTTCCTTCAACTACATGGGAAGGAACTGCACCAACCTCAATTTAAAGCAGAAAAAAAGGAGAAAAGCAAAAAAAAAAGCTTAGGTACAGTATTATGCAGGAGCTGTTCCCAAGGCTTCCATCCAGAAACAGACTCCCAAGCTTTCATTCAATAAGGTACTGCTACAACAAAATTACCTCCTGGGCACTAATGGTCTCTTAGTTATAAACAACCTCTTTAAATAAGGGGGGAAAAAATGCATTATAAAGGAATTTGCCACACATTTCTTTCAATAAATCTTTCCTCCATTCAGTGCTTCCCAACAGGAGCTGGTCTACCAACTATCATCACCAGTAATTCTCTCCCACCAGGGGGAAAGTAAAATAAAAAATTCAGGCTATAAAAATATCTTTTTTATCATAGGAGAAAGTTATTATGAGCCTTCATTGCTGCCTGTGCCTACAGATGGTTCCCTCTTTCTCCATTAATTGCTTGCAGAGGGAGAAAGGAACAAATGCTGACCGTGTGAGGTGCATCCAGAGACTCAAGGTAATCATTCTCACTCAGTTTTATTTATAGTAACAGGTATTTTATTTATTTGATTTTATTTACACCAAGAAGAACAGGTTCAAAGGTTCCTGGCAAAAGCATCCTCACAGGGCAGCTGGGTATGCTGCCATCATCCTGTGCCAGGTATTCCCCTTCTGAACCACCCACTCCTGGCATATGCCTGAAAAATGAAAAAAAAAAAAAAAAAAGACCATTTCCCCTCTAATTTCCCAGAGCTCCTGACAGTTCCTACCTGCTTGGTTTGTCCTCTGCCAGCTCCACGTCACTGACAGCTCCAGATTGCTTGGCCAGGGCCCTGCTCTGGAGAAAGTCTCCCTTTGGAGCAGCCAATTCCCTTCCCAGCCGAGTCCGAGCAGAAGCAGCTGCCGAGACCCGGGAGGAACCACGGGGGACACCCTGCAAGGAGTGCTGTGACCCAGAGCTCCAAACTGCTGCAAACACCCTCGATTCCCAGACTTTCCCAGCACAGCACACACGCCAGAGATAAGAGAGGATGTGCCAGCTCCCTCCAGGATTGCCCACACGTTCCAAGCCCAGGTAGGGACAGAGCAGGGACGCCCATCTCAGAGCTCAGCACTGCACGCAAAGCAAAGCCTGCCAGCTGTGACCCCACTGCCAGCAGAGCCCCCAGGCACAGGGATGAGCCCAAGGGAACAAGCTCTGCCCACCCACTGTCCCTTTTGCAGGGCTCTTGCACCACACTCCCAAAGAGGGAACGGCAGGAGAACAAACGGATCTGGAGAGAAGAGGCTTGGACTAAGCTGGACTGGTCAAATCAGCCTCCACAAGGAATGGGGCAACAGCCCTGGAGCTGGGGTGGCAAAAAGGCACATTTTCCTTAAGCAAAGCCCAGCAATGAGCAATTTTATCCTCCAAAGACATAAACTCATTGCTCACAAAAAGTTTACCTTGAGCGGAGGAACCGACACTAATAAAGTTTTATCGCTCCCTGTACCCAGTTCCCAGCAGAGCTTCGTGGGCAGCCACAAGAGCCTGGGATAGTGTTGCACCCCATCTGAAGGGGAAAAGCAAATCCTGCTGGCAATCAAAAGCATCAAGCAGATATTCAGGATATATTCAGCCCCAAACCAGAAAAGAAAAAGAAAAAAAAAAAGTTCACCCACGCTCGTAAGCTGGTCACACCTTTAAGCTCTCCAGAGAAGTTTTACAGCTTGTAAAACCCTCATGATTCATTTGGAAAGAAACCACAGTCTGTGCTGCAGCCACAGCAGGGTAAGGTTTCACTGGGAGGAAGGGATGCTTCAACCAACTGGACTTGAGGGGATACCTAAGGAGCACTAGGACACGTCAGGGCCCAGCTACAAATGCAAAAGAGGGGGAAACAGAAGAGTTTGTGTCCCATATCCACAAGGTATTTATGCCAAGAAAAGCAGGTTATTTATACAGGAGCTTTCTTTTCAGCATGCACCACTCAGCTATCCATTATCAGCCCCAAAACAACAAGGCACAGGAGACTAATGAACAGCAGGAGAAGGAAATGCAGAGATGTGAAGCAAGATTTAAAGCACAAACGGTTCAGGCACTCTTGTATTTTACAGAAGGTCATTCCCTGGGCCTTTATACTTCATTTATCAAATTAGATCTGAATTGGTGCAGTCATCCCGATTCAAGAAACCATCACGCATCTTTTCCCTTCAAAAGGGGAAATAAAAGACTTTATCTGCAAAGCAGTTTGCATCAGAGGATCTCCGAGTCCTTCCCTGGCACTTTGCCTCCCAAAGCCAGCCAGGCAGACAACTGCCCACCCTACACGTGGCCTTCAGAGGTGCAAAGAACTCCAATGTTTTGCCTGGAAGGGCTCGGGCCAGATCTCAGCTCCACCCTCACCTCCTCCTCCCCCCAAAGCTGCACCTGACCGAGCCAATTCCCCGCCCTGCTGCCCTTAACGAGTGGGATTTTACAGCCTCTATTTTTCCAGCGCTTTCCCCTGTCATCATAAACATCCCCGTGTTTGCTCACAAATTGTTCCATTAAGAACAAATATGCTGCCACTCCACGGCTGTGGAATTTGCTGCAGAAAATCATCAAGAGAACAGCGCTGCCTTGCCAGCCACCTGCACCACCTCCCCCTTCCACTCCAACCCAGAGGCATGTTGCAATTGCATTATTCCGACTAAATAAAATTATTTTCCCCTGTTCCAAGACATAAAACAACCACATTATTATGGTCATTGCCACTGTGATTTAATAATTTAAACAAAAGACACACGCACACACACACACAATGATAGGAACACAGTAAGTAGCACAGCACTTCATTACAGCTGGAACCACTATTTATGACCCCCGAAAGCAAAGATGGTCTTGAGAATTATACGCCCAAACGCGTCACTTCAAAATTACAACTTAATCATATAAGGCTCAGCACACAGCTTTCAAACACACTGATCATCTTTTGTGGGCTTTTTTTTTTTTTTCCAGGGTGAGGAAAAGCTCTGAGAGATAATAAATCATTTAACGGATCGGTGGGAGAGGGTTACTCACGGAACGGGATTTGCAATGCAAAAAGTGAATCATGAGGCATCACCTTCACACCCTTCACCCTTCCCCAGGCACTGCTAGTGAACACTCTCTCCAACTCACCCACTGCCTCCTCTGGAGCAGGTCAGGGACAGGGAAAATCACCCACTTCTGCAGGAGAAGGTTCATGTGCTCTTGGAGCCGCGCGAGGAACGAGCTGAGATGCAAAGCAGCGACCCGAGAGCTGCCAGTGCTCTGAAAGCTCCAGACCACGAAGTTAATCTGGTAAAAATGCTTTGGACGTGTAGCCACAGCCCAAATGCAGTTCTTTGCCAAGACTGAGGACAATATGTTATTAACTAAAGTTTAATTATATCCACAAAGACACATTCCTAGCTGAGGCTTACAACCACGTCTCTGTAGGTTTGTTTGTTCTTCTAGTGGGCCCATTAAGAAATGAGTTTTGTGATCACTTTCGTAGCCCAGAACGCACATTTATCTGGTTTTATCCTGTTCTGTTTCCACAGGAATTTTACTGGTCCCATGTTAATTAATTAATGTCAGAAACAGACAACACTTCACAAAGGACCCTCTAATCAGTGGCTAATAAGGGTGGGCTGCACTATGGTGTTTATGTAACACTGGTAAGAGTATTTTCAAAAGACAAAGCCCAGTTTCTAAGAACAAGCTATTGTCTCCTCACCAAATGAGTATGGAAATTAAATAGAACTTAATTATTACATTTGCTGTGCTTTGGATTAGGCAAGATCGATTTCCAGCAAGTATCACTCCCTGCAGAAAGAAGAATCTGGCTACTTGTAGCATAATATAGACAGGGTTTAGGGTTTTGAAGAGAAATTTTGCAGGAAGAATGAGTCAGCAGCACACAAACAGCCAGGTTTCTACAGCCAACCACAGCGTGGGCTTCAGTGGGGAAACCCTCCCACTCCCAAAGACCCAAGGACAGGCAGTTCCATGGAACGGCTGCCCAGTCTCCCCAGGAACCCGACTGGCACAGAAGCCACACAAGTAGCTCTGAATATTCTCTCTCTTCACATGCTCTTCCCAGTGCATCAAGCAACAAGCACATGCTCCATCCTAATGGAGAAGCCAAAACTCAGTTAATGACACCAATCTCTGAGAGCCAGCAGAGGCTGCACAGTCGGGAAATTTTTCCTTCCGAGAGCTTCCATGAACTGCAATAATGCAACTATTGCAGGTGCTTATTTATTAATACAGAGATTTATTTATGAGAGGTCTGCAATCAGCTTAACCCCTGGAAGTGCAGCTTGATGGAGCTTAGCCCCTGCCCGGAGCTTCTTATCCGCTTTCACATCAGGAAGCAGCACCTGAGAGCTCAGGGGTGAGTTGGGAACAGCCCAGGTGACACCTCACAAACCCCGCTGGCAGCAGTGCCCCAAGCTCCACTTCCATGCCAGGCTTGGCTGAGGGAGAGAGGCAGATTCCAGTGGCAAGGAAAGCTGGTGAGTGGAACAGTCAGGGTGTGTACGGTGATGAGCGAAAGGAGATGGAGAATTGACACTTCCTCTTAAATTACCATGGCAGGGAGAATGATGAAAGGTTGTTAATAGGTAGTGTGAGTTACCAAATCCTGCATTTCTGCAACGTGGCACGGAAGATGCAACATCAGCACATCACCATGTCTCTGCTGGGCAGAACACCACCTTTAGCTATCAGACCTGGCAACACTGGAGCCACTTGATTAAAAGTAACTCTATTATTAAGTTAACATATTTATTAGTAATGCAGACCAGCTTATATTTAAAAGAAAGGGAATGGCACAGGGAGCTATTTCAATAAGAAGCAGCTATTAAATCAGCGCTAAAATGTGGGGAGAGGAAGCTTTCCCAGTGGTTTTGCTACATTCTTACATCATGATTTCACAAAGCCCAAGGAGTCAATAAAAGCACATTTTAGGTCTTCAAGGGAGACTGTAACTGCCTTGACTCTCTGCTACAAGAGACAAACCCAAATCTAAGTTTACCCAGCTCCCAAGTATGAGTATCCTGCTCCTCTTCAGTTTGTCCTTCATCAGTAGTGAACATTCAAGGTGATAACAACAGAAGTACAGCTCTCTAGAGAAACAGCAGGTACTGCCCTGAACACCCCATGAAATTAAACACAAACTTCACCAATGCAGAGGCAGAGCAGATTTAAAAGCAAGGGCTGCTCTTCCACCAGCAGTAGCTCGGGATCATGAAACTGCTTCCTGCCGTCCCACCTCCCGAACTTCCTGCCATCCTGTCCAGGGAATACGCCTTTGTCCCTGACCGTGACCTGCAGAAAACAGCCATCTGCCCAGCCATGAGCATTAAGAAATCCCCTCAGCCAAGTCCCAGTGCTGGGACAGTCCCTTCCCTGCAGGTCATCGGAAGTTCAGCAGTGCTGGACTCACCATGACCTTGAGAAGGGACACCCCCCCTGCCCCGCTGCTTCTGCCTCCTCAGCACACAAATCACTGGGACCAGGCCAAAACTGAGCCTCTCAGAACACAGGCAGGGAGAGAACTGCTCATCTCTGACACAGCACAGGTGATGTTTTGCATATGAAGCACACGTGGAAACACAAATTTGAGCTGTTAACATTTGTTAACGAGCCCCAGGGAACACAGCGGGGTCCTCAAAGCAGTGGCAACCACAGACCAAAAGGGTGATGAGAAATGAGACAAAGAGCTCAAGGAGTTTGTTTCATATGCAGAGGAAATCCCCAGAAGGGAAAGGAAATAGTATTTTAAAGCCTAAGAGACAGTCAGGTGCCAGCTGTTGGTATCACAAGACTTGTACTGGTTCTGCTCAGGTGCTGCACGTTCTTATCCACGAGTCTCCCACTCTGGGCGGGTGCTCTTGGGCACCCACCTCCACCATCCATGCAACTGACCCTCCACTAAACACGTCCTCAGTTCCACAAACCACAGGGACACCACCCTTGTCTGCTGCTGACACAGCTACAAAAGGGACAAGAGTGCTCCAGAGGTGAATACCTGTGGGTATTCACCCTCCTGGGGTGCTGGGGAGCCCCTAAATCACTCAGACAGGAGCATCTCTGCCCATATCCTCTGTTTCCATTTCATGTGATAGTTCCTCGCTGGCACAGCTGCTGATTAAAGCCTGCACTGACATCTGAAGACTCAAAGGCAAATTAAAATAACCCTACATTTCTTAATCCGATTCATACTTTTTGAATGACTGGAGTTCCTGTGATGTGGAAAGCATCTCTTGCAGGATCCTGCTTTGACCACTGCTGTTCATAAACGTAAAAAGACCTGCTAATGCTCTCTAAACTTCCCACAGAAGTATTTATATCGGCACCCCTCTATTTTTTTTTTTTTTGCCCAACAATAATCTAATTCATGTGACTCTTATCTTAGCTATGAAACAGCACAGTTAAATCCAGGATCACAGCTCGTTTAGATAAATGGAATTGGGCACATCCAGCGAGTCATTCCTGCTGTGACATTTCCACTATTGACAGAGTTATTTCCAGGCCCAGCGTGGGCAGGGAGCTGGGAGGACTCACACCCTGGGGCACGGTCACTGCCCCTCACTGAGGGTGCCCAGCACAGCCACAGTTTCTAAAGGGACTCTACCTGGCTCTAGTCACGTGTTAATAAAACATTCTGGCAGCATTTCCCAGAAATAACCTTCAGCAGTTACCTAGAAACATAATCCATCAAAATAAACCTCAAAATAGTAAGAAACTAAAGGAACTTTCATTGGTTGCTTGCGTTCTAGCTACGTACAGAAGAGGTAGTGGCCAAACCAGAGCCATTGATCAAGCTCAAATTAATTTCAAGGTTATTCCCTTAATTCTTTTATAAACACAAGTAGTGCTGTTAGAAAGTTCCCATTTCCTCCTTCCTTGCTACTCTGTGAGCTCTGAAGAAGCAGCTCAACCTTAGAGACCTCTACAGGACTCGAGAGCACCCCGTGGAACCCAAGCACTCAGCAGGTGATGAGCTGGAGTGAGTCTGCTGCTCTAGAGCTTAACAGTTAAATCATCCAGCAGAGATTAAAATTTCCCATCAAATAAATTGAAAGTTCTCCTTCAGCACTGAACAGTTCCCCTGTTCTCTAGGGCTCCATCCCCACATTACTTTTTAATCTTAATAAATACAGATGGTATTTGCATCCCTCTCTTTTTTTTTCCTCCCTTTTTTTTTTTCCTTTTTAATGAACTGCTGACACGGTGCAGAAACACACAGTGGAAGGATTTTCTGTAGATACTCAGAGCACTCCTGATCTGCATATTGATTTCAACTCCTAACTCTTCATAAACAAAATGGATCCACGAGGGTCTGTCAATCCATCTGCTGGTGAATCCCCCTCTCTGCTCACAGCCAGAGCCCGTGCACAGGGATTGACACACACCTGTGCTGCAGAACACGCTGCCTCCAGGAGAACTGGGAGCTGTTGGAGTTCCCACACCAGGCTGGAAAGCTGGGATGCATCAGAAACACCCTCTGAGTGCTGGGGCTGAGCTTGGGTTATCTCCCTGATAACCCCCCCACCCTGGGGACTGTTCAGTGTGACACCCACGTGCTGCTGTTCCAGAGGACACAACCCAAAGCTTGGCTCTAGCACAGCATTTCCCAGCCCTGCCCGAGTGCTGCTTGCTCAGCCTGTGGAAAGGAAGCTGGATTTGATTTCCAGGGATGTATGTGCTCTGTGCAAGTGCATCCATAACCCTGCGCTGCTGCCTATTTACAACTTTCCACCCTGCTGAAAAATTGTATTTTCAACCAGAAGACACACTTCTGATTATTAAGAAAGATCTCTCTATACCCCAGAAATTAATCATTCCTGGAGTCTGCTAAGACCCATGACAATGTAGCCTTGGCTCTGGAAAATTAACTGCTACAGGTCAGTCAGAGACATGCAATTGTAAATTTTCTTACATTCTCTTAGGTAGAATCTTCTCTTCAACCCTTCCCTCCAACCATCAAGCTTTTATTGGATCTGGCATAAATATTCAACCCATGCTGCTCATCAGCCTGGTGGGGACTCATCTGCAGTTCTAGGGCTGGTTCTCTTCACCCCTATAAAGTTTTGCTTTTGGCCTCAGTGGAAGCAGGACTAGACCCTAAATAGGTCCACCACATGGACACAGGGGGGCTTGAAAGGGATGAAGGAAGACAATACCAGGAAAGAGAACCTCAAAATAAGACAGTTTCATCAGAGAAGGGCGTGTTCTGTGCAATAAAAGAAGATAATCACCCTTATCTGCATTACATCAAATACCTTTGGCTTCCAAAAGCCCTTAAGGCTGCAGTTCTTGGTTACCTTTTCCCTCCCCATTTCCTCCAGGATTGATACTCTTCCTTAGAAGTCTGCTGCCAGCTGCTGCATGGTCTCCCTGGATATCAGGAATTCTTGGGTTTTCTGACTTTTTCCACCGTTAGAAGGACATTTATCAGGTTAAGCCCAGATTTCTCTCCCTGTCTCACCAGCAGAGTTTTGGATGACTAATCAAACGACTGAATATATTCTAAAGATTTAATTCTCCCTTCACTATTTATACTAGGCAATGTCACTTTGACACTATTCTGGCTTTCCACACTGCAAAAAACTTTCCAACTTAAATTCCCTTCAAGTGAACACGCTCTGAGCAGCAGACAGGGCTGGTATTGGCTCCATCCTGCCCTCCCCCAAGTCAGCTTCAGCTGTCACCAAAAACACAGTAAGCATTTTCCTCCTTGGGAACTCTGTGTTCCTGCAGTTATATTCAGTGGACCAGAAGAGTCTGGCATCAGAAGAAGAACTATCTGATTTCCTGGACTCGCTGCAAGAGAACCTGTCTTGGCCAGATACAGTCATCACCACCAAGAACTCGGTTAAATTAAAGCTGCCCTGGGCAAGGAATATTGGCTGTACAAACAGGGATCAAGCATTGACACCCCTCAGATGCAGCTTTGGGGCTCTGACTGCTCTGTAAAGGGTGTTTCTTCCTGCTCTTATCAATAACAGCGAGCAAAACACTCGCTTTGTACGTTGAAGATTTTCAGAGCTGCCGTCCATGAATCGCTACTACTATTTTAGTAAATGGAAAGGAGTCAACAGCTCTTGAGAACCTCTCACGTTTGTCTCTCTTTTCAGCATGTTCAGATCTGAAAGTGCGTTTTTCAGCTTAATTCAGACCGAGCATTTAAGTCAAGGTCAAATCTGCTATTTTCACCCAGGATCTGCATTGCCCTCTTCCCCCTCCATTACCTGGAATTTCCATTCCTATGCACAGTCTTAAGGAGGGAAACATGCCCTGTGAAAGCAGCTGCACCTCAGATCTACTCAGGATACTGAACCTGGAAGTGCCCCTTTTTGGCAGGGAAGGGAGAGCTGCCCTGTTCAGGTGGCAGATCCTTGTGTGGCAACACTTGGGTGTCACAGAAAACCTCTGGGCAGCAGTGAGAGAAGAGCACAAAAATACAAACCAGACCCAAACCATCTGCCAGAAAACCTACTCAAAGCAAGTTTTTCCATGGATCCTTTCTACCACGGTTCCCATCTTTTGGCTCCCCAGTGCAAGCCCAGAGACACCTCTGACAACTTCCAAGCAACTGAAGTCTCCACCCGGATCTGCCTCTGCTTTAAGGTGCCCTCCTCTCACCTCAGTAACCACCCCTTTCCACCCCACTATTAAGCAGGTCTGCAGCACATCTGCAGCTTTCTGTCCCCTCCAGGAAGGGTCCCACCTCCATTTCCCTGGATTGGCACCAGTGGGAATGTTAGTGAATGTCACAGTGAGTCACATCACATCTGCTCTATGCTGTGCTCAGGACAACCTTCTCCACGGAGCTTTTCCACGAGGGGTTGTTCATCGGGTCTTATTTTTAAAGAATCTGGGCCAAGTCATCCCTGCTGTAGCTTTAATGACGTCAATGAGCTACAGCAGGGGTGAAATTGGGCCGTTATTTTTTATGTCCATATGTCCTGTGCCCATTAAAGAAAAAAAAAAAAAGCAAAAGAAGATCAAGGAAGAAAAGAAAAGTTATTGAATCAAAAGACTGGCCTGTGCAGAGATTAGTATCTAGATGTGGAATGTTTCTCTTTTGCTCCTGCTGTACATTTATATTTATAACAGTTTATGGAAAAAGAAATACTTCTGTCAAGGTACAACACGACTTCTGCGGTGACAAATTATATTTCCTTTTTGTATCCTGTTCTGATAAAAAACTAACAAAAAAAAAACACTTTACCAGGAAAAAGTCTCTTCAGAACTCAACAAAAGGGAGGGACACAGTTGCCAGTTCGTGTTAGTTCCTCCCCTCCACACTCAGCACTTCACCACCCAGCAGCAAAGCTCAGTGGACCTCGTCCTGAGCTCCTTTCTCAGCAAATCCAAAACACGATGGTACAAATATCAAAAGGCAAAATATCGTGTATGAGGCTAAGCCTGAGCAGCATTTTCCGTGAGCATTCAAAGCCCCAAACACCAACATGAAAAGGGACGCAGCTGAGGAGACCAAGCCTGCAGATGTAGGACACCAGCTGTGAACAGCAGCAGCAGCAGCAACAGCCACGATCCTGTGGTGATTTTCAGAAGGCTGAACTGCACATTTACTCAAGAGAAACAGCACAAACACCTTTTCCAACCCCCGTGCCCAGACCAAGGGGCGCTGCGAGCGGTGACTCTGGGTCACCCAACCACAAAACGCGCCCCAGCCAGCGACACCTAAACCACAACTCCTCAGCTCCACCTTTAAAAGCCCCCTTAACTGACATTTCAGCCCCTGAGTAACCACATTCATAGGAACCCAGGTGAAATTACTCACCAAGAGGCCTCCAGAGTGACGCCAAAACACCTTTAAAGCCACGCGGCAACTGCCCGGCGACAGCAGCAGAGCACAGGAGCTCACGTTCAGGGCCTGACTTTGTAGGTCATTTTTATTTCAAAGCTTTATGGAAGAGTCCTTTGAAATCTTTGACCCTAATTATCCCAGTCTCAGCTGCAGTCAAAGACCGAGTCCTTCTTTCCAACTGCTTTCCCTTTGCATTAACGAGCTCTTTTTCCCACAACAAGCCACGACAGTCGGAGGTTTTGTTTTTGTTTTTATTTTTATTCCTCTCCTCCCCTCCCATTCCAGCGCTGGAATCAAAATAACTTGAGATGGAAAACGTGTGACCTCCCAAGCCTTTATTTACAGTATCACAAACCACAAGGGAAGGATCTGTCCAAGTTTTCCAGCTGGAATGGGAACAGCGGGGGAAAAAAAGTGCCCTCATTTTTGCAGCTGTGATATTTAACACATCACAGGGGAGAAGACTGGGAAGGAGGCAGGAGAGTTCGAAGCCAGTAATGATGCCATGAAAATACTGGATGAAGAGCTTGAGCCACACAAGTAGGTTCACATGATTACATCCTTTCTCCCCAGAAATAAACTGTGCATGCAAATGTAACTGCAAAACCAGTCTGACACACATTTAATGGGGTTACTTCTTGACTTCTACATCAAACCAGACTGTAAAACACAGGAAAACCTTCTGGACTTCACCTGATTTTGTATTAGTGCTGTAATGATAATAATCACCACAATCTCCCCAGATTACTACAACAAAGACTTCCATCAAAAAATAGAAGCCTCAAAGCAGTGGAATCTTCCTCAGATATTTAAACAGCACAGAAAAACAAACACAAACGAAGCAGGTTTAGATCTAGAGAAAGTTTCTTGCAGCAGGAAACTGTCAGTTAAGTCTGTGGTTACAACCACACCAGCGTCACAGCTCTTTCCTCCCAGTTAAATATGTGTATCCAAACAGTTCCTCATGTCTGGTGCTCCTATTGTAAAAGGAGGAAAACCACCAAAAGACAAACTCAGCCATGTTTCCACCAGAAATTTCACAGTGCCAGACTATACAGGAGACTACAAAGACCCCTTCTTTTGAAAAGGGGTCCTTCTGTACCTTTCCAAATATTTATGTCCTAGTCTATCAGGTCTAACTCAGTTTACCTGGAACTATCTCCCACCTTTAAAAGATCCCATTCCCCCTCCTTTCCCTATCAGCAGTTCCCTCTTATCCCAGCCTGGCACAGTAAGAAATGCCACACCAACCCACCACCTCTACACACTCAGACAGGGAATGTCACAACTGTGCTGCCAAACAGGGCTCCTCTCCCTGCCATCACCCAGCTCTCTGGAGTGTTATCACCTCCATCTAACTCCTTCCAGTGGGTTTAGTGATGTAGTTGAAGAAGGATCCAACACGAGGACAGATTTCTCTGCATTCAGTTGGTTTCCACGAGCTCACCCTTTACAAGGGGTTCAATTCTCAGGTCATGGATCCCACAGGAACTCCCCTGCTAAGCACAGGATGCAAAAAAAGTAAGATTCAGCCCCAATTTGTGTCCATATAAAAGGACATGAGGCTCTGGAAGGAGAAAAGCTGGTCACATCACACAGCCAGGGGTGGAAAATCACAGCCCAGCAGGGCACAGGCAGAGACAGGTGCTGCAGGCAAGGCAGGGGGGCCTGGAAGGGCATTAGAAGGACCCAACTGCAAAGCAAACCTGGGCTGTTTTTTGACAGGACACCACACACTCCTCGTGTGTTTGTACAAACTGCTTGGAGGGGACATCACTTCTCCAATTGCACCTGCCCCCACCTGCCTCACATCTTCTCAGGCTAAGGCACCCTGTGATTCCACCTCATTTACTTTCCCCTCTCCTATGTGTTATCCTCCTGCCCAACATCAGCCCCTGCTTCTTACAGAAAGAAATTCCTCATCCCGTCCAGGATCCTGCAGCTGGAAACACACTGGATTCTCCAGTGGAAACACAAAAAGGCAGCACAGTGCCCCTGGACAGCTGGAAGAGAGGATGCAGAGCTGCAGGTACCTCCTCACTCTGCACCAGCATCCTCCATCTCCCCATCCCACTGCTTCCCCCACCAGCTCCTTGCCCAGGTCCCACAACTTCCAGAACCACCAGCACTTAGGGCTTGCATAGGCACACACATCCCAGGGATTGAGGACACTTCCCTAGAGACTCTGGAGTTATTCCATGTAAAATACTCCCAGGTATAACTTGCAGAGAAGCCTCCTCCCAACATTTCAGCTCTGTCCAGCAGTTTGGATTCAAAGCCTCCAGGTTTGGAAAAACAAAGGGCTGCTGGCAGGACAGAGGGGAAAATTACCCAGTGCCTACAGCATTTTCCTGGACACTGCTATTTGGCTTCTTGTCTCCACGAACACTGCACTCCCTGACGAGGCTTAAAACCCATTTTTCTCCCTACATTCCCTACCTGCCAATCCACAGCCGTTCCTGGCTCCCTGCTGACGCACACAGCCTGGATTCATTTCGCTGTGAACACCATTCCAAAGGCAGTTTCCCCTCACCTGCCTGGGAAATTAATGACCACTTGGGCACCTCATCAGCCCTGTTAAAATCCTCCAGGCAAGTGAAACGAGCAGAGCCTCAACCTCGGGGCAAAGCAAAGCCCGAGCACTGCTAAGGATTGCATTTCTTCTTTGCTGTTACCGCTAATTCCCAGAAAAACACTCCCCTCTACAACAGCCCGAGGGGGATTTCGTGACCTAACTAGAGGAGGGAAAGCTCTTGGGATACAGATGTTCCTCCTCAGCGCAGGAGCACAAATTCACATGGCAATTAATGCCTGCAAGAGCATAAACTCCTCTGTTAAAGCTGCTGACGGCAGCTCATGCTCCCAGAGAAACCCATCCACAGTTCCTTCAGCGAGGGCAGGAGGAGCTGCCAGGCTCTCTCCCAAGGAAATCAGGTATTCCTGAGGGATGAGACAAAGCACTGGGAACAGCCTGGCTCTGCTAATCCCAAAGAGAGGCTCCAGGAAGGGAATCGACACGGAGAATGGCAGTGAATTCACCGGGAGCCAATTCCCCGACAGGAGATAATTAAGGTATTCAAATCACCCTCAGTTTTCACCAAAGGTATTTCATGTTAACACAGGGCTGCTCTCACTGTGGTCTCAGTGGAACTGCTGAGACCCTGAGGGATAAACCCACAGAAAATGAAATCACTTTTCAGTCTGGGAAGTGAACAGTCTCGGATCCAAACTCATTTATTCTTTCTCTTCTTCCCAGCAATTCGCTGCTCTGGAAGCAAAACCCACCAATTTTGGGGGTTTAGCAACCAGCAGCAAAAATGCAAAGTTGCTGTACCACAGTATCACCCCAAAGAGACATTTGGGGGAGTTGAAAAAACACCCTTTCTGATAAGGGAAAAGAAAAAAAAAAAGCTTAGTGCTGAGGAATGTACTGGAGGAAAATAAGAAGATGCAAAACTATGCAGTCAGTCTAAAGAATGACACTCCATCTATCGAGAACCTCCTCTTCAGCCACTAATTTTGTAGGGAGAACTTCACACTATGATCTACATTCCCAGAACTCACACAAAAGAGCTTTGGTGGGAGCCAGAAACACACAGTGAACCCCCCCAAAAAAAACATTCATTAAAAAACACAACCTCTTCACATTTACTTGTTAAAAACCACCCCAGGGTTGCTGCTTCCCCTCCTACACTCTTTATTGGGAAGTGCTGCATCTCAATCCTCTTGGCAACGTAAAACAAATTTAAAGTTCAGAGGGCAAAAAAAAAAAAGGTAGGAACAACAATTTGATGGCAGTACCAGAGGCTGCACAACTGTTTATTTCAACACTAATAAAATCAACACGGAGGGGAGGGAAACTCAGACAAGATTTAAACATCCATTAAAAATGATGTTAATTGCACATCCTGTGCAGCCATTCTCCCCTTGAATGAATTTATTTCTAAGATTTTAAAGGAACAAATCTGCTGACTAAGAGAAAGGCAGGGAGCTTTCTTTAGAAGAGGTTTATCACCAGTGCACACATCTATGCAATTTAAGCCAACCATGTCCTGGGAGTGCCAAGCCCTTCCCAAAGAGCTCGTGCAGCCATTCTTCCAGACTCCATTTAAGCACATTTTCCCCCAGCATCTATTCAGGTGGAACCCAAGCTCAGGTTAATCCCCTCTCACCAGCAGCGAGGTAGTAACCCTCAGATTAATTACCATTCTCCCTAGTAACATCTAAACGGGGTTTTTTTTTTTCCTAATCCAGAAGCAAAAGAACAGCCACCCAGCTGAAATGTCAGCACCTACCTTCTGCAAAATATCTCTCTAGATGCTTCTGAATGCAGGAGGGAGTAAAGACAGCATTGCTGGAAAAGGATGTCACTGTTGGTCCACATGTGTCAACATCCTAGAGGAAGACAAAACACAGTTGCTTAACTGCCATGCCCATGGGAAATCAGGAGCAGGAATAAAGCTGCATCCTTTTCCCAGTCACTCCATGCTAACGGCTCCTATGCAAACAACACAAAGCTACAACATTTTCTAATTGCACATCAGAGTTTCTGTGCAGACATCCCTCCGGTATGGCAGAAATTCAATACGTGATAGTAGGCGGCAATGAGCACCTCGGGGATTTAAAGTGCCTTCCAAGCCATGAGTCATCGTCATCTCGAACTCATGGAAATTAAGAAGGAAAAAGAGAGAGAGAGAGGAGAAAACACACAGGCGCATTGCACTGACCACCCTCACGTGCTCCCTCTGTGAAACACTTCCCTTTAAAGCATCTCCCTTCTAATTTGGGTGCTGAACGACTTCCACGGAGACAAATCATCATCCTGGCACAGCACAGCGTTCCTCCCAACAGCCCCCCAGGGGCTGGGCAGGATCCCACGTTCAGGGGTGGAAGCAGAGCTGGAGCTGCCTGGGTAACCCCCCCGAATCCTTCCACCCCTGGAAGAAGGAGGAGAAGAAGGAGGAGAAGGAGAAGGCAGCTCCCCTGGCTGCTGCAGGGATGGAGCAGCCAGGCCCAAACCAACAGCACCCAGGAGGGCAGATCCAGCTCCCTTCCCACACAACCCCAGGCAGCCCATTCCCACTCCTATCCCAGCCACCTGCTCTCCCCCAAGGCTGATTTTTGCCAGGAGAGCCGAGAGCCAGAAGGAACCTGTAACCACTCCCTGCTGAGCAGGTTACGTGGTTTGCTTCCTTATTCCAAGCAGCCCCTCGTCTTTCTAAGGGATTCCTTCAGGCAGAGTCTCATCTTTACCTCCAAACCCTGCTTTTCATTATGCTTTCAGAGCAGCTGGGTTGCACTTCAGGGCACGCACATGTGCTGCCCACTACCAGCCATCATCCCCCCAAAGGATATTCAAGTTTCTTTAGGTCTTATCCTGGTTTCTCTGCCCTGCTGTTCTCCAATCATCAACCAGAGCATCAACCAGCCAGGGTTCTCCACAGCACACGGTCTGCCAGGGGGATGGAGCAGGGAAGGTTGTCCTTCCCTGTGCTTTGCATCAGAACATGCAAATCTGGGGCCACAACCCCCCAAATAAAAGCTCATCTCCTTGATTAGAACCTGCCTCCAAGCCTTAGGACCGGCACCCAAAAAACGAAGGGTTACACACAAAAATAACTAAAACACCAACATACTCTGCTCCCTGCACTAAAGAACCTGAAATGCTTGGAGAAAACACTGCTGCCTTTAGCTGCAAAGGCTGCTTCAGTTAACAGGCAGATTGATGTCTCACCAAGAGTTTAAAAAAACACTAACTGCTCTCTCCTCTTGTACCTTCTTGCACAGCAATTTAAAAAATGTAACAGTGCTTGCACGGGTCAGATCGGTCCTGGAGGAAGAGCAAACGTGAGGAACATCGAAGGCCCATTAATCTCCGAAATCTCAGCGAGAGCAGCAGCCAGACAGCTTAAAAATATATTTAGTCCACAAATGCTTATTAATGTCATTTGCTGATTCACAGCTGAGCCAGGCACACAGAGCCCAAATGCCACTTCTGCTTTCCCAGGCTGGGTTTAAAATAATATTAATGAAAAAAATAGTATAAAGTGCCAGGCATCAAGTTGCTTCACCTATCTCAAACCCTTCTGTGGTGCCACTAATAAATGTGGCTTTATCTGTGGTGGAAACTTCAGTCCAGTCTGTGGTGCTGTGGTTTAGGATCTGATCTGAGTTTATCTGAAACTGAATCTGAGTTTTCTTCTCTTTTACCGACTATTGATCTCGTTGCCAACGTTAACACAGTCAAGACCAGCTCGTAAATAAAATTGATCCTTCAGGCTCACAACACAATTAAACACTGAAAATCATCACCACTTTTAAAATTACATCTGTACAGCCGAAGAGAAAATATTTGATGAGTTGACAGACACAAACCTGTGTCAAGAATTTCTCTGTGTACTTTGGGGCAGAATTAAGCCACCAAAATCTTAAAGAATCCTTTAAGAAAAAATTCTTCTCGTGAAAGCAAATTTCAAATGTTTCTTCCCCACTGTTACACACAATGCAACGATTCAAAGCCCAAAGGATTTTCTCTCTAAAGCAACTATTCAAATGTGCACGATGGAAACGTATTTAAATACAACATTTTAATCTTGCTTTGCCTTTGAATTTTTAAACACTTCTTCAGAAAAGCGAGTATCTCATTAGTCCTTTCAGCCATTCTACCACTCTGATTTGCAAGTAAACAAGAATCCTCACATTACCTTTCTTTTTCGTGAGGGTTTATTATGGATACATAGTTTTTAACTCAATACACATCTGGTCTGTCTGAGTCTTACCACGTTTTACACGTGATACAACAATTCCCTCCTCAGGCACGTTGGGATTTGTCCACATCCTTCCTTTCTACATTTTCCACGAGCCAGGCACTTTTCTCTAGACCTGGATACGCCAGACAACACCCTCCCCAAAGAACCATCCACCACAACCTACATTTTAGTAAAGAAATTGTAAAAATCCCACTCAACCCAGGCCCTGCTCTGTCTCCCTGGTCCTGTGGAGCAAAGTTCTCCAAATCAGCAGGACCTGGACCCAGGGGTTCAGAGTTTCAGTCTTGGGGTGAGGGCAATTCCAAAAGCCCCCCCCAGGTAAGCTACAAACCTTGAAGGGCCTCCTCAATCTAAGGAAATCAATCTTCCCACCTGCTTTATTCTTTCTTATTTTAGGACTGGGTTTTGGTGGGGTTTTTTTCCCCCTGGGTTGTAGACTGGGGAAGGATGACAGAAGTTCTCATTTTCGGTGACCTTAAAGTCTGTAACAATTGCTGCAAACAGAAAGCCAGCTCTCTGCGCCCCTGCTAATGGCACCGAAATCGAAAGTGATTAAAAGCAAAACCATCTGAGCGCAACAGAAACTGAAAGTATTGCCTCTGGGAAAGCAGAAACACCGTCAGCAAACCTCCAAAAGTAATAGATAATTAATGGAGCCTAGGAAATCATGACATCTTTCTAAAACTTGTTTTCTGGAATAATCATAAACAATTCACCTTGACTGTATTCCCAAGTCATCACTTTTTAAAGTCACTGCAGTTTGCAGAGGCCTTGCTGCTGCTGTTCTTAATTTACTTATTTTTAGGTGCGAGAACAGATTACCGAGGCAAAATTGAAACTTAAAATTGGTCAGGTTTTAAGCCTCTTGTAGATTTACAGTCATTAGCTCTGGCTGCATTTCAGAAGCACTTTGTGCTGTGTGGAACTCAGATCCACAGTGAAAACTGCTCCTGCCTCAAAATTCAACTGCTCAAGCGGGGGAGGCTCCAGCGCTGTTAAACAAGGGGCAGGTTGTCCAAAGCACCGGGAAAAAGCCACCCAAGAAAACCAGAGAAAGGTGAGTCGATGCAAGGGCTCCCAAAAGGCAATAAAAACAGTTTTCTGATGGGTGATTTGCAAAGGGGAACGTTTCAAACTCCCTCCCTTCCTCGAAAGGCTTCCAGGGAAGCATCTCCCCGAGGAAGTCTCTGGGCATCAGAGGGGACTCAGAGCCAAATCAAAGCCCAGTTTGTTCTGGAGCAGCAGCACAACAGCCCATCCCACAGGTGCAGGAAAGCAGACCCCAGCTATTGACAGGCACATTCACAGGGAGTTCTGCAAGGAGGCAGAGGTGCCACACGGCTCGTTTTTATCCCAAATGCTGCACACACCACACTGCACTAACAGAGCTGACATTTACCTTGCCATGTTGGATGATTAATTAATTAGAAGATGCCTTCTGCTGGCTTCTGAAGGCTTCTCTGCCGAACTGCTGGTGCTGCACTTCACCTTCCAGCCCTTCCCCGAGAGAGGCACCACTAAAACCCCTTGATGTCGGTGGGATGGGCAGAGCTCCCACAGCCACACCTGGTGACCACCACAAGTGGCCTCACACCCAAAACCAGCGTCCTGCCAAGCACTGGCAATAAAAAAGCAAGACTCACACGGTGTTTCTGCACAGCCAGAGCCCCTGGGAGCACCGTCTAACAGGGAGAAATGAAGCAGCAAAACTCTCCCTCCCCAACACCGCAGCTGGTTCAGCTCACCTCAATCTGCATTAATAAATACTAAGCCCTACCAAGTGTCAGCTGTGGTCAAACCCCACATGGCCACGGTTTGGAAGCATCAGTTTGAGAGCACGGAGAGCCTCCAGAGCCCTTTCTCCTCAGAGGAGGTGGTTTCTGCTCTCCTCTAAGTCACCCTAAAAAAAATAAGGGGATATGAGCGAGCGACTGAAAATCAACAAACCAGAGCGGGGAAAAAAAAAATTCCAAATCTTGAAGAACTCTGATTGTAGGGACAGGCTGCAGGACGTGCCAGGAAATCAATCAACACGCAGGATAAATGCAGCAGTTAACTGGAAAACACGAACAGCTTGGAAAGGCACCCAGGCCGTTTTCCCCTCTCTGATGTTTGTAGCATCTGGACCCTCCAAAATGCCCTGGAGTTTTGTTCCCAAGGGAGCACGAGGTCCTGGCCTCGCTGCAAGCAGCCAGACCCCAGGGGAAGGGAGAGAAAACAAACAGCAAAATGTTTCCAGAAGCTGGACCCTGCTGTAGCTGTAATGACCTTTTCATTCCTAAAGCCCTCTCCCTCCTTTCTTAAAAGTCATTATTCCTTCCTTAAAAGTCATTATTCCTTCCTTAAAAGTCATTATTCCCTCATATTAAATGGGAGAATTGGAGGGGAAAGTATTACAACACGTTGCTCTGATCAGACTGCAAGAATAAAAGATATTAAAAAATACCCCTGCACTCGAGATTTTTAGGAACAGCACATCAGCCTGTGTAAAATAGGAAGGGTCACATTTAATAGCAAATATCCATCCCAAACAGAGGGGACCTCCTGCTTCCATGGTGGGATCCCAGGAGCCACCACCAGCAGCACCTGCTCTCCCCTGCCACGGAACTGCTTTGAGGTGGGCAGAGCTTAAAAAGCAGCTTTTAAAAGCATCTATTTAGAGCCAAGCTTCAAACTCCCCTCCGAGAGCAGTAAAACCTACAGGATTTGTTTCTTCCAAGAGCACAAAAAGTGGTGGAGGAGGAAAAATTAAAAATAAATAATTAAAAAAAAAGAAAAAAAGACAAAGCCTCAGGGTGGGTTCAGCACCTGTGTATGCCAAAGGCACTCCATGTTTTATGGATGACAATGCCATCACCCCTGTGAAGATTTCTAAGTGAATCAGCCACACAGGGTCTCTCCAGCTTGTTTTCAGGAAGATTTTTTTCCCCCAAAAAAATGATTTTAATTCAACTCTTTGATTTATATTATTCTCCAGTCATTTCTAGCCAGGAATATTTCAAACAGAGAGCTCGACATCAGCTTCCACCTTGCCCCTTTCCCATACAAATGTGGCAATTAGCACAGAAAAATTAGTCAGCTCTGCAGTATTTCACCTTAAATAAAGCAGCTCAAGAAATAAAACACCCTTTAGTTGGGAGCTGACAGCCAGGGAAGAAACAGTGGCTCAGTAACATCCTTAAAGAGGGTCTGAAATCCATTCCCAGCCCCTGATGGAAGCCTGTCCTGGTCAACAAAACCCACGATCCATAATAGTGCTCGGTATTGTGCTTTTATCCTCTGTTTTATCAGAGCTCATCTGCTGATCAATGAGGAGTCCCCGGGAATAACACTCTGAATTTCAATGTCAACACAGCAGTACTGTGGTAATGATCGAAAATATTTACATATTGCCTCATTGATCGTGGGGTGTTCTCTTCCAACCATCTGGCTACTGGGCACTCACTTTTTTTTTTTTATTCTTTTATTTTATTTTTTTAAGGGCTTCACAACTGTTCCAAGCAGGTTATTTGGCCACCTCTACAGCCAACATCCAACATTCCACCTGAAAATCAGGTTTTCCTGTTATTTTTAACCCAGACCATTAGGGAAAGCATTCATCAACTTCATCCCATCGCAGGGAAGGGCGAAATAATTTTCTTTACAAGGACAAAACCCAAAGGAAAAAACAAACAAACAAACAAACAACCAGCAAACACCTGCTCTGTGATGTGCCAGTTCAGCTCCAAGGGCTCCTTTTTACCGGGACTCAAGGGTGTCACCACTTTGAGGAGGGATGAGTCAAATGGAAATGTGTCACTCACTCTGCTCCCCGTGCCAGCCTCGAGTAAAGAAAGGCTGCAAGGGCTGCTTCTCCCACCTCCAGATGGAATTCCTTCTGATCCCTGCAAGGTGGAGCCCTGGGGGGGGGTGCCTGTGTTGATGCTGCCTGGAGTTCTCGAGGTGGTTCAGGCCACAGAGGCTGCAGGAAGGAAGCTTGAAAAGCACCTCTGGGTCTCCCTTCCCTCCTCCCAACCTCAACCTGGGCATTCCCAGACCCCTCAGCCCAACCCCAAGTGCCACCCACGGTGCTGCTGGGCTGGATTTGCCTCAACTGGCTGCACCCTGCAGGTCCAGAGACACCCAGCTGGGCTACACAGCCAGAAACTCTGGGGAGAAATTGAGATTTAACCTCCAAAAAAAAAACCCCAAACAAAAGCAAAAAGAACAGCCCGTTTAACTCTCGTCTTGCTGACTCCAGGTTTCCATGTAAAACTGAATTTTTTAAAAAGCTTTGAGAAGCTTATCTCTGTGCATTCCTCCAGGAAGCTTAAGAGCAGCTTCAATAAAATATGCAGCAAAGACTGACATCTACAAGATCTACAAGTTTGCAGCGAGAGACCTCGGCAGGGAACTCGATGGGAATATTAAAAAGATGGTTCTCAAACAGTTGTCAAACTGATTTCAAGGAGTTTTTTAGTGGCTCCAAACCTGTTTCTAATCAGAAGCTGACACTCCCAGCTGCTGGTACCATAAACTTGATTTAGGAAGAACGGGAGGTCTAAAAGCCAAATTACATTCAGCCTTTAAACCAGGAATTAAAATACACTCTCAACAGGGCTTAGCTGATGGTTTTGGTAACAATGTTCAAGATAAGACATCACCTCTTCGCTTTTCGGTTCTACTTTGACAACAAGGAAGAAAACACAAGTTCTGTCAGCAAAAATGACACACAGAGAACAAAACACAGAGCAGGGGAGGGGAAAGTGCTCTGACGTATCTGCCTTTGATAATTCAGATGCTCCACTAGACAATGAAATCTCCCCTTTCTGGCAAGCTCCTTTTTCTGCTGGGACAGCTGCAGGAAGAAATGGGCAGGAGGAGGACAAAAGGTCTTTCCTCGCTATCCTCTCTGCCCAGGTGTTTTGCATTCATGATGCAGAAGATCTGACCTGGTGGTACCAAAGTGCCCACCCTCAGCAACCACCTCTTCTAAACAAAGGCATAAATGGAATCTGGGAAGCCAGAGCAACACACAGAAGCTGGACTAAAACTGTTAATCCTTCCAGCAGGCTTGCCCAAATACGCTCTTCCCTCTCACACAGGCAGCACGTTAAAGGTGCCCTGTGGAAAAATTTATTTACAGGCATTAAATGTAAGCAAAAGACAGCACTGGAATTACTCCACAGTCCCAAAAGAAACAAAGGACACACTGGGCCCGTGCTAAACACATTTCTGAGGATATTTGATGGAAGATGTTTACTGTTTGTTGAAGTTAAAGCCTAGCACAATGTTTTACAATCCAGATACAGGTTAGACAAACAATGGGTCCTGAGAGTCTGGATAAATTATGTTTAAAAACAAGGGAGAGAGGGAAAACAAAACAGGCTACGTGCTCTTCTTCTCCACCAGTTGGCTTTGGTGCACCAGAAGCCAAAAAGCCCCATGTTAAGGCTGCTCAGAATTACAACAGCCCGCCTGGAAACGAGGAAAACAAAGCAAAACCGGAGACAGAAATGTGGGATTTCACTGTCTCCTCTGCTGAACTCTGCCCTCCAACACTCCATGGGTGTGCTTCTGTTTTACCCTCGTTTAGAACAGAAGTGATCCTCCACCTCTGCCTGTTCCTGAGGAGATGGGGCTGGCAGGGAAACAGCAAGCAGAGGCCTCCCTCCCCCTCTGCTCTTCCCCACCCAAGATCTGCGAGTTATTTACATCCCAGATCCTGAACTCCCCCTCCACTTTCACAGCTTGCAGCTAACTCTGCATCCTGCTGGAGATAACACATGTTTAGCTTTCAGCATGTTTAGGCTGGAACCCCCTCTGAACGTGAGGCAGGGTCAGCAAACCCACAGAGGGGAGGATTTCCAGCTGCAGAGACTGCCTGGGAAATAACACACCAAAACAGGAGGCTCCATCTCTCTCCACCACCCTGGAGAAATCAACCTACTCAGTGAAGGAGACAACTAAACAGCTTGGCAACGCCTACAGCTGGTGCTCAACCTCAGATCCAGTGAAAAGATGTAAATATTTAGATTTCAATTTCATCTGATATGATAAATATAAAATCTCTATTTCCTGCTTAGGAAAAAAAAAAAAGAAAAAGAAAGCAGCATTAAAATAGGTAAGCCACCCACACAGAGAACAGGATTCTGCTGTATTTCCACCTTCAGGAGGAGCCTATTTAACTTATGGTATTGATCTTGAAACAAATTATAACCACAAGTGAAATTATTCCCATTGAATAGTCTTCTGACGTATATAAAACATAATTACCCCACATTTATATACAAATACATACATGAAAGTGTTCTGCTGTTCATTCCAAACACGCAGTGGCTGATGGCAGCCCGTTCTTTTTTTCACCTCTTACAAAATGCACACGCAGAGGTAACTCTGACCCCAACCCAAACATCTGAAAAGAGCCCCATGTCCCAAAGCAGACCCCGAATGAGTCTGAGCTGAACTGCTGTTTACCAGGGCTGTCCTACAAAAACCTGCAGTCCTTCCATAACCTTTCAAAGCACATAATGGAATTAAGGCCCCACCACAAGTCCAGAGTCAGGTCACGCACATTCCAAACTTCTTTGGAGCCGGAGATAACGCGGCCTCGCCCCTGAAGATCCAACACAGCCCTCAAGGTGCTGATGTGATTACACCCCCCCCCCACCCTCCAAACTGGTTATGGTGCTGGTGCAGAGAAATGCCTCCTCGGGTCACTGCTCTGGGGGTTAAGTCAGCTAATGTGCCTGAATTAGTGTCCCCAAGCTCCACGGTCCTTATGTAAGTGCCGGCAATCCAAACAAATCAGAGTGAACTTCCCTGCCCATTCCAGGAATCCCCGTTGCCTACGAAACTCTCAGCAGTTCTTTCACTGTTTTCCTCCTCACGGTTCACTTCCATGCCCAGATGTGCCTTCCCAGCTCACATCAAACCAACTCTTGCTCCTTAACTGGGTTGTCCAGACCTCTGTCCCCTCCCCCTGCCATGACAAGGCTATGGAAACTGGTGGAAAACCCAGGGAGAAAGAAATCCCAGGATCTGGTCTCTGACAGGAGACCGAACTGTTTAAAAAGGTCCAGAAAAGGATGAGTGGCAAATCACTTTTCCTCATCCCATCAAAGGAGTCTCCCCAATTTACCCAATCCCAACAGTTTTCCCACCAAGGAGAGTTCTAAAATTCCTGCTCCCAGCGTCACAGCACTCACCAACCTCAGCTGACCAAAGACATCGAGTCAGGACTGTCAAACCTGTGCTGAGTCCTCGCTGTCCAAGACACTCACTGCTCAGGCTTGGGGATCTTTTAGTGGGAAAACTCAATCTCCACAAGGACACAGACTTCTGGATGTTGTAGATCTTCAAATCTGTCTGATTTGGAGTTCTCAAGCACCACCCTCGGACAGGAGAAGCCAAGGATCAGCCTTTGCCACGGGAGGCTTTGGGAAGCTCCAGGCACTGCTGTGGGTGCCACCCTCCTGCCTGGAAAGCCTCGTCCTGCCCAGCACTCCTGACTCACCCAAGGTGTTTGCTTTCTGTCCCTGCCCTCCTGTGTGCTGGCATGTGCATCCTGCCAGGCTCCAGCCCTGGCAACACCGGAGCAATGACCCCGGAACCGTCACTCCTGCACTCCAGAGCCATGCCAGGCTCACGGCTGGGCCTTTCCACACCCTTTCCACACCTTTTCCACACCCCTGACCTTGGCTGCCTCAACCACCAAACCCCAGATCCCCGTTATCCTCGTTCCCATGCCCTGCACGTGGAAGCCCACATGCAGCAGATGCTGTTTTCCCTCTTTTCTCCCCCTGGATGGTCTCTCTGGCATCGACTCCGATGTGCCCCAGCTCTCCAGGGCAGGTTTTAGCTCTGTGCTGACTGCATTTCTCCCCTGCACCCACATTTGCTCCATAACAATTTACCTACCTCCACTTGCCTGAGCAACCTCTCATTTCTTCTCACCTCTGAAGCCCAGCCCTGTGTCAGACTCACTCAGGAAGGGCTGCAGGAGTGGGAAGCAGCTCCATCTCCAGATCCTGCTGTCTCTCAGAAGGTCCCCTGAACCCCCCCTCAACCCTTCAAAATTAAAGACGCTTTTTTCCCAACCGGTTTTTAAGTTGCCAGTGGGATTTACTGAAACATTTTGCTGTGAGCTTCTAAGAATTTTCTTTTTTAATTAAAAAAAAAATAAAAATCACCATCAAAGACAGTCACACCAGCAAAGCCCCTTCCCTATGGAAAATGAACCAGCCTGACTTCAGGAGCTCTGTGTGCTCACTCGGCACTGTGCTGATTAAAACTCCCCGTAGTGTCAGGATCTGGGTCAGCCCCAGGCTAAATTGCTTTCTTCCTCTTACATTAAGAACATCCAAATATCATTCATTGCTTTGTTCATTTCAAATTTCGTAGGACTCTTGGCATGGGCGCCATGACCAGAGAAGCCACGTTCCCTCTCAGTCCGTGGGTGAGCTCAGACAGACTCTGCCCCGGCGCAATCTTGTGGCATTTGGATTTCCTCCAACACCCAGGAAACAAAGTTATAAATAAAAGGGGTTTATTTATTCCCTCCCCCCCACATTAATTACTCCGTTTCCATTCACACTCAGTACTACAGAACGCTGTGATTTCTGAGATGTTTTCAGGCTCAAAGTTGAATTTAGACATATTTTACTGATTGGGGGGGGGATAATCAGAAATATTAATTGCATCACACCCCACGTCAGCTGGCTTTGAAATTAAATGAGGAGGCATCTTCACCATTTAGAGAAACTGCTTTTTCCTCCTAAGAAAATAAAGAGATGAGAAATATTGAAGTCTGGTTTTTCTCCCCTCTCTCAAATAAGAGGAGGTCTAAAGGAAAAACACTTTAAAAAAAAAGAAGCCAAAAGTGTTTCTAGAGGGATCCTACTGGTCCTGGAACAGGACATTACGGTGAATATGCATGAGAGGCATGAGTCAAACTGCACTGGAGAGAGAGCATCAGCTTTCACTTGCCATTTTCCAAAGCCTTCCACTCAGGCTGCCAAGACAGCAACTGAATGACAAGATTTTTCATTTCAACATCGAGGGGAGATTAAAGCTCTTTAGGACTAATTGGAGGAACCTTCTGTAAGTCAGCTCACTTGAAGGATGTTCTCTACGCGGCCGACTCGCAGAAACAGGAACAAATTGTGAATAAAACCAGACTAATTATTTCAATTCAAATGCCTTTTAGCCCCACTGTCAGTTCTAAGTTTTTGAGAATTTCTATTAAAACTAAAAAAAAAAAATCAGGGCAAGGTCTTTCCAAACTGGTTGCTGTCAAGCAAAATGAGAAGTTAGATCAAACTCCCCCGTGCCAGCTGGTAAATCACAATAAATGCCCGGGCTGTCAGATGCACAACAAGCGACAAACGCGCTGCCACACACCAGCAAACCCAAAATAGACGGGGTATTTTAATAAGGAGTTATCATTTGGGGGAAGGATCCTCAGTAAGCTCATCAGAATCAAAAGTCACACACCGAGGAATACTTATTTTCCTCTCATCAGCTGAGGAACAATCACCAACGAGCTGAGTTCCGTGAGGCTCAGGGTGACTGTCAGCCTTGCAGTTCACTATTTAGACACCACTTAAAACCCTTTCTGCCAAGTTCCTTTAAAAAAAAAATACCGTTAAAGGATACCAGGGAATTGTTTACTCAAAGCAGCATTGTTTCCTGAACACAGATGCAAGAAAAAGTTTTATTAAGAAGATAAACAGCTGCTACTGTACACGGATTAGATGGTAACAAAAGCATCTAAGGGCCATAAAGGGAATAGGAAGGGAATTAAAAAGCATTTTTATGCAGGAAGATGGCTAACATCTGTACGTTCATTAAAGTGGTATCAACTAGGCTTTTAATTAAAAGTTAGTGACAGGAACTTAAACGTGATTAATGGACCCAGCAGCCCACCAGAACTCTGCTCCATCAAAGGCAAGCGGCACAAGCGGCGTTCCAGCCCTCGCTGCTCATCTCTCTTTCCCTCCCAGAGACGCTGCCACAACCAGAACACGCTGCAAGGACCACGAAGCAGAATTCCTGAGAAAAACAGCAAGCCAGGACAAGTCTGCAGTGGTGCTTTCACGCCTGGCCCTTCTTTATTTTGTACATCCCGAGCAGGCGTTTCAATCAGCAAGTTACCTGTCAGAACAGCCAGGCTCTCCATCCATCCACCACCTCGAGCCACGGGGGCTGCCGAGGGAAAAAAGAAAGAGGGAAAAAGGCTGCCCTACAAACAGCAAGTCTCCTATTGACCAGTGGAAAACAAGCCTCCCAGGAGCCAGCGCTGAACTCTGTAACACAGTCAGGCGTCTTGTGTTACTCGGGAGCGCGGCGCAGTCACAGCCCCGACAAAAATAAACCGCGGGATAAAAATACGGCGCCAGCAGAAAGGTGTGGGCAGGGAGCAGGATCGGGGAGCCATCGGAGGATAAGGAGCCCCCAGAGCCACAGGTATTCGTTCAAGTCCTGATGTCCACAAGGACTGATCCGCTGCCGCTGTCCCGCTGGACCGCTGGCATGTGCAGGGCTGAGCACACACAGGTTGTGTCCTCACGGGCTGAAGGCGCTCCCTGACATCGCAGTGCCCACCAAGCAGCTTCCAGACGCACAGGGCACCCAGGAGATGGAAGTTCTCCCTTTAGAGCAGGTACTAACACAGGAAGGAACTTTTTTTTTCCTTAAATAATTCAAATAAACTTTGCCTCTGTCACGGCATTTTAACACAAAAGGGCATAGTGCTGACTTGTGTGGCTGACCGAGCAGGGCACTGCTCTGAGGAGCTCCCTAAGGATGCTCCAGCCCCAGGCTGAGCACCTCTGTGCACTCTGTGCTTCAGCTCCTTCAGTGGAGTGAGAGAGCCTGGGGAAGAGGAGAAGGAAGGGATTTAACCCTCCCACAGCTGGACAAAACGCTGGAGTTGTCCACGCTGTAGCCACGAGGCATCAGCGCTCTCCAGGATGGAGCCCAGGGTTGTTTGGGAGCATCAGGCAGGACCCCTTCTGTCAAGGGATGGGGAGGCCGGGAGAAGGGACTGCCGGGCCCAGCAAAGAGAATCCCCTCTCATAGCCCATCATCCAGCTACGGAACGGGCATCCTGCTCTTTCCAAAGGGAAAAAACCTCTTCCTCCCACCCTCCCAGGGGGAGGCACCGCCTCAGGAGCACGGCCGGTTTCCAGTGAGGAACCAGAACCACCCAGCAGTTCCCTGAGCTCAGGGGCATCTCGAGCCCCAAAGCCCACGAGGTTCTCCCTCAGTCGTAATGAGTCAAAGCTGTTTCTCTGCGATGCTGCTGTGGGTCTCACCCTTTTCTCCCACCACAGGGACGGGGAGGTCACCTCGGGCAGCACCTTCACCGCTCCCCACGGCCCGAACTCGCCCGGGGGGCTCTCGGGGCGACCGCACGACAAACCCATCCCCAGAGCCTCTGCCAGAGCCCAGCTCGGGGACATCAACCCCGGCAGATGCGGTACCGAGGCAGGAGGAGGCCGGGCCGGCGGCTCTGCCGGGGACGGGCTGGTCTGGCCTCGACCGACCCCAAATGCTCCCAGCGCCGTCACCCGGTGCGGAGGGTCCCCATCTGTCCGTCCGTCCGTCCGTCTGTCCGTCCCCGCGGGCACAGCGCGGTGTCCGCTGCCACAGCCCGCCGGCGCAGCGAGCACCGAGCGCGGGGGTGTCCCCGCCGGACCCGCACAGCGCGGGGCTGCGGGTGCCGCCGTGCGGGACCGGGGCGCTGCCACGGCCGCGGGGCCCTCCCGCCCACCGGCCGCTCCACCGGGAAACTTTTACCGCCGCATCGCATCCCGGGAGGGGACGGACCGCCCGGCCGCGCTCAGGCCGCGGCAGCCCCGAGGCAGCGGCGGGGGACCCTCCGCGGCCCGCGGGGGCCGTTCCGCCGCCGCCTTCCCGGGGAGGGGCCCCCGCGCCGCACCGGCCCTCGGCGGAGCCGCCGCCCCGCAGGCCCGGCCGCCCCCACAAACCCCCGCGCTGCCCTCGGGCCCGCCGCGGTTCCCGCCCCCGCCGAGGCACCGCCAGGTGCCGGGGCTCGCCCCGCCGCCCCCCGCCACGCACCGGCTGCTCCCGGCGCGGCTCCCGCTGCTGCTCCCGCTGCTGCTCCGCTGCCGGTGCCGCCGCGGCTCGGCGCCTGCCGTTGCCTACGGGTCGCTGCCTCTGCCCGCCGACATCGCCCGCGCGCCGCTCGCATAATCCCGGCGCGGGCGGGCCGGGCGCGGGCAGCAGCAGCTCTCGCCCGCCGGCGCTGCGGGGACGGCGGAGGCGGAGGATGGGGGGGAGGGAGGAGAGGCGAGGCGGGCGGGCCGCCGCAGCTGCGGGGGAGGGGGGAGCGGGCACGGCGAGGAGCGCTGCCCCGGCACGGCGGCCCCGCGGCTTTCTCCGCCCGCCGCGCCGAGCCGAGCCCCGCGCCCCGGGAGCGCCGGGAGCCGCCACTTCCTTCCCCGCGCCCCCGGCGCTCCCGCAGCCGCGCGGGCGGGGCGGCGGCGCCGCCTGGCGGGCGCGGCGGGGAGTGCGGGGGCCGTGCGGGGCTGCCCCGGGCCCGGCCCGCCCTGCCCCGCTCGCCGCAGTTCGGGGTCGGCGGGTCCCGACCCCCAGCACGGTCCCTGCGCTCACCTGCACCCCTCATTCCCCTCCGCCAGCTTCACTCCCCGCAAAGACTGGAGGAGAAAAAAAAAATATCTCAAAGTTTAGCGATCGCTTTCTTCAGAAACCACAGGAGAAATTTGCCGTGGTCTTTGGAACCTTCGTTTGTTTCTTGCAGTTGGTTCCTGGTTTGTTTGTTTCTGTTTCTTTTTTCCAGGGTTTATCCTTCCAGCGCTTCCGTCCCCCTCCGCAAATGCAAAACACTCCCAGTTTGTTTTGTAAACGTTCCCTGCATTGCTACAGCAAATTCTAGTTCACATCACAGTTCTTTTTAGGGACAAAGTTCCCCGGTGCAAGGTAGATTACACCCAAACCTACCCCTGCTACGAGACACCTTTTTTTTTTTTTTTTTTTTAATTTGCTTTCTAGAAATGTGAACAAATGGAAATTTTATTTTCCAAAGGTTAAATCTCAGAGCTGAAGGTGTTGTAATGTTTATTATCACAGAGAAAACTATGCATGGGAGTGTCTTGCAAGGGCAGTGTGAGGCAGAGGAGAGCCTGGGGCTCCGGGCAGGACCAAGGAGATCTGGCAAGGCATTAAATGCCAGCATAGCTGGGAGGTGTCAGGTGAGAACACAAGAGGAAGATGATTAAAGTCCTTCACAGAGGAGGCATCAGCTCTTCTCCTTCTCTGGAAGTCCTTCTTTATCCCCAAATAGGGAACAAGCCAATTTTCTCATGTTAAGGGGAAGTTTAAAAGGGGATTTAAAAAAAAAAAAAAAAAGGACAGTGTCTAGCAAAGGGCACGGCCAGCCCAGTCCCGGTTCCCACAGTAAACACTCTCCCCGTGTCCCAGTTTTTGGTGCTTCGGGTGTGATTTTCAGGAGCACTGAGCATTCAGGCCTCCCACTGCTTCCATGTGGAACTGCAGAGCCTCTGCCAAAGGCACCGCACCGAGCAGGTCACGCCGTGTCACGCAGGTACTTCAGAAGGTTGTCCTACAAGTTTACCAAAAGCAACACTTTTTTTTTTTTCCCTCTCCCCCTTCAGTGTTATAATAGAACAGAAATAGCCCTAAAAGAGCTCCAACAGATGGAGGAGGACTTTTGATTAAAAAATAAATTCTGACTCACGATTCAGGTTTCTGGATGTAATAAAAAAAGAGTCCATGAATATGAATAGTGCTGGAAAGAATGGAGTGGAGATGAAGGGAGGCGAGAGGGAAAGGCACTGAAAGAGCTGAGCTGATTTACCTGCCTGCCTCTAATGTCTGTCAGGAAAATTCTTCGGGTTTGCTGTAGCACTGATGAAAGAAAACAAGGCCAGCAGTGGACTCAGGAAATTTTCCTGTGATGGATTCCTTGGAAAAATCCTGCTGGCTGAGTGGTACTTCTGAAGAATGCTTTCAAATTGTGCCTGTTAGTAACAAAATGCTGGGAAACCTTTGGCTAAATAGAGCTGAGCAGGGAAGTCAAGGGTTCTTTTTCCTCTCTCCCCCCCACTTTTAAGTAAAAATTACCAGGAAGAACATGGAATGACATAAAAACGGTGCACCTCTTTGTGGAGACTGGAAATACATTTAAGGAAGTCATGTCCATTCACTCAGACCCAATTTCTCCATTTTAGAAAAAAGGGGAAATGAGTAACTAAAACATCCCTGACACCTCCCCAGCTCTGGTTTTGTACTGACAGGACCCACGGGGCACAAAGGGGTTGCAAAAACCACCAGATTTTCAAGACTCTGCATGGGTAGGGACAGTTCTTCGTGAAAAATGTGAAACCACAGCACTCTAATTTTAGAATCAGACCTTCTCGAGCTTCCTTTGTGACAGCTCTGCTGGCCCTGTAATCACATCACTGGTGGCCAAACATCTTGAACAAGGACAGATTTCGAGCCCCACAATGTGATTAAAACCTACATTATGGCTGACGTAACATCCCAGAACCTATTACCGTACTCGAGGCGGGAGGAAAGAATCTAATTAAACATTTATTTAATATTAAAATACAAACCAAAGTCAACTGGCAAATCTGGATTTTTCAACAAGGAAAAATGCATTTCTGTTCACAGACACACGAAATGGCCACGGGAATGGGAACACTGGCACAGGGATCCAGGAACTTCAGGGAAAGGAGCTCCAAGTCCTGGAGAGTCAGCTGGAGCTGAGCTGTTCGCTGGGAGACAGGGAGGCTGCTGGCAGGTGGGTCCTGGTGCTCACAGGATCAAACCCTGCTCACTGCTGGAGATCAGGGAGTTCAGAGCAGAGTTTTCCCTGCCACAGCCACACTGCAAGTGTTGCTCCCAGTTCTGCCACGAGGAAAAACGTCCATGTTGAAGGGTTCAGTTGGAAGGATTTCCCCTAGAACAGCAGTTCTCTTGAACACGGGTAGCTCACGTTGCTTTTTTCTGTATTAAAGTTCAAAATCTCCTCTTGGCTAATATTTACATCACAGCCTTCGATATTTATAAAATGGTGGAGGAAAACCAAGTGCAAAAGGGCAACACTATCATTTTCTGAAAACAAGCTGCCTTTTAGGTTCTTATTCTTATTATAAATTCAGTATCACTATTTAAAAATAATTAATATTTCTAAAAATATTACAATACAGGATAAACGTCGATTTCTCAGGTGTAAGAAAAATATGTTTAAAATAGAGGTGGCTGTCCCAAGTACAAAATATTGCTGTTTGTAAAGGGTAACATGGTTGTAAAACTACTTTGGAGGGCTTATAAAAATACAAAACAATTTGCATTTACCGAGTGCATAATTATATATTAGTGCAAAAAAAAAAAAAACAACACCAAAAAAAACAACCAAAAAAAGAAAAGAGCATATTTGCAGTCAGGAGAGAATTGTCAGAGATTGGCAGAGGTCCGTAAAACATGGAATCTTTTCAGAGTCATTCTTATCAAGCCCAAATCCCTGTTAATTCTTTCCAAGCGATCTTCCAAGGCTTCCTAAAAGGAAGAGTTAAAGATAAGAAAGAAAAAAAAAATTAGTAATATAAAAAATGTCAATGATCCTTCTAAAAATTAAGAAACTCCTGTTGAGTGGCAGTATTGATGTTCTAATTTCAAACTGATTAACTGCTAACAAAGATTAGAATTTAAGAAATGCTGAAGTTGGGAGGCTTCACAGAGACCTTTAAGACACAACTTTGAGACACTTGTTTCTATTAAAAGAGTCTGCAGAGCTTCCCAAAGGAGGCACCTTCCTGTATTCCTCCTACACTATTTATTTTTACCTTCTTATTTATACTTACAAGGAGACAAAAAACAACCAAACAAAACCTAAACTTTGCAATTTCTCCTACAGCACAACGTCCTGTCCACAGTTTCAGGGATCTATTCCATAGGAACTGCAAGCTGTTAATTTATGGCCTTTATCTCTCAGTGTTATCACAAGAGCAGACTATTCTTGCAGCAATTTGGCAAAATGCATCCTATGTACAAAAAATATATATAAACAATATAAAACAATAACATACAACCCAAAACCTACATAAAAACTGCCACAGAAATCACACCACCCAGCAGAACTTTCCTCTGTGTACTCCCAAATTTTGTGGAAGAGCAATTTAACAGGACAGTCAGATGCAGGAGCTTTTTCACCTGATTCAGTCTTGCTTGCAAGGTCATTCTTCCCCCAGAACAAGGAACTCGACTCAGTGCAGCCTCAATCTAATAACAGAAAACACTTCAGCTGTAAATGAGAGTCTCAAGAGCCAATCTGAGCCTTCCCAACTCCTCTTACAGGAGGAGAGCTGAGGTGCAGGGATTACTGATACAGGCACAGTTTTGTCCTTTAACACTCACTTCTGTGACCATAATAAAGTGCCAATCCCCACTCACACTGTGTTTGCATTCCAGTGAGTGTCCTTTAATGAAATGAGGGACAGAGAAGGTCTGGAAGTGGAGCAGGGAGGGATAACGGCCCATTCCCAGCGTGACCCTCAAACTGGGCACTGCGTGGACATCCAGCTCCCTCCCTCCCCTCTCGTCCAACAACCGTGTTTTCTCACAACTGGAAAACAAAAACAATCTTTGCCTGTTGCTTTTCTTGAGTCAGCTCATCAAAAAGCCTCTCAGTTTCGGCCAGAGTCGTGATCCTCGCCGTGTATTTGAAATCCTCCTCGCCGGGCGACGCCGCCCGCTCGTGGTTGGGAGCTGAGCTCCCCTCGTCCCGAAGCGCCGCCTTCCTCGCCCCGCTGCTGACGGGCTCAGCACAGGAGCTGTGCCTGCCACCTGAGTGCTGCCTTCCTGCCAACAAAGCAGGGGGGTTTTCACATCGTTACCTGTCCGGGAAATGATTACACGGGGCAGAGAAAGGAAGCAGTAACAGCACAAGCGGCGTGATGGTGGTGGTGCGTGAAGCAAGGACAGCGAAGCAAAGCCTCAGTCCCTCGCCTTAAACAACTTCCCAGAAGAATGCAAAACATTTGCAGGGGTCATCTTTCAAGTGATCTTCGTAGCACAGCATATTTTTTTGGCTAGCAAACAGATTCCTCTGTTGTGCTAATTAGGAATTACTTCCACTGGTGCATTTCTAAATATCAGCGAGCAGAGCAGCTGTCAGGCAAACACCAGGCTAAATAAATGCACCAATAAATAAAAACAAGAGCATAACGTTGTGACAAGGATTAGGAAAGCCAGAAAAGATTTGGTTCAATCAATCATTTAAAAAATCTGACAGAGCTGGTTTTATTACTCGTTGCTATCTGTGATGTTTAGGAACAGGATTTTATCAGTGTGACTCAGGTACAGCTCGATTCAGACCCCCCTTAGATATGCACTGGATAACTGAGTTTAGCCCAGGGATATGTGTTGTCCTTCTTCTTCAATTTAATTATTATTCTTGTTCTGCTGTGTTTGTGCACACACACACACACATATCAAAATAAAATACTGTATGGATGGTGAATCTCTGGCTCCAGGGACAAGACAAGAGTTTTAAAAGGGGATTTTTAAAAGTTGGACTTGGTCGAGTCAATGGGTCAGCTTTGCAGTTAAGCAGCTGTGGAAGGAACTGTGGTACAAAGACACAGAAGAGTTTCCCCCCACTTTGACAGATTACCTTCTGCATCATCCAGTGAGAGAAACTGGAGCCTCTTCCTTGGATTATTGTGCTGTAAAGTAGAGGTAGCACCAGCTTCCAGGTCATCGAGGAGTATATCAAATCTACAGAGCAGCAACCACACAGCAATGACTTGTTAGAAACCAGGGGTCAGGCAACACAGCATTTTCTACTTTTTCACCTTCTGGTTAAATAATCAATTTGTTTTATAAAACTATTTATATCCCACAGGCACTGCAAGTCCTCTGATTCCTGTTCATAGCACCATATCCCAATGTTCTCCTATTTGCACACACCAAAACACCTCATTGGTGTGGCTTTCTCTCAGAGCCAGACCAAGCTGTTGCTCCTGAACACCCTGAGCTCCTCTTTCATCATCCACAGGAACTCTCAGAGTGGTGTTGGACATTTCTTATCCCTCACACACACACTTTCATCTCACAGCAAAGTGTGTTCCTAAAGTCTGTAAGCTTTGCCAAGCAAAGATTTTTACAGAAAACACAGTATTTAGGAAGTCAGCAGAAAGGTGAGTTTATGTATATTTTAACCTGCTTGTAAGTACCAGGACAAGCAGATAGGTCCTACTTTCAACTTTTATTTACATCTGATCTGCATCTACTCCACAGAACAATTCAGTGATCAGTGCTGTGTCTCTAACAAACCCCACATCCCTTCTTGCTGCAAGCCAAGGACAGGAAACCACTCCACATTTTCCTTGCCAGATTTTAAAAAGTAAAACTTCGCTTCGTGTTCAGAAATCTTCACATGCCTCATTTTCCAGACCAGAACCAGCAGCATTAAGCCTCTATAAAACAATAATAACAATCTAATAACCATCAGAACCCAGCTGTATTCCCCACACTCGCACCTTGTCACTGTGTTTTCATTCCTGCCGAGCAAGTGGCTGAACCCAGGGGAGAGGTTTTCTTTGGGAGATCGTTTTGGGCTGTACGTCACAGCCACTGGTGCCAGCATTATCTCTCTTCTTGCTGCAAAAGACAAATCATGTTCATCTCCCTTCAACCTCCCTGTGCAGAACCTCCCCCCTCGTGTGCTTACAGCTTAAAGGAACGCTTTCCAAAGCTGTCTCCATGTTTATTTAAATTTGATGGCAAGTGCATCACAACACAGACAAATGGAAAATAAACTCAGAGCTGCTGGGATTCCAGGCAGTCCCTTTCTCAGGTTGTCAGTGATGCAGCAATCCTGCCCCTAATTTTGCTCCCTCCTGTCATTGTCTGCTTCTACTTTTCCAGCAACACAAAGCAAAGTTGAGGAAGGCACTGACTTGGAGTGTTGGCTTTCCTGGTGGAAGGAGGAAGGGACGATGATCTCTGGCCTGAAGGGGAGCTGAACCTTTTGGGTCTGTGCTGCTCCTTCCCTTTCTCTGGGGTGGCAGCTAAAGAAGCTTCAACAAACCCAACGGTTTGACGTCGGTGTGATGTTTCTGGTTAAAAACAAACAAACAAACAAGAGGTGTTGTATTAACCCCTCTTTTTCAATACGAGAGCTCACAAATATTCTCCTGAACAACAAATGACAAAGGCTGCACTTCAGCCTCCCTCACATCAACATCTTTGTGCTGTCTGTTCAAGCCTCTCTTCTGCTCACAGAATAGACAGTTTAACTTCTGGAAAAGGATCTTTGCAGTGTGAGGGCCTCTCTTTCCTTTTTTTTTTTATTTTAAAGGAAACAGTGGAAATCAGACAAAAGCATCTTTTGAGAAAGGAGGTTGGAGTACCTGCCTGAGCCAAGAGTACAAGCACTGAAGACAGACTGGATGTTTCCTCAGGACAAGGCTCCTAAATCCCTGTTGCTACAAGAGCTCAGTGCATCCCACACATCCCAGCTTCCTTAAGGACATTCCAATCCCCCACCACAAGAACACAACTCCAGTGGATGAACAGCCAGAGCTTTCTCAGGGCTCCAGTAACTGCTTGGAAATACTGAGATATTCTTAGGAAAGAGGACATGAATGAGTCCCCACCTCGAGACCCAACAGCAACCTTTGCCTTCCCTCTGCTCTAAACAAGCCACTGAACTCTCTAATTTTGAATTTCCTTAGGAAAGCTCCAGGAGTTTGCATGTGAACACTGTTTTTAGCCCTTCACTGAAGCCTGATGGACCTGAATGCTGAGAATACCAAACCCAAAAAGACATGTAAACAAAGAAAAGCCAATAAAACACACTCAGAAATACAAAAATAAGAGTTACTGGCTGGTGGATCTTCTTTCTCTGTCTGTGTCCCCCAGTCTTTAAATACTTTTCCTTCTTCGAGTTCTTTAAAGGCTTTTATAATTGGTGCTTCTGACATCTCATTTTCTTTCTTCTCTGTTGTGTTTGTGGAAGAGTCTTCTTGGGAAGAATCTTTTTCAGGAGGAGAGTGATACCTTAGAGGATGTGAGGCAGTGGAGGGGAAAAAATGGTCAAATTTTCAGTGGGGTGGGGTTTTTTTAAGGAATTGTACAGCACTTACAACACTGAGATTTTTTTTTTTCTCCATTTAACAAGTACAAAATCTAGAAATATAAATCCAGTCAATAAAAGTTTTTATAAGTGTTCTACTTTATTCATTTCAGAAGTGTTTCACCTTTCCTCCTGCTAGGTGCTGAAGGAAACAACTCACCTGGCAGGAATATAAACTTCCTCTAATCTGTTATCTTTGGGGCTTTGCTGGCCTTCCAAAGGCTGCCCAGTGAAGATGGAATATTCAGCTCCTGGTATCAGCCACTTCCTCCTGCTGACATCAGGAGTTCCCAACTTGCTGTGGGAATGAAAAGCTTCAAAATTACTGAAGGCTTTGGAGTTGTTTCTTTTTTTTTTTTTTTTCCTTAAAGAAAAAGCTGCTGTTTATTCCAGTAAACAGAAAGAAATACACAGTAAAGTTGTAAATACCGTGGGGAAAAAACAACTGCTTTTTAAAACACGTTTGTAAAGTAAAAGTAAAATTTTTTTTTTTTTAAAAAGTCCCATGTTGAGGTTTCAGCCTAAATTCCACAATATGCTCAGGATGCAAAGCTCCCCAACGATCCTCCTGTCATTTAATGCTGCTTACTCAGCCCAAGGTTTGGGTAACTGCAGTTCCCAACCACTGACACGACAACATTTGGTGGAGATTATTGCAGCAGTCCAGAGCATCTGATCCCAGCTGGCCTTTGCACACCAAACATTAGAAAAAGAATAAAACAAAACCCAAGAAAAAGCCACCACTGATGAAGTGAGAGTGATAAATATTGACTAATAAGCATCTGTGGGTAAATTCTTATCTTGATTCCGCAAAACAATGTGAGTTTTTACACACAGTAAAATAGATAATTAGAAAAAAAAATAAAGGGTCTTGTTTCCCCAAGCTCTGAACCATAAGCACTATTGTGTAAATTTATCCTGCTGGGCATTCAATTGGAATGAGGCTTTCCTTGAGCCTCTGAGATCAGTTAGGGACAGATTAACTTCTAAATCTGTATTGGCTCTTCCTCTGCCCTGCCCAGGGCTTCCTTTTTTCTGGTCAGTGGGGAGGGATCTGGTTCAGAAATATTAAAAGAGCTCTAAACAGAAATGTTGTCGCTCTAATATATTAATGCATCAATTACTTGTGTCTTTATAATCATCAAAAAATCAGAGCTCCCAAAATTAATACACGTGGACATCCATAAATCCCAATTATTATCCTTTTGAGCTTCCCAGCATCAGTGCTGAGTGGGACAGGCACTGAAGAAACCACAACTGAGTAATAAAAAACAAAGGAGGATAAAGTTTTTTAGATCTTTAAAACATTAAAAAAAAACCCTCAAACAAAAAAACCTAACAAAGAAACAAATGAACAAAAGAAGAACCCAGATAAATTTTAATTCTCTTAAAATAAATTCCCAGTTCAAACTAGAGTGTGGATTGTCACTGAACTCCCACCCTGCTCTCAGGACACCTGCACAAACTGCATTCAGAGCCATAAAAAGTTGTAATCAGCCTTTCAAACCAACGACACACGTGGGAAACCTCCAATGTGCCAGCAGATTTAGATTTATTTGTATTATTTATTCAGTTTTATTCCCCAAATCCTCTGTTGAGCTTGGGAACCCCTATTCAGCTGAGCAACTGAGCCCCATCTACCACTGCTCTGGGAAGATCAGAGACACTGCCGAGTGTTGATTTGCCTTCCAGAATTTCCTGGGAATTGAAGTCTCCAGATTTATGTTCCACGTGTTTAATCCACTTTAGCCCATGGACTGACCTCATCTGGACCCACTTTTAGCCAAAACACGTTAAAAAGCACCCCAAACCCCTGCCCTGTTTTTTCCCAGTGCTGGGACGTTCCCTCACCTGGCACAGGAGGTCCTCACCCGGTTCTCGGTGATGTGGCGAAGCTTCAAGGTGTTTTCGTGTTCCACCTGCTTGAGCTGAGCCTCCAGTTTTCCAATTGTCCTAAGGGGGAAGCAGAAAAGATGCATCATGAGGTGGTTTCAATGACACAGAAGATACATTTATTTTTTTTATTTATTTTTTTAATTTACTCATTTTTATTCGGATGCCCCGGACGAAGCAGGAGGACAAGAGCAAGTGCTACAATTCTGTGTATCTCTATCTAAATGTAAGTAAAAATATGGATTGGAATTCCAAGTTAAATAAATCAAGTAACCTGGCTAGAAAGACAAGACCAGGAGATTGATGCTGTGGCAGCAGCAGAAGTAGAAAAAAAACCACACATCCTAAAATAACAAGATTTTTAGTGTGTAGAAGTAACATAAACCAACAAGAAATGCTTCATAAAATGTAATTAAACTGGCAAGATCTACAGCCTCGATGATCTGGGAGCAGATGTTCAGGCCACAGCCTGTATTTCACATTGGTAAAACAGCAATGAGTTTCACAGTTACCTTTTTAAATCAGCAATCTGCGTGTTCGCATCGAGCAATCTGTTTTCAGTTGTATTTAATGTATCCTACAAGGACACAGAGAAAAGGGTGAAAAGCCCAGGAGTGCAGGAAAAGAAAAACAAGGAACTCCACATTAATGGAGATACACCTGGACCCATTTCAAAGGGTCCATTCAATCCCTCTGGCTTTGATTTTGCAGGATTTTTGCTGCCCGTGACTGGAAAATAAAAACATCCCAAATTCCCCCTTTTCCCTCCAGGGCTCTGCAGGTGGAGCAGGAAGCTCTCAGTAAAAAGAAACAGGGATCTTTCCACGGGAGTTTTTTTGCAAAATGCTTCAGTTAATTCAGCCACTTCCACGGCCCATTATCCCCCAGTTTGCCTGTTTGGTTTTTAATGAACTGCAGGGCACCCACCTTGACTCTTTCATGTTCTTTTCCAAGGGACTCGTATTCTCCTAAAAGCTACAAAACAAAACAAAAGGGCACGAAAACTCACTCTGAGACCATCCACAATTAACAGACTGCCAGGAAATCATCCCAACTGCTTGTCTGCCACATGCAGAAGCACTACAGGGGACCCAAAATGTCCTTTAATGGTATTTGTTCAGTTCTCCTTATCATCTTCTAAGTGGAAGAGAAAGTTACAGATGGGCCAAGAGGAGACAGAGCTACTTGCAGAATGTATTTCTAATTTTCAAATCATTTCTCTCTAAAGAAACTGAATGAATGACCCAGGAAAACTCCTCTAAAACTGACTTTGTATTTTGAAATCTCAATTGTAAATAAGAAATGAAAGCATGAAGTAGCTTTTCCAAGCTAATACCCATTTGGCCAATCCATTTAAACACTCCATAAAGCTGCTCCTGAAGAACCAGAGGAACAATTCCTTTGATTCAGCCTAAAATCACACACAATGAACAGCTTTATCAAAGCTGTGATGAGGTATCAGAAATTAAGTTCATTGGAGATGGACTAAAGAGAGGAAAAAAATAACTGCCCAAAATAACCTCACTTACATTCTGAAACATTTTGTTTTCTTCCTTCAGCCTGCTGTTTTTGTTGTCAGATAACTTGTAGGCCTTCTCAA